>NC_132921.1:11276406-12590406 GCF_047675955.1 Chlorocebus sabaeus
AATATGGATGCAGCTGGAGGCCACTATCCTAAGCAAGTTAATGCAGGAACAGAAAACCAAATACCACCTGTTCTCACTTATGAGTGAGAACTAAATACTTGAGTACATGTGAATATAAAGATGAAAATAATAGACACTGGGGACTATTAGAGCAGGAAGGGTGGGAGTTAGGTGAGGGTTGGAAAACGACCTTTAGCTGCTATGCTCATGAATTGGGTGATGAGATCATTCATACAGCAAACTTCAGGATTACGCAATTTACCCATGTAATAAATGTGTACATGTACCCCCGAACCTAAAAGAAAAGCTGGGGAAAAAAAATAACTTTCCATTAAATTTGAATTGTTTATCTGCAAGATGGGCATGGGTGGCAATGGGTGAGGAGTGAGGTCTTCTTTGAACCAGGACTTGCTGCATTTTGCCATTTGTGGTCACTGGTCTGCAATAATGGATGCCAACAACTCCTAGCTGTCCCTATATATGCACGCGTCTACTTCCATAAAGCCATAGCATTAATGTCCTCTTGTCTTGAAACTGGAACGTCCCTATAACCTGCTCTAACCAATCGAATCTGAGGGAAGCAGTTGTCTGATGCCCCAGCAATCCTCCTACAGGAAAAAGCTCAAGGCTGACTCCTGAGTATTGAGAGGTTACTTGGAACAAGAGAGAGGCCAAGCCAGCAGCTGTATTCATCACCCAAGATGAGGTATCAGATAAGAGATTGAAGTCATCTTGGATGCCTGGAACCCAGGAGGTCTCCTAGTAAAATGCAGCTGTAAGACTCACCCCATGGGTTGAGTGGAAGCACTACCTAGCTAAACCCAGAAAACCAAAAAAACAGTGGTAAGCAATACAAACATGTTTTAAGCTACTAAGTTTCAAGGTAATTTGTTTTGTAGCAGTAGATAGCTGAAACAGAAATTGGTACCAGAAAATGCAGTGCTGCCATAACAAAAACATAAAATATGTAGTATTGGTTTACAAACCATGGACAAGTGGACACTGAAAAGGCAGTGAGGGGATTCATGAAAGCTGTAAAAGTCACAGAGAAATTATTACTGGAGGCTGGACAAATAAGGGGAATTCTGACACATGCAACACGAATAAACCTTGAGGACATTATGCCAGGTGAAATAAGCCAGTAACAAAATAAAATACTATATGATTCCATTTATATGAGGTATCTAAAGGAGACATATTCCTAGAAAGGTGCTGAGAAGAGGAAAAATGGGGAGTTGTTTAATGGGCATAGAATTTTCAGCTTTATGAGATGAAACATTTCTAGGTAATGGCAGCATAACACTGACTATACTTAACACCACTGAGCTGTACACTTAGAAAGCATAAGGTGGTAAAGTTATGTGTTTTTCAGCACAATTACAATTTTTAAAAAATCTCTATTGATCGTCTGTCTGTCTCTATCTAATTTATCTATCTACTATCTATCTATCTGCCTATCTATCATCTATTATCTATCTATCTATAAATCTATCTATCTATCTATCTAAATTAATAGGCCTCTATTACCCCAGCACCCCATGGTAGGCAGGATATCTGAGAAGAGAGAGACTCAGAAGGCAAAAGGGTCGTTTATTCTGCAAAAAGTATGAATAGGAGACAAGCAGAAACCTACAGGGTAAAGCTCAAATTCATGTCTACCCTCTTGGGAACCAGCAGCCATTTAATTAGCATAAAGTGAAACCTCGAGTGACCCCTGCCAACATCACACACAGCAAAAGAACCACCATTCTGATCACAGCCAACTCACAGAATCTTGAATCATAGAAAATCATTGTTGTTTTCATTAAGTTGTGGCATTGATTGTTGCACACCAAGATATACCTGAAACAATATTTAGTTTCCAATATTTGGAAGGAAAATCATTGAAGCAAATATCTTTTTTAAGCCATTATCTGTACAAACCAAACGTTTACTATGCAACTTCAGCCTTGAATCAAGGTTAGTCTTCTTCCAGTAAGTTCTTTCATAATCCTGTCCACTTAATCTATCACATCTCAACTTCCTCATCTGGTTTGTGAGGATAATAATAGTCTCCATTATATATGTCTATGAAGATTAAACGAGTTAATACACCTGATACATCTAGACAATGCTTTGTTCATAGCAGCCCTGGAAGGGGTAGTTATCAATATGAGTCTGTACTGAGAGCATTGAGGAGTTGCCTCATTGGCCTATCACAATAGTGGAACTCTAGAATAGAAAAGAGAACATGATATAATGTGAGAGTATAAAAACCCATTCCTCTTGGGTTCTGAGATTGTCAGATGAGCAAACCTTTCAGAAAAGAGCCCCATTTTCCCCTTTATGTGCTTTTATCGAGAGATTGTGTTGTATGCAAGAAACTGTAGAAGTCTAATGATGAGGGATGGTGGCAGGGAGATTTGTTTCCCACTTGTGTTTAGGATCTTGAGAGGAAGATGCTTTGCCAGTTGCCCCACACCCACTTGGGGCACAGCCACAGAAAAGCAGAGGAACATGGTCAGGCAAGGGGAGCCCTAATATTTAGCTTCTCCAAACTGTATTTGGCTCTCATATGGGATTGTGACTGAGATGAGACCTTGACCTGGGGCCCGTCCTGAAGGCTCCATCTGGGTGAATTGCTTAGTCAGTTGGTTGATAGAGGATATGATGGGATAGAGGAGGTCATACCGGAAAGGGTTGAAATGGATCTAGTTCAACAGGAGGAGTGTTAAGCAAAGAGAGGGAAGTTCACATTTCAGCATCAGAACCCAGCAAGAGTACACAGTGACAAAATGGACTTCATTACTGCACAGCCTAGCAAACACACACCAGTGTGCACTTGAAGTTCAGGCCCTTTGCCCCCCAGTGCTGAGTTCCTACTATTCATACAATCCCCCATGTTTGGGAGAGAAACAGGGAAAAAGTAAAGACTCAGTGAATGAAAAAGCCTTTACAATGAGAGACTCTGATAAAAGTGGTCTTTATTCAGTAATGAATTATTAAGATTTTGGACTAATCAATGGAGAGGGAGATGAGTAAAACCAGTATGTTATTGACTGAGCTAAATCTTACAAGTTGCCTTCAGTTGAAAATAGGTATGGAAAATTATAAGTGTCTTTTTGTTCAAAATAACATTTCACCTTAAAAACTAAACATAAATATGAAGCAATAAACTATAATGTATATAAAAGTTTTAAAGAAATATTCACATAACCACAATTTCCTAATTTTCTTTACTTCCACTACTCAAAGGGAAACCACAGCTTAATTGTGGCCTGATTTCTATCTAGATGCTACTTTGCAATGCTGATGTCCTTCCATGATTTTACTGTAGAAATGTCTATCCAGATAAAAGTCAAAAGTCCTTTTAGTTTCTCAGCGATGCTTATAACCTGTCTTAGCTTCAATCACAGGTTATCTGTTACTTTAAAATACAAACACTTTTTCTGATTCATCTGCTCACTTCTGTTTTACACAAAGAATTAGAAATGATTTATAAAATTATATAAGAAATGTATTGTTACATCTCTAGAATGATTCATTTTTGTTAATACAGTCTGCCATCCCCACCACATAGACAGAAAACACCTACTTAAAAGTTTACCAATTACTTAAACAAACCAGTACTTTTACTTAAAGTCAATGATTCTCTTGCTAATGACCAGCAACTTGTATGGTTTTCAACTTACTTTTTCTTGCCAATATTATAACTCTTTCAGATTTTATGTAAGAAGTACTCTGAAAGCTCCTTTTGACTTTCAAAATATCTACACATCTTAGAATTAAAGTTGTTTTTAAATGATATTTACATTGTCTTTTTGAGAATATGCAGTATCTATTAAGCAAAAATTAGAAGCAGTCAAGAAGCCCATTAATTTGTGTATTGTCTAAGATTTTTTCATTAATATGTCTAGTTAATAAAAATAATTTTACTGATATTTAAGAAAAGGATATGGAAATGTCTATTTAAGGCCCTAATCTTTAATTCAGCATATTTTGTGAAAAAATTACCAGTTTTGCAAGTGCCTGAGTTCAGCCTCTAAGTTTTCATTTCTTTCTCTCTCTTCATTCAGAGACCTCTGGAGCTCACGGATCTGATTCAGGGAATCATCAAGCTGAAAGCGAAATAGAAAATGCTTTAGTTAGGCTCAGGTGTTCTATAGTACATCATGGTGGCTACAGTAAATAACATCTTATCATATACTTAAAAATTGCTAAGAGAATAGATTGTTTCTCACCACAAAACTATAAGTATTTGAGGTAGTGTATATATTAAGTAGCTTGATTAGCTATTCTACAATGTACACATTTAGCAAAACGTTGTATATCATAAATATGTACAACTTTTACTTGTCAATTTAAAAATAAAATTTAAATTTAAAAACATGAGGATCCATTCTATATAAGACACAGTTTTCTATCTCCATCTTAATAAAAAAAGCCCTTACTAAAAAAAAAAAGTAGTTGAAATAAAATAACCCTTTAAAAACAAGGTATATTTTTTGTATGACAGTAACTTACCAGTAATGTATGTGTTTCTTTTGTATATGTGCATGAATAAATGAAAATATTCATTTAATAGAGTTAACGTACATATTCAGTAATAAAACAAACCTCAAAATGATCTCTGAAATATCTGACAAAATCCTTTCTATGTAGCCACTCTTCCCCCATTTCCACTCTTGCCTCCCTTAGCTATAAGTCACTGAACTATAACTTGTGTGTTTTATTCCCATGGCTTTGAACAAAATACATGTGTGTGTATACATATTCACATATGCATATGCTAAGTGTATATATATATGCGAAATATATATATTATTGAAAATGTATCATTTTAATTGCTTTAATTAAAAAAGGTATTTCATACTATATGTAATATTCTTGCTTTTTAAATCCAATGGCTAAGACTTGTCTGTAGTAATGTTTCCTCTGTGGTCTCTTTGTCTTCCCTGTATTATAGCACTGTATTAATATGCCATGACATATACACCTACCCTCCTTTCCATGAGTATTTACATTGTCTCCAGCCTTGTGATGCTCTGAACATTCATATATACTGGGTCCCTTGGTATCCACAGGAGATTGGTTCCAAGACCTTCTGCAGATTTCGAGATCCACATATGCTCAAGTCACTAATATAAAATGGGATAGTATTTGCCAATATTCTATGCATATCCTCCTCTATATTTTAAATTGTCTCTAGATTACTTATAATACCTAATACAGTATATAATATATAAAAATAATATATAACTAGTTGTTATATTGTATTGTTTAGGGAATAATGACAAAAATCTGTACATGTTCAGTACAGATGCATTTTTAAAAAATATTTTTGATTTGTGGTTGATTGGTTGATTCCAATAATGTGGAATCCATGGATATGGAGGGCCAACTGGATAGATATATAGTAATGCACCACATAATGACTTTCTGGTTAAATATGGATGCATATAAGGTAGTGGTCACATAAGATTTTAATGGAGCTATATAATGGAGCAGGCTATACCATCTAAATCTATGACCTTCACACAAAGACAAAATTGCCTAACAATGATCTTTTCAGATTATATCCCTATTGTTGACACATATGTGCACACACACACAATTATATATCACATATAGAAATCCAATTTTATTTTTTCCTATACAAACACATTTTGAAAGGTACATAAGTGCATCTATCATCTGTTATACACACACATGTCATATATACGTACATACATATATGATGTGTGTGTGTGTATAACAGATGATAGATAGATATAGATGTGTTTCATCTGTTAAAACTTTTCTCTTGAGACATGTGGAGTAGAATCACCAGATTATACTTGTATAATACTAAATTTCACAAGGTAATACCAAATGTCTCCCAAAATTGTTTACTAATTTAACTCAATAAAATAATTAGAAGGGATCCAGTTTCATCACATTTTCATTAACTCTTGATATGACATTTGAAAACTTTTATCAATCCCTGATCAATAATTATGTATAATACCTCTTTATATTTTTATTAGATTAATATTTTTCTTTTGTGGGTTTATTCAGGCCTTTTGCTCATTACTCTATTTTGGCATTTTTCCATTTGTTTTTTTCTGTATATATTCATGTTATAATGTTAATACTATTCCTTTGTTGGTCATAAGAGTCCCAGGCATTTTTGGCAGGTTTGTAATTTTTTTTTCCATTTAAGAGGTCTTTGGTTTAATCATAGTTATTTTTATTAAATTATGAAATACATCAATATTTTCTCTTACAGTTGGGACTTGTACTCCAACTATAGAAAAATGTTATTCTGTATTTTCACTATTTTTTTTTTCATGTTTTGCACTTGTCATTTATGTTCTTGATCAAGCAGGAGTTAATTTTACACAAGACGTGAGATAGAAATCCAATTTTATTGTTTTCCTATACAAACACATTTTGAAAGGTACGTAAGTATAAATATTGAATAGAGTTCTCTCAATTGATCTGACATAGCAAACCTGTCATATGTCAAAATTCTGTATATTTCATGTATAAAGTTTCTTTTATAAAGTCTGACAGCAGACCCTCCCTTTTTTGGATAATTTATTTGGTCCTGCACATTGCCTGAATTACTATAGATTTCATTATAAATTTTGACATACAATAGTAAAAGATCCCTTTTCCCAGTTCTTTTTCTTCAGAAATATCTTGATTATTCTTGATTCTTTATAAATTTCAAAAACAGCATAGCAAATTTCATGAAGAACTATATTTGTATTTAACCTGGAGTTCCATTAACTCTATGGGATAATTTAAGTATATTTGACATTATTTCAGTATTTAATGCTTTTTCCCAAAACACAGTGTATTTTAAATTTTACTTAGGTCATCTTTAAGTCCTCTCAACTAAATATATAATTTTCTCCTTAGAAGCCTTGCAAAGTTTCTTCTCGGGAGGTTTAATTTTATTAAATTTAGTTTTAGGAATTTTATATCTTATGATATTAAACTATTTTAAAGTTATTTTTCCAAAAAATGAAATAAAAATGTATTTTACAGGTTTTGTTGTATGTGTCTAGTAAGTAAATTGCCTTATTAGGCCAGGAAAAGAGACTCACATCTACAATCTCAGCACTTTGGGAGGCTGAGGCAGAAGGATTACTTGAAGCCACAAGTTCAAGACCTGCCTGGACCGGGTAGTGGGACCCCATTTCTTAAAGAAAAAATAAAAATAGCCAGGCCTGGTGGCACATGCCTGTAGTCTCAGCTACTTGGTAAGCTGAGGCAGGAATATGGCTTGGGCCTAGGAGTTCAGGATTATGGTGAGCTATGATTGTACCACTGTACACCAGCCTGAGTGACAGAGCAAGGCCCTGTCTCTAAAATAAATAGTCTTATTAACTGAACATTTGTTTTACTGAAACTTAACACCTAGGTAAACATTCCTTGGTTTTCTAAAAGTTAGCCTTTTGTTTTTTTCCTAATTGAAATAAGGTATTTTAAGATAAGCTCCATTGTATTTTGAAACATATCTTTAAGCTTTGAAATCAATTAGGGTTCATATCACAGTTTTCCCATGTGTGTCTTAGAGCAAGTTTCATATCCACAGAGAGTCTAATACTCTCCATCTTTAAAATGGTTGTGCTTATAGTCATGTTATGAAGATGAAATAAGATAAAATTTATAGATTGCATTATGTGGTGCTGGATATGAAGCATTTAGCATACGTTATCTAACCTAAACTTGTTTTAGTAGAAGGACAATGAAAATTAATGTGAAATGTAATTATGGGTACTGCTATTATAAGTGATTCTTGGCTACACCGTGAAGGCACTATCGTGACTAGGCAAGTTAATGCAGTAAAATGAGAATTTAATATCTAAAGTGCAGCAGTCATCTTAAAGGCAGAATATCCCACAAGGCAAAAATATAAAGAACAACACTTAATCTAAAGTGATGACTAAAACAAAGCAGAAATGATAGATTCACAAGGTTTTAGAAGTTTTCAACAAGGGTGATATGCATGAGCATCTCATCTTATTGAAGTGCTATTTTGTCCTGTATACTAACAAATTAAAATTATATGCAAACATTGTGAGTTGAATTACAATGAATCTGTCTGTAATTTGCTCCTTCAACTCTTGGCTCATAGACAATATCAGGGTTTTAGAAATGCAGATTTAAGACCGTGCGTGGTGGCTCATGCCTGTAATACCAACACTTTCGGAGGCCGAAGCAGGCGGATCAGTTGAGTGAGGAGTTCAAGACCAGCCTAACCAACATAGTGAAACCTCACCTCTACTAAAAGTACAAAAATTAGCTGGGCATGGTGGCGGGCGCCTGTAATCCCAGCTACTCAGGAGGCTGAGGCAGGAAAATTGTTTGAACTCGGGAGGCGGAGGTTGCAGTGAGCCGAGATTGAGCCACTGCACTCCAGCCTGGGCAACAGAGTGAGACTCAGCCTCAAAAAAAAAAAAAAAAGCAATGCAAAATTTAAGCAATGGACCCTGACCTACTCTAAATAAGCTGTGAGGTCTTGGCTTTGAACTGCTCTTTTTAGGAAAAAAATCCACAACAAAAAGTATCTTCCTCGAGTACTACTAATTGTGTTTTTCCAGGTTAACCATTAAAATGTTTTAAGAAATGTTTTATTTGCTAAGTGGCCAGGTTGTTTTCTTCTTGGCCTTACTGGGGCTTCCATGGGGTAGATTTGTGTGGTTTTATTCTCCTCCCTTCCACACAGTAATTTTTAGCACCTTTATTCTTCCAATTGAGTATTTTACAATGTTGGGGAATTTTCCACACATATTCAGCTTACAGACAAAAATCTTGCTTTTCCCTTGAAGTAGATTGCTGATCCTTGGCACTATAGAATAAACCACTAATTTCAGTATTTATTAAAATTGTAAGAAATATCAATCCTCCTTAACAAAGTCAAACCATTGTTAAAGATAACCAGATCCCAATTGATTGATCTCTGTACCAGCGTTATTAAAGTGAAATCAATTTAAATTTAGAAGGAATTATATAGATTTAAGGGGTGTGGGGGAGAGGAGGTTTTTTTTAAGTACCCTGATGGAGAAATGGTATTCTGTAAACTCTTCTCATCAAGTATTTATGCTTACAGAATGAACATTTTGTTTATATCATAATGAACTCCCAAATAATATTTAGTCTTATTTCTGAATTTCAAGCATTTGGACATTTTTCAGTAATACCCACATTTCATTGCTATCTATAATTCCTAATTCACAGAGATGGCACAAGTTTACTTTCTTACCATAGAAGTTTCCCTTTGTATCAAACTCACACATATTTGTTGATTTCACTTTTCTTAGTTTCCATTTTCTATAGAGAAACCAGAATGTTTAACATTCATGCCTCATTAAAAATTTATTTTTAGAAAGATTTTCATTCTGTTATATAGGTTCAAGATTAAAAATACAATAAGGTAATAGGCTAATAATAATGTTTGACTAATATTATTCTGGACCCTCAACTTATTTTACATTTTCATTTTCTCACCTATGTACCTACTGGAAAAAAAAACATCACTTATTTGGCATTACAGTGCCAGTACTTAGGACAGTTCCTAAATAATTTAATAGATGAATGAGAAATGTTTCTTTTAAACTTTTTCTTTGATTCATAAATTTTTTACTTCTGCTCTATTATTTTAGATTTTAGTATTTGAATATCAATATGGGCTATGACATTTAGGAAGTTAACTTACATGTATTATTAGATATTTAAGAAACATTTTAGTAGTTTGATAGGAATAGCATTTAATCTCTAAGTTGCTTTGGGCAATATGGCTATTTATGCAATATTGATTTTTCCTATCCATGAACATGAAATTATTTTCCATTTGTTTGTTCATATCTGATTTATTTGAGCAGTGTAACTCTCATTGTAGAGATCTTTTACCTCCCTGGTTAGCTGTATTCCTAGGTATTTTATTCTTTTGGGGGCTATTGTGAAGGGCACTACATTCCTTATATGACTCTAGGCTCAGATGTTGGTGTTTAAGAATGCTACTGATTATTGTACATTGATTTTGCATCCTGAAACTTTGCTGAAGTTGTTTATCAGATCAAGGAGCTTTTGGGAACGAACAGACGATGAGGTTTTTTTAGATATAGAATCATGTCATCTGCAAACAGGGATAGTTTGACATTCTCTTGTCCAATTTGGATGCCTTTTATTTCTCTCTTGCCTGATAGCTCTAGTCAGGACTTCTCATACTATGTTGCATAGGAGTGGTGAGACAAGGCATCTTTGTCTTGTACTGGTTTTCACAGGGAATACTTCTGGCTTTTGCCCATTCAGTATAATGTTGGTTGTGGGTTTGTCTTAGATGGCTCTTATTATTTTGAAGCACAGTCTTTCAATGCCTAGTTTATTGAGAGTTTTTAACATGAAGGGATATTGGATTTTAGTGAAAGTGTTTTCAGTATCTATTGAGATAATCATGTGGTTTTTGTCCTTAGCTCTCTTCATGTGATGAATCAAATTTATTGATTGCCATCCCAGGGATAAAGCCTACTTGATTGTGGTGCATTAGCAGATTCAGTTTGCTAGTATTTTGTTGAGGACTTTTTGCATCTATGTTCATTGAGCATATTGGCCTGAAGTTTTTGTTTGCTGTTGTTGTGTCTCTGCAAAAAAAGCCCAATTAGCCAAGGCAATTCTAAGCAAAAAGAACAAAACTGGAGACATTACATTACCCAACTTCAAACTATACCACAAGGCTACAGTAACCAAAACAGCATGGTACTGATATAAAAATAGACCAATGGAATAGAATAGAGATCCCAGAAATAATGGCACATGCATATAACTATCTGATCTTCAACAAAACTGACAAAAACAAGCAATGGGAAAAGGACTCTCTATTGAATAAATGATGCCGGGATAACTGGCTAGCCATATGCAGAAGATTGAAACTGGACCCCTTTCTTATACCATATACAAAAATCAACTCAAGATGAATTATAAAGACTTAAATGTAAATGTAAAACCTGAAACTATAAAAGCCCTGGAATATAACCTAGGAAATACCATTCTGTACATAGGACCTGACAAATATTTCACTGACAAAGATGCCAAAAGCGATTGCAACAAAAGCAAAAATTGACAAATGGGATCTAATTAAAGACCTTCTGAATAGCAAAATAAAGTATCATAAGAGTAAACAGACAACCTACAGAATGAGAGAAAGTTTTTGCAAACCCCATTCATCTGACAAAGGTCTAATATCCAGAATGCATAAGGCCCTTAAAAAATTTACAAAAGGAAAACAACACCATTAAAAAGTGGGCCAAGGACATAAACAGACAGTTCTCAAAAGAAGACATTCACGTATCCAATAAGCATATTATAAAATGTTCAGCCTAATTATTAGAGAAATGCAAATAAAAACCACAATGAGATACCATCTTATACCAGTCACAATGGCTGTTATTTACCAGTCAAAACATAATAGATGCTGGCGAGGTTGCAGAGGATAGGGAATGCTTATACATTTTGGGTGGGAGTATAAATTAGTTCAGCCATTCTGGGAAAGCAGTGTGCTGATTCCTCCAAATACTTAAAACAGAATTACCATTTGACCCAGCAATCCCATTGTTGGGTATATACTCAAAGGAGTATAAATCATTCTACCACAAAGACATAAGCATGCATATGTTCACTGCAGCACTATCCAAAATAGCAAAGACAATCAACTTATATGCCCATCAACAGTAGACTAAACAAAATGTAGTACACGTACACCATGGGACACTATGCAGCTATAAAAAAGAATGAGTTTATGTCCTTTGCAGCAACATAGATTGTGCTAGGGGTCATTATTCTAAGCAAACTAACATAGGAATAGAAAACCAAAGACCACATGTTCTCACATATAAGTGGGAGCTAAACAATAAGAGCACATGGACACAAACAGGGAAACAACAGACACTGGGACCTACTTGAGGGTAGAGGGTGGGAAGAGGGAGAGGATCAGAAAAGATACCTATTGGGCGCTATGCTTATTATCTGGGTAATGAAGTAATCTGTATGCCATGCCCCTGTGACATGCAGTTTACCCGTGTAAGAAACCTGCACATGTATCATCAAACCTAAAATAAAAGTAAAAACTAAAAAGGAAATATTTTGGTCCAACTATTAAAGACATTGGAGTTTGAATACAGTATGATACTTTAAGTAAAATTTATTTTTAAAGTGTAAAAGTAATTAAAAAATGATTCCTCAGTATAATTTCTGTTTTTTTTGTATTAAGAACGTTTATTTACGAACAGTCTATTGATTATTTAGTAAAAAACATAGTTCTAACACATTTAAAACCATAATATTTAGAGTATTTTATCACAGAAGGAAATGATTAACATGTTAGTAATTTAAGTTTATTATATGTTTTATTCACTGGAAAATTTGTATTCATTTTATCATAATTATATTTTTGTTGTCATTTGTCATGTTTTGATATATTGAATGCTTCATGAATAACTTACTATTGATACATTTTAGGAACTGAATTGTGTTCCCTCCAACCCAAATTCATATATTGAAGCATTAAACCCCAATATGACTGTATCTGGAAGTAGAGTAAGAAGGTAATTAAGGCTAAATGAAGTTGTAAGAGCAGGGCCCTAAAAAGGTAGGACTGGTATTCAAATAAGAAGAGAAAGAGATTACAGGAGTGCACACACAACAAGAAAAGGTGGTACAAGGTCTCGGCAAGAAGGCGGCCATCTGCAAACCAAGAAGAGGGGCCTCATGAGAGACCAACCTGGCTGGTACTTTGAGACTCTGAACGTACAGACTCCAGAAATGTGAAAAAATAAATTCCTATTATTTAAGCTACTCAATTTGTGGTATTTCGTTATGGCAGCCCATGCTGCCTAATATAATATACACAAAGTAAAACAGAAACAATCATTTAGAGAGATTCATTGGCACTTAAGGAAGAGATCCCAAATCCCAAACGTGGTTCTCAACTGTTACTGTTCCTTTGTTTTGCATATGTAAACAGTTATGAAGTCATGTGAGCTTCAGTTTCCTCATTTTAAAAAGGAAATAATAATGTTAAACTATCTCACACAGCAGAGGTAAATTAACTATTAAAATCCTAAGGAAGCTTTCTATAAATATCAAAACACAGAAATAATGGTCCTCAGCATAGCTGTCTTCCTTCAATCAGTCTTTCTCAGAGTTATTCATTTCAAATATTTCATATTGGCTTCTCTGGAGGGAAAATACTTGTTGAATTTGGCGAATGTACAGGGTTTCCCAGGAGAACTATTACATGCATTTGCCATTTGAGATGACAATACATATTGAGAGCATACTATGCCTTTGGCACTGTTTTCAATGCTTTCATTTAATCTGCACAATGGTCCTATGATTAAGAACCAAAGTTATTGTGGCAAAATGAGAATATTGTGTTAATTGTTTTTGGAAGCAATGTTCATTAGAAGTAGAATCATGGTTCATTAGCGTTTGAACCAGACAGCTAGATTCCACAACCTCAAACTCTTAACCTCCAGCGTACAGTCAGTAGGATGCCTTGCTTTATGGCAGGTAAAAAGATTTATATTCAATTATGGAGATAGATTTTTACCATTAAATCATTCTTTCAATGTAGTATTGGTAATATATTTTTTTGCTTTGGTTTTGGTTTTGCCCTTGTTCTTTCTAAAAAGCTGGCCACATACTCAATGCAATGGCTGGGAATGTTTTTAAAAAATTACTTTCATGGACCACTTAGCAGACATTCTGAACTAAAATCTCAGGGGCAGTTCTCACGCAATGTATCTCCACTTCCTTCAGGTGATGCTGTGCTTGTAAAATCTGAAAACAACCGGGATGTATTGTAGAACTTTAAGGAAAACTCTTTCAGGCTTAATTAGGGATAGGAACAGCATTTCCATATCGTTGCCACACATACATTATCCTCAAGCTTTGCTTTTCAAATCTCTTTCAAAAGTTTATTTCATAAATACTACTCATCATATTTCTTTTAAGAATAAACTCCCTACACTCAATCCCTGAAAATAATTCAGTAGATCTGTGGCCCAGTGTTTAAGAAGTGGAGATTATTATAGTAATCTGGAGTGACAGAAATGGTTATAATTACACACTTCTTAAGTGAATTTATGATTCAGGGTGCTGAGTATTCAGATAATATGAATTCTTTTTAAAGATCACCATGATTTTGTTAGAGAAAAGTAGAACAGGTAAAGCTGTTAGGAGATGATGCTGGGGATACAGTGAGACATGGCGGTAGCTTTAAAGTAATAGCCATGTAAATAAGACCAAATGAGCAGGTTTAAGGAAACATTGCTGCTAAATCTTCTCCAATTGTGATTTCATCTTAGTGGCAGCTTTGAGGTATGAAACAGGTTGATTTGGCCATTAGAAATCTGAAGTTATCCCTTAAATTTTACTTTATTTAAATTTTTTCATCTGCCAGTTTGGTGAAATTTCATTCCTATGTTGTAAATCTGAGTGTTTAATATGTAATTCAATAATTTATTGTAACATTATTTTATGACTTCTTATTATGTGATTTTTGAAAAAGAGAACTTCCCAGTTTTTCCATGCTGCTCCTCCTCCATTCGTTCCACCCTTATTTTCTTCCTTTCAAACCTGGTTAGAAAATGTTCTATAGCAAATGGCTGATGGTAATGAATACAACCACGAATAAGTCAGAGGAGACCCTTGCTGCCTTAGTTCTGACATTCAAATTGGGGTGGTAGCAAGGAGAGAGGAAAACAACAACAAAAAGCCCGTAACTCAACAGGGTAATTTGTGATAAACTCCAAGGAAAAAATAAACACAGTGATGTAAGAGGAACTGACCGCCTGGTTTGGAAAGGGCTGAATAACATCACAACTAGAAGAACTAGTGAAGCAGGAGCAAACCAACCCCAAAGCTAGCAAAACACAGCAAATCAGAGCAATTGAGACATGGAAAACTATGCAAAAGGTCAGTGAATCCAGGAGGTGGTAATTTGAAAAAATTCGTAAGATGGACTGCTAGCTGGCTACAAAAGAAAAAAAGAGAGAAGTAAAGATACGTAAGCTGAAATGCTAATGGTCAGACTCCAGGCACGTAACAACCTGGGGGCATAGAAAGGACTTAGGGTTTTGTCTCAAGTTGAATGGAAGGGCTTTGGGCATTAAACAAGCCAATCATTTATAGTGGGTCCACAGGGGAAGCTGGAAGATGAAATAGTAAACTTTTTTAGAAATACAGGAACAGATCAAAGGAGAATTAATCTAGAGTGATAGAAATGGTTATATAATATAGCAGGCAAACCTGTATCCAATACGCGTAGGTCATGTTAACCATAAGTCCAAGACACACTATCGGGGTAACTATAAGAGGAACTGGTAAAAACTATAAATAACAACATGTCAGCATAAATGTGATAAAGAATTATGAAAAACAGGACATCTGAGTAAGCTCAATGTAACTAATGCAAATTGAGTATACGCTGTGTACTAAAAGTAGGATGATATATAGCAAGTGCTGCTTTGATTCTGTAATAAAAGATAAAATACCCTTCAACTTTCTGACTGCTTACCTGCATGTATTAAAATCTTTTTTTTTTTTTTGCTCAATAACATAATAGCCAATGCCATATTTATGATTTTGCATGTTCCTTTGGGCCTTGATTTCTTTTAACTCTAACACTCTAACCTACTTCTCTCCTCTTTCTGACACCAACAGTAATGGCAGGAACTTTTCAGGCATTTGCTTTTCCTCTTTCTTTTTCAGTCCAGCTTGAAGCTTCCTACCTGTGGGCTCTCATATGCCTCTTACCTCACCCAGGTTTAAAAATTAGATTCAAAATGGTAGAGAGGTTACTGATATTGATACCGTTTATTTTTAATTTAACCTTTCAGAAACGAATTTTTTAAGTTTAATAACATAGCAACCAATCTTAAAAAGCACAGAGATTAATTTTGTCTCATTCATCTAAGTAAAAATAAGACAACTTCAATATCCACATAATCATAAACCTTTACCACATTTTAAACCCTGCTTATCAAACATACTTCTACTACAGAGTGATAAAATCAATAGATATGGTTGGAGGTAGAATACGTATTAGTAAAGGAATCAACCGATTCAAGAATTTCTGTCAAATATCCAGAGGATAGTTAACGAGAAATCTCAATAATCCTATTGCTTGATCTTGTTATTGACTAAACTGACATTTTAATACCATCAAATTGATCAAAACCTTAGCCACAGAGTCAAATTTAACACTGAGAAAGTCATCACACTTAAAAAAAAAAACAAAAAAAAAAACCCTGCATCTAATCTAAATCTAAATTGATATAATTTGTTTAATGTGCCTCAATGGCTCAAAAATAAAAAAATACAAGAAATAAATATTATATGTAACTTTGACTCATGAGTTTTCACATAAAAATAAAATATTGGTTTAGCAGCAATAGTGAAATGGGTGATGCCACCAGGCACACCTAAAAGGAAAAATGATAATAAAATATTAAGGATTAACTTTTCATAAGATTTTGCAGTTGAAAAATAAACTTCAGTGTATATATATCATTCCTCATTTAATATATAAGTTCATTTTATGGTCCGTTAAATCAGGATACCTTATAAGTCTTTCCCCCACCTCATAAAAGATCTAAGATTTATCTCATAGAGTAAATGAAGTAAAGAAAATTTAGTCTAAGCAACATAATTTAATTGCAAAAGTAAAGTTGGCTCAATCAGGATTTGAATGAAATATCTTATATAACTTTAGAATTAGAGAGTAGAAAAAAATCCTTACTATTACGTTAACATATTGTGATGATTCATTGCCATATTTTCCTCTAATAATTTTGTAAAACGTGAGTTCCCAAGATTTGTTTCTACTGCTAACAATACTTCAAAATAGAGACTAGAAGTAATAAATGGCAAAAATAAGTTTATTAAACATTGAATAACTAAATTTCAATTAAATAAAATGGAAGAGCAAATACATAATCATGCATTTTGTGGCTAGTTGAGACATTATAATACATCAAAGTATTGAAGAGAGCGTAAGAAACTTTAGGTAATCTAACCAAATCCACACATATAATTAAAAAGAGTACAACCATCTAATCAAAATGTCAACCAATCTAAAACATCGGTATAATAATATCGAATGGTACCAATAGTGATAGAAAATATTCGAAGATGCAGAAAAGTTAGAATAAATAATAGATGTTTATTTTGGTAAGTAACCTATGATAGCAAAACAACAATGGACACATGTCCCAAATTAGTGAAATAATTAAAATATTGGTATATCTGTGTTAGAATAATATTCAAGAAACAAAATAACTTTGGAAAAAATGTATATTACTATATAATGTTAATTTAATGAAAGCAAGCTCTACAACTGCATATAGGGTAGGATCTTAATATTAAAATAAATACATGCTGTTTTCCTATGGCATTCACTTTTCTAACTCCAATGGAATACTCTAGATAGCTTTGTGTCTTCAATTAGATATTCTAGATCTAAAATCTGGAAAGTGACATTTTCATGATGGAGATGACATATGGTTGCAACGTAGTAAGCACAGGAACCCCCCTGCTGCACTGTCTGAGTGGTTCTTTAGTAACCAGTGATAAGAGGTGACAAAAATATGCAAGGGCTTTGCTAATGACAAGAGCAACTGATGAAAGGAAAAGATTAGTATTTATTTAATAAAAACTGTAGCCTAATCAAACATTGAGCCACTCAACAATGTTTAAGATTTATGGATATGCATTTATGAAATATCTGAAGAAATAATTGACTATTTTTCATTGAAACAAGTTTTATATAATGCCTTTAATGCATATTTTTTAGGAATACAAAGACGATGTTGGAGAGTGTGTGTGTGTGAATGCTTGTGTATATTAATAAATATACAGAGAGAATATCTAAATCAGTGTGTAAATTCATTTATACACAAAAACACAGTTGTATAGAGATGGATATGAAATATGTGACTGAATAGACATGGTTGAAAGGAAATAGTGTAAAAAGTTAGTGGAAAATTATCTTTAGCAGGTAGGATTATGGGTGCTTTATATCTTTATGTTTGTATAGTTCATCTTTTAAAGAGGGTATGTATATTTTTGGTCAAGAAAAATGTTAATAACCAAAATTATGAGAATGGTGGGAATATGAATTGGAGCACATTTTGGAAGGCATTTCTAAATCTAAGCCATACCAAAAGCCCTAAAATATTCATGTTTTATTCATTATGTATTGGAATGTATGAGAAATAATATCAGAAACACATAAAACATTTTGCACAAATAGACTCCATTATGATCATGAAAAATTCAAATTAACCTAAATGGTAACTGAAAATATTATGTTTAATTATAGTCTGCAGACATTAAAATGGAACGTTCTGCAGACATTAAAATGTTTATTCAGATTTCATAGGGCCATTTTATGCTATTTGAGTTGACAATCCTCACAACACTGTGCATAATTTATGACATTTCTTGTAAAAAATTATTATATATAAAAATAAAAACAAAAATACCAATAAAATAGTGATAGAGATGGCTGTGATATTATTAATTATTCATTTTGTTGCTTAAACATTTTGATATTTTATAAATTTGTTTCAAGCTCTTATAAAATTTACAATAAAAAAGTCAACATTTAATTTAATTTGAAGGATGTTTTAAAAGCAATGGAAAGTACCTGAGGTGTAATCCAGGCTTTTACAATCTCTCATGTGGTCTACATCAAAGACCTAGGTGGGGTTATTGTGACCATTTAGCCCCAAGTAACAAGTCCCTCAATAGCCCCCAGTGCTACAAGATTAGACTCAGTACTCAGATTAACACACAAAGCCTCCTCCAATGTACTGTCTTCTCTCACCTTCTATCAGGGTAATCTATTTTGTTATATTCTGAATTTTTCCATTTCTCTATACAAAACAAGGCTGATTTCTTGTTGTTGGTGGTATTTGTTTTATTATTTCTCTTCCCTCATGCCTTTGCTCATGTTCTTTCTTCTTTTGTTAACCTTCTCATAAGTCACCTTAGAATCCCGATACAATGAAAATAATGACTCAGTGAGTCTCAGGTGGGGCTCAAAATGTTTGCATTTCAACCAGTCTCCAGGTGATACTGATGCTGATGCTGCTTGTCCTTGGAACACACTTGGAAGAGCAGTACAATTGCTCTGGCCTGACAGATGTCGCTTTCATTAGACACTTTATTTTACCTCTTGTTGACCTTTATCCTTGAACTTATAAAGCTAAATTATAATCAGCATTTTCTATTTCTGTCCCTTATAGACTGTGAGCCCCTTGATGTTGTTGCAACCATATATTCTAAATGTGATATACACGGGATGTGTGTGTGTGTGTGTATACGGATGTGTTTGTATATATGGATGTGTGTGTGTCCACACATCCATGACATCCACAGTGGGGTGTCTTTATAATCTGTCCAGCTTGGAATTTGGTTATGGTAATTAGGAATGACGGCAAAAATTCAGCTAAGTATCTGTTCACAAATTCCCTGAATGAAGCTCATGCAATGCAGAAACTTTGCAAACAGTAATGTGTATGTGTGTGTATGTATGTCTGTATGTGTGTGTATATATGTATGTATGTATACACATACACTATACACACACGCACATATATAATATACAACATACATAGCTTCATTGATATGCAGTGCGCTGTCATATCACCTGTTTTTCTCTATTTGATAACTTCAATCAAGGATGTGTACTGACCGTTCCTTCTTCTCCAAATCTTCCTTTGACAGATATCTGAATGATTCACTTTCTTTATCATCTTTCATGTATTTACTCAAAGCTTAGGCCAAACACCATATTTAATACTGTTGCCTGTACCCACTTTAGAAATTCTGATACTTTCTAAGATCTAGTTTCTAGATCTAGAGTTACAAGATCTATATTTTAATGGCCTCTGTTTCTCTCCTTTTCATTTCACAATGCAAATCCCATGCAGCAGGGGTATTCATTGTATTCATGCTTGTATTTCAAGAGCCTGGAATACTGTTTGTTTGTTAAAAAAGAACAAATGAATGCTGGATAGGCTAAAGCAACAGATGCCCTTTCACTGTTGTTAAAAGTCATTGCCAAGCAAGTAGGCCATAATTTGAAAATTTCTATATAAATAATTTCCTAAAGCTTAGGTATGCCAGATGAATCCAATTCAATATTTACTTTGTGTACAGAATAATACTCTGGGAAGGACCCAGGTCATCTTGCTAAAATCCAGGTAGATTCCCAAAAATTTATGTCTCAAGTAAAACACATTCAAACCATATCTTAGAATCACATTAAACTGACAAGATAACAAGGATTCAGCTATATTCTAAATCTTCATAATTTGGGGATAATGATTTCAGCTAAAAGGGTATTACAGTCATTAGAAAATAGTAATTTCTATCATGAAAAATAAAATATAACACAGAGAAATGGCTACAAAGCCTGTTAGATGCTGTAGATTGCAGCAAGTACATTCTACCTCTTTTTATTGCTATTATAAAACTTTATCTAAATCCCAGTGGAAGAAGTTGATAACCAATTTTAATACATCTTTCCATTAGCAATAGAACAGGACCAATTCCTGCCATGGAACTTGAAGTGACAAGTTGAGCATCAGGAATTCTGGCAAGTGTTTTTGGCCAATCTGCTCCAATTCTGCTCCAGGGCATCCACAGTGGGGTGTCGTTATAATCTGTCCAGCTTGGAATTTGATTAGGGTAATGAGGAATGATGGCAAAAATTCAGCTAAGTTCCTGTGCACAAATTCCCTAAATGCATCTCATGCAATGCAGAACCTTGACAAGAAATAAGCATCCATGGCAATTTGCCAGTTTTGAATCACTAATACAGAGTAAATTTTGCCCTGATATTTATAATTGGAAGTGAAATATTCTGGTCCACTTTATTAAGGACTATACGACAATAAACTCTCCATCTGGAAAAAAAAAAAAAAAAACTCAGTAAAACCAATAAAGACATTTTACTAAAACTTCTTGGTGATCTCAGGTAGAAAGAAGCTGTCTTTTGAGAAATTTACTATGTATATAGCATTTGCTACATGATTCTACGTATATTTCAATGTCAGAATAAATTTCAGGTACTCCAATATCACATCTTTTTACTGCCTATATGGAAACTATTAGATAATTTTAATCTTGTGAATCCAAAAACTTAAAATGTCCTCTAGTTTTGTAACCCATGATGATGATTCTGATTTTCAAGAATTACTTAGGTAGTGTACCTACTGAACTTCATTTTTTCCAACAAAGACCATTGAATTTCACAGGATTTTCACATTTTCATTGAACTGCTTACTAAATATTTACCAAGTATCTTCCATGTAAATTAATTAGCATCCTTGCCTACTGGGTGATTGTTAAAATATTAGACAAGCTATTGTTGGATAAATGAATTGCTAAAATCATTTATTGAACTTTGAGATCTATAAACAATAATGTTTTCAATATGGTATACTGATAATGTAATTGTATGTATAGAGTTAATGACATGAATATGAGGATATCTCAGGGGAATACTCAAATCTTGAATTAAATTCTTTAGAGCAAAAGGTAAAATGCTTGCTTATAAATAAATGGGTATAATTGAGTAATTCTATATGGAACGACACAAGTTCAGATTTGAGAGATTGCCATTTTAAGGGTATGGTTTGTTTGCAAACAGGGCAGAGACAGTTTTCTCTAAGTGGACCATTAAAGTGACTGAAATGATAAAAAGCCATATTCTCAATATTTTGAACCAGTTATTACCCAAAAGGCTTTATTGTCATCTTATGTGACAAAAGCTGTAACAGAATAACCTTCCAAGTGGCTATACTTATGTGCAGAACAATTTTAGAAAATTTTAGAACAATTTTACAAAAGAAGAACAAATTTGGATAACTCACATTTGTTAATTTCAGTACTTTTCAGTAGAAAAGCTATAATACTCAAGACAATGTTTTACTGGCCTAAGTACAGACATATAGATCAATGGAATATAATTGTGTCCAAAACTCAAAAAGAAAATCTTACATTTATGGTCAATTGTTTTTTGACATGAGTGCCAAGATATTTCAGTCAGAAAATCATAATCTTTTCAACAAATTATTCTGGAATCTAGCTATTGACAAAGAAAATAATGAAGTTGAACCTACCCTTTATACCATTCCCCAAAGATAACTCAACAGAGATCATAGACCCAAATGTGCGAGCTAAAACTATAAAACCCTTAGAAGAAAACATGAGAGTAAAATCTTTTTTTTTTTTTTTTTAAACTATAAGTTCTCGGGTACATGTGCACAACATGCAGGTTTGTTACATATGTATACATGTGCCATGTTTGTGTGCTGCACCCGTTAACTCGTCATTTATATTAGGTATATCTCCTAATGCTACCCCTCCCTCCTTCCCCCACCCCACAACAGGCCCCAGTGTGTGATGTTCCCCTTCCTATGTCCAAATGTTCTCATTGTTCAGTTCCCACCTATGAGTGACAACATGTGGTATTTGATTTTCTGTCCTTGCGGTAGTTTGCTGAGAACGATGGTTTCCTTTATGACATTGGATTTGAGGAACATACACAGCATCAAAAGCACAAGCAACAACAGAGAAAAATAAACAAACTGGACTTAATGAGAAACTATTTAAAAGTTGTAAGCTTCAAATAACTCTATCAAGAAAGTGGAAAGACAATCCAATCCACAGAACGAGAGAAATAAGAGTAAATATTTGCAAATTATATATCTGAGAAGGCACTTGTATCCAGAATAAATAAATAAACCGCAACTCAATTATAAAAAGACAAACCAGTTTAGAAATGAGCAAAAGATGTGAATAGATTTTTTTCAAAGAAAATATTCAAATGGCCAGTTAGCAAATATAAATGTGCTCAACATTATTAAGCATTTGGAAATTTCAAATACAAATCATAATAAGATACCACTTCACACCAAAGGAGGACGGCCAGAGTAAAAAATACGGATTCCAATAAATTTTGTTAAGAATGTGGAGAAATTGAAACCCTCTAACATTGCATGTGAAAATGTAAAATGATAGAACCATTTTGAAAAATAGTTTGACAGTTCCTTAAAAGTTAAACATAGAGTTACAATATGATTTCACAATCCCAAGGTAAAGAAAAAATACATCTACACAAAAATAATGCCAAAAATGTAAACAACCCAAATATCCATCAACTGATGAATGAACCATACAAAGACTGAAGCACTGATCCATGCTACAACATGATGAACTTTGAAGACATTATGTTAAATAAAATAAGCCAGTCATGAAAGGTCACAAATTCTATGAATCCTTTTATATGAAGTGTCCAAAATCGGAAAGTCTGTAAAGAGGGAAAGTAGATTCATAGTTGGCAAGAACTAGGGCAACAGGAGAATGGGAATGGCTGCTCGTGTGTAGAGGCTTTCGTTTTTGAGATGATGACACTGTTTTAAAATGAGATTATAGTGATTGTTACACAACATGATGTTGATACTAATAACTATTAAATTGCACTGAACTCTTAAAATGGGCAAAATTTATGGTATATTAATTATACTTTAATAAGGCTGTTAAAATAATTTAAAATAAGCATGACATGCATTTTCAGTTGCCATAATTTTTGTATATTAAGCTGAAGAATTAATTCTAGGTTTTCTACAAAGGAATTAAGCTAATTGAATATATCCAGTATGTTCAAGGTTCTTAAGAATATCATCTTAAATAATCGTGTCACTTGAATTTATAACATTATAATGTTTTATCTCTATATGATGAACTTTTAAAATCTTTAAAAATTGATTTGATAAGTGGGCATAGAAGCCTTAAAAAAACTAACAAGAATTGACATTGCTTTACAATGTATTAATCAAGATAATGTTGTATGATTATTGATATGTATATATAAAACATTCTAGTCAACACTTCATTGCAGCTCAGAGATTTTTTTTTCTTTTCTTGTCTGCTACATAAATTAAACCAGCTTCATGACCAGTGAGAGTGAAGTACTTGATATCCTACAAAGCTGGTACTTCTTAATTGATGCCTTGAGGGACTAACACTGAGCATTTTTTCAGAGTACTATAGCAACTGCAGAACCAAAGCTACGATATTATGTGGCAAATTTGTAGCTGATAGAACATGTTGGCATCCCAGAGATCACTTGCAGTAGCAATATTTCAAGTGTTTATGATGTGTCACCTTGATAAGGGACATTTATCCAGTATTATCCAAATTAAAGACAACTATAGGGAATCTCTTTCTAAATTGTAGAATAGTCTCATCAAGACGTGTGATAAAATGTTAAGGACATGCTGTTTGTAACCAGTACCTCACAAAGATTTTGATGTGGATCATAATTAAAACTCACTTGGGGTTGCATGAACCCGAGTGATATGCTAATTATTTGTACAGAGAGTAACACTATTGTCTAACACCAAAGGAAGAAAAAATATTGTCAAGTAACATTAATTTTCATGACAATAGGATTTGTATCTGATCATCACATGATCTGCATATTTCCCACTTTCTTCTTTGGGAATATAAATAGCAGAGAGCACTAATAAAGTTCCTAGGGAAACAGCAATCCATCATTCACTATTTTATCTTTGCACAATTAATGCACAACAGATGTCTGCTTTCAGAAGGAAGCTTGTTAAGAGTACTGGGCTATGTGCCTCTTTGTCTGGATATTGGGATGAAATCCAGCATCAAAAAACTCAATGAAAGAAATGGAATTGAAATTTTTTTGTCCCAAGTTTCAATCTGTTATTATATATTATGAGCCACCTGGCCTAATCTCCAAATAATACTGGATCTTGATATAAAAATCCAGTTATTCCTTCTTATCATTTTAACCAAAAGAAAAAAAATGTAAAAAATTCACAGAAATACAAAGATTAAATATGACCAAAATTATAAAACTTTCTTAAAGGAATTTAAACATTAAGAACAGGAGAATTCAGAATGAACCTACTTGATTTTGCTTATCATAAAATGATTTGTTAACTCTTTTGCATGGCTTTGTACTCTGGGAATTCAGCCCAGTTATTATATTAAGACACCACCTGCCACACCATCGGCTTTCTACACAGGTGACAATCTACTAGTGAGCTACAGAAATCTTCTTCCACAAAGAGGAGTGAAACCTTCGTAGAACACTATACATAGCAATTTTATTAACAGTCACAAGATCTTCATCCGAAAAAGTTTTGAAAAAGAAAAAAACAAATTAGTAACAAAAGTAATATTTAAAACCAGTAAATAAATGCGTTTAATTGATTAAAATTAAGGCTCCAACTATTATTCAGATGAAAATTATATACCCCAAATTTGAAAGAAAAATGCTGCTATATCAAAATAAATTCTTGAAAAGAAAAAGATGGAAAAAAAAGGTTTCCGGGAAGGCGCCTTGTAAGTAAGCAGACCACAAGGAATAATATAAAAAGATGTACAAATTATGTAAAAAGAAAATAAGTAACAGTTTTATGATTGGATTATAAACCAAATGACTAATGCTTAATTTCCCACAAAGGAAAGGGAGCACATTATATTTTATTATTATTTTTAAGTTTAGAAGAGAACCCCTAAGTCTCTAAAAAGGACTACAATGGTACGAAGAATATATAACATGATGAAATGATTTCTTCTACAATATAAATATCCTTCCAATTCTAAAATGACAGATTACAATTTCTAAAATGACAAACACACACATAGGGAAAATTATTTTACATGCAACCTCTTCTTTGTTAATGAAGTCCTTTAGGTCATGAGCACCTAAATGCATTTATATGTATTTCTCTGTTTGGACAGAAAATAAAAGAAACAAAACTTTTATTTCATGGATTTAAATTCAAACAGAAAATCTTACAATAAAACATATACTTCTCAAGACATGGTGACTCATGCTTGTAATCCTAGCACTTTGGGAGGCTGAGGCAGGCGGACCATGAGGTCAGGAGACCAGCCTGGCCAGTATGTTGAAACCCCATGTCCACTAAAAATACAAAATGAGATGGGCGTGGTGGTGTATGTCTACTAAAAATACAAAATGAGATGGGCGTGGTGGTATATGCCTATAGTCCTAGCTACCCAGGAGGCTGAGGCAGAAGAATCACTTGAATCCAGGAAGTGTAGGTTGTAGTGAGCTGAGATCTCACCACTGCACTACAGCCTGGGTGACAGAGCATCTCCAAAAACAAAAACAAAACATATACTCATTTATTAACGAGAAAATAAATACTGACATTTGCATACGTAACCTATAAACATAATTATTGACCATATTCCTGTGGAAGTTCAAAGAACAAGAAAAGATTCCCAAAGTGCAAGGTTTCAAAAAATGTTTCTAAAATAAAAATGGACAACTTATTATTTGTTGAGTTATATTTAAGATTCTGAGTTCTAACATTCCTGCACATGTCTACTATAATTTTCATTATTTTGTAACTGGGCCAATTGCCATATTTTTCCAGATATTTCTCCACCAAGGCACTTTGATTAATTTCCTTTACAATATTGATGACCATTATCTGAAATAATCAGGATTTACATCAATAGGTGAACTGCTAAATATTAGAGGAAAATGATTTGAACTGGCACATTAGGATAGGTTTGTAGATAGTACAGTAATTTTTTAAAATAATTAGGATAGATAGTAATTTTTAAAAATATTTTGTGTTACATATTTTTGAGGAAAAAATAAGTTTATGATCAGTTTAGGTTTGTTGTTATCACTGTTAGGCTATTTTGAATAACAGCAAAGAAGTGTGAGGTACCTAATATGCAGTATTGAAATATAAAGAAAAAAATAACTTTTTCCACTAAATAATAAATAGAATAAAGCTGGCACACTTTTAATTGCAGGACATCACTTCTAATTATAGAATCAACAACATTTTGAAAAGTCAAAGGAAACTCAGTGCTGATAAAATAAGACAGAAAACTGATATTTAAAGCACATGCCTTAAAACAGAACCCAATTCCATATATATGGAAACTGAAGAGAAAATAGTCAGCAGTCTTTCAGTAGTGTATATTTCAACATATTTCTTTGCTTCCTTCTTCTTTGAACATAATCATTGCCTGTGATTTGTGTTCCTGGAACCAACCTGAAACAATTTTACCTGCCCTTTTTAACCTGTCAATACAGAGTCAATAGAATGAAAAGGCAAACAACATCCTAAAGTGGTTATTAAAGTAGTTTTGATCTTATGAACTTCCAAAAATATACTCTGGGACCTCCAGAGTTGAGAACTGCTTGTTTAAAGAATGTTTTCCCAGTGGAGTATTGGGAAGAGCTCATGACATGGTTGGTTTAGTGGTCATTTAGCTATACGTCTCTTGAAGCTGTGTAAAAAAAATTCTCACATGTCTGACACACGCCTGATGGGATATAATTTACATATCAATGAAGAAACACATCCTCCAGCCTGATGCAGAATGTAGGTTTTGTGTATTTAGAATGCCACATAAAAAAGTGTCCTTTAAAACATGGTAGCATGGATTGCTGCCATCGAAGTCATCTAATACTACCCGTAAATATTTCTGGAGATGTCTTCTGCTAACAGAGGACAAGTTCTGACACATTTGACCTGTTGATAACAAAACTGGATAGTGACTAATGAAAGAGATAATACATGTCTAAATGCATATATAAATTAATAAAATGGTAAATAAACTGAAAAAAATTACTGAGTGGTATTGGGGGTTGAACAGGGCAATTACTGTTTCTTTACAACATATTCATTTCGTTTTCCAAACTTAGACCATCGAGTGAACACATTCTATGTAGAGAGACGAATGTGAAACTTTTTGCATCTATATAGTGAGATAAACATCACACATAAACTTGGAGTTCCAATTTTCCCCAAATTTGAGGAAAAGTAAACTAATATAAATTAAAATCTTAAATTATTTTACCTTAACATGACCATGAACAAATTATGTAATAGAAAGGAAATTCTAGTTTTTTTTTTTTAAGAGCTGTCCACATCAAGGAATTGATATAAATGAGCAATAAGGAATTAGCTGAGGACTACAATTCAGAATATTCTGAGCTGTTCATTCACTCTTCTCTGCTACTCAGGAAACTTGGTGAAAAATTGTCATCACTGTAGGTGACCAGTTATTCTACTTTGTATAAAACAACACTATTATATACCTAAATATGGAAATGCAATTACACTTCTCCTTTTGAATTTTGTGTGCGTATATGTGTCAAAGAAGCCCATAATCTGCAGACAATATGTTATATTTATTTATACACTTATTACTTAAAAGGAAATGCAGTTTGGTAGCATAAATATTGAAGTTAAGTGCTATAACACTGGAGATGTTTAATTATATATGTATTGAGTTATATATAATATGTAATATATAATATATATTTTATATTAATCATATATAGTATATATGATTATTATATCCATTATATATGATTATATATAATACAATATATATTATATAATATATATTATACATAATATACATAATATATTATATATATACAATATATTATTCACAGGTGTGAATTAAGTGAATTCCTTGATGTGTACAGCTCTTTTAATATATATATCTGGGCTGGGCGCAGTGGCTCACACCTGTAACCCCAGCACTTTGGGAGGCTGAGGCGGGAGGATCACGAGATCCAGACCATCCTGTCTAACACAGTGAAACCCTATCTCTACTAAAAATACAAAAAATTATCCGGGCGCTTGTAGTCCCAGCTACTCAGGAGACTGAAGCAGGAGAATGGCATGAACCCAGGAAGTGGAGCTTGCAGTGAGCCAAAATCGCGCCACTGCACTCTAGCCTGGGCGACAGGGTGAGACTCTGTCTCTTAAATATATATAATCTTTTAGTAAAAGTGGATAGGACTCTGCCCATGTGGACAGGCAAACCCAGAGAGAAAATCAGAAATTTCATGTATTTTATCAGTAATGTAGGCAAAATATAATGGTTCAAATTGTTCTATGTAGTTTAGTAGTTGTGATGATGGGAGTGTGTGATGAATATTCTGTAGTCTGTATTCTGCCTTTAAAACATTTTTTATTTCTCTGTAAAATCAGAGAAATATTAACAGCTGAGAGTGTGGAGGGATGAGGGGAGATTACAGGTTTGGGGTAAGAAGTAGTGAAATCATTTAGAAGAGCTAATTCTGGGGCACTAAGAAGCCACTTGACATGAGTGGTGGTGAATGTAAGCAAGTCCCACCACCACGGTGCTTGTTTTCCTATTGCCACCTGCAGCTGTAGCTGGAGCCAAGGACTGCACTTAACCAGAGATGGAGCTTTACAAGTGAGTATCTACAGAGGGTATGGAGGCCAGACATAGAGGAATATGCAATGAAGTGATTATAATGTTAAAGCTACAATATTTACAATGCATAAGGAGAGAATATAGATATGGAAGTGGATCAATGACAGTGAAGGATGGTAGCATTAATAGACTATATACCCCAGTGAATTGAAGTGGTGTTGTACTTAGAATACTAAAGAGAGTAAGCTTGCTAAAGATACGCTAGTATGTTTGGAGAGTGGGATGAGTAATTTGAGACCCTGGAGAAAATACAGTCATTGGTAAAGACAATACCTACACTATGACCTTGGAAGTGGGTTGCTATGGCGAAATGGAGGACCGGATAATTGGAAGACAACAGTTTGAGAAACCAAGAGTACTGAGTGTTATCTTTTTGGATATTGAGATCACGAAGTACTCAGGGTGGTTGAAGGCAGTGGCAATTATTAGATGATAAAACCTCAAGAAGTGATGGAGATTGGAAATGAGAGCAAAGAGGAGGGGGTAGTGAATGCCATTTGTATATGACATAACTATGTGTGTGTATACCTTTGTATATATGTGTGTGTTTATATGCATGTATATATGTGTGTGTTTATATGCATGTATATATGTGTGAAGAGCAAGGGAGAAGGACAGCAGTGTGTAGCTGCCGATGAGCAGAGGAGTAGTAAGGAAGATACCTGCCTCACCCCCAGACCCAGGGGAAATGGACCGTTAGGAAGAAGACGGTCATTACATGAATGATGGTAACCAGACATAGCACTGTCCTTCCTACAATATTTCTGTGGTTTACTATTCCTGTCAAATAACGTTGAAATTCCCCAACATGGTTTTCAAGGCCTTGTGCTTCTAGCCTAAGGTCTTTTTTCACACTCTCTCCCAACTATCTCCACGTTCAGCCACATTTCAGTTGTGCTGAATATCATTCCGTCTTGAAACTTACCAAACTTTCATTCATATTTTAGCCTTCAGAGACGCTCTTCCTTCTACTCCCTTCATTTCCCCTTGCCCTGGCTAAAAGCTAAAGCCTATTCATCCTTAGATTCTCAGTTTCTTCCTCAGTGTCTTAATTTTATTCCAAGAAGCTTTCTCCCTAAACTAGGCTAATTGTCCTTAGTTGCCCCATAAGCTTCTACACCCATTTCAGGATAATTTCCTTTTAAATTGTCTTTTTGTCAAATGGATTGTAAGTTCTGTGTGACTAGAGACCATACTTTCATTCAACAAATATCTGAATGTTTACTAAGTGGCAGTCATCATTCTTGGCATTTTTGTATTACTATTATACCATGGTTGCCTCACTGAGGACCTGGGACACAGTAAGGGCTCAGGGCATTAGATGCTTGTTTTCCCCAATTGGATCTGTCTCTGGAGATCAGGGTAACATATTCTTTCATTCAGAATTTCACATGGAGGATGTATGACTACAATTCACGTATTTTATTTAACAGTCACTATTTAAACACCAGTAGTTTTTAACATCACCTATATCATACGTATGCACTGTTCAAGGAAAAATAAGTTATATATTTCTATGAAATTGTTTTCCTATGAATTAATTCTTGTTTGCCTGAAATTTTAAAAAAACAGATGACCTTCTCCATCAATGTATCAATAGTCTAAAGTTTCACTGATGTCATAACGCATGAAACAACATTAAGCAAGATTTTAAACAAACTGTCAGAGTTTTAAAGTAAAAGTGTTAATACACTAAGTGATTTACACCTAGACGTAGCATATAAATCCATCAAAATGAATCTTGCCTGTTGCATATGGAAATTTTCATTTCTGAAAGTACACATGTTGACATGATACAAATTGGCTGAGTATAAAAATATATATATTTATTCATATATATATGCTTACCTTATGCTAATCAAGGAAGTTGGAAAATGTGCTTTAGATAGTTTTATGACTTATTAGAGAAACCAGTTTAATAATGTCAAGAAGCAGAGTTGCCACAAGATCATGAATATGAAAATCACCCACTGAGGTCATCTAACCCATCACTTTGCCTCCAGTAAAGGATTCAATAGTTCACCTCTACTGAAGGTACATGATTTTTAAAGACATTGTGAGCCCAGGTTAACATCTGTGAGGAGACATCTCAAAACAGACATCTGTGGAAAACGTGCGTATTTTAAAATCTTAGCCAGAATGGCTTTAAACTGTATTAGCTCCGAATGATACTAAACAATAGCACTAGAAGTGATAATCAAGCCTCATTCAATCCTACTCCCTCAATTCGTGATGGACGAAGCTGAGGAACAAAAAGACTGAGTCATTTTTCCAACTTTACCTAGCAGGCTGTGTGGGATCCTCCCAGGCCACTTTTCCAGACCTTTCCCTGTGCTCATGCCTATTGTGCACTTGGGTGTTCATGATTTTTATAAATGTATTCTGCTTTCCAGGAACATAGGTTCTTGGAAAATTGGGACTATAGATGTATTTTCTCTGCTGAACACAGAGGGGACAAAATAACAGACAAATACCCAGCAGAGAAAGTAAACGTGGCATAATTGTTTGGGTCCACAGGGGTGATCTTGGAGAACTTAACTGATTCTCAGTCTCTGTCTCCTTCTTCTCCCGCTCCAGAACTACTACATATCTGTGTCTATTCTCTTGGGCTTTTCTCTGACTTTAGGGAGGATGATTTTAAGGAGTCCGAGCTCAGCACTCTGGGCTTTTGTTGATCATCTCTCTGTGTGCCGAGCCCCTGAATGCTATATTCTGCCTCATTCTAGTAACCAGATGTTGCCCAGCTTTGACACTGGATTTTTCTGTGGTTTTGTTTGTTTGTTTGTTTGTTTGTTTGTTTGTTTTTGAGACAGGGTTCAGGCTGGTGTGCAGTGGTGCCATCCTGGCTCATGGCAACCTCCACTTCCAGGGTTCAAGAGATTCTCCTGCCTCAGCCTCCTGAGTAGCTGAGATTACAGGCCCGCACCACCACAGGCCGGCTAATTTTTGTATTTTTCGTAGAGACAGGGTTTCACCGTATTGGTCAGGCTGGTCTTGAACTCCTGACCTCAGGTGATCCACCTGCCAAGGCCTCTCAAAGTGCTGGGATTACAGGTGTGAGCCACCGCGCTCAGCAAGACTGAATTCCCTTCTTGATACACTGCGGAGTATTGTCCAGCACCTTTTCACCTGAGACCCTGGATTAATCACACGTTCTCCCCCGCAGAATGAGTTCTGCTTTATAACTTCATTTAAATGACTGATAGAGGCTTTTATGATGCTTGACAAGGACTGTGCTCCGACTTCAAGAACTACCTACTCCTGGAGTCGGTGGAATCACGCTCAGCACACCCACATAGGCACCCCTTGTAGACTGCTTGCCAAAATGGTTTTAACCTAGGTTTGGCATACTGTCTCTGATTTACCTCCACCCCAGCATGTGGAACTAGTTCTGGATCTCAGCCGTCTTACTCAGCTCTGTCCTTCTGCTGTTGATAAATTATTTCTAGTTGTGCTCTAAAATATGATTATCACCTCTGAAACATAAGTCTGTCATTCAATGAACTAATTCAACTCTTAAAAAGTGGTTTCCTCCAATCAAATGTGCTATTACCAAGTAATGACAGAATCATATTTTTCCCTTTCCTGAGCTATTCAGGTTCCTGAAAAAAAAAAATAGAACTTTGGTGTGCTTTATGATCTATAACTTTCACCAGAAATAAAATATGATTTGCTTGGTACAGCAATAAAATGTGTAGACTAAAAACATAACTTTATATCTCTAGCAGATGACTATACAAGCAAATAGCTTACATGCACATGCAGTAGTGTACCTCTTCTCAACACTATCACACCTTAGCAGCACTGAACACTTAATATCCAAAGCTATTTTCTCTCTTGGCCTGAATATAGGTGCCAGAGTCTCTCATTGAAACTTGTCTCTGAGCTCTATATTGAGTCACCTCAATTCTACTTCCTACTGAACAACATTGTCCTTTTGCTTTTTAAAGTCGTCTTTTGTTCTAGTTTTAAGATTTCTGCCAATGATCTTGTCTCATTATATTCTGTTTATTAAAGAAAATAAATTAGTGTACATATATTATTTTGATGACTATATTAATCTCCTCTAAGATACTGTGTCTTTTTCTCTGTTTATATGATTAGAATGTTTTTATATGTCATGACGTCTTTTCTATATCAGCCAGATTACCTATTTGCTTCATTGGTAGAATAAAAAAAAATTAAATAGCATTTTAAAATTAAAGCATGATTATATTTATTTTATTCCCTTGAGAAATTATATTAACACCAAAAAATCACCTTTTCCATGACTATTTGATCTGCTTATGCAAGTGGTTTAAAAGAATATCAATCTTACTAATATATTTTATTTTAAAATATTGACATAAACCTATATAAGAACTATATAATGTTTACACAATATTTCAAAAATATTAATTGAACTTTTCTTAAAATTATCAATTAGTGATGGTGAGAAAAAACAAATGTTTAGACATTTCTACTGTAGAGAACATGCGTTACATTCTTGTAATCATTATTCTGTTATCTTTATTCAAACATAATTAGCCCAATTTGTATATATTTTTAAAGAACAAAATCAGGTATATTTATTCATCTTTAATCAAGAAAGCTATTTACTCATTTTTTAATCCCACATGAAAGAAAAACAGAACTGCTTTTTGAATATTTCTTGATAATTTGTACTAACATAAATTATAGTCTTACCTTTAGAGTCATTACGTGTGAAATGCATCAAATTATAAAGTTTTAAATATGTCTAATTATGTTTGGTTTATGTTTTGTTGTATGCTATTTCAACTACAGGAGAGCTGTACAAATACTTATAGCTCTAGCATATGTATCTTTTTAAATTTCAAAAATTTTCCATTTTATTGTAATATAAGAGAAAATAGCTCATCTAAGAATTCACACCCTTAGAACTCTGAGTGTTGAAATATAAGTAATCACTACTTTTTTTTTTTTCTGGTAGTACTAGATTGAGCAGCCTCCAAAAGTGATTTCACTTTCTACTTTAGGTAACCAAAATGTCTTGTAACAAAATGACTTGCCTGACAAATCTTCAAGAAGGATGGACTTCACTAGTTACGTAAATTCATTTTTGAAAGTTAGAATACATTTAAATCTAAAGATATAAGTCTATCCTTGAATATAATTTTAATACCTCCAAAGAGTATTTCCCATTATTATTTCTTTTTGTACAGGAAAATTTAGAGAAACAATTATATTTACTTCTCTAAACACAATAAAATGTCCTCTATTTTTTCTAAGTGGAACATTATTTCAAATAGTTGCTGTTGATACCCATTATGATTTTGGCATAAAGATAATTGATTAAAGCAGAAAAAGTAATCACTGAATGTTAAAAAGGTTCATCGGGAATTTGTAACACCACTGTTTTATCAATTATGCTTGGTAATCCAAATAGGAAGAAAATATTCTAAATAAAATGCTTTATCCTTAAATGTTAATTTCCAAATATGAGTAATTTATCATCAGTTTTATTATCATGGTGTAAATAATATGATAATATATAAAAATAGGGGCTATGTTTTTAATGTATATTGCCACACTGGCATTGGTATAGTAGAGCTCTTTCTCTCCCAGCTGTAACTATGGTCATGTCATTTACTTACTTATGCCTCAAATTCCTGTAATTACAGTACCTAATTTAGAGATTGTGGTAAGGCTTAACTGTGATAAGAACATAATTATATTATTATTTATACTAATAAATTATTATACTAGTAGCACTCAGCATTATGATTATAATAAAAATTAGATTAAATATAATATCTTATTACATTATTACTTGTTAAATTCTGAAATATTAAATACTGCTACATAAGGTTACATTAAACACTGTACATTAATAAAAATGCTGAACATGCCACCCAAATCCTAGTTAGATCAATGATGTGTAATTTTTTATATTTTAAGAGATACTGGTTTTTTAGTTACCTTATTAAACGTTTCATTACCTCAACTGCACACATTTCAATAGTTAAAATTATGTAATCTTACAGATCATTATTCACTTTACAGATGAGAAAAGTGTAGTCCACTGAGGCTAAGTGATGAGCCCAAGATCACATAACTAGGCAATGCATTTGTCAGAACTGACCTCCAGATCTGATTCCATTTCTGTATCTTGCCCAGTACATGATATATTGTGCACAATTTCAAAAGCTAGATTGAGTTTATATTTTTCATTTGCCTTATCTAACATTATTCCATTACAGTCATGGATCAGAAAGACATTGTTTTAAAAATATCTCCTGCTTTTCTATTTATTTATTTTTTTAACTAAGCACAGATTTTAGGATCCTTGGCATTGTGACTGTCGACGTAATCTACTATACAGGGGAGCCTGCCATCTCTCACCCTCAAAGACAACATTGAAACAAAGACCCTGTACCTTTCCCCCTTATAAATCTGGGTGAAAATTTCCCTGCAATATGGGACCAGCAACAGGGTAAACATAAATTAAAATACACACAAAACAAAGGACATATTGTGCAAAAACACGTCTGTACAAATAGATACACAAAAACCGCCTTTAAATGGCTGCACATAGACAGAAGGTAATGGGAGTGGGGCATGAGGATAAGGGAATACATAAATAAATGAAGAGAATGTATTTGCATGAAACAATGAATGTGCCAAGAAATAACTTGATAGTGTGCCAAGATTAATTCAACCCTGGTCACCAACAGCACTAAAAAGGGGGAAAAAAAGAAGGAAAAAATATATTGCTCTTAGCTGAGTAGTTGCAATTTTTTTCTAATATAATGAGGCCTATGTACCATAATTTTATACCTATTTGTAAATTAATGAACAATAAAATAACTGAATGAGAAGTAACAAATTATCTGACATTATTCAAAAGAAAAAATGTATATTGTGTATATATATTTTTATATACAATATATAACTAATACACACACGTGTGTATGCGTATATATATGGATAAGGGGTCTAATAATGCTGCCTAGAGTTACAGGGGAGGCAAAGCTAACAAAAGACCATGGTCTAAGTCTTTCCATATAACCTGACCGTAAAACATCTTTATGTTACTCAGGACACTTTCTACTCACATACAACTCAGAAAAGTTTTAGCTGAGAATAAACCTTGCTTGATGGGTTTGGGTTTTCAAGTCAAGTTATGAAGAGGAGCAGAACGGCTAGACCATGGAGGTGGTTGGTAAAGTAAAGAACAAGAGCAAGATAAAGAATGGCAGGAAGAAATAACGTGTAAATCACCCACACAAGGGGGAATAAAATTATTGGAATTACTAGATTAAAAATAAATGGCAACTGGGTTGCTGGACATGTGTTCACTTTTGTCTATGATGTCTTCATTTTGGGCAGCACAACTGAGAGCTGGCAGTGCTACAGGCACAGGCTGCTACTGTCCTTGCCCATTTACTCCAGTTGAGGTGTCAGACAATAAATAATTAAAAGGAATAATCCCAAATAGCCCTCGAGTATTTAAAGGAAAAGAAACACAACGAATTGTTTCTGCTGCATCCTGTGAATACCGCCATCTTGACATTTGTTACATTCGACTGTATATACTTAGGATTGAATATCTCTTACAATGTTAAAAAGCTCTCCTTTGAAAGAAATCATTTATATTCCAACATCTAATATAGAGGTTAGGAAGTAATAAATATTACATGAACCGGCTGGTTTTTACAAATCAGTTCGGTTCCTGGGTGTGTGGTGATCTCATTAGAAACTGTCACTGTGTCCCCATGTGAACCTGCAGATGGCTTCTCTATGATTTCTTTTTAATCTTACCTAAAACACTTGCTATATCTTTTTCATAGATAAAAGTGAATTTTAGTCTATCACTATTCTCATAATCTTAAAATCAGCAGGGTGCAAATTAATGAGATTTAACAGAAATAGATACAGTGCTAGAAAAGGATGCTTTGTCCTTCCAAATAAAGAACTGTTTAAAAACCCGGTATTAACTTAGATAATTAATGTTCTGTCAGTTTAAACAAAATGTCTCTCACATTCATCATTGCCGATGATATCAGAGTTTTGAAAAATTTCACCTTCGTGACCCCAAAAGACATTAAAATGTGAAGCCAGAATTAGCTAAGCTGTAACAGTAAGGTGATAATTGCTAAGGGTGAAGCCATACCAATAATGTGTTTAGCAAAACACTAACATTTTGAGTGTGAACTGAAGAGCCTCAATTCCATCTTGTATCTTATGTTTCCCATGTTTATTTTTCATTGTTTGAATTTAATCTCAAATCTAGAAGATGTATTACACTAATTAATTTTGCATAGAACAATGTTAACAGATATAAACTATGATAAGAACCTCTTTTTGGTAGCAAGTCATTTTATTTACATTTTACTGGTACAATCTCTTGCCACAAATATGTGCATTCAAAGGATACCACAGTTATTAACTTGCCTTTTGACTGCGGCAACCTCTTTCATTAAACTGTCGGTTCTGACATTTGGCTAGATATTATCAGATTGGTGCGAAAGTAATTGTGGATTTGCCATTGAAAGTAATAGCAGAAACCACAATTACTTTCACATCAACCTAATGGAATCATTCCTGGCACTATTTAAAAGCACCCATGCACAAGCCCCACCCATAATAACTGCATCAAATTTTCTGGAGGTGGCACTTGAGTATTATTATTTTTTTAATCTTCCAAAATGATACCATAGTTCAGCCAGATTTTGATATCATTGTATTCGACTTTAACTCTTACATCAAGAATATTTATCTCCATATTATTCCACTATAACAGTACAGTGCACCTAGCTCAATCAATCTTAGTTCAACGAAGATGACAATGGATTACTTCAAGCATGAATGCCATCTTAAAGTTAGGTGATTCTTCTTCCTCTTACTCAAAATAGAACTTTTGTTTTAATTATTATAAAAGATGCTAAATCTCATCATATGCAGTTTTGTTTGTGAATTATAAGCATCTAGCAGCTAGGAGTTAGTTAACCCAATTGATGTATCTTTTAACACAAAATAATTCACTAGATATTTTGAACAGCCTCTTATTTATAGAAGCATATATTTTTTACTAAAAACTACACAGAGAGAACAAGTCAAGGGCAAGTACAAATTTTGCACCAGGGGAAAAAAATTCAACACTTGAATTAATCCATGTGAAAAAATGTCAACACATGAATTAATCCATGTGATATACCACATTAACAGAATGAAAAGTAAAAAAATATATAATTTCAACAGATGCAGAAAATGCCTTTGACAAAGTTCAACACCTGTTTATGATAATAAGTCTAAATAAAATAGGTGCAGAAGAAACTTGCCCAAGCACAATAAGGACCATTTATGAAAAACCTCATGATAAATAGTGAAAACTCAAAAAATTTATTCCAAGATCTGTTACAATGCAAGGATTCTCACTCTTGTCATTTCTATTCAACATAGCACTAGAAGTTTTAGCAAAGGAACGGAGGCAAGAGAAAGAAATGAAAGCTGTCTAAATTGGAAAAGGAGTAAGTGTATCTCTATTTTTAGATGACGTGATCCAATATGTAAAAATCTCTACAGACTCCACCAAAAACTTGTTGAAACTAATAAATAAATTCAGTAAAGTTGCAGGATACAAAAATCAACCTGCAAAAACCAATTGCATTTCTAGCACCGAAAACAAACTATCTGAAAAAGAAATTAAATAAAAAACAATCCCACTAACAATAAGAAAATTATAATCCCATATTCAAAAATAATAAAATACTTAGGAATAAATTTAACTGAAAAGATGGAAGACTTGCACTTAGAACACTATGACATTGATCAAAGAAATTGAAGAAGAGACAAATAAATAGAAAGATAGCTCATGTTCATGAAATGGAGGAATTAATATTGTTTAAATATCCATACTACCTAAAGCTATCTGCAGATTCAACAAAATACCTAAGAAAATTCCAATGATATTTTTGACAGAAATAGAAAAAAGATGCTCAAAATGTATTTGGAATCATAAAAGATCTCAAAGTAGTCTTAAAAAGAACAAATCTAGAGGCATCAAACTTCCTGATTTCTTATTAAAAATTGATAGTAAACAAAACAATATGGTATTGGCATGAAAACAAACACATGTATGAATGGAATAGAGAACCCAGAAATAAACCCATTAATATATGGTCATCCAATTTTTGACAAGAGCACCAAAAATACGCAATGAGGAAATGACAGTTCCTTCAATAAGTAGTATTGGGAAAGCTGGATATCCATATATTGCACCATAACAAAACTAACCTCAGAATGGATTAGACTTAGAAATGAGATCTGAAATTGTAAGCTCCTAGAAGTAAACCTAGGGAAAAGTCTTCTTGACGTTATTCTTGGTAATACATTTTTGAATATGATATCCAAAGCACAAGGATCAAAATAAAAAATAAAAGAATTGGAACTACATCAAACTAAAAAGCTTCTATGCAGAAAAAAAATGAAAAGGCAAACTAAAGATACAAATAAAATTTTTTCAAGCCATATGACTTACAAAGGGTTCATATTAAAAGTTATTTTAAAATTCATACAACTCAATAGCAAAAATACCCAAAAATAACTTGTTTAAAAAATGGGCAGAATATGTGAATAGACATCTAACTAATATAAACAAATAGTCAAGAGGTATTTGAAAAGGTGCTCAACATCACTAATCATCAGAGAAATTCAAATTGTAACCACAATGATACATGACCTCACACTTATCAATATGGCCATTATCAAAAAGTCACACTTTTCAAGATGGCTATTATCAAAATAAATAAATAAATAACAAGTGTTGGTGAGGCTGTAGAGAAAAGAAAACCCTTTTGTACTATTGGTGAGAATCTCAATTGATACATCCGTTATGGAGAATAGTATGAGGGTTCCCAAAAAAATTAAAATTAAAAAATAGATCTACCATATGATTCTGCAATTTCTTGTCTGGAGATAGCATGTATACATCTGTACACACACTATGCATACAGGTGCATGTATATTTGTGTATATGTGTATACACATTGTGTATATATACATGTATATGTGAAATGAAATCAATAGCTGAAAGAGATACCTGTACTCCATGTTCATTGCAACATGTTCACAATGGCTAAGATGTGAAAACAAGCTAAGCGTCCACGGTTGGATAAATGGATAAATTGTGAGATTCACTCACACACAGAAATGGATATGTTGTGAGATACACATACACACATAGAAATGGATAAGTTAGGAGATACACACACACATACACACAGAGAAATATTATTTAGCTTTAAATCATATTTCCTTTAAAAAGAAGGAAATTCTGCCATTTGTGACAACATGGCAGACCCAGAGGACATTCTTTGTTCATTTATTTAATTAGACCCCAGATTTTCTCCTATGGGCCAAAGTACATACTATTCTATTCTCTCTACAGTACAGAGGACAACTAACTTACTTTCATTTACTTAAACTATGTTGACCTGTGGAAGTTGAAAACTTCCTATTTGACGGTTCCAGTTAAACACTAATTGCAAGTTGAAGAATTTGCTACTATTAAATTGAAAAGTTCAGCAATAAAACTGACATAATTTTCTTTTCAATGAGAAATCAAATTGAGGAGATGCTGATAGTTATTTAAAGTAAAATTTTAGTTTCATGATTAAGATTTTTTCCTAACTCACCGAAACAGTGATGACCTTTAATCAGAGAAAAACTGGTTAAATTACAACTGCAATCAAATAATATACATTATAATATGCATGTGAATTAATGGTGCTTTGGGTCTTCTGTGGTAATCAATTGATTCGATTAGAGGTACAGAAAATTTTAAGGTGTTGTGTGTTAAATATATATTTCAATACACCTATTTCTAGACTTCAAATGTGAAATATACCCAATTACTTTTCCCTATGATACTATGATTCCTAAAGATTCTGTTGGAAAGCAGCACGCATTCCATTTGCCAAACAAGTTATTGGACCATGCCTTCATTCATGCTCGGGAAATATATTCCTCCCACAGCAAAGAACAGCAAATATATATATTTTTTCTCTCTCTCTCTCACACATACACACATACACACACTCTCATTCACATACAGTATAATGTAGGCCACTCACTTGGTCACAAACTGTGTTTCTCCCTTCTTCACTTGAAATTTTTTACCCCCTCACCAAGGTACCCAAGCAAGCTTCCAAACACGGCATTAGCCTCAAAGTTCAATGACACTACAGTTCTCCGGAATGCCTACAAATATTTTAAAAATGTAATTACTTATAGGAAGATACAGCAGGCTATTTTTTTCCTTCAAATAAATATAGAATACACCAAACAAAACAAAAAACAAAACAAAAACCCTCATGATTATCTCCACATCGAATCTCAGTATATATGCCTGTTCTTGCTCTAGAGATCTATGTACTAAATAAAGCAAGTACTGCCCCGCACCACTCCCCCAACACACACACATGCTTGCCCAATATACTATTGTGAAACTAGGACAGAAAAATTTCTATAAAAGTTTCCATATAAAAAGTGGAAATAGAAAACATTCATGGAATCTACTTGGTAGATGTTGCAAGGGCACCTATACTGACCATGGAACATATTTCCGTATTTGGCCTGGGTTCTTCTCCCTGAAAATAGCTGCCAGGTCTATAGTTTCTATGTTCCTTAGCTCTACTCTCTAGAAGGTCCTGCTAGTGTTATTAGATACTGTGGCCATATTTGAATTTGCCATTGGAGAATATTCTCTCCCAGGGAGTTGAGAGCATGCTCAGCTGGCTTCATTCTCATGGAAGTTTGGAGGAACAAAGGATTATGTTAATCTTGAGAAATGAGTCTATTTTAGCCCAGACTAGAAGCTCACTCACCAGTATAATATTCATTAATGACTTAGTAATCTTTTTTTTTCCCTACTTGATTCCAATAAATTTCATAAGTCAATATTCAGATCAGTAATTTAGAAACATTTCTCTATCTTTCAGGTAGTTACAGTTACCTTGAATTATAAAATGTTCTAGTAGAGTCACAATCTTATTCTCTTCTCCCTACACTATTTTTGTTCAGCATAAATAATTTACAGGAAACAAATAGATTTCGAGCTTTAGCATTAGGTTTGATGATTTGGTCCTTGCCACAAAGTTCAATTTTAGTAGACATTTATTGTTCAAAACCATCCTAATTTATATATTTTACCTTTTGGATGGAAATCAGGTGGTCTTACAACTCTTACAATTAGGAAGTCACAGAACTACTTAAATTTCTATATTACCTTATATACCTCTTTGAAAACTTGATAATTCTTTTCTGAGTTCACCTTTTTTTAAGCATTTGCCAAATGCACCAATATCAAACAAGGAATATTAGTTCATATCTTTTCACCTAAAAATCACAAGGTCATTCTGCAAATTACTGGCTTTCCAGTGTATTACAGGAAGCTAATGTATCGAATGTTAGATTCCATCATTCCAGACTTAATTTTCTCACCACCTACTTTTTATTTTAAAAAGGTATTTCTTTTTTTTTATCTGTATAAATATACGGGGTGCAAGTGTAATGTTGTTACATGGGTGTATTGCACAGTGGTGAAGTCAGGACTTTCAGTATATCCATCACCAGAATAATGGACATTTTACCCTTCAAGTAATTTCTTATCATTTACTCTCTTTCCTCCCCACCTTTCCGAGTCGCCACTGTCTGTCATTCCGCTCTCTATCTCCATGTGTACACATTATTTATCTCCATCTGGTAAGTCAGAATATGTGGTGTTTGTCTTTCTGTGTCTGAGCGCTTTCTGTTAAAAAAAAAATGAACTCCAGCTTCATCTATGTTGTTGCAAAAGACATGGTTTCATTCGTGTTTGTAGGTGAATAGTACTCCATTGTGTAAATAGATCACATTTTTAATCCATTCCTCCATTGATAGGCACAATCCATTGAGGTTGATTCTATATGGCTGCTATTGGGAATGGTGCTATAATAAACATACAGGTGCAGGTATCTTTTTTGATATAATGATTTTTTTTTTCCTTTAGGTAAATATCCAGGAGTAGGATTGCCGGTTAAAATAGTAGTTCTATTCTCAGTTCTTTGAAAAATCTGCATATTGTTTTCATTAGAGGTTGTTCTTGTACTGGAGCAATGTCATCTATTTTAATATTTGTTTTTTTAAAATTATTGTAATGACCATACCAGTCAGCATCAACTAAGTTTTTGCTTTGCTTTGTTTTGTTTGTAGCAACAAACAACTCCAAATCTCAGTGGCTTCTGACAATAAACATGACTTTCTACTCATATAGATTCCATTTTGGGTCAGCAAAGGCTTAGCTTTATGCCCTCTTAATTTTAGAATCGCTGAGAGAATCATGCCGTGATGTGGTGGCCTCAGGACGTGAGACATGACAGAAAATACGTATTTTTTTAAACAAAGAAACGCGCCAGAGTCCTGTGTTCGCTCTCAAAGCTTCTGAAGGTGCTGGCGTGCACAGTTCCTTCACATAAGGCACAGGCAAAGCAAATATCACATGACCAAGCCTGACACTGATGATGTGGGAAATATAATCCTATATGGAGGAACAAATAATGTTATCCTCCTTAAGACCGCAGCTCATTATTTAAATTGCACAATTACATTGTGAATCAGATCTGTAGGAACTAGCACTTCATTAGTCCACGAACCCTAGAAGAAATTATTTCCTTACCAATAATTTAGTCTCAGATAACATCTTAAAGCCTGTATTGACAAAAACAAAGATTTATTCGCCATCATCACCACCACCCCACCCCCTACAACAAATACTAGCATGTTAAAATTATTCACAAAGTAATGGCTAAAATAAAATAAAAAACCTAAAATCACGTTCTTGAACCTTCCTACTATATTCCCCTTCCAACTTACTCGTCACCATCCAGCCCCACCACGCATGAATATCATTAGAAAGTACATATATATCTTCATAAAAAGAGACATAGCAAGGATGAAACGCCTGCCAAGAGCCACTAGCAAGCACAGAGGAGAGTGTGTGAGCCTCATTTGTGGAATGATTGATTCTGTTTCCATACAATGTTATTAGAGAAGAAAATCCAGTCTGCTTGATTGGAATTGTTTTTACTAAAAACAAATTATCAAAATGTGGAGTAAGTTTGATTTTTAAATTACTCCATGGAAAAATAATTCAGCTGTTTATTTCTTTTATTTCCAACTGTTTTGCATTATACAGAAACAGTCTTTTTAACCAGGGAACTATGGTTTTTGCCTGAATAGTTGTCCAACAGGAGCAGAGACAGTGACTGGAAAACCATGTGAAAGAATGCTACTGTGGGTGACAGTTCCACAATCATAGTGACATTTGGGACTGTGTTTATTTAAAAAAAAAAAAAAAAAAAACAAATTTGTTGTTTGTAACTGCAGCTGCAATCACCCCCACAGTTGTAAATGTGCGCTGTTAAGATATTACAGTGAGATATCTATCTTCCAAGAACTTCTAAAATATTCTATAAACCGTTATTGAGTTGACCTAACAAAACAAAATGAAGTACCTAGATTCTTTTGAACACTAAAGAGCGCTGAAAATAATATATAATATATAATAATATATATCATACTTGTTGATATAGATGCTTAAATCTTAAAACACCCAAGCTTTAATGATACTGTGCCCATATTTAAACACACACACACACGCACACGTGTGTGCACACAAGATCATGCTAAAGTATTGACATAGAGCACTCGTAAAACATACTATTACCACCACAAACATGTGTACATTGTCTGTGTAATCTTATTTCTTTCCTAACTCTTTTTAAATTGATTTAAGATATGACTATTTATATTCCCATTAATGCCATATATTAATAAGGGAGACAATCTTTAGATGTGCTCTAAAATACTATTTAGAAGCTATTCAGTACATGTTCACTTATAAAGTAGTACCTCATCTTCTTTTTGGTTGAGTCTCTGCTTTAGTTCTTCCACTTGTAATCTTAGTTTCTTTACTTCTGCCTCATTTTGATCCACTCGGTTGTTTGCATGAGTCAGTTCTGCAATATTTGCCTGGTTTTGTCTGCTTAGTTTATAGTAGGCATGTTGAAGGTTCAATAATTCCTTTCAAAGGAAAACAAAAAATTACATTATTTATAGTCTATTCTGATAAAATCAGAAGAATGGCAACTTCTTTTGACAAAAGAGAAAAACATTTTAGGAAGAATTTAGATGAGCCATCATCTTCATTTGGAATTCTACATTTCTGTAGTCAAATATTATAATTAGTATATGACTATCAGTGAAAGATATGTGACTAAAATACAATACACTCTATGTTGTTTTCTAAATGATCTATTTTGCACCTTATACAAAAGTAGTTTTTATATAACCTTCCCCCAAAAGGAAATCACATAACCATAAACAAAAAAATATAAATACATACAAAAAAAGTTGTTCATCCTGATCACCCACTAACTCAGCAGATGCTAAAAGTTTGCACACTACATGATTTAATTATTTTCTGAAGAAAATAGGTTTTGTGAGGCTGTGGTCATGTCGTCACCAGCCACACCTTCTGAAACCACATGAACCAGGCTCAGAAACCTGCAGTAAGGACCCGTCATGGGTAAAGAAATATATTAATATATCATAGGGTGATTGGACTGCAAATCAATCTTGTTATAATTAATACCATACACTATATAAATTAACAGGTTACAATAATTATCCTCAGATTATTAATATCATTTCTCATTTTTAGTTAAAGTTTGCAGTGTAAAATTAATTGTACTATCATTATAGAAAATATCTTTATTGGGCCGGGCATGGTGCCTCACGCCTGTGATCCCAGCACTTCAGATGGCTGAGGTGGGAGGATCACGAGGTCAGGAGATGGAGACCATCCAGATAACATGGTGAAACCCCATCTCTACTAAAAAAAAAAATACAAAAAATTCGCCAGGCTTGGTGGTGGGTGCCTGTAGTCCCAGCTACTCGGGAGGCTGAGGCAGGAGAATGGCATGAACCCCAGAGGTGGAGCTTGCAGTTAACCCAGATGGTGCCACTGCACTCCAGCCTGGGCGACAGAGCGAGGCTCCATCTCAAAAAAACAAAAAAGAAAACAAAACAAAATATATTAAAACTATAAAGAAAAAGTTAGCCTCTGGTTCTTCATAACGTTATAATATTGTAGGAAAACCCAAGGATATTTCTTTGGTTTCCTAAAACACACTGTCATATTACTTTATATACAAAAATCACAAAAAGGCAATCATAAAAAAATGCATTGGTAATTATCTTAGGACGTCTAGATAGAAATTGAAAGTGGAATTATTTTCACATCTCAAATCATCAGTAATACCAATGATGAATTCATGATCCAAAAGTAAAAACTAGCCATAAAATATTGGAAAATAAATGTGGATGTGGTGTTTTTCTCTTAATCAAAACTTTAGGGGAAGTTTTACTAAGTATGATCCCAAATCATGAGATCACAAAATGATAAATTCAATCACAGTAAGTATATAATTTGCATATAACAAAATATATTTAGTATCTCTCAAATTAGGGGCACATCAATTTGAATTTATGTAACATTTTTGACCTGACAAAATTACAGATATTATAGAAAATTGTAGTGGTGGCCAGGGGTGAAGGACAGGGTAGGAGGAGGGTAAGGTAGATGTGAAGGTAGCTTAAAAGGAACCTTGTGATGAGAATGTTCTCATCACAATCTGGGCATAAGGGATGCCTAGATCTGTCTACATTATTTTATACAACCGCATATGAACCTAAAAATATCAAAAATAAAAAGCTTAATTGAAAAAATCAAGATGCCTTCAGACTGGCAAAGGCTAAGTATGGTAAGATAATCTGCCAGTAAAATGTGGAGAAATAAGGATTCATTCATGGGGAAACACGGGCAATATTTTTTAATTAAAAATGCACATAAAGTCAGACCCAGCCATTGTATTTCCAGGAACGTATTCCACAGACATACACATAGCTGTATGAAATGTTGTGATTATGAGAATATTTGTTGCAGCATTGTTTTGTTGTTGCTGGTGTTTGCAGTAAATGTAGGAAACTAAATATCCGTGAAATTAGCCTGATTAAATTTAAGAAAAACCATTAAACCCTTAAATATAATATGGCAGCCTTTTATATATTCATATGGAGAGATCTCCAAAATGTTAAAGCAAAATGCAAAACTGTGTGAAGTGTATGGTATTAGAAGAAACAAGCTGATATAAAGCGACTTTTGACCTGACACAATTGATAAGTTGCAGGCTCTTAGTCTCTGTGAATCCCAGCTTTCCGAAGTCCTGAAGAGGTGGGGTGAGGGTGTGGATACAGGGCAGGACCTGGCAGAGAAAATGCTGGTCCTCACTCTCAGGAAGCAGGGAGTTTGAATGAAAGAGAAGGTCCCCCATACCTATCAACTATTGCCTGTCTCAAGAATGTCCACCTCCTAGTATCCACTGAAAACATGAGCGTCAAATGAAGGGGACATTTTTAGTTTCTGTCCTGCAAATCCTGCTCCTTCATTCCATAGGAGTCAAAATCACAACCATTGATATTTAAACCTTAATGATGCCAACAGGGAGCTGGAAACAGATAGATTTGGCTTGGGCAGCTAGACAGGATACTCAAACTGGTTTTCTGGGTAAGCTTGCCTGTCACTTCAATTGCTTCACAGTAACACTGTCATTTATGCACCATCACTGAGTTTGCTAAATTATACCACACATCACATTTAAAATGCAAACAGATTTCTCATTTCTTCTCTTCAGAATGCAATTTTCAAATGTCAAGTTCTATACCATATTCTTTTACAAAGAAACATGTAATAGGGAGCACAATTCTATTATTTGGAACAACAATGGAACAGTTAAAAAAAGATCTTTCTTGATCTGTCAGGCATAAAGAATTTGCTGCACAAATAATCCAGAACTTAATGGGAAAGTGATAACTTTGCAAGTTGATGGCTTTCTCTCCAGAATTTTGCACCTAGTTACAATTACTTACGTGACTTTGTGCTTTAGCAACATTATTTCTTATATCATTAATGCTTTGTCATTAGGTGTGTAAAATTTACTTAGATTGATTTAAAAGGAGTAAGCAAAAAGCCTTCAGTGTTCATACAAGGAAAGAGGAAGGAATGAACAAAAGGAAGGAAGGTATCTCTATTTGTCAACGCAAATTCTACTCCGGTCATATGCCATTTTTATAAGCAGAGCCCTGGCATTCATGTTCTACAGTTTGGCCATTTGCTCAGAGAATATCAACTTATTCTCAGGCCTAGGAGGTACCTATGTAGTTGTGAAACTATATTCTCAGTAAGTCATGCCCAAGCCAGCAGCAACGGCATCACTTGGGAACTTCATTCAAGACCTACTGAATCTGAAACTCAGGGACTCAAGCCCAGAAGTTGTGGGTTTAACAAGTCCGTAAGGTGTTTCTTTTTTTTTTGAGACGGAGTCTTGCTCTGTCACCCGGGCTGGAGTGCAGAGGCCGGATCTCAGCTCACTGCAAGCTCCGCCTCCCGGGTTTACGCCATTCTCCTGCCTCAGCCTCCCGAGTAGCGGGGACTACAGGCGCCCGCCACCTCGCCCGGCTAGTTTTTTGTGTTTTTAGTAGAGACGGGGTTTCACTGTGTTAGCCAGGATGGTCTCGATCTCCTGACCTCGTGATCCGCCCGTCTCGGCCTCCCAAAGTGCTGGGATTACAGGCTTGAGCCACCGCGCCCGGCCAGGTGTTTCTGATTCACCATAAAGTTTGAGAACCATTGGTATAAGCCAATTCTAATAAGCTTTCCTCTTGCCAGTGACTATGTTAGAAAAGTGGATGTAACTTGGCTGCACAATGAGAAAAGAGAAAAAGTATCCTTGAGTGGGAAATAATTTTTTAGAAATGTTTATCACTTAAAAATATACAAGGAAGATATGTGCACCTTGAGTTACAACAACAATCTGAGACTTAGGGGGAGTCCTGCTTACACCTGGGGTTAGTAGACCCTTGGTATTTTTTGTTACGTGAGAAAATATATCCAATTATATTTAGAGCCAAACTCATAGCTTAACATATTCTAATTGTGTTCGTAGAGTGCCTCAATAAAGGTAAGAATTGGATTTCACTTTAAGGAGAAAAATACATTGCTTCCTTAATGCAAAGATATTTTAAAAATCAGTCTAAATTGATAAAATCAGTTTCAAGTGATTTTTAAAATATCAGCTTAAAGTGATTAAAAAAAAAAAAGTTTAAAAGCATTAATGTTTTCCAGGTACCTACCCTATGAGAAATTCTTCACATACCTTCTCTCTCTAAATCCACATGACAATCCTGTGTTAGAGGTCATATTTTTTCCTACTTAGTCTCAGAGAGCTATGCAAATTGCTTATGGCCAACCTAACTAAAATTAATCCTACACTTTCATTTGACCAAAACAATATCACAGAGCTGGCGTTCATCTTGTTATCAAGAGGACTTATCTTTAAGATTTGACAAGTTATTTGACATTTTGATCCATTAATTCATGTCCTCTCTATTTTACTTTCAAGGGAAGAGATGGATTTCTTCTTTATTTCTCAAAGCAGGCTGTGCACAGTGGCTAATGCTTGTAATCCCAGAACTTTGGGAGGCTGAGGCGGGTGGATCACCAGAGGTCAGGAGTTTGAGACCAGCCTGGTAAACATGGTGAAACACTGTCTCTACTAAAAATACAAAAAAAAAAAAAAAAAGGCCAGGTGTGGTGGCATGTGCCTGTAGTCCCAACTACTGTGGAGGCTGAGGCAGGGAATCGCTTGAACCCAGGAGGAGGAGGTTACAGTGAGCTGAGATCCTGCCACTGCCCTCCAGTAAGGCAACAGAGCAAGACTCAATCTCTAAATAAATAAATAAATAAATAAATACATCTCAAAGCTATGGCCTTTGCTACTATCCATTCATTTCCATTAATTTTGTGATAGAAAAGTGATGGGAATCTCCTCACACACTCATTTTGTTCTTTCCATACCTGTTACAGTAAATAGTGAAGGTATATAGGATCATACACTATAATCCAATGAATATGTTAGATGCTATTATTATCTAAAATTGCAGTATCTTTTATCTTGCATATAGATGTACAACTGGAAAGCATCCAAAATGAATCCTAATTTGAAGATTTAGTGGTTTGCATTTGAAGAGAGAATTAGGTAGATTGTAATATCTATATGTACTTCAGAGCAAGCTTATTCTAATATGCTTTAATGGTAAAAAAATACATAATTACTATGTTATATATTCACATTCTGGAAGGGAAAAATCTGAACAGAAAATATGTATAAAAATATACGGTAATAAAGATTATTTGTCAGCATGTAATCCTCTGTAAATCTAAATCTATGCAACTGACAGTACATATAATTCACAGTTCTTTTATAAGCAGATCTCTATGATTTCAGATCTTGATATAGAAAAGAAACACATAAAATATGTTTGTGTATATATTTTTAATAGAGTAATACAGTATTAGTTTCTCAAATAGATTGAATCAGTTTCCAAAGATGTGAAATATTTGATGGAATGCTTTAAATTATATATATTGTTACAGCATTAGTTTATTTTGTTATATGTAAGGATATTGCTTTCTATCTAGAATTAATTGTACATATAATACATCAACTATTGAAGACTGAGTTTAGTCATAGCAAGCTAACAAAATATATTTTCTTATACCTTAAAATGACATAATGAGAATCTGGTAAATATAAATCAAATCAGTTTATATGTATCTCACTGAAGGAAAAACAAAACATCATACAGGAAATTTAAAAGTAATATTATATATGCTATTTCTATCCATTCAAATTTTTAATACACAGAAGTTTATAAATTTCTGCATCTATAATATCAAATATGTGTGTTAATAATATACTGATCTGTAGATAACATATAATTCATCATATAACATGGTTCAACTATATTTAAGAGAAATAACAATATGAAAAATTGGAAATAACTTGCTCACGGTCCATTGAAGCCTTGTTGTACACTCACCGCAAGTAATAATGCTATCAACAAGGGCAGATTTTCTCTTCTCAAAAGTTGACCCAGATACATTGGATTGTTATAACAATCCAATGCATCAACTTAAATACATTGAAGAAGTCACAATATCACTCAAGTTAAACACATTATAATTTTTGTACTACCTACCTGTTTTTAAGATAATTCTCACTATATCAAATTCCTGCCTCAGAAAATACAGAAACCAGAGGAACATGTATCTTCAACAAGAATAAATTCAATGTTATTCATAAACATTTATGATACATGGTGACAGATGATAGCTTTAAAATAAGAGCATTTTACTCATCTTAATTGGTGTATTTAGTAGGTCCACTAAACATCTTATGTGTTAAATATAGTGTGATTTAGTATTGTCTATAGTGTTGATACAATATCATTCATTCCACAAGCATTCGCTAAATGTCTACCATGTGCCAATGACTGTGCTGTGCATTTTACATATACAAGTGAACAAGTCAGATATGATCTCTAACCTTGTAAAACTTAGAATAGATTTAAAAACCATCAAATAAGGATATTTGTCAATTGTGACAATTACCAAAAAATGCTCATTATTTTTTAAGATAGAGAATAATTAATGAGGGGTAGAAGAGAAGCAGGAAAAATCAAGTGACAGGAAGTTTCTGTCCTGTGCCTCTGAGATCCCCGTTCTGTATGGAAGGACGTATTTCACTAGCTGCTGGAAAAACGGTCTCACAACAGCTCTTCACCGACAGCTCTTTCCTCTTGGCTGCAAAGAGACTCCTCACTAAGTCCACACCTACTTCCTGGGGCAGCGATCATTTTAGAAGTATAAAGGACTGTTGCTACCCCAACTTGGGACAGATCCAAAGGTCCATCCCAGCTTCAGAAGTACCCCAAGGATCAGCTGAGGTCCCATAATCACGGCCCTCCCAGTCCTACTTCTCCCTCTGACCTGGGCTGCTCGGTTCTCCCCACAGCTAATGTACTACCTAGTACACTTCCTGCATGTTGGTATCTCCAGGATCCGCTTCCCAGGTAACAGGCTTCAGCATCTGGTGTCCCTGGCTGTCACTTTAGAATATCTGCCCTGCAGAATGAAATTTCCTGGCAAAAGTCGGTCCATGGATGGAAAATAGATGATGGAAACTTTACTGAGAAAGTAGTGTATAAAACTGTGTGAACCCACAATATCATACTCTGTAAATTAGAGTTAGTTTTGGATCTTTATATGTAACAATGCTTGAATATGTGTAAAGTAAGTAGAGTAATTAGAAGCCTAAAAAATTCAAAATCAAATTTTGGAGTATGTCTTTGTATTTATTCAATGCCACAGATAACTAGGCAAATGATCAAAAATATTTGTTGAGCATCCACTAATGTTTTATCTAGTCAGTTATGTAAACGTTCCCAATGACATTCAAGTATTGAGAAAATACAGAAAAAAAATCAACAAATTTTATCTTATTTCTAAGTTCTACTTTTCCCATCTGTAAAAGCGCATCTAAAAGCAACTTCACAAAATTGTACCTTTAAGTGATCTATATGTACATCGCTTCATGATACGAGAATTAAGTATAGCAGGAGATTGACTGCCTAGAAGGGACTGTTTTATGTGTTCATTTTGATCAGATGCAATCATAAGCATAGGTATCAGGTCCAGAGTAGACCAAGCATCTCAACAAATGCAATCGGGGACGGGGATCCTTTCACCTTTCTTCTCTGCCATCCTCAGGTCATATGTGCTCTTTGTCCTTTGCTTGCTATTTTATAATCACAAAGTATCTGCCAAATTTTGCTACATAGAGAGTTGAGGAGAAGCAGGAAAGATAAAAGTTGTTTCTCCTAATGAGATTTGTGTCCGTTTGTTGATAAGACAATCTCCTGATACTATATATGGGAAAACATGATAAAGAGAAAAACATTGCACATAAGAATGAAAAAGTTATGATCATTTAAATGATACATACATAAAAGACACGGTTTAAACAAGATAATTTTTCTTCCTATTTGAAAAAATCCTAATTTATTCTTTTAAATTATGAGACCATAATATTATTTGTTTCTTGTTATTTGACAACTGCTATTTATTTTTATCATGTTCCGGAGTTAACTTGATAGACCTAAAACACTATCTTTGTGGAAAAAAAATATTTTGAGACAGATGTCTGGGGGAGTATATTCTTCCTTACACATTTTTTTATGGACAGACTTCCGTTAGAAAGTGAAAGACTGGAAGATAGCATTGGATGACAAGATGACATGGAGTTGACTTAGTTGAGGGAGAAGGGTATTGCAGGTAGGTGGGAGGACCCTTCTAACTGATTTTTAAGCATTATATATTGAGGAGAAAGGGGAAGAGCATCAGATGATTTGGTTGTGGGCAGACAGGGTAAAGATCTTAAAATCCCGGTATAGAGTTTGAATCTAATTTTTTTTTAAATAGTTTGGAGAGGGCATGGAAAGTAAAGGAAAACATTGATCAAGAGAGTGAAGTATACATCGTTTCTTAAAAAAAACAAAACAAAACAAAACACTTTCATCTCACTTAAAGAGGTAATGACAGTAATAGAGAACTAGTGAAGAGAGAATTACAATAAAGTTGATTCAGTTACGATATTTTCATCTGTGATTAACAGGAAAAGGATAGGCAAAAATCAAGAAATGTTTTTCTCTTACATGATAAATCTAAGGTTACAGTGGCTTCATGGTTGTTAATTTGGCAGTTCAGTAACCCTGCTAAGGACTGGGTTCATATTTCTATGTTGAGAACTGTGGCTGCCTGCATTATTTTTCACAAACATTTGGCGCTCATCCTGAGAGTATGATTATACAGCCCCTGCTGTTGAAATCAGCAACTGTTGATTTCAGTTGAAATCAACTGTTGAAATTCTGTTGAATTTTGAATTTAACAGATTTGAATTTAACAGTTGAAATCAGGCATGGTCATGTAAAATATCTTTGGCCAAGGAAATACAGGAGAAGGGATGTTTGTTGTCTCCAGGCAGCTGAAGAGTACCATTCGCCAGGCCCTCTTTTTTCTGCGTCTACAATTGTATCAAAATGTACACTTGCATCCCTCTGTCACTTTGTGGCACTGGAAGACATGTGGGTGGGCAAGAAATAACTGGTTTTTTTTGAAGCCATCTTGATTTTCAGGTCTATTGTTGCTATAGAACAATCCAGCTTGTTCAAGCTGGTGCAGTGTTCTCAGTGTTGTTGTTTTAATTGTTTCACTAAGTGTGAAAAAAATTTACTAGTTCTCCAGGACTTCACTTTATGTCTAAATGGCTAAAGTTGTGTCATATGTTAATGTTTAAACCCATCTGTGATCAGGAAAACCTACCTACTAAATAAGTTACTCTAATAATTAGGTCTTGGGCCTAAGAATGGAGCCTTTAATAATGAAGTGCAAGGGGGCAATAATAGGGGGAAAAATATGAAAAATTAGACTTGTATCACGACAGGGAAACTGGAAAAGGAGATGAATAGTAATCAACTGAGAATGTCTGTTATCTGAGATATCATTTCTCCTTTCTTCTCTTCTTTCCTTCCTTACACCTTTCCTCATTTCATCCATTCATTCATCCAACTAATATTTGTTGGTAATCAGCGATGTAACAATGATAAGCACCAAGGACAGAGATATGAAATTGAGATGGCCAAGTGGGAAAGGATCCCCAGAGAAACTCCATCCAGCCTGTACCCTGGGGTGGAGCCACAGTAGTTCACACTGTTTGCAGCGGGGAGGAGCCTGGCTCCTTCTCTACCTGGGTAAACCTGGTATTTAATCTGTGATGTGGGAAGCACACTAGCAGGATTCTGGCTTTGTAGAGAGTCCTTGATTCTTTTTTTTTTTTTTCCTTTTTGTCCAATAAAACCCATTTTTCTCACCCTTTAAATTGTGGGCCTAATTTTTCATGGTCATGTGACAAGGAGCCCATCTTTAGCTGAACTAATGAAAAATCCTACAAGAAAATCAACCTGTAATCTAGTTTGCAGAAAAAAAACAATAGCAAACAACAACAACAGTAACAAATCAGTAGGTACTCTACTTGGAAAGGATTGTGTTAGAGGTAAGTTAAAGAAGAGGTACACAAAGCAGCTAACAGCATGGGAAATGATGACAGTATTTCCTAGAGAAAGGAACATTGGATCTGAAATTTGAAATATGAGTAAAAATTGTGATAAGAGGAAGATTGAGAGGAAGTCTCTCCAGGCAGAAATAGTAGCACATGCCAAGACCAAAAGTAAGAAAGAGCATGATGTATTGAGAGGGGCCTGAACTGCAGTGCACGTGAGTGTGTGTGGCTTGCCTCACATGGCCATGAACTTATTAGTAGAACACTTACATGTAGTGGAAAGGATTAGCTAAAATACAAATAAAATACTGTATCACCATATCTGAATGTATCACCAATATTTCACCAGACATTAAGATCCCACAGTATGAAAAAAATCAAAATGGAAGTATAGCAATTCTATTTATATATATAAAAAACTAATGTACTTCACTTACAAATAAACTACTTTTTTACAAATGTAAAATTCAAATTTCCAAATTTGATGCTGCAGTTTCTCTGACTATAAAAATAGGGTCAAAAGGAAATATCTCTGAGGGTCATTCTCTTGTTAAAATTCTAATATAATAACTTATATAATCCTTTAACATATTATCTGTAAAACAGGACTTTACTCTGTTATAATAATCACAAATGGAAATGAGAGGACAAATGGGAAGACTATACTGATAATGTCTCTGACTAGTTTGCTCAAGAGCCGTGAGTCATACTCTGTATGTGTGTGTGTGTAATATTTATCTCTGGGACTAAGGCATTCATATATATGTGTGTGTATATGTGTGTGTGTCTATATATGTGTATGTATGTATATAGTCATATCACTAATGGAATACTTTTTAAGAATAAATAGGCTATTCTAGGTTAGAACAAATGCAGATCTAGTTTTACAATTCACACTGCATTTCACCCCAGAAGAAATCAAGACATCCATGATTATGAAGATTCATTTTTACTATATTTATTGTAGAAAATAATAACACCCATCTCAAAAGGCCATTGGGCATGGTAAATGCATTTTTTAAAAAATCTGATAAAGTAACTAACACATAATATCATGTTCATAATGCTTTTTATACATACATTTGTTGTTTTATACATAGCTAATTAATATTGTTGTTATTACCATAAGAATAAACTATCCTCTTATGCTCTGATCATTGGCTGCACATAGCCCTTCAGAGAGAAACATAGGTAATAGACATTCCTTATGTGAAAGTTCTTTGTTCATTACATGGAGTTTCCTTTAATACATTTCTTTTCTACAATTCCCAGAGAGCTTGTACTATATCAATAGGAAAGAAATGAATGCCTTTTCTCCACTCTCAAGCAAGTCTACATGCTATAGTCATTCAAAAACAGATGTGAGTTTATGTCATACTGATAAATACACTGTTCGATTCTAGTGATACGTGTGAACAAAATGAACAAAATAGTCACTGTTTCTATTCTCTAGACCAAGTATTAGATGCAGACAGCTGGAAATAAGAGAAACAGAGTTAGGAGAATCTAAGAGTAAGTAGAATAGAGGCATATTTGAAGGCAACATAAGACAGAGAAGAGTGACTTGGGAAGTCTTAGATATTCATTGGTCATAAAACCCCACAACTTTGCTGTTTTTTTTTTTTTTTAACAACAACAACAACAACAACAACAACAAACCAGAGGTTTGCTCTGTCACTCACACTGGAGTGCAGTGGCACAATCTCGGCTCATAGCAACCTCTTTTTCCCAGGTTCAAGGGATTCTCATAACTCAGCCTCTTGAGTAGCTGAGATTACAGGCATGCACCACCATACTGGGCTATTTTTTTTTTCTTTTACCATTTTCAGTAGAGACTGGGTTTCACTGTGTTGGCCAGGTTGGTCTCGAACTCCTGGCCTCAAGAGATCCATCCACCTCAACCTCCCAAAGTGCTGGGATTACAGGCGTGAGCCAATGTGCCATCTTAAAACAAAAAGAGAAACTTATTTTGATTACATGCCCCACTCAACCTACAGACCAGATCTCTTTTTTCCTTCAAAGCAAAACCTTCTAAAATAGCTTTCTGTAGTTTCTTTATCCACTTATCCATCTCCAATGTTTTTTTCTCTTTCCATTATTGCTCCTTCACATGACTCCAGGAAAACTTCTCATGTCAAAGGCGCTAATGGCTTCAGGATAGTCAACCACATCACTAACTCAAATTCTCAATAATGTTCATTATTTTATGATAATTACTCTCTATATATGTGATGATTATGTGATGATTAATATTGAGTGTCAACTTGACTGGATTGAAGGATGCAAAGCATTGTTCCTGGGTGTGTCTGTGAGGATGCCACCAAAGGAGATTAACATTTGAGTCAGTGAATTGGGTGATGCAGACCTACCCTCAATCTGGGTGAGCACCATCTAATCAGCTGCCAGTGCAGCCAGGATTAAAGCAGGCAGAAGAGCATGGAAAGACTAGACTGGCTGAGTCTTCCGGCGTCCATCTTTCTCCCATGCTGGATGCTTCCTGCCCTTGAAAGCTTTTGGACTCCTGGACCTACACCAGTGGTTTGCCAGGGGCTCTAGGACCCTTTGGCCACAGACTGAAGGCTGAACTGTTGGCTTCCCTACTTTGGGGGTTTTGGTACTCAGACTGGCTTCCTTGCTCCTCAGCTTGCAGACGGCCTACTGTGGGACTTCACCTTGTGATGGTGTGAGTTAACACTCCCTTTCATACACATCTATCCTATTAGTCTCCTGTCACTCTAGAGAACCCTAATACTATATATATGTGTGTGTGTTTGTGTGTGTGTGTGTGAGATGTATGTATATATATAGACACATATGTGTGTCTATATATGTGTATATATATGTATGTCTGTATGTAATTATGTATATAATATAGATATATGCATATAGTTAGATTGAGAATTTAGCTCCAGGCTTGCATATGCAAGCTTGTTTCTATCCACATCAGAGTATAAAACAAAATACTCTCATTAAATTAAAAAAAAATCAAACCTCATACTATGGCAAACACTGATATGGAGGTTAGGAGCTGGAGTAATCACCAAGATGGAAAATCACCCTAATTGCCAAATGAAACCCTGGGAATACAAAGTAGAAATAAGCCCCAAATGACTCAACAGTTCAGAATACAGAAACCCACAGAAAAATCAATCTGACAGAAAAGCTAGCTCAAAAACAAAGTTTCAAATCCTAAGAAGTAATGATTCAATGTGAGGAGTAAACAAACACAGTAGAAAAATTAGCATTCAAAGAGCTCAAGCTACAGCAATGTGAAAATGCCAAAAAACCACATATTATTAAATGATAAACAAATTATAAATTATAATTAATAGGAAACTGTGAGAACATAAAGGACAGATTTGGGGTAAAAAGTAGAACTTTCTAAAAAGCTACATAAAGTTCTAGAAATTAAAAAGACAATGGATGAATGAAATAGATATTATTGAGGAATAAATAAATATATAAAATATCAAAATTAAATAACATGAAATGCAGAAAAATGTTCTGAAAAAAATCGTAATGAGATAGAAGGATTAACAGACATACACTGAAATCCGGAATTCCATATCAAGCTGTCTACTTGACATGTGTACATTTTACATGTATATTTTATAACTCCATAAAGGCCAGCCCTAAAGTCAATTGCAGTCAATACTTTCACTGATACTCCTTTCGTTGCCAGAACTCAGGCACATGGTTACCAATAAATAAAGGGTGGCTGGGAAATTCACTTTACCTATGTAGAGTCATCCAAGTAAGATGAGGGAATAGATACAATATGTACTTGTCAATTCTCTGCCAAACAACCAAATTAGAATTGCAAGTATATAGAAAATTTGAATGAAAAAAATGTATCTACTATAAAATGTATGTGTGGGTGTTTTAGTCCATTTTCACACTCCTATAAAGAACTTCCCGAGACTGGATAATTTATGAAGAAAAGAGGTTTAGTTGACTCACAATTCAGCATGGATGGGGAGGCCTAAGGAACCTTACAATCATGGTGGAAGGCAGAGGGGAAGCAAGGCACCTTCTTCACATGGTAGCAGGAAGTGGAAGTGCTGAAGGAAGGGGGAGGGGCCACTTATAAAACCAACAGATCTTGTGACAACTCACTATCACAAGAACAGGATGAGGGAAACCACCCCCATAATTCAATTAGCTCCATCTCCTCTCTCCTTTGACACATGGGGACTACGGAGATTACAATTCAAGATGAGATTTGGGTGGGGACACAAAGCCTACCCATATCATTCTTCCCCTGGCCCCTCCCAAATCTCACATTTTTTTCAAATTTCAAAACGAATCATGCCTTCCCAACCTTCCCCTAAATTCTTAAGTAATTCCAGCATTAACCCAAAAGTTCAAGTCCAAAGTCTCATCTGAAATAAAGCAAGTCCTTTCTGCCTATGAGCCTGTAAAATCAAAAGCAATTTAGTAACTTCCTAGATACAATGGGGGTAAAGGTATTGGGTAAATACACCTGTTCCAAATGGAAGAAATGGGCAAAAAACAAAGGGTGACAGGCCCCATGCAAGTCCAAAATCCAGTGGTGCAGTTATTAAATCTTGCATTAGTCAGGCTTCTCCAAAGGTACAGAACTAATAGGATAGATGAAAATATGAAGCAGAGTTTATTAAGGAGTATTGACTCACATGATCACAAGGTAAAGTCCCCCAATAGGTCTTCTGCCAAATGAAAAACCAGGAAGCCAGTCCAAGTCCCAAAACCTCAAAGGTAAGGAAGTAGAAAGTGCAGCCTTCAGTCTGTGGCCAAAGGCCCAAGAGTCCCTGGCAAACCACTGGTGTAGGTCTAAGAGTCCAAAAGATTTTTAGGGCAGGAAGCATCCAGCATGGGAGAAAGATGGAGGCCAGAAGACTCAGCCAGTCAGGTCCTTCCATGTTCCTCTGCCTGCTTTTATTCTAGCTGCTCTCTTTGATGATCAGATGATGGCCACCCTGATTGTGGGTGGGTCTACCTCTCCCAGTCCACTGACTCAAATGTTAATCTCCTTTGGCAACACCCTCACAGACACATGCAGGAACAATACTTTGCATGTTTCAATCTAATCAAGTTGACACTTGATATTAACCATCACAAATCTTAAAGCTCCTAAATAATCAACTTTGACTCCATGTCTCACATCCAGGTCATGTGGATGCAAGGAGTGAGCTCCCACAATCTTGGGCAGCTCCAACCCCTGTGGCTTTGCAGGGTACCAGCCCCATTGTGGCTGCTTTCATAGGCTGGCATTGAGTGCCTATGACTTTTCCAAGTACATAGTTCAAGCTGTCAGTGGATCTACCATTCTGGGGTCTGGAGGATGGTGGCCCTCTTCTCACAGCTCCACTAGGGAGTGCCCCAGTGGGGACTCTGTGTGGGGGCTCTTGCCCCACATTTTTATTCTGCACTGCCCTGGCAGATGTTCTACATGAGGACTTCATCCCTGCAGCAAACTTTTGCCTGGACATCCAGGCATTTCCATATATCCTCTGAAATTTAGATGAAGGTTCCCAAACCTCAATTCTTGACTTCTGTGCACCTACAGGCCAAATGCCATGTGGAAGCTGATGAGCCTTGGGGCTTGTACCCTCTCAAGCAATGGCCTGAGCTGTATGTTGGCCCCTTTTAGCTACAGCTGGGATGCTGGGCACCAAGTCCCAAGACTGCCCAAAGCATCAAGCCTCTGAGCTTGTCCCAGGACATGTTTTTTCCTCCTAGGTCAACCTGTGATGGGAGGGGCTGCTTTGAAGTTCTCTGATGTGCCTTGGAGACATTTTCCCCATTGTTTTGGCAATTAACATTTGGCTCCTTGTTACTTATGAAATTTCTGTGGCAGGCTTGAATTTCTCTGCAGAAAATGGGTTTTCTTTTCTATAGCATTGTAAGGCTGCAAATTTCCCAAATTTTTATGCTCTGCTTCCCTTTTAAACATAAGTTCCAGCTTCAGATCATCTCTCTCAAGTTCAAAGTTCCAGAGGTCTTTAGGGCAGGGGCAAAATGCTGCCAGTCCCCTTGTTAAAGCATAGCAAAAGTCATCTTTATTCCAGTTCCCAACAAGTTCCTCATCTCCATCTGAGACCACCTCAGCCTGAACTTCATTGTCCATAAAGGTATTAGCATTTTGGTCAAAACCATTCAACAAGTCTCTAGGGAGTTCTAAACTTTCCCACATTTTCCTGTCTTCTTCTAAGCCCTCCAAACTGTTCCAACTTCTGCTTGTTACCCAGTTCCAACATTGCTTCCATATTTTCAGGTATCTTTATAGCAGCACTCCACTGACTGCAGTAGCAATTTATGTATCAGTGTGTTTTCACACTGCTATAAAGAACTGCCGGAGACTGAGTAATTTACAAAGGAAAGAGTTGTAATTGGCTCACAGTTCAGCATGGCTGGGGAGGCCTCAGGAAACTTACAATCATGTCAGAAGATGAAGGGGAAGCAAAGCACTTTCTTCACAAGGCAGCAGGAAGGAAGAAGGGGGAAGAGGAGAGCCCCTTATAAAACCATCAGAGCCTGTGAGAGCTCTCTCATTATCATGAGAACCACAAAGGCGAAAATACTACCATGATTTAATTACCTTCACCTGGTCTCTCCCTTTACATGGGGGTGGGGTGGGAGGAGGGTTCGGGGAGAGGGGAGGATTATAGGGATCATGGAGATTACAATTCAAGGTGAGATTAGGACCCAAAGCCTAACAATTTCAATGGGTATGAGTGTGTGTCCCTATACCCCCAACCCTGACAAAACTAATGAAAAGGGAACATACTCCCTTTTCAAGAGACCATGCAATGAATATACCAACATGCAATGAATATTTACAAATATATGATGAATATTTACAAATATACAATGAATATTTACAAATATACAATGAATATTTACAAACTTCACTGTATACTTCACAAAAGAAGCCTCAACAATTTCCAACAAATTTCCATTTCAACAAATTCAAGAAATTATTGATAACTTTTGTAGTCACCAAAGCAATTAAAGTAGAATTCAAATTCAAAAAAACCAGTTTTTAAGATTCTTTGGAAATTTATGAGAGTTAAATAAAACAATTAAAAATTACAACTAAATGTCCTACACATACACTGTGTAGGATTCAGCCATACCAGTGGCTAGAGGCTGATTTAAATACATTAAGTAAAATATAGATTCCAAATAAATGAGTTAAACTAGAAGTCATAGATAGGTCTTGATATTTATATAGATACAAAATATCTATAAAGTTTTATTTAAACGGATACCAAGCACAGTGTAGGTGTACACTATGGGAAGGTAAGTTGTTGCAAACAATTGGGAGAACAAACTAGTGCTACCCATCAAATCGGAAGTGGTTCTTACACAGCAGTTCTATTTACTTGAAATAGAACCTGGAGAAATTTACTACATTCTTTACAATGAGTTTTATATGGCATAGTTTGTAATTGAGTATATATGTACATCCATCAATGGGTAATTGATAAATAAACCTACAGTGGTTCCTATAACATTAAAGATTAGACTTTCATTTATCAATATACATACATCTGTAAAATATTTTTAGTGTAAAAAGCAAACTGCAGAATTATACAGGATAAAATCGGTCATTTAAATTTTGCATAAATGAAATATTGTTTTGAGTACACTAATATGTAGTAAAAGATCAAAACTATACACAGAAAGAACATTCACCACTGTGCATCTTCATTATAGGAAAAGAGGGAAGAAATAGAAGGCAGGCATTTCGCTATAACTGTGTGTGTCCTTCTTAAAAACCATCTAAAGAATATGTGACAATCTGTCATGAGCCAACTAATGCCTTCACTGTGTTTGATAGTTAGCAGGGTCCCTTGGATGCGGGTCACCAGCACTCAGAGGAGGCCAGGCCAGGGCTCTGCTTCATCGAGGGCACAGCTGCAGGAAAACTGTATAAGGCTATGAGCTGGATCCCAAAAGGCAGAGGCTGCAGTCAAACTCCCATCTAAAGGGGGAGGGGAGGGCCGTGACCTCTGTGAACGTGAGTAAGCTAGAGGGTGGCATGGCTTATAACATGGGCAACTGCCACTATAAGTGCCAGCTTAGACTTTGTTGTGGCACCAGATGTGGGCCTGAAAGCTTTTGAGCAGCAGCTGCAGGCTGGTGCCAGACAGCTGGAGACGGGGTCACATTCGAGTTTGCTCAGAAGCGGACGCAGCCCTGAGTGACACCTACTAATGACTCAGATGGGCAGCTTTTAGCCAGGTCTGCAAGGACATGAACCTCACCCTGGCTGCCACTGACAGCGGTAGGGATCCTGGCTCTAGGCTTCTCACTCATGAGCCACACACCTGTGCTACTGCATGACCATGACGAGTGGCTACATGAGGCTGCCTTCCTCCTGGGCTGGCATATATTCACACCTGCTGCCTGCCCGGGCCAGCATGCCTACCCTGCCTGGAGAGAGCGGAGCCTCAGAACTCCCCAACCCCTGCCCCTGGAGCTTCCATTCCAACTAGTGCCAAGGACTTCTTCTTCCCCGTTCCAAATAACGAAGTTTGTGTTTGGGCAGGGGAACTAAAGAAGGTGGTTCTAGTTACAACCCAGGTTCAAAATATCCGAATAGGCTCCCTCTCCAGATATTCTGCTCTACTGATGTGGAAGGTGACACTTGGATAATTGTTCATTAAAAATCTTCCGGGTGATTCGATCACTGCAGCAAAGGTGAAGAAACACTAAGTCCAAGTGAACAGAAATGGAGGAGGCAGCAGTGGCCATGTGGGGTTCAGCCAGAGGCTACTGAGATCATCTAAGAGATGACTCACCTTACCCACCCTGCACTCGATGTCAATGCATTTCCTATTCCAATTGGCATAAAGATGGTGGCTGATAAACACTCATCACCTGTATGAATGAAACAATGAATGAGCACAATCAAAATACTCAGGTCCTTATTCTACATAATGGAGTCCAAAGGAAAGGTCCAAATTCCCTTCCCAAGCAATTGTTTAGATTACTTAAATGTCCCCGTGTAGTGATTGTTGGTTATTTCCTTTGAGTCAGAGAACCAAATGAAAGGGAAAAGCAAAAGGATAAAAAAATAAAGACACAATAACTGGCAAAAATAAGGTCACTAGATAAATGTGTAAACATTGAAGGAAAAAATTATAGAGCCTAATAAGCCAGATCATATTTATTTTTACATCTTATTTATGTATGTCATTCTATTTATATTATCCTGAGGGTATCTCGTATGTGTCATGTGCATATATAAGTTAGTTCTTACGATGTAGGCTAAATAATGTGAGTTTAGACTTGTTTTCTGATAATAGCATATATTAATCATCAATTAAATCTATAAATAATAAAGTTCTATAACAGTAGGAAATACATTTTCATCTACTATATAATATATCCTGACCCAGTGTGATATTTAAAGACTTCTAAAGAATTGCAAATATGATTATTAATCCTATAGCTAAATCACAAGTATAGCAAATATAATTTAGCATTCATGCAGCATTTTGCATCTCTAAAGAGCTTGCAACTATTAAGTTAAAGCATTAATGGTAGTCACCAAAATTTTAGGTGGAATCACAAGTTCTTTTTCTACTTTACAGGCCCCCAAGGGGTAGAGAAAGTGAGATAAGTGACTCATGCTCAGTGGGAAATGCATTACTCCCACACAGTTTTTCTTCAAGCCATGAACACTTAGCCAACTAGTGCTTTATAACTAAAGTCTCCAGCATTCTCTCTACCCACACTTAGTGCCCTGTAATTGCACAAGTTACAAATGTTCAGGGAAAATACTTTTTGTTGCTGTTGAAAATGCTTAATTTTATTTGATAAATCAGCCTTTTACAAGTTCCCCAGGCAACCCCTTGTATATAGAAGTGTTTCTGTATGGAGTAAACTCTCCTGATAGACAAAGCTGTTGGTTTTGTTCATAATTCTATAGAAATAAAGAAAATAAATGGACATGCATATTGGGTTTTACAGACCCAAAGTCCAAGCAATTCCGACTTGTATTTATTTAAGGGGGAAAAAAAAGTGGAAGGGCCAATATAGGTGACAACAGGGAAGTGGTCAGAAAGACAAATAGAAGTAAAACCATGTTAACGTTCATAAAAATTAATAGGAAGTAACTCAGATTCCAAGATTAAGAAATACAAAGGAAAATTAACAGAGATGGAATACAGTAACCCAGAAAATGAATATATAATACAAATATTGATAGAGGAATGGCAAGAAAAGACATTCTCACACATTTCATGTGAATTGTCGTGACTTTTTCAGAGAGAAGATAATTTACCAGAGTATATTAACAGCTCTTAAATTTTCCCTGTTTTATAACTAGAAAACTGTTCTAAGTAACAATATATATATAAAAGATTTATGTTCATAATTACTCAACATTACTTCTAATAACAAATATAGGAAATAATCTATATGATTGGGGTCGAATTGAATAAATTATAATTCTTAAAGTGAAAAATTATAAAGCTTTAACATCTGTGGAAATTTTGATAACAGAAACATTGAGGGTATATAATGGGGAATAAAAAGGCAAAATGCACAAATTGTATGTATATAATGATTCTGATTATTTACATACACCTTGTATATATACACACACACAATAACATGATATACAAGATACCCAAGATAAACAAAAAATGAGGCTTTCCATTTTGTCCAGCTTTACCTAGGCTCTAAGACCAGAAAGAATGGATTCTTGGTCTTCCTACCTCCCCAAACAAGAAGTCAACATAAACAGATAAAGTGATGACCAGAGAAAATTAAAGGCTGGATCCTGTATCTCTTTAGTGCTCCCATCTCCAAGATGAATAATGGGAAGATTCACAAGGAGATGCTGGAAAGGCCTGTTATTTGAATCCTCCCTGCTTCCCCTGCAAATAGGGGTAGGGTTACTGGTCTCCACATGTAGCCAAATCTAAGGGGCTGCGGAGAACTTCCTGAAGATTTTAACATGTGCCACCAGGAGTATGGGGGACAGCATGGTGGCTCATTGACTTTGGAAAAAGAAAAAGTAACCTGTTCCTATGGAGCAAAGAAATGGTGCTTCACTGATAATTGCCTGTAATTTCAGAATTTTTTGGAACATGAATGTTATGAGTGTGTGAGATGATCCATGAGTAGGTCCTATAGAGAGGAGCTGGACATGCATTATGGAAAACTACAACAACAAAATAATGAACTCCACTCAAAAGGACCAGCTGGATGGATGAAGTGCTATCAACAGAAGAATTTTATATGGAAGGGACTGTGGGAGGGATTGGAGCTGATACAGGAGCAGTCAGTGGCTAATCTGAAGAGACAACTGAAGAGACAAACATATGGGAGAGAGAGACAGTGCCTGTACCTCTAATGACCAGTAGAGCACCCACAACTGAAACAATAGCACCAGTCCACAAGACTCATTCTTCCGCTTTCCTCTCTTCCAGCTCTGAAAACGTATGAGTGCGGCAATCTCACAGGCAAGAGAGACAATGTGGTTGCCTGGTGTGGGAACAAGTGCAGATGCACACAGCCCTTCCTCCCTGCAGGACCCCCGTCTGAGGCTGATGAGGGATGGAATCTGATAATTGATGGGACGGGATTTCCATTTCCTAACCATTGGCATACTGGACCATTGTTAACATCCAATAATGTCGAAGCTCTATGCTATTCCTAAGTTTTTATCATGAATGAAAGAAAAAGAACTTGTTCAAGGTAGCAGCATGAAAAAGATATCACAGCTTCTCTTCTCATTTGCAACATGTCCAATATACCAAACATTCCAAGAGGTAGACAGTTTTATTCCTATGAGTTTTAGAATTTAGGTAATTTTTATGTTACTTGGTATGTTAATCTTCATTTTCACAGTATTATAAGAGAGCAAGAAATCCAATATATTTTTTGTCCAAAGGTGCCCGTCTTTCAAAGGGAGCCAATATTTTAAATGACCCCAAAACGTAGAGAAGAATAAAAACTGAAATATTTAGGTTGTATCTGACACCTAGGCATTCATTAGTGAATTGTGAGAGAATACTTGCAGAGTAACAAAATAGGATGGAATATGGATTTCCAGTAACTAAATAGTGCCAAACAGTAAAACAGAATAATTAGGAGGCACAGCATATAGAGTTAGGAACAGATATGAGAGGAGGTAACAGCAAAAACAGCCTGACCAAGGAGAAATAAATGAATCAAAATGCAAGGTTTGAGGACATAACTCGATGAAGAATTAACAAAGGTCCTCATAGCATAAAAGTTGTCCATGCAATACACACCTACGTTGTGACGTTAGTTATCTTTGATAAATATTCACCAAAAACATCCTAACATTTGCCACTCAAGTCCAAACCAACCTGATTTCAATCTTTCCCAAACTATCTCCATAGTCTACACAATATAATGGTACAATGATTCTTGCACATCAATAATGCTGAAATATGTTAGTGAGTAGTGAGTTGTGGTATTTAACCTCAAAATATATTTGAATGACATAATCATGAAATTTTTACTTTCTTTTTTTGTTTTGTTTTTTAGAGATGGAGTCTGGCTCTATCTCCCAGGCTGGAGTGCAGTGGTGCAATGTCAGCTCACCGCAAGCTCAGCCTCCAGGGTTCACGCCATTCTCCTGTCTCAACCTCACAAGTAGCTGGGACTACGGTTGCCCGACACCACGCCTGGCTAATTTTTGTATTTTTAGTAGAGACGGGGTTTCACCGTGTTAGCCAGGATGGTCTCGATCTCCTGACCTTGTGATCCATCTGCCTCGCCCTCCCAAAGTGCTGGGATTACAGGCATGTGCCACCACGCCCAGCTGAAGTTTTTACTTTCAATCATATCGATTCCAGTACTGTCTTTTTCAGATATTATATTTCCAAGTTTATTCCTGTTGACCCAGAGTAATTCTTTTTTTCTTTTTATTTTTTTGTAATTTCAACACTTATTTTAGATTCAGTGGGTACATGTGTAGTTTTGTTACATGGAAATATTGCATAATGCTGAAGTTTGGGGTCTGGATACCACCACTGAAGTAGTGAGAATAGTACTCAACAGGCCCTTGTTCAACCCATACCTCCCACCCTCTCCACTCTAGTAGTCTACGGTGTCTATTGTTCCAATCTTTGTGTCCAGATGTGCCCAATGTTTATCTCTCACTTATAAGTGATATCATGCAATATTTGGCTGTCCATTCCTGTGTTAATTTGCTTAGGGTGATTGCCTCCAGCTACATCGATGTTGCTACACAAAACATTTTTTCTGGCTGTATAGTATTTCATGATGTATACGTACCACATTTTTTTCTAATCCACTGTTGATGGGCACCTTGGTTGATTCAATGTCTTTGCTCTTGTGGATAGTGCTGCAATGAACATATGCATGCCTGTGTCTTTACCATAGAATCATTTATATTCTCTCAGCTATATACCCATTAATGGGATTACTGAGTGGAATGGTAGTTTTGCTTCTAAGTTCTTTGAGAAGTTTCCAAACTACTTTCCACAGTGGCTGAAGTAATTTACATTCCTGCCAACAGTGTATAAGCACTCCCTTTTTATTGCAGCCTCAACAGCAGGTTATTATTTGACTTTTTAGTAATAGACACTCTGACTGGTTTGATGATATCTCATTGTGGTTTTGATTTGCATTTCTCTGATTGTGATTAGGAACATTTTTTCATGTTTCTTGGCCATTTGTTTTCTTTTCAGAAGTGTCTGTTCATGTATTTTGCCCACTTTTTGATAGAATTATTATTATTATTTTTTACTTATTAAGTTCTTTGTAAATTCTGTATGTTAGAACTTTGTCAGATGCATAGTTTGTATTTTCTCCCATTCTGTAGATGGTCTGTTTACTCTGTTGGTAGTTTCTTTTGCTGTGCAGAAGATCTTTAGTTTAATTATGTCCCACTGTCATTTTTTGTTTTTGTTGCATTTGTTTTTGGGGACTTAAAAATCCTGCCAAGGTGGATGCTGAGAAAGGTGTTTCCTAGGTTTCTTTCTAGGAATTTCATAGTTTGGGGTCTTACATTTAAATGTTTAATAAATTTTGGGTGAACTTTTGTATAGGGGTCCAATTTCATTCTTTTCATATGGCTAGCCAGTTATCCAAGAACCTTTTATTGAATAGGGAGTCTTTTCCCCACTGCTTGTTTCAGTCAGCTTTGTTTAAGATCAGATGGTGTAGGTGTATAGCTTTATTTATGGATTATACAACCTTCTCCGTTGGTCAGTGTATCTGCTTTCTAACCAGTACCATGCTGCTTTGGTTACTGTAGCCTTACAGTATAGTTTGAAGTCTACTAGTGTGCTACCTTCAGTTTTGTTCTTTTCATTTAGGGCTGCTTTGGTTCTTTAGGCTCTTTTTTGGTTCCATATGAATTTCAGAATAGACTTTTCCAATTCTGTGGAAAATGACATTGATGGTTTGACGTAAATAACTGTGAATCTGTAAATTGCTTTGTGCAGTATGGTCATTTTAATGATATTGATTCTTCCAATCCATGAGCATGGGATGTTTTTCCATTCATTTGTATCATCTCTGATTTCTTTCTGCAGTGTTTTGTACTTCCCCTCATAGAGATCTTTCCCCTCCTTCATGTCTTCATAAATATTTCAGTTTTGGGATGGGGCTACTGTAAACAGGATTGTGTTCTTGATTTGGCTGTCAGCTTGAATGTGTATAGAAATGCCACTGACTTTTGTATGTTGATTTTGTATCCTGAAACTTTTTTTTTCAGTTCTGGGAGTCTTTTGGTGGTATCTTTAGGGTTTTCTGGATATAGAATCAAATCATCAGTGAAGATAGATAATTTTATTTCTTTTCCTGTTTGGATGGGGCATGCTTGTCTTGTTTCAGTTCTCAAGGGCAATGGTTCCAGCTTTTGTCCATTCAGTATGGTATTGGCAGTGGTTTTGTCATAGACGGATCTTATTACTTTGAAGTATGTTCCTTCAACCTATTCTGTTGAGGGTTTTTATCATGAAGGGATGTTGGATTCTATCAAAAGCTTTTCCTGCATCAATTGAGATGATCATATGGTGTTTGCTTTTAATTCTTTTTATGTGGTAAATCACATTTACTGATTTGCATGTGCTGAACCAGATTTGCATCCCAGGAATAAAGTCTACTTAATCATTTTGTATTAACTTTTTGATGTGCTGCTGTATCCAGTTTTGCTGATGATTTTTGTGTCTTTGTTCACCAGGGGTTTTGGACCTGAAGTTTTTTTTTCATGTTATCTCTACCAGATTTTGGTATCAGGCTGATGCTGTCATCATAGAATAAATTAGAAAGGAGCCCACCCTTCTTGATTTTTGTGAATAGTGTCAGTACGATTGGTACCAGTTTTTTAAAACTGTCTTGGTTTTGGAGATAAATAATATGTTCACATTAAACATGAAACACATCACATGCCATCTACTATTTTAGTTTTTCACTTATCACTTGAGTAATATTTTATACTTTTCTCATGGCCTTTGCCATGCTCCACCACACTAGTGATTAGAATTCCATCTTAATTCCTGTGCTGATGGGCTACCTGCTTATTTGCTCTCGGATCTATTCCTTCCCCTTCTCCACACTGTTTCATTGCAGAGAAATCTATTTCCCAGGGCCTCTTGCTAGTAACTTCCTGGTAGATTCAGTCAATGGAAGATGCTGGCAGAAGACTGGCGGGCGGAACTGGAGAGAACCCAGAGCATTTCTCCTCTGATGTCTAGAGATGCATCTCTTACTGCTGTTGCCTGTCCACTGTGGCTCAAAGTCCTTTCTGGTAGCTCTTTCATCTGAGTAGAGAAGCACCAACAGTAGTTTGTTTTTGCCACACAGCTCCTGCTACAGGGTCTGGCAACCCTGGTTCATACTGTAGTTTCTCTCTACCCTTTTAGCCTCTTCCTACCATTACTAATCTATATGTTACCCAGTAGCAGTTTACATAGCTTCTCAGATCTTCAATTGCATCTATTAAATACTCTGACCGGGCGCTGGCTCACGCCAGTAATCCCAGCATTTTAGGAGGCGGAGACGGGCGGATCACGAGGTCAGGAGATAGAGACCATTCTGGTTAACACGGTGAAACCCCGTCTCTACTAAAAAATACAAAGAATTAGCCGGGTGTGGTGGTGGCGCCTGTAGTCCCAGCTACTCGGGAGGCTGAGGCAGGAGAATGGCGGGAACCCGGGAGGCGGAGCTTGGAGTGAGCCGAGATGGCGCCACCGCACTCCAGCCTGGGCGACAGAGCGAGACTCCGTCTCAAAAAAACAAAACCCAAAAAAACACTGTTCATAGATCTAGAGTATTTTTATTTACTAGATGGACACTGACAAATATGGAGTGTATGTTTTATGAGTAGTGATTTTCTCTTACTCATTTTCATATCGCTCAGTATCAACAATGTATACTAAACCTGTGGATGGCACGTCAAAAATATATCAAACTGAAAATATGAATTTATATACAAATATTGAAAGAGTTTCCTTCTATTACACTGAAATCACACGCTCCTAAGAATATTGTATATTTTGTTATTAAATATTATCCTTTGAAACTTAATTCTTCCATGGAATAGCAAAATGCACTATCATTTTTGACAGAGCATTTGCTTTGTGAACAAGAAGTGAGATTACAGGTATACAAATTGTGTAGACTTCTCAGGCTTTTATTTTTCCATTGAAATGAAACTTAGCTATAGAACCACAAAGTTAACTCAGGTTTTTAACCTCATCTGAGAAATAGTATATATTATTTACAAACTCAGATTATCTCCAAAACATGGGACTTAGATACCTACTTAGAGCTCTAATTAAAATGTAATTCTCTAGATGGCCTTTATATCCAGAAATCAAAATCTATTAGATAATGAAATTATCAAAACTATTCTATAAGTCAACATTAACTAGTACATTAAAGTACTCTCATGCACTGTCTGGAAATATGATACATTTTAATATGATGATACATAAGACACATAAATCCTTCATTGTGGAATATTTAAGTTTCATCTTTCACTCTGTGTTTGTATTTCTTAAACAGATGCATTTAAATCCAAAGTTAGGTAAATAATTAAAATAAAATTGGAATAATAATTGACAGTTTATCTAAGATAAATTTATCTCTGTACCTAAATTCTGAAGATCTCCTGTTGTGCAACATGGGTCCAGTTTTGCTCCAGAGCAAGTAATGAATTCAATGATGTGAAATGGCATAGGTTAAAAATAGTTTCTAGGGAGAAGGACATAGTTAGAAAGCTTGCGTCATCAAAAGAAAAGGCATAGTTCCCACATGTTTCAAAGTCCCCTTGGGAAGAAGAGCCAGAACTACATATCCCGATAAGAAACTCTTCATGGTTTGTCCTTCAGCAAGTTGACATCACCTTTCTACAGATTTACTCTGCAATTTATGGCATTTCTGTAGTTGCATTTGTGTATTAGCTGTTTACATAAGTAATCTGCAAATGCCAGATTTCCAGAACTTTGAAAGTGTAGGGGTTGTGAGAAGACAGTGTATTGGTGTATTGGAACCAGCCTGTAGTAGCTCATAGGAAGGATATTTTAAACTTTATTTTATTTTATTTTTGAGCATCTTTGTTGCAAAGGTAACACAGTTCTGGTCCTAGTAAGATCACATTCTACTAGAATAAATGAGATAATGTACATTAAGATGTACTTATGTTGAGTGCTAACTTCTGCACTCAAAATGGTTGCTACAGATAACAGTAAAGAAAATCTTAATTTTCTTGCACAGAGAAACTAATGCATTTCTCTCATACAGGAGGGCAATTTCTTTCTAAATTTCTTTTGGATTTTTTTTCTTGAAAAAATATTATATTGGTTTTGTTATTGTGATATTTTTTGTATTATTCTCCAGAATCATTTTTTCACTCCTTTAAACACGCAGCTCTGATCATTCCCTAGTCAATAATTGCATGAGACCAGCTTCATACCATCTAAAAATCAGATAAGACAAATTATCTAATATTTCATTAAATTAACTTTATTCTTAAATATGAGATAAATTTAATCTTAAAGCTAAAAAAATACAGTGAAAAAGTTTCCTGAGTTTGTTCATGAATAATAAATGCAATCTCCTACTAAACACATCATAATAAGTATTTTAGCGGATACCTCCATAAATAATTTTTTTTCAGACTTTTCAGTTCAAATTATTAAAGGCCATGAATGAACATAAGGAATTATTACTGCATTGCTTCATATCTAGTTGAGAGAAAAAAGAATCCAATCAATTTTATCACTGGCTGGTAAAATACTGAAATTTGAAAACATTTGCTTGATTTCATATAGCCAACCAGTCAAATGTTCTGTGAGTTTTATAGAGTCAGCTTATACAAGGTAGGGAAACCCTCCCTGCAGTTGCATCAAACCATTTGGTCCATTAAGACCTCACTTAAGCTGCCAAGTTATATTTTTTCCCACATAATATTGTTTGGCATCTGCATTGATCAAATTAACTGGTCAACTGCCAAATGTCCATTTCACTTTGGCATGTAAATAGGGATTATGAGAGTGAAAAAAAAATTTGTTAAATTTCTGAAATTTACTAATGTCTGAAAAAGCTCATATACTCACCCAAATTATATAAATTATACTAAAAAAAACCTTTAATCACCCCTGAGGATTCCTCTCCAATTAATATATACTTCCAGTCACACAAAGTATGCTTCTGAACATGGAAATTGAATAATATGAACACAAATAATTAGATAATTAAAGCACTCATTTTAAAACCTATATTTTAATGTATGGTACAAATCCTTGTGGTTTGTGATGCTAACTTGAAAATATATGAATACATATAAAATTTTCTCCTCACAGAATAGTGATGTACAATTTTGTAAGAAAAATATGTGTGATATACATTATATGATTAATAAGTATGTTATTAAAATATTACTATATTTTACTAGATTCTTAGTCATTTATCAGATACATTTTTATTGGCTACTATGAGACACTATTTAATTTTTATAGAAGGGGATTATAGCCTGGAAGAAAAGATGCATATTCTAATGAATAAAATACAATGAGGAAAGCAGACTGGCTTAGCAACAAAAAATTGAAATTATTTTTCAGTTATACATAGAAAATTAAAGTATAAGCACCTAGTTTTATTAAAAAATACAATGTACTAAAAATTAAAAATTGCATTGATATGTGGTTGGAGAAGAGAATTAGACAGCATCTTTTGTCTTTGACAAGGTCTATGCAATTGAAATCAGAGTGCCTGGTTATAGAGTAGGGGAAGAAAATATCACAACTAAAATGTTTAGGTGCATACAAGTGTATGTGCATATAATCTTTAAAATTATATTATTTGTGGAATCTAAAAATCAAATTAATTGAATTCATAAACATAGAAAGTAGAAGGATACTTAAAGGTAGAGTGGGGCTGGGGGTGGGGATGGTTATTGGTTATGAAAAAATTGTGTAAAATTATCACATATCCACACGTGCATTCATATACTAATTCCGATACAACTCAAATTAAAACATCCATATATTGTACTTCATTGTTTTCTTACACTTTTAGGAATGAATGAAGACAAAACTTTTGAAACTATTGAACTACAGCAGTTAAGTGTCATATGCTTTAATCAGAGATAATTCTGCACGGATTTTTCTCCAGAACAAGGTTATAATTGAATCATTGACAGACAGGGTTGATGTCTCATACCATATTATCTCTAGCTTCCTGGCTTCATGTCTCATCCTCAAAAATGTCTCCTTTCTGTCTGAAAAGTTCTTCTCCCAATCTCCCTACTTGTCTTTCTATATAATTCTAGATCCAACTCTAGAGCAACAACTTTACTCTCAAGTTCTCATTCTTTATAAGGAGTAATAAATTATGATATCATTTCAGAAATTTCTGTCTTAGTTTCTTTATAGACTAATGAAACACCAAGTTTCATGAGGTCAAGGGCTTTGCATGTTTTTTCACTGCCCTATATCTGGCACCTAAAAGAGAAACAGGCACTAAACAGATGCTTTTTCTTTGTTTGTTTGTTGTTGTTGTTGTTATTGTTGTTTCAAGAGTCAATGGCTTAGGACAAATCATCATTCTAAATATCTCTGGAGTCCTAACGACTGAGTTCAGCTATTCTAGCATCCCTAAGCCAATAGTCATCTGACAATATCAAGACTTTCACACCATCTTCCTGCCCTTACGTCTCATGTCTCTTCTTAACCAGCATGAGGACAAATTAGTCCAATAAAACTTCCCTCGCAAACAAGATTTATTCCCAATTCTCACTTTATTGGGTTTCCTTTTTCCCTCTCCCTCTCTCTTCTTCTCCCTTTCCTCTCCTTTTCCTCTCTGGGTGTTTTATATTTGGTATTCAGTATATTTATCTCCTTTAGTCATTTTGTGCTCTGCATTTTGCTATCTGTAAATTTTAATTCACAAAATATTATTATTATTAAGTAAAACATGCATATTGTAGAAAATTTGAAAAACAATGTAAAGTAAAAATATGAAAATAAAACTCAGCCATCCAATGATATCTACTCTTCCTCCACGGCTGTCATTTCCTCTTGAATTGCAGCCCATTGCTGTTTCCTGAATTGGTGCAATAGCGTCCTTATCAGGACTTATGTTGCTCATCTACAATCTGCTGTCAGCAGCTCATTCCTCCTAAAACATCAGTCCTCTGCCCAAAACTCACCATACTCTCCACCTATATTTCAGAGTAAAATCCAGCGTCCATATGATGTCCTACTAGTTCCCAAATAACTGGACACATTGCCAACTCTGACCTCCTCTCCCATACCTGTCTCACGCCTGCTTAAACCACAAAGCCTGCCCTGCCATTTCTCAAACATTCTGGGACTGTTAGGCCTTTTGGGCCTTGGGTAGCCCTTCCCTCCACCCTACAAATCTTCTTGGTGTGTTACCTGACCTCCTACCAATCTTTGCTCAGGTATCACCTCCTTGATGAGACCTCATCTGACCACCCTATTTATACTGCACCATATGCCACCTGTGCCCTCAAGGCTGCCTCTGTTTTATTTACTTTTGCAAAATAAAACAAAACAAAAAAATCTTTCTTAGGTAGTATACAGTTAGGTATCATTTGTTTTTTCTTGATTGACTACCTGTCCTATAATATAAACTGCTCCAGAGCAAAGAGCTTGCTCTGTATACAGAATTTTTTTTTTTTTTTTTGTTTTCACCAAGACCTAGGATAGTGACAGGACATATCAGGCCCTAAGTAAATATGTATAAATGAATGAACCTATCTAAATCACAGTATCATTTGGTATTCAATAAAGGAAACTTTAGGTATGTTAAGAAAAAAAAAAGGGATTTAATATGATTCTGGAGGAGAGGGTTCTATCTTGGACCACTAAGAATGGTCCCAGTCACTGCAGAACTCACTCACAAGCGTTCTACTCCCTGCATCAAACCAGGAATATGAAGCAGTTTAGATACAGCTGGGAAGAGAGAACCAGGACCTGGGAAAAGTGGCTACTGTTTCAGCTGCCCTGGACACTCTGAAGTCTGGTGACCACGTTCTGGAATGAAATACCTCCTTAGCCACAGCTGCTTCTGGACCAACGGGTTGATGTGCCTACTCCAATAGCAAACAAAAGAAAACAGAAACCAGAATGGTATCTTCTGAGTCACTTCTGCCTTCCCAGTCTCAGGAGAGTACTGGGAATTGGTAGAACCTAACCAGCATCCTGACCTCATGCTGCAAGGGAGCTCAGAAAATGACTTTTCAGACTCTTTAGCCCCTATTGTAAAGGAAAACATCAGGGGAGGAGAGGAGAATGGAGGTTGAACCTGCCAAACTGCAGTGGCCACCACAATCCATTTCACCCACTATTTTTAATACTTAATACAATTATGTCTCCATGAAAGTGAAGAAGTCTTTGTGAATGTCTCTTTTGAAGATTGCATGATAGCCCATTTCATAGCTGAGCCATTAACTATTCTCTTGCCAAAGGAAAATGCATTTTATCCTATCTTTATTTTGTCTGCATGCAATCATATACAGCCTTCTCCCAATAAAGAAGTCTAATAAATATTATTTTCTTCATTTTATACTGCTTTAGGGGTTCTTTAGTTCCCCATAACGTTGAGCTAAAGGCACCAGCTTGGCTGACTTGTTTTATTCTTTTTTTTTCTAATTGTGTTAAGCTTTTGTTTCATGCTGTTAAATGAACTAGAGAGTTTCTATTTTGTCTTGGAGTTTGTATTTTTCCAGAATTACTAGACTGAAGGAAAAGAATACTCTCAAGTCAATACATATTGCTGTGATGTTTTCTTCAGAAATATACTAACCTGTTTGACTGTTTGAAAATACATTCACTACTACTGAATAGCGTGTTGAACATATTCTAAAGTTCTAAATTATTTAAGGTATAACTTAGGATGGAGTGCACAAATACTAGCTATACTGCTTCATAAACTGTTAGAAAGTGAACAGCCCTGCGGACCCACCTCCCAAGTCCAGTACAGAATGTTGCCAGCACAGGAGATGCTGCAGCCTTTCCCTTCCCCACAGTGGCCACTAGTCTGATTCTTGTCATTCCAAGTCAGTTTCCCTTGTTTTTGAAATGTCTATAAATAAAACACTGTCTATAATATTTCCTATCTGTTTCTTCCACCCAACATTATGTATCTGAGGTGCAGCCTGTTTGTGTTTTGTTCTATCATTTCTCTATAGCTTTCCATCCTAGATATATATTACAAATACATTAACGACATTTTTGTTCATACATTTTATGCTGTTTCAAGTTTGGGGCTATTATGCAAAATATTGGTACCTTTTGTATTTCTGTACCTTTTAAAATAATCACTTGATGAATAATGACTTTCCTGCTAGTTGTTTAGAAGAATTATTTTAATGTCTACTTCAAAGGTTTTATTGTATAAATATTTGTGTTTACATTTTACTACACTTATGGCCTATGTAAATTCTGACTGGGAAAATTATTGCAGTTTTATTTGGGGGAAATATTTATGTTTACAATTGTTTCCTTTTGTGTTCAGTGGTTTTATTCTTCGTTTGAAGTGTAAATATTTTGATATACGGTTATAATTATCAATTTTAAGTATAAATCAATATATTTTGACACCTAAAGTCTTAGCCTACTTTTAATCCTGATTCTTTCATTTCCATGTTGCTGATCTTCACTAATTTAATCTTGGATTAGATGTACTATTAGAATAATTATTTGTATAATACAGTTTAAAACTTAGCTTTTACATTTGTTTCAATGTTTGACATATTTCAACTTTTATTAGAACAGCGTAATTATCTCTCTAGACAATATAGAGAAAGGATAGTAATTGTTAGGCTAATGTCATATTAAAATAAGTTTCAGAAAGAATGTATTAGCCACCAGTAAAGGTTATCACCTCCCTGACAGTTCAATAGGCAATTTGGTGCCCAGGGCTCACTCGAGAAGAATAGGATTATAACAACAGTATTAATGAGCACACATTTATTAAACATTTAATTATATGTTGGTAGCACATTGTGTGCCTACAGTCTGACTGTAAGGCTTGAGTTGTTACCTTCACATTATCCTTCTGGCAGTGGACTACTTCAAATATGTCATAGGTAGGGAATGGACCACTACATAACTAGGCTTGGTTTTCATTGGCTCCTACGTGGATCTGTATGCGCCTGCAAGGTTATTGCGTTCAGTATTTCCATATGGGCTGATCTAGCTAAAACAAAGACTAATAGACTGCAAGACAGTGTGCTTTCCCTAGATATGCAAATGACAAGACTCCTTCAATGCTCATGATGAATTTTACGTTATGTCAAGGAGTTTATCTGCACCTATAGCTTTACTCAAATTAATTGTAAGATCCAAAGACCTGTAGCTAATAATATAGGGTCTCAATAAAGCCATCTGCCCGGAATCTGCTGATTTATATAAGATCAAATAATAACTTTCCTTTTCAAAAAGTAACTAAATAAATTAAAGGGTAAGTACTATTAATAGCATCTTGCTATGCATACCTCCAGAGTAAATCTGGCTCTCCATGTGATGATAAAGAACATTTTCTAGGCCATCAAAATTAATATTTGAGATGAAATAAGTATTTACAACTTTACATAAAAGCAAATTAAGAATAAATAGATAAATCCCAAGAAAACAGCTGAACACTGAATTCAGCAGTAAATTTGTTTAACAATAATACATGACTAAGAAGTGTTTATGCTATAATGGCAGAAATGGTTTTGCTCTCAAGAGGTTATTCATAGAATTCCTCCGATAAATTGCTCACTAGAAGGGGAAAAGTAACCCCAAATCATCTCAACAATTGCCCAAAAAGCATTTGATTAAAATTTAAAAATCCTTGATTACAACTTAAAAATTCATTTCAAAAAATAGAAATTTAGGACATTACAATCAGCAGGATATTCCATAGACTCATAGACATTCTCTACAGTCATCGTCATCATCCATCATCATAATCATCACATTTAATGTTAAAATGTTGCATCAAACCTATAAAATCAGAGAAAGAGCCTAAGGTGCTTGTTTTTCAAATTTTTTTTTTTTTTTTTTTTAGTGCTACAGTTTAAGTTTTTACCTACTCAACATTTTAAATTATTTTAAAACTACAAAGAATATGAATATAGAGATAACATAATCACAAGGACACAGGGAGGGGAATCATACACTGGGGTCTGTCGGGGGGTGGGGGATTAGGGGAGGGATAGCATTAGGAGAAATACCTAATGTAGATGATGGGTTGATGGGTGCAGCAAACCACCATGACACGTGTATACCTATGTAACAAACCTGCACGTTCTGCACTTGTATCCCAGAACTTAAACTTAAAAAAAAAAAAAAAATCATCATTCTTTGCATAGAAGTGTAAACAAGTTAACCCCATGACTATAAACTGATAAGAAAACATATCAAGGCCAATCTGGATATATGTTACAAAATAACACATACAATGCAATAGCATTTCTTATAATCAAGAACCAACCTAATAGAAACCATAATAAAAATAAGATCCAATTAATGTTAGCAAAAAGATTGTGTAAAATATCTAAGAATAAATTAGATCAGGATTTACAGGATACATATGAAGAAAACCAGAGAAAGCTTTGTAAAAGATGATATGCATAGTGGTGGGATATTCCTTGTGGTATAAAATATTATCAGTGATGTAAATATCCAATCTCTAAATTAATTAGCAAAACATATTATCCAAATCATGTGGATCATAGTGAAATTCTCTTTAGCAACTTAGGACAATAATGTGGAAAGTCTCCTGCCAATATAAGTGTAAAAAAAAGGCCAAGGAAATTTTGAAAGATAAATATACTGCAATCCTAATTCTATGCATTCAAATACACTAAAGCAACAATATTTAAGACAAAGTGGTATCATGAGAGAAATAGATATATGATGGCTTTAAATAAGACAGAAACCCAAAAACATGTATAAACAGCCATAGGATTTATAAGTTATTTGTCCGTTGCTATTGAAAGTAAATTGATATATATATTTTTAAAAAGTTGGCAGTGTAGTTGAATAAATTAAAATGTGGCCAACATTCGACCTAGTGATTGCAAAAGTAATAATCAGGGATGTGTAAAGATAACCTAACTATGACTTACAGCACTTTATTTAAATGCATTCCCTGAATACTTTATAAAGTATCTATTAAAAATATTTTGCAGAATAAAACGTAATGGTTTTTAAAATATTCCTTTTCATATACATAATATTTCTACACTTTCCAAAATTACTATGAGAATTCACACCATTTTGTTATCAAAATAAGAACATTAAGAGCTGTTTTAAGATAACTAGTTACTATTCAAAGCATATTTAATTAATGTTCTAATATTGACACTTAAGATTTATGAAATTTCATAAAAATTTTAGTGAAAATTTGAGCTACAAATCCAGCAATTTGCTGCATATATAAATACAAATGTACCAATTAGTTGAAACCTAAAACACACAGATATTTTATATATTTTTAAAACTTTGGTCTAATTCTAGCTATCAAGAAAAAATATTATTTAACTGAGAAAAGTGAATTTTCTGTAAGCAATATCTCTTCAAAGCAAACGTCTGTGAAAGGCATCTGTATTTCCATTGACTCTTATGAAATAAAACCCCATCTATTGCTGTATGTACTAATAAAGGCTAATTATCCCTAGGAGTAAGAGAAAAGTATTGAGTGTGACTATGTGTGATCTACACTGGTGTCATGTAGACACTTTTTGATTTTTTTAAAATGAGAGCAGTACAACTGGTGTGTAGAATGTTTCTTCTCTGAGCATAAGAAACACACTGTTTGTAGAAAGAATTAGTGAATGAATGAAATCGTTTGTGCAATGACCCCTGACTCTAGGTAAATCTTTGCAAAATCATATTAGGTAACCATGATGGTAGTGAATGAACACTACACAGAAAAGCCTTTCTGAGATCGACCGCAGAAAATGATGCCAAACCACACACTTCAACTTGGAAACAGACCTGGTGTTCTTAGCCTTTACTGATGACTTATGAATGTCCCATTAATACAACAAACATGCCAAATGGTATTCCTCAAAAGACTCAAACAGTTTTACTATATCTATAACAATCATTGGAGATATGAATAGAAAAATTAATTCACAGTAATTTTCAAACATTTTTATAGCTTAGACCAGCTGCCTTTCTCAAATACTTGGTTCACATATATAATGAGAGTTCACATAAATAATAAATTGCTCTATAATTTCATTGTTTTCTTAAGACAAAAATAATGAAATATTTAATAATTGAATTTCTGTTTTCTCGTGATCTATGAAATGTTCATAAAATAAAATTGAATAGAAAATTTAGCCATAAAGAGGCAAAAAAGGGCATGGAAAATTTACAGAATAATCAATCCTGAAAAATTAAGACTATGTAAGTATAGATAGAGCTGGCATTGGTACCTAAAGTAGATGCCAACATTGCCCATTAGACAATGCATGTTGTGGCTTGCAATTTTTCCATGTGGGCATGTTTTACATTCCATCTATTTGTTTGCTCGTTGGGAGATGTGAGTCTTATGATTCTTGGGATTTCTTGTAGTGTTTAGAAGTATCTTGCAACATAGGGTATTTTTAAAAGAAATCATTTTGATAGATTAATATGTATTGCCTGAATATTTTTAAAAGCCTATGTAAATGTTTAAAATTATTATTATACATTTTATTTATAATAAAGGTGGAGGTAAACAGTAACACATGTAAAGATCTCATGCAGTGCTCCCGTAGATCATAAAATCTTATTTTTCTGTGTTCCTGGATCATAGTTCTATCTCTTCACTTTTAAAGTTTAAATTTAATGTCAATTTTAGTATTTGTACATATATTCAAATTTATATATTTATAAATTTATAAATTTAATATTATTTTAACACTTCAAATACTGCTTTTATTATTTATATGTATAATCTCATGGTCATTAAGGGAAAATTATGGTATATTAAAGTTAAAAGGCATTCAAGAAAATCAGTCATTATATGATTAAGGAATTTGTTTCACATAAATAACTATATCCAACAAGAACCATTTTCAATGTCAATAAAATGGGAAAATGCCATAGGGAAAAAAAGGTGAACAGATATTAATATAATATTAAAATAATATCTTAGTGCATTTTGTGCTGCTTTCAACAATACCTCAGACTGAATAACTTATAATGAAAAGAAGTTTAATATCTCACAGTTCTGGAGGCTAGTAAGTCCAGGATCGAGGCACTGGCAGGTTAGGGTGTGTCTTTGTTTCTAAGCCTTGAACACTGAGCAGAGGAACTCTGTCCTCACATGGCAGAAGGGCAGGAGAGAGAGAAAGCCCATTTGTAGAAACTCCATTTACAGAGGCATTAATCCATTTACGAGGGCAGAACTCTCATGACCTGAATAGCTCCCATAAGGCTCCCAATACTGTTGCATTAAGGATTAAGTTTCAACATGAAATCTGGAGGGGGAAAAAGTACTTCAACCAGAGAAAGTAATTAAATAATCACAATTGCTGACAAAAGTTAGTAAAGTCTCCAAAGATTCCTATTTGTTTTCTTTATATCAGCTTCGGTATTTTTTATATCATTTACATAGAGAGTGGCTCAGCTTTGGGGAAGACTTGATATTGTAGCAGTTAAGATGCAATGGATTTGATGTTTGTGGATTTTGCAGAACAGTGAAAAGCAGTTCTATCACCATTTTGTACCTAAAAAATTAGCATTTAAAATTTTGTTTCCAAGACAATCACCATATTTGCCATATTTTGAAGTCTCTTGTTCTGAAAAATGTTCTTTGTGAAAAGTTACACCGTTTGTACAAAAATAAAAGGGCTGAGATCACAAATATTGTACATTTTTGATAATTAGCATTTAACCTTTTGTTAAATAGTAAGTTTATAATGTTTTTTCTTATTATTATTATACTTTAAGTTCTAGGGTACATATGCATAATGTGCAGGTTTGTTACATATGTATACTTGTGCCATGTTGGTGTGCTGTACCCATCAACTTGTCAGCACCCATCAACTCATCATTTACATCAGGTATAACTCCCAATGCAATCCCTCCCCTCTCCCCCCTCCCCATGCTAGGCCCTGGTGTGTGATGTTCCCCTTCCCAAGTCCAAGTGATCTCATTGTTCAGTTCCCACCTGTGAGTGAGAACATGCTGTATTTGGTTTTCTGTTCTTGCGATAGTTTGCTGAGAATGATGGTTTCCAGGTGCATCCATGTCCCTACAAAGGACACAAACTCATCCTTTTTTATGAAGAAAAGTGTATTCACAACCATTTCTATATTGTACATTTTTGATAACTAGCATTTAACCTCTTGTTAAATAGTACATTTGTAATGATGATTTATAAGAAAAAGTGTATCCACAACCATTTCTAAGCATCCTAGACTGCTATCAGTGTACCATGTCGATGGTTGCTAAGCTACATATTTATTATTCATTTCTTAGTTTAAACCAGAGACACCGTTGAACAACCAAGTATGACAGCTTTGGGAATGCTGTGGGTTAAACTCAGTCAGCTAAATACTGTAATGGCATGACTAATATAACTAATATAATGAAAACAAAATTGATTTATTATTTTTGGACTATGTGATTTATGCATTTCCCTGAATTGTATTAGATCCTTATCTTCTGGGTTTTTTTTTTTTACATAGACTTACATGTGGTCTCAATAAATGACAAGTTTGTTTTCAATTGCCATTATATGAAAAACATTAGAAGAGCTCCCTCCATCAAACAAGGAATTAAGCAAAGTGCAATATTTAAATTACGAAGATACTCTATTACGTATTCGGTCAGACTATTTAAGGATTAAGGACCCCCATGCATACTGCAGCAATATGAAAACTGATAAACGACTCAATGATTTGAGTGTATCACCATTAGACTATCTGCAATTCAAATCTCACCAAAATAACATTAAAAATCTGTTGCCTATATATGTGGTTCTTTCTAAATGAAACCATCCCATGATTAAATTCATGAATATCCTACATCAAATTGCAAATATATGTTCCTTTTCTTTTACTATTGCAGATCTTCAGAAGTCATCTGTAACCTTTAAACAAAGAGAAAACATTTTTGACCAAGGGTCTAAAACAATTAGATGAAGGAGAAAGAACTTTAAAAATGAAGAGCAAAAGTCACCCAGACATTACTTCTTAATTAAATTTGAATAGAATTATTTAAAAAAGAATCCCTAAAATTTTAATCAAGTTCAGTTAAATTTATAGTAATACATATTACATTATTCATACCTAATGTCTCTCTGTGCAGATTCCTAAAATTAAAATTCAATTTACTGAAATCTATTGAAAATATTTATTGAGAATCTGATATAAGTCAACTCTGATGGGATTTTATGAGATGTAATTGATAACAAACATTTTCCCCATCGTTTTGAACCAGGTGAGATAGACAAATCTGAACAGATAGAAATCAGAATGTTACCTAGAATGCTGTTAGGCAATCTGGTTTAGTTCCAGGGCAGTAATGAAATCCCTAATATTCCTGGAAAGCCAGGAAGACACAGGTTTCCCTCGCAGTCAGACAGGAGTGTAAGCACACCCCTTCTGCAGACCAGCTGAGAGCACTGAGTCATGCAGACCCACCAGAAAGGAAAAGAAGGGCAGGGACTCCACATGCCTGATTCCTGCTGCTAACACCACCCTCCAGACAACTTTCTCGTCTTCTTTCATGGTCGAAGAAACCTACGTGGAAACAGGAAGCAAGGACGAAGAGTAGCCTGGATCCCAAATTCTCATGTTGTCTCTGAAGGAAATAATTCAGGATTCACTTCCCAAATCTAGTGCTTTGAATTTTGTAAATGTCTATGTTCCAAACTACTATTCTATATTTCTAGTGACTTTCTTTTTGTGAATAAAGATATCCTTTCCAAGCATGAGGTCTTGCCTTGGCTGAGACACTGGGCATTAATTTACCAGGTGTATTTGCAGGAGTCAAAGTAAAGACACTGAAGGAGATAGAGAGGAGGAGAGGAAGTGGAAGGAAAGGAAGAAAGGAAAACAATCAAACGTTTCTACCTTTTTCATTCTGATACTATTAAAATACATATTACCTCAATTGAATGTAAGTGTACAATCCAGTAGATTCAAGGACATAAATTAATAACTGACATGCTATGATGTATGTTATTAATAAGCACTAGGTTTTCTGTGAGGGCACAAAAGAAAAACCTCACTCCAAAGGGGAAAGATTTTAAAAGGTAGAAGAAGTACACTGTTTGTTCTTTCAGTGGCTTACACAATTTTCACTGTGCATTTAAAAGACGTCCTATAGTTTGCAAAACCAAGAACTTAATGTTATCTTGTGATTTCCCTTTCCCCTTAAATGGGCAGATTAGTTACTGGTGCACACTTCCTTCTCCAAAAATCATAATTTCCAGAGAAAAGGGATCTATGAATACAGCAAGTGATCACACAGTCTAATAACTGGAGTGAGTCAAATTTCAAAGTATTGACTTTCATTTTCCTGAAGAACGATTTTTGTGTATATGTAACTTCACTAGATAATTGCTGAGTGGGAAGATATAATTGATGAATGTGTGAAAGAGGGAAATTGTAAAAAGTAGACTCAAACGTAAGTCTGCAAAGTAACAATATATAATTACCAGTTGTATAAAACAACAGTAAGTTGGGGAGGTATTACTGGTTATATATAATTTGAAAATATTTTTGCAAGCACACTTAGGTCTACATACCAAGGATAGATGAAAATATGAAAAAAATAGAGCTAATCAAAATGATTTTAATTAAAGGTTAATTAAGAATATATTTTGATAAAAGTTATTTTAATATGATTCATTACTGTTCTTAAGGACACTGTTCTCACAGTAAGTTTCTGTATTGCAAATATTTATTGCATAATGTTCATACTTCTTGAATATGGCTACCTTGACTATAACCAAATATTTGTTTGTATACATGTATATGCATATATATTTTATATATATATATTTGCTGCACAATAAAATCACATTTAATTTATCCATTGAGTCAAACTATGAAACTCATCCTTGCAATAAAATATTTTTCAATATAGGACCGAAAATCCAGGATGTGAGCATTACTTTATTATCTACTTCCCGATTACTACAGATTCCACATGTACTACATTTAACTTCTTGTAGTATTTCAGGTTAGATGGACTATGTTATTTTAAAAGGATTGATAAAGCATACTGCATTCAGAAAACATTGTCAGTATATTTATAATTTATGTGCTAGAGGCCATTCCAAGTTAGAAACAAATATAAAGTTATCCAATTATCTAAACAATCCTGAGGAAACTGAGGTAGAAACAAGTTAAATCTCCCCATGGGTATGTTGAAAGTAGGTGGAAAAGCTGAGATTAGAAACCAGGCAGAAAAAAATAAAAGTAATTAATACAATCAGGTGATGAAGAATTTAGATATTTATAATCACAAATTATCTAAGCCTATTACATCTCCAAGTTAGATGTGAAACAGAAAAATCAGTTGTTTTTATAAAAAGACATGGACAAATAAAGTATTATGTAAGATGAAACATGAATATTTATGCTACTTCTAATTCAATGTAGTTCTTGTTTTTTATATTTTGATTTATTGAAAATAAAACAGTCTTAGCTATATTATTCCCGTAGGAAATACGTGATATCTAAAAAAATGGAAAGATAAAGAAATAAGTGTGCTTTAAAGATTTACTACTAATATTTTATCTGTTTACTATTTGAAATACAGGCAGTCTATGATTTTGACAGCAGTAACTATGCTAAATATTTATCACTTGCTAATATATTTTATGGAACTCTCTTATTCTGACAGCTTAAGAAGAACCTAAATTTCTTATTCTCAAATTCAATACAGAAAACAGCCACAGCTGATGGATTTACATGGTGTAAGATTTGCTGAAAGGTAATGAAATTGTTACTTCAAGACTATATAATTTGCTCTTACCAGAATAAATCCGTATATGTAAGTGTAAAGTATTTTTTACTTTTGGGCAACTAAATAATTTTAAAACTATTGATAATTTGCTCTATAATATTTTTGATTACATACTTCTGAAATTATTGGTTAAAAACAAGGATAAATTCATTCATTGAAAAGTCCTGAAATACAAATTGATAATGTAGCCACAAACATGATCATAGTTAAAAATATTAAGAACATTTTATGTCAACCTATGAGATTGGAGAAAAAATAAAACCCCGAAAAATAACCAAAAAAACCCACAAAAAAATACAAAAAAAAAAGGTGAATTTTGTGACATATGTTTTATCACTGTGCATATTGTGATACTTATAATTCATTGTCTACCATGTCAACAAGTATTATTTGGGCAACTACTGTGTACCATGTAGCAAAGTGCAGGGACTGACCTCACAGAGCTAATGGTTGCCTATAAGAAATCCCCCTCCAAAAAAAAAATTAAAAGGAGAAAAAAAGAAATAAGAAATAAATGTTAGCATATTAAACCAGGTAGTCCAGACTAAATTTCAACTCCAAAACCTCCAGAAAACTGCGTAAGTACCCTTTCATTGCAGAGCCCATAGGAATCAGGAAAAACCTCCAGACGCAGGCAGGTAAGGGGAAGTATGAAAGCCTAGTGGAAGCCCTGGCAGCACAGGCGAGGGCCCCTCCGATGCCTGGGCTCTGCATCTGTGATGAGAAATGAGGATGGGATGACTGGATTCAGCCAGAAACCTGGATGGGGCTGGGTTGTCCTAGTTCATTACACTAGCATGGCCTGGTTTTTGTTAGGGAAAATAAGCATGCTTCTCTCTACACAGTTGGTCATCCAAATTTTAGGCTAATGTGTTTTCTACAGATCACAATGAACTGCAGTGAGCTCACAATCTCAACTCTTCAGATATGCAAGAATAAATGAAACAAAAGTATTATTTTCCCCAGCTTTATTAAGGTATAACTGGTATACAAAAAAATCCACATAATTAATGTATACAATTTGGTGATTTTTGAGATATGTATACCCTCAGGAATGGAATATCATTCACCTTTAATAAAAAAGAAATCCTACTATTTGGGAAAACATGTATGGACCTCGAGGACATTATGCTAAGTAAAATCTGTCTGTTGTGGAAGAATAAATACTGCATGCGTGCTCTTATATGAGGCATGTAAAATAGTCAAAGGTACAGAAGTAAACAACAGAATGGTGGTTACCAGGGGCTGGGGGGAGGGATTATGGGGAGTTGCTGTTCAGTGGGTATAAAGTTACTATTATACAAGATGAATCAGTTCTAGAGATGTGCTATATAAGATAATGCCTCTTGTTAATAATTAAAAACTTGTTAAGAGGGCAAGTCTCATGTTAAGTGATCTTACTACAAAGAAAAAATGGAGAGAAGCACATGACACCTTTTAAAGGTGATAAATTGCTTTATTATCTGGATTATGGAGAAACTATAAATTTAGACTTAAAATTGATTTTGAATTTTGGAAATACCAAATACTGAAGGGCATCTGGGATTTCTTTGTAACGTTTCTTACACCTGCTATTATCTCAAAATAAGAAGCTTAAAGCTACCTTAGTGTTGAACTATAAGGGGATTTCAGAGCTGCATCAGAGAAGCTCAGTGTTGCCTACACGTGAATGGAAAAAACTACTGCTTTAAGGTCAGAGCATAAAGTTTTATTTAGAAATATGACTTTACCCAGGAACAGTAGGCTATACTATATGGCCTACGTGTGTAGTAGGCTATACCATCTAGGTTTGTGTAAGTTCTGATGTTTTGCAGGACAAAATTGCCTAATAACACAATTCTAAGAATGTCCTTCCTCATTAGGCAACATATAACTGTATTATTATTGGAATTAGTTCTTAGTGTAATCACTATCACTGTCATCATCAATACTGGTTAACTTAGATTTCCATTTGCCTTATGAATTTTGACATTTTTGTAGGAAATAAATTTTCCAGAAATACTTGTGTATCAGTAACTTTTTTCTGATAGTATTTTATATGCTAATATCACACTTTCAATTATAATTTATACAAAAAAGACCCCATTTTAATGGCTAATTTGAGATTACTTAAAAGAAAAATAATGTACTTGAAAGTAGAGATGTTTCCAACTCAGTGCTATGGTTTCCATGCGGAAGGGTTTTTACTTTGAGATAATGGTATTTATAGGTTTTATTATTAATCACATAGGAATTAATAAAATACAGCATTTGGTCATATTTATACATAAACTTTTCATAACCTGATATCATACATCTTTTCAACATATGACATGCTTCTTGAGGTTATGAAATTTTTTAAATTTCGATAACACCTAAGATAATATATACTATGCAGTGTCTAACATGCATTGTAATCAAACTTAATTTATGTAAAACTTTTCATGAAATTGTCCTTTAACTTCTTTCTTTGTTCAAATCTAATCTTATTTATAATTATGATTATTTTACTGATTTATTAAATCTTGCAAATTTGTGCTAAAGACTATGTCTTGAAACATATTTAAAAATACTTTCAAAAATCCTCCTTTGCATCAGGATTTGAGCACCAAGTTAGTTATTTTCTGAGGTTATGTTAACTAGGCAATTTATTTTAAAGGGTATAACAAAATATACTTCATAACATAGCAGTGTTTGATTTGTGAACATTGGGAACCACTGGTAGAGAGTTTTTATATGCTGCTATGTTTGATAGGAGAGGGCACCCAGGAGGGAAAAGGGGTGCTCTACACACCCTAAAGAGGCACAACTAGCTTTCACCATTGGTCAGAAGTAAACCTGGTCTGGGTTTCAGCTCTTGCAGGTGTTTCTTCCATAAACTCTAGGAGGGGCTAACAGGGAAGATTGGGATGTATGTTGAAAATATTTCCTTTGTGTTTCTGTCTAAGGAAAGAGAACAGCAACTATTGAACAATCACCATCTCTCTTACCTCCCCTACTGAACAAAAGTCTTATTTTGCAGTCCAAAGGCAACCAAAGCAGTAGCCTACGGGCACTGGTAGATTCCACCACAGCTGGGGAAGGGTTCAGTAAAACAGAAAAGAACTATCCGGAGGAGGGAGGAGCAGGAATCCACACTAGGCCCATCAGTATATCTGCAGAAAGGGCAAAACTCTTGAGAAGACTACTTCTCCAAAAACCAAGTTTCATGGAACCTGCCTAGGACAGAGGCTTAATCAGAACTTTTGGGGATATTCTACCCACTGCCCCTCAACACCACACTACCAACATAACAACGAGATACAGCAGGGAATGCGGCAACACAGAGATTCTCTGCAGGCAACTGTGCAAAAGGTTGATCCAAAGCCAAGGGATGTGTAGATATTGAGATAAACTCTCTGATATATCAACCAGCACCTAGAATACAAAGTCTCACCACAGGAATTGGAAGAGTCCCACATAAAAAGGGTAACCATAGCAATAACAAAGTAAAACCCCTGCCTAACTCCCGATTCAAACAGCACTAACTCACACACTGATCTCCTGTCATGCATGTATTTACTTCTGTATCTCCTGTGTCATACAGCTTCCTCAGCTCTTAACAAAGGATTGTGAGTTAATTGAAATGGCAAGGAGACACAGTACGGGGAGATAAGGCAATCATCAGAACAAGACTCAGATATGACCCAGTCACTGGAACTCTCAGACAGGGATCACCAGTAGAACAAACATAGTCAAGAAAATAATCATAAACTTGAAGATGGGTCACTAGAAATTACCCAAATTGACTAGTAAGAGAGGAGAATGTTTAAAAAAAAAATGAGAGCATAATATTTTAGAGCTATGGGCAAATATCAAACAGTATAAAACCACACCACAGTGTTCGTGGAGACCACATGGTGATAATGACGTAAACCTACCTCAATCTCTCGGCAGGATTGCATTACAAGAAGCCTAGTGGGGATCCTGAAATTCCATCCCTGTCTAGCAGTAAGAAGAGTGTCTCAATTGTGAGTGACAGCATAGGCTAAGTGGAGAATTTGGACTTTTACTAAAACCTGGAATTAACAGGTGGTATATTCCTTCACCCACTGAAGCAGTGTCAGAGAAAGCCAGCTTTTAAAAAGCTCTAAATACGATCGAGATTTCATCACATAGTACACCAGATGTTTAGATTTAGTAAAAAGGTACCCATCATGCCAAGAACCCAGAAAATTTCAACTCAAAGGGAAAAAGATAATCAGAGATACTGATACTGGAATGACATAGGTATTAAAACAATCTGACAAGGATTTTTTAAATTTTATAGTGACTGGGTGTGTGTGTGTGTGTGTGTGTGTGTGTGTGTGTGTGTGTGTATGTATATATATACTTTAATTATAATTATTATACTTTATTACTTTAAGTTCCAGGGTACATGTGCACAACATGCAGGCCTGTTACATATGTATACATGTGCCATGTTGGTCTGACAAGGATTTTAAAGAAGCCATCACAAAACACTTCAACAAGCAATTATAAACACACTTGAACCAAATAAAAACACAGAAACTCTCAGAAAAAAAATAGAAAGTCTCAATATAAAGTAAAAGTTATAAAGAAGAAAGAAATCGAAATTTTAGAAGTAAAAGTATAATAAAAATATTTTAAAAATCAATAGCTCAGTAGCAAAATAGGGGGAACAAATGGGAAAAATATCTCACTTGAAGATAAAAGAACAGAAATTACCCAATGAACAATCCAGGAAAAAAGTGACTGAAAAGAAATGAACAGAGTTTCTGGGATCTGTGAGACCAAACTAAAAGGTCTAATATTCATTTTATTGGAGTCTTAGAAGGATAGGAATAGAAAGCATAGGTGTACTAGAAGAAATTAACATAAATTTATAGAATTAAAAAGGTGAACAAACAGCAAACAAGATAAACTCAAAGTAGTTCATGCCAAGACACATCACAGTGAAACGTCTGAAAAATAAGGACAAAGACAAAAATCTTTTAAGCAGTCAGAGAAAATAACCCTCTACCTATAGCAAATAGTAATTAAAAAGACAGCAGATATCTTATAAGAAACCAGAAAGCTAAGAGATGTGACTCAAGAACTAAGGAAAAAAAATAAGTTCAGAATTCATTATCAAGTAAAACTTCACTTCAGGAATGAGGAGGAAAGGAAAATAATCTCAGATTTGCCAAAGTAAGAAAATTTGTCACCTGACCTAAGGTAAAAGATTAGCTAAAAAGAAGCTCTCCAAATGAAAAAACTAACTCTAGAACAGCAAGACCAAAGAAAAGAAAGAAAGGGTAAAAATGTGGATAAATATCATTGACTTATTTCACTTTAAATATAAAGACATAGTTTAAAAGAGAAAGGATGGGGAAAGAATGTCATGCAAACAGTTAGCTATATTAATTTAACCAATAGATAATATAGCTGGAAATCTCAAAAAAATTACTAAACTCACAACTAAGATTCAACACTTGAGAAAAGCCAACCATGTAAATAAAGCCCAAAATTCAGCAAAAGCTTTTCATGTAAAGAAATAGAGCTAAAAGAAAAAAAAACCTGAACTTTAGATGTTATTATTCACCTCAGAAAGATGAAGATAATTTTGTATTCATAAAATATTAAACTGAGATTTTGGAAATGAGCATTTGGTCATTGAGATTAAAATGATGCAATAAGTAGGCTGAATAACAAAATGATCACAGCTGCAAAGGAAATTTGTTCAATCAAAATTGAGCCAAGGAACTATCCCATTATGTACTGCAAATAATTTAATAGAAAGCACAAAATAAAATAAAATTGTAAAGAAACAGAGAGCATTTCAAACACTTTAAACATCTGACTTACTGGATTTCCAGAAGATACATTTGTGGCTATGTAATAAGTAAAGCAATAGAGATGAAAATTTTCCAGAACTGAAGACTGACACCATTTGTTATTCTGAAAGAGTATTCCAAGTACCAAATTTGACATATCTGCCATAATACATTGGGAGAAAGCACTGATCCACAATAAATGAAAGTTTTTGGCTTGGGGGAGAAGTAAGAAGATATTTATATACATACATTTTCTCTCACATGATGATACCACCCATAAATTTTATCTAGAATTATTTATGTAGAATTATTAGAAGACTTTCCAAAATAAGTACATGCATACATACATATATATGTACATACATACACAGTATAAAGAATTCATGAGTAAATCATTGGATACAAAATTTTAGTCACCAGTCAAAAAAACCCATGATAACCTGCAGTATCACTGGAAGTTGTTAGATATTACTGCAACATCTGCTAGTTGTTGATTATAAAGATAATATTTATAATATTCTCTAAGTAGGAGGCCAGATTATCCCAATGTAGAAAACAGCGAAGAACAGATGGAGCCATGGAGGGGGCACATGTAAAAGCCCTTGTCTTGATGGATGGGGACTACACTGTTTAATTAACATGGGGTAATAAAAGTACACATGTAAGTATATGTTAAATTTAAAGGCAATCACTTATAGAATAGATATAGGATATATTTGCCTTTTTTGGTCTATTTTTTTCTATCATTTATCTGACCAATTTATAGGAATTCCCTGTTATACTCCATAGAAACTTTTTCTTACTAATTTTAACTTTACAAATACCTTTTCCCAATCAATGTACTGCCTTTTATCTTTTACTGAAGTGTCCTTCATCCACCAGTAATTCTTAATTTATATTCAGACATAAAACCATTTCTGTTTGATTTTTGCTCTGAGTTTTATGAGGTTCTTCCCCGTTGTAAAGTAAACATTTTCTCCTCCCAGATTTTTAAACTATTATGGTCTTGCTACTCATATATGGCAAGGTCCACAATAAATCTCAATTTTATCTTTATATATAGTGAGACATATTTTTCTCCACATCATCTACTAAAGAATGCTTTCTTTTTCTACCTAAACTGAAGTGCAGTGTAAAAAGATGCCATGTAATAAATAAATATATGGACACATGAATAAAAGAGTGAATCAGTGAAGCAGTGCCTTAAAAAATGAGAATTGTTTAGATTCCTTAAGTGTAATAGGAAAGGAGTCATGAAAGGCATTTGATTCAGTGAAAAACAATTTTAAAAACCTACTGAGGCCAATGTATATGACTCATTGGAAGTAAATCGAAAGACTGCCACAGTACATAGGCCTGAATTACTGATGGAAATACAATAGAAGCTTAGGTGATGGATATCAGACATATTCATAAGGAAAACAGCAATAGGACTTGAATTTTGTTTCCCTATTTACTTTACTATAAGCTCTTAAAAGATAATGGTTTTCTACTTTTTTATTTTTACTTTTTTTTCCTGCTTTTCTTGGTTGCTACTACGTAGGCAATGCCTCACCCAAGACCTAAATGTAAATGCTTAATATATAATCTTTGAACATTCAATGAAATACTGGATGGATGTGATAATTCTTAGTCAAAACTTCAATTTTTTTAAAATATAAGCAATAACATAAAATTATGGAACTATAATAAGCAATATGTTTTGAGGATGGAAGGGAGACTATTACTGCACTGAAAATTACGATTTGTCTGGAAATATACATAAGGAGTAGAGGTTGTATTGACACGTCAGAGAGTCACCCAAGAGCATTCACTTCTTGGATAGTTGCAGATAAAGGGTCAAGGTGAGAACCAGACTCAAAATATAGGTTTATAAGGTATCCATGCAGAGTGCAGAACTAAATCCAAGGGAGACTCCAAGGAGTAAATGAAGCAATGCTCTATTTCCTTTTAAAAACTAAATCACAAAACTAAGGAAACATATTGCTGTAACTTAATTAAGGGAAGCTAAACTAAAGTAAATCAAAGCGTGGAATATATGCTACAATACATTAGAAAATATTATCATTCTCAGGATAACATTGTGAAATGCCAATTTTGCTGCTTTTTGGAAAAGCAAGAACTAATTCTTCAGGATATATTAGCAGAAAACATCTAGTGCAAGAAATACTTGTGTAAGACATGTTCAATATATAAAAATAATATCTGCGGTAAAATGTTCAGAGATCCTACATCCTATGAAATTTAAAAATAAAATAAATTTGCAGAGTCCCACAGAGGATAAATATATAAAAGCAGGCACATTTCTATTAAAATCCATGAATTACTATGTTAGTTGGTATTTAAGTATACCTTTTGGAGAACTTATATTTCCATAACACTTCTGACAAAATGTTTTTTTATATGAGCAAATACGTAACTTCACAAGCACAGAATATTCAATATTTTTAAGAGCTAGAACATAATTTGCAGAATCAGGAAGTATAGGATATATTTCAAAGCCTCATTATTCATTTCAAATAACAATTTTGTTGGCAGAATACCATGACATTTTATAGGTGTATTCTAAAGTTTTGTAATAAATGATATGCTGAAGATTTCCCACAAATTTAGTAATATACTTCTTAGTACATTTTGTAATATTTTAGTAATTTACATATAAATATTTATAAAAGTATTGCTATAGATCAATTTTAAAGAAATATAGTCTTATTACCAAAAGAGTGCGAACATTTTACAATACCTAAGTTAAACATTTTTTGTCATAATCCTGTATCTAGTTTTGATTGAAAACATAAAATCAAATGATATGCTTTCTACATTTTTGTTTCTGTATTGTGTATAATTTTGTATATAAATAAAACAATTTTGTATAAAAAATCACTTCATATTTTCAGGTTCTTCTGAGGAAATAGAAAATTGCATATTTTATTGATGGGGAATCAAATTGCCTATATATGCCAATGTATTTAACCTATCCCTTTAAAATTAATACTGTGAAAATGTTTTAAGAATTTAAATGTATGGGAACATTTTTCATTTCAATAAAAACTAAACAAATCTACATAAATAAAATGTTTATTATTTAATATATTCAACCATAGGTTGCTGGGGCAAAGACATGGAAGGAGGAGTTCATTACTTATATAAGAAGCCAACTGGAATTTATGCATTTACTAAAGGAAACTATAGCCTACTGTATATAATGGATTTGTAACTAACAATACTTACCACATCATATTAAGGAAAGAGGCACTGAACAAGGTAGGAAAGACAGTCTGGAATTGCTAACACCACCCCTCCCCATCCCTTGGCAGCACTGAGAAAACCTGCACACTTGAGAGAGGGTACAGTGACTGTGAGTCATTGCATTGGAATGCAGTGCTTTCTGGTCACAGTGCAAAGCAACAAGAAGCAAAACTCTGCTGGTGGCCATAGAAGGAGCATTTAGAGCAGCCCAAGGCAGAGGCCTTTATTCATCACAGCAGCAGAAACCTGAGTTCTGGTAAATCTTGCCACCACAGACTAAAATGCTCTGAGGTTTGAAATAAACTTGAAAGGCAGGCTAGGTCACAAGGATTGCAAATCCTGGTCAAGTTCTGGTGCTGTGCTGGGCCCAGAGCCAGTGTACTTGAGGTCCACACCACCTGGTGAAACGCCATTGGGATAACTAAGGGAATGCTTGTGTCACCCTTTCCTCAATGCCAGGATGAGCAGCTAACATCCCTGGGAGCCACTCCTTCCCTCTTGAAGATTGAAAAGGGGAGAGGAAGGAGGACTTTGTCTTGCATTGTGGATATCAGTTCAGCTATAGTAGAACAGGGCACCTGATAGAGCTCTAAGGCCCCCAATCCAGGCCCTAGCTTCTGGATGACCCGCAATTATAAATGCCGGGGAGGATTCATAATTTTTTGGCACACCCAGAAGACCAGAAGGGACCCCAGGCCTTAAAGGGAAGGATACAGTCCTGGCAGGTTTCATTGCATGCTGACTAAAGAACCATTGGGCCCTGAATAATCAGCAGTGATAGCAGTACTCATTGTGAGCCTTAGATAAGACTCTGAGCTATACTGGCTACAGGTGTAACACAGCACATTCCCAGTTGTGATTTCTATGGGGAGAAACTCCTTATGCTTGAGGAAAGAGAAAAGAGTGAAGGGGACTTTGTCTTCCAGCCTGGGTACCAGCTCAGCCACAGTGGGGTTGAGCACTAAGTAGGTGCCTGGGGTACCTGAGTCCAGGTGTTGGCTACTAGACAGCATTGCTGAACCAGCCCTGGGCCAGAGGGGAGCCCACTACCCTGAAGAGAGAGACTCAGGATGGACAGAATTTACCAAAGCTGACTGAAGAGCTCTAAGTCCTTGAGTGAACATCAGCAGTATCCTGGTAGTACACACCATGAGCCAGGGGACAGTAGTAATCATAGGGAGACACTCTTCTGCTTGAGAAAAAGGCAGGGAAGAGTGGGACAGACTTTGCCTTATGGCTTCGGTGCCAGCTCAGCTGCAGTAGAACAGAGGACCAGGTAGATTCCTGGCTGCCCCTGGCTTCCTGCAGAATATCGAGCCCTTAGGTCCTGAGTGAATGTAGGCAATAACCAGGCAGTGGTCACTGTGGGCGTTGGGCAAGATTCAGTGCAGTGCTGGCTTCAGGTCTGACCTAACCTAGTTCCAGTGATGGCAGCCTCAAAGATGCTTGTGTTACCCCACCTGCAGCTCCAAGCAGCTCAGCACAGAAAGATTGTTTGGGTGGAGGTAAGGGAAGAGAATAAGAGTCTTTGCCAGGTAAATGAGTGAATTCTTCCAGATGTTACCCAAGACTGCCAAGGCACTATCTCTATGACTCTGCAAAAGCCACAGTGTTACTGGATTTGGAATAACCCCTAAAGCAGATATGACTGTAGTGACTAAAGACTTAGGAAAACTCAAGTCCCTTTGAATACAGGGAAAGCTTTCCCAGAAAGGATAGGTACCAAAAAAAAAAAAAAAAAAAAAAGCACAGACTGTGAAAACTACAGTAAATAACTTTTAAATGCCCATACTGGTGAACATCAACAGCATCAAGACAATCCAAGAAAACATGACCTCACTAAACAAACTAAATAAGGAACCAGTAACCAATTCTGGAGAGACAGATGTGTGACCTTTTGGAAAGAATTCAAAATAGTTATTTTGACGAATCTCAACAAAAGTCAAAGATAACACAGGGAAGGAACTCAGAATCTTATCAGATAATTTAACAAAGAGGTTAAAACAACTAAAAAGAATCAAGCAGAAATTCTGGAACTGAAAAATGCAGTTGGCATACTGAAGAATGGATCAGTGTCTCTTAGCAGAGTTGAACAAACAGAAGAAAGAATTAATGAGCTTAAAGACAGGCTATGTGTAAATACACAATCACAGAAGACAAAAGGTAAAAAAAAGAATAAAGCATGTATACAAGATCAAGAAAATAGCCTCAAAAGTGTAAATATAAGTTACTGGCCTTAAAGAGGAGGTAGAGAAAAAGATAGAGGTAGTAGTTTTATTCAAAGAGATAATAAAAGAAAACTAAAGGTCAATATCTCTGATGATGATTGATGCAAAATTCTTCACCATAATACTAGCTATCTGAATTTAATGATACACCTAAAAAAAACATTCATTATGACCAAGTGGGATTTATTCCTGGGATGCAAGAATAAACATATGCAAATCAATCAAAGTGCAACATACACAAATCAATCAAGGTTCTATATCATATCAACAGAATGAAAGACAAATTATATGATCATTTCAATTGATGCTGAAAAAGCATGTGATATAATTCAACATCCTTCATTAGCATTTCCATATGACATGATATGGTTTAGCTGTCTCCCTACCCAAATCTCACCTTGAAACTGAATCACCAGGGCAGGTCTTTCCCATGCTGTTCTCGTGATAGTGAATAAGTCTTATAAGACCTGATAGTTTGCCTGCACTAGCTCTCTTCTCTTGTCTGCTGGCATGTGAGACATGCCTTTCACCTTCTGCCACGATTGTGAGGCCTTCCCAGCCATGTGGAACTGTAAGTCCATTAAACCTCTCTTTTGTAAATTGCCCCATCTTGAGTACGTCTTTATCAGCAGCATGAAAACAGACAAATACATGCCAACAGTGAAAATATGGAAAAAGAAACGTAAAAGGTAATGTCATTTACAACAGTCATATATAAAAATAAATACCTAGGAATTAACTTAACCAAAAAGTGAAAGGTCTTTATGATGAAAATTGTAAAACACTGATGAAATTAAACAGGATACCAAAAAATGGAAAGATATTTCATGTTCAAGGATTGAAAGAATCAATAGTGCTAAAATGTCCATACTACCCAAAGCAATCTGCAAATGCAATGGAATTGCTATCAAAATACTAATGATGTTATCCACACAAATAGAAAACATAATTCTAAAACTTATATGGAACTACAAAAGACCAATAACAGACAAAGCCATTCAGAGGGAAAAAAAAAAAAAAAAAAAACTGGAGGGATCACATTACCTGGCTGCAAATTATACTACAAAGATATAGTAACTAAAATAGTACAGTATTGGCATAAAAAGGGACTCACAAACCAATGGAACAAATTAGATAATCCAGAAATAAATCCATACATCTACAATGAACTCATTTTCAACAAAGGTACCAAGAACATTTGGAAACGCTGAGCTTTAGCAAACTGTTCCAACAGTCAGCCAGATAGTAATTAAAGCAAAAAATAATAAAAAAAAGAAAAGATGAAGAAATTTAAATTTCTGAATTCTGTAAACAGAAATGAATTTTAACGATGTATATATCATAGTCATGGAAATGGCCCATATTGTTATTTGCACCCACACTCTTCCCACAGTGGAATGACTATGAGAAATATTTAATTTAAATTATTTTTCCACTCGTGTTGTTGGTGAAAGTTATTTAATGCCTTTAAATCTCAAGGTTTTCCTCTATAAATCAGACTATAAATAATAGCTCTACAGTGTAATTTTAGATTCATAAATAATTAAATTACATAGCTATGCAAAATGTCTAGCATGCGTATAAAAGTAATGGATGGTGGCAAGTGTGATTTTCCTATTGTGTTTTTTTCCTTCCTTCATTTTAACATTATTTCTCCATTACCATAATGTAAATTTGGCTTCGGAATAGCCCTCATGACTACAAGAGGAATAAATTAAGATTTGTACTTTAACTATTTTTTAAACTCAGTTTAAAAATAAATGCATACATCGCTTCAAAGCAATAATAATTGATCATATTTAGCATTGTAGCCATCATTGTCATTTGATAGTTTTCAGGAAAAGTGACTGACAAAAGCAAAATAAAGCTGTGATAGTAGCTCTGTGCTTTAACAGCTGGCAAGATACAACCATAGATCAGCGTTTCCTGTGGCTGTGATGTCATTGTTGTAAGACAGCATTTTATGTAGACTTCGTGTCACTGTTATTGTACTCAAGGGTTATGATGTTTTCATATTGAAAAGTACATAAGGAATTGCAAATATTCAAGTCAGGAATTCCAATGATGAGGCAATGCAATTATAGTTCAGGCATTAAGGAAAAAGCAATTTAATGAAAATCACTTGAGCATTGTAATGCCACGTAAATAGATTGAAATAACGCTCTAGAAGTTATACAATAATTCTAAAAGTCAGTTCTGCCTTTAAAGTTTTGTGAAATCTCAGAGCTAATGATGGCAGATATCCCCAGGAAAGTAAGATTTCCTCAGGTGTCACCTGGTACATCACATATAATCACTGGATCTCCTAAGGAAGCATTTTTATATCCATTCATTCATTTCCACAATATCAAATAAAGGAATATAAAACCACTTTTAAACAAAATAATGAATCCAGTTGGGTAAGAAAAATCATGTAATAGATCTCAGAATGTGTTTTCTAGTTTCATTCTTCTTTATTATCATTTTTCTTTTTGAGACGGAGTCTCACTCTGTCGCCCAGACTGGAGTGCGGTGGCGCAATCTCAGCTCACTACAACCTCTGCCTCTCCGGTTCCAGCGATTCTCCTGCCTAAGCCTCCCGAGTAGCTGGGGTTACAGATGCGCGCCACCACACCCAGCTAATTTTCGTATTTTTAGTAGAGATGGGGTTTCGCTATGTTGGCAAAGCTGGTCTCAAACTCCTGACCTCAGGTGATTCGCCAGCCACGGCCTCCCAAAGTGCTAGGATTACAGGCATGAGCCACTGTGCCCAGCCACTTTCTTCTTTAACACAGGATAATTGATCATCTAAGCAAATGCAAATTCCTAAATTTAGGTATTATTCTAAAAAAAAAAAAAAATTATCTAGTAAATTAAAATTTTCTTCCCTGATATGAAATGATACACAAACAACATGGTCTCACCAGTGATGTTTTTTTTTTCCACTAAAATGACATTCTCTTTGAGTTTATCTGATTTTTTACCTATTTTTTTCTTTAATGTAATGTTTGGTTGATTCAAAAGATAAAGATATAAAGCTCATGATAAAATACCCATGAACCCAACAACAAACTTAAGAACTGGAACATTACACTACTGCCACATCTACCTGTGTGCTTGCACCATGACCCATTTGCCTTCTCAGAGTAAACACAATCTTGAATTTTATGTTTATCATCTTCAAAATTGTTTTACTACATTTTATTTTATTGTGATAAGAACATGTAATGAGAGCTCTCTCAAATATTCAAGTGTTAAAACATATATCTAGAAATTATTTATCTTGCATTATTGACACTTCATACTTATTGAAACAGTTAATTTCCAAAATATTGAAGCATTTTTTACAACTTAATGAAAAAAAAAAACCCTACTAAATAATTGAAAAATGGATAAAGGACTTGAACAGACATTTCTGGAAAGAAAACATAAAAATGGCCAACAGGCATATCAAAAGATAATCAACATCTCTAATCATCAGGGAAATACAAATAAAAACTACAATGACATATCACCTCATACTTGTAAGGATCGCTGTCAAAAAAAAAAAAAAAAGACAAGTATTGGCAAGAGTGTGAAGAACTTGGAAGCTTTGTATATTTTTGGTGAAAAGGCAAAATGGTGCAGCAACTATTAAAAAACAGTACACAGGTTCCTAAATATGAAAAATAGAACATCTTTACAATTTCTAAACAAATATATGTCCCAAATGTATACTATAAATGGCTAGCTATATTGTTTTGATTTTGATTTGGCTTTACTATTTGTAAAAATATAATCATCCTGGACTTAGTGTTCTGAGACTCTTCTCAATATTAAGTTTCTAAAATTTATCCATGTTGCTGAATGCCACTCTATAGATTTTTCATTTGATTCCTTCAAAATATCCCACTGTGTGTCTATATCATAGTCTTTTTCATGTTTTTGATGGTCATTTGTTTTCTAATTTCAAGTACTTGTTGAAACATAGGACAGTACCCCCCATGTATGTAGTGTACATGTACAAGAATATCAGTATAGTTTGTTTTCTAGTACTGAATTGTTGGTTTATAAACAATGCAAATTCAAACAATATAAATTTTCTTCCAAAATGGTTACAACAATTTAGCATCCCAACAATGTAACAGCTTTTGTTGGCACATATTCTTGATGGCATTTGGCATTATTATGCTTCACAAATTTTGCCAAGTAGTGGTAATAATACTGACTCTCCTTGGGGTTGACCAATTGATTAATATGGCCCTTCACTTACTCACTGAAATTTGGCTTGATCAAGCTTTTATACAGCTTTTCTCTTTATCACAGGTCCTTAAATTTTGACTTTTCTTCATCTTAGCGTAAAACCTAAAGATTAGGGGCTAGGGCAGATCATCTTCACTTAGAAGCTAATTTTGAGAACTTTACTTTTTTCTTCCTGGTTCCTTTATCCCAGACTGTTACCTACTCTATAACCTATTTCTTCTCATTCTTGCCAATTTCTTATTCAAAATTAGGTAAAATGGCTTCAACATCTCTCTAAAAGCTAAATTAAACTATAAAATACTTCGTACTTGCAAAACAACTTACAGTTTCCAATATGATGTTATTTGATTATTACAATTTTGTGAAGTTTAAGGTAGTTGTAAATAACCCCATTTTGAAGAGGGGTATAAAATTTGTCATATTTAAATTTATATAATTTGAAAAAAAATACTGCATGAGTCAGCGAAGGGGCAGAACTGAAAACCGGCTTGTCTGCTTCCCAATATAATTGATCTATTATAAAGTAGTGTAGCATAGAATATATTTTATAGGCCATTGGGGCATTTGCATTTATTCACTTAAAATCATTTTAAATGGAGAAGCAAAACTGATGTCACTTTATACACTGGAATTCAGTGCAATTTTATTTCATTAGTATTCTTTAGAATTTATTTTTAAAGTTTAAATATGTGTATGGATTCGAATGGAAAGGAAATTAAATAATCAGTATCTTTCTCTGAACAAGAGACAGAATTCCAGTAAATTTGCTTAAAGAAATTTTGTGCAGGCACCTAGTGCTGCTCTACATGAGTAAAAAAATAATCTGGCAGTTTTTGTTTATTTTTTAATTTTTTGATGAAGTCTCACTCTGTTGCCCAGGCTGGAGTGCAGTGGCATAATCTCTGCCCACTGAAACCTCAGCCTCCCAGGTTTAGGTGATCATCCTAACTCAGTCTCCGGAGCAGCTGAGATTACAGATGTGTGCCACCACACCCAGCTAGTTTTTGTATTTTTAGTAGAGACAGGATTTCACATCTTCACATGTTGGCCAGGATGGTCTCAAACCCTTGACCTCAAGTGATCCCCCAGCCTTAGCCTCCCAAAGTGCTGGTATTACAGACATGAGGCACCATGCCCAGCCAACTTGTCAGTTTTATGAGGTAGAAAAGGAAAACATTAAATGTTTCATTCTACTAGTTAATATTTTCAAAATTGGTGAAGAGGAATACAATCATCCTAGTTTTAAAATATTTTATTCATTACAAGTAAAATATATATCTTTCGAGTGATGTATTCATTGAATGTATAAGTGCAAATCTGAAGTCTGCTTACTACTGCAATTTTATTTCTTGAGATGGACTCGGAATGTTCGAATAGGACCAAATTTTCTGTCAACTGCTTCTCGAACACCCGTTCTGAATTTTTAGTCTTGCTTTTCTCCCATTGTTGTTAATTTTCTTTTCTGGAACTCCCTAACATCATCTGTGTTTATTTAAATTCTGCACTTTCCCTCCCCTACTTCGGGCTCAGTTAAAGCCAACTCTTCCTCAAAATCTTGCAGCTCAGTGTGCATGCTCAGTTTTCCCCCACAATATTCAAATCCTACACAATCAGGGTTTTTCTATATGACTAATAATTCCTTGAGATTGTTAACTTTGTCCCATATATATTTACATTTTCAGCAATAACAATTTTTTCACTTTATGTTTTCTAAGATACATTTTATTATGTGAAAGTACATAGATTAACATATCTTACATCCATAGTTTGTCACTGTCACGTTTAATTCTCAAAAAAACAAAAAACAAAAAAAAAACCCACTACTTTAAAGTTTGTTCTCTTAGGCAATTAACAAACCATTTCTAAAATAAGTCAATCTAGAATTAGTTGGTATATTTGTAAACATATGCATAATGCTTTTTCCAAATTAAACTGAAAGTTGGGAGTTATTTCTTCCCTCACTTTTGCCACATTAAAAAATTGTTGTATGTGTATATGCCAAAAGGGTTATGAATGATTCCATAATCTAATGAACCAAATGGAAACAGATTGAGAATAGACGGTGAGAATGCCATTATCTAGAAATATAACAGACATTTTAGAAAAGGTAAAATTGAAGAGCAAAATTTTAAAAATGTTATGTATTATAAATATATATTTTTAAAATTCTAGGATTTAATTGGGTCTACACAATAGTATACTTTCTTTTAGCCGATTTTCATTTTTTACTATTAATAAAAGTCAAATTGCTAAGATAAAGTCTTCTGGGTATAATGTAGAAGTTTTGCAGTTTCTCAAATGCTATCAAAGTATACAGATGCCCAAATATTGAATGCCTGTAGGTTGAGGCTTTAAGCTCTGGGTACTCTGAAATATACTACTGTCTACACGTAACTATTTCAGCAGATTCATATCTATACATCTGGAAGTTCTTCTAGGGTTTGCAATACTTTTCCATGTTTACATAAGATGAAAATATTCTAGAAGAAAAAAAAGCATTGCCAAGAGTCTTGAAGGGTCCTAAGCAAGTTCAACTCTTGCGGAATCCTGAAACTAAGGATTGTAAAATTTCATCTCATGTATCTTGAATAGACATCCAATACTTTTAATATTTAGGGTGTCAACTTAGACAGATTCATGTAATTATGAATTGACAGGAAAATCTAAATATTTTAGGAATTATAGACCCAGTATTCTGGTTGACGATATCTCTTAGATGCAATAACTAGAAATGTTTCCTATACTTAAATCAGTAATTAGAATTAGTATTTAATATAAAACATGTATAGTTATCCAACTTTTTTATTTATTAGCCACAATTTCATAATGGGTGCTGTCTGGGACATGCAGTAACTAGAAAGGAACATACTACTAGCAGAAGTTTTTTAACTTATTTTTAGGACTGCAACAATAGGTAATACGGAGTAGCGAAAGATGAAACAACACGTAGGATAGAAAGAGAAAAGATTTCTTACTAGAAGGAGATAATCCTGATGGTCAGATTGACTTCATATAGGAAAAGAATTCCTTTGTCATTCATTATAGCAGAGGCAGAAAGAGAAGATGTCAATGATGCAACCACATCAGAAAGAGGGGTGACAAAAATGACTAAGGGATTGTTTCGTCTATGAAATATACAATTATACCATGTTTGTTCCTCAAATAAAACAAGCATATTCCTACCTCATAGTATTAGTTTGTGCTGCTGCTTCTACAGGAAACTGACCTTGTCGGGATATTTGCAAAGATCATTGCCTCATTTCTATTGCGTTTTTATACAAACATCAGATGCTTTCCCCAACTCTCCTATCCAAGAGTGACAGCAGCTATTTTCCATCTCTTATAACTTATTTTAATTTTCACCAGCTGTGATGGTTAATATTGTCAACTTGATTGGATTAAAGGATTCAAAGTATTGATCCTGGGTGTGTCTGTGAAGGTGTTGACAAAAGAGACTAGCATGTGGGTGAGTGGGCTAGGAAAGGCAGAGCCACCCTTCATCTGGGTGAGCACAATCTAATCCACTGCCAGCATGGCTAGAATGAAAAGCAGAGAGAAAAATGTGAAAGGGGAGACCGGCCTAGCTTCCCAGCCTACATCTTTGTCTCCTGCTGGATGCTTCCTGCCCTTGAACAACTGACTCCAAGTTCTTCAGTTTTGAGACTCAGACTGACTCTCCTTGCTCCTCAAGCTTGCAGACACCCTATTGTGAGACCTTGTGATTGTCTAAGTTAATATTTAATAAACTCCTATATATATATATATATATACCCTGACTAATATACTAGCTTATCATCACCTAGCATGTTGATTAATTATTTGTAGACCACAAGTATATGAGAGAATAAACAGTTTGATTCACAGTTACACTTGGCACATAGAGCCACTAGTGTATGGCCGGGTCTTCACTAAATATGTATGAGAGAAAAGTTGTTGATTCTGCTGGGGGTAGTAAGAAACGGGAGAGAAGGGAGTGAATAGGCATAATAGAGGCTTCCGAGGAGTTGAAGAGGTTTGAAATGGAGAGGTTAGCAGAGTGCCAGAGCAATATGGCCAGAGATCCATCATTGGTCTTCCAGGCAATATGTGGACCCATGTGAAGCTTTTCGTGATTTGGTGATCATGAATTTATGGTGGTGCCATCTTCAATGTTTCACTGATTTTTTCAAATACACTTCAGTTTTGGCTTATTGTAAAAAAAAGCTCAGAAATTGAAGAAAATGTGAAAATGATAAGATAGCATGTGTTAGACTGCAGATTAATGAAAAAGACAACATTTAGCAGTAAACTTTCTAGAGTCAGTACAAATTAAGTCTTAAAAGTTATGAAATTTAGTTAAAACAGAGGAAGATTGGTATGCTATGTTGAAAAGAAAAAATAAAAGATGCACAGAAATTCCCCTGTACATCAATAATGTGCTTTAATTCTAATTTATTTTCATAATTGTCATCATGGAATATGGTGCTAATTTCTTTCATCTTATGTGACATTTCAGAAGCATAAAGTTCTGCTTAGCTTAAACACACAAACACACATGTAGGCATTAATTAATCAAACATAAAAATAAGTTAAAACCTTTTAGCAAATGGAGTATATATATAGCAAAAGCATTTTAAATTATGGTTGGAATTATGATGCACAATATAAAAATATTTGAATTATTACAAACTTGATCTAGCTAGAACAATTACCATTGAGGTTATGGCTTCCTTTACATAAGAAAAAAATAAATACAATGTTTTTCATTTCCTACTTTTTCAAGTGAATTCTAGATTAAATAGAAATTTCAAACACCTCATATTAAAAATAAGTAGCTCTGAGGTGGAACACCTTACCAGAATGAGAAGAGAAATTATACTTGAATTTTTATTTTTACAATAATCACAATTTCCCTGTCGTAGTTCAATACATTTTAATAAGATTCTAATTTTAAAATGCTGAAAAATATGCCAAGCTCTCCTTCTTGCAGAATAAAAATAAAGTATGCTCAGAGTTAAGACACTTGCAGAAGGAAACCTGAACACTGGAATTTGCCTACTACTTATGAGAAAACCATTTCAGAAAATACATCACATTTGATTTCCTGAATTTTATATGAATAGTTAACTGTGAAATGAACATACAGAATGGAAATGAGAGATCTAGCTAGTGACACTAAATCCATTACAAACTAAAGAAATATAGCCATCTCTCTCCCTCCACTTCCTCATTTTTAACATAAAGGTTTGAACTAGGAACTTCTTAAGGTAACTATGATGTATGTGCAACCATTATATTTTGGACCATATATGTAAGTACTGGGAATATTGCAAATATAAGCTTCAAATTCCACTCAAAATCCCTAACTTTAAATATCTTCATTTACTTCAGTTATTCTATGACTCGATCAAGTATAGCAAGAAATGTAAATGATAGGTAATGAATTAAGCGAAAGAGTTGTTCCAGAAGTTGTAGGCCATTGATGCCCCTCTATCTCTTGGTGGGGGCTGCAAAACCAGATCCTGCTACGGTCATGAAGAAATAAATGCTTTATTCCACATAAAAGTATCACACCCATACTTACCCTTTAATTAAAATTGTTTTTAAAATCAATGTAAAGGGCATTGTTCATGTTGTGACTATATAATGCTGTGATTTTTATCCTGGAAAACGAATTGTATGTGAAAATCTCCATTTCCCACAAAATACTGTGTCTTATGTATTATAAGACATTTGCTGATCCATGATGCATCCACTGGGGATTATTATTATTGAAATCATTAACTGTATAGAAACCAAGGGCCTGTAGCATTATTCTCCTCACAGAATAATACAATTTCCATGTAACTGGTATAGAATTAACTGGCCAAATTTGGAAGGAAATCTTTATCCTACTTGTTAAATTATTTTGAAGAAACCATACTGAAACAAAATTTAACAAATGTTTTACCTTCAAAGCCCTTAGGTTTTTCTAAATGGCAATTCCTCAAACGGAAACATCTTACCACCATGATACCCAAAACGGAATTTTGTCATGCTTTGGATAACCAGTAGTATCTGGTTTTGATTCTATATGAAAAATTGAAAAACTGCCCTAAAGCACTTAGCCATATAATGTTCATCTCTAATTTATAGATTAAGATAGAAAATTATTTTGAATGCTATTAAGATAAAGATGCAGGATCAAGTCATGTTGCTAGTACTGAAATAATGACCACATCATTTGGCAAGCCATAATTCTCAACTGTTCTGTTAAATGTATTTAAGTATGTAATATTCACACACTTAGTTCATATGTATATGTTTGTGTTTGCAGACAGCAAGTATGCATGATATATGTGTGTGCTCATGCATATGTAGCAAGCATGATGAAGATGGTTAATTGTTAATATGAATACGTGTTGCTAAGTAAAAAACAGAAGCTAAACTACAGGTAGTTGAGTATGTGCATATGTACATGGGAGATAATTTGTACAGAAAAAGATCTAAATAAATATATAACTAGATTAATAGTGGTTTTGTCTAGCTGATAGAACTAGGAGTAAATTTCAGTTTCACTTAAACATGCTCTGATTTTTCTTGTAATACTTCTAAAATATGAAAAATAATGTACGAAAAGCTACAAAGTACTTGGCAGCAAAAGATACTTAGAAACAACTAAACCACTAAACTACCAATAAGATAAAATGTATCGGAAAAGAACTAAAGTAAGAAAATAAGTACACAAAACATATGTTTAAAAAAAAAAAATGAAGTGACCATTTAAGATAGGCTGTTTTTAAAAATGCCTTTCCCCAAGCCAGTAGTGTGCAAGGTCAATGGTTTTAATACCTATGAATTAGATTAGAAAATGTAGTAGTATTAGCAACAACAGGCCACAATTACAATATTGCAATTAAGAAGGACAGTTCTTTAAGGATCCTATCGTAGGAAGAAAGCATACGGATATGCTCTCCTAGGAATAAACAAGGACAAATTGCTTTACTGCTGTCCTACAAGAGATTCTTCTACAACACTTACGTGGAATGCCTTGAGGTTTACATTGTAACAGCATGCTTCAGCAACTAACACTACTGAGAGCAGTTTTAACCAATTATCTACTGGAAATAACAAATCATAAAATATCCTGCCAACCAATAAAACCAAGTCTAGCCAAATAAACTAGGTAGCTAACTTGTACATGAATAAAATTTTCAGTAAGAACCTATTTTTATATCATAGACAGGGGCAGAGAATATAGATATATGTTTAAATTTTTGAGTTGCTCAAGTCAAATCACATTTTATATGACCTTGACAATATTAATTTTGTGGTTTGCATTTGGTTACACTGAGATTTATTTTAAAAGAGAACCTACAATGCAGACGATTCACTGATACTATTTAGCTCAGAAGTTACTGTCTTTTCATTAATAAAGCAATTTTATCATATTTTCCCATGTTATATAAAATAAGTGGTTTCGTTTATTTATTCAAATTAGATAAACAAAAGAGTACTACTTGTACATGTGGGGTGATAGCTAGGTGAGTGTGTGTGAAGTGAGGGGGAGAGAGAAAGAGAGAGAGAGAGAGAGAGAGAGAGACACTGGCCGACCGACTGACTGACCAAGACAACACGCTAGCATCTGTAGCATGTCACACTATTTGCAAACATCAAGGCTTTCTGCAGCCAAGCAATTATCTCTGGCAGTACCAGAGACATTTAGTGAAACTGGAATCACAAGGGATTGCCCACAAGTGATGACTTTTATAAAGGAGCATGGAGGAAGAAAGGTCAAGAATGTAATTCTATTTTAGGTACACATCTTGATGAGCTAGTTAGCACTACAGGCTTTAAAGTCATATGGTTAAGATGAGGCTGGAATCCGCCAGCTCTGTGATTATAGGCAATTTTCCTAAGCTCGTTATTGTTCTAGTAATGTGCAAATACTGATCTCATGTTTATTATTAATATTATTTGCTATGACTTGAATGTTTGTGTCCTGCCAAAATTTACATGTTGAAACCTAATCACCAGTTTGATGGTATCAGTATGCAAGGCTTTTGGGAGGTGATGAGGTCATGAGAGCTTTGCCCTCATTAATTGGATTAGCGCCCTTATCATAGAGGCCCCAGAGAGCTGCCTTACCCCTTCTAACATGTGAGGATTCGAGAAGATACCCATCTGCAAACTAGGAAGCAGGCCCTCATCAGACTCCTAATCTTCTAGCTACTGGATCTTGGACTTCCCGGCCTCTGGATACATGAGAAATATATTTGTTGTTTTTAAGTCATCTAGATTATGGTACTTTGTTATATAAGCTTAAATGTGCTATATTATCAGCCTTGGAAGTATAAATCTCTATGAAGTACTAATTCAATGTCTGGCACTCTACATTGTTGGATGAACATCATCTTTATTGTGCATAACTAAAAAATGTCCATTTTGTTCAAATTTTTGAGTGAATTAACATCATGATGCTACAAAACAAACATTTTCCAAAAAAGTACTTAATTATTTACAATAGCCATAAAGCAGACAAGAAAATGTGCTCTGAGAGTGTAGAAAAAGTATAAAGCCTAGAAAAGTACCATAATAGACCATTCAGTAAAATATTGAAATATGACAAAAAAATCATTGTTTTCTCAAATATATAATATCTACCCAGCAATACAATTGCTAAGTCTCTCAATTAAAAGTCTACTTAATTCATGAGTTTGAAATGAGTAAGAACAAAAATAAAAAGTAAATTTAGTAGTCTCTCTCTTTGAACCTATCGGAAACTTTCTAATTCATTAAGAAATACATGGACTCTTAAAGTTGAAATGTTTGTGAGTTTTATAGCATTTGGTATGACAAATCTGTCCCTACAAAATCGAGACATCTCCAACAGAAATTGAAATTAATTTATATTAAATTTTATGCCTGCAAAACCATTTCATGTCTATATAATTTACTCCACTATGACTGTATATTTGTTATTTTAATGAATACTAAATAAGCTTTTTCAGTACGAGTTGAAAAGTACAATAATCTTCTTTGGCAAGAGGCAGACAATTAATAGCACATTACCCTTGCCTTAAGGAGATCACCTACCACTGGGAAAAAAGCAAGCGAACTATTTGATGCCATATATAATTGAAATTAAGGCACATTACATAAAGGAAATATGAAAATTTTCCTTCTGTGAATTACCCTATTGAATATAAAATACTGTTATTTTTGTTATACTGGATTCTGAGAAAATGGAACTGTTCCTCTGTACTTTCAACTTACCTTATGATGTCATCACATTGCATTTTGATGTTCTTTGCCTCTAAGTCATGATTTCTACAAGATATATATGATCGCTACTGAATAGTCAACAACTAAGTATGTCAATGCTGGGCATTTATTTGAATTAAAACAAACTTAAAACAGTAACTTCTTAATATCACATTGGCCTTCATTTATGTTTAAGCAACAAAGTGAAGAAGTTTTGCCACCTTGTGAATCAACGCAAGAAACAAATAGTATGAGGGGAACTACTTCATATCTAGCAAGTACATTTTATGAAGTTATTTTTCTCATAACCTTGATTGTAGTACAGAAATACGTTTGGAAAAAAATAAATTTAGACCTAGCTTTCACCCAATACTCAAAGTGTTGCCTCAGATCCTTAATAAATAAGACAAACTCCAACTTAATATACCCTTATAGTGCTGTGATTTACCTGTTAAATATTCTTTAAATTATCTGACTAAAATATTTGTTTTTTATTTTTGTGCTCACCATAGTTATAAATTGATTTTTTTTTTCATTTTCCCCATCAATTTTAACATCTCATTAAAAGTCACATACTTTCCCAAATAGAGATTAGGAATAGCAATATAAATAAACAAAACATATGCTAACTACAAGGCATGGTGATTTTAGTTTTATGCAAAAAAAATAGCAGATAGTAGATATTTCCTCCCTCTACCTATGTTTCAGAATCTTTAGGTTAAATTTAGTATGATTATAATGATCTCAAGTCAGGAGAGTTGATTTTCTTAATAGGCCATCTGACTTAGATCAATCATTATTTGAAATAAGGTTCATGCTGGGGAATTACATTGTACTCTAAGGTTAGTTTACTTTTTTTGAACTTAGTAACTTGAGCTATTTTCTGACAAAGGTGCTTCCTTGAATACTACATGCCACAAAACTGATTTGAAATAAATGTCATAAAATTGCATTCTGGGCCGGGCGCGGTGGCTCACGCCTGTAATCCCAGCACTTTGGGAGGCCGAGGCGGGCGGATCACAAGGTTAGGAGATCGAGACCATGGTGAAACCCCGTCTCTACTAAAAATAGAAAAAATTAGTCGGGCGCAGTGGCGGGCGCCTGTAGTCCCAGCTCCTCGGGAGGCTGAGGCAGGAGAATGGCGTGAACCCGGGAGGCGGAGCTTGCAGTGAGCTGAGATTGCGCCACTGCACTCCAGCCTGGGCGACAGAGCGAGACTCCGTCTCAAAAAAAAAAAAAAAAAAAAAAAAAAAAAATTGCATTCTGTACATTAATTCTAGACCTCTAGTTTTTTAAAAAGAGTGCATTATATATAGCCATTATAAATATTAATGCACACTCTGCTACTAATATTACTTTACCTACAAAGCTCTTTTTCATATATCTAAAGGAAATAACAGTTAAGCTTTTCTACCCATTTTTATAAACAAAGAAAATTTTTATGTAGTGAGAAATGTGATCACTGTTAATGAAATTTTATTAACTTGTATCTCACAAGCTTCTTTTTTGAGATTTTTCAGAGCAGATTTATACATAATCAAAGAGTAAGCATTTCATTTAATGGACCATGAAATAATGTGGCTTTCACGAGGTGACTTTCCCTATATGTAATGCGATTCATTAATGTAAAGAAACAGTCTGTGCATAAAGATGGAGTTATCTGTGGGGGATTTGGGCTGTTGGGAAAAAAAAAGGAAAAAGCAAATAAGCATGTTTTCTGCTTTACTTGCAATAAATTTCAAAATCAAGACTCATAAATACACATTTCTAAGAGATAGATGTTATAATTGCCTAATATCTGAAAACTATTTCATATGCCAAGTAAATATTCAATAAATCATGAATAAATTGTGATTAAATGTAGTTAGGCTGAAAGAATTATGACTCATTTTAGAATTCTTATTTAACTAATTTTGAAAATATTTCTAAATTACCTTAGTGTCATCTGATATTTCTTCTGTATTGCCCTAATCTCCAGAAATACCATGATATCTAAAAAATTGAATACTTAAAAAATGATATTTGAATTTTGACCTGGGGAAAAAATGGAAATGAAACATATATTATGTTAGAAACAACGTTGACAGTATGATCACGGAATAAACAGATGTATTTTGTGGCAGGCAAAAGCACCTAACAGAACCCACAAGCCCATATATTCAAAGGATGTGGTATTAGTTACAGTTTTATGTGCCTTAATGGAGTGAATTGTCTAATAGTGCCACCACTTAATAGGATAATAAGTGTCTGCATGTTGAATGGATTGTGGTAATTTTTGTTAAAGTTTTCATCTGTTGAAAAGAAAATTTAAAAAATAGAATGAGACATTTTACTTAAATGCAAAAACAAAATACAACAAAAAAATGGCTTGTGGCATAATCTATTGCAAACTTCTACAACATATTCTAATCTAGTAGTGATTTCTAGCTTGTGATAAGTCTTCTTTAACAAAAGTAACTTTACTTTCCAATAACAGGAAGAATAGCCTTTATTTCGGCCATCAAATGGAAACTATATGTCAAGATAGCAGGTCTTGGTTATAAATAACACTTGACTTTTAGAAATATCCAAATTAACAGACATCTTCATCAAGAATGATGTTTGGAGTAGAAGGATGTATTTCTGTAAATTTATGGAAAGTTATATATAAAAAATACCCCTGAAATCGTGGTTCAAATATAAATGGTATTTAATATATGTAGAGAGAAATCTAATAACATGCAAAATTTCCCATTTAAAAGCATCTAATGAACAGAAATAAAGCCCCTGATATCAGAATAAGGAAAAGTGGAACACTTGGCAGCGAGAACATTTTGTTATGTCACAACTATAATCTTAGGAGTGTCAGTCGCTTACTGAGATAACTTACACTGTTCAGTATTCATATATATTTAACTAACTCAAGTCATTTGGGGGGAAAAGTGACATAAGTGCAAAAATATAATTGATAGGTTATCTCATTATCTACATCACAGTATCATGAGGAAGGTTTAGGAGAAAAAAATAGTTCTGATTCTATTGTTTTTAAAATATTGGTTATGTATTTCAAAAGATTTTCTGTAAAATACACAACTTAATAACAAAGTACTCAGGGGAAAGACGAGTATATATACAAAATTAAATTGATATTTTATTGGATTTCTTAACCTTTTACTAAATAAACCTTTATTGGTGTGATATAAATTAAATATATGAGGTATCTAGATAGGTATATAGATTCTATATTCTCCCATATTTGTTTTAAAATATCGGCTGATGGCTGTTACTTGAAGAATGCATAGATTTGGAGTGTATCCAAAATATATTAAAATAATATATTTAAATTTATAACAATAAAGAATAGAAATAATCTGGGAAAATCAATGATATCATAATGTATCTAGGGATAGCTGTATAAGGATTTCAAATATAAAATGATACTAGTTTTCATATTGATGAATACTAAAATTCTTAAATGATAAATTCTCATTATTCCAGTTAAGTAGAAAAGATCATTTTTAAATTATAAAATATTTGTATTATAAAACAGTCAATATAAAACCAATTACTTGGTTGTACAATTGTCTAGATATGACATTTGTAATTAGCAAAAATGTATAAATTCTAATTTTAACTGAGCCTTTACCATACACAAAATGCGGTACAAAGTTCTGTCAAAAGTACTAAAATGTATAAAACATGGCCTCATCCCTTAGGGAATATAAAAATTTTCCGGTTATAAAGTATACTTTGAATATGTGTCATAATCATATCTTCTCTTAAAAGTTTAATATTTATTCTGAAATCTGATACATTTTATATTTCCTTATACTTTTTTCATAGATTGTATTATAGTATTTAGTTAGGAGAAAGCTTAACAATCCAAAAGTTAACTTCCCTTCCAAACATTGTCTGAATTGTATAAATTTTGACTTAATAAGGTTTGATTTGAGACCTTTTTTCTGCATGAATATTGAAGTCATACATATGTTTATTGCAGCACTATTCACAATAGCAAAGACTTGGAACCAACCCAAATGTCCACCATTGATAGACTGGATAAAGAAAACGTGACACATATACACCATGGAATACTATGCAGCCATAAAAAAGGATGAGTTCATGTCCTTTTCAGGGATATGAATGAAGGTGGAAACCATCATTCTCAGCAAACTATCACAAAAACAGAAAACCAAACATTGCATGTTCTCACTCATAATGGGAGTTGATCAATGAGAACACATGGACATAGGGAGGGGAACATCACACAGCTGGGTCTGTCAGAGGATTGGAGGGCTAGGGGTATAGGGGAGGGATAGCATTAGGAGAAATACCTAATGTAGGTGATGGGTTGATGGGTGCAGCAAACCACCATGTCACATGTATACCTATGTAACAAAACTGCATGTTCTGCACATGTATCCCAAAATTTAAAATATAATAAAACCTTCAATTAATGGGTGCAGCACACCAACATGGCACATGTATACATATGTAACAAACCTGCACGTTGTGCACGTGTACCCTAGAACTTAAAGTATAATAAAAAAAAAAATAGGAAAAAAATTAAAACCTTCAAAAAAAATCCAGTGTGCACTGGATGCCATTACACTGGTGGTCAATGAATGAATACAGCCAGACTGGTGAACAATTAAAAATGTAGTCAATCTTTATTATGTGTGGATTGCATTTTTGCAAATTTACCTACTCATGAAAATGTATTTGTAATCCCCAATACTCAGGGCACTTTTGGGATCATTTGTCAGCATATGCAAAGTGACAGACAATTTCAGTCTCCAGATGGATGCCCACGTTTCCAGTTGAGGTCAAACAAGGTTACATTCAGCTTCTGGTTTCAGCTCTCATTCTGTGAACAAGTATCTTTTTGAGGCTTATTTAGTGCCATGTTTTTGACATTTTTGGCTTTGTGTTGGCAATTTGTCTGTTTAAAATGACCACCAAGCATTTTGCTAAAGTGCTGTCTAAGGTTCCTAAGTGCTAGAAGGCTGTGATGTGCCTTAGAGAGAAAACACGCGTGCTAGATAAATTTTATTTGCTATGAATTATAGTGTTATTGGTTATAAGGTCAATGTTAATGAATCAACAATGCATATTAAATAGGACATCTTTAAACACATATTAAACGAGATTATATATTAACTGGTTGGTAAAATGTTGTGATCAGAGGCTTGCAGAAGCCTAAACCTGCATTGCCCCTGGAAGCAATTATTCAATATTCACTACTTTGGTGTCCGTGGGGTCTTTATGGAACACAACTGTCAATGATAATAATTGACTTACGTATGTATATGTGTGTTGGGTGTGTGTATGTGTATATATATGTGTGTATATATGTGTATATATGTATGTGTGTATATATGTATATATGTGTGTGTGTATATATATATGTTGTCCTGACAAATTTCTGAACTGTCTAGAGAACAATTAATTCATTTTCAGGCATTACAGTGAAGGTCTTTATTTGATTCAGTTGCACAAGGTATTTAGGAAGCGTGTTATTTGAAGTCTTTGGAAACCATGCTTATAGGAAGCATGCTGTATACATTAGGGAATCATCTGTTTCTAAAAACAAATGCAGTAATAAAGTAATACAAGGAAAAATAAAACCGTTGTATATTTCTAAAAGTAGAACACTAAGACTCCTGTAACCATTTATTCCTTCTATACCAAGGGGCTGAAGAAATCTTACTGCCTTTACTAGAAGATGAATGAGAAATACAAAACTACTGGAGAGGTGAACAAAGAGGAACACCTCTACCTACAGCTAAATACCAAGCATTATTTTTGTACAATTTGCTTCCTTTTACAGGTATATAATTTGGATTTATTTTTTATCAAAATATGACAGAAAATACAGGCTGAATAACCCCTATACAATGTGTTTGGGAACAGAAGTATTTCAGAGTTTGGATTTTTTTATTTTAGCATATTTGCCAATGAGATATCTTAGGAATGGGACCCAAGTCTAAACACAAAATTCATTTTTGTTTCATATACGTCTTATACACAGAGCCTTTAGATAATTTCACACAATATATTAAGTAATTTTGTGCATCCATTGCATGAAGCCAGACGTGGAATTTTCCACTTGTGGCATGATGTCTGCTGGAAATACTGCATATTTTGGAGTATTTTGGTTTTCAGGTTTTTGGATTAGGGATGCTAAATCTGTGAAGAATGAGATGTGGAGCACTAAACAGAAGGGGCACGAACAGGAGGAGGAGAGTGGGAACCATGGACAGTTCTCAGGCAGCAGCAGGTGCACCCACTATCATCTCTCTTTGCCTTCCCTCCTTCACTCAGCTCCCAGGATGCTGTACTTGCATATCTAACTCCCCAATACTGGCCACTCATCGCAGTACCCCTAATGGTTCCAAGGCCTCTCCCTGACTTCTGAACCTTGAAAACTTCAAGGCAAAATCTTCCGGCCTGGTTGCTTTTCTATCAATTTGTGTTCATTTGGGTATTTCTTCTAGTTTCATGGCTTAAACCAACATTATAAGCTGAAGATGCCCAGTTTACATTATCCAACCTAACAGATCCCCTGAAATTCAGATACCTACAGCCTATTTGACATCTCTACATGATTGTCTAACGAGTATTTCAAAGTTAACATAGTTAAAACAAAAACTAAACTAAACCCAAAGGCAAACCAAACCAACACAAACACCTCTTAATCCTCTCTCCAAAATACAGCCGATACACATTCATTTCTACATCACTAATGTCATTCTCACCCTTCCTCTTGTTACCCGGAGTCATTCTTAACTCCTCACGTTCTCTCACTCCTCACGTTCTCTCTCATCCATCAGCACATCTTCTCAACCTTACCTTAAAAATAGATTCAAAATCCCATCTTCTGCCACTGTGTTTCTTGCACTATCCATTTAGTCACAGTGGCTCCCAACACACTAGGCACACGCTTGTCTTAAAAATCTCTTGCTCTTATTGGCAAAATGTTCCCCAAGTCATGACCATGGCTAGCTCATTCCTTCATCTCTTCTAAGTATCAGTTTCAACGTCACCTCATAGATGTGCTCTTTTCTGATCATCCTATTTAGTGGCAAGCCTGGGCATGGACCCACATCACTGTGGGAGTCCTGACCACCTCCCCTGCTTTGTTTCTCTATAGGGCTCACTGCCACCTACCCAAATATCAAATGTAGCCAGACATTCATTGTATGTCTTTTCTCAGCATACTATGTCCTCAAATAGGCAGGGATTTTGTGTCTATTTTTGTCTTTTTTTAAATTGAAATGTAGTTATATCTCAAGAACAATGTAAAGTAGAGGAGGTACTAAATATTTATTGAATGAACAAAAATCTGAGAGACATTTAAAGCTTTACATATATATCACAATAACAACTACATTTGGATATAGTATTTGCTGAAAAAAAATCAAAGAAAAGGTACTGTTAAATTGCTATTGTCATGTGACTTCTAAATACTGAATTGTTTTATAATTTTTCCCTTCTCTCAATGGATAATTACTGAATATTTTATATGCTTTTATACATGTGTAAAAATTATTTCCTCTTAGAATTAACTTAGGATAAGATTTATTGTCATTTAAATACCTTGTTCAAACTTAAATCTGTCTTCATAGAAGTTAAAACACATTGAGCTTCCTCAGAAATCATGAGTAGAATTAATTGTAAATCTGTCTTTTCAGTTTTATTATAGCTTTCTGCTTTAAAGAAAACATACATGCTAAAATAGAAAGTTACTTTTGAAAAATAGGATAAAATAAATTGATGATTTATATTCTTATCAAAGACAGATATTCACTTGGCTCACTGTAAAAATAAAGAGCTAAATTTTCAATTTTCTGAAAGTCAAAAAAAGAAACTCCCCAAAATCAATCTTCATGAATACAGTTTGCCAACAACTACTTTAGGTAGATAAGTCATTTTCATTTAAAATTTGTAATTTATAGAATTTCCCAAATTATTTGCTACTACACTAAGACATTTAGTTAAATTACTAGTTTACTCTAAGTACAGAGCCTATAGAGTTGCCTCACTACCTGTGAATGTGGACATGGTAGAAATTAACTACTTCGGTGATGTGATTTTTCATCCATAATAATTCTTCACAGGTGAAAGAACATTTAGCTAGTGGCATGCGAAAGCATTTACTGTCTCATTTAAAAGGAAGCCTAATTTTTGTGATTATAATTCATAAATACTTCTCCCGGCCTGTCAAATGTTCCTTTGGGATACACTGATAGTAGCTAAAAGTCACGTTGTTATGGATTTTTGTTTGGTTAGTTGGTTTTTGTATATGTTCTTTAGTTATTTTTCAAATTCAAAATTAAGAGGACCATAAGTTTCAGCTAATTGCAATCATCCTAATTACACTTACATGATCATACTGTAGAAATCACAACACACAAACTTCTGCTACAATTTGGAACTGATATGATTTTAATAAAGCCTGACACAGTATCATACAACAATAAATATTTGAGCTGACACTGTATTCCAATATATTATCACAAAATATAATTGAGCAATCTAGGGAAATTATAGCTCTACAATAATAATAGACATACTTATTAAGTATTCTGAACAGACTTCTTCTAACTTATGAATGACTCTCCCAATGTCAACACACAAGAAAGTCAAATGGTACCAGATTAAATGACGTGGAGGGCATGGAAATGTTTGATGGAGAAAAATCAAAATGAACCATTATTACATTTAAAATTAAGCATATTTGGCCTCTAAAAACTTGAGATCAAAATAATTGATAGGTAAAAATAAACTTATCTCTTTAAAATTCAATTTCAAGTTGTGAATAAAATAGCAAAAAGAAACATGAGCATTTTCTTTGTTAAATCTTATTACAAGATTGTGTATAAACAATTCAGATTTGTGCTGGAGTCAGCCAGCCCTCTAAACCGAATTCCCCACTAACAAATGTTGTGTCCTCCCTCCACTTCAGTTTCCTCCTTTATAAAATAGAAATGGCAAAAGAATAATCTCCTCAGAAGATTTTTTTGTGATGAGTAAATAAAACAACACTATTTAAGCATTTAATATAGAGCAGAGGAAATTGTAATCGCTCAACTTATCTTGGCAGAAAAACAGATTAAAAACATGAATGTTTACTCTATTTTTAGTTGAAAATACTAATGAATACCCACTTCAACAAATAACACCAAGTGTTCTCAAGATGCCTACTGGACATTACATTTTATTTGTGTTATTTTTCAAGAACAGAAAGCAGATTTAGAAAGAGAGAAGCTTTCCTGTATCAGTTGTCAACAAATTGGAAGGAATTATAAAGCTCCACCAAAGAAGCTTCTCTATTTACTGAAGAGGAAAGTAAGGCACACCCCAAATCCTATTACCTCAAATATAATCTCAAACTAAGATATTTTTGAAGTAGGTAGAATAATTAATCTCTAGGAATGTTTTCAGAAGATGTTTGTGTAAAATGGATAAAGGGAGTAAATGTTAACCTAAGGAACATACTAAAAGTAATTGTATGCACCAAGGATGCATTTTAAGGTGGTCTAAATATCTATCTATAACCTTTACCAACATAATTCATCTAAAACTATGATGTGGCCTAGAAAATGTTGCCATTTTTCCATTTGGTTACTGTTAAGTACTGCTTCTCCATTAGAAACGACTTTATACAAATAATAGTTCAAAGAAATTTTTTAAAAATTTGAAATGTTTAGATAAGATTAGCAATAAAAGCAAATTTATAGAATAACACATTTATATTTAATGTCAAAATAATGGAGTAAAAAAGGAAGACAACAGCCAAAGCCTGGACTAAATTCATGGAAATACTGATAGGTTACCTAGTGTCAGGACTTGAAAAGAAATAATTCTTCTTATGGGACTCATAATTCTCTATAATTTGTCAAAAATCTGACAAGATCTACAGAGCTGGGATATACAAGTTATGTTAGAAGATAACAGAGATCCATATATCAGTTCAACAGTTCAGTAAATATTCATTGAACACCCACTTTGTGATACATACACATCTATGAATTGGAATTAAAAGACACTATACAGCTACCACAACCAATATTCCTTTTGTTCCTAGACACACAGCTAGACTACAGTTCTTAGCCTCCCTTGCAGTTAGCTATGGTCATGTGACTGAGTTTTAGCCAGTGGATCTGGGTGAGAGGTTCCTGTCACTTCCAAACTTGGTCATAAGGCTTCCCTAAAGATGCATACCTGTGCTCCCTATCACCTTCTGCCAGATGGGAGCAAAAAGCAAGAACAAGGCCCCCAGGAGTCTTTCTCAACACTCCCCTGACCCCATTCTTACTTTTCCCAAGAAGGCTTTTTAGACATTTTTCCTAATCCTACTTCTCCATAAAATTTTAATAATATGGGTATGCTATATGTGTTTATAAACTGTGGCTCCTTGGAGGACCACAGACTATTGTAACGTTGTTTTTACCTCTCACACCCACAAATGAAAAAATCTTCACCCCCTCATACGATACGGCCTGCGTTGAGAATACATTCCCTGGGAAATCAAAACTACAGCATGGAAGGTGTTGATCCAAATTAGATTGCTATACGAACATACTAAACACTCCAGTATATTCTACCGTTACATCTTTTGGGTCCGAAATGTCATAGCAGTTTAGCTTATCTTAAATAATACAAATATCTTAAAATGTATTCTAATAAAGTGTAATGAATGCCTTCCGTCTTAGCTTGAGTATCCAGCAGTTGGCCCAAATCAATAGCAAACTGTAAAGCCTCCATTATATAAAACAAAAAAAGTTCTCTGGTCGATACAATGTGACTTACAGATCATATTTGCCTTGAAAAAAAAATTTGGCTGCAATGTTTTCACACTGTAAGTTTATCTACTCAAAGTCTTAAATCTACTTAAATTTTGAGGTGTCAACGTTATTGTAATGTAAAAAGTTAAATTTACTGATCATGCCTCTGAATGAGACATGTTGTAAAAACAAAATCACTATACTGGGAGTATTCCCTAGCAGTTAAAATGAAGTAGATTTTTCAAATAAATCATGTGCTCATTTGAAAAAAAAATGTATGTGTTCATGTAACTGTTACTGTGATCTTGCATTTGCTGTAAGTTTCTTGATATTGCACCTTATGCCTGTTTACTGTGCAACAAGTCTTTTCTACTATAATATCCTTAAGTAACCATACAATCTATTTGGATATAAAAAAATTAAAGCAACAATCCAAAATTCTGATTCCTGGTGATTTTCAAAGGGCATATTTCAATGAGTGCTCACAATATTGGACCCTCACATTCATATGATTTCCCAGTTATAGCATGTAGACCACATGCTGGCTTTGTGAAGAGTATAGCAGTTACTCCCCAACAGAGATAGAGCAGAAGACCAGAGCCCATGACCTGAAGAATTCAGCACATCCTTAATTTCAGCTCCATTTTGCTCTGAGGCAGTCATATTTGCGCAACCTGTGCAACCACGTATAGCATACCTGATTGTGTCCATCAGTGCATCATCATTCGATGAGGTGCCGTTCACTGATTTTCCTTGCGTTACTTACTGTATTACTTTACCATATATTTAAATATTAAAGTATTAAGTCACTAAGAGCTTCCTTTGCCAGTATCCCAAGAACACCTGTGATTTAAAAATAGCCCACAAACATATAATACATAGTATATATATGTATTATACATGCATATAATGTATAATATAATGCATATAATTGTATACGTTGTATATAATGTATATAATTATATAATGTATAATCTACTCTTATATATGTGTTATATATACATCTTGAATACTTATATCACATAATTGTAAATTCAAGTATTTGGGCCCTTCGCAGACTGCATTGGCCTTTGTTTCCTTGTAGATCTTTCCAGCAAGGTGGGTCTAATCATCAAATTTAGTCCTAGGAAATTCTGATGTTAGAAGAATGAAATAAACACACAAAAATGTGAGCTAGTGTAGATGGCAATGCAATTACTCTTTATTTTTAGGTTTTTGTGGTAACTTAGTATTTTCTCCTTACATTAACATATTTCATCATAAGCATTAAACTTAGGATAGAGTTGGTGATTTTAAATACATGACAAATGCATACAGACATATATATATGTATATTATATAAGCATATTTAAAATATATAATTTGTTTACTTCTTATAGCCAAACTATGCCCCATAGATTCCTCTTCTTCCTGGTATATCAAAGGTAAGACCCAAGAAAGTCTTACCAAATTAAACTCATCATCCAAGAAATACTCGGAAGCTCTGGAGATGGTTAATGTTTGAACATGTAGAATGAAATTAAGTCAGTGAAATGACTGGACACACTAACTACCAGGAATTTTTAAGCAATGAGAAAAATTGAAATTCCAATTTGCATTTTATACCGTTTTTTAAGGTTAAAAAGGCTCAGGCCTCCTGTTTTAGCCTTGCTAAGGGGAAAACTGAAGCTTCGAGAGCCCAGCAGCAGGGACTGCCATCAAAGCCATTGTCTTTCCTCAGTAAAATGGATGCAAAGGCAGCCTGTTGTAAAACCAATGCTTTTGTAAAGTGGAAAACTCAGAAGCATAAAAATTGTTCCATTTCATGTAGAAAACTTTACAAAACCTTTCCATCCATTTCATCAAAATGGAGGTTCTTAGTCTTGTGAGACACTGAAGGGTGAAATTAAGGCTTTACTGACTTCAATACCCCTGCTGTGTGGAATGGAAAAGAAAAAAGGGCTCTGTTAGGCTATATTTTCTGTTCAAATTATTAAGGCTTCTGCTCCAATCTAATGAAATGGATCTTGAGCTTTCAACAGCCATTCAATGTCCTTTACAGGTGGGAAAAATATATAACTTAGAGCTGCTGACCTTTAGCTATGACGAGTTGAAATGTGTTTGATGAAAATCCTAAATAGCTCATTGAGCTTGTATTCCTGGTCTCCAGCTGCAATGCCTCTCACCACTGCAGAAAGGCATACCTGTTCTGCCTCTTTGTCATGCTCTCCAGCCCTTCTACCCTCATTTCTCCCCTGCTTCTTCTAGTACTGAGGTTAGACAGCGACTCCTCATTTCAACTGCTTTCTTGCCCTACTATAATCCATTGTCTCCCCCACCCCGCTAAAATCCACCTGCCAAGAAAAGCAGTTTTCCTCTACTTAAAAGCATTAAAAAGGCTCAATTAAAAAATGTACCCTACTACCCAACATAACAATTATTAAATTTCTCATTTTTTGAAAATACCACAATCAAATATCTTAAAATAGTAGTTTGTAATAGTTTCTTCCATTTCTTCCCTTTCCACTCCAGTATGGTTTCTTTGCCCTGTTTCCTCCCCTCTGACAAGCTCTCACCATCACCAAGATCACCATCAACTCCTGTGTTGTAAATCCAACGCATACCTTTTATTCTTCATTTTGTCATCTGGCATGGCTTGACAGAGGTAACCACGTCCTCCTCCTGGATTCACTGTTTTTCAAGACTTATCCCATTCTTCTGCTTTTCTCTTTTCCTTTTGATGATCCTCCTCAGCTTCGTTTGCCAGCTCTGCCTTCTCTAATTATCAACTATTATCTCTAGGGATAAGGATCAGTCTCGTATTTGTTCTTCCTTCACTGTCAATAGCCTTTTGCCGTCCCATAAGATTGTTTACCACCTGTGGGTCTAGGATTCTGAAATCCATACTTATAATCCAGGCAATGTCTCTGATGTCCTGATCCATATAGGACTCAAAACCATAACTTAATAACGGAAATGTGTTGAGTTCTTATTGTGAGCCAATATTGGGAATAAGAGCTTTCACTGATGATCTATTAATCCTTCTGAATACCCTATGAAGTAGGCATTACAATCACCACTTTACAAATGAGGAAAATGTGGCTTAGATAAGAGAGGAACCCAAGTTCACACCTCTAACAGGTGGAGTCCAAATTCATACCAAATCCCAACTTCAAGTGTTTGACTATCATCTAACTGCCCAATTAATGTCTGTAAGTTAAATGTTTTGTGTGCTTCAAATCAGACCCATCTGAAAATGACGGAATAGATTTTTCCACCAAAACAAACACTCCCTGTAAAAAATCCATTGCTCTTCCAGCATACTAATCGCATTTACCTCTGTAAAAAGCACTACTTATACCTAGTTACCCAAGCAGCTCTCCCTCCTTTCTCTCCCTAGATACTGGTTATTCAACTATCTGCAATATGTAACACCCCTCCTTCTCCAATGAACTCTACAGTGCATTGGGTAATTTCTGTCTTGGTTAGTATTATATCCCCAAAAGTGGAGAAAGTGTTAGGTACTATTTGATTTTCAAAAAAGTCTAGTCAAGTTATGGGCTATTAACTATCAGTGTTATATCATGTGTAATTATTGAAATTTAAAACTACAAACTACTTGTTATCAATCAATGTTATTTCTAGGAATTATCTGGCCTCTTCTCAGGTAGCTAAATTTCTACCCAATATGTCATATAATGAATAAAACAGACCAGTGTATGAAGACAGAAAACGGGGAGGTAAAAACTATTGACCGTTCAGTCTACACTTTACTGGATAGAAACTAAATTTATCTGATTAAAATGGTATCCTGTATCTACCAGATTGCCCTTGCTTTGTAGCTGCTCACAAGATATTTGTTGAATAAATTAATAAATGCTTAAATAATTGAAGATGACTTTCATGTGTCAAGAATTATGAATGTGTTATATGCATGATCTTATTCAATTTTTACAATATTCTCATGAGGCCATTTAATTTTAAAAAATCTGGAACTTCATGAAGTTAAAAATTATTTCCAGATTCTGGAGCCCATCTACATCTGACTCTGAAGCTCACAGTCTTTCTCCTGCACCACAACTACTTTCCATTACACATGCCTGCTCCATTTACCATAGACTCAAATATTTCCAGGTAGAATTAACAACCAAAGTTTCCAACAAACTAACTTTTGGCTCATTTATCGTATAGGCTTTGTATAAGACACTGGCTAAAGAATACTATCTCACTTGTAAAAATCTTGAAGAATCGGCCGGGCGCGGTGGCTCAAGCCTGTAATCCCAGCACTTTGGGAGGCCGAGACGGGCGGATCACGAGGTCAGGAGATCGAGACCATCCTGGCTAACCCGGTGAAACCCCGTCTCTACTAAAAAAATACAAAAAACTAGCCGGGCGAGGTGGCGGGCGCCTGTAGTCCCAGCTACTCGGGAGGCTGAGGCAGGAGAATGGCGTGAACCCGGGAGGCGGAGCTTGCAGTGAGCAGAGATCCGGCCACTGCACTCCAGCCTGGGCGACAGAGCGAGACTCCGTCTCAAAAAAAAAAAAAAAAAAAAAAAAAAATCTTGAAGAATCACCTAAAATTTGTATCTAACCTAATTAATGTATACCTGATTTTCGCATTTAGTGCTTAGGGTAAATATTTGCAAATTTTTATTTAGAAACAAATCATCTATACTGTGCTTCATTAAATCAATATATTCCATAAAGAATAATGATGAACATGAATAAAATGTGAACACACCCTGGAAAGAAAACCATTTAAAAAGTGAATTCTAAGTTCATAAAGATAGGTTAAAAAAAAGGCAATGACACAAAGATATTCATTACATAATGAAGTTTAACACTAAAAATAATTTGTGGATACAATGGCAATAATAGTGACTTTGGAGATATATTAATGTCACTGCCATTCATGACTTTTAATATATGTGAAATAATGAGACATCCCTTAACTTCAAGTCAATTAAACAATTATGTCTATTGCAGGTGTTTCTAAAAGAGAATTTATATTCTATTTAGCTTCTGCCTCCTTTAAAATACATGTTCGTAAAATTATAAGAGTAAATACTAAGAACAAGTCAATGAAAAATAGAAAATTTCAACTCTTACTCTAATGGATTTTTAAAAAATCATTATAGGTATTTTATTTCATAAACTGATTCATCAATGCTTCTGCAAAAACATAATAGACAATTTAATTTTAAAGGCAGAAGCAGTTATTAACAAAAAGTATATATATTGAGATTACATTTGATTAAACTATTTGATTAAATCTTAGTTACAGATAGAATGTATAAATATTTCTAAATACTTTCAGTTAAGTTGTAACTTTTCTTGTCCTTGCATATTGAAAAATAATATTTAATGTTACACTATCATTATATCAAATATTTAAGAAATAATCATGAAATATTCTACTATTAACTTTCCTACTGCATGTTAGCAAAAGCCATTATCTACGTATCTTGGCTTCCTTTGTTTTCATCCTAATTCCTATTTTTAATATTTTGCTAATTTATTATCCCTGGCAGAGAAAACTCCAAAATGTATAAATATTGATCAGAATATTTGCCTTGATTTGTTTATAAAAAACAAAGAAGGGTCAAGAGGTTGGTGTTTTATTGTTTTCTTTAAAAAAAGTCTCAGAGATATATATTGATAATATACTCCTCAAAATAACTGGTTATTAGAACTCTCTATTGTACTAGTGTTAATGACTGAATGTTCATCAGGGGGCTTTTTGGTGATTCATCAGGAAGAATCATCATTGGCATGTACCCTTATAAAACAGTTGATATCTTCCCAGACATATACTGGCTGAAAATAACATCTTCCACTTTTAAAAAAGTAATACGGCTCATCTTAATTAGTAACCACCTATAAATATAAGTACAAAATGAAACAATTTATGTTATAGCTTAAGAAAGCATTGACCCATAGTAAGTACTCCTAAAATAAGAAAGTGGAGTTGCTACCATTATAAAAGTGAGCAGGCTTTGTGGTCAAAACATCATAAACAGAAACTGAGAAAAGGAAAGGCAGAAGTAATTTGCTGACTTTGTGCTTTCTTTTTCTAATCCAACGTCAGCCCCCACCCTTCAGTGGAGGATGTGACAAGGAGAGAAATGTAAAGAAGAGACTCAAGCCTCCCCTTTTGGGTTTGCTGTGGTTCTACCCCCGTCTGTATATTTGAATCACCTAGAAACAGGGGTAACCAAAAAAAGTGCTGATACCACCACAGCAAGCCAGACTTATTTATCGGACTCTGAGGAGTGGTATCTGAGTATTTCTTAATCATCTCTCCAGTTGATACTAATATGAAGCTAGGTTTGAGTACTAACAAGAAATAGTTTTCTACATATTTCTATGTATTTTGTAATACAGAAAGCCTAGTTTTGTCAGAGAAGTTGTAGATGGTGGTAGGATAGGAAGACGTGGTCAGGGAAGTTGTACATGGTGGTAGGATAGGAAGACCTGGTAGAATGCTTTTCCATAGCAAAATTGGAGGGTTGTCATTTTTGAGAACATTGGTTCTTCCTGATTTTTCCATGCATCCTTTCTGAGTGCCTTGGTGGACAGCAGTAGCCCTTAAGGTGTGATCTGTGGGCCAGCAGCATTAGCATCAGCTTGGAACTTGTGAGAGCTGCAAATACTTAGGCCTGTCACAGACTTGTCCAATCAGCAAACCTGGGGGTGGGCGCTGATAAACAGTATTTTAACAAGTCCCCTGGCACTCTGGTAACCCACTAAAATTTGAGACGCATTTGGCATAAGTGTTTGTACAACTCAGCTAATCTCAGGAGGATCAAGAAGATGACTCATTTCTTCAGTGCCTAACCAGAGCCTTGAAGTGAAGACCAGCATGGGCTTGTGTGCAGATGACAGTGGGAGTCCATGTCAGGGAACAATTGTGCAGGCCTGTTGATAAGTCCCCTGAACTACCTATCTCCCCTCACATGGAAATTCTTCTGAAAAGCTGAGCATCCAGAGGATTTCAATGTTGCACTTTTGTTGATATATCCAACCAAATCTGGGTGTATGTGGGTGTTTATCGGTCCGTTTTCATACTGTTATAAAGAACTGCCTGAGACTAGGTAATTTATAAAGGAAAGAGGTTTAACTGACTCACAGTTCAGCATGGCTGGGGAGACCTCAGGAAACTTACAATTATGGCAGAAGGCAAAGAGGAAGCAAGACACCATCTTCACAAGGTGGCAGGAAGAAGTATGGTGGGGGAAGGGGAGAAGAGCCCCTTACAAAATCGTCAGATCTCATGAGAACTCACCCACTATCACAAGAACAGCCTGGGGCAAACTGCCCCTATGATTCAATTACCTCCACCTGGTCTCTCCCTTGACACCTGGGATTATGGGGATTACAATTCAAGATGAGATTTGGGTGGGGACACAAAGCCTAACCATATTAGGTGTATAAGGAAAATGTGAGCAATGGGTACCTAAAAATAGAGATCTGATAAGTTTTCGGGGGGAAGAAGGGAAAAGGGGGTTGAGATACAGAGACTGTACCACAGTAACAGAAATTTTAAGACAAATTGTAGTAACATAGGCAGTTCAGTAACTTCAATCCTAGGAGAGTTCCTTGGTTGCTAATGATGTCAATTACAGCAATAAACATAGAATGAAACAAGCACTTCAGGGAGGTATAACAGCTGTGGGTCAAGCAGCAAGTTTTGCTGATGATGGCCACAGATCCCTTGCATAGTTGGTAATTTAAAACCATTTCCCATAGGATCCATATATTTATTATTATGAATCTCTTAGCTGCGAACACAGGCTAACCATGTCTCAGGATGGAATGTGATCTGTGTTGGTGACTACTCATGTGTGATATTGTTTTCTAGGTAATATAAAGACAGCAAACGTAATGCAATTCTGTTACCACGGTCGCCACTAACTCTCTTTAATTTCTGGCTCGTAGGAAGGCAACATTATTCAAACAATGCTTTTCTTCACTCTTCACTGTGAACCTGTGTTTGAATATTTGCTTCTTGTTACATATCCTCATAGGATTTCAGGTGTCTCATCTATATAATGGAGATGATAGAATACCTATCAGCTAATTTTTTATGATGTCATATTTATACCATACATGGCACAAGGCATTGCATATACTGTGTGCTCAATCTGTGGCAGTTATTTTAGTATCAAATAATAACAATATTATTTATTAAATTGATTTTAATAAGATAATTATGTTGATTTCATGCACACTTTGCATAGTTTGCATAGGTATTTTATTATTAGTTATGTAAAAAATATATACATATTTTTGTTAGCCTGATTTCTGTAGTGCACAATAAATGTGCATTTCATATACATTTTTGTATACACACTAAGTACCTATATTTATGTCTGGAAAAATTTTCTTGTGAGTTACATAAGTTGCTAAGTGATTCCCTAAGTTTTTATTAAAACAGGACAGAATGGTAAAAAGAGAAAAAGAAAACTGTGTGTGTATGTTTCTGTATGTCTATATTTGTATCTTTTCATTTAACAGAGATTCTCCATTCTTCTTTTTTGGAGTAGAAGGCAGTATAGTTTAAAGGCTTTTGAATCACATCGACTCATTCAATTTAATATATTGATTTTTTTTTTTTTTTTACTGCAAGCCATCTAAAAAGGCAACCCAGATCAGAAAGCTAAGTAATGTCAGACTTGAGCAAGTCACTAAACCTTTCTTGCAGCTTCTATGTTTGTAAAATATCAATAATAAAATTTATACCCAAGATTATAGTTAAGGTAAAGCCACATAGCAAATATAAGCAGCTGGCTTACAATAGGTGCTCAACAAATAACCTTTCTCCCAATGGGAACCTTATTTGTGTCCCAGCTCCATGAAACCCGACTCACCTGAACAAAACGTCTGGGTACAGGTGAGGAATCGGTTTACAAAAACAGAGTAGCAGCCTGGGAGGGAAGAAACCGCAACACCTAAAGAGGGAACACCTGAGGCTTCAGAAGGCCTAGGGAGAGAGATCCACCTGAGTCAAGCAGCAGGCATGGCTGGACCTGCTGGGCCTTTTATCATCAACCATAGCTCATGAATGCAGACTTGTCATGTGCATGCACAAACGCACAGACTGGACAACCTTGTTTCATTTGAACGGATAAAAATTCAAGGGCTGCTTCTGACTCTCAGTTGGCTTTCAGTTATGTATGCACGGCTATTGAATCTGCAAATATATGGTGATCCTGTTCTTGAGGCCTAACCAAATCAACATAATACTGATCCAAAGCAAGTTCAACAATTCCCAAACTAGGGTAACCTGTGTCCCCTCTGAGACAGCATAAGCCCTATATCAGCAATTCTTGTATGAGTTGCAATTAAGAACCCATAATCTACATCTTGGCTCAACAAGGAGAAGGATATGTAGTCATCAACACTCTCTGCTGTCTTAATTAACACTGGTCAGGTGGAGCAGAGCATATGAGCCATAAGATGAGAAGTGAAAATAAATGATTACCTGAAATAAGACACACTACTTCTTCTGGGGGTTTATTCAATAGGCTGATTGCAGGATTCTAGTGTGCATGGCTGAGATCAATATTGCTGATTGGCCTCATACTGCTGATCAGAATTCTGTTGATAATAGCACTAATCAAGTGTTGTATGAGACAAACTGAATGAAATCGGACCCAATCCCTATCAGAGCATCAAATCCAAGTCTCAAGAGTAGTGGTGTTGTTAGTTGTTGCTGTAACAAATTATGACCAACAATGGTTTAAACAATACAAATTTATTATCTTATAATTCTGGAGGTCAGAAGCCTGACATAGCTCTCATGTGGCAACAACTGTAATATTTTAATAGGTTCTACAGGAGATTTCCTTCTTTGATCATTCAAGTTGTTGGCAGAGTTAATCCCTTGTGTTTATAGGATTACGCTCCCCATTTCTTTGCTGGCTGTCAAATAGAGGCCTTTCTCTGCTCCTAGAACTTGCCTGAAATCCTTGGCTTGTGCTCGTTGTCCTGCTTATTCTACTGACAACTCTACTGTCTTAATTTTCTACACTTAAGGACCCTTGTGATTACATTGGCCCCATGGAGATAATGTAGGATCATCTATGTATGCGATGTTAACTGATTAGCAGCCTTCTTTCCACCTGCAAAACTCTTTTTGACATATAAGTAACACATTGACAGTTCCAGTGACTAAAATTTAGATAACTTTGGAAACCATTATTCTGCCTACCATAGGCATACAGTTACTCAGGCAAAGAGAGAGAGCTTGTGTGGGGGAACTCCTCTTTTTAAGATCTCATGAAACTTATTCACTGTTATGAGAACAGCACAGGAAAGACTTGCCCCCATGATTCAATTACCCCCTACTGGGTCCATCCCACCACACCTGGGAATTCAAGATGAAACTTTGGTGGGGACACAGGCAAAGCATGTTAAGGACTAAGGCTAGAATATTGGAAGAGGCCTTAAACGTTTCTGTGTATCACTGCTGAGAGCACCTCAGAAGTAGCTAGTCCTATTCATAACTAAGTAGGTGAATGTGACCAGGGCATGACACTTTTACAACCTCTCATCTCTGCATGAGGACAACATTTGGAGCCCTCATGCCACCTTTGGCATGTGAAGCCATCTCTGGCCCATGTACCGCTGCTTGAAACTTGGGCACAATGAAACCAGCCCTGCTGATATGGTTTGGCTGTGTCCTCATCCAAAATCTCATCTTGAATTGTAACCCTCATAAACCCCATAATCCACACGTGTCAAAAGGGAGAACAGGCTAAATCACGAGGTCAGTTTCCCCTATGCGGTCCCTGTGGTAGTGAATGAGTTCTCAAGAGATCTCATGGTTTTATAAGTGGTTTCCGCCTTCACTCAGCACTCACTCCATCCTGCTGCCCTGTGAGAAAGGTGCCTGCTTCTCTTTTGCCTTCCTCCATGATTGTAAGTTTCCTGAGGCCTCCCAGCAATGCAGAAGTGAGTCAATTAAACTTTTTTCCTTTATAAATTATCCAGTCTCAGGTATTTCTTCATAGCAGTGTGAGAACAGACTAATAAACCTACCTACCATACTGCAATATCCGCTTTGTAGTGTGCTGTCACTAACTCTCTTGCTCTGATCCATTGAATTTTGTTGTTTACTTTTAGCAGTTATGTAATAGGGGCAAACTGGTTTTATTCTCTCTCTCTCTCTGTTTGTTTGTTAGAAACAGGGCCTTACTTTGTCACCCAGGCTAGAGTGAAGTCATACAATCTTGGCTCACTGCAGCCTCAACCTCATGGGTTCAAGTGATTCTTCTGCCTCAGATCGCCAAGTAGCTGGAACTACAGGCATGTGCCACCACTTCCAGCTATTTTTTGTGTTTTATGTAGAGTTGGAGTTTTGCCATGTTGCCCAAACTGGTATTGAACTCCTGACTTCAAGAAATCTGCCCACCTCAGACTCCCAAAGTGCTGGGATTACAGGTGTTAGTTACTGCACCTGGCCTACAAACTGTATGTTACCTAATTATTGCAGTGGGTTGAATTGCGTCCCCACAAAGATATGTACAAATCCTAACTGCCATAGCTCTGAATGTAATCTTACTTGGAAATAGTCTTTGTAGATGTAATTCAGTTAAACATTTCATGATGAGCTCATTTTTGATTTAGGATGAGCTCTAGATGCAGTAACTGATGCTTTTATAAAAGAAATGAGAAAGATTTGAGACACAGACACACAGGGAAGAAGGCCATGTGAAGAGGATGCATAGGTTGGGTTGACATAGTCACAAGTCAGGGAATGTCAGAAGCCACCAGAAGTTGGGGAGTCAAGGAAGGATTTGCTCCAAGAGCCTTTGGAGGGAGCCTTACCGGAACCTTGACTTTGAACTTCTAGCCTCCAGAAAAGAATGAATTTCTGTTGGCTAATCTGTTAGATTGTGGCAATTATGACAACAGCCCCAGGACCCTCACAGGCATCTGGTTGATCCTTCCAGAGGCTGGGGTTCTCCCTCACAGGAGATATGTACTTCTTTATGAATTGTATATCATTATCTGTATTACTCAAAAGAATGCAGTACTGTGAAGGTAGAGCTTTTTTTTTATCATTTTATTGCTTTTCTTCCACATGATATGGTTTGGCTGTGTTCCCACTCAAATTTCAACTGGAATTGTATCTCCCAGAATTCCTATGTGTTGTGGGAGGGACCCAGGGTGAGGTAACTGAATCATGGGGGTCAGTCTTTTCTGCGCTATTCTCATGATAGTAAGTCTCACAAGATCTCATGTGTTTATCAGGGAGTTCTGCTTTTGCTTCTTATTTTCTCTTGCTGCCACCATGTAAGAACCTTTGGTCTCCCACCACGATTCTGAGGCCTCCCCAGCCATGTTGAACTCTAAGTCCAATTAAACCTCTTTTTTTTCCCAATTTCAAGTATGTTTTTATCAGCACTGTGAAAATGAACTAATATACCACAGTACCTAAAAGTGGACCTACTGTCTTTTAATAATACTTGTGAAGATTTGTCAAACATCAGATGACCGTAGGTGTGCGACCTTATTTCTGAGATCTCTGTTCTGTTTCATTGGTCTATGGGTCTGTTTCTGTACCAGTACCATCCTGTTTTGGTTACTGTAGCCCTGTAGTACAGTTTGAAGTTGGGTAGTGTAATGCCTCTAGCTTTCAGGAAAAGAAGACCAAATATTGCATGTTCTCACTTACAAATGGGAGCTAAATGAGAACACATGGACACATAGAGGGGATCAATACACACCAGGGTCAATCAAAGGGTGAAGAGTGGGAGGACGGAGAGGATCAGGAAAAACAACGAATGGGTACTAGGCTCAATACCTGGGGGATGAAATAATCTGGATGACAAATCCCCATGATACAAGTTTACCTATGTAACAAACCGGCACATGTACCTCTGAACTTAAAGTAAAAATAGGCTGGTTGTGGTGGCTCGTGCCTGTAATCCTAGCACTTTGGGAGGCCAAGGCGGGTGGATTGCCTGAACTCAGGAGTTCAAAACCTGCCTGAGCAACACAAAGAAACCCTGTCTCTACTAAAAAATACAAAAAAAAATTAGCTTGGTGCGGGGGCAGGCACCTGTAGTCCCAACTACATGGGAGACTGAGGCAGGAGAATTGCTTGAACCCAGGAGGCAGAGGTTGCAGTGAGCTGATATCGTATACTGCACTTCAGTCTGGGTGACACAGTGAAACTCTGTCTCAATAATAATAATAATAATAATAATAATAATAATAATAATACTTTTCCACAGGGAATGGCATCATTGCAGGTCTTGATAAAATTCAATTAAAATTTCAAAATATCCATATATCTTAATAATTACGACTGGGTTATAAAGCAAGAATACAAGAATATTCAAAATACACCACAACAATTATTGAAGACATTCTCTTAGAGATCTACATAAACTACAATATCTCAATACTGTCTTTAGTAAACAAAGTATGTGATTAACTCACCTGAACATCCACAAATAGTAAGAGAATTGTCATAGCTAACTCAGAAATTAAGAAAAGTTTTCTGTAGCCTAAATTTGAAGCAGAGTTCAAGTTCATACTGTGTATGGCTAGGAGAATAAGAGTTCTCTCAGGGGGAACACAGGTCAAATCCCAGTAGTATCATGACTCTAACAAGGTGAATACCTTTTCTAGACACCAAAATTCTGCTTCTGAATTTCCAAAAGTTTTTTATAATTAATCTCTGAAATGACCTGGTGACATTGATTAGGAAACCAAAGTTTTTCAGTTCAGCATGGGTAAAAATATATAATAAATGTAAAAATGATATTTATCTTAGATACTGCCATGCTAAAGCCTGGATTTCTACTAGAGATTAAAAATGTGTCAATATAACAAAATCTCATTTCTATTGTTTCCCCTCTGAGTATATATTCAGTATATGTGTATACACACTCATACAGATACAGTGAATAACTTAGTTTCGTATCACTTTAAATAATTTGTGTTGCTATTAGTTGGGAAAATTGTTTAATATGATGTTCATAAAAATAATATAATATGTATCATAGACTACACCTTTCCAAAATAGATATAAGGGATAAGACTATAAAATATGTTGGAATAGTTTTCTTCAACACAGATACAAAAAAAAAGCCTCCACATATTCCACTTGTAGTTCTAAAAACACATGTGCCCATAGATGTGATAATGTATTTTCCCTTCTTACCTTTTTATAAACAATACATATTTGATGGCTAAAAACTAAATACAATTTACTATCCTAATAATGAAAAACAAAATAAGAGATTAATTCCTTGGTTTTTCTTAAAAGGAAGTTTATTTTGTATTTAATAAACTGTATTTTTCTTTGATAAATACTGCTTGTGAAGAATATATTTGCTACTTATTTTAGAACTGCTGATTCCAATGCATTGTAAACAATTCAAATGTTCTTAAATGAAAAAGACAATTTGGTGACATAGTTGAAAATCCCAAGGGTATCTTAATCCAAGCAATGCTTAATTCAGAAGCTCATTATGTCTTCTGTTCAGGTTTCTTGACATGTTCCATCTTTCTCTTTCTAATTTAATTCCAAGTGATAGTGTGTCTTTAACAGTTCCAAATTTATACTTTTGCAGGCTTAATGTTAACAGATAAGAAAATGCATATCTCTGAAAAGTCTAACCATAATTACATTTAATTGTCTCTGATGTAGTTGCTTGGCCATACTAGTATATGTGGTCACTAAATGTTTGGACTAGTCAAACATGAATCACTCGCCGGGAGGTGGACATAGTGTCAACCATAACCATAGGATGTGACCCAAAATTTGGGGATGGAGTTAATTCTAGAGAAAAAAAAAATCAATACATGTTAAAGTAGAAGTCAGGGAATAGATACTAGGGGCCCTAAAACACAAATCATCTAAGATATATAAGATGAAATGGGTGCTGACTCTCAGAAAGCATTTAATTTTATAGGTTTTGCCTTGATAAAGTTGAGATTTATGTCTAGGTTTTAGGTTTAATACCTTCTGATATCAGATGAACAGATCATTATTCTAATAGAAACTCAGGAATTTTCTAATTGTCTTTACCCTCTGGGATTAACAAATATTTGGTGTACTACCTTGGCATACTCACCTGATGTATATGTGGCTGTGCATGTTTGCATGTGTGAAGAGAGTAAACTATATCATAAATATGTACATATGTATGTGTGCATTATTTTAGTGTATACATATGGCAAATAAAGTTGTTTGGTATATTATGTATCACATTGTCCTTTTTCTTAAAAACGATGTTTATTTCCAGGTTATATCCAATAAAAATAACTTTTTATATTGCTATGGTGAGTTGAAAAACACTGATTATAATATAAAATATTAGGAATAAAAAGAGACATAGAAAGAACAGAACACAGAGATTCTTAGTAAATAAATAATAAGCAAGTAATTTGCAGATGATGCTAAAAGAAAACATCTGAAATAATGATTTGATGCTGGGCACTGATAACTGGGGATTGATATGCAGGTTTTTAAATTAAAGAAATTAAGTTCTTTCATTAGATATGCCAAAAATAACCTGAATTGATGGACATAGTACTTAATACAAGATAGAAGGATACATTAATCCCAGTGCAAGTAAATTTGGACAGGCAGAAACAACAGGATGTAAGGTAAAGCTACTAGAAAAGGTCATAACATGACAATTTCCTTAGCTACACTAGCTAAGTATAACGGAGGAAGAGTTAGCAGTTTAATTTCAGAGATCGCAAGACTCCTTTCTCTGCACCTTTCCCTCAATTTCCACAGTACATGTAGCTATGCTGAGCACAGCTACTCCCCAGTCTTATCAGCCATCATCAGATCCTTCCTGGAAATTCTATGACCAACCCAGGGTACTGTGGCACTGTCAACACAGACTGGGGAGTCCCAGAACCTCATTGACCTTCCAAGCAGCTCTCCCTCCAAACCACTGCTCTCCCTTCACCCCAAGACACTTAAAATTGTCTCCAAAAAGAAAAAAACATGGTGCTTTTCAAGAAATTCAGTTTTCTCGAAAAGATACAAACGTTAACCAAACAAAGGAGCACAAAGCTATGAACAATGGGAGGTTGAAACACACTTATCTACCTGGAGCCCTGAATCCAGGCAAAATCGTTATTTCAAAATCCCTGTCTGATTGTGTCATCCCCTTGCTTCCTACTGATTTCCAGCTGGGGCCTGCACCTCTGTGCTCCCAGGCTCATTCTGTTCACATTGGCATTTGCTCCTCTCTCCAGCCACACAGGGCTCCTGTCCAGACCTTGGGCTTCTGCAAACCATGGAAAGCCCTTTGCCCTGATTCAGTCTACCCAGGTACCAATTTCCTTTTATCTTTCTGACCTCAATCTGAGTCATCATTTCCCAGGAGAAAACAATGCAACGAATGTACTCATTTGTAACACTGAACCGAGTTACCTCAAGAGAGTTTTTGTTGATGATTTGATTTACTTTAGTCTTCTCCACTTGACTGTAAGCCTCATGAGGACAGCTGTTACATTGTGTATCTTGCCAACCTTACATTCCCTATCTACCCTGTGTGTGCCTATAACACATCTCGACATCTTTTCCACCTTCCTTCTAGTATTCCCTCACATAGTACAAAACATCCACATTTCCCTGACTTCCCGGAAGCTAGAGCTGCAGATTAGATTTAGATGCTGGAAAAAAGAGATCTGGATTCGGAACCCATTAAAGCAGGAAAAGAGGCAACAAGGAGATACAGAGCTAGCAGGCCTAGTTCTGTGGGAAACTTTGTCACCCTCAGCTAGGGTTGAGTGATCATGGAGCGAACCGATGGAACAGTGGCATCCTGACCCCTGCATCTTCTGGTACTTCCCAGAGGTGCCCATTCTTTAGTTAGGCACATGCTGTGGTAGTCTACTGGGTGTTTGGTCAGCATGCCCAGGGAGGAGCTGGCTCCCCTAGTCCTTCCAAATCATCAAATTCCTTCTATTACATATGTAATAGCATAGATAGATAGATGTGTGTGTGTGTGTGTGTGTGTGTGTGTGTGTATAATTCTCTACAACCAAACTAACTGATCTAATATTAAGAAAATGTTTGTCTACTAAATGAATAAACAAATGAAGGAATAGATGCTAAGTGAATTTACATGAAATTTCTCATACCTCTAACAGATAAGATGTGATAACTTGTACCTTTTATAAAAATATGTCTTAATATTCCTTGTTCTCTGTCATTTGCGTATTTCAAATCCACATGAACTAAACAAGGAGAGGGACTGCAACATTTGCAAACTCATACTGCCTGTATGTCATAGAAAAAAACTGAAAACCACTTAACCTTAGTTTGAAAAAAATCTTCATTCATACTTCACAACTATTAAAACAAAAAACGGACTGAAATTGATTTTTTTTCCTTAAAGTGGGTTACATGCTAATAAGCAAAAAGTGGAAAAGACACATCTTATAAGAAATAATGAAAGAGACATTCCTCATGTGGTATTAGGCGGATGCAAAAATGGCAAAAACCTCAATGACTTTCGCACTAACCTAATCCAAGTTAAGCTAACATATATTCACTCAAATAAAAAGAGTAGAAAACATTAAAACTAAAATAATTTTTGAATAAAGAACACATTTGGATTTCAAAAATACTGTAAATTCAAATTTTCTTTTTTTCTCCATGGTATATACAGGCAAAGGACAAAGTACTCATTATGATATGCTCATTAATATAGGTAAAAAGCATCTCAACTACATTCACCCAAATTGTTCCAAATAAACCATATAGTTAGAAAAAAATGAATTAATTCTATCTGGCATAAGGCAAGGTAGGATAATTAACTTTAACTAGCTTAAGGTAGAATTATTCTTGTAATACATACCCAGCCAGCTAATTATGCGTCCATATGCTATCGCTCCTCACACCTGCCTCACCTTGGCGTGGGAGAGTTCTCACATTTTGCTGCTCCTTGCACATGCTGTCAAGGCCAATGCCACTGAACAGTCCCCAACCTGCCTCCAGCACAGAGGTTCAAGCATGAATGCAGCAGATGGGAAAATATACTTTATTTGTGATATCTATTTAAATGTAAGTAGAAGACATATAAAATATTCTCGAAAATACATCACTTGAGATTACCAATAACAAAAGATATTTATCTCAATCGCTGCCCTTATTAACGTTTCTCTCTCTCTCTCTCACTCATTCTGTGTGTGTGTGTGTCTCTCTGTCTTTGTCTGTCTCTCTGTCTCTCTCTTTGTGTGTGTGTGTGTGTGTGTTTCTCTCTCTCGTGCTCTCTCTCTCTCTCCAGTAGTCCCCAAATCAGAAATACAGTAAGTCCTCACCTAAAGTCATCCATAGGTTCTTGGAAACTGTGACTTTATGTGAAACAATGTATGACAAACCAATTTCACCATTGGCTAATGGATATAAACGAGAGTTGAGTTCCTATGGCATGTTCTGGTCACAAAAACGTCACCAAATTTAAAAATTAAAATCCATAAATGCTTCTAATATTAAACACTGAAATAAGTGTGAGCTATACACACACTTAAGAAAGACTCATAAAAACAAGACAATTATTTATCCAATTTCTGGTGAAGCAGTGAGGTCAGAGATTGTAGTGGTGGTGTGATTAAAAAAAAAAAAAAAAAAAAAAGGAATAAATGTTTCCAAACTGAAGATTTCAGGAGCACCTCTAGCCTCCATGCAATCCAAAAACAAGCATATGTAAGGCGAGTTTGCTGAGCACTTTTGTATTGCATGGCTTACTGTAACGTTTCCATAGGATGATTGCATGCTTTATAAATTTTTATTTTACAATAATATGTATTCATTCCTTTTCCAACCTGTTTATTCCAGTTCAGGGTCACAGGTGGCCTGAGTCTATCCCAGCAGCTCAGGGCACCAAGTGGGAACCCACCTGGACAAGACAGCATCCCATTGCAGGGCCACTCACACACCCACACTCACTCAGCCTAGGACCATTTACACACGCCAATTCACCTGGCAGACGCGTCTTTGGGATGTGGGAGGAAACGGGAGTAACGGGAGGAAACGGGAGTAACAGGAGAAAACCCATTCTGACGTGGGGAGAGTGTCAAACTCCACATAGTGACTCTAGCAAGGAATAGATTTTGTTTCTCTCATTGTTATGATGAAAGACATTATTTGATGACCCAATGTAACCTAAAATATTTTGCAGTTATTGCAAAGGTTATTATAATGTATTTTGAGAAAATTGGTGTTGATTTGTCATTTTCCTCCAAATATGGTGCACATAAAAATTACCTATGTTTTAAAATATATGTGCTCCTGGTTTCCAAGTTACATGCCTAGTAATTCCAAAGTTTTACTTCAGAAAGTACCCTATCTAGCAGAGATAGGACCACGATCCAACTTTTGAAAACACTGCTGCAGGAGATAAGAACATCTAATGAAATCGCACTGTCCCTGTATATAAATTTATTCATATACTGGAAATACATGAAGGAAAGTGTTTTCAGAACAATAGAATAGGAACTGCCTGTGAAGTATGAAAGTGATTTAAAATTACACTTTCTTTAGCTTTATTGACTTCCTGTTGAACCACACTTTCTTTAGCTTTATTGACTTCCTGTTTGGTTAGTTTATTTTTATTATTATTATTTTTTTGAGACCGAGTGTCACTCTGTTGCCCAAGATGGAGTGCAGCAGTGCAATCTCGGCTCACTGCAACCTCTGCCTCCCTGGTTCAAATGATTTTCCTGGGATTACAGGTGTGTGCCACCACGCCTGGCTAATTTGTGTGTTTTTAGTAGACATAGGGTTTCACCATGTTGGCCAGGCTGGTCTGGAACTCCTGACCACAGGTGATCTGCCCACCTCAGCCTCCCAAAGTGCTGGGATTATAGGCATGGGCCACCACACCTGGCTGGTTTGTCTTAAAGTAGAAACACACACACACACACACACACACACACACTAACTATGCAATGGAAAATTAAATAAAAGTTCATCAAAAAGCAAAGAGATGATTCTTTCTAGTTACTAATGTACGGATGCTTTCTCTCCTTTGTTTTTCTGTAATTTAGAGGGAATTAGAAAGGCTGCCAAATGCTGTGGGAATTTAAATGCCATTAATTAAGCATAATCAAATGATGGGGAAACAGAAAGTGATGGCCAGTCACAGAGAAATAGGAAATAAAAAATCTCTCAATTATGTCAACAAGCATATCAAAATCAACTGTGTGAATTAAAAAAGAAATAAATCCAGCAACCAGAAAGAGTACAATAAGCTATATCGGAAGCCAATCGCCATTTTAGTGAAAATACACTGAAATTCCAAGGAAATACTGCATTGTACACACGAACCCAAATTAGTGACATTTATTTTAACTCCATAGCTACATTTTGAAAAATGTGATGAGATCATGGACTTTTGGAGTAAAAGGGATCTCAACTATTTATTCCAAACTCTGCTTTTAGAAATTATGAAACTGAAGTGTATTACAAAGAATATTACTTGGCCAAAATCATTCAAATAATAAGCATGAACCTAGGATAAGGGCTTCGTTCTTTTTCTTTTCCTTTCCAGCCTCTGGTCCCATTTCTCTTATAGGTTGGACCACACATGCATTAGTTGCCTCTTAACAACCAATACAATGACTAAAAAATGTATATACTATCCTCACCTTAAAGACACTGTCATCATATAAATAACTATGTTCAATGTAAATATATAGGCTAGATTCTAAGTTTTAGTTTGTGTCAGGTTCTAACTTGCTAAAATAGATTCCTGGGCCCCACACCTAAAGTGTCTGATTCAGAGGGCCTAGGATGGGGCCTGATAATTAGCATTTGCTAATGTTGCTGGTTTAGATACTACATTTTAAGAACCACTGGGCTGGACTGTTAGTGAGTGAGTAAAAAGCATTAAACAGAGTTTGAATGTTTTAATGTATGTTTTTCTTTATATCTAATTGTCTAAAACAGTACTTACAGAGTAGTGTTTTACTGATTATCAAAATACATCAAGAAAGTGTTATTTTTAATAGAATCGGGAGGCTGTGGCTCTTTTCTAACCCAGGACTGAAACTATATAGACCTTACTAACTTTGTAGAAAATTGTCTTCTCTCCAGGATCAAATCTCAAAATTTACCTTAATCAAGTAGCCAGATGATATCAACAAGTCATGTACTGTTTTGAGCATGGAAAATAACAAATGCAGTGATTTGGGTTGGTGTCATGCTACTGTTCTTATAAAAATTTACAAAATATTTTCTTGAGTTCAGTAACAGCTTTTACAAAATCAAAATGGTATTGGTTAAATTCATATTGCTAAGTAAATGTATGCTGACATTTTGGTTCCCTGAGCTAAATTTTTTTACTTTTATTTTTGTCATGTTCAGGGGTAGGTAAATGTAGGTAAATTCATACCGTGGGGGTTTGCTGTACAAACTATTTTGTCACCCAGGTATTAAGCCTAGTACCCGTTAGGTATTTTTTCTTATCTTCTCCGTCCTCCCACTCACCATCCTCCCATAGACCCCAGTGTCTATTGTTCTTCCATATGTGTCCATGTGTTCTCATCATTTAACTCCCGCTTGTGAGAACACGCGGTATTTGGTTTTCGGTTCCTGCGTTAGCTGGCTAAGGATAATGGCCTCCACACTATGCGTGTGCTTGCAATGTACATAATCCTATTTTTTTTTTTTTTTTTGTGGCTGCATAATATTCCGTGGTGTGTATGTACCATCTTTTCTTTATCCAGTTTACTGTTGGTGGGCATTTAGGTTGACTCCATGTCTTTGCTATTGGGAATAGTGCTGTAATGAACAGATGCATGCGTCTTTATGACAAAATGATTTATATTCCTTTGGGTCTGCACCTGGTAATGGGACTGCTGAGTTGATTGGCAGTTCTGTTTTTCAGTCTTTGAGGAATCACCACACTGCTTTCCACAACAGTTGAGCTCATTTACACTCCCACCAACAGTGTATAAGTATTCCTTTTATTTCACAACCTCACCAGCATCTGGTTTTTTTTGTTTTTTGGGTTTTTTTTTTTCATTTTTTAGTAACAGCCATTCCCAGGCTAATTTTTTATTTTTCATCTTCAAACTCTGAAGCCTTAAGCCATTGGTTCTCATCCTGGCTGAGAGAGAATGTAAGGCCTAAAACAGAAAGAATTCAGAGGAAGTCAAACACGGCACTGAAAACAATATAATTTGAACAAAGAGCCAATTGTTGACTTCATGAGTTGCTTTTTAAATTAGAATTCCAGAACTAAGAATTAAATATTTCTTCAGTAGAACTATTCTTGTTTCCCTTAGAGGTAAAAGGCAACTTACTTCATTGGGAGTCAAATGTGCTGTGTGTCCTCAGCCTATACCCTGTCTACACCGGTCACACTAGAAACTCCTCTTGGCCGAGAGCGTTCCCATATTTTCTGTAATCAGTTATTAAAACCTTGTAACTTTAGAGGAGGTTGGTGATTAAAATAACATCATTCTGTCATGCCTTAAAATGTCCTCTTACCATGATGAACTAGACCTCACAAAATATTTAATACTAGCATACATCTGCCAATTCTGCTGTACTAACTAAAAATCCTTAAAAGAGTTGCTCTCCCTTTCCATACCTAATTGATTTTGTTGATCTATCCAATTCCCCATCTTGTTTATTTATTTAGACAGTCTCACTCTGTCGCCCAGGTGGGAGTGCAGTGGTGTGATCTCAGCTCACTGCAATCTCCACCGCCCAGATTGAAAGGATTCTCAGGCCTCAGTCTCCGAAATAGCTAGGATTTCAGGCATGTACCACTGTGCCCAGTGAATTTTTGTATTTTTAGTAGAGACAGTGTTTCATCGTGTTGGCCAGGCTGGTCAAATGATTTGACCGGGCCTCACATGATCCTCCTATTCATCCTCCCAAAGTGCTGGGATTACAGGTGTGACCCACCATGCCCAGTCTAACTCCCTATCTCTTTTATAAAACATTTCACTAAAGGTCATCTATTTGCCAGCATTCCCCCACCAAAGGATTTTTATCTTGCATGTCTGTAATTCTGCCTTATTTAAAATTAGAATAAAATACAGAGAAAAATTACATTCCAAGTATGAAGCAGTAGAATAAGCTATTAAGGTTCAGATGCATTTTTAAAATCACATGAAATATAATTTTACTCCCTATATGTGATCTGATCCTGTTGTATTTTCAGTCTGTCATTGTGATAACCACCTTAATTAGTTTATCAAAATTATATGCACATAGCCAGCCAGTCTTTCGACTTCTCACGGTTGATTCCAAACTAAATTTATTAACCTCAAAAAATATTATACTTCTCAAAAATATTATACTTTGTAGATTCAATGTTAGAGTCTTTTCATCCATGATCTATTCCTATTTTTAAAAAGTAATTGGTGATGACATCTCTTTACTGGTCATTTGTGATGCTTCCACATCTCGCACATACTTTCTAACACATACTTAAGTGTACACTTTTACTTTGTGAATGAAAATCTGAAAATACTTATTGGTAGAATCTGGTTTCATAGCAGCCAGTCTTTACTGGTGATCCTGTATGAAAATGGCTAATTCACAGTGAATATAGAACTTTTTTAACATGAGTTGTTTGGAGAGGGGAGGGATGCCTTGACAAAAATAACTGTTTTGAAATAAAAATAGTAGACGACACTGTTTTTTTTTCCTTTTAATTTGTGCAAACAGATACCATGATGCATTCCTACCTACAACTAATTGCCTTAATTTTTCTTTTGTTCCTCTTTCCTTTACTCTTCTTTGTTTGCTTTTTTCTTCCTCCCTTTCTTGTTTTCCTTTTTTTCTCTTTCTTCTTTCCTGCCTTCCTTTTGTGTTTCATCTGCCATTTTTTTTTTTTTTTCCCCACCATGCCAAACTATGTCTTCGGAATCACATAGATGGAGTAAACACAATTTGTTAAAACTAGTCACTGTGGATAGTCTAGTTTGAAAAAGCTAAATTACCAATCATTACCTTATGTTTAGTGATGACAAACCAAAGAATGTATACTACAAATTTGATCTGGATCAGTACACAAAGAGCCACATCAACACAAGTGAAACTTTGGAGAATAATAATATACATTTTTATACTCATATAAATCCGTACATTTAAGTAAAACCTAATAAGTACCCAAAATATATGTACACACATGTATATTACCCAATGCTAAATTTTTTCACTTACTACAGTATTCTTAATAAATATCATTAATATTATTTGTTTGAAGATGAAAATCAATATCACGCTGATTTTTTTATAGTAATAAATTGTGATTATTCTAATACTGAATGCTGTTTTCAAGAAGTCCAATAGAGAAAAATGTATTTCAAAATGTCATTAAAATCATTCCCAAGATCAATAATGGGTGTGATGAGGTGTCACCAAAAATGGCAGAGTAGGCAGCTTCAAGTGTCCATCTCGCCACAGAAACATTGAAAAAATCAAGAAAAACAGCACAATCCACTTTGTCAGAACTCTAGAAAGCAGTCAAAGGTTTATGGAACCAAGCAATCGCTGAATCAATAAAAGACAACTTAAATATGGCAGGAAAGCTTTGTGGTGTTTTTATTGTCCTTTAAAGGCTAGCATACCCTGACTTCAAGCCAGAGATGACAGCACAAGAAAGGAAAACTACACACCAATATCCTTTATAAATATAGATGTAACTATCCTATACACAATACTGGAAAAGGGGATCCAACAGCATATCAAGAAAAATTTACACTATTGCCAAATGGGGTTTATTCTAGAATGAAAGAGTAGTTCAACATAATAAAATCAGTCATATAAAACACCACATTAACAGAATGAAGGAAAAAAACGTATCATCTCAGTTGATGAAGAAAAGCATATGGCAAAATGCAATACTTCATCAGGGAGAACAACAGAAAATAATAAATTAGAAAAAAGTTGAAAAGTTTTCTCAACATAGCAAATGACATATGAAACATCTGCAGCTAACCTAATAATCAATGATAAAAGTTTGAAAGTTTTCCCCCTAAGATGAGCCACAAGACAAGGGTGCCTGCTTCCACTACTGCTGTTTAACTTTGTACTAGAGGTTTTAGTAAGAGCACTTAGGCAAGAAAAAGAAGTAAAAGACATGCAAATTGCAAAGGATAAAGTAAAACATGTATAAGATAACATGATCTCATACATAAAAAACTCGAACAAATCTAGAACAAGAAATTTACTACAGCTAAAAAACAACTTCAGCAAAGTTGTAGGAAACAAAATGAACACACAAAAATTAGTTGTGCTTCTTTATATGAGCAACAAGCAATCTAAAAAGAAAATTAAGAAAATAAATCTCTTTTAAAGTACATCTGAAAGAATAAAATACATAGCAATAAATTTAACCAAGGAGATCAAAGACTTATCAACTGAAAACTACAAGACATTGCTGAAATAAAAAGACACAAATATATGGAAAGATATATGCACTTACCATTAAAATACCAATACTCTAAAAAGCCATCTAAAGACTCAATGAAGTCCCTGAAAATTTCAATGGCATTTTTTTCTTGCAAAAATGGAAAAGTTGATTCTCAAATTCATAGGGAATTTCAAGAAGCCTTAAATATCCAAAATGATACTGAAAAAGAGCAAAGTTGAAGGACTTGCACTTCCTAATTTCAAAACTTACAGTAATCAAAACAGTATAGCACTGGCATAAAGACAAACATTCTCACCAAAATAATAGAATTGATAGTTGAGAATTAAAGCATACCTATATGAATAATTGATTTTTGATGAGGATGCCAAGACAATTCAGTGGCAGAAAAAATAGTCTCTTCAAAAAATGCTGCAGTCACAACTGGATATCTACATGGAAAATGATGAATATGGATCTCTCTCTTGCACCACATACAAAAATTTACTCAAAATAGATTAATGGTATAAATATGACAGGTAAAACTATAAAACTATCAGAAGTAAGCATAGGGGAAAATCTTGGGTTTAGCAATGGGTTTTTAGATGTGATACCAGAGGAATAAACAACAAAAGAAAAAAATAGAATTCATCAAAATGTAAAACTGCATGTATCAAAAAAAGTGATATTATGACATAAACAATGGACAAAATGTTTGCATTTCATACATATGAGTACAGTACCCAGAATATAGAAAGAATTCTTACAATTTTCCAACAAAAATACAAACAACCCAATTTAAAATTAGTCAAAGAGTTTGAGTACACATATCTGCCAAGAAGATATACAAATGGTCAATAAACACATGAAAATATCTTCAACATTGTTAGTCATTGGGAAAATGCAAAGGAAAATCGCAATGAGAAACCAAACCCACTGCGATAAGTGTAATTCAAAACAAAACAAAACAAAAACACAAAAGAACAAGTGTTGCCAAGGATGTGGAGAAATAAAAACACTCACATATTGCTGGCGAAAAGGTAATGGGTTCCGCTGTTATGGAATACAATTTGGTGGTTCCTCCAAAGGTTACAGATAGGATTACCATCTGACCCAGCAACTCTACACCTAGATATATACCCCAAATAATTGAAAACAGGTGTTCAAATAATACATGTGCATGCATGATTACAGCAACACTATTCAAAAGCGCCAGAGGTAGAAACAACTCGATATCTACCAGCTGATGAAGAGATGAACAAATACCAGAGAGGCCCAAAAGGAATGAAGTACCCAAAAAGGTGTGAAGTAATGATGCAAGCTACAATGTGCATGAACCTTGAAAACATTATGATAAATTTAAAAAGCCAGACATAAAAGGTTATATATTGTATGATTCCATTTATATGAAATATCCAGAAATCCACAATGACAGAAAGCATAAGTGCGGTTGCTAGGAGCTTAGGGGAGGGAGGAATGAGGAGTTACTGCATCATGCTTACTGGGTTTCCTCTTAGGGCGATGAAAATGCTTTAGAATTAAATAGGGCGCTCCCACAACATTGTGAATCTACTAAATGCCACTAAATGCTCACTTTAAAATGGGTAATTTTATGTTATGTAATTTCACTTTAATGAAAAAGAGAAGAAAAAAGAAAAAATACTGAATGGCTCAGATCTGTTAAAGTTATCTGACTTTACACTAATCTTATGATTTTAACTCAAACTTGCATTTTACTTTTAATTTTAAATAACCTTTGCAACAATAGTGTTTTATGTCCTTTTAAATAAGAATGTAAACAATTATTTCTCTCATCATTCCTTTAAATCAAGCTAATTTATGTCAACTAATAACTGTGATGTGAACTGCAAAATTATTTTGTAATAATATAGTGGATTATTAGTATGCTAGTTATATCAAACATTAAAAATATATAATTTCATATCTGGCATTCATAAATGTCTTAATTTATGCTATGATATTTTGTTAAATATAAGTGATTTAAATTGTCAAACTTTGCATCTTTATTTTAATTGGATATGGGTTAACATATCATCTGTTTGATACACATGAAGGAGATTTTAAAGGATAATATAAATTTCCAATAACCTTACATTTGCCTTATTGATTGAAGAAAAGGGAAGTATAAGAGTTGAAAACAAATCAAACACGTAATTAAATTCAAATAGTAATAACAGAAGCATCAATACGTAAACTTATGCATTTGACACATAGTTATGAGGATGTGCCAAACACTGTTGTAGGGACTGAGATTTAATATTCATGATTTTAGCAAAACATAACAGTCATTGCTAAGAGAATATGAAAATAAAAGGATGTAAAACTCCTCCTATCACTAATTTATTCTTAGTAGTAATGATTCCTGTATACAAAACCTTATCCACTTAGCTTTGCTTCAGTGGAGAATCATAAAACAGGGAAAAGGATAACTCTCCTATTTTAGAACTAGATTTGTAAAAGTCAATTCTCTGTGTGTGTGTGTGTGTGTGTGTGTGTGTGTGTGTGTGTATGCATGGATTTGAGAGTAGGCATGAACAATCATATTACATTAGGGTAAATGTCATGCTACTTTTGCAATTTATTGATTGTTTCAAACCAGTAGGGATCTTTCGGCACGTGCTTTCTGCATGGCATTAAGAAACGGTATTTTAAAACTATGATTCTTTATCTCTGCTAACTTAAGCAATTACTTGGCAAAAGAACTTTATTCCATCCAACCCACACAATCCCACCCATACACTTTAAAAGGTACACAAAATCATGGTTGTATTTCTACATTTCACTCAATAACTAAATTATCAATTTACGAAGGACCTACATGTAGCCTAGCATTTACTGCAAGCAGGGCATTCTTCAAAAGAATAGCTTTCCAATTTAATTACCGAAATATAACACATTTTATATTTTAAAAAAGTGAATTTTTCCATATATCAAAATTCTCTCCACAATAATATAAATTTTTATTAATAGATACATTTAAAAAATAGAATTTATAGGGTATTTCAGCTATTGAAGCTGCGTAAACAGTTAAAGAAAAACAGGAAATGATCCAATATAATGTTATCTATAATAATTTCTATTTCATAACAGTAAAAAAAGTAACTGTGTATTCTTAAATGAATGATTTTATAAATAATAGTAAGATTTGGAAGAAAAACAACATACTATATCAGGAAAATTCAACAAATGGATAGGTTTGCCTGCTAAACCACTGACTGTAAATAAAATATTTTCAAAGTCAAAGTTACTAAATAAAATAAACATAATTCCTCGAATATGGATTACTGTCATTAATGCAAATTCATTAGGAATCAACTTCAAATCAACTTTATCTTTTAGATGAATTCATCATTTTCCTAAGACACATCAATTACTGCCCAGGCACATTAACTTTCTGAAAGCGATCCATTATGTGATCTGAATGAAGGGATTCAGTTGCCAGAATGACTTCAGTAAACAAGCTTCCAAAACAATTCTTCTGAGACATGGGGCTTTTCTCAAAAGAATACGGACCACTTTCTCCAAAAACGTTTTGTTTTCAAAATTATCGTTTACAGTAGAGAATAAATAGACTTCATATCAGTGGAAGAAATGAGCTATTATAAAGAAGACTTTGTGCCATATATTGAATAAAGCAAATCAGCATTGATACTATAGATACTACAGATCATATAAAATATCTGGAAATTGCAAGTCTACGTTTTTTGTCACAGAAAAATCAAGACTTCTCTTGATAAATATTACATTTGTGTGTTTGTTCTCTTTGGTTATTATGTCTTATCCTTTTGTAGTGAGCACAAACCCCACTTTTCACTTCCCTTCCTCTCATTTGTCTTATATCTTTTATCTGTCCTCCTGAAATTTCAAAAATGTGAACAAAGGGAGGAAAAGGAGTGTAAGAGCATGAAAAGAGTTTAGGACCGGAGAGGTATCTAAAGTTCTTTCTTGATTTCTCAAGCCCAGAATTACGTTTTTCTGTGTGTCAAACTCCCCTCTGTCTATGCCTCTCAATTATGTGAATATTCAATATCCATTCATCCCGACTTCTAGATTCTAGCTTCCCTCTCTTCGTGCATCTGTGAAAACTCATTCACCTTTATTTTTTAGTATGATGACTAATTCACACAAAGTATTGCTTATCTTAAGCTACAAATACCTCATTCTTTTTAAAAATTTATCCCTTTCATGAATGTTTTTGAAGACATAGTATGAGAAAAGTGTGCTAGGTTGCAGGGATATATGAATTAGCAAATGTAATGCAATCCTTTATCCATCTCCTAGTCACATGCAATAGAGATATTAATCAAATGATCTCACAAACAACTAGACAATTGCAAAAACTGCAACAGCTATGTGATCTATTCAGGTAGATCAGGAAAGGCTTTTCTAAGGAAGGAAAATCCTAGTTAATATCAGAAAAATTACTATGACTTAAGAAAACAAATGAGACCAGAGAACAACCGTAGCAGGCTTCATGAGAAGGGCTGCCAGAAGCTGCAACAAAAGCAGATCTCGAAGAGGTAAATAAGCAATAGGAGAGCACTGGGCTCAGGTGGATGCCGCACTGCTAACCATGGTGCAGATGGGTACTGGTTAGATGAATATGTTGTCACTTACTATAACTACCAGTTTTGTGTATCAGAAAAGGTCCTATATGGTTATAAAGAGGTTGCTAAATGAAGATGATAGCTCAAACCTCTGACCCATATAATGTTGGGGACTGAGAGATATTATGGAATCCATGCTGCTTTTTGATTTCCTATCTCTGCCCAGCTGTGATATTGCCTAAATGTGCACATGCATTTAAGTTACTTGTTTGCTTAATTTACAGGAACATGAGGTTGATCATCTTAGAGAAACCTGGTTATAAAATAAATTTATATATGAAATGATATTTTTTCCTCCAGAAAGAAAATCCTATTGAAAGGTCCTGTGGAGGAAGAAAGCATGAAGTAATTCAAAGGACTAAAAGGTGAAAATGGGTGGAAACACGTAATCAAAGAAAAATAATTCTGGTAGTAGAGTGGAAATGAATTGCAAGTGATTCGATGCAAGGGTGCAGAGTATTTATTAAAAATTGCCATAGGCAAAGTGCTTGCTACTCAAAGTGCAGTCTGTGGACCAGCAGAAACAGCACCACCTGGAAGCCTGGTAGAAGTGCAGAATCTCAGACTTTATTCCAGACCTACAGAATCAGATCAGGGTTCAGAAAGGAGAAGGTTTATATCTCACATTGACAGTAGGGAGTTTTCCATCAACTTCCAGAAAATATTATCTGAGAGGCTATTTCATGACCTGAGGATGATGAAAGTGAACTGTTTATGAAAAATGGTGTCTATTCAGTTCAGGGTCAGAGCTATGGTGGCCACATCCCTCCATGAGTTTCAGGAAAACACTTCCCGCTACTCTCCAATAAATGAAAGGCAAAGAAAATAAGAGACTGGAAAGATAGGGGCACTCTGAGAACTTGCATAAAAATGTAGATCCAGAGGAGATGTGCAAATGTGGAAAACTGCAATTCAAATTGAGGGGAAAGACTTTTCTCTGGAGGACAACTATTTCCACATATTTTTTTCCTATTAACCAACCAACAATTATCAGCAGGCCTCACCTCCTACTTTGTGTGGTTCCCTCTAGCACCTCACTACTTGGAAGTCTGATCTAAACCAAAAGCAATGGCATCACCAGGAAATGATCAATACTGAGTATCACACACATCACCCCAGCTCTATGATTACAATCTGCATTTTAAGAGATCCCTGGATTATGCATCTGTGCCTTAAATTTGAATATGCACATTAAAGTATCTCAAGTACAATTGTGGGTCTCTGAATTCCAAGTAAATAAATATAAACTAATTATCAAAAGAAAATCTGTAATTGCTGATATGATTGAAGGAATGCTAATAATGCAATTGTTCAGTAACCTAATTTTCTATTTCTGTTGAGCTAATTCTTCATTTCCTATACTGATAATTACGATGAAAATGTGCTACTAGCATACGTCAGAGAAACCCCAACCAACCGACAATTTTATAACATCTACGATCAGTATTTGCAAAGTTTTTGTTGTTGTTGTTGTTATTGTTGTTGTTTTTGGAGATGGAGTTCCTGCTATGTTGCTCAGGCCAGTCTCAAACAACTGGGTCCAAAGAATCCTACCTCACCTGCCCAAGTAACTGGCAGTATAGGTGCAAACCACTGCACCTGGCTAACCTTATGACTTTTATTCAAAGTCCTAAACTTCTTAGTAGGCCCCTAATATTTCATAAATTTAATTTTGACAATTCATCAACATTATAGTGAAAGAGAAAGAACTAGTTAAACTATAAGTAATGTATAATGTGTGGTCAAGTTAATCATTGGTAAACAGAATCTAATTCCAGCTAAGGCATGAGTTCAGTGTTATCCAATCCCTACCATTTTTTAAAATTATAGATACATTCATTTTTCTGGATGTTAAAGTTTTTCTGATTTTCAGTTTATCATTAAACTTTCTCTTTCCAGTCTTGTATTTGGAGGTTATTATTGACCTTAGATTAAAGACTTTAGGATCCATACCTTTGAACAATGGAATATGATCTCTAGAATTTACCACAGAGGATTTCTCTATTAATGTTCCCACAGGTGCCTCAACAAAAATGACACCACCAATTATTCTCCTAATTTCATGCTTCATTAATTTTAGGCTATCACTAAAATTCTTTTAAAATAGTTTAGGATCAATCAATATTATTCTTTTAATTTGTTTCCTCAGTATAAATGCTGTAAATTAGTTCCCCTATTTTTAATTCATTTATTTTGTCTCCTATCATAGGGGATATACTGATTGTCCTCAGTGTTATGAATTCACTTAATTATGCCCTTTAATCTTAGTGCAAAACATTCCTGATTTTGACTTGTGTTTAATAAAAGAATTCTCCCAAACAAGATTATGTAAAATTGCTTTAAAAAATAGAAGTCTTCTTTCTTTCCTTCCTTTCTTTCTTTCTCTTTCTCTCTTTCTTTTTCCTTCCTTCCTTCTTTCTTTCTTTCCTTCCTTCCTCCCTCCCTCCCTTCTTGCCTCCCTCCCTCCCTCGCTCCCTTTCTTTCTTTCTTTCTTTCTTTCTTTCTTTCTTTCTTTCTTTCTTTCTTTCTTTCTTTCTTTCTTTCTTTCTTTTTCTTTCTTTTCTTTCTTTCTTTCTTTCTTTCTTTCTTTCTTTCTTTCTTTCTTTCTTTCTTTCTCTTTCTTTCTTTCTTTCTCTCTCTCTCTCTCTCTTTCTTTCTTTCTTTCTTTCTTTCTTTCTTTCTTTCTTTCTTTCTTTCTTTCTTTCTTTCTTTCTTTCTTTCTTTCTTTCTATTGAGACAGAGTCTCTGTCACCCAGGCTGGAATGCAGTGATGCCATCTCGGCTCATTGCAACTGCTGCCTCCTGGGCTCAAGCCGTTCTCCTGCCTCCCAAGTAGTTGAGATTGCAGGCCTGCGCCACCAAGAAGCCCAATGAATTTTTGTATTTTTAGTAGAGACAGGGTTTCACCATGTTGATCAAGCTGGTCTCAAACTCCTGAACTCATGTGATCCTCCCACTTCGGCCTACCAAAGTGCTGGCATTACAGATGTGAGCCACCGTGCCCAGCCATCTTTCAAATAGTATAATAATAAAATACTGTGGCTAGTTTTAGAAACTTATCCTTAGATACATACCATGGTAGCATCATATACAATTTTTTAACTTTAATAAAATCTAAAGGTTTTTTTTCTTGGTTTTTCTAAATAGATGATGACATAATACATAATTTCTAAATAGGACTATTACATAACACCAGAATGTTTGTTTTTAATTTCTATAAATTCATGCTTTTAATGTCATTTCTGTTTTTATTTAATAGCTTTTAAATTGTGGTTTTAATATGTATGTGTCTCCATTAAAGCTAAGCATAAATATTAATATCAGTTAAACTCAGTGACTAGCAGGTTGGCTTCCAAAAAAGTTTCTAATGTTAATTTCTTAACTCTCTGTATTTTCAAACCATAATTTCTCTAGTTTTTGAATAGCAATGTTGGGAAATGTTCAGATTTTTTTTCCAAATTACAAATAAGTCATTTGGAGAAAAGTCTTCTGATCAGCTACATTCTGAAGACTTACCAGTTATGTTCTCAAACTATGCTGAAATACTCAGCATAAATATAGCATAAGCATCTACATATTTCATGTTAAAAATGTGTGTGTCATGGTTCATCAACTTGTTTTCTTTATTTTTTTTTTTTTTGAGACGGAGTCTCACTCTGTCGCCCAGGCTGGAGTGCAGTGGCCGGATCTCAGTTCACTGCAAGCTCCGCCTCCCGGGTTTATGCTATTCTCCTGCCTCAGCCTCCTGAGTAGCTGGGACCACAGACGCCCGCCACCTCGCCCGGCTAGTTTTTTGTATTTTTTAGTAGAGACAGGGTTTCACCGTCATCAACTTATTTTCATTCAGCAAGTCTTTGTTGTACACCTGCTATACGCACAGGAGGTGGCAATGCATTTCCTGAAATCAGTAAGACAAAATTGGTTCCACAAAGGGAACTAGGACAAGTAAGAGACACCAGTATAATAATTGAAATCTTGCTGAGAAATAGAGGCAGCGATCCTTGGTTGACAGTTTTAAAATGATTGCCATGGCTCAATGTAGATTGTCTAGACCAGGTTACTAACCCAAGTGGAAAATCTACCCCAGAGGGTTTTGTGTGGCCAGAACAATATTTCAAATACTTTGAATATGAATGCCACCCAGGAAAGCACTGCTCTCCAGCTAGGGAGAGGTACTGTTTTGTTTTTTCACCCTGAACCTAACTCTGTCACATTTGCCTTCTTGGCCCCTTCTGTAAGCCAGAGGCCCCTGGGCTATAGCAGGAGGCAACAAGCCATGACCTATGAACCAAATCTGGCTCCAGACCTGTTTGTGTGCCACTCATGAAATATTCTCTATGGTTTCGAAGGCTTATAATTTTTCAAAAGGATATGCCACAGAGACTTATGTGGCTTACTTAAATAGTTTAATATATTTACCATCTTGATCTTTACAAAAAAAGTTTGTTCATCCCTAGTCTAGAATAACACTCCCCATGTGTTTGTTGATGTCCTCATGTATAGACTTATTACACACGCACATCAAGTAACTTATATTGCCAGAGAGAATTGAGAAAGTCTTTGCAATGATCAACAAAGATTCCTGGAAGTTGTGTCTAACACATTCCTCGGGTAAGGTTTTCTGATTCTATAATGTCCTGCAACGTTGATATCATTAAGATATTTTACACAAAACCCTGTAATTTATAGATGATCCATGGCCATGCAACTGATTCTTGTCCATAAACGTGTAGGACAACGTTATTTTGTGACAGTGCAATTTACTTCCCCACCCACGATGGAAGAGCAAGCCGCTCTTGCATCCATTAAGCACATTCACTTCGGCATTATTGGGTGCCTAGTTGTATGACACTTAGATTCTCCTTTGAACTGGCTGTAATAACTTACTGGTTTCTTCATTAACTAATGGGATAAATAAAATAGTTGATACATGTTCTTTTTATGTTCATATACAGTTATGAGCTTACCAACTTTCACCCTTTATATATGTTAACTTATTTATGTTCTGTAGATATGCTATTGTACTAATACATATTATAAATATGGAGATTCAAAAAGCAAGAGCTTTTTAAACACAGTGTGACATGCACACCCCACTTTTGATGCCACTATAATTTTTAATATACTTAAATGTTTTAGCTACCTTGATCTTGTGAAAGAAAACTAAGAAAAACTTATGACAAGTAGCTCAAATTATTGAATTCACATTTTCCGAGTGTATTGACGATGTTTTTTAAAAACACTTTAAGTCATATCAGTTAGTCCAATAAGGACAGGTGGATTTTTTTAATGTTGGATGGAAATGTACATTCTAATGATCAAACATCACTAACATAATTTACCATTGTCTGTGAAATCAGACATTCAAATGTAGCTGTATTTCTCTTCCTTAAAGCATACTCTTGGATTTACTTATGTTTTTACAAATGTAGGTCTTAAACATCTTTGCCATCATTTATAATGTAGACTTCATGCTGAGAAGAGCACTCGATACTGCCACCGAAGTTCTGTTGTCTGGTGTCATTTTGTCAATTATGCTGATGCCAGGGACCATGGAACAGTGCCACTATTTCCAAAAGCATCAGCATATCGAAAGATCTTCATGCAATGGTTGTTCTAGAAAAGTCTACTACATTGGTTTATGCTTCAAAAATAGTTACTACCAGAGTAGTAATTTTCCAGTCTATCCATTAAAAGTTCAAGTGTATTACCGCATTTTTTAAGTTGTAAAAGGATGATGTACACATATCCTTAAATATAGTATATAAAAGCAACTACTCAATGGAGATTTACATGATAAGATTACTCATGTAAAGAAAATTATTTTTCTTTGAATTAATACTGCGATTTAAAACTGGAAGGCATTTTCTTTAAAAATGTATTCCCTATACCACTGAAACAAAAAAAATCAAATGTAAAGCCCTGTGAAAAGTCATACCTTTTTCAATTAATAGGGACTTACAAAAATTTTATTGAACAATAAGAATATTAAAACCCAACATATTTTTTAAAAATTTATGTGGGGTTCTTAATGAGTAGCAGGTAGCTTTATGTCTACCACAAACCTTTGGTAAATGTGATTTAAATGCAAATGTCATGTAGTAAGAGATCTTATATTTCTTTCAGAGACTAAGATTCATGCAGTGTTTGCACTAGTGTCCTTTACATGCTAGCACCTTCTTTCACTGCTTCACTCATGTATGGAACTTCTATACATATATAGACATAGTACTCATACATGGTATATATACACACACACACACACGCACATAGCACCATGGTATTCATCCATGGTACTTATATACATATAAATTAATTTTTATTGAAATAGTGTTAAAACTACAGTATGGTTTCGTGTTATGATAAAATCTACACTATTCCCTGAACCTTGGCATAATCTGTACACAGCTCTGATTCATTTGACATTTGAGGACATCATACTCTTGACATTTTGAGCTTCTGGGGAAGTACACTAAGAATTTTGGCATGCTACTGTTCCAAAACAAGTGATTATTTTAGTTCCAGCAGATAGTCTGAATTTATAATGAAGAGGGTAAAAATCACCAACGCCACCCCCACCATCAAAATGATCTATACTTAAAAAATCCTACAGTCTTCTAAGTGATCAGCATACCCACTGACTTAGACCTTTGAGGATCCTCCCAGTTTCCAAGTTCTGCTTAGTCCTAGCCCAAATAACTACACTGTCGTCAAAGAGACCAGGTCTGGAATCGGTGTGCCCTGACGACAGGTTACGACAATGCCAGCTCCAAACAGGTCTCAATTTTTCCTGAAAGACACACTTTACATTATGACATTTTGGTACAACTAGAAAAGTGCCAAAATTAAATATATAATCAATTGCTTCTTAATCTGTGTCCCCGACACTTTATTCTTAGCAGTCATTATAATGTTTTATTTATAAAAATTTGTGTGTATGACTTCCTGTATAGACTCTAAGCCCATGCTGGGTGGGGATAATGATTCATTAATTAATATTCTCATTACCTGCATATAGAGCAGTGATTGACACAGAGAATAATACAAATAAATGTTTGTCTTGTTTAAATAAATGAAATAAAAAGTATTTCTATAATCAATCCACAGTCCGTAATTGAGATGATTTTGCGCTTTTTAGAGCAGAGATGTCCGAAAAAGATGTCTACAGATTTCTCAGTGTACATATGCCAGAATCAAATACATTATTATGGATAGTTTATGAATCAGTACAATAGAAAATTATGGTCATGGACTATAACATTTAACTTTAGATATTTGCACTGCTAGGTCATGAAACACTAATACAATTTAATCTTGCATTTGCAATAAATCCCTAGATTCATGAAAGAATGACGAAACAATACGGAATTCAATTTTTCTGGCCATGTAGCTTTTAGAGCTTATATGAGTGTGAATGACTCATATATCTCAAAACTATGAACTTATCAAATTCACCCTTGAAAACTGTTACAGGAATTGAGTGAGAAATAGAATTGTGCATTAAGATGCTATATGTAATTGAAAAATAGAAACAAGGAAAATAAAATTTGCAGCATATTGACACAAACCCACATTAAAACTATAAGACTGTCATTAAAAACACGTTTAAAAATCTGTAAACTATCAAAAAAATGTCCGCCTATAGCACAAACTATATCTATTGGCTTGGGGATAAAACACATCTAAAATTCAATTTCCCAAATTCAAATTAGGAATGTTATTCTGGTTTTAAGATTTATACCATAGGCTGGAAAAATTATTTGAAAAATTATGCATTTAATTAGCTCAAAAATAATCGTTCTGAAACTGACAAAAAAAGAACGAAAAACAGTGAGTTTCAGCTAAATTTAAATGTTTATGTAGAACTTACCATAGCTACCAGCAAGTGCTTATTGTATAGTTGCTTGAATTAATGAAAAAATCTTTATTGGAAATAAGATCAATAGCTTAGAAAATACTGAGACAAAGCTTTAATAAGAAACAAAAAACCAGAAAGGTCTATTTCTTACTTAATTTTTCTTCCTCCTTTTGGAAATCTCGAAACTGTCTGAAGATTTGTCATATTTTAACATTTGACACACTTTGTTTCAGATGCATGAACTACATTATTTTACATCCTAGTGGGCAGAAGAGCAAGGGGTATCAGGTATTAGCTAGCACAAAAGGAAATACCCAAATGTGGAGGTGTGTACGAGTGAAGACAGACTCTGCATAGGCATCAGGGTGAGATTAGACAGTGAGAATTTGCTCCAAGGAGCACCCATACCTGGTTTTTTTCTTGCAGGTCCATTTGTGATATCTTGAAATCAGGACTTTGAGAGTTTGCACTTAATCTAATTTTCTTATCCAAGAGCTCTTCCATTTCTTTCACCTGGATCTTCAGCCTTCTATTTTCTCTCTCCAGTCCCTGCTTTTCTGTTTCGAGTATTTCCCTCTTGTCCCACTCCAAGGTGTTTTCAGCTTGCAATCTCTCTAGCTACACACAGAAAACACAAAAAAGCAGCATGCAGCATTTGCAATTGCCAAAAGGTAACGCCACCGACAGACAGACTCCCATTAAGAAAGGTTCGTGGATATGTCCATGGATATAATTTTAAAAAGAAAATTCTATTTGTTTGAAAACATGAGAAAAATACAAAAGTCTGAAGATCAGGCCAAACCGTAGATAAATAGACTTTTCCTCTTGGTTCATGTAACTATGTCTACAGCCATATGGACCATATTTTTCAAAAACATGTGTCAAATGAACAACTGCTGCTCCTGGGAACACATTAATCTCCACTCTCAACTGATGAACATTCTCAGTGGAGAAGACACAAAACCATTTTGTGGGCAATTTTGATTGGATATATTTCACTTATTCATTCACTCATTTATCTAGGGAATAGACAGATGCTATATGGATCTATCTATCTATCTATCTATCCATCCATCCATCCATCCATCCATCCATCTATGCAACATTCGCAGTTGCCAAAAGGTAACGCAAAAGGTAATTTCATTTTGGCCAGGCGCAGTGGCTCACGCCTGTGATCCCAGCACTTTGAGAGGCCGAGGCGGGCGGAGGTCCTCACGAGGTCAGGACATCGAGACCATCCTGGCTAACACGGTGAAACCTCGTCTCTACTAAAAATACAAAAAATTAGCCGGGCGTGTTGGTGGGCGCCTGTAGTCCCAGCTACTCGGGAGGCTGAGGCAGGAGAATGGCGGGAACCCGGGAGCTGGAGCTTGCAGTGAGCCGAGATCGCACCCAGCCTGGGCAACAGAGCGAGACTCCGTCTCAAAAAAAAAAAAAAAAAAAAAATGAAGAAAGAAAAGTAATTTAATTTTATATTGAAATACATACATATACTTTATAATTTTGTATTTTAAAATTTTACATTAAAATATTTTCAATGTAAAATTATATAAAATTGAAACAATACTACAAATAAAATCTTATTGGGACACAGCCGTGCTTCACACTTTGCCTATAACTGCCTTCACACACAAAGGCTAAGTTAAACTGTTGAGAGAGAGACCATATAGGTAGTAAAGCCTTAAATAGTTACATTGTGGTCCTTTACACTAAAGTTTTGTCTACCTCTGCCCTCTTCCCATGGTTCTCAGCCAAGGCTGCATGGTATAGCAACATGAGGAGATTTTTATAACCATCAATGACCAGAAGCCTACTTTAGAAATTCTGATTTAAGATAATTTTAATATCTCCTTTGGTTTTTATTATTTAGTGTTTTTTATGTTTTAAAGAGGCAATATCAAATGTATTTATTTTCTGCAGTTCTATTACATCTAAGTGCTCATTATGATGAGGTGCAATTATATTCATCTGCTATAATTTTTTTTTTGTGGACATTGTAAGTAGAAGTGAATAGTAGTTTTTTTTGCTGTAAATTATAGTCCTAAGCTATGCATTCTAATCTGACTTCACGATTTATCCTCTGGATAAGCTTAGTCAGGTAACTTCATCTACCCCAATGTGGACAATTTATCTAATCTGATGAGGTTTGTGAATAGTGAAATTAATCAAGGTAATTAGAAAGCACTTTGTCTAGCAATGTAATACTTAAAGGAGAAACACTGTGGTAATATAAATTTTTAAAAAAATGTATATTTCTCTCATATATTTGGGCATATGGATATCAATGTAATTTATTCCATAAATCTATATAATGGAGTAACTCTTTACAGTAGAAAATCTATTAGAATCTCATCCTGGTTCCACCACTTACTCACTGTCTAATTCTGGACAAGACATTTATTCTCTTATTAAGTTTTCTTACTAGTAAAATTAGTATGGTACCATACATATAATACCATAAATACAATACCACAAATACCATATTTGTGGTATTGTATGGACAGAAGAGGGTCAACTACTCAAAATTCCTTGCAAACTATTTAGGGTGATTAAAGTATGAGGCATTTTAAAAATATCTCAAAAGGATAAACATTCTAAATTACTTGTTTTTACATTGTTAATTATAATGGCTTGATTGCAGCATACTTTATAATTATCATACTGCTATAAAATTTGTTGCTATGACATGTTAAATTCTAAAAACCCATCAACTTAGTCAACATTTAGAAAAATGTTACATTTCAAAAATATCCTTTATAATATCATAATAAATTATGATATAAAAGCCTAAAAACTGCTTTTTCATATATATATAATTGTACCATTATTGTAGAAAATGTTCTGTTCCCAAATCTAAGAGATGCTCTGGCTTCTAAAATGTAGGAAACCAAAATTACATTCTTGGCACATTTACCTATTATGTATAATAAACTAAGGGTCAAATTTTTGATGATGTAGTTTGACATTTGGGATGCTTGTTTGGGAATATGAGGTGAAAATATTATATCACAATTTAATTTAGTACATTACATTACTTTCATTGTTAAGATTAACACTTAAAGTTTCTATCGTTGCCTCACTTGTCAGAATAAAAATAATAAAGTTGCCACAAAAAGGCAGCAACTTAGTAATGAAAAATTAATATAAGGAGAGCAAATGTTTTTGGGCAAGGACAAATATGCTGTGTCAAGTCTTTGTAAACTTGTAGGATTCTTTTAAATGTTAAAATTAAATAAATTGATTTAATATTAAGTAACAGATAACAAGTAGAACCAAGGTTTTAAATAAGTAATACATGGTCTGAATGAACAAATTTTAACTCTTAAGATTTTTTTTTAAATAATTATTTTAGCAGTAGCAACAACAAAGCTTAAATAATACCTTCTGATGTTTTACTATTTACAGATTTATCAAAACATACAAATTATTTGATAAATATATGTGTATAACATATATTAAAAACTAAAAATCTTATAAAAATTATTAGCAGTTTTAGTTTTTATTTTGTAAAACTGTTTCTTATCACATTATTCTTTTCCAAGAATCATATGAAAATCCACTAATTTAAAAAGCATTTAATTGCATGTACCTTAAAATGATAAATAAAAAATCAAGTAATATTTTAAGCTCTCAGAGTTTACCATAAAAAATTACAATAATTTTATCAAATGGAAATAGAATTCCATTGCTTTGCTTCTGATGATGAAGAGAAACTCCTAAAATATTTTAATTCTAACTCAACTGTGAATTTTAACCATTAGTGTGTTCTAGCGTTAAATGAATTTCAGATAATGCAGAAATTACTGAAACATGTTTTCTGAAAATTTTAACGTAAAAGTACATTGTTTGTAGAGTAAGTACTAAAATATTTGTTCACCTAATGACATCAATTTCTTATTAAACACTGAGAAAAAGTACATAAATATCCAACACTATATTTACTGAATGAATATTTATTGAGCATATTTATGTATCAAGAAACAAAGAGGAACTGAATATATGACATTAAAAATACAAATAGAATATGAGTAAAACTGGGCATCTTTTTACAAAGGAAAAAAATTGAGTATCATAGAACGGCCTGCAATAAATCAGGTAAAAGGAGAAGGTTGTTTAAGGAAATGATATTTAAGCTGCAACTTGAAGTTTAACAAGGCAGAAAAGCACAGCCAAGCCCAGAGTGTACCAAGCACAGGAAGCAGGAAGTATGTTTGAACACTGCAAGACCAAGAGGAGTCTGTCCAGTTATGGAAAGCTAGGATTTGGGGAGGACATGGTATAAAAGGAAATTGGGCAAACACAGACTGGTTCTGAAAAATAAGTATGAATATCAGAATCACTTGAGTTGCTTGTAAAAACTGTAGTATTGTGATTATTCCTAAGGATAAAATGTTGGATCATTTTCTAAACATAGCTATTTACTCATTCTTCAACTGTCATTGCCTGATATTGTTGAAAATAGACCTAAAATTGTAATCATTAACAACAACTGGAATGCAAGCTTTATGAAACCAGGACTGTGTCATTTTGCTCATAAGCCCAGCACCAGACACACACTGTATGTGTGCTCCATAAAAAACTGTTAAGTGAGAGAGAAAGCAGATAATGATGGTCTCCAGGAAAAATCCTTTCTGTATTTCAATGACAACAATTAGACACAAAGCAAAATTAAGACAGCACTCTAGAAAAATCCAGTTACTTGACTTACCATGACCTAACATGAAAAGGATTTCTCAGTACATTGACTCTGAGCTCTTACTGCTATTGTCAGAGCTGCTTTACATTTTGTAGTAGAGAACACAGTGAGGCAGAGATGATTTTTAATAAAATAACCAACAGATGAGTCCCAATTCTCATTTTAGACTGATTGCCTCAATTTGTGTTCTTTAAAACAGAAGAAAACTTTTTCCTACAATCTAATGTTGTGAAGGAGAAAAGAAATCATTTAGGAAAAATATTTATTAACTTCCAAATTCAAGTCAAAAATGTCTAAAGTCATAAGTTGATTCTCTAAAGAAGAAAACATCAACAGCCACTTCAAATACAAAATAGTGTATTAACGTTTTCCTTAAGTTTTATCAAGATGACAATCACTTTTTAAATGGCCTTAATCAACTGAGAAAACTCCCAAAAGCATGCACTATATGCCACTTGGCAGGCCAGCGAAGAGTCACCTAACACCAATGTGGATGTTCCAGTAATCGATTTGCAAATATTCTGAATTTTGATTTCAGACAAGTTAGCCATAAAACCTCATTATGATTTTGGAGGAAAGAAGGAAATGACAGAAAGCATTTCTGTTTCCTAGCAGTAAGAAATTATCACCCTTTATTGAGGCCCTAAGGTATCCTGGGTAAACAGTCATATAGATTATTTCCTATTCTTACAATGATTCCACAAATCATTTGGCTGTGCTACGCATGAGGGCGCTGGGGTTTCAAGAGTAGAAGACATTTTCCAGTTGGACAAGGAGTCCAAGCCATGGTTCACCTAAAGATCCTCTCTGGTTCTATTTCTGAGCTCAGACACCAGTAAACAGGACCACATATCCACTTGCAATAGCAACTACCAGATTCTGAATCCTATATTGCATTATAGCAAACGTTTCTCATTTATAATTTTGGTTTGGTTTTATATCTTTTAGGTTTTTTTCCCCTTTTTGTTCTGTGTCTGTCTAAGGCAAATTAATTCACAAGAGAGGCAATTTCTGTAGAATCACATTTAAAAGTCTGGCAACTCCATTTTAAATGAGTCCATATTATCGATATCACCCCTTGTATTCTTTACCAGTCTTCCTTTATGTCTTAGAATCACAAATAAGAATTGGAGGAACCCCTTCTTAAATGAAAGTCTACTTCCAATCTGTCCCTAGTTAAATATAGCCTAGGGATAGCTCAGTCTCTTTTTGACCAAGAGTCAACAGTACAATAAATGATTTTAGTGATGTGTAATGTCATACATATTTTAGTTGCTTTCTTTTTATTTAAAATACTTGGAGAATTTCTAAAAGTAAAAATTGCCTCACTAGTTTGAAACAAAATGTGTGCCAAAGTTAAATATAAAAGAAGAGAGTGGCCAAAACGCTATTTCAGATTAAACATGAATCAAAAGCAATGTAAGCATTTTTTAACGCATCTATTTCTAAATAAGTCAGTACATATTAGAATGACAAGTGAAAATACATTTGTAAATACTTTGATTATGTTCTGGTGGAGAAAACTTACAAACCTCACAAGTAAAATCTCTTAAGGGGATGCTTTGGACCCTGGATTTCACAACAACCATGCACTGCCTCAAAAGTTCTTAATGATCTTATAGAATTAATACTTTCCCCATCTCAATTAGAAGTAATAATCATCTATACATAACTTAGGAACTATGAAAACTAAACATAAAAATAAACATGTTACTGTTATCCCTGCAAAATGAGAAATGTTTCATGAAAGCATTCAAGCCCAACCAGAGAAAAGCCTTGATTTAAAACCAAAACAGGAAAAAGATACCCTTCTTTCACTCCCATGCCAAACACTGATATGCTACCAAGGATTTCTTATAAAATCAAGGAAGTGTGAAACTTTACAGGATGAGTGCTTACCAAATCTGAGAAGTGAAACACAATAGAGCTGGTAAAATGTAGATCTTGTTCCAGGGATAATAGGAACAAGGGGTTTATATAAAGCATCTACAATGGGACTTAATTTTACCAGGCACAGACTACACTCTCAAGCATGCTCTATTATTAGGAAGAAATATGCAAACACACAATACTTAACAAGATCTGCATTAGAAAAATGAATGTATTATAAGGGAATTGTAATTAAACATGAGAGGTAAGCGCTCTATTTGCAAAATCTCTCCTAGAAGTAATTTTAAAAGTAGACAAATTATCTTGGCACCGAAGTTGCCAAACAGGTATTCTCAAGGATTTCAATTGATCTCAGTATCCGAGAAACATGAAACCTGCTGACACTGCCTAAAACAAGCTTTTCTGCTCAACCGAGAATATGCTTTGTGTTAATCCATATATTTGTTTTCTCTAAAGAATTAACAAGCATTATTTGTAGACACTCTGATGGTTCAGAAAAAAATAGCAAGTTAGCTTCAATTATTAGCATTGAGTTGTAAAGAAGAAAAAAGTTTATATATAATTTAAAGGAGGAAAATAGTGGGATAAAAGATGGTAAAATGAATCAGAACTGGAGAATGATGCACAAAGAAAGAATAAAATTGTGACAAAGTATTAATGAGCACCCCTTTTAAATCATCGTCTTTTATTCCACATCTGTGCTAAGAATGATTTAGCATAACCATTTTGTGTTTTATATATGTTGCTGTTCTAATGTCTGGGTTTTTAGGGGGAAGTTGAATTTGCCAAAACAAATACATTGATGAACTCTTTGAAAAAAAAAAAAAAATGAAGACTAACAATTAGCTTTTTTGTAATTAAACCAGAATTACATATGCATCGACATTAAAATTTGATCACCTAAACAAAAGGATTACTCTTATACCTGGGTAAGCTAATTCTTTTTTTATTCATCTTTAAAGTCAGCAGTTTCTATTGGCTTCTCTATTCATCACTGAGTTATAATGACAACTGTGGTGATAGATCAACCGCCCATAAGTGTGTTTCTTTGATACTGGGCTGGTATTATTTATTCAGTTTATCTATCATTGGACAAATACTAGTGTTTATTATACATAGATACAGATATCCAGATATATATATTTTTGCCGGTGTATACACACAAAATTGATCTTATATCCAGCAATATCTCTAAATTCTCAGAAAATATATCTTGTAGATTATTTTGTGTTTTGTAAATAGATAATTGTATCATTTTTGATCATTGTAATTTTGTATCTTTCCAACTCTTATAATTGTATTTATTTGTCTTCTTTTGTGGAAGTGGCTGGGACCTGAAGTAAAATATTAAACTGATAGCATGCTTCTAATCATTATTAAGTAAAACATTTGCTCTAAAATGTTGCTACTTGATACCAGATTTTAACAGTCCACTTTGATTGCTACTGTGTTAAAGTGTTTTTCCCTATAAGCATAAATTTAGTTTTGGCAAATGCTTTTTAAATAACATTTGAGATAACCATGCCATTGATTTTTGCTTTTAGTCTGTTTAATGTGATGATTTGCATAACAGATGTTCTAATGCTATAATATGTCTTCCACTACTGTGACAAAGCAATTTTTAATTACTAAATTTAAATTAATATTACTTGCACTTGATGAATGTATTTGCTACTAAATTTATCTGTGAAATTAACTGTAATTTTCCTTTCTTCTATTATCTTTCTTTGGATGCAGTAGTAGAGTTAAATTAACACATTGGAAAAAGTTGGAAAGTATTTCTGCTTTTCTCTTCTCTGGAAGATGTCCTTAAAAATTGGAATCATATATCCTAAATAGTACAGCTTGTGCATAAACTTTTCTGATACTGGAGTTTCACTGCAAGAAGAGTTTTCATTGATTATATTTTAATTTAATTACTTGCTGTTATAAATCCATTCAGCCTTTCTATTTCTAAAGTGTCATATTGGGTAAGCTATATTTTTCTGGTCAGTAATTTGTTTCATGTAAGGTTTCATTTTTATTAGCAGTGTTTCTTCATGGTGTTTCCTTATATTTGTAAATCTCTGCCTTATCAAAAGCTATGTCTACTTTTTATTACTAGTAATTTCTAATTATAGCTTCTTGATTAATTAGTTATTTTTTCCAAAGAATTAACTTCTGCCTTTGCTATCTCTATTAAAGTTTTAAAAAATTATTTGATCAATTCCTAGTATTGTCATTCTTCTCTTCTTACTACACTTTTCTTCTGCCACTTCTTTAACTTTTAAAGTAGAATATTAGCTTATTTGCTTTTTTGTCTTTGTTATTTTTGTTATCCTGGATACTCCAAGAAGCAATTCTACAATTCATTGTAGAAATGTAATAAATTTATTAGGGAGAATGCCTATGAGAAAAAAATGGAGAGGAAGACAAGAGAGGTGGGGAATAGTCAAATTGTGATGCAAGACTGGCTTTGAGTGAGGGAGAAGCAGTAAAGAAGGGAGGATGCTTTGAAGCCTCTGAGACCTCAGTGCAGTCTAAGCAAAGTTATGCAAGACCCTTAGGGGTTTTTGAGTCAACATCAGTAGCCAGAGGAACATCACACCTCCCAGGCACAGAGAGGTCAGTGTTAGGCTGGGAGCAGCCTGTGGAAAGCAAGATCTCATTTTTTGGTTTCAGAACGTAGCAGCTGGGTTCTGACTTAACTATACTCCCTGTAATTGAGATACGAGAGGCATTGTCTAATGCCAGACACAGCTATTTCCTTATATACGTATTGATGTTATACCTATTTTTAAGCTTTGCGGTATCCCTCAAGATTTCAATGTTTTTATCTTTCAGCCTTAAATTACATTAAATTTATTTATTTGCTAGACTTATTTAGATGTCTGTTTTGTAATATCCAAGTAAATTAGTTTCTTAAAGTAATTTTTTGTAATCAATACAAAAATAGATGACTATGGCTATAAAATAGTATCCTTTGAAAATTGCATAGTTTAAAACATGAACACATACTAAATCTCAATCTCTCAACCCAATCTCCAAAGATCAAAACTGAGAAAAAAATAAAATCACTGGTAGCTGCAAACCTGTCAACATAATAAAGAGGCTTAGACTTATAGAATCTTGACAGATAGGTAAGAGGTGCAATAAATGTCTGAGGGCAGCAGAGCTTTCTCTGGAGACCACAGGGGAGCAGAGTCAGATAGGGATGGTGCAGAAGAGAAAACATACACTGTGCTGGATGTCCTGTAAAGGTAGCCACATCACCTTAAGCAGGGAAATAACTGAGAACAGGTCTCAGACTTGGGGAGCCAGAACACAAGCTACTATCAGAAATGTAATAAAGGAGATTAGAAAGCCCAAGGGTAATTGTTTTCAGGTTTTTCAAGCTCATGAGTAGCATCTAGATTGCAAGGGGTATCTTGGAAAGCAGGGGTGTCATTTAGAAACTTCCTGGAAAGGGACAGTAGGAAAGCAAGAAGTTGATATTAAGGAAATTATCAAAGAATCATAAGACAAATTTATTTTCATCCCCCCGACCCAAAAGCCTGAATTTTTAAAAAGTGTCCCTTCACTATATCGACAAAAGAGGGCACACTACAACTAAGATATTAAATACACAACTCAAAATTTTTATTATTCCACTTTCCCCCATAGAACCTAGCTGTTATCACTTATTCTTGCTATCCCAGGAAAATCCTACCCAACTGTTATGGACCGAATTGTGTTCCCCCCAATATTTGTGTTTAGAAGTCTTATCCCCAGTGTGATTGTATTTGGAATTAGGTCCTATAAAATACATAACAAAGGTTAAGAGGATTCATTAGGGTGGGGCCTTAATCCAATGGAACTGATGTCCTTATAAGAAAGGAAGATGCACCAGAGATCCCTCTCTCCAAGTGAGCACAGAGGAAAGACCAGGTAAGGACACAGTGTTCAGACCATACTGGACAATATTCACTATAACACCCTAAGAAAATTAATTCATGATTCTATAATGTTAAAGAGAGAAAAAGAGACAAAGAAAAAAAGAAAGTAAGAAAAACTACTGGGAAGGGCAGGGAAATGGTAGCTCAAAACTGTAAACAGATAGAATAACTTTTGCAACTACCAACTATAATAAATGTACATAAAGATCATCAGTGGGTTTCAGAATCACTAGATAAAGGGTTTCTGGAGAAAACGATACATTCAGGAATCAAAGCGTTCTACCACACGACTTCCAATTTCAAAGTGAGTATGATATTGGAGAAAGCTGGCAGTCCACACCTTAACCAAGGGATTCTAGTTAGCATGGGTAATAGCTGAACAACATGGCATTGTTTCTTTTAATATGAAGCATTAGGAAATCCATGGAGATGTTATCTATTATCCTTACTAAAAATACGTTAACCTGAGTCTAGTCTGTCCATCAGTGGTTCTCAACCATGATGATTTTGTCCTGAGGAGACATTTAACAAAGTCTGAAGATGATTTTAGTTGTCACATCTGAAGAAGTACTACTGGCATCTGGTGGGTAGAAACCAGGAGTACTGCTAAACATCCTACAATGTACAGGGCGGCACCCCACAATATGTCAATACTGCCAAGGGGGAGAAATCCTGCTCTAGACTTAATTCTTGTTTGCAGGAAATACAGAACATAGAAGAATAAAGGATACCATTAACAATCAATTAGACCAATACAGAATATAGCATATTGTACCCACTGAACCTATCTGATTGTTTAAAACACCACTTTCACGGGAAATAATAAGAGAATCTATTCTAAACTAAAAGCAATTAGGAAGATATAACAGCAGACGCATTAACAAAACTAGACTGGAGTCTGCTTTACATTAATGCCTATAAAAGACATTCTAGGAAAAAGAGAATTTATGAATTAGCTATTGATAATATTAATAATTTATTAATTTATTCAGTTTGATCATTATGATCATGTAGGTAAATGCCATTATTCTAGGGAGATGCACGTTAACACGTTTGAGACAGGCATCATGATGACTGCCCCATGTGTTGAAATAGTATACCTACAACAGACAATAACCTTAAAAGATAAAAGATAGTGCTGATTTTAACCTTTATTAATGTTAGAAATATACTTTTTTAAAGAACATAGATAAAGAAAAACATATTGCAATAGTAGCCTATGTAGGAAATGGTATGGAAAAATATGCAGAAAATATAACATAAATGATTGAGCACAAAGAGAAAGGCTTTGTAGAAACCAGTGGTGATCGTGTGCCATAAACTAAAGCAGATTGCCTAAGAAAGTTGTCTGTGTCTGAGTGCTAAATAGGTAAAAAGTAAACCTATTTATTAAACATAAATATGAATGTATGCCTTGGTTGTCAAGATATCACCATCACTCCCAGGGTCCTGCTTGCAGAATTTTATTTATACTCTGGCACAAATAGACAAGTTCTAGATAAAACATGTTTTCCCACTGTACACTACAAATACATACTGATTTTGATGTTTCAAGCTTTTATTTACTTGGTAAGGTTAAAACTTCAGGATGCGGGGAAAAAAAAGATTGTGTTAGTAGTGACATCAGCATTAAAGGTACACTTGAGTGAAGATTTACATCCGTAACCTAAGTTTTCTCTTCTAGGAGTGGAAAAACATTTTGCAAGTGCGAGTTAGTTGAAAGGATCGATGACTCAAATATGTCAGTGAGCCAAAGTCCAACACGGACATTTGTCCAAATTCAAAAACAAATGTCAATGCCTATGGATCGATTACATAAGACTCTTCAGCTCACCTGACCTTTTTACAGAACGGTTCTTAACATTTATGGTAGAGGATAGGATTTCCCAAACGATTAGATAAAGGTCAGAGTATACACTTGAGTGTCGTTTGAAATTTAGTTTTCAATAATTATGTATTATCAGAATTCAAAATCATTTGTAGTGAAAATGTTAAGTGGCTCTTGTCTAGAACCTGGCATATATCCCTTGAGCTTCCTGTTATGCTTGCTTTTACCTCAATGCTCCACCTCACTGCTGGGCTCCGCATTCTCTCACCTCCACAAAGTAAAATCGATGGGAGAAGGAAGAATCCCCTTCCTTCTCTTGCCAGCAGTCCTAGTGTCAAATAAAGGAGTAGGTTAAAATGACAACTGCTTCTACTCAACCTGGATTAATGGATAGAGCATACATGAGGAAAAGCCTTTGTGGGGGCCAAGATGTTTAACTATAAAAAGAGGAAATATAGAATGAGTATTGAAAAATTTAAGGACATAGAAGCTAAAAAAGCAGTGGTCAGGATTGTGGGATCGCCTTATAAGTCCTTGGTACTGAAATAAGTAAAGAAAGGCTTGAACTCTAAATGTCAAGCACATGACTAGCTTCTGAGAGCAGATTATTAAAGGAGTACAGAACCACTTTGCTGGGGTCCATTGAAATGAGTGAATGTCAAACTAGATACGTGGAGTAAACACCAGCATTATTAAGCAAGGCAGTAGAAAGTATATGGTAAAGGATTCCTTTGATCAATTAAAATGGTTACTATGTAGTCAGCGACAAGATTTAATGAAATCTTTTCTAGAACAAAAATTTCAATGGACTCAGAAAAAGAAGTGCATTCACTTTATTTGAAAAACAAACATTGAACATATAAAATGATTCATTATCTTCACAATATATCAAGAATATTTTTAAGCTTATAAAATAATTTAGGTTTCTACTTAAGGAAGTTCAACTGAAGATTTCTTCCATGTTAAAATTGAGTTCAACAATAGGTTCAAGATCACTTTTTTGTTGCTGTTAATATCCAAATACTTCATCTTCCAAATAAATAGGTGGCATTTACTGAAAATTTAATGGTTGTATGTAATTTATAAATCATCACGCTTATTTTAATGTGAAGGCCTATTATCTCCATACCATGGCTGAACATAATATATGGTATTATTTGTCCTATTATATATCGTTTCATTAATTATAATGTCTATTATTTTTGAGAATATCTAGTGAGATAAGCACAGTCCTAAGCTGTTTGCCTTTGTTAATTCACTTACTCCTCTTTTATTTATATTTTATATATTCTCCTAAAGTTCTGGGATTACAGGAGCGAGCCACTGCCCCCGGCCACGTATTCCATCTTAACATTGTAAAAAAATATATATATATTTACAGGTGACCAATGTGGTACACTATAATCGCATTTATTTTGCTATTATAATTTTATGTTTCCTGAAGTTATGAAGTGCCTCATAGTTTCTTGCTTAGTTTTCAATGTAGTTACTAATCTGGAACATTTCAATAGAAGTATACATTTCCTAGAAATACTGACATACCCAGAACATAATATGAGTGTCACTTCTGTTTTATTTTGAGACATCTTTTACCTGGCATCAACTTTCATCATAATCCTGGAAATACTCTTGAAATCTTTTCTATTTAGTTCTACTTCGTAATTCATGTTTCCTATGTCATTTTGTGAACTGCAAAGAGGTTACAACAGTTGATAATTTTTGGAGATTTGATAGGTCTTCTAATGAATTATTCTAATCTATATTATTATTGTAAATTGAGTATGTGTAGAATTCTAAGATGTAAATCACTTTCTTCAGAATTTTAAACATTTACCTACATTGTTTTATAATTTCTGGAGTTGCTTGTTGAGAAGTTTGATAATTTTTCTGATTTCTGATTATCTATATGTGCTCATTTATTTATCACTGCTTCCTTTCAGGCGATTTATTGTATTGCAGTGTTATGAACTTTAATGAAATGAACTTTGCTCTGTCTTTTTGGTATTATTATGCTACTTACTTGGATGGATATATTCATCTAAACCATCATGACCTTCATTTAGAAGAATTTTGTTTTTCTAATTCTCTCGCTTTTAAACTTCTTTTTTAAGGATCTCTTAATTTGGGGGACTAACTGCTAAATTAATGTTTAAGAAACTCCCTTTTTCATTACATCCTTGTCTTTGTGGTTTACTTTCTGGGTGACTCATTCAACTTTCAACTCCAAATTATATATTTAATTTTCATTTGTGCTATCATGTATCCATGTCCTAAGAGCAGTATTTTTGTTTTCTCCATGTTACATTTTATGTAACATTTTGTTATTTTGAGGGTATTTTGAGGGTAATCAGTGTTTTTGCTCTTCAGATATTAGATGTAGGGCTTTTAATCTACTTCTGCTACCAGAATTATTTTTTAAAAATAAATTGCATTGTATATATTGTATGCTACATGATGTTATAATGTATATAGAGAGTGGCAAGGCTATTGTAGTTAAGCAAATTAGCATATCCATCACCTCACATAGTTACCTATTTTTTGTTCATTTATTTTGTGGCAAGAACAGTTAAAATGTATAGCTACATTCCAAACACTGGGATTGAAGAGAAAGTAGGAAACAGTAACTATATTTAATTTTCCAGATGTAAAAAGTTAATTCTCCTCTTTGGCTCCTCTTGAAAATGTGGCAATCCTTTTATTGTGTTTGTAAAGGTAAGTAATTCTATATACGAGGTAGTGAGAAAAAACATTTAAATGAAATATGAGCCTGGAATAATAGTTACATTCTTGGTTTATTTAGGAGCTAAAATGAATAAATTGGTTACATGTCTACAATAACTTAACCCAGTTTCTATCAAACATGATCATATATCACTCTAGAATCTAGAAATAAATCAATGGATAGTGTAGGAAATAATCAATCCTTTTAAATGTGGAGACTGATGTGAAGGGGAAAACATGGGGATATTTTATTAAAACTATGAGTTGTCACTGGCTTTGCTCGTTTCTTTGTCAGGTTTTGGGCTTGAAGTGAATGAGAAGTATCAAGACTTCCTTAGGAGAAGGAGCATGTTGCTAAAGTCATTGCAAGAAAATAGATTGGATTCTCTGACACAGATCATCTCTTATTTTATTTCTCAAAGCTATAAGGCATTATTGCATACTGTCTGAGTGGTAACAATAATTGTCTTGTTTGTTTATTTATTTATTTATATTTTCATTCGTGTGGCTAAAGTGCAGCATGCAAAGTCAGCTTTTGCAATGCAAATTATCATTGGCTCTTTAAGGACATTTGATTTTTAAAATCTTATTAAAACAATAGTTAAAATATTTTAAAAATATTTTTAAAAAGAAGTGTTCCTATTATTATTTAGCCGCATTGTATCAAAAGATGTATTATAACTCCTTTTGCTTGATTTTTGTGTTTTTGCTTAGGAGTCTAGCATAGGAGAATTATATTCTCAAAAATGTACAAATCAATTAAATTTATAGCAATATAATGAACAAATACATAAAATGTTTAGTTAATTTTTGGTGGTGTAAAGCAGCAATCACATAGTGGTCAAGGGTGTGAGGTTTAATGAGAGAGCGAGAGACAGAGAGAGAATGGGAAAGATAAATTATAAGGAATTGGCTTATGCAATTATAGAAGCTAAGTCCCAAGATTTGTAGACAGCAAGCTGGAAACTCAAGATGTTCTGATGTTTCAGTCCAAATCCAAAGGTTGGAGCAGATCAAGGCTCCAGCTCAAGCAGTTAGGCATCAGTAGTTCCCTTGTTCTCAGCCTTTTTGTTCTATTTAGGTCTTCAATTGTTTGAATGAAATCTACCCACATTAGGGAAGGCAATCTGCTTTACTCAATGCACCCATGTAAGTGTTAATTGCATCCCGAAACATCCTCCCAGACACACCCAGAATAATATTTGGACAAATGTCTGGGCACCCTATGGCCTAGCCAAGTTGACACATAAAATTAACTATCACATTATCTTATAAAATTGATGTGTTGATTAAATGAAATCTAATGTTTTAAGTCCTTACAAGGCACATGAGAGCTACAAAGAATTCATAAACATTAGCTCTAAATATCTAGTGATACTCAATCTGAACAGAGTATTTTAATAGATCTTTATGCATCTTTCATTAATTCTCAGTATTTATGACAAGGATGCACATATTAAATAGTTTTGCTTCTTTGAAGGGAAAGCTTCTTGGCCTAATTCTTTTTCCTTTCATCCCTGCTCATCTCCAAATGACATCTTCCACTCATTGGTTAATAAAATAATTGCAAAGCATAATTGTTTTGATTTATCACTGGTCTGAGTTATTTCTTCAGTAAAGCAATTATTGTCTTGGTGATTTCTAGAAAGCCTAAAATCAGAGACTCAAGTATGAACAGGAGATAATTTTTCTATTTTTCAGGGCACTTGAATCATTGCTAACTACACAGAAAGAAATGCCTCAACCTATAAAACCTAATTCCAGAATAGTTGTTTTGAACTTGAACAGATCAATACTGAAAATAAAAACCAATATGGTACGTTACTGTTAGAAATAATTGTTCCAATAACTACTTGTGACTACTAGTATTAAAAAGTACATCAAGCAATGTTTTACTAATGCATAAATTTATGGAAGCTATTTAATTAACAACATTTTCTACTGCTTAAATATTCAAATGCAGGAGAATTTCTAATAGTATTTGAGAGAAACAATTTACTCCATTAAAGAAGTAACTCAATTCAACAAAAGGTTTAGAGGACAGTGAATTTCTCCAGTTCACCCCGAAAGTAGAGCTGTTATATGAAAATGGGGCTTATCTTCATGACTTAGTTGCCCAGTCACTAGTTTTCTTGATAGTTCTGTCCTTCAAATAATTACACTTGCCAATCTATACTTGTGACTGTCTTAGTCCATTCAGGCTACAAAATATCATAACCTGAGTAGCTTATAAACAGTAGAAATTTATTTCTCACAGTTCTGGAGCCTGAAATCCAAGATTAAGTTGCCAGTAGACTTTGTATCTGGTGAGGACCTGCTTTCTGGTTCATAGACAGCACCTTCTCCCTATGTATCCACATGGTACAGGCGTGAGCTAGCTCTCTGGGGTCTCTTTTATAAGAGCATTAATTCTAATTGTTCTCATAACCTAATCAACTCCTAAAGGTCCCACCTCCTAATACCATCACCTTGGAAGTCAGGATGTCAGTTTGGGAAACACATACCCATTCAGACCATACTAGTGACCAACGTGTTTTGAGTGCATCAAACGTAGTCAAATTTAGGCCGGGCGTGGTGGCTCATGCCTGTAATCCCAGCACTTTGGGAGGCTGAGACGAGTGGATCACTTGTCTTAGGAGTTCAGGACCAGCCTGGCCAACATGGTGAGACCCCTGTCTCTATAAAAAACAAAAATGCAAAAATTAGCCTGGCATAGTGGTGTGCACCTGTCGTCCCAGCTACTTGGGAGACTGAGGTGAGAGAATTGCCTGAGTCCAGGAGGCAGAGGTTGCAGTGAGCCAAGATTGTGCCACTGCACTCCAGCTTAGGTGACAGAGTGAGATCCCATCTCAAAACAAACAAACAAAAAAGGAGTCAAATATAGAACAAAACATATTCCAAATGAATATAGACAGATTTGCCCTTCCTCCATTCTTATTTTACTTTTTCTTTTGACCTCCTAGAAAGTTAAAATAGAAAGTTCTCTTTTTTGATATGTGCGTTGTCCTTATCTTTCCCTCATTCATTCAGCTAATGGCCATTGGTTGAGCAATTGTGAACCACATACTATTGCAGAATGAAGCTAAGAACTCCACCACCTAAACTGTCAGGCCCTTTCCTTCCCTTTTTATGCCATACTCATATTAACCAGGGATTTCAGCAGAAGAGAAATGTAATTGTTGTTTGATTTAAGGCATATGTTTTCAGAAGGTGTCAGTTCATAGGAAAACATGTTTTCTAAGAAAAGCATTTGATGATAATGACGGAAAGGTTCTAAGTCAATGACCTCTCGTGTAAAACAGAAAATTTCTCTCTACTGGAAATCAGAATCCTTGTTAAACACAACCATAAGAGTGTTAGTAAAGCAGTTTTGGTTTGGAAGCATTTGAGAGTAACAATTGATATGATGACATAAAAGAAATTAGCATATTAGTGTAGATTTGCTAAGTTGACTTGTGACCTCATGGGAAGTAGTAAACAAGGTCTTAGAAGAATTGCACAGAACTTACAGGAAAAGTTCAAATGTATGTGTTTATGTCCTAAGGAAGAGCTGGAGGCATCATATTAAAGATCTCAAGTAGCTTGAAGGTGTCGAACACTAGATGTGTTGAGATTGGCACTAAAATGTGCAGTTTCCAAAAAAGGGAGGTGGGCTATTCCTAAGACAAGCTAATATTTACAGTTGTAATTGATACAGTCCCTTCTTTTCCCACTCACATCACAATCATCATTGAGCTCTTCTCTATGTAATAGAAGACAGTAAGAAAGTTGAAGGTGGCAATAAACCTCAGATTGTAATTCAATCATCAACCTAAGTTAGCTCGAAATCTTTTCAGAAGATGTAGCTCCCAAGAAAAGCTACTACTGATGTGCTATCAAAGATTATTTTCAGTATTTTATTTTGAACTATATAGTTTAAATGTTTTGAAAGAAATACCTGTTACTCAAGGCACCTAATATTTCCTGAACAAATGATAACAGGCTTTCACTGGTTATTCAACTTTCTATTTATCAGATTTCTATAAATGCAGAATAAGTAACAGTTTTATTCTTGAAAAAATTGAATATTTAGACTTGTATTTATCTAAATGACCAGAAAGTATATTTAACTGTGACAGCTTGATTCTGTTTTCCCAGACTGTTATTTTTCTCCAATGGTTTATTCATATCAAGTCTTATTTTATATATTCTGTTTCCTGAGTTTTGTCAATATGAACCCCAAATGTTTAAATCTGTATCACTAACAGACTTCTGAATTAACCTGCTTGCATTCCTCAGTATCCTGCTCCAAAATCATATAACCATTTCTAATATATTCATCATATTCTCAGTAATTGAAATCTCTTTGCTAGAACATGTAAAGTCAATAAGAGGAATGGAGATACAGGAGGTTTAAATCAATTCAGATCAACACTTACTGTGGCAATCTCTAAAAATTAAATTATGATGACACCAGAGTTCTAATTATACAATATCCTTCATGTCAAAGATAAGGCTATTTAACTATGTCAGTAAATAAAATATCTGGTATTTCATCTAAAATTTCTGACTAGGTCAATCCCCCTAGCCTCATTCACATTTGCTGTATAGCTCCCAAACTGCTGACAACTTACACTAAAAGGTATGATCCCTGATGAATACTGTACCCCTCGCTGAAGGCTGTTCTCTGAAGGCAAGTCCATTTCACATCCCACACCACTGAGTTACCAGAACACAGCATAGCAGATACCATACACTATTTGCAAAACTGAAGATTAAATTTATAATTTAAGAAAACATCCTGAAAATACTTTTAGTTTCATTTTTAGCACAAAACCAAAACATTTTTCTTTCCTCTGCATACCTTAAAAACATCTAGTGGTGAATTGCTCCCAGTCAGAACATACTGCTCTTCCGGTGATCAAAATACCCCCAAAATCAACACACTTTCTGATATCTACACTAATGTAAGAAGAAAAGGAGAAGTGTTTCCTTCTCTGTCAATATTCCCATGTACCACCCTTTCCTACAACATTTTCTCTAAATTCTGCAGCATCCTCCCTTCTTACATGCTACCGCCCTTTTCAGATATTGTTCTTACCTTCTTTTTTTTGTTTGTTTTGTGTTTTTTGTCTTGCTCTGTCACCCAGGCTGGGGTACACTGGCATGATCTTAGTTCACTGCAACCTCTGCCTCTCAAGTTCAAGTGATTCTCCTGCCTCAGCCTCCTGAGTAGCTGGGATTACAGGAGCCCCCCAACATGCCTAGATAATTTTCATATTTTTATTAGAGACAGGGTTTCACCATGTTAGCCAGGCTGGTCTCGAACTCCTGAGCTCAGGGAATCCACCCACCTTGCCCTCCCAAAATGCTGGGATTACAGGTGTGAGCCACCACGCCCAGCCTTGTTCTTACCTTTCTACCTGGCTCTGCACTTTGCCTGGCTAACTGCTCTTTACCTTACCCATCTCATTCACTATATCTCCTCTTTATCCTCACACAAATAACTGTGCTTCACCTATAAGGCTATATAACATATTGCATTTAATTGACTTGTATTGTTTGCATCCGTGGCCATCAATACATCACTTTGTAGAATCTTTAGTGCTTAACATGGGAGATTGTTGATTAATATTTGTGGAGTAAATAATTGGGTTGTATAATGAATGAGCATATGAACTTATTTTTGTTGCCATTTGGTTTCATTTTTTACTTCACTATTACTGCATTTTACCTATTCAGACAGAATCTAATTGACTTTCACATGGAGAAAGAACCTTTCTAAGCCCCCATAGATAATACAATCTTCCTGGGTGTGAAAAAAATTGTGTAACAAAATACTTATGTTTTATCTTGCATAAGCAAAATAAATAGAGTTGCTTATATAATCACTACTTAAATTTCAAAAAAAATTAGGATGTTTGAATTAAATTTTCATTTTTGGCTGTCGATTCACAGGCAGTTGAAAGAAAAGATAAATTCCATGTGCCTTTTACCCTGACCCCTCCAATGGTAAAAGCCATATGAAATTTATCTTTGGGACCCAAGAGACCTGGATCTAAGTTCTTATCCTAGTATTGATTGAGTGCCTACTATTGTGTACAATTTTTAGTACTTTACAGTTATGAATGAATGAATCCTTTAGATAGGCTGTTAAACAGCAGTACATTAGTACAATACCAAAGTCCGACATTGACAGTTATGCAAAGAATTTGACACAGTCAAATGCAGAATGCTTCCATCACCACAAGGATGCATCATGTGGCTGTTTTTTAGCCACAGCACCCACTCCCTTCACTCCTGTATTCCTGAAAACCATTAATAGGTTCTCCATTTCTAAATGCTGAATCATATTTAAATATGATTATATATATAATCATATATACAAATAAATCATGTATATATAAATAAATCATATATATATATATATAATCATGGACTATGTAGTCTTTAGGGATATTTTTCACTCACCATACTTCAAGAGATTCACCCAGATGGTTGCATGTATCAAGAGTTCATTCTGTTTTGTTGCTGAGAAGTAGTTCAAAGTATAGATGTAATTGCTTGTTTAATTATTCACCCCATGAAGATCACCTGTGTTGTTTCTAAGTTTTGGCATTTACATATAAAATACTCAAGATTTACCTATAAGTTTTGTGTGAATATAAGCTTCTATTTTTATGAAGTAAATATCTAGGAGTCCAATTGCTTGATCATATGGTAGCTGCAATTTTGAGGACTGTCAAACTATTTTCCAATGTGATTGTATCATTTTACATTCCCTCTAGCAGTAGGTGAGTAATTCAATAGCTGTGCTATTACCACCATTTAGTATTGTCGCTATTTTGATTTTAGCCATTCTGATAGGTGTATAGTTTTGTCCCATCGTGGTTTTAATTTCCATTTTCCTGATGACTAATATGTTGAACACCTTTTCATATGCTTATTTGCCAAAGACAATTTATCTTAGTTTTCCTCATCAGAGAATGATCTGAAGGATATTTTCACTGGATATAGTATTTTGAGTTGACAGCTCTTTTAAAACCTAAATAATTGTATGTCACTTCTTTCTGGCTTCCAGAGTTTCTGATGTGATAAGCCCTGTTATTTGGATTTTTTCCCCTGTGTATATACTGTAATTTACCTTTTAGGTGCTGTTAAGATTATTTTTTCTTATTTTCCATAAGTTTGACTATGATGTATCTTAATATCAACCTTTTCGGGTTTATGCTGTCTGGGATTCACCAAAATTCTTGACTCTAGATTTGATCCTTTCGTTTGAAATTTGGGAGGTTTTCATCTATTTTTTAGTACTGTCAGTCCTACACTATTTTTCCTCTCACACTGGCCTCAAATTACATGAATGTAATTTTTTTTATCACCCCACAGGTCTCTGATACTTTACTTTTAAAATCCAGCCTATTTTCTTTATCTCATTCAGATAGGATAATTTCCATTCATTTATCTTCAAGTTCACTGACTCTTTCCTCTGTCTTCTGCATTCAGAAGTTGTTTTTTTAAATTCAGCTCATTTTTCAGTTTTAATTTTTCCATTTGTTCCTTCTTTGCATTGTTTTATTTGCTGAGACCTTCTATTTCTTTAATGAAAATTCCTATTTTTTATTTGTTTCATGCATATGCACAATTGCTCACTGAAGTATTTTGATGATGCCCTCTCTAAGATCCTTCCCAAATAATTAACACATCTTTATCATTTCAATGTTGGCATCTATCAATTGTTTTCTTTCATTCACTTCAAACTATTGTGGTTCTAGGTATGATGAGTAATATCCAATTGTATCCTGGATACTTTGTGAAATATGTCATGAGATTTGGATTTTATCTAACATTGTGTTTTGGCTGGGTTCTTATGAAACCACAATTGAGAGTGAAAGGATAGCATTGTCTTGTTACTTCCAGATGTATGTAGAAGTCCAGGTTCTACAGCTGGCCTTAGCTAACAGGCATGGGGTGGGGCCACAGTGTTCTGTGATTTGGGCTGGATTCAAGCATTATTGTCCTAAAAGTTTTCGTCTTGCTACATTGACTTTTCCTTAGTACTTTGGCTAAAGCAAGCAGACTTAGGTTGTGTTTCATTTTAGGTATTTTTGTGTGTTTATCTGTACCTGTTGGTGTTTCCAGATTTCTGGCTTCTTCAGTTCTAATTTTGGAATATATGTGACAAAAACCCAGAAAACTCAACAGCATGCCATTTCTCAATTCTCAGGTCCCCTGGGTGATATACCTCTTCTCTCCAACTTTGAGTCTTTTTCAGTATTTGCTTTACACATAATATTCAGAGATTTTAGTCTTACTTAGTGAGAATGTAAATTGATACAATTTTTCTAATAGAACACTTGGAAATGTGTAAAAGAAGATTTAAAAAATAAATATTCCAATGACCAAGCCACACTATTTTCTAGGAATGTATCATAAGCCATTTTTAAATGTCCAGTGATTTATATACATATGCATACTCACTGTAGTGCTGATTATATATCTAAAAATAATAAACTAATTTTTAAGTAAGTTATTAAATTTAATTAAATTATAGTACTTTTATGTAAACATAAGTAGTTGTGACACATTTACGTAAACAAGTTGCAAAAAAGCATATTTCTATACAATATTTGTTTAGCATCTGCATGATACTAACATGGTAGATATACGTTATTATGCATTTGTCAAAAGCCATAGAATGTACAACACAGAGTGAACCTTTAAACTATGAACTGTGGTTGATAATGTCTCAGTTTGTTTATCAGTTATAACAAACATGCAGCACTGATGAAGGATGTTGGTTGTGGAGGAGTCTCTGGGGGAAAGGGGAAGTATGTGCAAACTGTGCACTTTCTGCCCAATTTTGCTGTGAACCTAAAACTTGTCTTAAAAAAAAGTGTATACATAATGTTCTTGGCTTTTGAGGAGAGTTATAATAAATATCTAGATGTGCCTTCCTCCTTTTTTGCCATTAACTATTAAATAAGCTTTTATACAGCATGTTGTACAATGTTTAATGAAAGATGCTTCTCAGAGCTGAGGATCAAGAAAAAGAGGTATCTATCCTGATCGTTTGTTTCCTCTTAGAAAACAAAAGTTATGAAAGCCACCAATTTTTCCCTTTGACTTATGAAGATTTGTATTCAACAGTTCAGCCTTTCTCATAATGGACCTCTTGATACATGCCGTCTCACCCCAACACCACTTTTAGGACTCATAGAAGAGCTGTCAAGGGACGGCATTGATGCGATGAGGAGGAACACAGGGAGGATATAATTCTCCTAAGCAGGTTAGCTGCAAGTTTCAATACTAGAGCACTCTGTCTCAGAAAACTGTTTCCTTGCAGTACATACATTTTCCAAAATCCTGTTTCATGACTATTATTAATATTATTATTACTATTATTTTAATCTGGAGACTGACACACAGAGATGCTTACAGCATTGACCAGAATAAAGTAATCAGGAGGTAATGGACCCATTTCTAGCTCCAAAATCTGTATATTTCCCATTGCACTATATTCATCTGATGTAAATATACTCTGGTGTCTGTTCAGAATTTGAAGAGTTATATAAGGAAGAAAACCTAATACAAATCAGTTTTCTACCAGCCTATGGTTGCATTAAATTCATTTCAGTCTGTAAATTGCTCTTACACATTTGTTTCCAAGCTATTTTCCCAGAATTATCTGTTCCAAGACAAATAATTTGTGATTTTCCATTTTTAATGTCATCATGCTATTTTCTATGAAGTACAAATAATTCACTCCCTTCTCCTTTCTATAAAGGCAATAATTCTGTTTTTACCTACAGAATAGTAAAAAACACTCAGAGTTTACACATTTGTGAAAATTCATTTATTTTTGGTGGTGGCAGGAGTGGAAAAATAAATGTTTCTTAGGTGGTGTACCTAAGAAATGAATTAACTATAACAAAAGTGAATTTATTTTATCTCTCACTGTTGTTAGCTGCCAATAGCAATGTTAATTCCACCAGAAATTGCATGACACATATCTTGTATGTCAGTGGTTCTGAAAATAAATGAACATACATGATCCAGCAGCTGGTTGAAATTTAAAAAATATTTATGCACAGTAAGACTTGTATTGGCTACAAGATAGTTTTATAGTTAAACATTTCATCTTTAACTAATATTCAAATAACTCAGATCTAGTTATGGGCCAATGTCATTCTACAGCCTTTTAAATCATATATAAGCTAATTACATTAGCAGCAGCATTCACTTTCATAAAGTAACCAAAGGCACATCCATTACCCTACTTAACATAGTATGGCATTTAACAACAGTCAGTTATGTTTTAGTATATATGGCACTCTTTACCCAACGTCTTACCTCTGCTCTTAACTCACAAATCACTCTGTCTTTGCTGTTTTGAGATTTGGATTCTTCCTTTACATTGCCTGACAGTTCTTCCATTTCATCATTATGTTGACCAAGACGAATGTCAAACTGAAAAAGAAAGTTGAAATTATAATCACAGGATGCTATAAAGGGTGGTTACAGGATAATCCACATTAGTCTTTCATTTAGCTTTAGTGTTGTTTTGCTTTTTTCCTATGTGGATTCTGGCAAGCTTGTTGCTGTTGATGTAATGATTGTGGTTGAACCATTTATTGTTATACTCGTAGTTCGAAAATGCTAACCTCTAAAAAAAAATAAGCAAATCTCTATAAATTCCAATTCATCAGTTGAAAACTAGGCAGAACTCAGTTACCTCCACAAACTCTGAAACAATTGACCAGCTGGTTTCTAAGCTTACCAATTAACCCTCATCTTTTCATCCTGAATATTAGTACCTCAGTATTCTTTGTAATCTTTTTTATGTCTATTTAATAGCATATTAATTGTAACGGAGACAAACTTGGGCAATGGAAAAAAAAAGTATATGCATACTGCTTGGGCTGATAAAATATATGAAAAACATCTGTTAAAGCTGTCAATAAATTTCCATAGAAAATGACTGCAGAAAAAAATAAAAAGGTGAGAAAAGTCCTACAAATGCAAACAATGATTATTTTCCCACAACTGTTCTTAAAATTAAAAATTTTCAGCAGAACCATGAAATTTGCTAAGTATAGAAAATGTGTAGTTGCACACATATACGCTGTTTTTGTTGTATTGACATATATTTTAAGCTATGTAGGTAAATGTTTCCATCATCCATATTACATAATATGTGTGTAATTTTATAACAAATTAAAATACAAAAGCCAATGTTACACTATCTGTTTAAAAATAAAAAGTAGTACTCATAATGTTGTTATTAATAATAGTAATATTAAGCATGCACTAGTCCCCAAGAACTGAACTTGATATATATTGCCTTAGTTAATGCTAACAGTAATCCTATATGTTAGGCATTGTTATCATTATCCCTCCTCTACAGAAAAGTGAACCATATATATACATACACACACACACACATATGTGTGTGTGTGTATATATATATATATTTTGAGACAGAGTCTCCTCTGTTGCCCAGGCTGGAGAGCAGTGGTGCGAACTTGGCTCACTGCAAGCTCCACCTCCTGGGTTCAAGCCATTCTCCTGCCTCAGCCTCCCGAGTAGCTGGGACTACAGGTACCCGCCACCACGCCTGGCTAATTTTTTGTATTTTTAGTAGAGATGGGATTTCACCGTGTTAGCCAGGATGGTCTCGATCTCCTGACCTCGTGATCTGCCCACCTCGAGATAAACCATAATTTTAAGAGACTTAAGTAACGTTCCTAAATTCACAAAGATAATAACTGGAGGAAGCAGATTTTAAGAAAGTTCTTGCCAAATGCATTACCTGAGTATTAAATCATTATCGCATCCATAATTATAGACCTAAAGGCCACTGAAATAATTGTCTCAAAGGCAATAAACTGATAGGAAAAGATAGTAAAGGAAACAGCAGAAAATGTCATAGTCCAAGTATATTAGAAATCAACTACAATAATGGTAGAAGCTGATTTCCCAACACACTACAGAGAGACTCCGTGTTCAGAGCTGGTAACATAAAGAGAGCACACAGAAGGCAAGGAGGAGGACAAGAGAAAATACCACAGAGTTCTTTGGAAGTCTGAGTAGGCAAGTCCAGCTCACTATCATGGTAGTTAAATAGACGATGTGGCATTAATCCCTAGCCAGAAGAACATAAATTACTTTGCTAAATAAAACAGAGGATAGTAGAAGTAAAATGAAAGCAACCAATTTTGGTTGAGGTTTATCAAAAGAATATCGAATTCATTTGGGTAATTGAATGCCCCCCGTTTAACTTCTGAAATCTCGTCATTAAACCACAGGGAATTAAATCCATCAATAAACCCTTCAGTTGCCAACAGAACTCTCAATGAACTGTACCACTCAAAAGAGAGAGGAGGCAGGAAAGCAAATTTTTATAAACAACAGCAAAGGAAACCCACATCAAATACCTCAAATAAATCCATATCATTCATCATTGTGAGTGGAAAAATCAAAGATCTCTGGGCATGTGAAGAACATAAGAGTGGCATAAAACAAAACAAAACAAAACAAGAAAAACAGGAATAGTCAAGGTTGCGATTAAGAAACAGAATGTCTATAGAGGAAAGAAAAAAATGGAGGAAAAGGGAGGCCACATGGAGAAGGAGAAAGGACGGAGGCTCTTAAAATAACTGAAGGAAGAGATCATGGTGGTTTTTGATCAGAATAATGGTGGAAATGGAGAGAAGTAACTGGATCCAATGTAAGATATAAAAGAGGATATTAGTTTTAAAAAACTACTGTCATCACTATCTTCAAGAAAAAAGTAAGAATATATTACACTCATAAATTAAGGACACAGCAAATTCAAAAATTTAAACAATAAAATACAGTCCTCTAGGAAACTTTTTAAATACGTCAAGAAAAAAATGTATTTGGGAAGTAAAGTTCAATACTGGAGTGTACTGAAGTTTGGTCCTGGTGCCTGCCCTGTTTCTGATCTACTCCATTGGATGGTTCCCGTGTACCTACTTCATTTTTACTAATTGCAATGCTGGCAAATTTTAAGTGTCTGTCTCCAGCATATAGTTTTCCATTGAACTTTGAACGCACATGTCCAGCTTCCTACTCAACACCTCTAAACGGCATCCCACACTTAACACCCTGGAAAGCCGAATTCAGAGCTTCTCCCTTAAAACTGTTTCTCTGTCAGTCTTTGTCACCTCAGTAAATATCGATACCATCCTTCCCAAAATTATTGAATATGTTAAGTTCTTTATTTCTCTATGCCACATCCAAACTAAAGCTAACTAAATCAGCTTGCCCTTCACAAAGCATGATAAATCCAGTTACTTCTCTCCATTTCCACCATTATTCTCATCAAAAACCACCATGATCTCTTACTTCAGTTATTTTAATAGCCTCCATTCTTTCTGCTTCTGCATGTAGCCTCATACTTCCTTTCTCAAGATAGCAACCAAATAAAGCTTTTTAAAAAGCAATTCAGATCATGAAACTCTCCTGCTCAATTTTCTTCAATAGCTTTTCAATCAACTTACTATATAAATCAAAGTCATTATCCACATGATCTGATAACTCCTCAGCCCTCATCTCCTACTCCTGGTCCTCATTCTACTCCAGACCTTCTGTCTTCTTCACTATTATTTGTATATTCTAGGCATGGAGGAGTAAAAAAATAAATAAAATAATAAGTAATAAAATATTATACAACTAAAGCCATTAAAACAATATAGCAGGGAAAATTGATGAACAGATTGATTAAACAACTATACTTTCTCCTTAAAAAACAATTACTTTGAACATTTTAAAATTATGCTTTGGACACAAAATAACCTTAATTTTGCTACTTGCCTCTTCAACTTTAGGTTTAGATTAATGTTTGTAATGAAAATCTATTTAGCAGCTGAGAAATTTAAAGCAGTGGACATATAGATGCTAATAATGATTAATTTAGTGGAATTATGAATGTCATCCACAACTGATATATCACATTTGTTAAGTTGACAGTGACAGAAATAGAAAGTACTCTATGAGGTGAATTACTCAGCATTAGAAAGCATTTTCCAAGTTCCTGTCCTTTTATTTAATATTTATTTAGTTTATTCTCTGGTAAACCTTCTCTTTTTTCTGTGTTTGTACCATAATATAACTCCAAAATCACTGTTTAAAAATCCTCTGTTTTTATTGCAGTGTTTATGAAAATTTAAACCAGGCAATTTGCCATATCCTTGATCTCAGAAATATCTGCTATAATTCACTTCTGGAAAATTATCAGTACCACATATAAATGTGTATTCTATATTCAGATAAGCATGGAATGGAAAAAAACTGAAGACAATCTCCAAGAAACAAAAGTATTGTGTAACATAAAGTATTTTCTTATTCATATATAGTAGAAAAAGAAAAATAATTACAAAAAGGCAAAAAAAGTAACATACCCTATTGTCATTTTGCTTCACATTTTAACCTTCAAAATGATCTAAAAGGATTAAGTAGTTAATGCAGACTCCAAAGTTCTGCTCTTTGGAAATCATTCACCAAATATTTAAGTCAATATTATTAACCATGTAGAATTATTCAATATCCCCTAAACACCAAATCTACCATTTCTCCCATAACTTTCAACAAATAATCTTTCAACTTCTTTCATGGAGAAATAGGAGCTAAGGATCTCCTACTTCTTGTGATGAAATATACAAATTTGCATGTCTCTACAGAAATCTTTTACTCTTTTAAAGAACTTAAATATCTCTTCTAAAGCCAAAGTCTAATCACTTCAGTTGTACTTAGAATTTCATACCTTCAGGGTACTTGGCAAACACATTCTAAGAGTTGTTTATCTCGTGTATCTTGAAATTTTCTTGGTTTCTTCCCCATTAACATGTAATTGCTCAATACTTTCCATTTCGGTTGGGGATGAGGGAGTGTTGGACATCAAGGGTCGAAGGATAATCTTTTCTTTATTATTATTATGATTATACTTTAAGTTCTGGGATACATGTGCAGAATGTGCAGGTTTGTTACATAGGTATACATGTTTCATGGTGATTTGCTGCTCGCTCCCCTTGCCCGCCCCCCAACGATCCCCTGACAGGCTCCGGAGTGCGATGTTCCCCTCCCTGTGTCCATGTGATCTCATTGTTCAACTCCCACTTATGGGTGAGAACATGCGGTGTTTGGTTTTCTGTTCCTGTGTTAGTTTGCTGAGAATGATGGTTTCCAGAGGCCTCAGAAATAACGCCACACGTCTACAACCATCTGATCTTTGAAAAACCTGACAAAAACCAGCAATTGGGAAAGGATTCCCTATTTAATAAATGGTGCTGGGAAAACTGGCTGGCCATAGGCAGAAAACTGAAACCGGACCATTTCTTACATCTTATACAAAAATTAACTCAAGATGGATTAAAGAGTTAAACATAAAACCTAAACCATAAAAAAAACTAGAAGAAAACCTAGCTAATACCATTCAGGACATAGGCATGGGAAAAGACTTCATGACTACAACCCCAAAAGCAATTGCAACGAAAACCAAAATTGACAAATGAGATATAATTAAACTAAAGAGCTTCTGAACAGCAAAACAAACTATCATCAGAGTGAACAGGCAACCTACAGAATGGGAGAAAATTTTTACAATCTACCCATCTGATCAATGTCTAATATCCAGAATCTACAAGGAATTTAAACAGATTAACAAAAAGGATAATATTTTATCCAGTCTTGGAGCTTCCACTCAAGTTCTTTGTTTCCTCTTACCATCAAGTGCCTTGAAAGAGTTGCTGCACTTAACTTTCTCACTCACTTCTGCTACCAGCATTCCTCATACTTTCCACCACACAATATTCAGTTCTGCCCTTACTTGAATCCTTGGCAGAACTATACACTGTTGACAATGCCCTTGTTCAAAGACTCTCTTCCTTGGGCTTATACAAAGAATAGTTTTCCTGCTTCCCGATGTTTAACGTGGGTTCTTTTCTATTTCCTAAGTGTCTTGGCTGGGTTGAGAAATAAAAGGAAAGAGCACAAGAGAGAGAAATGTAAAGCTGGGTGTCCAGGGGAGACATCACATGTCGGCAGGATCGGTGATGTTCCCCAGCCATAAAACCAGCAAGTTTTTATTAGGGATTTTCAAAAGGGGAGGGAGTGCACAAATAGGGTGTGGGTCACAGAGATCACATACTTCACAAGGTAATAAAATATCACAAAGCAAATGGAGGCAGGGTGAGATCACAGGACCACCAGATGAGGAGAAATTAAAATTGCTAATGAAGTTTCAGGCACGCATTGTCACTGATAACATCTTATCAGGAAACAGGTTTGAGAGCAGATAAACTTTCCGACCACAATTTATTAGGCAGGAATTTTCCTCCACCTGATAAGCCTGGGAGCGCCACAGGAGACTGGGGTTTATTTCATCCCTTCGGCTTCAACCATAAAAGATGGCTTGCTTTGAGAGGGCTGTCTATAGGCCTACCCTCAAGGTGCGTTCTCTTTCTTAGGGATGTTCCTTACTGAGAAAAAGAATTCAGTGATATTTCTCCTATTTGCTTATGAAAGAGGAGAAATATAGCTCTGTTCTGTCCGGCTCACCAGCGGCCAGTTCAAAGTTACTTCTCTTGTTCCCCGAGCATCGCTGTTATCTTGTTCTTTTTTTAAGATACTCAGATTTCATATAGTTCAAACACATATGCTCTACAAACAATTTGTGCAGTTGATACAATCACAGGGTCCTGAGGCGACATTCATCCTCCTCAGTTTACAAAGAAGATGATGGGATTAAGAGATTAAAGTAAAGACAGGCATAGGAAATCACAAGAATATTCACTGGGGAAGTGATAAGTGTCCATGAAATCTTCACAATTTATGTTCAGAGATTACAGTAAAGACAGGTGTAAGAAATTATAAAAGTATTAATTTTGGGAACTAATAAATGTCCATGAAATCTTCACAATTTATGTTCTTTTGCCGCGGCTTCAGCCGGTCCCTCCGTTCGGGTCCCTGACTTCCCGCAACACCCTCCTGCTTGGATTTCTGTGCAGTTTCTCCTTTTCTCTCTGTCTTGCTTGGTGTCAATCCTCAGTGCCCCAACCCAGAGTCATCCCACCTACTGTCATGGCTTAAGCCATCATCTCTCTGTTCATTGTTCAACTTTCCTTTCTACATTCATAAATCCAAAATCCTACCAAACACTTCCAACTCAACCTCAACATATTCAGAACTAAATTCACTGTCTTTTTCCCTTACATTTTTCTTCTTGTTGTTGTGTTCTCTTGGTGAATGTCCACCTGGCTGATAAGGTCAGAAATCTTAACTTCTCTTTCTGTGTCACCTCCCCTGAATCTTCATGCATTTGCAACATTCGTTTAATCACCAATCATTGTCACTTCCTTCACCTACATATTTCTCAACATACCTCCTCCAACACCAAGCTCAGGACACGTGAATATTTCTATCTAGATTACTGTAACAGGCTCATAACAGTTTCCTCATCATGCTCACCCCCCAAATCTTTTCTTCACACTTAAGTTTGGGTCATTTTTTGAAATTGTGATCAGATTGACCTTGGTCAATAAATTTTGTTAGCTCTCCCGATTGCCTTCATGTTGGTACACACGTTTTTAATGTGGTTCTTGAGATAAGTATTGAATATCAATTAGCATAAGGGTATATGAGCAAGTATTTTACATTTGGTCAGGTTTTGGTAGCGATATATTCTTATGAAAGCTGAGGAACGTAAGGAGGAAATGTGTCCAAAGAGTAGACTCAAATGCAGTGGGACCAGAAATATGTGACAGCAAGGTTAAGATTCCAAATAACATGTATTATTTATCAATGCAAAGAGAAGTCTTCAAATGGGAAGATAAACCACAGAGAAGTATTTTATGCCTTAGATCATTGCTTCAAAAAATTTAGCCACAATCCCTTAAAGTAGATTTTACCTAATTCCCTCCCTTAACTTTAGAGAATGGTAGAAAATACATTGAAGAATGTTTAGCTTTAACAAATAAAAAAGTTATTGTATTCTTCAAGTCAAAATATGGATGTCAAATAACTTATCTCAATGGTCTTTTGTTCTCTTACGTATGTATTTTTTAATTTTTAAAGTTTTTGTTAAAATGGTTTATTTATTTGAACTCAAAAATAAAATTTTTAGTGAATTTTAAATATTTACTTTTCATAAAATGAGTATTTTAACTCAGTTTCAGAAAAAAAAAAAAGGTATATGGACTTGGAAGCATGAAATTAAGAAGTTTGTTTTTCTGGAAATGCAATAAAAGGAAATATCATTGAGAAATAATATATTCAATGGTAGTTGTCTGGATTTCTGTCTTGTGCCAGAAGCGATATATTTTCTCCCCAAAATGGCATCTCCAAGAACTAAGTAGCCCTCTTTATCTCCCTCCAGCTGGGATAGATTCATTCCCTTCCACTCCCTCTTCTCTCTTCTTTCAATAACACTGTGTAGGTGTTAAAGGCATGGGTTATGACCAATGAACAGAATTGTCCTTTAGGCCAACAACCCATAGGCAGTGGCACCAAAAGTCTCACCCCCAGCCCCCAGGACAGAGGCCACAGAGCTGGCAGTTTCCACTGTCTCAGGGAGAAGGAGCCAAAAGCTGACTCAGCACAAATCAAAGCCCAGTTGGAGAGAGAATAAGTGCTTCTATGCCCAGAGTAGGCAAGTTGTGGGCAGGAAAAGGGAAGATTTTGCAGCCACTCCATATTTAGAAACAAGGGTAAAACTGGACCCTTTTCCACCACTATGATCTACTGCTACTGAGCTCCAGGGGATCTGAAAGCCCAAAAGGATCTAAATAAATCAGGAGAACTTGGCCCAGACTGGAGATAAGAGTGACAAATGGGAAGATATGTGAACTTAATAGTGTGTGGAAAGATGACGTTGGGAACATCAGCTCTTCATATAGCTGCCAGCCCTACAGACGACAACACAGTAAGAACCAAGACAACCATTCTAGACTGATGTAGCTGGGCTTCAAGGCTATTCCCAGGTACCACATCAAGTGTGAGATCGCACTCCAGGTGTGATACATGAGAGGGAAGAGGAGTGCAAACTTAGCTGTGGTGGATCGGTGCTGGCCCCAGACACAGGGACTTCACAAGTTTCAAATAAGACTCAAAGTTCCCGGGGAGCAAAAGGGCCGACATACCAAAAAGACAGACCCATGCACTCAAAGCAATACCAGTGCCACGGTGGCAAATGGACATCGCCATGGGAATAGACTAACTGTAGATAGAGCTATGGGAAGATAAAGGGCAGTTTGAACCTATGTTCTTATTCCAGAGCCACTCCATCTCTTTTTTGACTGAGGTTCCCAAAGGAGCAGCTTTTCTGATATAGAGCAGAGGGTTAAATTGGGCTCCAAGGCAATGACAGCCAACATGTCTTCGCAAGAGTGCAACCATCTTGCATCTGGCCTGGACAAAAGTCTACATGTTGACATTTTAAATAGAATGATTATATCACACTTTACTGTAAGCAATGACATCTTAAAAACATAGAAATGTGATATTTGGTATCATCTACTTACAATTTTATATTGTTATTTTATTCCCTCAATTTTTATTATCCCATTGCCTCCAGATTATCATACCATGATATGTGAAATGTTTACACTTGAGAAAGTTTTTACTCTATAATACGCAATAAAACTGTGGGTATAAAGTATGTATGTATCTATTATTACTATAACACCCCAAATATTTTTAAAAGTTTCTTTTGGAATGAATTACCCTAATAATTGTTATGTGTACACAATTGCTTAAAAATAAACAAGATAGTACAGATTTTGATAATTATTAAATATAAACTAATCATTTACTAGAAATGCATCTCTTAATGAGATAGGTGAACTTTTTTCAATTAATTTGTGTGTTTATGGATGAAATTAGTTACTGATAGAATGACATAAGAATTATTCTTTTGTTAATGTAGGCATTAAGAAAATTGATCACACATGTTAGATAGACATGGAAGAAGTTTTATTTAATCAGAGTCGTTGTGTTTTATTAACTATCCTTCTAAATACATGACAAAGACACATTTTTATCTAATATCAAAATTTATTTGTTATTATTTATAAGCTGACCAGTCTGGTAGGTCATATTCCTATATTCTTATAAAGAGAAAGTTAGAAACCACCTGAAATGCCAAAGATCTGTGACCCATTGATTAGTTTATTTCTCAACAACAATATTTCAACATATCTCTCTGAGCTCCAGGGGATCTGATATCTCTCTATTAAGTACCCCAAGTGTTTTTCCACTCTCACAAAATGCTTCAAAATAATACTGAGAAAAAGAGACGAGTATGCCCTTCATTCGAAAAGTGGATGGAAGGTAATATAGGAAAGGAAAATTTGCTTGCAAAGTACTTCCTTAGGCAGATTAATTTATGAATAACTATATATGGAAGTTGTGAATCTGGAATTAAAAAACATATACTTATTCCTGTGAGGAATCATAGGGAGACGGCAGTGGTATGATGATGGTAATTATTCTAAAGTCTGCAAGTCTCTCCATAAAACCAGTCGGAGCAGTGAACTTAACAAAACCAAAATTGTAGATGCCTATAACAAAATGAGGTGAAAAGTTATTCCTGTGAACCCTAAGACATAAGTAGGTTAAGAAAATCTACTGACACTTCAGGAATTGCAGAAGATCAGCATCTATTTGTGAACATATAAGAAAAGGAGGACGTGAGAATATGGGAACCCTTCAGTTGGCAATCGTCATGCCTTGGCAAGTGTGTCAGGCCAATGTGAGAACAGTAAATACAACTAGGAGAGTTCACACATTTTTACACAACCTGATTTGTGAGTGAATGGAAGAGGCTTGTGGTAAACCCTAAAGAACTAGGAAAGTGTTAATTCTTTATACTTTCATAAACAAAACAAAGCAAAACAGAAAACATAAAGCTTCCTTCAAAAACACACCCTCTACTGAGAAGAGAATACTGATAATAAATGGGAATAGTGGCAATATTGATGGGAATAGTGGCAATACAAGCAGAGAAAAGAAATAACCCAGAGTCAGACATTTTTGGAGAGAACAAGAAATATTTGGAAAGAACAAGGAATAGTTTGGATATTCCATGAAAATATTAAGAATAGTCAGCTCTTAAGCAGTGAAGCCAGAAAATGTTTCCAGATTCAATCTTTTTATTATCAGTACAAAAATTAATTCATGCCATAATGAGCAACAGAAGACAATTGTAGTTGAACCATATATGATCTTATTAAGGACAAAAAGATAAAAATAATGTTTTAAAGATAGTGAAAGTATGCTACTGACAATGAAGCAGTGGAAGATATATGTCCACTATAGAAAAAGAAAAACAGAACTAATTTTTAATGCAATTGAACAACATTATTAAAACAATAAATAGTATGATGCAGGAAAACCAGGAATTAGAAAAATGTAACAGTACCCAGGAAAGAATTAGAAATAAAAGAAAAAATCATTACACTTCAGGTCAGGGTTTATTTTCATGGAAAATGAAAAAGCAGGCAGCAGTAGGATCCCAATCTCGGTATTTTAAATGAGCTGACTGTACACAAAAATCTCAGTATGCTTCTCTCTGGGTGACCTTTCTTGTTTTCTTCTTTGTACTTTTCTGTCTCTTCTATATTGAAAGAATAGAAAATAGAAGAAAAGAAAAATTGTTTCAGAATAAACTAGAAGGAACGGAAGAGCAAATTAGTGCAACAGATGATTTCTTGAGGAAAGATGAAAAGAAATAAAATGCTAAAATCCAAAAATAATGAGGATAGATTAAAAAGGGCTTTAGAAACTATGACCAATAAAGAGAGGCAAAAATAATTCAATATATTTACAATTTTTCCCAGTCTTTCCACTGAAATGGCCTAGAAATAATGACCATCTCAGTATCTATGCACATATGTATGCATAGATTGTAGTCTTAAGATGTTTCCCACTGAAAGAACCCTGGACTCTAAAGAGTTTGCTTTATCCAGGTCTGAAACAGGGTGATTCCAGTATATCTTGTCATTCTATGAAGTCAGAAATCTATAAAAAATTGATGTATTATTACTAATACATCAATTGCACTCAATAGATAATATAAAGAGGTTCCTGCTTTCTAAATATGGTAGATTTTGAATATCAGTAAGGATAATACAGTAATAGAATGAAATACATCCAATAAGTTTAAATCCATGTCTTAATATTGATACTAAAAAAAGAAAAATTTATCAAATTTGATCAACATTGAAGAATGGTAGCGAACCAATTCATTATTTTGTTACTTGGTTAAAGAAATGGCGGGGTTGGGGAGAATGTAAATTTATTATGTGTCCTGACTTACTTAAATGAACAAAATATTATATGAGATGAAGTTCTCTTTATTTAAATATTCCAAATAATAGCTTGGGCAGAAATAATTGAGCTAGAAAATTACGGCTTTGCAACTCCTGATTCATCTATGGTTCTAGGCAATGAGTATCAGTCTACTAATTCCACAGTCAGACACAATCATATATCATGTGCTTCCTAATAGAGAAACACACTGACACATTTCTATGAAAAAGTCTTGAGATTGAATCAAACCAAACTCTTTAAATTCGACTTTCATTTTGTAGGAGACACAGAGGATGGAGTAAAATAGCAAACAGTACTACAGTACAGGGTATTGCACATTAAAACTCTACAGGATAAATGATCTAGTTTTTTAATGAATAAATTATAAAAAGAGAAAAAGGAGAAATGGAGAAATAGATATAAATATATATATATATAAACCACACTTTAAAATATATATCCAATCAAGATGTCTGTGCTTTATTTGATTTCTGATTCAAATAAAGTAAATAATTTTAAAATCATATTTCTTAGTAAATTGAAATTTTGAACACTAAATATTTAATATTAGCAAATCATTTTTCATTTTTTTGGTTTAAAATGTTATTGTTATATTTAGTGATAAATAAGTCTTTATGTTTTGAGATATATGCTGTAATACTCCCAGACAGAATAATGTAAGGTAAAAATGCAGATGGGAATAATATGGACAAAAAATACTGTTCATGAGATTAAAATTATTAAATATGGCTGATGGAAATGTTGGGGTTCATTATAGTATTCTTTGTATTTTTGTACACAGCCAAAGTTTTCCATAATAAAACATTTTAAAAAGTAAACTCTACGCCCACTCTATTTATAGGCATACTTGGAGAGTAGCCCAGCATAAGAGCAAGATCTATTAGTCTAAAGTCTTTTTGCCTGTTAGTGATTCACTAAGAGAATCTGCCACCTCTTGAAGACATTATTACTCTTTGACATAGAACTCTGTAACATACATGTAATAGGAGGCTAACTTTTTGTTTCTATATATGGTTGTGGGGGTGCAGATGAATATGGATGGCAGTTCATCCAAGGGTGGAACTACTGAATCATAAAATTTTTATAAATAAAAAATATGAAAAGTAATACATCCTTACTGTGTCTATTATAAATGATTGAAAGGGTTGTTTTAAATCAGTACTGCCATTCTGTAATCCCTAACTCAATGGAGTCAAAGTGAAGGTTCAGTGCCTGTTTCAACAATCCAAGGTTACACATTTTAGCCGATGGCTGATTTTTGTCCACAGAGTCACTGAAAGGCCAGGAAAAAGCCAATTAGAGTTCCAAATAATTATTTATTTTTCTTAACAGACATATCCACAAGGTTACAAAGGATATCACATGGTCAATAGATAATTCATTATGACTTGCTCAGAATATTGATCTGAGAAATGTAATTTGTAGTTTATCAAGAAGTTATCTAGCATATATTTCAGATAAGGAAATACAAGATGGTGTGTGGTTCTTTATGTGATTGTTTATCAATCTATAACATATACATTTAGAGAGAGTTGATTATATAAATTTGTTCAATCAGTAGAAGGAGGTTATTTTGTAAAATTATTGGCAAATACCTAGCTCCTTTAGAAATCAATCAGTTTCTATTATTCCATTTTTAATCTAAAAATATGCCTGATTTTCCCTTAAATTTTGAGTTATTTATTTCTAACAGCTTCAGATACTGAATCACAACAAATAATTTTATTTCTTAGTCATAGTCTTCAAATGAAATGTCTAGCAAAGTGCTCACCAAGATGAGCACCATCAGAGACAGAACCCTCAGGGGCTGCAGAGTATTCAACAGGGTGGCGATCAGTGCATACTTTTAAGAAAACTAACATCTGAAAGAATTAAAAGTAACAACCTCTAGGATTCACACAAGGCCAGTTAATAATCATCCCCATTCTCAACAGCCAGAGTGGAAGACCTCATAATTCACAGTCCATTGGGTAAAGTACTCCATCCAAATGGTTTTGTCTCAGTACTCAGTAGGTAAAATAGCCCTAGGCTAAATGCTACTCTGGTCTCATCTAACAAGACTTAAAAGCTTGAAGACATGAAAGATATGTTTCCAAGTAATGGAATTAGGACTCAGAACAAAGGTTAAGAATAATTACAAAATGACGAAAATATTTAACACTCAACAAGATAAAATTCATAATGACAAGCATCTAATCAAAACTTACATGTCATGAAATAAATAGAAAAATACAACACATAATGCAGAAAAAAAAAACAAAAAACATTTAAACTGCTCCAGAAAAAGAAAGCACAAGTGATAAAATAAGCATGGTAGTCATCAAAAGAAACTTAATGTTCCTCTTAGCTTGACAAAACTTCAGACAGGTTTACTCGTGACTGTAGCCCCTGATTTCCCTTTTCTTGGAGCATGTATTTTTAAAAAGAAAAATAAAAACTTGCAAATTATTTATCTGCCCCTTTAAGGAATAAATGTTTTCCCAGTTTCTTGACAGTTTTATATTCCAGAAATATTTATTCCAAAGATCTGAAAGCCATCTCCTTAAAATGTATATATTAAAAAAGATAGCAATTCTAGTTCTCCCTTTCTCTGCAGCAAGGTAGAAATCTTACTTCAATGGGTGCCTGTTAGAAAAGATAGATGACCAAATCACAGAGAATAACATTGGAAAACTGGGGCATACCTCAAAGTGATGGATACAACCCATTGATCAAAACTCCCTAACATCCTCCAGCACTTTCCCAATAGCCCACCCTAGTGAGACCTCAATGACTGCCAATGGGCAGATGGTAGAACAACTTCAAGTCACCTAATATACTGTAAATAGAGTTCCTGGCAAAGAGGAGGGGAAGTTAAATATTTGAAAAATATAATGACCAGAAATTTTCCAAATATAATAAAGAGTAGAAACCTGAAGATCCAAGAATTTCAACAAACTCCAAGCATAAGAAATAGGAAGGTGGTATCAATGTACATAACAATCAAATTGCTTAAACCAGTGATGAAGAAAAAAGTGTTAACAGCCAGGGAAAAAAAGACAATTTGACATGCATATCAATGATGAATCTCTATGCAGGTATGCTAAGTACCAGAAGATAGAAGAAAAAAGTAAACACTGTAGGATTACATTTTGATACAATTCTAGAAAATGCAAACTAATCTATGGTGACAGAAAATAGATCTGTTGCTGATGCTGATGCTGATGCTAAATGCTACTCTGGTCTCATCTAACAAGACTTAAAAGCTTCAAGACATGAAAGATATGCTTCCAAGTAATGGAATTAGGACTCAGAACAAAGGTTAAGAATAATTATAAAACGATGAAAATATTTAACACTCAACAAGATAAAATTCATAATGACAAGCATCCAATCAAAACTTATTAGGGCTCATCATGTGCAGACATCACAGGTAACAAAAGTGATTAGATGCCTTCAGGTCTATGGCAATATGTTCCTCTCCAGATTTGAGACACCTTCCTGAGGACAGTGGGGAGAATCCCAGATAGATTAAATCAAAACCCGAGATCAGATTTCCTGAAGTAGATTAGCATGAGGGCATTCGTCATACCTTAAACTGAGGTATTAAAAAATACTAGACTAAAAATCAAAGCTTCAGAGTCTAATGATACATGCACAGAGTTGTTTACTGAAAAATCGTGCACAGGGACAAAAGACGGAAAAAAAGAATAATGTTCACCATTAGGAAAATAATTCAATAAATTGTGGAATCATCACGTTGTGAAACATTCTGAAGCCATTCAATTCCTAGTTTCCTTGGAATTTTGGCCATGAGATGTTGAGTAAGAAAACCATTCATGTGATCTAGTACATGAAAATTACAAAATACTATAGGTATCTGTACGTATTTGTCTTTAGTTATATGTACACATATACTATGAGTATATAAGTATATAGTTATTCATACATATTGGCATATGGTTTTGTATTGAGCATTAGGAAGATAAAGGAATCTGCAGTGAGTGATACAAGGTAAGTGGAGCAGGAAAGAAAGCAAAAATGTATATGCAAAAATAAACTCTACAATACTTATTTAATGTAGAATAATAGCTATAAATTTATATAAATGCTTTTTGTTCATATATACATATCATTGTTTAAAAGAAAATAAAGAAAACAAAATAAAGAATGGATCATTATATTTGCTGTATATGTGTGTGTATATATATACTGTATGTGTGTGTATGCTGTATAAGTATGTGTATAAATGTGTCCATTCATGCACATATATTGTGTGTATATATATGCATATATATCCATAATATTTAAATCAATCACAGCTATAAAATAAATAAATCATGATTGTGATTTTAGGAAAATGCTGTGTAGAAACATCTTCAAGGTATATATTTGAAAGTGATACCATTTTAATTTATCACTTATAAACTTTTTAAACTTCACAGATTATTCTATGAGCTCCCTCTCTCTTCCCGCTCCACGACCCTGAGTCCTTCAGCTAATACAGAAGCTGAAATAATAGGATATGAAAGTTAGTAGGGCTGTGCACAGTGGCTCACACCCTTAATCCCAGCATTTCGGGAGGCCAATGTGGGAAGATCACTAGAGGCCAGGAGTTGGAGACCAGCCTGGGTAACACAGTGAGAAACACCCTTTTCCAAAAATTTTAAAAATTATAAATTAGCCAGTTGTGGTGGTGCATGCCTGTAGTCCCAGCTAAACTAGAGGCTGAGGTGGGAGGATCACTCGAGCCAGGGAGTTTAAAGCTTCAGTGAGCTAGGATTGTGCCACTGCACTCCAATGTGAGCAACAGAGCAAGACTGTGTCTCTTAAGGGAAGAAAAAAATGATATTCGGAAGAAAAGCATGTTTTACATTTTTCCTATAGACAAATAGAGTTTTAAAAGAATTAACACTATTTACTTCTTAATTAAATATTGCCTAAAGCTGTACAATAATTACTGCAATATAAAACTAAAGAAAAAATTCACGTTTGGGAATATTTTATGAAGTTAAAGTATGTGATTTAATTTTATCAAGTAAAAAAGAAATATTGCCAACTATGGTCACAATGAAAGATCTTACATTTCTGGAAAGCCTTGGAAATTAAAATGTATTTTTTTCTCTCTCATTCCTTCTCTACCAAACACAAGAAAGTGGCCTATATTCCTGCCAAATCTAAAGTTTTCATTTAAGAAAAATAATATTTAAAAAAATTTTTTCTTGCCTCAGACATGACTAACACACACCTGAATGTTAACATTTTTCCTATGAGAAAGAGAAAATTACACTATTTAATATATATTTTTAAAAGCTATTTGGTTTTTTTAAAAAACATTATGTATATGTTCTTTATTGAGTTGTGACAGAAAAAAGTGCTATCATAGCAGATTACAGAAACTCTGAAAACCTACCTAAAGTGAAAGTCACAAAATTCCATTTATATGAAATGCCCAGAATAGAGAAATCTACAGCAAAAAATTAGTTAATGGTATTCTCAGGCTCTCGGGGCTGCAGAGAAATAAGAAGTGACTATTAATGTACACTGAGTTCTTCTTGGACTGATGAAAATATTCTACAGTTGATTATGGTATTAGTTATACAACTCCGTAAATATATTAAAAGCCACTTAACTGTATTTTTAAATGGGTGAATTGTATGGTATGAGAATTATATTTCAATAAATCTGTTAAAATATGTAAAGAGCAGAGGTTGTTTTATTCAAAAGGAATACAGCATTTATGCCTTCTAACTAAATTTTATATCTTAAAGGGCTTCTGCTTGGAGCATTCTTAATCAAATGATCTGAAACATAACAAGAGCTTTCACCTCTTAATTCGTCTTATTGACACCCCTATCTTAGGAAGAGTCAAAAACCCTACTCTCTCACCTCTTTACATATTCATAAAGTAGCATTGAGTGTGTGGTTCAAAGAGGAATTTCCTAACCTCAAACTCTGTGTATCAATCTTGCAATGGGGCTTGAACATGATGCTGCTTACTTTTTATGCAAATAAATTAGTCTTGGAAATACTGTTTCTTATAAAATCTTTTGCGAATGGGGTGTCTTAAAATGTGTTAACACATTCCCTAACTCTCCCATCACATATGACATTCCTGAAGTCTTTGGGAATAGGAGTCTGACCTGTGCAAATATTTTCTGCAACCAAATCACTGACAAAATTTCACTTTCTTTTTTAAGGACTTTGTGCCTTTTTGTGTGAACAATGTAAACACAAAGCAGCAGCAAAAGCCACTTAGGTAGAAAAAACGAAAGAACAATAGTGAATAGGATAAAATAAGCAGTGCTAATTCTCAGCAACTTTCCTTCCCATGTTCTAAAGCTTTCTTTATCTACTTGCATTAAGCCCATCTTCAAGCATCTGCTGATCACTTCTTACTAAGAGTCAGACCCCAAGGTAGCAGGAGCCCACAAAGACTTAAAAAATATATAAAAACTAAAACTAAAAAAAAAAAAAAAGATGGTTTCTGTGCTCAGGGTGGTTTATACCCTACACGCAAAGAGGCATGTATTACAAGTGTGTGTAATCACTTCTGCACCTGGTAAATTCAAGTTTTGCTTTTTAGAACCTACTTGTTTTTAATATTTCTGATCTGAGATTGATTGAATCCATGGATGCAAAACTCATGGAGGAGATATATACCTTATTTAACTTATTGTTAATATTGATTATTGGGTTAACTTAAAAATAATTTTTATATGTATTGTAGAAAAGGTATTATGCTGCCGGGCGTGGTGTCTCACGCCTGTAATCCTTGCACTTTGGGAGGTCCAGGCGGGTGGGTCACCTGAGGTTGGGAGTTCCAGACCAGCCTAACCAACACGGAGAACCCCCATCTCTACTAAAAATACAAAAATTAACCGGACGTGGTGGCGGGTGCCTGTAGTCCCAGCTACTCGGGAGGCTGAGGCAGGAGAATGGCGTGAACCCGGGAGGCGGAGGTTCCGGTGAGCCAAGATGGCGCCACCGCACTTCAGCCTGGGCTACAAGAGTGAAACTCTGTCTCAAAAAGAAAAGAAAAAAAAAAAAAAAAGAAAAGGTGTTATGCTAACATAAAGATACCTATATTTGTTTGATTTTATTTTCATTTCTGAACTAAACCATTTTTTATTCTACAAAGGAGAAGAAGTACAATTCCTCCTCTGCACAGGTGGGCTCACAGTGAAGCTAAAAACGTTTGAGTTTCAGGGCACCTCTCTTGTCTAGTTCTCTAACAGGAGCTTGACAGAGGTCCTAGCAGAATGTAAATATGATCACACGTGTGCAGAAGTGCAAACACACACTTGGTTATAAGTGTGTGTGCTTATAGCACGTGTGCAGTGGGTCACAGCACTATGAAGAAGAGGGCCGCCTAATGGAGTCTTGGGGGTTAACCTAAAGGAATACAGACGACCATAAATAACGGTTTCATCGAGTCAGATTTTCTTTTCTTTTTTCTTTCTTTCTTTTTTTTTTTTTTTTTAACAATTTGGGGATAAAGAAAAATTGGGAATAAAAGTAAATATTTGAAATGAGAAAACAATTTGCAAATTTTGGAAAGCTCACAAATACCATTAAGAAATCACAGAAAACATAATAAAATCTAGAAAACATAATAAAAGTTATAGTAATAATTTTAAAATGAATAGTAATAATTTTAAAATGACTAATACTTTTTCCTAGCTTTTTGACTTTATACTTTTTCCTAGCTTTTTGGCTTTATATACTCTAATCAACTTTTAGTACGAGAGTGATATAGTAATATCATTTTTCATAGATAGCATTTAGTCTTTTTTCCAGACTTTTTCCAAAAGTTGATCATTTTTTGAGAATGAAATTGAGAGAAGTAAGCTCACAATGTAACACAAAGGTCTATTTCTTATTTGGAATATTCACTCTTTGAAGTTTCTATCCCCCAAATGCAGGTATTCTTTAAAAAGTATATTTTATGTAATTTTCATTTAAAAGTATGGTGCATTATCAAACACATTTTAGAAATGGGAGAACTTTCATATTGACTAAATATACATCAGAAACAAATAAAAAATATATTTCACTATCTACAAACTGTATGTAGTCTCAACTCAACATCAACTTGGGAAGATCACAAATATTTCTGCAGCTCATTGATGCCAATCAGAGAAGAAAGCAAGAATATTGGGTGAAAAGTCAGAGTGGAAACAGATAGAGATATTAACACGTGTGTCTCAATTATCTTATGAAAATTGCATAAAAATACATGTGATGATATTTACATCCTGCTAGGACTTCTGTCATAGTCATACTAGAGGCCTGAATAAGAAAGGGGCCCTGAAACTCAAACTGTTGTAATTTCACTGAGAACCTACCGAGGAGGAATTGAACCTCTTCTCCTTTGTAAAACCAAAAATGGTTTCATTCAAAAACAAAATTAAAAATAAATCAACCAAATATCAAGTATCAGTATGTTAGCACAATATCTTTTCAACAATACATATAAAAATTATTTTAAGTCAACCTAGTAATCAATATAAATAGTAAGTTAAATAAAGTATATACTTCCATATCCATGAGTTTTGCATCCATGGATTCAATCAATCTAATATCCGAAATATTCAGGAAAAAAAAAATCTATAGAGTTCTGAAAAGCAAAACTTGAATTTGCCAGGTGCCAGAGTGCTATGTTGACTCCACATGCATGAAATGGTGTGTAGGAATTATAAGTAACCTAGAAATGGCATATTAAGAATTATAAGTAATCAAGATACGATGTAAGTATATGAGAGGCTGTGCATAGGTCATATGAAAATACTATGCCATTTTGTGTAAGGGACTTGAACACCTGTGGATTTTGGTATCTGCAGAAGATCCCGGAAACAATCCCCCACAGATACCAAGGGATGACTATTTCATTTCAAATTTGAAATTACAAACTAGAAGCACACATAGCTCTTTCACTGCCAATAATAAACCTAGTCAAAGGAGAAAAAAATGAGTGGGAAGAAGCTGGCATTGCAGCAAGTACACTTAGGTCAAGTTGTGGCTCTTTCAGTAAGATTGTTGCATGAGTCAAGCTTCTGCAGAGAAACAGAGCCAATAGGATGTGTGTGTGCATGCGCGTGTGTTCATGTATGGACATATAAACACATTTATATATATTTAGAGATATTATATCTGTAATTGTATGTTAAGAGATTATAAGTACACACAGATCTAAGATCTGCAACTGGCAAACTGGGGACTCAGGAGAGTTGATAGTGTAATTACAATCTGAAGTCAGAAAAAAATAAAAAATAAACAATGTCCAAGCTCAAAGGCAATCAGGCAGGAGGAGTTCCCTCTTACATATGGAGGCTCAGGCTCTGTTCTGTTTGGACCTTTGACTGATTGGATGGGCGCCACTTGCCCTGGGGAGGACAATCAACTTTACTCAACCTATGGATTCAAATGTCAATCACATGGCCTAGTCAAGTTGTCACATAAAATTAACAGTCATAGTTGGTCTTTGGGATCTCCATAATATCCTCTAGCTTTGCAATCTGATATCTCAAAGCAGCGGATCTCAATGTATATGTAAAAATAATTAGCTTCTCCAAAGCAAAGAAATCAGAGAAGCATCTCTAATCAGTTAGAAAAAAATCCCCAAAAATGTATTTAAAACAAAGAACTTCTCAGTTGAATCTAATGGATTCTGTTAATTCAGTACAATTGCATTAAAGAATTTTTAACTGTTTTAAATAACATTCAGATTATCCATGTGAGAAACCTTATGAGATTCCATGAGAACTTCATTTTGTACACATTAGATGTTTTAATACAGATAAAGAATTATATCTTCCTCTAGCTTTGATCATAACTTCAGAATTACATTACAAAGAAGTATTGCCTCATGGGACAATTACACATTCTAAAACGCATTTCAAAGAATACCTTCAGTTCAAGGATGACATTGTATGTCTTCAAATCTCCCAGATGATCTCTGGAAAAATAATAGCTAAAACTGCCTTATGATTTCTTAACTCTCATTAAGTCTATAGCTACTAATTAGGACACTCACAACCCGGGAGAGGTGATGGTAATGCTATGAATCTTCTCCAAGTCCATAGTCCCTTCTCATTAGAGCAGCTAAACCAAGTTCATTTCATAAGTAGCACTTGTGATACTTTGACCTGCTATCCTGGATACAATCCTGGTGCTGCCTCATTCAAGTGCTGTTCTCTGGAGGGTGACCAGTAGTCCATGAAATTTTCTAAAGCAAGAATTTAGCTCAGCAAGATATAATGATTAACTAAGAAGTGGCTGAAAACCAGAAACATGATACTTGCATCTTAAGAAAATCTGTTGGCTGGAATGTTGATTTGATATGAATGTTAATACTCCAGGAGTCCACGTTCGACCAAAAAGGTGGTGGCTTCATGGGATTTTTTGTGTCTTCTTTTTTTTTCCTGTTTTGGGTTGCTGTTTGTTTTGTTTTATTTCAATTCCCTGAATGTTTTTACCATTATCTTGTCTCATCCAAAGGAATCAAAATTCCTCTGTTCATTGATGCATGGCTCATTTTCATGACTGTTTATGCCATTTAGTGCCTAAATAATATTATTCAGGATACACTAGTGAACTATACACATAGAATTTTTTAAATTTTAGATTTCATATGTCTTATGCAAAATTTTTGTAATTTTTATTGGTGAGTTTTTAAGCATATATTTTGGAAGTTGATTATTATTCTTCAAAGAATTTGTGTGGTTATGAAATACTAATGTTAACATCCATTAACCATAATAAACTACCCTTTAACTTAAGATAGTTAAAACTGGCAGAATTATAGAAGTGCATCATAATTTATACCATATTTCATTCCGATGTTCTAACAAGGAAAAAGAATACTCTCCATTTTTCAACCATATTCCCCATATAATCAATTTTATCTCACTGTATATAAACATGCCAAACTCTAACAAATTATCAAATCCTGACCTTAGATTCCTTGCACTTAAATTATATACTTGGGAAAAAAGGCCAGGCACTGTGACTCACACCGGTAATCCCAGCACTGTGGAAGGCCAAAGCAGGAGGTTTGCTTGAGCCCAGGAGTCCTAGGTTACAGTGAGCTATGATTATGCCACTGCAATCCAGCCTGGGTAATATAACGAGAACCTGTCTCATAAAAAAAGCAGGTGAATAAATAAATAAAATAAAACGGGATGTTTTTACAGTAAAAATTGACATATAATGTATATGAAAAGAATGGACAATTTTAAATTTATCGTTTCACATATGTTTATAACAGAGAAAGGATTTTTTTTTTAATGGTAGAATATACCTTTGTTTTCAGTCTGATTTTTCATTCCCTTGTGTACAATCAATACCTTTGATGTCTGTACATGGTGGGGGAGAGGGAAGTGGCCATACTTTCCGGGAGAAGAAAAGAAGGCAGGCGACCTGGTCTGATCTCCCTTTCAACACGAAAACTGGTCTTCTAGGTAAAATGACTAATGCTATTTAATAAGAGGAGGATCTTTATGGAATTGTCTTAAGTGAATGTGTCTGTAAAGACTTCTGATAAGAGAAAATAAACAGAAGCTTTTGATTTATGAACATTAGTCTCTGGAAACTATCCCACCATCTGAAATATAAAATAAAGATATTCCATAGACCAAGTGCTCCCCATGGTATAAAACATTGCTATTGTGTGAGGTAATTACCTGTGTAACTCACTTAGAGACCTCATTCTTTATATATTTTTAGTCTACTTTTATCATTATCCTCAACCTATTAACTGTCTAAACTAATTAAATATGAGTTGTTTCCTTTTCATTGTGTTTAAAATTTTAAAATGATATTGCTTAACCTCTCTTTTTTCTTCATCATTTGATGTTACTACAAGTAGATTCTGAAAAGCCTAAATTTATTTCATAATTCTTATAATAGACTTAGAGTTAAGTAAGTCATCTCGGTGTTCTGAGAGTTACCTTGACAATGCCTATAAAATATCCCCTAGTAGCTTAATTAATTCCGACTTATGTAATTCAGTGCTTATATTATTCTTAATTACGTTTGTTTAAAAGGTCTTGAAGGTACTTATATCAGTAAAGTGGTATCCCACATGCTTCATTTTTATATTCATTTGCAGAATTCTACCATGGTGTTTTATCTGCCTCACTCTTTGGCCTGATAAGCTGATTTATGTCATGCAGAGAACAAACTGAACAGATTTTCATGATGGATAAGACTTCATTTCAGTACCCTGGAAAATCTAAAATCCTTAGGGACGGAGGGTGGTGGACTCATTTACTAACAAAAGACAAGTCCAGGAAGTCAACTACTCACCTTACACTATCCCATAGCCTCTGTTTAGAAATGTAAGCATTTACAGCTATTAAGAAAAGTATTAGTACAGTACTTCATTCATTTACTATTCATCACAAATATTAAGCACATTTATTCATCATTGAGTATGGAGAGGTGAATAAGCAGACATGATCTATATCCTCATGAAGCTGACAGTTCAATGGGGAAGGCAACAGTAAACAAATATAAAAGTAACCACACAGTTTGATAAAGTCTTTTAAAATATTACTTGTTGCTTTGAAAAAAAAAGGAAAGGAAACATACTTTGGACAGAGACAATTTTTTAATGAAGTGATGTACAAACTGAGGTTAATCACAAGGTGTGGCTGGCATAGGAGGGGAAAGAGGTGTGAGGTGTGTGTTTTCAACAAGGAAAACAGCATGGGCCCAGCCATTGAGCAGGAAGAAGTTTGGTTCCTTTGATTAGATGAGTGAAAGCCAGGGTAGCAAGAGGTAAGCGTGGGCAGGGGGAAATGACAAAGATAGGACAAAAGAGGTGTTGCAGAAATGAAGCCACGTAGGCCATGATGAATGGTACAAGGAGAAAACCTTCTCCACTCAAAACATCCATCCCTGTGGATGGCCAGCTGCCCTCATAACACTCTTCAGACTCCAACCAAGTATCTTTCCCTCCAACCACCCAGAAGGAAGAGGGAATTGGCTGGTTGGTGAGTTTAAAAGAGGAAACTCATCACAGGTAGCTCTAATCCTTCCTCTCTCCCCATTTCTTTGGGAAATATATACCTTGAGAAGCACTCACTCTTCAGTCTTTCTCAAGGACATAGGGCAAGTTCCATGGGGGGAGAAACAAAAGCCTTCCACTTCCCAGCTCTCCAGATGTAAGCCCAACTCTCAATATGAGAGATTTGGATTAGAAGGCCCACTCTCCCTTAAATATAAGCCAAAGTCCTCAAACTGTATTTATCCACACTAATGAAAGCATATCTTAATTAATGCATTTATTAATAAGATATGACATTAGTAAGTATGACTATACCATGTAATGTATTGACTCTTGCTGCAGAAACTAGTTAGATGCTTACCAAATCCATTTTCTTTTTCTTTTGGGGTATACAGCTTAAATGCATTGCTCAACATGCCTTGCAATTAGGTATTGCTATACAAATGAGGACTCATCTGTGAATTATAAGTGGAAATAATGAACACTACTCCCAAGCCTGGCCCATATAAATTATCCTTGCATAATCTTCCCTTCTCTCTTTTTTCTAATCTCTGATCAGATGGACTAGTGTTCAACTGAGTGAATCTCTGAGAACCTGAAGGACAGCAGAGTCACCGGATAGATGGAGAAAGCTGCCCTCCAAACACAGGTAGGGCTATATGTGAGTCAACAGTAATCACCTATTGGGTGTTACTGGGATTTAGCGTATTGCTTGTTACAGCAGTTAGGGTAGGAAAGAGTGGTGTCAGTGGGCATCCACTGAACCATCAGCCTGTAATGGTTTCGGCAGGTGAATGTGAACTTCCTTAGACTGCTGAATTACTTGGAAGGCAGCTATCTACTAAGTAACAGGTAATTCACTGAAGTGTTTCCAACAATAGGCTAATACAATCCTATGTAATTTCTTAGAAATATCATGCTGCTTGGTGGGTGTAAAATGAATTTAAATAGGTCAACAGTGTTGGTAAATAGACCTGGAAGGAAAAAGCAAGGAGATGATAATGGCCCTGTCTGGAGAAGTAGCAGGGATGGAAAGAATGATGTGAGATACAGTTTGGAGGCAGAATTGATAAGATACATTAATGTGTATAGCCACTTCAGTGGAATAATTTAAGCCACAGGAATAGCAATAAGAGTCAATGTTTCAAAATTAGCATTGAGCTCAGAACTGCACTAATATTCCACCATACACCTATTTCTAATAACTGTCTTCAAGGACCCTGCCTTGATGTATGCAGAATAGCTCCCGTATGCCACATGTTTTAAAAAGGTAAGGTGTGAGTGTAGAATTTTAGCTACATACAACTTAGTAATTCTAATTTTCTATTTTCTCCCAAATCAGAAAGGTATTTTGTAGTGTTTAAAATAAGGCTTCAATGTAAGACAGAAAGGGGCCCAACAATGCCTGTGTCTCTATAAGTATTCGTACATATTTTTGAGGGAATATTATAAATTATAAGCTGCTAGGTACATTATGATCACAAAAAGATGGGCGAGGTGGCGGGCGCCTGTAGTCCCAGCTACTCGGGAGGCTGAGGCAGGAGAATGGCGTGAACCCGGGAGGCGGAGCTTGCAGTGAGCAGAGATCCGGCCACTGCACTCCAGCCTGGGCGACAGAGCGAGACTCCGTCTCAAAAAAAAAAAAAAAAAAAGAAAAGAAAATATATTAGAACATCCCAAGCAAATGCTCACAATTTTCAAAGAGAATTAAAAGTTACTTTTTAAATTTTTGTTACCTTGAGACTAATTTTTAAATGTTAGCAAGTATTCTCACATATGGCAGAGAATCTCTTCCATTATGGAAAGAATCAGAGTCACTGATTGTTAAAATGAGGAACCAGAATTATGAGTATTCAATGTTACTTACATGAATGTTTGATCCTCTAGACCATGAAATTTCATATAAATGATCCTTTTCACACACTCAGAATTCATAATCTAATTCTGAATCAATATAGACAGACTTGCAAAGGAAAAGCTGAATAAGTATTAAATTCAGCATGAAAACAGCACTTTGGATATAATTACCTCTACTATACATTATTTTGGTTGTATTTTAAACACTTAGATTTTGCAATTAAATTCTTATCTTTTCTCTTCTCTATATGTCAATAATTGAAGAATGATTTCCCTCTAAAAGCACACCAGACTCTCAAATGCATTTTTACAAATCTAGGTCTATTAAGCACATCTGTTTCCAACTTTAACAATTGCTAATCTTTCCATCACCAGTTCTTAGACAGGCATGTATTTGCTTTTAACATTTTTGGCATCTACAACAGAAATTACACTTGTATTCAAACATTCACAGAGATGATGTGCTATGATAAATGCAAAGGTCATTAGCAGAATCTTTGAGGAAAAAGGGAGTAAGAAAGAATAATTTACATGAAATTTTAAAGAGCGAATCATGACACACCTTCTGATTGTCAATCAACTGTATGGAGACTTTAAATATTTTACGCTTATACTTGTGCTACAATACTATTTCTAAATGTAGCCTAAAATTATTATCTGTTATAACCCATTATAAGAAATGATTCAACAAGGAATATATAAATAATTAAACTCCTTCTAAGTAGTCTTGTTTGTTTAGTTTTTAAACGTTTTTAAAAATTTAACCTTATTTTACAAAAACAATTTAAACATGTGTATACAACACATTTCTCCAAAAAAAAAAATCCTAAGAACATCAGAAATGTTTGTTAGGAATGAAAGGACATATTTAAAAAATTTTTCCGTATAAATAATTCAAACAGTGTTTGATCTTTATATTTATAAATTTTCCATGTCTACAAAATTTTACATTCATTGAGTTCATTATTCAACTTTGTGGTTCATTTAACTGACATATGCACTCAAAAGACACATGTTTCACAATTTTGAGGTTTCTCCTGTTCTGAAACCCTATCAGCATTTTATCTATCAAAAGTATCATATATGTATTCATAAATACTTTTGAATGGTCATCAAATACAGATCTACCTTACACTGTATAACATCATACTTTTATTTTTTCTCTCACTTACTTTGCTACCAAAACTCATATTTGAACAGAAAACATTAAACATTTTCAAATGTACGTATTGCTTTTTAAACCAACTCAAAAACTTGACTTTTTCAGTATATTTGCTACATAAATGTTACTCAAATAAAGGCTTACGAAACTAAGATTATCAAGTCTGTACTGCACACTAGTGGCAAGAGGTAGTAAATGCATCCTTTTTTAAACAAATTTTCCACTAATTGCATCTTAAATATTAGCTTTTTCAGTCAAAATTAGAACCCATTATATTACAGAGCACATAAACACGTATTCTAAACATAATGTGTTCTTGTGCCATGAACTATTATTCCAGTCTATATCAATGCATTTTGAATGTCATACCCAGAGAGAGGTTCCTGTGCATGTAAATACTATGGATCCATATATCCATGTATATGTTTGTGCATACATGTATACGTGTGTATATATATTTATACTGCACACACACCCACTAAATGTTAACTCGTGAAAATAGTCATTATTTTACCCATTATTTTTCTTTTCTTTACTCATTATTCTTTCCCACACACTTATGTAATACTCTGCTTTAGTACACATAACATGTACAATTAATATTACTTAAATAATAAACGATAATAAATCATCAAAATGGGAAAGGTTCATGATGGCATTTTATTGATGAAAATGCAAAAGAAAAGTATTCTGGCAAGTGACTGATACCAAATAACTACAATGTTGATATGAAAAGAACCTCAATACGCCTGAGATAAATTGATATTATCAGACTGCTTCATGAACGAATAAGATAAAGTCATTTATGATAGATGGTGTGCTATCAGAGGATATCTTTAACCATCTGCTCTAATGTGCCTAGAATGGATAATTAATTGTGTCATGTAGCTAATCATTAACCATTTAACTACCAATATGTATATCAAAATATCATTTTTATATCATAAATATATGCAATGAGATTTTTGAAAATAAATAATTACCAATATAAAACTGCCACAAATTTGTAAATAAAAACAAGATGTCATATATATAGTCTGAATTTGACTAAGCTCACCATTGACAAGTGATTTCAAATATTGCTCTTGTAGAGGAAATTCCAGTTTTTAACCTCCCTTCCTCTTGTCTGTTGTGCCTTTCTGCCCACTTGTTTACATATCCAAAGAGAGAAAAAGCTAGGTTTCATTTCTTCCTTTACATCATATTCCCTCATACCTCTTTCACATGTTCTGGCTTTGATTCTTTCAGGTCTTCATACTTCCACTTCCATAGAGACAAAGCCGACTCCAGTCTCTCTATTTCTTTTTCCAAAGCTGTGCGCATTCTAAATAATTTAAAAATTAAAAGAAAAAAAGTCAGCTTCAATTGTAAAATAATTTCAAGGATGCATTCAATTTTATAGCCATTTTCCTAATTTTTGATATTTGTATCTGATCATAATGAGAGAAAACATTTTGCAACTTATTAAAAAATTATAAATATTGAATAAAACTTTTTGTTTATTATTCTGACAATGAACTTTACAGTAGATTACATATATTTAACTTGGCTTTGCCAGTATTAACATTCTGCTTGATTTCTTCCATGTAGTTCATGCATGCCTCTCAATTCCTCTCACTCATAACATTTTCTTACATAGGAGGATATACACGTTTCTAATTTTAACATGGTATTATATCCATCTTCATATTGTGTCTGTATGTGAATGAAAAAAATCATTTGAAATGACACAGAATTCCAACAGGCCACCTAACAATCTTAAAAAATAGTCATTTATTGGGGATCTAAAACTAATTTTAAACATTTCAAATTTGGTTGTAAAAAAGAAATTTCACTGGGATCCTTATTTAAATTATTCTAAATAACTGAAATTAATTTCTCTATTTGTAGAACTAGCAACAGAACTAGGATTAAAATTTAGTTCTTTAGGCCGGGCGCGGTGCCTCACGCCTGTAATCCCAGCACTTTGGGAGGCCGAGGCGGGCGGATCACGAGGTCAGGAGATCGAGACCGTCCTGGCGAACACAGTGAAACCTCGTCTCTACAAAAAAATTAGCCGGGCGCGGTGGCGGCGCCTGTGGTCCCAGCTACTCAGGAGGCTGAGGCAGGAGAATGGCGGGAACCCGGAAGGCGGAGCTTGCAGTGAGCCGAGATCGCGCCACTCACTCCAGCCTGGGCGACAGAGCGAGACTCTGTCTCAAAAAGAAAAAAAGAAATAAAAAATTTTGTCCTTTAATACACCAACCACTGGATTTTTGTTCATTTTTTTTCTTTTTTTGCCCACAATGTCTGTTAGTCATTGATAATTGTTTTATTTCTGGTTGTAATGAACATATATTGACCTTTGAAGCTGGCCTGTTCTTATCTGTAAGGTAGATTTGATTACTATTCAAAAATACTCGCGGATCACGAGGTCAGGAGATCGAGACCATCCTGGCGAACACGGTGAAACCCCATCTCTACTAAAAAAATACAAAAAAAACAAAAAAAAAACCAAAAAAACTAGCCGGGCACGGTGGTGGCGCCTGTAGTCCCAACTACTCGGGAGGCTGAGGCGGGAGAATGGCGCGAACCCGGGAGGCGGAGCTTGCAGTGAGCTGAGATCCGGCCCCTGCACTCCAGCCTGGGCGACAGAGCGAGACTCCTTCTCAAAAAAAAAAAAATACTCGTTGCTTTTCCTCCATTTCCACGGACAGAGTTGTTTTCCTCATTCCTCAATTCTAGGATTTGACAATGAGATATTAGCAGAGACGACAGAAACAAAAGTTTGAAAAGAACTTGTATGTTTGAGCTCCAGGTAAATACACTTTGATTGTTATATGACACTGAGATTTTGTGATTGTTAGTCACATAGTTACTGTATTCATAATTAACTAATATACAGCTCTATTTCAGTGATATTAAATGTGACTAGAAAGATCTTAGGAACATATTCACAGAGCTAGAAGACGCAGGCAGAATCAAAATTGAATGTCATTTACATATTAATAAGAAATATGATTCTTCTTGGTAACAATTCTATGATAATTCAAAGTAGTGTTAGGCTGTAAATACATTAGTTTACTTCAATCAAATGGAGAAGCAGTCTATTAAAATGTTATATAATTATATTTACATAAATCAAGCCATAAAATTGAAAGAGGATATAAAAGAATTAGTTAGAGCTTAGCTTAACCTCAAAAGAGACAGGTTGCAAAAAAAAAAAAAAAAAAAAAATGGTGCCAAGCACCACTTACAGTAGTCTGATCCAGAATCCCTTATTAACATAGCAAATATATTAAACAAAATTAACAAACAAAAAGATTCAACTTGAAAGTTTAGGTCTTATGAACACTGAATATGAATGTTTATAATCCAGATTAACCACAGCAGTCACAATTTCAGATAGAAAAGGAAACCTAGCCAGCTGAGGACACCCAAGTTGCTTATTATGATATAATTTTTGTTTTAGTAGTTGTGTTTGAGATGACGAGAGGAAAAGAATTAAATATAGAAACAATAAACAGATCAGTATTAGTATTTTGTGTTAGATTTAGAAATTATGTGTACAAATCATTATAAGATGAACTATATTGCATATCTAACATTTGAGTGCATTTTAAGTTTTGGGTGATAAATTAGAATATTTATAAGATATTGAATATTGACTTAGACCTGTGAATTTATATTGAAAATTATAATAAAATTGTACTAAGTTTGTAACTTCATTGGAATGTTTAAGATAAGAATCACCATATTTACAATTTTAATTTTTTAGATTTTCTTGAGTAGGACGTGGGAATGTCTTGTCAGTAACTGAAAAACTTGAAAAGCAAATGGCATATGTTAAATTAATAAAATAATTTTATAGAAGATTTTAATTAACTGTATTTGTGTAATGAAGCATATATTTATGTTTCTCCTTAAAATTAATTTTGAGAATTATTTTATTTATAATAGAATAATGGAAACATACTTGAAAATTACCAAGAGTTAAAATCATACATGTTGCGAAATCAAATGTCTGCTTTTGATGTTATACTTTAATAAATCAAATGATAATTTAGAAACTCAAAATAAATTCAAAAATTTTCAAAGAAAGTAATATTTACCTCAGGTATACATCATAAAGAAAATATCTGATATGTATTTGTTTCCTAAAAGAAAATTATGCATTTTTATTATGAAAAAGGTTACTATTTGGTTAGGGGAGTGAGAAAAAAAGGAATTCATAAAAAATTATTTAATGACAATGGGATACTTAAATTGTTTTAGTATTTAGATAGCCCCATCATAAACTTTTGTGTCTCTGTGCCAGCATTAAGGACATTGCGTGTCTAAATTTATGCAGCAGAGGGCACTCTATAAGTCCTTAATTTTCTAGCCTAATCATTTTATTCTGTGTTTCAGAGAGATTTTCAAAGTTGATGAATAATATAGTTAAATTTATAATTGAGATGTATATTGTTGTCAGAGCATTTGAGCTACAAGAAGGCACTTAATATTTACTCTAAAATGTTGCATATTTTATGTACACATTCTTCATGAGAATGAAATTAAAAAGGCAAAACTTAGCAAAAATGTAGTATCTTTAATATGATGATATAAACTTTAAAAAAATCATATTGCTAAAATATATAAAATTTGTAGAATCTAAATATAAAATATGAACCAGGCCGGGCGCGGTGGCTCACGCCTGTAATCCCAGCACTTTGGGAGGCCGAGGCGGGCGGATCACAAGGTCAGGAGATCGAGACCATGGTGAAACCCCGTCTCTACTAAAAACAGAAAAAATTAGCCGGGCGAGGTGGCGGGCGCCTGTAGTCCCAGCTACTTGGGAGGCTGAGGCAGGAGAATGGCGTGAACCCGGGAGGCGGAGCTTGCAGTGAGCTGAGATTGCGCCACTGCACTCCAGCCTGGGCGACAGAGCGAGACTCCGTCTCAAAAATAAAATAAAATAAAATAAAATATGAACCAAAATTATTTTTATGAAAAGTTGTGATTATATTTCCACGCATTTTTTGATGCTTTGTTTACTGTCACAATTCCACAATAATTGGAAATAAAATTTAAATTTTTAGACAATAATATTACTCAAATATTTCTCAGGGATGAAAGGTCCTAAAAATTAATATCTAGGTATAAATATTAATCATGGTTGAACTGTGGGAAATTTCACTGGAAAAAATTGAATCGTTATTTTCTGAAAGGGTGTATTAATATAAAATTGTTCTTACCAAATCAAATGATACCTTGTAATAACACACAGATATTCACTTTTATAACAGTTCAAAATTTAGAGATAGTATTAAACTGTTAACAATACAAGTTTTTACAAATATACTTTAAGCAACATATATGTCATTTTGCAACTGCACTTCCTACTATTCATAATTACATCTTTCAGCACTGGATGTTAGCACTCGGCTGTTGCAAACAGCCAAGCCATATACAATTAATTTAATTAGAAAAGATAAGTATTTGAAGAATATTGTTAAGCTCAGATCTCCAGGAGAATCATAGAACAAGGTTTGCAGATGAAGCAGACAGGGACGAAGACCTACTCTCATGCCACAAAACTGGTCCCATGAAGACCCCACTGCCTGTAACCTCCTCTGTCTGTTGCCTGTATTCTGTCCTGGTATTATGTGTCTGGCAAGCAAACATATTCAAATTAGCTAATTTGAGTGGAAAAGGATATTGTAGCTCAAAAAATTTCTGGGGAATACATGCAGCCAGGAACACTGATGAGAAAGCCATCGAAATCTTCCTTAAGCACACTATTTCGGCCACCATTAAGGTAGAGACATCACAGCGGGACCTCAAGATCACCAATATGGGACAGGCACCAGAGGCCACCGCTGCCACTGGAAACAAGTTTCTTTTCTGCTGCTGCTTCCCCCTCAGGCATGGATTCGAGATGCTGTCTACTGCCTTGGGGTACTGGCTTGGCTTAAAACTCTAGGCGGCCACCTCTGATACACTATTCCTAAATCAAGTGTCTGTACCCTCATTACAAAGGAAACCGTGGTAGAGACTTACTGGTATTTTTATATTCTATGCACAGGTGTAGACTCTGTTTCATTTGGTAGCAAATTGCCAAAACACAAAATAGACACTGGAGAGTCAAAAGATGGTAAAGATTTATTGAATATTCCATGAGTGACAATAAAGAAACAAAATAAGCTTGACTTTCTAATACTTACAAATTTTACATTAAATAGTATTAACTAGATTTGCATGTCAATGTATTCATTAATTGAGGAATATATATATATACTTTATATATATATATGTAAAGTAGAAATCCATCTGTTTCATACATAGACCAAAAATAATAACCTTTGAAGCATTTTTAATTTGCTGAAACTTCCAACCTAGATTTTAAATCTCATTATGAAAAAAAGTTGAACATTTAATGAAGCAAAACAAAATAATTGAAGCATACTATTTTTCTTATATATAAAAAAATTAAGAAGATAAAATGGGCTGGGCACAGTGGCTCACACCTGTAAACCCAGCGCTTTGGGAAGCCAAGGAGGGTAGATCACTTGAGGCCAGGGGTTCCAGACCAGCCTGGGCAATATGGCAAAACCCTGTCTCTACGAAAAATAAAAATTAAAAAAAAAAAAAAAAAAAAAAAAAAAAAAATTAGCCAGGCGTGGTGGCACAGGCTGTAATTCCAGCTACTCGGGAGGCTGAGGTGGGAGGATGGCTCGAGCCCAGGAGGCTGAGGTTGCAGTGAACCGAGATTGCACCACTGCACTCTAGCCTGGGCAACAGAGCGAGACTGTCTCAAAAAGAAAAGAAAAAAAAAAAGATGAAATGGAAAGGGAGGACTGAAGTTCAGCTTAAAGGACACAGAACAAACATTTTATAAGTGATAAACGAGGTCTCTGCAGTGAAATTTGAAAACTGATTCTGAATGTTAGAACAGTTCAAAATATTTTATCTCAGTCTCTGTTACTTGAGATTTGGTATTGCCAACTTCAGCTTCCTAAATTTTTAGGTACACATAGCTCTATAAGGGGATCAGCTTTCCTGGCCTTCCTCTAAATTTTCTACCTGGGAAGTCTTTATGAAAGTCATCAGAAATATATAAATTCTCAGTATATGAGAAACTTTTAATGCTGGAGAATTATTCATAAAACTGAACAGTACTCAGAGTGCAAATAAAACAATAAAGTTTCTTCTATTTGATGAAGAGGTTCTAGTCAAGGACAATGGAAAAAATGAGTCCCTGAGTTTTCTGAGCTGATTTCTGTGCACTAGTTAAGAAGAGAATTTTCCCACTAGATGGGAATGCAGAAAAAAATACATTCACATCTCAATTCAAGCCACCCACTCACTGATATTCCAGGAAGAAGAATTTAAAAGATTAGATGGATTTATAAGTAATAGCATATCCTATATTCTTGGAAAATGTTCTCTTGTGATAGCAAAAAAGACTGTGATTGCCTCATGCGGATTGCATGCAAATGTTGATTCATGGACACAGGAACCATGACTCATCAAGTCTGTGGGATTGTTTCTTAAAAGAGGAGAGTAGGAAGACAAGGCCATGGAAAGCCTCCTTTTTTCTCTTATTCTTTGACCTGTCTATGGATTCTAGACTGAAGTCACTGAGAACTGGAGAATGTACTTACTCTGAGAATTGTTCATGTATTCCAAGAAAGTAAAAAGTACATGTTGTGTATATGTACATGGATAAGCGTGTTAAGACAGAACATGCATATTTTTAAAACTGACACTTTAGAATAGGAAAGTTTACATCTAGAAAAACACAGCTCTGCACTGCTCCCATTAGACTGCATCAGGGAAGTAATATCGTACGAGTGCTGGAGAGAAGTCTATAATTACCAAAAGTTAAATCCTTCAAGAAGTAAAAGCAAAGAGATTAGATTGTGACTGAAATGTATAGGTCTAGATAAAATTGTCAGTATGTGTACAAGCCTAAAAATTCAATTTTATTCTTTTTTCTACTGATGTTGGTTGCCTCTACTAGGAATTTACACTTGGTGGAGTAAGAAGTATTTATTCTGTACATAAATGCTTGTATGATCACAATCTATTAATCTAGCGAAATACAGATGAAGAGTTTGAAAAAGGGAATCGGTGGCACTAGTAAATTTCAGAGGAACTAATGAGAAACTTCTGGCAGAAAATAAGTGGTAAAGAACTTACTGTATCTGTGAATGGCTAGTATGCATATTTATCCCGATTTCAGTCCATTCAAACCAGGAAAATTAAAACTGTTATATAACATATGCTTATATAATACATTGTGTTTATATAGGCATACATATCCTTCTTGCTTTTCTGGTTCTGCCCATTAAGGCTTTTATAACTAAGAGATAAAAGTAATTATTTTTAGATTTTGGAACCACATTTATATGTTACATATTCCACATTGTGCTAATAAAATTGTAAACTGATTGCAAAGAAACAAAAATCCATATTGAATATTTCATATTACTATCCTCTTTCCCAGATGTTATTTGTTCTTGACTTTATGAGAATTCACTGAGGAAGGCTATGACAGACTGTATTTTGCAAAGACCATTGCCACAATGACTGCATCCCACACGCCCTTATTATAAAATTGTTTTGACACTCCTTCCGTTGAAAGTGCTTCTCTCTCTTTGATCTGAGTCAGCCTTTGAGATTCCCACCACCAATAATGGGTCTGAAGTGATGCTACGTGACTTTTGAGGCAGCGTCATTCAAATGGCGTTCTTCTCTCTGTGTTCTTAAGATGTTCACTCGCAGCCTAGCCCCAGTGTTGTGAGGAAGCCAAGCACCCCCTTAAATAGCCCCAGTGCAGGTGTCCCAACTGAGGCCTAGATGAGGACTGAGGCCAGACGTATGAGTGAGAGAGGCTGCAGCCCCCAGCCTTCCAGACATGGCCAGCCTTTGAGCCATTGCAACTGAAGGCACAAGTGAGAGATACGATGTCCATGCCAAGCCATGCTCAAGATTCTTGAACAGAAGACATGGTGGTTGCTGTTGATACGTTTTAATGATAATTGTTTGGAAAAGTTTGTTTCAAGACAATAGATAACTGGAACATAACATCACTACAGCTATTTTCACAAAGGGACAACAGCCAACCTCACATAGTTGGAATACGTCAGAACAAAGATGAATATCCAGGCCAATTAATCACAAGCCTGATGCCCTTAGTGGTCCATGTATCAGACAACTTTTTCTGTAATCAATATCTCACAAAATTGTGATTTTTCTGCTATTAGTATGAACATATTTATTCATTTTTTATTTACCAAGTCCAAGATGCTGTAACAATTAAATAACACACTGGATATTTTAACCTTGTACATTAAGAATTCAGATACAATTAAAGTGAATCTACCAGAGATGATAAAAACATAGTCATGATAAAAGTCAACTTAAAAGAATGAAAAACACTAACAAGTTATATACTACTTTTTAAAATTCAAAATATGAATATATGTCAAACTAATTTCTTTAAATCCTAAAACTTAATGACTAAACATGGATAAAATACATTATCAAATGACCAATCTATCAGTATTAACAATTTTAAGTGGTTTGAAAGTTAGACTTGGTTAAGGGAGACAATGATTAGCACTTACTCTCTTTCCTTCCATAAGATTTTTTGGAATTCATCCAAATGCACCTGCAAAGCTGAAATTTCAGTTACTTCATTTTCCAAAGGCAGATTTATTGCTTTCAGTCTCAGCCCAGCTTTCATTTCACCATTTCCAGAACCACCATTGTTGAATAAGTCAACACCATCTAGATTGGGTTTCATTTCCTCACTTAATTTTAGAGAATCAATAACCACACCTTCTTCCTGAAAAAAAAAATATTTAAACCTCTTGGAGAAAAATCGTGATGACAATACATTTTCATAAAGAAATAAATGTTATGATACAACAACAAATTCATATTTTTATTTCATTATCATTCCCTAAAAGCATTGCGTGGTCGCACTTACTTACATTCTTCTTCAAACTTATTTTTTTCTATGTTCTACCTCTTTACAAAAAAAATACACTTCTCAAAAGTTCTGCTTTAACTCTGTTTGTTCTCTTTTTCTAATCACGCTAAAAACAATCATGCACAAACTTGAACAGCTGTAAATAATTTTTAATGAGTTGATGAATTCCTCTTTCAAGTTTCTTTTGTCATAAGACACAGTTTCAAAGTAATTATTTTTTAACATTTTTGAAAGACAAGATAGAATTTTCAGGAAGCTCTTGAATATTTTAAAAAGCTTGCTTATCACTTTATTTTAGTTCCCCTTTTTTTAATTCATGAGCCACATCTCAAATAGAATTTAATGGGGCACTTTAATAAACATGGGCATCAATACTAGAGCAACAACTGCATCGACACTCTTAGAGCGTAACTCAAAAACTTCACAGGGCTCATGCTGTTGGTATTTGCCTACGATTTAAATTTGCCCTGGTTTATAAGTTTAAAATGAAAGACAATTTCAAATAAAATCTCAATTAATAGTCAAGTACAAGTAAAATCTCGATGATACTTCACTTTTATTTTATTTTTTAAGTAGTATGTGAATGCCAGGTTACCTAGTGTGATTCAGTCCTTAATTCTCTCAAGAATGATCATTGCAATCATCTATACTATAATATTTTGACAAACAATAAAATAAGATGTGTTGTTTGAGGATACATACACATATCTTTCTTGTTAGGTATAGAGTTGGCAAAGATACTGGTCAAAATTTTAAGGAAAAAACTGATTGAAGCTTCTTCAACAGGTAATATTTATTTTCCTACCATCAGAAGGAATATCTGGAAGGATATTTTACAAATAAATACATTTTTAATAAATAAGTATTATGTTTGATTTATTCTTGACATTAATGTTAAGGAGATATTTCAGAATAAATCCCAAAATATTGAGAAATTTCTATCATAATACATGTGAAGAGAATCCTTCATTTTCTCAAATGCAGAGGCTAGTAACTTGTAATAATAAAAACGCTTTGTGGATTTAGAGAACTTGATGTGAGCTATGTTCCCTTATCCTCATCATTGCATTCTTCTAACGCATACATTAATACAGCTGAGTTTTGAGAATATATGTGATTTTCCAAAAAATACACACAAAGCCTAGATTATCAACTTTGAACATTTTTAAAAGAAAACATAGAAGACCAAATAAGCAGAAATAATCATTGTATTGCAATCTTCTTAATTTTTTTTATTTATGGTTAAATCTAGGTTTTACCTACCATAAATTATATACATTATAGAATGGCTTAAAATACTAAATGCAATGGTAGAGGTGCAAGATATTAACTAATGTGTGTTAGAGAAGGAATTAAGTAGAAAGAGGTAACAAAATAAACTGAAACTATAATAAGAGGTAACAGGAGTTCCCAAAGTATGTTCTTTGGGTTGTTAATATTATTTACCAAGCTAAAATAAAAGAAAAAGAAAAAACAGCGTGGTGGTTCATGGATGAATAAGTGTATAAACTGAGAGACTTTTTAAAGTTCCATGTGTTTTGTACAGAAATCTCAGAAACTGAGATTCTAAGTATACCAAGAAATTCCATCAGTGGTCGATATAAAGCATTTCCTAAGGTACCCTATTTGCCTGCAGTACCCATTTTATAAGTAGTTAATTGTGAGGCTTGAGTCCCAAACATTGAGAACTATTCAAACTACTGTATGGATTGTTTACAATTTAGAAATAATTAAGGCAAATGGAAAGAAATGTCTCCAAATATTTTCTTTTCAGATGAAAAATGCTGAGCTAATTTTTTCTATAAAGATTAGTAAAACCACTAGGATGGGCTGAACTTGTGTTTCCTCAAAATTTATTTGTTAAAGTCCTAATCCCCAGTACCATAGAATGTGACTGTTGGTGGAGACAGGGCCTTTAAGGAGGTGATTTAGTTAAATTAGGCTCATTAGGTGACCTTACAAGAAGAACTTAAGACACAGACATGTGTACAAAGAAAAGACCATATGAAGACACAGGGAGAAAACGGCTTTCTATAAGCCAAGGAGAGAGGCCTCAGAAGAAACCAACCCTGCTATCACCTTGATCTTGTACTTCTAGCTTCTATAATTATAAGAAAATGAATTTCTGTTGCTTAAACCACTGTGATTATGGTACGTTTTTACGGTAGCCTTGGCAGACTAGTATAGTCATCACTGGATTTGTCACTTCCTTCTTCCTCCCCATCACTATCTATGACCTTCAGATATTCACATAGTCTCTGGATTTTTTTCTTACCTTATTATTTGTGTCCTCCTTTGTAGAAAATTTTCTTTTTACCAAACACTCTCTGATGGACTCATACATTTGTGAACTCACTTGAAATTGGTCTCTATGTTCACAGGATTCTTCTGTGAAACCAGGAAGCTTCAGATCCTGGGTGTCTTTAGCTTCTAATGCCTCCTTCTGAGGTGGCAAACTCTGTTTCTTTTTCAGTGTACTCAATTCTTTCATCGCCATCTCTAGTTTTATTCTGAGTTGTCTTCCTTCCTCCCTGGCACTGTTCCTTTCAGCTCGAACTTTACTCCACTTTTCTCTCCAGTTGGCAGTGCAATCTGACCACCACCGCATGGTCTTTTCCATCTGAGCAGCTCTGGCCTTGACTTCTTCAAGCTCCCGCAGGCGAAGTTCTTCACAAATATCCCATTTGTTGGTGTTACATGAGTGTGCACAGAAATTGTGAGCAGCATGAGATTGTAGCCCATGAAGTGGGAAGCAAGTATCCCTGGGGGGTGGGGCAGGTGTCACCATGTCACCACGTGACTTAATTGATGATTGCTGCATCTGGAAGATCTGTGTTTCTTCAATTAATCGATGAATGGAATCTAAATTCATATTCATCTTTGAGACCTGAGAAAAGATAGAGGACATAATTTCATGCTGAAATTTCCCTTGTAAATACAGGAATAAGACCTACTTTTTTTTGTTTTTGAAATTTGATGAAAACAATGCCACTTTTTTTTTTTTTTTTTTTTTTGGAGATAGAGTCTTGATCATGCAGTAGCATGATCTCGGCTCACTACAACCTCCGCCTCCAGGGTTCAAACAATTCCCTTGCCTCAGCCTCCTGAGTAGCTGGGACTATAGGCACGCACCACCACGCCCAGCTAATTTTTTTGTATTTTAGTAGAGATAGGGTTTCACCATGTTGGTCAGGATGTTTTTGATCTCCTGACCTCGTGATCCACCCACCTCAGCCTCCTGAAGGGCTAGGATTACAGGTGTGAGCCACCACGCCCGGCCGCGCTTTTTCAATATTGCATATTTTTCCAATGTAACTAAAAATATAGAGGAATTTAAACACTTGTAACTGTCCACTAAGAAATAGAAAATTCTCATATTCAATTTTGCCAAAAAATTCCAAATAAAACTATAAAGATCAATCGAAGATAGCACATGACATAAATAATTCATTTTGACAAATCCAGTCCTATTTAGGTCATATCTATTGCAACACTGTCCACTACAAAATACAAACTGTAATATTTATTGTCCACTAACTACCTAATGGTTTCTTTATCCCTGCTAAGCCTCAATTTGTTCAGGCAGAATGCACAACCTATTGATGTATAGGCAAATAAGCCTCTTATTTCAGTGCCAGAGGTTAAATCATAGTCTACATTTTCCATGATGCCCTTCATCTGTTGACTATTGACGAGTCTCAAGGCAGCCATATGGCCTGACTCTGGCTGCTGGGATGTGAGATGAAGTGTGCTGAGATTTCCCATCCAGAAAAATATGAGAATATCACCATGAGGAACTCTCTTTCCTCTTCCTTCCATGTGTTTGAATAAGGACATAGTTCTGGAAGAAGGTGAGTATAACAGCCTTCTCATGACATTCAAAATGGTGAACCATGAAGATAAGAGCCTGATTTAAGGTGTGAATTATGGCATGACAACGTAGAATGCATACCTCTGATTTCTTTGCTATTTGAGCAGAACAACCTATATTTATTTAAGTTAATGATGGTTGAGTTTTCTGTTATTTTCAGGCAAAAGCACATCTAACTTATACATGAATTAATTTCTCACTGTGGTTAATATTGTGATAAGAAAAAGACATGTTTCTTGTATGTCAAAGGTTTTACAGTCTGGTGGGTGAGAGAAGCACAGTTAAGTTTTAAAGATACATAATTTACATTATAACAAATACGTGTACTTGTTCAATAATTTTGTTTAGTATGTAGAATGTGTCAAGTCAGTGTTAGATTATTAGGTATGGTCAAGGTGATCTACGGAATACTGATGAAGTTATGACTATCACTTAGAAATGAGGAAACTTTACAGCGTAGATAACACGACACACAGTCTTAGTCCAATGCAAAGCTTCGTAAAGGAATTAAAATCAACTTTCCATATATATACCAAACACAAATTAATTTGTAAAGGCATACCATATGTAACAATACATATACCCAATTCTTTATTCAACATTGTAATATAGGTATATTGAGAATATAGTAAGTAGAATTTTTGCTTTAAAAAAGTGCTCAAAACGTGCAGCTTAATTTGTAAATTAATAAAGTTCCATGGCTGTATATAATTACCCATTTTTATTCTCAGATATGATTTTCTGGTGTAAATAATCTTATATAATATTTTATGTGCATGACATTTAATCCTCTCACTTTTTTCATTTGCTTTTATATAGTTACAGATCATAAATCGCCTCCTTATGACCCATCTATTTAATCAACTGAATGGGTTTCATTACTATAACTAACTTACAAAATAAGCCTTTAATCATTGGGAAAAAAGACTACATAATATTTTAAAAGATGAACATTAAGGCTATCTTATTAAGAGATCTTATAATATTAAACTTAATTAATATTAACTTTTAATAGTAGAGAAGAAAACATTTTAACAAGTGTTATGTAGAGATGTCAAACCACTTCACTCTTCATTATAATACTTGTTATAATAATATAGACACATGGTTGTAATTATTTTTGTTAGCATTGGTATATGTCCAATCATGTTTCAATTATTGCTGATTTGGAGTATTTTGTTCCCTTCATATATTATAATTCAGAGGGCAATAAGAATACAACTGACCAAACTCCAACAACAATATAAAAAAGAAAAGAACAAAAGGAACTCTTAATTAGAAACAGTGTATATATATACACACATATATATATACATATACACACACACACACACACATATATATATTTACTATTCACTGTTTAATGATATTTCTTTTGGTTGAAATTCCAAAGTGAAGACAGAGAATTTAATTCAGCATATTAAACTTAAAATTATCCTTGCTAGTTTTCAAAATAAATCAGTATCATAAAATTGTAATGTCTTTAAATGTCTCATTAACTTTTATTTCACTAGTGTTTTGAAGATTCTATAATTGGATTCTGGTACATTGAGATCTTGCCTACCAATTAACTGTGTATTTTTTCACATCTGACTAAATAAAAATGAGTTGGGCTTAATCAGTCAGTCCTTGAACTTGAAGAGTATTTCCTGTTTTAAAAAGTTTTCTCAGGCAAGGAAAACTTGCTTGAGATGAGGTTGGTTAACACACATATGCATGCACTAAAGTCTTCATTTCCCTATACAAACGTGTGCACTCTTCGTATTTTAGCTCAGACAACTATGAAAGTATTTGCCAGTGGTTGTAGAACAGGGCCACTGATAACGTGGGAAAATACTTTAATGCTGTTGACTCTGGTTTCTTGTACTGATTTTTGCATTGTAAAAATGCTTATACAATCAGTCCACCGTGATTCCTGCAAATATTTTTGAATGTAGTACATAACCAAATAAAATCTTAAGGGTCTACAAAGTATATATAATATTACTAACAAAATTATTTGTTGCCAAAGGAGAACTTAATGTGTCAGATAATTTAAAACTTAGATATTTTACTTTCAAAAGCATTATAATTATATTATCTAGATCCCTTAGTGGCCGTTTGTCTAAGGGTGTCCAAGGGGGAGGACACAGTCACGGGTTCTTAGTTTCTGTTTCTGCCTGGGCTACCAAAACCCCTTCCTCATCCCTCTTTTCCACCTATCACTAGAAACAGAAGCTAAAAACCAAGGTTTCCTGCTGCTGAAAGCCTAAAACAAAACAAAACACAACAACAACAACAAAATAAGGTGGATTGAATATCCACCGCTGACCTGCTCCTAGAAAGTGAACAAAATAGACATCACTTCTGCCATCCTGAATGTTGCTAACAATCATGAACAACAAACCAAATGAACAATCACAGTTTTTAACTATATCTTTGAAAGGAGCAGTGTGTTGTAATCCAAAAACTCCCTATGTACTTATCAAAGTCTCTCCCAAGTGACAGTTGATGTGTTATCTGAAGAATGAAATGGGCCAGAAAGAAAAGCATTTTTGGCAGAAGTTAAACTTCCATGGCAGGATAAAACAGACATTACAAAGATGTTTGTCTTATTGTTTATAGTTATTGCTTTATCTTAATCTATAGAAAATGAAACCTTTGTTGAATTTTTTTTCCTAAGAAGCATAGGACTTGTAATGCACATAAAATAACAAAAGCCATTTGCAGTGAGAAAATGGATTAATACAGATTCAAAGTACAATACTAAGAAAGAATCATTATGATAGATATGATGAAATATAATCTGACAAAAAGAAAAAGAATCAGATTTTAATATTTGGGAAAATAAACACTTTATTGTATTATAAAATGTGGCCTGTCAAACAGGCATAAATGAAGAGTATGAAAATTCATTTCATATAGGTCTAAAGCAAATACATATATATATACACACACACACATGAATTTTTGCAAGAGTACACAGAATGTTAAATAGAAGACTATAGTTGTGATGATGAGATAAATGAAACCATTACACTAAATGGCCACATGACATCATATGTATGTAGTTCAAGATTTGCTCATGGTTAAATATTCTATTCTAAAAATCCTTACACTGTAGCAAATTATACAGACAGTTTCTCTCTATGCTTGTTGGTGCAAATGAGAGGCTTTTAAATTGTATAGAGACAGAAAATAATTCGTCAAAGCAGGCAACTAATAATATAAAATAAATTTGAACAACTTGCCAATAATTTAAAACTTAGATATTTTACTTTCAAAAGCATTATAACATAAAATGAGCAGAAACACAAAGTTTAAAACATAATTTCATGTTTGCCAAGAGTCTTTATTAAATTTTAAATAGCATTATTTGATCAGATAGAAATTGTCTCTATTTTAAAGAATTGGGATGGAATTAATACAGTAAACAAGACCTTTTGCTAGCTTACTCTTCACTGCTCCCTCTTTAAGCTATTGCTATTACCTAGTGCTATTGAAGCAATGTGTCACTGGTTCAAATGTATGTGATGCCTTTCCATTAGGCTAGGTTTTCAGTAAAATTATTTGAGAAAAAATCGTGATAAAATATTACATTTCTAAGATAATGTTCAATGATTTTTAAAACTCCAGTTCTTTAAAAATAAACTATTTTAGAGTCTCTCCACATAGTATCTTGATGTCATTGTTGTGTTTTTTATAAGCTTTAAGGGGCTTAAAAATTACATTATAATAATAACCTCATGGATCAGAGAGAAAAAGTGACCAGTCTGACTTCTTTATAATATGAATAAAGAAATACAGAGAGATCCAAAATCCATAATCCGTTTTATAAAGTGTCAATGCATAATTTGTAATGAGTCTTGGAAAAATAAAATTCCTGTTTTCTGGCAGGCTGATCAACTTGAAGCCTTTATGGTGCTTTGCCTGCCAAGTACAAATTTAGGTTCAGACAATTTAGACTTTCTTGGTGGATACATCATTTAACTACTCTTATGAAGTACTTGGGATGCCAAGCAGGTTCAAGAAAGCTCTGCTTTAAAATATTGCTGAAATTTCTCACCAGTGTACACATTTTGAGACTTAAAGAGATTATGTCATACATTTGAGCTTAGCAGCCTAAGTATATTTCTATATTATATAGAATACATATGGAATAAATGTAATATACAGTATTGTATATACATGTATATATAATCTGTTCTACATATTTTACCTGTTTGTATGGAAACCTGACAGTCAATTCATCCGCATTTTAAAATATTTATACCCATGCCAGGTTTTAGTTAACAAAGCCACAACTATCCCAATGTTCTTATGCAATCTAATCCAACTTAATGGTGCCAAATAAAAAAGCCAAAATGTTTCTTGAGACTTTAAGCCAAAAATAAAATTAACATTAGCTCTGCTGGAACTATATAGCCGCACCTAATCTTATTTTTGTATAAGAATGTACTTAGCAGCTTAGCACTATTTCCAGGTGGCTAACAGACATGGTGCACATTTTATGGGAAATAACACTGCACAAGCCTGATATTGTTAAAGGTTCTACCACTTTCTAAATTTGGGCAGGTGACTGTATCTGAAATTTACATTACTATGTAAACATCATCTTGTAGAACCTCATATCGATTAAATGACAATGATGACAATGTAACTGTTTCTAGAAACACTAAAATGTTAAAAGAAAATTAAAATGAGAGCACATAGCCAATAACTCCAAATGATAATTATTATCAGTATCTAATGTGAGGGAAAATCACTCTATGAAATAATTCCTATCATGGTTCCACTACAAATTAGGTGGTGCTAAGAGAAGGATGGTTATATCATCAAGATCGGGGAATTTTTTCTGTTTCTTTTTGTTGTTTTTACATTTAAAAGCTATTTATTTGTTAAAATTATAGATTTTCGTTAACATTGAATTCATCGAGATTTCCAAATGTTTTTGTGCATTTAAAGTTTCAGGAAACAAAACCACAGATGACCCCAATTTTCCTATGCATTTTCTAAGCAAAATTCCTAAAGCGTTTACCATATTCGCACTTATTCTTAAAGAATCTGTGTGGCTAAGTCACAAGATCTTCACAGGTCTATTTACACTTTGTGGTGAACAGGAGAAAGCTCTTATGTATCAGTAAAATGCGGTAATATTTTCTCACATCCATTTGATAGGATGTGCAAAGCTGCCAACTGCTTTATGTTGGCTGACTGGAAAATTTTCTCAGACTTCATGAAGTTTGAAGAGTGAAGCTCAAAGATTGTCCTATTATTTTCAAAAAGCACCTATAATTTTTTTAATCAAAACAAAATTTATTCTTAAAGTCAGTTTTATTTTCCCCACGGTACATTCTTTACATTAATAATCCAAATGGGTTAAACTATATTCCACATCAAAAAGCTGAGACAAAAAATTGGATTCAGAAGCAGACATTTTACAATGTACCTAAGACTTTTATGAGCAATACCTGTGCATGTGTCCAAATACTCCACTTCAGTCATCCCAGTTCTTAAAGTAAAAAGTATTTATGTAAAATCATGCATGATATGGTATGTTAAACTTTATTTTGTATGTATGATCTGGAATTCAATTTTCACTGTAAACAGCACGACCAAAGAGTAAAATTTACACTTAAAAAATATAAATTGAATCAACAGAATTTTTTAAAAAGCCCAGCTTCTTCAAATTCCAAAATTTCTAGTGGTGAATCCGAATGTTGTAGCGAACATGTAGGAAAAATGGGGCAAGATAGTTTTTTCTTTCAGAAAAGAGAAAGATCAGACATAAGAAACCTATGCCTTTCACCCAGACTTCAAAAGTAAGAAAGCCAGAAAAGCCACTTTTCAAATACACCCCCTAAGAAGTTGTGTAAGATTGTCACACCTGTCTTGATGATCAAGTCAAGCAATATTTTAAAATTATAACAGTATTTAACTTTTGTATTCCGTATATTGATTGGAAGTGACATGACAGAATATATTTAAATATACATTTAAATAATTTAACTATATTTAAATGTATTTAAAAGAAATAATTTAAATTTTTTAAAGTAACAATTAAAATAAAAGAAATAACAATTCAAATATATTTGAAATTGTTTTGAAATATATTTGAAATATATTTGAATTGGTATTTCCTTTATTTTGCTCTTCTTTTTCTAAGTTTCTTGTGGTAGGAACTTAGGTTGAGAACTTTATTTCTTATGTAAGAATTTAGGGCATAATCTTTCTTCTCTGCACTATGTTAGCTGTCTTTCAAATATCTGATGTTACAGTATTTTCATTTTATTCAGTTTTGTATTTTTTTAATTTTCTTGGCGAATTCCTTATTGAACCATGAATTATTTAGACATATGTTGTCTAATTTTTACTTCTTTAGGGATATTTCTGTTGTGATTTTTAGTTTGATTTCATTACAGAAAGATGGCATACTTTGCCTAATTTCAATTATTTTACATTAGTTGAAGGGTTTTTTTTGTTTTTTTTTGTATAGGATATGTACCTTGGTGAATGTTACATGACACTTGAAAATATGTATGTTCTGCAATTGTATGGTGGACTCTTCTATACATAACAATTAGATCCTATTTGCTGATTATATTGTTCAGATTCTCTATACCTTTGCTGATTTTCTATGCAGTCATTTTACTAGTTGTTCAGAGAGATTTCTGAAATCCTCAGCTGTAATTCCTGATTTGTCTATTGCTCTTTTCAGTTGTACCTGTTTTTGCTTCATGTGTTTGGAAGCTGTGTTGTTTTGCATATACTCACGTAGGATCATTATGTCTTCCTGATGTATTGATCCTTTTATCATCATGAATTTTTCCTCCTTGTCTGTGGTGGGTTTCTGTATTTTATTTTGTTTTGTTTTTTTCTGAAGTAACATCTCTGGTATTAACGTAGCCACTCTTAGGTACTTTTTAAAAAACTAGTATTTCCAAGGTATTTTTTTCCACTCTTTTATTTAACATTCTTTTATTTGTGATAGATGGCAATCTTCATTGATGATCTGAGGAAGTGAGTTTCTTGTTAAGTTTCTTATTGATAGCATGTAACTTGTTCATGCTTTTTGTTTGTTTGCTTATTTTTATTTTATTCACCCTGCCAATCTCTGACTTCTACCTGGTCTATTTAGGCCATTTACATTTACAGTAATTATTGATGTGTTAGAACTTATATCTGCCATTTTATAATTTGTTTTCTTTCTGTCCTCTCTTTCCATCCCTGCTTTTCTTCTTTTGCTTTCCTCTTTGTTATTTGAATTTTTGTGTGGATTCCACCTGGCTGATATAGGTACAGTATTTTTTAGTTTATCACTTGTACAGTTTTCATACTTGTTGTTCTGAGAGTTAAAATACACAAATGTAACAGCCTTATCTACTGGAAATCAGCATTTCATCTCTTCAAGTGAAGTATGGACAACCTACTTCTGTTTAGGTCATTTTACCTTCTCTATCATTAAATATCACTTTCTTGAGTATAAAATGATTTTATAATTTTTATTTCAATCATTAAATATGATTTATAAAACAAATGAGGAGAAAGATATTCTATCATATATTCATATTTCTATTTGATTGTTTCTTCTTGTTTTTTGATGCTACGGGATTCTTTTATCATTTTGTTTCTCTTTATAGAATTTCCTTTAGCCAATTTTTAAGGGTAGTTCCTGCTATTAATAGCATCTTCTAGTTTTCCTTCATCTGGTATCTTTACTCTCCATTCATTCCCGAAGGATAGTTTTACCAGTTCTACAATTATCACTTGATTTTTTTCAGCACTTAAAAATGTACCATCTCCTTGTAGCCTTTGTGGCTTCAGGTAAGAAATTCACTATCATTTGAAGTGATATTCCTAGTGTTGACATTTTGTATTAGAAGTTCAGCATTGGTTATATAGTAACATAAATACTATGGCATATAAATCTTTCATTTTAACTCTTATCCATGAATTTCAAATATAGATTATAGCTATGTAACAATTAATGTGATCAATCAGGCGCTAATAAGTACCAATAAAAAGTGAGATTATGGCCATGACTGCAAACCTTGTAATTATATTTTGTTTTACTCTTGAAATGTTTCCTTAACCTCAGAATAATTGGGTAAAATGGTAAAGAAAAAACGTTCAAATGGATTTTCCCAGTGTGTGTGAATATCATTTTTTAAAATTAAAATATAGACAAACTTCTAAAATGTCCCTCACTTATCCCCCCTTTTGGTATTCACAGCCTTGTCTAATTCCCTTCCTCTCAGTGGGGGCTGGCCCTGTGACCTGCTTCTAATGAATATAATGTTATAAAAGTGGTAAGATGTGACTTCTGAAATCAGGTTATGAAAGAATGAGGTTTCCATGTTGCTAGCATTCTTTCTATTGCCTTTTCTCTCGGTCACTGATAAATCCAAGAGTCATATCATAAGCAGTTGTTTGGAGAGGCCCATGTGGCAAGGAACTGAGGAAGGCTTCTGATCACCAGCTCCCAGAAACTAAATCCTGCCCACAACCATTTGTGGAAGCTTGGCAGCAGATCTACCCCATGTTGAGTCTGCAATCCACTGCAGCTCTGGCTGACACCTTCCCTGAAGCCTATGAGAGAGACCCAGGGCCAGAGGATTCAATTAAGCCACACCTATATTCCACAGAAACGATATTGCTGCATAAAAAATTAAACCAAAATTTAGTTTCTTAGAACACTATATTTATTACCTCACAGTTTCTGTGTCTGCAGTCTATTAAAAGAATGTGAATTGTCAGAAAAATGCATTTTAATATCTTGATATTTGGAAAATAGAAACAAACAAGAGAGAAATATTCTAGGTTATCATTAGTATATGTTAACCCTCTAAAGAGGTGACAGTAACAGGAAATATAAATTGACGTGAAATGGTGCCTTTAACAATTTAAAATTAGAAAATGAGAACACTGTACAGATTCATTTTCCAAAAGTGCTTTTCAAGAGCACATGACTACTTATAAGTACAAAATACTTGGATTTTGTACTTGGATTTTATACAAGCAGAATTACTGCATTTAATTCATTGCATGATCTTCCGCTGAAGGGTATGTAAAGATGAACATGTTCATTTTTACATCTTGAAGTTTTAATAACTTATTGAATGTTTATTTATTTATTATCATTTTTATTTTTTGAGTCTTGCTGTGTTGCTTAGGCTGAAGTACAGTGGAGTAATCTCAGTTCCCTACAACTTCTGCCTCCCTGGTTCAAGTGATTCTCCTGCCTTAGCCTCCTGAGTAGCTGGGGCTACAGGCACGTACCACATGCCCGACTAATTTGTATATTTTTAGTAGAGACGGAGTTTTGCTATGTTGGCCAGGCCGGTCTCCAACTCCTGGCTTCAAGTGATCCGCCCACCTCGGCCTCCTAAAACACGGGCATTACAGACCGCACCTGGCCTAATTTACTGAAAAATATTTTTAAACCACAAATGCAAATATTGTTTTACTTTGGAAAAATGGAACTGCCAATGTATTATTTAGCTTTTTCTTTCCCATTTTTTGAGTGCCAAATACAATAGCATGAGAAAAGCTTTCTATTCAAATAGCACCTTAAGTTCAGTAGCGCTTACTCTGAACACATAAAGTGGCATTAAAATCTTTAAGCACATCAGTTTTATCAATTTCATTTACTATGAGAATAAATCATTTTAGTGCCTCTCAATATATTTTGTAATATTTACCTTTATATAAGAGTAACTTCTGTAAATCAAATAACAGATAAACTGAACTGCTTGGCATCTAACAATGAAACTTGTGGACAGCAAGAAAGAGAGAAAGATAAAAGAGAAAACTAGTTCAACCATTGTGGAAGACAGTGTGGCGATTCCTCAAGGATCTAGAACTAGAAACACCATTTGACCCAGCCATCCCATTACTGGGTATATACCCAAAGGATTATAAGTCATGCTGCTATAAAGACACGTGCACACGTATGTTTATTGCGTCACAATTCACAATAGCAAAGACTTGGAACCAACCCAAATGCCCATCAGTGACAGACTGGATTAAGAAAGTGTGGCACATATACACCATGGAATACTATGCAGTCATAAAAAGGATGAGTTCATGTCCTTTGTAGGGACATGGATACAGCTGGAAACCATCATTCTCAGAAAACCAAACACCGCGTGTTCTCGCTCATAGGTGGGAACTGAACAATGAGATCACTTGGACACAGGAAGAAGAACCTCACACACTGGGGCCTGTTGTGGGGTGTGGGGAGGGGGGAGGGATAACATTAGGAGATATACCTAATGTAAATGATGAGTTAATGAGTGTAGCACACCAATATGGCACATGTATACGTATGTAACAAACCTGCACGTTGTGCACATGTACCCTAGAACATAAAGTATAATGAAAAAAAGAAAAAGAGAGAGAGAAATTATCAGGAATTTTCCTGAGTATTTCACATATATTAACCTATTTCCTTCTTACCAGAATCCAAGAGGTACATATATATTTGTCTCTCTATGCCTTTCCAGTTTTTATTTATGGAGTGCATGTGTGAGTGTGTGATAGTGTGTACTTGTAAGATAGACAAAGACATTTTTCAGATCAGCAAAGATCTATTTTAATCATTGCTATTATTACACATCATTTTTTAAATTGTAATTTCATGGAGACTTTGACTTAACAGAAAACATTTCCAAATACTTATAATATGTCAGTCTGGCTATTCTGTACTATTCAAATAACAACTTGTGCACATTTCAATATTTTTATTTTTCTGCCTATATTTTATCCAATGAAATGTATTTTAGGAATGTAATTGAAAATCACAGGTTTTAGCTGAAACCATTCCCCTTGAGAACTGGAACAAGATGAGGATGCCCACTCTCACCACTACTATTCAACCTAGTACTGGAAGTCCTGGCAGGAACGATCAGGCAAGAGAAAGAAATAAAAAGCATCCAAATTGAAAAAGAAGTCAAACTATCTCTCTTCACTAACAGTATGATTCTATAATTAGAAAACCCTAAAGACTTTTCCAAAAGGCTCAGAATAGAAAACTCAGAAAAATAACCACACACCTACAACCATCCAATCTATGAAAAAGCCAACAAAAACAAGCAATGGGAAGAGGCCTCCTCATGCAGTACATGTTGCTGGGATAGCTGGGTAGCCATATGCAGAGAGTGAAACTGGACCCTTGCTTTTTACTATACACAAACACTAACTCAAGAAGAATTAAAGGTGTAAATGTAAGCCCTCAAACTATAATATTCTGAAAAGAATTTTATAAAATAAAAGAATTTCTATAAAAGAAAGGAAAACCTAGGAAATACCCTTCTTGACATCAGCCTTGGCAAATAATTTTTGGCTAAGTCTCCCAAAGCAATTGCAAAAGAAAAACCCTAAAACTGACAAGTGGGACCTAAGTAAAGTAAAGAGCTTTTGCACAGCAAAAGAACCTATCAACAGAGTAAACAGCCGGCAGAATGGGAAAAATTATTCACAAACTACGCATCCAGCAAACATCTAATATCTAGAATGCTTAAGGAACTTAAATCAACAGGCAGAAAACAAATGGCCCCATTAAAAAGTGGGCGAAGGACATGAACATACATTTCACAAAGAAGACACACAAGAAGCCAACAAACATGTGAAATGATGCTCATTATCACTAACCATCAGGAAATTACAAATCGAAACCACAATGAGATACTATCTCACACCAGTTAGAATGGCCATTATTAAAAAGCCCAAAAACAACGGATGCTGGTGAGGCTGCAGAGTTAAAGAAATGCTCATACACTGTTGCTGGGGGTGTAAATTACTTCAGTCACCATGCAAAGCAATTCAGAGATTTGCTAAAGAACTTAAAACAAGGCTACCATTCAACAGAGCAATCAATCCCATTACTGGGTATATACCCAAAGGAAAATAGATCATGAAGCCAAAAAGACATGTGCCCTCATAGGCTCATCACTGCTTTTCACAATAGCAAAGACATGGAATCAACCTAGGTATCCATCAGTGGTGGACTGGATAAAGAAAGGTGGCACATAAGTTACCTGATGGAAAGTCTTGACTGCAAGTAGTCCTGATTCTTGGAATTCTGAATTCTAAGACGCACCAACAAAACAACAAAAGAAAAAAGCAATGAAAGCGCAGATTTATTGAAGCAAACATACACTCTAAAGACAGGGAGCGGGCTCGAGAAAGTGGCTCAAGAGTCCCGATTGCAATGTTCTTTAGTTTTTACTAAGCTAAAAGAATTTGGTAACACCTACATGTACCCTTTAGAGGCCTCCAATTGGTTACAACCTATGCGAATGAAGCATTGGCCCATGACTAATGAGAGGCTGCAGTGGAGGCTTGGCCCACAACCAATCAGAGGCTGAAATAGACTCTGCCCCCGCCACCAATCAAAGGCTGAAGTGAAGGTTTGGCCCCAGACCAATGAGAGGTACTTCCCATTTGTGCTATAGGGGAGTGGAGGGGGTTTGGAGTGGCAGATGCCTCTGGTTTCTTGTCACTTAGGCATGGAGAGGTGAGGTTTTCTTTTTGGTTCAATTCCAAGAAGTCAGCCTCAGGTTGGCCTTAGGCTCCCTGTCTCCAGCCCCTATTCTCCTGCCTCACATATATATCATAAAATACTACACAGCCATAGAAAGAATGAAATATTGTCCTTTGCAGCAACATGGATGGAGCCGGAGGCCATAATCCTAAGCTAATTAATGCAAGAACAGAAAACCAAATACCGCATGTTCTCACTTTTAAGTGGGAGCTAAACATTGAGTATGCACGGACGTAAAAATGGAAACAATAGACATTGTGGACTACTGGGAGGAGGAGAGCTGAAAAACTACCTATTAGATACTATACTCTCTACCTGGGGGCAATATACCCATGTAAAAACCTGCACATGTATCCTGCGTATTTAAAAATCGATGTTGTAAAAAACAAAAATAATAATACTATTAAATAATCACAGTTTTTAAATGCCCAATTTCAAATTAAAACACCAAATTGACATGTTAAACATTTATTCGATTCTACAATATTTCAGGTTTTTTTCTTTCTTTTTTTTGAAATGGAGTCTCACTATGTTGCCTAGGCTGGAGTGCAGTGGCGCAATCTCAGCTCACTGCAACCTATGTCTCCCGAGTTCAAGTGATTCTCCTGCTTCGGCATCCTGAGTACCTGGGACTACAGGGGTGCCCCACTGTGACCAGCCAATTTTTGCATTTTTAGTAGAGACAAGGATTCACTATGTTAGCCAGGCTGGCCTCGAACTCCTGACCTCGTGATCCACCTGCCTTGGGTTCCCAAACTGCTGGGATTAAAGGAGTGAGCCACCATGCCCAGCCAATATTTCAGCTTTAAACAATTAAAAAACACAGTTCTCAGAAAACTGCAGTAGTTTTCATAATTTTTAGAAAGTATTCCAATTTATAATTTTACAAGCTTCTAGAACAAAGTGATATTTGACCTAGCACATTTAGCAAATTCTTTATACTCATCATATCCCAAATAGAAGAATACAAATCTTGAAACATTTTTGACATTGAAACTCTTGACTCTCTGCTAAGGGAGTTTTGAAATTATTTTGGAATATTTTATTTCATTTTTCTCTACAATTATATTAAATGGTGTATATATAGTTTATTCAAAATGGTTATTACATGTTTTAAAATGGAAAGAAACTTGTTTCAGTTACTAATTAACGTCTACTGATTTTCTCTCCAGAAAATATATATATGTGTGTGCGTAAATATATATATTATATTTTTATATATATTATATTATGTTATTATTTTAATATATTATTTTATAACATATAATTTTAATTATTCATGATATATTTAATTATTTATAATATACAATAAAATATATTTAATTATTTATAACATATTTTGATGTATTATATTAAATTATATTTTATTATATTAAATATTAAATATTTTATTTATATATTTTTTATATTTTATATATATTTATAATATATATTTACACACACATATATTTATAAAATATATATATTTACACACACACTTATATATACACACATATATTTATATATTTCCATTGGAAGGAAGGAAGAAAGAGAAGAAAAGAAGAAAAAGAAAGAACTTTGCAACATATTGGGTTCATTATTCTGCTGCCTGTATTTGGCATGGTTTTGCAGTGCATGAGCTGACTTTCTAGACAGGAGAAAACTCTGTATTTTTCATTAAAGGGAAGAATTTTGACTACTCAAAATTTGTTTGATCTCTGTGGCATTTAAATATTGTATGTGAGACTAATTAAAGAATTAAGAAAGAGATTGTAGAGTGCATCCAAACAAGTTATTGTAAAATATTAATAAAGATATTATATTTATAAAATTAATTAATTTCAAAAGTTTTATAAAATATAGCATCCTGGAAAATAAAAGTTATGTATTTTGCCAGAAAGTAGAAAATGATGAGAATAAATGACTGCACTAAATTTAAGACAAGCAGCAAGTATTTATTTTTAGGCATTGCTATTAAGGGCCCAGTGAGGCTAATTTATTTTTAGTGTTTTTCGTTTCTGACTTAAGTATGTAGTATTTGTTCCAAATTTTTGTGTAGTGTGAAGGACATGAATTTGCTTTTGGATCACCAAACTCCAATATTTTGGGACATCCTCTATGTAACATAGAAAATGAACCACACTGGGAAGCCAGTTATCCTCATTTAGAACATTCTAACCACATGAATTAGATATAAGTTCAAACAAGAAAAAAGAAATGAGGCAGTCTATCTACTTCTGACTATTAGCTTTCTAAGGAAGACTTCATGATCATGTCATACGTTAGGTGTCCCTGCTGTAGTCTCTGAGCACTGGTATCCATACTTCATAAATTTTTAACAGAGTTTGGTCCATGCTTTTAAATTATTCGATTACTCTATCTTCCACACCAGCTATGCTGTGAGCTCAATGCGGGTACTATCCATGCTTCTCTCTGCTCACCATTCCATCTGCAAGGCTAGCACAATGTCTGTTTGAGTGGACATTAAGTAAATATTTATTGTATGAATGAAAGAATAAATGAATGAATGCGAGATATTTAAAAGAAAATAATCTAGCAGAGATTATTTATGAAGAATTCAGAAAGAAGAAATTTTGTTACCAGGAAGAAATGATATCAATTTTCACAAACTTTTCCAGATAAGAAAAAAAGAGTTAACACATGCCAACTCATTTTATGAGGTCAATAAAACCTTGATACCAAGACCTTACCAGGACTTAATTGCAAATCTCTCAAGCTGACATAAATGCCCTAATAGAAGTGTTAGCAAGAGAAATTTGGTGTTTAAAACAATTAATATATCACGAAGTTGAATATGCTTCAGAAATATAACTTTGGTTTAGCATTTGATTATCAATCATTGTGATTGACTTAATAAACCATATTAACAAAATAAAGTGGAAACACACCAATACATGAATAACATGCATTTGGTAAAATTCAACATCAGTTTACAATTTGAAAAATTAACCAGCTAAAAATAGAAGGGAAAGTCATTGATATGATAACAGTTTTCTGCAGAAAACCTAAAGCAATCACCTTTAATTTTGAATTATTGATAGCTTCCCCCTGAAAACAGTACGAAAAGGATGTGCCTCCTAATGCCACTACTGTTCAGCATTATATAAAAGGAGAGGTCTAGTCATTAGTATGATAAGGAAAGGAAATTAAATAGAAGTGAAAGTGAATAAAACTCTCATTTTGTCCAATATGATTGTGTAAGTAGAAATTCAAAATAATTCACAAACTATTAAAACTAATAAGTGATTTTTAGTAAAGTTACTGAAGTCAATATACACAATTATGTGTATTTCTACATTTTAGAAACCAATATTTAGACATCAGATATCAAATAGTAATAATTAATACAATTCCATGATAGTATCACATGCATTAGGTAGCTAGGGATGTGCCAGAAGATAGGTAAGCTTACATCCTATAAACTATGATACACTCGTGAGACAAACTAAAGAATATCTAAAAAAGTGAAGGAACATATTATGTCTGTTTGTGGGCTAGAAAGCTCAAAATTGTGAGGATGACATTTATGCCCAAATCAACCTATGCATTCAATAATTCCAGTCAAAACTTCATACATTTTATTTTGTGGAAATTGATAAGTTGATATCAACACCCATTTGAAAATAGAAAAAGTCAAAGAAAGCCAAAACTTTTTTGTAAAAAAGAACAAATTTAGAGAATTATATTATTGGATATGAATGTGATATAGAGGTACAGTAATTAAGACAATGACTCATTGGCTCAGAAAGAGACAAATAGACAAATGAAAGAGAATTAAGAGTCCAAAGATGGATCCACATCTCTGGGGACCTAATTTATGACAGTTCAGTATGTGAAATTATTTGTCCCTTTTTCAACAAAAGGAACTAGCTCAATCATGTCCATTTGGAACTAACAGCTACATCACTACATCACAGCTTATAAAAAAATTCAGTTCCCAATAGAATGCTCACTAAAAGTGTAAAAACTATAACCCTCCTAGAAGTCATCTAAGAAAAATCATTCAGGATATTGCAGGTAACAAAGATTTTTCTAAACAGGGTATCAAGCATTAACCACAAAGTAAAAATATTTATAGATAGAACTTTATTAAACCTATGAATTTCTGTTCATGAGAAGAAAGACATTGTCAACAGAATGAAAAGGCAAATAATAGCGTGAGGAACGCACTAAGCATGCATATTTTCACTGAGGACTCATAAGTCACAAACTGACAAGAAAAAGTTAACCATATGATTTTTCAATAACATGCTAAAAACTTGAAGACGTACTTCATGAAAGACAATATGCACATAGGCAATAATCACATGGATAGTTCTTACATCACATGTTACCAAGGAAGTGCAAATTAAAACTGCAATGGAAACCCACATCCCCTAAGAATTGTCATAGCAACGTTATTCCTAATTGCTCAAAATGAAATGAATCTTTGTCTATAAACTAAAAACGGATGCAAAAATTTTGCCATAGTTACTATGTAACAATAAAAACAGATGAACTAGTGCTACAGTTGGAGGAATCTCACGAACAAAATGCGAAGTAAAACAAGCTGGCACAAAATAATACATACTGTACAATCCCCATTATAACAAGTTCAAAAAGAGGAAAAGCTACTCATGAAAACTCAGAACAGTGTTTACCCTCAGTTGGAGTGGTAATGACAGGAGGAAGTCATGAAGAAGGCTTCTAGAATGCCAACAATATTCTATTGGGTATTGGGTATCTTGATCTGGGTATTGGCTACTTGGGTGTATTCTTTTTAAAAATTCGTTGAGGTGCATATGTTTAAATTTATTAACTTTACATAAAGTCATTAACGTTGAATCTCATTTAAATAATCAGAAAGCAGCCAATTGCTAAGCACTAGCCTTACAAATACTACGTCTTTTCAAATTTCTAGCTGTCACGTAGCTTCCAGATTAAGCAGGAGAATAGACATGATAAACAGAATACTATCACAATATACTAACGTGTTCTCCCATGGAAGTACAAAGATACCACAGGGGCAGCACAAGGCCCGAAATTCACAGATCTCAGAAAGTTGTAGCTCAGTTCAGCTATGCTGAAAAGGAGACATGTTCCTCCAAAAGAAAATACTGTGCACAAACTCAATGAGTCTCAATACGTTGTTGTAACATAATGTAGTTTAATACGGAGATTTTGAATGGACTTAAAATACAAAATAGTAATGAAATGTGTATATATAACATATATAATGAAAATGTTAGCTTTTCTTCTAATCATGTGCCTTTACTACAAGGAGTATATCACAAAATACTAGTTGATGCATGCTTTATCTTACCACCCAAATTAAATTATCCAGATATTTCCTTGTCTTATGAAGTTAATACTCATTAAAACAAGTATGTTCAGATAAAGAGGATTTCACTATCAAATATTCCTTCTCTTAATAGAAATGAGGCATGAGTCTCAGCAGATGTTGTGGAAAGCCTTTAGCAAGTCTCATGACCGAGTAATCAATTTTCCTATGTTTACCCTGCACACCCCCACACATGACTGTGAACATTTGCTTAACAACATCTTCATTCACAGTTATCTTTCTCGCGTTTATAAAAATGTTCAATCTCAATAGATAACCAACAAGATTCTCTGAATCTGCTTCAAAATAATGAGCAATAACACAAAGATAATTGAACTTGCAGAAAAGCCTAACCACTTCCTTCATCTTCTTTGAATATATTTCCATTTGCAAAGAGTTGAGACACAGAAAAACAGAACCAAGATAATTATTTTGCTGTTTGAATGTTAAAATGGAAAATGCAAAAAAAATGACGGCATATTTTGGAAGAAGGCTAAATTCAAATGTTGAGTTCCTTTTGTTCGTTATGTTTATGAAAGCCAAATTTACTTTTACATTTTGAACACTGTTTGGCAATCTAAAAATCTTTCCTCAGATTCCCAAGTGTCCCACTGAGTTCTGTTGTATGAAATCTAGAAAACAAACCCGTATTCAAATATATTTTATGCTTTCAGATAATACGTACTATTAACAAGTCTAAAGAATTCTCAGGCATATGTAATCATGTGAATCAAGTGTTTTATAAAAGTCATCATGAATTGAAATAAAATATAAAAATGCATGCAACATTTTATAACAGTGGATTTTCCTACTAGTAAGAAAACATAAATGGAAAATAGCATAATTTTTGGTCTGACCACCTTGGGACTCCTGTGGCTTGAACACAACTCACTGATTTCTTTCTCTCACAATGCAAAACAATGGAGCAGACAAGAGTATGTTGTGTGAATCATAGCAGAAGTTAGCTTGAATACAAAAACATTTTATTTCCCGTTGTATTATACACTAAGGTAGACGAACTGATCATTGCCGTATTTAATGCTGCTTTTAGACATTATTACTGATCTTAAAATAGTCAATAGCTCCTTAAGAGAAATTTTCTGCAAGACTTTTTGTTTCCTTGGAAAGGGAAAAGGAGACCAGGCGTGGTGGCTCACGCCTGTAATCCCAGCACTTTGGGATGCCGAGGCAGGCGGATCATGAGGTCAGGAGATCGAGACCATCCTGGCCAACATGGTCAAACCTTGCCTCTACTAAAAATACAAAAATTAGCCAGTAGTACTGGTGGGCGCCTGTAATCCCAGCTGCTTGGGAGGCTGAGGCAGGAGAATCACTTGAACCTGGGAGGTGGAGGTTGCAGTGAGTCAAGATTGTGCCACTGTACTCCAGCCTGGGCAACAGAGCATGACTCCATCCAAAAGGAAATAGGAAGAAGGCTATAGTGAAAAGTGACTTGATTTAACTTTTGAACGGGGAGAGATTTTGGAGAAGTTAACTTTTCCCAGACTCAGTTTAAACCATAAAACTGGAGTGATTTTACCTACAGTTTATTGTTAGAATATATGCTACAATATGCACACTCAGATACCCCAGGAACAATGTAGACATTCAATAAATGATCATTCTTTCTACATGAAATTCTCTTTCTGTACATGGTGAATTTGTGGCTGAAGTTAAAATACAGAGTCTAAAACCAATGTTCATACATTTCTGATTACTAGTACCAAATCTTCAGTGAAGATAGAGGGTATTATCACAAGAATCAATCTTTGAACAATTTATTCCATTTTCTACTTCTCCTTTGGACAGTAAAAAATCTGCTACAATGAAATCAGGTGTGGGATTAATAAAATTTGGAAAGCAAAACACTTAAAGATAAAATGAAGAATGAGATACGGGAGTGTGAACAATCCTTTTTCCAAATTATCTAAAGCTATGGGAAAAATGAATTGATAGATTGAAATAAACAACTCAAATTGATTTTTCCCTGGTTCCTCTCCAAATGGAATGCACATTTTACAGAGCCCTAGCCCTGTCATCAACTCTTAGCTTACAGTTACAGTACATGAACTGCACGATCCAGATTTTTTAAAAAATACATATATCTTATATCTATAAAAAGATGAAAAAAAAGAAGTTAGTGCAAAACTATTTGAAAACCAAACTAGAGTTCAGTGTGTGTGTGTGTGTGTGTGTGTAAATGGAGGTGAAGGGTGACTGGTATGAGAGAAATGATGAATCTATACCATATTTCCTGGTCAGTTTGTTCCATTTTCATCTGTGTTCCCATGCTCTGGTTAATCACTTCATTCTGTATCTATGGCATTGAATAATAATTTTAATATATGTGTTTCCATACCAGTCTATAAGCTTCTTAGCAAAGAACTTATGTCTTATTTATCCTTGTCTTCACAGTGACTAGGACATGGAAGACATTCAACTAATGAATCTAGAGAGAACTAATTCTATAATTCAATTAAAATGCAGTTTACAATTGCCCCAATGCATATACGTGCAGTTTATGTATGTCCATTGGGCCATAACAAGTGATCTTATCCCATCCATTTGAATACACAGATTTGTTGGAGATGAAAATATATTTGGTGTCTCCGTGTTTGTGTCTGTGTAAATCAAAGAAATGAAGGAAAAAGTAAGAGAAGAATGATTTGAAAGTGATCAGTGACTTGTAATATTTTAGAACTGTTCTCAAAGAAAATTTAGTTTTTAATGACTTAAAATCTCAGAACTAGCAAATAAAAAGCATGTTTATTGTTATATGATTACATAAATTTACATAAAATATCCTCCTTTAACATAGAATGGTAAAGAACTCCTTACGTTACAAGGCAAGACAATCTGCATTCTATTTGTTAATATTCTGTTGAAAATAATTTTTATTGGCAAATATTTGTGGATCAAAAACTTTAGCAATGATATAGGTGTGTATCAGAAGAAGAAATTTATTCTAATATTTCTGGAGTATTAGTTTTCCTTAGTACAGTTTGTGTTTGGCCTTTAAATATAAACGTACTGGAGATTTTTTTTTTCTTTTCAATTTGTTTTCATTGCAAATGAAATATTTTGGGAAACATGCTCGTTACTATTATTTGTTCTTAAAACACTTCTGGGATCATATACATTTTTTAAAACCCAGGTATTCTTATTGATATTATTTCTAAACATTAAGTATATAGTTTCTGTAATATGATATTCACCTTATCATTTATTGCTCTGTCTTTAGAAATGTTTAGTAAATCAAAAGAAATATTTAAATAGAGAAAATTGCTATATTTTAATCATTAATTTTCCTTTGAAAATAATATGATTATACATGATAGATTTTAGTTAATGTCTGAATATAACTGACCATTGAATGAAAAACTAACCCACATTTCTGGTCCAAAGTCCTATAATAATGTTTCTCTGAAGGAAAAAGTATTAATTACCCAAATCTATTCATATTGTTTCTTGATGAAACCAGTTTATTTCTATTTCAGTGGCTGATTTATTGAGAGAGATGTTCTAAATTGAATAAATATTTCTGGCTAATAGTGCTTAAAGCCTGTAATTAAGAGAAAAGCCTAGAAAAAAAGTGATTAATCGCAAAACAATAATTTGCACAGCTAGAAAATTCCTCCATGTGAAAAAACACAGATTGGAAAAATGTTTTCCTCCTTTTCCTAGAAATTGGAGCAAAGAAAATACTCATTCTGTTTTCTAAAAGCAAAGCATAAATTTTCCTGCTTTAAGGAGTTTAGATAAAGCCTTTTATACTTCTCACTCTATAGAAAATTAATTCCATTTTTCTCATTTTTTCCTACTAATAAAAGGCACCACTATCCTTTCAGTTTGTGTAAGCCAAAGATTTAGGCTTCCCTTACTAACCATTCTTCATCGTCTTCTATATCCAGTCAATTATAAAGTCTTGCTCATTTTAACTTATAAAAATTTTTATTTGCATTCATGCTTCTCTGTCTCATCCACTTTAGTCCAAATACTATCACTGACTCTAGGATGTCAGTACTCAATTTCTGTATGTTAATTCTTCAGAAGGAATATTTCTTCCACACACACACACACAAAGTAGAAGCACCAGCTTGAACTAAAATATGTACCTTCACATTTTTAACATAGGAAATGCTTGAAGACTCACTAGGGTCATGATTTCTTTCGCTGCCTCTTTGTATTTTGCTTCCTCTTGATATATTCAAATATATCAACCTGCCCAATTAATATTCAACATCTGAAAGACACACCTTCTGCTACAGAGGTATTTAGTTGCTCTAAACTATAGAGGCGCTATTCAAATTTGCTATTTTGTTCTTTAAAATGCTTTTCTATTACTTAAAGTAAACTATTACGTGAAAGTTGTTTTCTATTGCTTTAAAATGACCATAATCCAGTAATCATATATAGCCACAATTTCTAAATGATTACCACGGTCCAGGAATTAAAAGGAAAATTTCTCCTGAAATAGAGTCTTTAGTTGAGAATTAAGTTTCATCACAAAATACATCTTAAAATTTTATCACATTTTATAAAGTAGAATGAAAGCTATTGGATGCTTTAACATAATGTGAATTTTGAATCTATTTTTAAATAAAATTATTCAAATATATTTTCGTGTCAAAATGGTTAATACTCTTAAGGGAAATATGAAAATCTGTTTTTGTTTTCTGTAAACCCAACCATGATGTGTAGCTTTAGCAAGCTTTTTATTTTAACAATAGAATGTTTGACAAGAAAAGATTAGGCACTGATTTGTAATGGTAAAACTCTAACACTACGAGTATATTTGTTCTTACAGAGTTTTATTTCAATCAGCAGTGGTAGGAGAATCTTATACTATTTTTCCAAATGGATAATTTAAAAGGTACCACATTCAGTGACTGAGCTATTTTCCCCTTTAAGTGAATATTCTCAGCATATTAAATCCTACCTCAGCCCAATATTTGTCTCTTCTGGCTTTGGACATTACCTTCCAGGTTCAGTTTTTCTCCTACCTCTGAGAGTCAGCCTGAAGTCCTCTGTGCTTCACGCAACCTCAGGATCCTCACCTGTCATTACTGCTATCTCACTATGCTCCCCTTCCAGAAAGCCTTCTTCCTTTCAATCTCTTCATTACTTTGTCTATCTTGTTCTATCTCCCTCTTTCTTAAAGACCCTTCTGCCTGCCTAAATTGTTTGCTTTCTGATGTTTTTTGTTTGTTTGTTTTTCGCTCTTGTTGCCCAGGCTGGAGTGCAGTGACAAGAACTTGGCTCACTGCAACCTCTGACTCCCGGGTTCAAGTGATTCTCCTGCCTCAGCCTCCCAAGTAGCTGGAATTACAGGTGCATGCCACCACACCCAGCTAATTTTTGTATTTTTAGTAGAGATGGGGTTTCACCATGTTAGCCAAACTGGTCTCAAACCCCTGACCCCAGGTGATCTGCCCACCTCACAAAGTGCTGAGATTACAGGCGTGACCCACTGCGCCCAACCTCTTATGTTTTTGTCAACATAGAAAAGAAACTGTTTATTTCAAAGTTTCCATGAAGGCTCTGTATTGTTTTATACCTCAAGGATGTAGAACCAGAAATACCATTTGACCCCGCAATCTCATTACTGTGTATATACCCAAAGGATTATAAATCATTCTGTTATGAAGACACATGCACATGTGTGCTTATTGTAGCACTATTCACAATAGCAAAGACTTGGAACCAACCCAAATGCCCATCAATGATAGACTGGATAAAGAAAATGTGGCACATATACACCATGGAATACCATGTGGCCATAAAAAAGACTGAGTTCATGTCCTTTATAGTGACAAGGATGAAGTTGGAAACCATCATTCTCAGCAAACTAACATAGGACCAGAAAACCAAACACCACATGTTCTCACTCATAAATGGGAGTTGAACAATGAGAACACATGGACATAAGGAGGGGAACATCACAGGCTGGGGCCTGTTGGGTGGTGGGGGACAAGGGGAGGGATAGCATTAGGAGAAATACCTAATGTAGATGATGGGTTGATGGGTGCAGCAAACCACCATGGCACGTGTATACCTAGGTAACAAACCTGCACATTCTGCACATGTATCCCAAAACTTAAAGTATAATTTAAAAAAGAAAGAAAAAAGAAAAGAAAAGAAAATTTTTCAAAACAGACTCTCTAAAAATCACAATCCTAGAGAACCCAACCTGTCTGGAAAAAAAGCATTAAGTTTACAATTACCCAAGAGTCACCAGCATTCAGGAATTATTCAAAAGTGATGGAGAATAAGATATGCTAATAACAGAGATATGATTTCCTGGATTAAGGCAGATAGGGAGAAAATTTTTCCTGAATATTTTTCTAATGATATTGTAAACTAATACGTTGATTCATTGTTGTATTTCCATTTTAATCAGATATAAATCACATGTGTGATATCTGCTAAGTCTGAACAGGGCTTACCACCTGCTGAGTGTGTATATGCAAATGATTGTCCATTATATGAAGTTTTTCAGTGAGATTTACAAATAACTTGATTGGTTAAAAAAAAAGACAAGACTAAAATCTATCTGAAAATTGAATTTCTGTAAGACAGTTGCTTACGACCTCTTTCCAAATTTTTTAGTGTTATTAGATTTTGTTTGTTGTATTTTTTAAAAAGCATCTGTTGTACATACGCACTCTATTTAAAGATTAACACTTTCAAATCCATCTCTAAATATAAATTTGACTAAAAAATCTTTATGCAAATTAAATTACACATAATGAAAAACAAGAAGTGGTAAAATAATGTTCAGATTTTTAAAGTATACTTATTTTCATTTGTCTTTACTTCGATTGTTATCCAATTTTGAGTTTTAAAAACATTTCAGTAACTCATGTGAGACAAAAGCAAAGCAAGCGACAAACAAATGAGCAAATGCAGGTAAAGCAATGTATTTTAATGATCATTTTACTATAAGCATTCACACATGTATATAATGATATCTACTCATTCCTGAAAGTTGTTAAAGCTGAATAAGAATAAACATTTCTTAGTTTTTGAATCTTGAATTCATTCATTTGACAAATATTTATCAAATTTCTACTATGTTTCAGCCATGAAATTCTAGGCATTGAATTTCGTGTACCAGTGAATCAATAAATGTACCAGTGAATCAATAAATGTAAAGGTACCAGTGAATCATGTACCAGTGAATCAATAAATGTAAAGGTCCACTCTCATGGAACTTACTTTTGATTATGTGTAAAATCTGACTCATGGAAATGAGTATGTATTTATTTTAAAAATTATGTAACTATTTAAATTAAAAGTTTTCAAAATTACGTTTGTTACAAGTTATTTAGATGTTAACATTTTTAATAGAACAAAAATAGCGTTAAATTATTAAAAACAAATTGCTTTGAACATTATAATTTTCAATAGGTTTTCATGTACATCAAAAGCTAGAAAAAATAGAATTCCATAATCTATCACGCAAACTATAACACAAACTTAAACTGTGTTTTTAGAGTTTCTCTAAAATTCCTGAATTATCTCCCAAATATCAATATTTATATGGTCAATTCTTCTTCCTTTACGGAAAATGAGGGACTTCTTGGCTGAGAGTAAACTTTACTTTCTAAAATTTCTCAAAATATTTGAGACAGGAAAGCCAGCTGCTTTCACCCACCCGTGGCAACATGTTCAAAGCACAATATTGTAGAAGCTCAATTACGTTTATGAATGCTCCAAATTACAGCAGGCTGGATTTAGTCCTTGAATGATATGCTTTTATTAATGTAATTGCAGAGGATGTTGAGAAAACAAAATTATTCGTGAACATGAAACTTCCCAAGTTTCATAATTATGTTTTTTCTTAAAACACATAATCTATTTTGAAATCACAAGGCTACTTACCTCTGAATAGCAACAGCATAAATTTCAGAATATATACTTCTTATGACATAAATTTTTAAAAATAAAATCATGTAAAATTCATTTTGTATGTAAATAAAACACTTTGTTAGTATATTGTACTATAAAGGCATTAAACCAATCATTTTCTAAAGCCAAAGAGCTTCATAATCTTCAGGAAAACTGAAATAAAAATGTGTAGTAAAAGCAATGAAATAACAATGGAATGATTCAAAAACCAAATGTTATTTTATTATGCAACAAAAAGAAATATTAATACATGTATGTGTATCACCAAAAATTTTAGGAACAGCAGCTAGTAATATTTGACAAAATGCTGGATTCTTTGTCCTGACCACTCTAATCTTATTTACAGAATCATTATATTTATATGAACTCTTCTAAGATAAAAATAATATCCGTCACATGTCTTGTTCTAATCTTTCCATCTTAATATAATATAAAACAAGTAATCCAATTTTAGATATGTTACTTGAAAAACAAGATAGAATGGTTGTACAATATGTAAGCTACTTCTTATAATAGTGAGATCCAAAATGTTGATTTCACTGGGAAAGTTACATCTATAATATAAAACTTATAGATAAGTTTGTAATCTTGAGAAGGAAAAGACATGGAATCCTAAAAAAAAAAAGTTAGCTTTTGATTTGAAGATTAGTTGCTTAAATCCTAGTGAAACGTTCATCCCTGCTCATACTTTCTCCATGTTAACAAAAATAAATTAGTAATTTATTCAGACATAGAGGCCCCCAACTCTGCAATCATCTTTTTTTTAAGTGTTGATATTTCTGGTTTTCATCCTTTGACATAGGAGAAGGTAGAAATAAAGAAAAAAAACAATTTAACTAGAAAGCAGAATCCTTAACACAACTGCTGATTGATCTGGGATCTGTTTTCATTTGTTTCCTTTCATTTTGACATAGTTGTTTGTCTTAGTAAAGACAAGTAAAGGAACTGGATTAAAAATGTCAAAATAACAGGAAGTGAATACTCAGTGTTTATATTTCTCAAAAGATCTGTCTTTCCGTCCCTAAAACAGAAAATGGATGTCATGTGCAAGGAAAGCTGCAAAGAGTTGAAGACCAGATTAAACTCTTAGATTTCTGAAAGCTTGCTTGCTTTATATTTTGCCTCCCAATCATGTAAATACTTTCTTCAATTCTTTCCCAAGTAATTCCTATAATGTCATATCTTGAATCTTCCTCAAAACCTCTATTTTTTACTTGTTTTTCTTAAATGTCTCATGATTTCCCAGATCTATACATTGCATTTAATTTACAAAACAAAGAGAAAAAGTACTAAGAATTATGTGGACTCCTAAATTGAGTTTTATCGTTTTTATCATTGCCTGATTTTCATACCTATTAAATTTTCTTAAATTAGTAAATTTTCTTAAATTATAGCAAGCAGAGAATATATTGGTCCCAGTTGTTTCTAGAGGCCACTGTCTTACATACTTCTCAGTATCAAAATAACATAAGTATGTAAATATGATAACACGAGAGCTATGGTAGAACCCAGAGAACACTGGTTCAGAAAACGTTAGGTAAATTCTCTTCCTTGATAAGGACGTTCAAACTCATGTGTGTTCCCCCTTTCAACAAGGACATAAATATCAATATGAAATATATTCTATGGTTGCTATGAAGATATTTTTGAACTGTTTACATTCTGGAGTGTTAAACCTGTGCTGTCTTAAATGGTAGTCACCTATCAGATGTAGTTAGCGAACACTTGAAATGAAGGTTGCCTGAATTGTGATGTTTGCTGAGTATTAAACACAGCATGAAACGTAAAGTGTAAACTATCTCATTAATAACTTCATATTAATTACATTTTGAAGTGATATTTTTGAAAGATTGGATTAAATCAAAAATATTGTTAAAATTAATGTCACATGTTTGTTTTTTAATTTTTTAAATGTAGCTACTTCAAATTGCAAATGTTGCTTGAATTATATTTCTATTGGACAAAATAGCTGTAGAGCATCCAAAAAACTTCAAGAACTTTTCTTTTTCCACAGAGAATTTTACAGAAATAGAAAACTGTGTTCTGATTTTTTTCAAACATGTTCAGAATGTTTTGGCAATATTGCTGTCTCTAACACCTAGAGGCTTCCTAAATAGAGGACATTAAGATAACTACTAATAATATTACTTGTAAATATATGCTTGAAAAACATATTCTACTGATAATAAAAATGCACACCAAAGTAGCTATGCCTGCTATTCAAAGGTAAGTGAATGTGACATTCTCATTCTCTGCCACATGGCCACATAATACAGAAGAGGTGATGTTGCAACAGTCATGCAAAAATAAAATGAACATCATTTTAAAAATTGGATATATTTGCTGAACATTCTTATCTAAGCTTTGAAAAATCCCATTATATTTCAAGCTGTTTAGACAGCATGGGAAAAAATAATTATTAATTTTAAAAATGTATGTCATTGTTAAAATAGCAGTTGTATTGTAAATAAAAACCTAAAAATAATATTAATTCACGTGTTCTTAACATTATTAATACATATAATTTTATTTTTATCCACAATTTTGGCAAAATGATAAATACCTAAAAAATATTATGGGCTTGTAGTCTGCTGTATTTGAAGACTTCCTTGTCTTGCTTTGATCCCTGGCTGAAGACTGTTCTTTAATACTGTCTGTAGGACTGATCAAAACGTTACATAAGCAGAGAGAAAAGTAAATGAGATCACTGACAACACTGTAGAGTCTTGGCATGGGAATGGATATTAACATGTATCTAATGAAACTAATTATGTTAATAGATTAGGAGAAGTTGAGTATGTTTTCAGGGATAAGAAAAATTTTAATGTCCAAAGTATTTCACATATAGTGTTCTTACAATATCCCCACCTCTCAGTTCCTATTAATTCCAATAATATGACCTCACCCACCCACTGGCTGGATATGCACCTAGATCCATTACCATACTAGCATTTCTTTCCATATCAATGATAAGCACTCTGATTACCCTTTACTATTGTCCCCATAACTCTCTTCTTTGACCCAATTATGGCCTCCTATCAATGGATAGTATTGCTTTTTCTCTCTTCGTCACCCGCATCACACCCACTCTCTCCTCCCTATTCTGTCTCCAGTTTTAACAAATTGCTCTGAGCAAGCTTGGCATTCTCGTGACCCTACTTGCTTAGAAACTCTAATGTCAGTGAATTACAGCTATCTTCCTGCTCCATGTCTGCACCTACACACTTGATCATGCTTCGAGAAAACACACCCTTTGCTATCTGGTGTCACTTCAGTTTCTCAACTCTGAACTTCATATGGGCCTCCAATATAGCCAAGCCAACTCTACCACAGGGAAATTCATCTTTTTCCCTGGTTAATTCACAAACATTCTACTGAATAACTCCATACATTCTCTATCTTCAAAATTTTCATATCTTCTTCAGCTCTGCCTTATCTGTTGAGATTGCAGGAGTTTTTCTATTTCACTCAGAAAAGATAGGTAATTATAAGACAACTGCCATCCACTGGTTCCATCATATCTATGTGTCTAATGGATATCCATATGTTATTCTGTCTGTTTTTATAGAGACTCACTCCATGTTCTTAACACCAAACTTCCCGTTTGTATGCTCTATAAGATTTCCTCTAATCCACTTGAGGACATGGCTTCCTCAAATACACTCCTCTCCTATTTAGCCAGTTTATACCTCTCTCTAGATTAGATTGTTCCCATTAGCAAATGTACATGCTGTAATACCCTCAACATTTAAAAAAAAAAAAAAGATTTCGATCCCCACCTAGCAGCCATTCCATATCTTTGGCATTTTTTAAAACAAAAATTATTTAAAAGACACTTTCATTTATCTCATTTTCTCTTGAAGTCATGGTATCATTTTCAACTCTAGTTTGCCACAAAACAGAAAATCAGTGACTTCTACACTGCAAATCTAATGGTCAACTCCAGGCCTGAAATTCCTGTTTTACTTGACGAGTCAGAAGCCCTGTATGTGATTGTCCATTTCATCATTCACTTTTCTTGGCTTCTGAGGGCATCTTCTGTCGTGGTTCTCCTCCTACTCCCTGGTAGCTGCCCACATTCTGTCCCAGCTTCACACCTCTGACTGGAGGCCCTCCAACACTGAGACTTCAGGCTGGGGCAATTACTCTGGGTGAAGGCATCCAAGCCTTTGCCTTCAAATTCATAAATTTTCTGAAATTTCCTAACATCTATATCTCTGGTCTGAGATGTTCCTTTATCTCTGGGCTCATGTGTCCAGTTCCCCACTTAACATCGCTAAGGATATCTAAGCAGCATCTCAGATTTCACGTGTTTAAAAACAAACACGTGAACTCCCCTCTCATCTACACCTGCTCCTCCACAGTGTTTCCTGTGTCAATAAATGCACATTTCACTCTTCTAGGTTTACAGACCAAACTTAGGGGTTATCCTTGATTCCTTTACCTTTTCACACTGCACATCACTGTTGGAAACTCTGTCAGTTCTGGCAGGAAATATGAAATACAGCCTATGCAGAATTTCAAAAACTCCATCTCTAACAACTCCTTCAAACCACCTTGTTTCTTGCCTGGACTATTGTATTGTATCTGGTCTCCCCACTTCTACTTTTTCCCTACTCCAGTCTACAGCTGAGTGATGCTTTAAACACTCAACTTAATGTTACAATATTTCTAGGATCCCAACATTCAAATGGCTTCCCATCAAACTCAGAATAAAGTGGTTGTAGTTTATGATGTTCTCATGGTCTAAACATAAACCACTCTGAACTCTTCATCGGGATCCGTGATTTCCCGACTTGAGGCTCCTACAGTTGGGGTATGAAGAGGTCTTTTAAAAGTAAAATAATATTAGGTTGGTGAACATGGAAACATTGAAAGTAATGGCAAAAACCACAATTACTTTTGCACCACCCTAATATCTTGAAGCTTAAGCTAGATTTACTTCCTCCCCAAGATGCCTCTGTCTATGCCTCCTTGCCTTGCTCATTCCCAGCAGCTGCCGGCCATCTGGCCATTCCTTGAAGGGACAAACATTCTTCTGACTTAAGACTTTAGCACATGTGATTTCCTTTGCCTCTACCTCTCTTCTGCCAAGATTCCTCGTGGTTAGGTATCTTACATCATCCACCCTAACAGAAGGGACATTCCCTGGCCATTTCAAGAGTGCAGCATGTTCTATTCCCTTTTAGCCTGAATTTTCTTTTTTTCCTTCACAGTACTTATCATGACTTAATATATATTTATATAGTATGTATGGATTCTATTGCTTTACCAGCTAGACTATATACTTAATGAAAAGAAAGTGGTTTTACTTTTATTCACATCTCTACGTCCATTGCTAGAACAGTGTCTGAGTCATGGTAGATATTTATTACTAAATGGATAAATCTAAAACAGAGTGACTTAGAAATATTCCTTTTCTTCCAAAAGGCAAGCATTACACATTCCACTAAATAAGTCAGTCTTCTCTAAAGAAGGTGGCTTTTGGATATTAAATGCTTGTAGGCTTTTAAAATGAATAACGGAACAGTTTTAAGTGAGGTTAACCCCAATCACACCACTTTAATTGCTGTCAGCAACTTTATTCTCCCAAGTACTTAAATAATACACAAATACGCCTATGATGATTGTCTGTATCTACAAAAGATGAAGATTTACACTTATTTGGCCAGAAATACTTTTGAAACAGTGTGGAAAGTGGACAGGATATTTGGGAGAACAAAGCCATGTATCCCTTTCAGAGATAAGAGAACCAAGGGGTTTCAAAAGAATCAGCAGATGGGAGGTGAAGTTTGTCTTCTGCACTATTTCTACTTCTGATATCGTTTTGGATAAAGATCTATGCTTCTCGAGTGTATCATTTATATTAATTCAGATAAACATCCTGCTCAGTAATATGGAAGAAACTTATAGCCACAGAATAAACAATGGCGGCCAACCATAGACAATGAATGGACCATGTGAGGTCCAGGAGCAGGGTTTTGCATTCAGTATCTATGCTTAGGCCCCAACCTTTTGTGAGATGCCTGTATCTGAAATAGCCCTGCTAGTTCTAATCCATGAATACTGGAATTTCTCCCATTAATCTGCATTATCAGGTCAAATGTATTTAGTCCCATACCCAAAATGTAAAAGCCAGCATGTAAATTCATATAACATTAACACATTTAGAGGCCATTTGTAGCACGGCATAATTGCGACATCCACGTTTTTAATCCATGCAATCATAAATTCCGTAACTTAAGTTTCATTATTACAAAAAGATTGAAAAAGCCTGGGCGGTATCACAAATAGGACGGCAGGGACTCTAAGCAGTTGCTTTGACTCAACTCATTCCTACCATTGACAATACCTGTAAAGTGATTTCAAAACAAAGATAGAGCAGAGCTCACCTGAACCCTCAGATAATCCCTGGGATTATTCTAGCTCCAAATTAAGAAGAGGTTATAAACAGAACCTTCTAGAATTATATGAAACACCAACGGATTATGGCACTTCCACATCTTTCTCTTTTTTCCTATGCTACCAAATGTTATAATCCCACTGAACATCTTATAATTTTCATGCTTTATTGTGAAATACATTTTGTTCAAAACCCTTTATGCCAAAAGAAGATAGAAAATTCATGAATATAGGCTGACTAATAAGACTATTTGATCTTTTGCAGATGTCATAAATGTAATATTTTACCTAATGCCTTCACAATCCTAAATTCACTAAGGGAGGAAAGGAAAGATTGTATGAAACACTCAAAAGTATTTACAAATGAAAATGAGTCTAAAGTTGCTACAAGTTTTTCTTCATGGAACTGTTGCCTCTTTACCTGTGTCATATTTCCAAATGTGTACTGCAGCTTAGAAATACATGCTCCCTAGTCAGTGACTAAAAAATCCTACTTTTATTTTTAGAAGCTTTAATTCTACAAATTTGAAACAGACACTATGATAAGATACATTTATAAATTCTGCGGTGAGCATATGTTTTTTTCTCAATATTAAGGACACCTTTTTCTTTAGCTAGCAAAAAAATCCTTCTATCAAAATTTTGACATCAAATATTTTTATGCCTTTACTACACACAACAGCAATTCTTTTAGGAAATATCGTTAAATATAAATCAACTCAGATAATATTTAAGTATATAATAATGTTAACAATCCTTTGCAAAGCTATGACTACAATTAAATGGCCTTGAGCACAACTTCCAATACAATATCTAGTTTTCCTTTTTACAATCAAGGTCTCAGGCACACATTCAATCTCCGTTGAACATCCACAATTAGTCAGGGCACTGAGGATGAAGTACTAGTTATACAAAATGTCTTCTATATAATATATTCTTAGAATGCAACCTAGACCTGTACAAAAATAAAATGTGAAGGTCAAGGACCAAATCTTTGCATTTCAACTATCCTCATTTGTTTTCATGTATGGCAAAAAGATACTCCTTCAGTAAAGGCTACTTAATGATAGTATGCTTCTAAACTAGTAGATAGCATGTTTATAAAATGATAGCACAGTTTCCATCATATATACATTAAACAAAAAATACTCATTGTTATGAAATAAGCTATAATTTTAATGTCATTGAAAAAAGAAGAAGAAAATGAATGTTATTCCAGACACTAATTCTACTCTGAGAAGAAGTAAAGCAATGTGTTTAAGGTTTGGATATATGAAGAAAAACATGTTAATAAATAAGTTCTATTCTTTTTTACTTTGAATATACTGTATTTTACACTATCTATCACAATGTGAATTTTATATATGCTTTTCACCCATTGAAATGAAACTTATACAATGCCTTTACTTGATAATAACTTGGTGATTCCATAGTTTTAAGACTATTTGGTCACTGTGTGTTTGTTGATATCACATATCAAAAAGAAACAGAGGAAAGTCAGTGCATCCCCAGTGTCATTCCTGGCCGCCTCACATGTCTCATTTGTGAATAGGTAGTATTCAATGCAAATCAGTGATGACATTTTCTCTGAGAATGCAAAAGATATCTTCTCTAAGTAGATTTAAGAAAATGTAGGAGATAGAAAAGCATAAGTGTTGAATATGAGAGCAGCTAATTTAAATGTAAAAATTACCCCTTATTTGCAGTGTCAGTCTCTCTTCTCTCAATTCCCAAAGGAAATGCGTGGCCCAACTGACAGAACGGTGATTCGTCTGGATTTATAGAATATTGGAATGGATCTTTGGACTGTTGTCTCACTGCCTCCTCCCTGCACCCTGTAATCCCAGTGTCCACTTCAAACCATTCTGCTTGACTTCTGCCAGATTCACATTCCTAGAATACCAGTACAACATAGTGGAAATAACACTGGAGCCAGAAAGACGTTTGAAATTCTGGTTCCCTCACTATCTTTATCTGTGGCTTTCCGCAAATCATTGAACATTTCTGAACATCAGGTTCCTTCATGTGCAAAATGAAAATAATGTGTAAAATATTGTTCATTTTATTGCATAGTTATAAAAATTCTGGATATGTATGTAAATCATCTTGCATGCAGCAAATGCTTTTATGTATTGGCAAAATGATGATGATGATGGTGATGGTAATGATGATGAAAAGAGGCACAGAAACTCCATCTCTTTTCAGAAACTTGCAATTGGACCCTTTGTATGATATGTAAAGACCGAATTTTTCTGTGTGGAATGTTAAGATGCTCCATAAATTTTTCCTGCTCTATGTATTGAGTACGTCTGCTACTCACAAAGGTATATTTTTTCTGCTGTAATCGATGAATTACTCACCGTTCTTTTGTGCTATGTGCTAATTCGTGTTCAAAACCCTTTTTGCCAATTACTTGTTCAAAGCAGAGTATTCCTCTTGCTTTCAGCACCTATTCAAGTTCTGCTAGTTTTTCAACACTCAGTTCAAGAAGTTGAACTTTTCTTTAGAGGCTCTGGCATCTCTTTAGGACTGATATATCTGCTAAAAAGGGAATTTCTGAATATTTTGGCATTATGGCAGAATTCAATTGGTCTTGTAATATCAGCATAAGAGATATGATGACTTGAGATCATTTTTTGTATTTTAAGAATTACAGCCATAGTTTTGTGGCTCTAATAATTAGATAAAACATTTATAAATTATTTTGAAGCCACGCCCATAGTGAGACCCAAGCAATTATTGACTCCAATGATAACATATGAAGGATGCAAAAGAGAGACAATGAAATGATCTATGATTTCATAAGAACATATGAGATTTTGGAAAATTAAGCAATTCACATAAAGCATTTTTCTGAATATATTCAAATACGTCACACAAACCTACATAGATACTGTGTCACTAACTTATAAATATTTATTTCTAATTTATTGTTTTCATTAAAACATGAAATAGAATTCAGGAATATTTACTGGATATATAAAAATATTTATTGTCAATAACATATTTTACTAACAAGAGAATATTTACTCAAAAGTTGTAATAACACTATTTCCCACAAAAATGATAGCAAAAACACATTCACATTATTTTAGAAAACAGAAAAGCTGGTATTGATGTAAATAAGAACATCAATAAATATTTTATATATTTTGGTGCCTATGTTACTGACATATTTCTAATTACATTTTAAAGAATCTTTCTTATATTTAATAAATGTACCCACTTGACATTCAATTGATAATTTATCTTTGCAGAAAACATAAGCAAATGCTTCTCGATGGTTTCCAGAGATATTTTTCAGTTTTCTAATTTATTTCTATATAGCTAAACATCACTTTTATTATGCACAGGATTTTATTAGTTTATTCTGTATCCCTATCTCCTCCACATTATACAGGTAACATGTAAAGAAATCAATATTCATGCTAAGTTTGAAAAATACTTTCCAATAATGAATACAATAATTTAGCATGAAGACTCAACAACTGAAAAGAACTCAAGGTACATGAGGCATAGATAGAAAGGTTTCCATAACACTTTTACTTTTTTACTGTAAGAATATAGATTCCTTCAAACACAATGACTAATTCACATTCATTTGGAACTATGAAACAAAATTTTAATATCAACATACACTATTACTGTCTAAATGCAGAGTTGAAATTCTTACCTGAGTTTGGCTTAGTATACAGTTATTTTTTAAAGACAGGAAATGTATGACAAATTGTCAGGATAACAACACCCACAGTGGAAAAATGAAAGGGGAAAGGAAGAAATCACTTTAAAAAGAAACTCCAAATCCTTCTGCTTCCCAGCTCTACAGTAGTTTTGCTCTGCATCTTGTAAGCAACTGTCTTTGCTCCGAGAACAACACATGCTCTGCCTCAGCAGGAAAATATAAAAATTAAATAGAAAACCACAAGGTTATTAAACACTCTTACCCTCTGGGCTTGCTGGGCTGCTCCAGCGTCTCAGTTGCAGCCACATGTGTAAACAACAGAATTTCCTGCATCCTTTTCTCATCTGTACAGTTCTGGAGTCCTAGCCAACAGGATTATTTCCAGCATTAAGGGCACTCCACACAAATTCAAAAAAGATTCCCATTGGTTGTGAAATTTTATTGAAACCACTACCACAACCCCCTCTTTGGATCACCATTGAGCCAACCAAAATAAAATCATTTTTAATGTTCCCTAAGTATGGTTATCCAAAGCTTTCCATACAAGCATTTGAAACCTGTACTGTGGATGAAAAAGAAAAAGACACCCACGCCTTCATCCCCAAGTGTACTTAATGTTTAATTACAACAGTATAACTTGTAATAATAATAGAAAAAACTAAAATAGCAAAGCAAAAAAAAAGTCTAGAAAGTACCTATCTGCAAAATATTTAAAAGAAAATTATACTGCAGATTTCAAGAACAATATAAAATATTCATCCAATCTGATTTGCATTAGATTGCACAAAAGCAAAAGAAATCACATTTAATAAAAGATCTGAGTGTACAAATCATGAAACAAGAACTGTATATCAAAACCCTTGATCATGGTCACATTGGCAGGAATGTGAGCTGTAGTCCCTGGGGTGCCCAGTGAAAGCTCCCTGGCTTTTTCCCCTTTCCCTGGGGAAAAAGAATATGAAGTAGCTTTCCAGTGACATGACTCAGCTGTCAGGAAGTGTTCTGATGGGGGTTGTCGGGGGAGGTCAAAGACCGCATAAAAGAGAGCTTCTGTGGTTGAAACTAGCAGCAAAAAATGTCCAAAGTAAAAAAGAAAAAGTCAAAAGGTAACAGGATCGACTTGCTCCTTATAAGTAGCACAAAAACAACATGTGAAATGTAGGCAATAATGTCTTTGAATTGTTTTATTTTTCACCCTTCCCTAATTTGTAGGCTTATTCTGGTGTTATCATCTATCTCTACTTAATATTCTTTTCCCACTTACTTTCTGATGCAATGGAAAAGGTGGCCATCTTCCTGTATAAAGCCAACTGACCCATTCGAGCTAAACTTAATCATAATTCTCGCTCCTCTATCTTTGAACATTCCCTCTTGTCTGGATTTTCCCCACAAGATGTTAAATACCATACATTCCTTGGTCAATTTCATGTATGCCAATGAACTTTACATTCAATTCAGTCATTTTCACTTTCAGGTACCATTCTTTCCATCATGGCCAAATGATTGAAAGTTCTCCAGCCAAGAATTTTGTTTAGTCTTGCATCCATCTGATTTTAATTCACCAAAGTGACTACACACACATACACACACACACACACGCATGCACATAAATATTCTATTTATTTTTAATTTTTCCAATGCACCTCAGTCCTTCTTCTAGTTGACATCTACACAGCCTTTCATACTGTTCACAACCCTGCCCACATGAAGACATCTCTTATCTTGGCACAACACTCTCCTGGTTTTCCTCTTGACCTCTTTTGCTGGCTCTCCTCATCCTCTTTGATGATGCCTCGTCCTCCATCCATCCTTTGGTGTGTGTCACGTATGTTCTTGGATAAATTTACATAAAAAGTGTATATTCTGTCTCTGGATAATGCCACCCATCCTCATAGTTTCAATTACCATCTTTCTTTTTGGATGGCTCCCAAATATCTACTTTTAGGCCCAATGACTGTCTGAATTTTCAGTACTTATACTTGTCAGTCCACTATTCCCCTCATCCAGAAAATGACACAGATACAGCATCAGCTTGTCTAATCTGAAATCATCATATCTCGATGGACCTGCTATGTTATCTATATAACTGTCAACCCAGTTTTACAGTTTCTCAAAGAAAAATCCTGGAAGTCACCCTTGACTCCTTCTACTAGTTCCTTTTTCATGGTACTTCAATAATTTGCCCAGTCTTCTTTTTTGTTTTTTTTTTTGTGTGTGTTTTTTTTAAATTTTTTTTTAAATTATACTTTAAGTTCTAGGGTACATGTGCATAACGTGCAGGTTTGTTACGTATGTATACTTGTGCCATGTTGGTGTGCTGCACCCATCAACTCGTCAGCACCCATCAACTCATCATTTACATCAGGTATAACTCCCAATGCAATCCCTCCCCCCTCCATCCTCCCTGTGATAGGCCCCGGTGTGTGATGTTCCCCTTCCCGAGTCCAAGTGATCTCATTCTTCAGTTCCCACCTATGAGTGAGAACATGCGGTGTTTGGTTTTCTGTTCTTGCGATAGTTTGCTGAGAATGATGGTTTCCAGCTGCATCCATGTCACTACAAAGGACACGAACTCATCCTTTTTTATGGCTGCATAGTATTCCATGGTGTATATGTGCCACATTTTCTTAATCCAGTCTGTCACTGATGGACATTTGGGTTGATTCCAAGTCTTTGCTATTGTGAATAGTGCTGCAATAAACATACGTGTGCATGTGTCTTTATAGCAGCATGATTTATAATCCTTTGGGTATATACCCAGTAATGGGATGGCTGGGTCATATGGTACTTCTAGTTCTAGATCCTTGAGGAATTGCCATACTGTTTTCCATAATGGTTGAACTAGTTTACAATCCCATCAACAGTGTAAAAGTGTTCCTATTTCTCCACATCCTCTCCAGCACCTGTTGTTTCCTGACTTTTTAATGATTGCCATTCTAACTGGTATGAGATGGTATCTCATTGTGGTTTTGATTTGCATTTCTCTGATGGCCAGTGATGACGAGCATTTTTTCATGTGTCTGTTGGCTGTATGAATGTCTTCTTTTGAGAAATGTCTGTTCATATCCTTTGCCCACTTTTTAATGGGCCAGTCTTCTTTTCTCACTGCCACTACTCTGGTTCAGACAACCATCATGATCTTTCTAGATCACTGCAGTGTCTCTCTGCCTCTTAAATTGTCTCTCTTCTCCCAGCCTTCTGCTCCATCTTTAAAAAGATACAGTAGTCTATTTCCGGTACTTATGCACTTGAAGTCCCTGAAGGATTTTTAATCTTTTTGTCAGCTCCCTTTTTCGTAATACATTGGCTTTTCTTGGTTTCTAAAACACAACTTTCCTAGATTATTTTTTCACCTTTCTGACCATGTCATATTTTTATCTCCTCTCTAATTACTTTTCTCTCCTTTCAACAGTGGAACACCTTCAAGAAGCCATCACTGGCCCTATTCTTATTTCACATTTCTGTCTAGGTGAGCACATCTATTTTTGAGCCTTCTTTTGCCACACATATTTGGTGAGTTGAATTTTGTCCTCTAAGAAATCCTAACTCCCTGTACCTATGAAGATGATTATTTGGAAATATGGTCTTTGAAAATGTAATCAAGTTACACTGAGGCCATACTGAGTGAAGGGGAACCATAATCCAAGGACTGGTATCTTCATAAAAAGAGGGAAATGTAGACAAAACACACAGAGGAGAATGCTATGGGAGAGACAGAGACAGCAACTGGAGTGATATGTCTACAAACCAAAGATTGCCAACAATCACCAGAATTAGGAGAGTCAAAAAAGAGTTCTCCCCTAGTGCTTTCAGAAAGAGTATTTCTGGTTGACACTTTGATTTTGGACTTCTGTCCTTCAGAACTATGAGATCAATTGTTTTAAGTGACAAACATGTGATACTTGTTACAGCAGCCCTAGTAAACCAATAGACATATAATTCTGAAATATATATGGTCTTTCCTTAATAGTTTCTAAAGCTTCAGATCTGTATTTCCAAAGTCTAATGAAATATTCACTAGGAGCCATTCAAATCTTTCAATAATCTCCAATCCTCCAAGCTCTTATATTTCTTCCAAATACTCTACTGTACCTTGTAATCTCAATCTTAAATAAAAACACTGCCACCCATCGAGTCTTTCAATCTAGAAACCTCTTTGCTATTCCTAAGTTCTTATTCTTCTTCGCCATTTAAATTTAATAACTCATCTTTACATTAAAACCTGAAACCTCTCTCTTCACTTTATGTCCTTCTATATCTTTGCATTTGTTTTTGTCTTACCACAACATTTTTTTTTTTTTTTTTTACTGGCAAGTTTACAAATTACTGACAGGCAAAACTTGACTATATATGGAGGGCACTCTTATTTATAGCTTTCTCATGTGAAGGCTCTTTTTGCCCTACACAGGCCACATCCATTAGGGTCAGAAAGTGGAGAAGGTGTCCTACTTCATCCTTACTGCCAAGTCTGGCTCACAAATTATTTGTTGATTGATAGCATGGGACCTCTGAGAATAGAAAACAAAATTACCTATGGTCTCCATCCTAGTTTCAAAGGGTACATTGACACCATGGTTATAATACCTCTGTGCACACACACCTCCATTATCCTGACACTCCATATCCTATAACAATCACTTGGGGGCATATGAAAAAGAAATGAGAAAAATTCAGCTGTGAGGTTTCCAAAATTTGTTGGCAAGTTCATAATGTCTTGAGGTACTCAGCACACATCAATGAAGGCTATTTTTTTTTAGTGGATTCCAGTTTCATTCTATATATTAGATCCACCCTGTGGGTTCTGATATTTACCTTCTGAGTATCCTTTCTCCCCTTCCTCCCTACAAAACATTTGTTTATTTTTGTTTGGAGCACAATGTGGTCAATTTTTTTGAAGCCTGTGTTAACAAGCCTCCCATACAAATATACTTGGCTGTGTGGCGCAGTTTTGCCAATGAAACATAAGTGGAAACCTAATGGGTTTAGAAAAGTTTTGTATTTCTAATGCCAGTCTGTTGACTTCTTTCTCCTTTTTCATTCCTTGAACAAGACAAGGAGGCTGGAGACGGGGAAGCTGTTCTTAAATGATAATAAGCTCCTGAAGTCATGATTCAGATGCAAGCTACACATTAAGAACAGAAGAAAAACTCTGAGCTTTAATCAACCTCATGAGAGATTTCAGTGATGGGAGGAAAAGAGAACTAAATCTGGTGAAACTACTGTCATCAAGTTTCTCCTATGTCATTATTTATTAGATTGGGAGTTAGAGGCCAATGGAAAATTGTAATAGTATCTAGCTGGAAACACAATGGAGAATAAATATTAATCAAAACTGATTTACTCTACATTCTTATCACCTAATTGGGAGGTCCAGAAGAAATCATGAAATTGAAAACTCCTACAGCAACCTTTACCGAATGTTACATCTATCTCTCACCATCTCCGTGGGACAGTTCCTGATTCCTATAGAAAAAGTTAACGCTACAGCCAAAGTTATACTGGTGGATTTATTTACCTGTCTATTTTCTCAAAAAGCTATGAATTTCTTAAGGAGATAATGTTGTATTTATATTTTAATATTTTGCAAAAAACAAAGCAAGTAAATTAATGAATAAGACCACAAAGCTGATAGCTGGTTGGTAGCAGAGCTAAGACATATCTTAGTCTCATCATTTAATGGAACAGTAAATGGATAAATGGATGGATGGATGGATGGATGGATGGATGGATGGATGGATGGATGTTCTATGAATTCACTGAAGAAAATAAAAACAATGTCTCAGAATTGGACATGTTATAGAGAAAGTAAATTAGAAAGATATACCATCAAAATATTGAATAAGTATATAGTGATTTTAAAATTCTTCTAACATTGTTTTTATTCTACTTTTATAAATTGAAAGAATTAATAGTACTAACATTAGATACATATATTGACAAACTTTTTTAAAAAATAGAAATACCAATGAAGTCAGATAAATAATTTCCTATGGACCTTAGTAACTATTTGAATTCAGCTGTAGTTTAAAAATCTTAACTGCTACAATTTTAATGACTTAACAATATTTGTAAAATTACTCTAAAACAACATGTTACAATGTCAGCAACTGAAAATTTTTTGTAAGGAAGCCAATTTTGGTTTTGATTGAAATGTACTAGGTGATTTGAAATCACAGATTACAACTGTGCACTCATGAATTCACAGAGCGCAGCTGTGATGTTCCAAATGCACTCTTCATTAATCAGGAGAGACCAGCTGGATAGCCAGCAGCTCTTATTAAACTAACCTGTGCGTGCCCAGATACATCAGTCACATAAGTCCAAATGACAATAAGTGAATCATATTGCATCAATATAGAAAAGAATATTTCTTCCTTCCTGCTGTTTTAAAAATAGGAATAATTGTCTCTCGATGTCTAACTTTTCTTTATAAAAAGAATATGCACTTTTATGAAAATGTCTAAGCTATAACACAAAACTAACTATATTTATATTTTTTCACCTAAAGGAAAAGTTAAGAAAACAATTTAAGAAAAATAAATCTAATCTACAATATCTAACATGCAGAAAAAAAGAAGAGATCTTGATGTCAGACAGACTTGAGTTCAAGCATCGGTTGCGTGTTCTCAAAGAGTTACATCTCTAAGCCTCGGTTCATGTATTTGTAAAATAGATGTAACCTGTAGAAAGATTCTAACAGTTAAGAAATAATGGATATAAAGTGCTAAAAGAGTACCTAACAAACACCTGAATGAATTAAAGGAATGGATTAAAGCTATAATTAGCAATAGTTGTTTTTAAAAGTAGTTATGTTGACCTAACTATAACATCCACAAAATAATCTAAAATCAAATTTTTATATTGTAAATATGAACATTAAGTAAATTCAGACATGTCCCAGTCAGAAGGTATAACTTATGTTGCTACCTCTCAACCCGGTAGCTTCATGGTTGTGGTCTTGTTTTGCCACCCACTACTTAGGCTCTGACCAAAACAGACACATTACTTAAGCTTCTAATAAAAACTGTGAAGTTATCTTTGTGAGGCTGAAAATTTTAGGAAATTTTCTTGGGAATATCTAATTACTAAAAGGTGGCCTAGAAATAAATATTTGCTTTTCAAATCGTCAGATATAGTTGATAAAATTAGGATTAAAAATACAGTCATTAGGTTTTAATTGAGCTCATAGCAGCAGTAAATGGTTAACTGTTCTTTCCTTGGTTAGTACTAGTTGGATGTACTCAGCTTCTTGGAATGATTTCTCCAACTCAGCACTGTTGACCTTTGGACCAGATAATGCTTTGTTATGTGAGGCCGTCCTGTGCAGTATAGGGTGTTCCGCAGTGTCTCCAACCCCCACCTACTAGTTATCGGTAGCACATCCAGTTGTGCAAACCAAACATGTTACCAGACATTGCCAAATGTCCCCTGAGAGGCAAAATCTCTATCAGCTGAGATACATTGTTTATAGTGATGGAGTAGTGAAAAGATGAGGCTACAATTTAGCTCTGCTACTCACCAGCTGTCAGCTGTGTGGTCTTAGGCAGAGTGACTCCATCATTCCAAGTCTCATTTTTATTTTTCATACATATATATATATGAAAATATATGATAAAAAATATATATAGTTAGAAAATTAGACTAGATAATTTTGAAAGTTTATCTTACTAAAATATTAGGTGCTTTAAAATCTGTCTCTCTCACACATACACACACACACACACAAACACTCTACTTACACATTTCAAACACAGTCATTTATGTAGTCTACATTAGGATATCAAACACATAAGAAATAAAAACAAAAAAAATTGTTACAAAACCCATTTTTGTCTGCAGGAAGCAGTCTTACAGTCTTATAATTAATTTTTCTGAATGACTTCTACTCCAGGATTACCACATACACAGAAAGAACAAATACTTCACCTTAATACATCTCAATCAATAAGGCTAAGCACTGCTTTTTTCTCAAAAGAACTCAACATCCACTATACTGATGAAAAGTGCTTTTACTGATCAGGAAACTATATTAAATTGCAATTCCACTTGACCTCACTAAGGAAAGAGTGTCTGCAACTTAACAAAAACATTGATTTTACAACATTGATTAAGAAAACATATCTCATTTCTGAATCTGTAAACTCAAACTATTTGGGCAGCCCTTGCTAAATAATCTCTTTCAAGACAGAGCTAATCATCCTCAATGCATAATTGTTCTGAATAATGTTAATAAATATTCTTGGTAGCAATATTGAACTACCACTTGCTAAGGCATACGGATTAATTCTCTACATAGTGTGAGTTTTATTTTACTCTCTTGAAAGTTTATTTTATTTTTTTTTTGCTAATCTCTCCTTTTGATTTCTTAGTACACACATTACTTATACTCTGTGAAATTCAAAAAATGCCATTTCCTTATATCATGAGAGACTGACATTTTTGGTCATAAATTGCAGCTATAAACAAAACACAAATAAACAAATAAAATTTACCAAAACAGTAATGCTTATAGCATAATCTATGGCTTTAAAGACAATCTGAACCAAGTCCTAAAAGATCTAGGTTTGTTCTTGATCCTAATATGTTGCTTATGTTAGACCATATATTTTACTGAAGGAGATTTTGGAAAGTAAAAATGTATATATGTAGAAAATTATTTTTCTTATATTACAAGAATCTATATAAATAATGATTGAGTGGTAAAACATGTTCTTTAATAAAAACAACATTGCATTTACTATAATTATAAGTAAAGTAAATTATATGATTTGTAAAGTATTTAATTAGTCATGACATTTAATCAGGTTTGATGGCTGATGTGGTTTGGATCTGTGTCCCCACCCAAATCTCATGTCGAATTGTAATCCCCAATGTTGGAGGTAGGGTTTGGTGGGAGGTGATTGGATCATGGGGGTGGATCCTTCATGAATGGTTTACAACCATCCCCTTGGTGCTGTTCTCATGATAAGAATTCTCGTGAGATCTGGTTGTTTAAATGTGTGTGTCACCTCCCTCCCTCTCTTCCTCCTGCTCCCACCATGTGAGACACCTCACTCACCCTTTGCCTTCTACCACAACTGGAAGCTTTTCTAAGCACTCCCCAACCACCCACTTGCCCCACAAAATAGAAGCTGCCATGCTTCCTGTACAGCCTGAAGAACTATGAGCCAATTAACCTCTTTTCTTTATAAATTACCCAGTCTCAGGCATTTCTTTACAGCAATGTAAGAATGTACTAATACAACAGCTCTTAACAAATATTGAATACTTAGAGCATATGTGAGGTAAGCCAATGCAGCTTAAGGATTTAAAAAATTCATATAAATGAAACACAAAAATGTCATGATTGAAAAAAGCACCATTAGAAATGTTACACAATTTCCTTTTTAGAAAGAATAAAACACGGAGTTTAGTTTTGAGTATCAACTGTTAAACCTGAGTCAATATACTCAAAAGCACCCCTAAATGTTATCAGCAGATTTTAGTTTAATATAATAGGCTCCGTGTCATATGTTTTCTCTCCTATTTCCCATAATATAAAAGTATTGTTCTTGTTTTAAAAATAAACTTCTAACAATGGTGAAATCAAGAAAGAGTGATTTACGTCTTCTGAGGTAAATCGGACAAGACATTTTTGGGAATTTCTAAACACCAGAAATATATGGGAACTGATGACAGGGACATCTAAGCACAGAAAACGACATCACCCAATATCTGAAAGAGAAGGCCGTCAACAATGTAAGTCAAAAGTATCTGGTAGAAAATCTAAGTGCAGCATAAGCTAAACCAATGAGGTATAAACCATTAGGATTATCAGTGCATTGCCTGCCTGACCACAGGACTTGACGTTTTCTCTCTGCTCACACACACAGCAGCTGCTTGAATGGCACTGTCTGATGCTGGAAGAAGTGACATTTAAATGAAGTAGATCATCTCTCTGAGGAGGTTTCCTAGCATGAGCACAAGGGACAGGGAGAGACACATCACAAAGTTTTAGAAAACTTCAAGACGACAACAAACACTGGAAAGTAAAGGAAACGGACAGTCCACTCCTAGTGAAACACACTTAAGGAATCTACTCAAAAGTAAGACTTCCTTACCTTTAGATATGGACATCTAGAACCTGGTTACCTGCTCTTCACCCACATATCACAATGGGAAACCGGACTGAAAACAGAAGCCTTCCCAGGCCAGGTCTGCTGGATAAATAAACTAACCAATCGCACCAATCTCCACTGGGGACCAGTTACCTCACCTCCAAAACAAGGCCAGTACATTGTTGAAAAGATGATTGTGAATCTGCAAAAAAGAACCTCCAGCCTGGCAGATAGTAAGCACTCATTAAATGTAAATGGCAGGTATAATAACAATAGTAACAATAATAATAATAATGGCATACGTTCGATTACACTAAAAAAGAATGGCCTCATATACGGTTAATTTTTTGTTTTTGTTTGGTGCTAATTAATCAACTCTGTGATTAAAATATGGTCTTTGTCTTTTAGAAATAATGTTGAATATTTTTACTATATTATGAAACATGATTAGCACACCACCACAAACATGAAAAATGAATACTATTTTCATTCTAAATACTTTCAAGCAAGTTTCCCTCAATATTTCATTTAGTTTTGGTTAATCAATGCTGATTAAGTCAAATCTTTTATTTCCAACTACTGGAAATTAGAGAGTGAAGACAGTGTCTTTGAACTGTAGGAGGGTAATATACCCCTGATCCAGATTAAAAAACAAAACAAAACTGAGAATATGAAAACTCTGACGTCAAAGCAGAGACCATGCAAAAATATTCATTCAGATGTAAAAGAAATGTGCAGTGCTATGAGCTAATTAAATAAAGCACTAATATTTCCATGGCATACTTTCCTATACACAGACATAACTTGTATTGACTTCACAAACCTTTGAGAGAGAAGAAGAAAAGGAATAAATCATTACATATATATATACATATATATATGGTGATTTTATTTCATTATATTCCTACACAACAAGGACAAAGAGGTGTATATGTTGATTTTCCTCATGAACTCTAAAATGCACCACATTAGTAAAAATATAAACTTTTGGGTGATAAGCTGAATAAAAATATGTAATTTAATCCAAATCCTAGAAAATTGAAAATTTGGACCTACAAAATTTGAAATGAAAATGAAAATTTGGACCTATAAACATTATTTACCATCTTTCCAAGAAAATTCAGTGATGATAATGTATTTGACAGGATAGTAAAAGAACAAGAGTGCTATTGCTTCTTTAAAGAGAAAGTACATTCCTATTCATTGAAATCAGAAAATTTCACTTTCTGGTTAAATTATAGAAATTGTTTACACAAGATCGCTGTAATAAAAGTAGCTTCAGTATTTATATTCTTTGCCTAATTCTAGAAACCCTCAAAAATACTTCAGTGACTGTTATTCTAGTTATATCTCTTAGATCTTAAAAATCGAAATTTATACATTTCCTCACTTTAATCTATAAAGGCTCAGCAATACATGTTATTATAAAAATAATTTTAAATACCCATAACCCAGTCTTTCTGTCTTCTGTTTATTCCACAAATCATTATATAAGCCAAACCCAGATAAGCTCTAGACAATTTTTAAAATAACAAAATAATAATTATATTTTAATATTTTGATAGCATACAGTCAAAATTAACCTAAGTAATTATTTATCACATTGTGTTTCAAATGTTTTTAAAGTAATGGAGAACTTTTGTTCAAGAGTTAAACAATATATTACACAGAAGTCATGGATGTCAAAAGTGAAACTTCTCCCATTAATTCTAGGAGGACAGCCTGGATACCTGCCCACTTGGAAACTCTCTTCACATCTAATTTCCTCCAACAATGGCCATTGGAGGTCATCCATGGAATCCCCAGACTCTAAGGAGCACTTTGGAAAATAATGTAATAAAATTATTGTTTTACAGATAAAGAATCTTGAATTCAGCCAAAAAATTCTATATCCAAATTTCTTTCTGTCCACCCACTCATTCTTCTCTTATTAATTTTCTGAGAACTTAAATGTGTTCCTGCTTAAAATTAATATATATTACATAAGTCATAGATATTTCTTTTCAATAAATCAAAAAATATAAATATGCACAAAGAAGACTACCACTCGTAGTCTCCATAATCAGCTAAGTAATGAAGGCATTTTGTTTTGTACTTTTCATGATGTTGTCAGCCAGTTACTACAGATGATACATACAAAAAACAGATAATTTATGCTTATCTATGCTTATTAGTTGCAAGACGAACTAATCGAAATGTGTTATCATGTATCCCTAAAACTTTAACAGATACGACAGTGTTTTTTCCATCAGAGTTTGTAGAGCATGTGTCTTAACAAGCCCTCAATTTTCTACTCACTTTTGGCTTATCTGGTGTGATTATAACTATGTCATTGTTCTGACACTAATTTCGTTATCCTCGGACTGTGTTATGACAGAAGGATAGGAGAGTTAACACAGACTTGTGACGAGACTGCCTTCCTGGTGAATGCAAAATGTTTCTGATCCAAGTAACATCAGCCAAAATGGTAGAGTAGGGAACCCTGGGGCCCAGAAACACAGAAAAACTTGTTAAAACTGTCAGAATCCACCTATTGGAAACCTCAGCATCATTAGTCATTAGGAAATGTGAATCAAAGCAACAAGGAGCTACTACCTTATTTCCACTGGGATAGCTAAGATCATAAAAACATACATGATTTTAAAATGATTGAAAACAAATTAAAATATATTTCATGACAAGAAAATTCACATTTCGGTGTCTGTGAATAAACTTTTATGGAATAAAAAAAATTAAAAAAAGTGTTGATGAAAATGTGGAGGGGAAATCTGTACATGTTGATGGGAGGAATGCAAAATAGTGCAGCTGCTTTGGAAAATAGTCTGGCAGTTCCCCAGAATTAAAACCGTACTGAAATAAACACCTACATTCACACAAACACTTGTACACAAATGTTTATAGCAGCATTATTCATAACGGCCAAAAAGTAGAAACAACCCTTACACTGAGGAATGGACAAAGAAATGATGGCACATACATTCAATGGAATATAATTCAACAATAAAAATCAGTAAAGTACTGATGCATGCTGAAACATTGAGGAAGCTAGGAAACATTATGATAAGTAAAAGAAGTCAGTGAAAAAATAATATATTATATAATTCATTTATATAGAATGTGCAGAATCGGCAAATAAATAAGGATAGAAAGTAGATAATTGTTTGCCTATAGTTGAAGACAGAGGGAAATGAGGAGTGACTGCTGATGCACACAGGGTTTCTTTCTTAATTTTATTTTATCTTGGTTGATAAAAGTGTTCTAAAATTGATTGTGATGATGGTAGTACGATTTTGTGAATATACTAAAACTATTGAATTGTACATTTTAAATAGGTGGATTGTATGGCATGTGAATTGTAGCTCAATAAAATTATTTTCTCTTTAAAAAATCAGCCCATGTGTGAGGCAGCAAGTTTGCCTAAGCTATCCGAGCTCCTTATAATCAACAGCAAGGCTCTGTAGAATCAATAATATAACTCATCTCTACAGTCACCTATATGTTTTAGTTTTTTTCCTTTCCTCACTGTATGATTTTCTGCTTCTCTACTTTAATAGTCTCCAAACATTTTTGATTATGCAACAATCATCAAATTATATTCCATAAGAACCCATAACATAAATAAATGTACTGAATTTATTTATAAAGATAATAATGTACTGTTGTGCCAATATGTGATGTATGTTATTGAATTCTTGTGAAAATACAAAAGAAAGGTACGATTTTAAAATATAAATGAATCTTCATTATTTTCTTCATGCTTTTCAATTGCCTTAAGCAATCTTGTACTAAGCAATCCTTGTGTTATGCTTAAGCCATCTTTGACTTAAGTAATCCTTAGACTATGTGGCCTTAAGCAACACAGTACAAGGAAAAGATATAATCCCTAGCATCTGTGCTACTAGGTTTCCTATTGGCCTACTTCCTTATAGTTCTCTCCTGATGAGAACTACACATATAATTTCCTGCTGCACTGTCAGCTCACACACCTGTAAAAATGCAAACACATGCGTATGCACATAAATTTCCTGCCAGAGTAAATTTTGAGTATTTTTATTTTTTGGTTATCAAGCTACTGGGGGATGAGGGCAAGGTATTTGGGAACATCTGTCAACCTCATAGAAAAAAAGGATGGCTGTCCAGTTTTCTGGGTAGTGTGTGTCATCAAACAGGAATGCATAATGAACCTTCTTACTATTATTCAGAATAACCTCTATCCAAATTTAGAATAAATCAGGTTCGTTTTTCATATACCCACACTATTTACCTTTTAATAGTCTTCACTTCTTCAAAATTCTGGTACTAGGTTGTCAGTGTTTTTTTGTTTTTTTTTTTTTCCTGGTTTTCTTCCTTTTCATCATTGTAGACTATAACGAGAAATCACTTTCACCAGAACTCATCACTATTTCTTCATGGTTATGCTTCCCCAAGTCTGAATTCCTTCAAAGCAGTTCCCATGCCCTGTTCACCTTTGTATCCCCAGTTCCCAGCACATGAGCTTGATAAGTATTTGGTTTTCAATAAATGCTCTTTGAATAAGAGTCTGATTTATTCAATCAGTTATGCATGTGGGATTTAGGAATTTTTTTAACATAAACATATTTCAATTAACTGAGTGACTTTAGGGAAAGTTTCTCAATTCACTGTGACTTAGACTTTGTTTACTACTTATTAAAAAAAAAAAAAAAAATTTGACCTGATGACATCCAAAATCCTGTTTCTCTCTGAATCAGCAATATCTGGTGAGATGACAAACTAAAACCGGGTACATCTCACATAAAATGGTGTTGCAGCTACTGAATTATAAATGTAGTATTGCCAGAGCTAAAAGAAAGAATTCCTGGCAATCAAACTTATACAGAAATGGTAGAAATCAAATGTGAATTCCTAAAGAGTAAATTGGTTGATGAAAAAGAAATGGTAAATCTTAGAAAAAGATGGATGGTGTTATTTTTGGGAAATTAAGAAAGTTCCTTTGCTGGCAAAGAGAGATTTTGAACTCAGTAACCAGTAACTCTTGCCATTAATTAAAAGAAAGATGCTAGGACAATTTGGAATATGGAGAGGGAAAATGTTGGTTCTACTCTCGAGTCCCAAGTACATCTGACGGTCATAAAGTTGTTCTTCTGCTGTTAAATTGTAGATACTAGTCTTGGGCTATGTCTCCCATTTCCTTGCCTGAAAGTGTTGCCTCACTTGTGAAACTTATGGATCAGTGGTTTAATGAATACTCTTATGCAAGCTCTATAGTTTCTAAACTAATTTTGAATCTAGTACCTGTAACCTGTCAGCAAGTGATGACTTAGTAATGAGAATCTTCCTTTAAAAATCGAAGAAAATTCTCCATTTGATTCATTGTAATATACTTGTCAAGCTTGAATCTCTTCTCTCCCTTGAAAAGCAATTGCAATCACTGTATCTGACATATTTAGGAAACCGTTCTTAGTTTTTTTTGTTGTTGATGTTGTTTATTTATTCATTTACTTCCAGGCAAGACTCTCTTCGAGTTACTCTTTAATCTGCTTATTTGAGGCACATGACATAGTAAGTCATTTATTTGAATAGCTTATCATTTACACCAATTTTAAAATTCCACATGCCATAAAATAGTTTCTTTTTCTGCAAGCATAGAGATCTAAATACCCCCCTTAACCCATACCAACAAAAAGAGTTTCAGTAGCCAGAATAAAAGAAGAAATAACATTTTGCTGATCTGTAAGGAGACTAAGAATTATTAGGTCCAACATGAAGTGAAAGTTAGAAATCAAGGAGAAAAAGAGGGCTAAAGTCAACTTTCATTGTGAATGTATTTGTCTAAAATTGATAACTTTGACTCCCATTTTGAGGACTCCTCAGGGCCTAAGAGACAGGAGAGGAAGCCTAGAAATTGACAATGCGGGACCCCAACAGCATAGACCCTCATATAAAAGTGGAAATCCAAAATAACTATAACTTGAGACTAAAAGTCAATGATCAATTCATCTACTGAGAAGAAAGGTACAGCAAAGACATCTGCACGTCTTGAGCTTGTATTGAGCATTGAAGGGAGAAATTGTCCTTTAAAACATGGAAACACAAGCTGAACCTGTTACGAGTTTGCAGCTCTACTTCACGCTACCTGCTTAATCAAAAAGTTCTCAGCAAATTTATTTTTAAATGGTTTTGAGATGAAAATTTCCCCATGGAACTGATGGAAATAAATTCAACCAAGATCACAAATATTTCCTATAGGTAAAATTCTAAGGGAAATTATCTGCCCACCCAAATACACACAGAGACGCAATACGTAAGTATCACAAAGGATGTGAGTGGTATGTATGTGGGATGTATACGGGAAAAAAATGATAATACAAGAAAAACTACAACAAATTTATGTATTAGAATCGAGACTAACCAAAAATAATTATTTTCAATGTGTATCAATAAGTCTTTTTTGAACTTTAAAGTTCAGGGGTACATATGCAGGTTTGTTTCATAGGCAAACTTGTGTCATGGTTTTTTTGTACAGATTATTTCATCACCCAGGTATTAGGCCTATTACCTATCAGTTATTTTTCTTGACCGTCCCCCTCCTTCCACTCTCCACCCTCTGATAGGCCACGGTGTGTGTTGTTCCCTTGTGTTCACGTGTTTTCATCATTTAGCTCCCACTTATGAGTGAGAACATGCGAGATTTTGTTTTTTTGTTCCTGAGTTAGTTTGCTAAGAACACTGGCCTCCAGCTGCATCCTTGTGTTTGCAAAAGACATGATCTCATTCTTTTTGATGGATGCATAGTATTCCATGGTGTAAATGTGCCACATTTTCTCTATTCTATTTTCTATTCATGGACATTTATGTTGATACCATGTCTTTGTTATTGTGAAGAGTGCTACAAGGAACACTCATGTGCATGTGTCTTTATAATAAAACCATAATTCTGAAAAATATAGCAAAGTCAAGAAATTATGAAAAATGTCCAAGTGGTTTTTAAATAAATAGGATTTCTAAATATAAAAACTAAGTGATTGAAATTTTAAAAATTAATTGAAAATGGATAATAAGCAGAGTATACCCAACTGAGGTGACAATTAGTGAACTTGAAAATATAAGCCAAAGAAAAACCCAGAATATACTCCACAGATAAAAGAGATGGAAACTATGAAATAGAGGTTAAGAAATGTACAGGACAATGTGGAAATATAAAACACTCATCTAATCATCTAATCATAATAACCAAGAATGGACACAGAGTACAAACAGAAGAAATAATCAAAGATATATTACAATAGAATTAGAGTGTCATCACTCTGAGTATCACGAATTAATAAAAAGTCCACCGGCTGGGCTTGGTGGCTCATGCCTGCAATCCTAGCACTTTTGGAGGCCAAAGCGGGCAGATCAGGAGGTCAGGAGATCGAGATCACCCTGGTCAACATGGTGAAATCCCATCTCTACTAAAAATACAAAAATTAGCTGGGTGTGGTGGCATGCACCTGTAGTCCCAGCTACTCAGGAGGCTGAGGCAGGAGAATCGTTTGAACCCAGGAGGAAGAAGTTGCAGTGAGCCAAGGTTGCGCCACTGCACTCCAACCTGGTAACAGAGGAAGACTCCATCTCAAAAAAAAAAAAAAAAAGAAAGCCAGGAAAGAGTTATCAATGCCTACTAGCATCACATAAGGAAAACAATCTATTTTTTACATTTCCTGATGGAAGTACCAGCATTTCCTGTGTAGTATAATTGCCAAGAAAACCTAAATGAGATCAAACCTCTAAATCTATCATTCCATGTATAAGAAATACAGAGAAGAGAAAAAATTAAAAATTCAATTCCATACTTGGTTATAACAATAAACAAATGTCAAGGGAAAAGAGACAAAATACATATCAAGCAAATACAATGTATGGATCTTATCTAAATCAGACTCTAACTAAACAACTTAAAATGACCTTACATAATAAAAGGAATTTCTTACTATCTAGCAAAATTAAATATACCTTTACCTTCAATGTAGCAGTATGGCCACTTTAAAAAATATACACCAAAGATAAACAAACTGGTGAAAATACAAAAAAAAAAATGTATAAGATCATTCATTGCAAGAATAATTTTAAAAGTATATATTAGAAATAGCACAAATATCTGTCAATATTAGAAGTGATGAATAAATAGTAGCATATCAACATAATAATCTCCAGTTGTAAAAAAAGAATAAGGAATATTTCTGTATATGACTATAAAGTGATGTCTAGAATATAAAGTGAAAAGACAAAACAAAAATAAAACAGAAAAGAAGAAAGGCAACACATGATTATGTATACATATACAAATATGTATAACATATTTTAAATCTTTTATGTATAATATGTTAAATGGAAAAAATATAATATTTCAAATGAAAAGTACAAGTAGTACTGATTATGTAATTAATACATATTAAAATTAAAAGCAAATGATAATATTTTTAAATGATAACTATTGGGATTATTAAATGAAGAGCAAAGAATATAAGTTAAATTTTGATTATATCTCTTTTGTAGTTTCAACTTTGAGGCCATGTAACATTAAATTAAAAATAAATCAATCCCTAAAATTCTAAAATAAAACGAAGAAATTGAGCTTAAACGTGTATTCAGTTAGTGGCATATAGACACACAATGATCAATAATTCTAAGTTATTTAAATCACAATAATTTGACAAAAATAGCTGGAAAATATTTAGTTATTTTCTGTAATCATATTCTTGGTGGTAGTGTTGATATTGTTATTCTGAGATTGTTGTGTGTATATTATAGATAAGGCAAATGAGAAATTTTGTGGACCATGATAAGCTAATGCTACCATTCCTGCCATTGTCAAGAACCAGGATTTGCAACATGGAGAAAACAGATACAGATGTGAGACTGAAGAGTTTAATAGAAACCCTTGTCCTGATTTTGAATGGAATCATTAGTGTGAATCCATTCTACATTGTATATAAATATGTATATATAATTATTATATATAACTATACATGTGTATAAACATATACATATACATTTATATACTCTGGTTTTGTTAAGTGAAAAAATTAGGAATAGTGACAAATCCAGTAGCAAAGACAACCCCTAATACCCAAAGAGTTGTCTCAAAATATCATTTCACATTGAAAGATATTAAGATAAAAAAGGAGCAATTTCAGTATGAATAAAAATTATAACTTCAAAGGTGTCAGTTGCAGAATGTTAGTGAACCACCTGCTACTGCTTGATCTGGCCAGGAGCCTGCAATGCAATGGGGCTCTTTCTTTGTTCCCAGGTGGATTGGCAGGTCGAGAAATAATAGACACACACAAGATAGTGAAATCTGGGTCCAGGGGGTCACCACCTTCTGGTCCCACAGGGCCACCAATGCACTGGATATACCAGCATTTATTATTAAGTTTAGTGAGGGTGGGGGTAGGTTAGTGAGGGATTTAGGGTCTTTTGATTATGAGGTGAGATGGTCACATGGGGATGAAGTAATTCTTTAACATAACATCTATAGGTAGAAGTACAGTATACAGAGATAAGAATTTACAATATAGTGTGTGCATCAGTAATTTCTAAAAGGGCCTTAAAACAGAAACACAGTCTTTCCATAACCTGTGATTAGCAAGATATTAATCAGCAGTAATAGTTGCAGCAAAAGCTGTTTACAAACAATCCACAGAAACAGGACGTGAACCTAGACAACCGGTTAGATCAGAAATTCTCATAAGGGTGTATGCCTTAACCCTAAAGAGGCCTAGAAGAGCTATGGCAAGATAAGGGCGTTTATAGCCCTATCTTATCCATATGGACAGGCACCCCTCATGCGTCAGTTTATAGGCTCTCCACAACGGTTGCAGTCCATTCCCAGAGCTATGAACATCTGCTTTTCTGGGATAGGAATCTTGGTGATGTGAAACTTCCCTGACTGCACGTCCATTCATAGGCTCTCTGCAGGGGGAAGTACATCACACGCTGCTGGCTCATTCTGGCAGCCCAACCTGGCATTGTCTTTACACAATCCTGCAGGCTATTTTGTATTTACAATAATCAGGAGCATTTCATCTTTTATTCTGTAGCAATAGTTTCAGGGTGTCTCCCTACAACCTGCCTAACTTTTAATTTGTTTGTGTGTGTGTTTCTTGTATGGCATATTTTAAAACTAATGATATTATGGTCAATTTTGCATAACCCTTCAACAAATTACAGGGACCATTGAAAGAAAAGGCATACATTTTTGCAAATGTTTTTTTCTCTTAAGCACATGTAAAATTTCAATTTTGGGTAAAATGTGTGGTTAAGTTAAAATAAATATTTGACTATTTTATGGGGTTATTATTGTTTTCATTGTTCAAGAAATCAGTCATGCCGTCTGGATGTTCTGCCACCCAAATATTTTAATACCAGTCAGTATGTTTATATTTCAGACAACTATCTTTTAAAATTAAATAATGTTTTTATAGCTCCCCAAACCTTTCGCTTAAATGATAGTCAATAAGTAATATACTTTGCATTTTATGTACTTGAAAAATATAGCTTTTATTAAAAAGGAAAATTGTATTCAATTTTAACAAATAAAATTATTTTAAGCAGTGCTTCGAGAACAATCATATTTAAGTACTAATTTACAGTTAAATGCATTTATATTAAGGCACAATATAACAAGGCAATTTAGTCATTTAATTTTTTATAAATTCTAGTACACACAGTAAATAAAACTGTGTTACAGAAAAAGTAAGTTAGAAAAGATTAACTGTTTAAAAACTTCATTTTTGATAAACTTTATCCTCTCTTTACTGCATATGAAGCAAACTAACTTCTTGGATATTTCAGAACATATCAAATTAACCTTTCCTTTCTCCCAGGCTCCTCTCCCGTATTACTATTATAGTATTTCACTTAGACTCATTCTTACAACTTTTGGAGTGCAAATGATTTACAGCTGTTGACATCCTCTAAAAGAAGAAATTCAATCTGATTCTTTTGACTTGACATTTTTTTTTCTAGTTTTGACAATGTTGTTTCCAAGAATGAAAATACATTTGTTTGGAATAAATTATTATGGCTAATGATACGCTTTTGAGTGCATATTGGTATTGATTAAATCCTTTCTTAACTTTCTAACTTCTATTTTGTATTCCACTTTTTATGGTTTATGTCTCAGGAATCAAAACTTTGTAACATTCCTTTGCCCTCTGACCACTTAACCAGAAAGCTTTAACTCCCTTTTACAGACTCACACTGGTTTGCTATTTCTCTCTCTTCTCATAGTTTTCATCTCCTTTATATTCTTTCATCCTGAAATTTTTCTGGTAAACTTTAGAGACCTCTGGGAATGTGTTTCACTGAACTCTCCCAAATAAAATACTAAAACCATGCTTTTAATTAGTCTATTGAGAGTGATGGAGAAAAGTCTGGCTATACTCCGCTAACATTCCTTCTTTCCTTGGGCAAGATAAATTATTTCTAAATTTCAATTTCCAAGTAAACATAGAATTAACATTTTATCCAATTTAAACCATTTATCAAGAGATAACATCTATCAAGGAATAATAAAAGAACTTCTTAAATAGGACAGATTAATTTTACAAAAGAACTAAAATTCTCTCGTTTCTTAAGAGTCCAGATTTTGCCCAAACCTGTAAAGTTCAAAGCAAAATGAAAAGTTGGCCATAGATCTTATGGAGAGAGCCAAGCTCGACAGTTTGGGTCAAAAAGTAAAAATTTCACTCATTACTTAAATATTAGAAGTTATTCACAGCTGCAGATAATTTGTACTCTACAAGTTCCAAAAATATGTTGCTGAGTATGATTTTGTTTTAATTATTTGGTTTGGCCACCTATGCTACCAGCTTTTCATATTATTTCCAACTTTCCATTTCACCTTGTGCTGGCAATAAAAAAGATTTCAGTACAAAAATTCACTGAGTAAAAAAATGTCATTATGTTAAATGGTACTAGATTTTGTACAAGGCTCTGGCAATTTCTAATTTTGATTGACAGTTTAAGGCGTTCAAATCTGGGGTTGAGGACTTTTGGATCTTAGTTATCATGGGAGAAGAATTTGATTCTGCACCTCATTACATTTGACTTTGCATTTTATTACATTTATCACTCACCTTGGAAATGTGTAGAACTGAAATAATAAAGATTTTTAAAAGTGCATGGTGAAGCAATAATTTTAAAACATTTAGGAACAAGAAAGATCTATTTACCTAAAGAGACTCTGACCAGATATTTAGGAACTGAGTATCTTAACAATCCTTATTTCTGGAAGATATGTGCCTGTATGTGTGATATGTATGTGTGTGTGTGTGTGTGTGTGTTTGTATTTCAGAGTAACAACTCATATGTACATAAATGTAAGTCTCTCTCTCTCTTTTTATAAGTAAATTCAACTTCTAAGTGACCTTGATTTTAACCCCTACTTTCACTGATGGCAGAAAGCTCTTATTTTTCTAATTCAAGGCAACTCAGTCAGATTGTAGTTGAAAATTGATATTCTGTTAGCAGATATTCAAATGTATCCACAGCCACATGTCTGCACAGTTTCAAGGCCCATGCTCTCTTGACCTTACTGCTCCTTGCTTACAGAGCAAGTGGTCCCAAGGTTTCTCCAAACCTCCTTATCCTTTCTTTTTTCATAAGGGTTACCTAAATGCCAGAGAGCAAGATAAGGTGAGACAGTTAAGTAGTTAAGTGCGTGTGACTTGTATTCATCCTGAGATGAAGAGGCGAGTATCTAACCCCTGAGCCATGTTCAGTTATTGTTATTTTGCACCCTGACATACTGTATCCCTGATGATTTTACGTGTTTAGAAGTGATATCTGCCTCAGGTATCACCAGTCCCTTTTACAGCTTCTCATCTTGACTAGTCACATAGTCTACATTTTCTCATCCTGACCCAACATATCTCCAAAGAACATCTTTTCCCCTTTACAGGGCTTGGGAAGTCTTGGCTGCTTTGACCACATCACCCTGGAGTGTATCAAAACTATGGGGCTGCCTGCAGGACCATTTGCCTAAACACCACCATATAGCCATTGACAATGTAAACAGGTTTTATGTTGCTTTGCCTGTTGCATTTTGGAATGTCAGGCACAGAATCCCAAATCTGGGAATTCTCCAAATCTATCTTCTCAGTCAAAGGCCTCGTTACTTTACCAGCATTCATATCAATCTAGGTCCGTGCAAAATAATTTCTTCTAACCTACTGATCAAACTTCTATTTCTTTCAGGGTGATGCAATATTTGATATTTTACAATATTAAATATTCTTCCTTTGATGGTTTAAAACACCATGCTCAGTACTCTGGACTTGGCTGTAAATTTGTAAAACTCAGTTTGTTAAATTCACAGAAAAGTATTCCTCCCTTCTGCAAAGTCTGGCTCTTATGCATCAAGAAATATTACAACTTTGAGATTTAAGAAAAACTTTACAAAATTACACAGGCTTCCTTGCAATAAAATGCATCAACCATCCTATTAAAAGCAATGTACACAGGAAGAAATCGCTTTTGACTAAATGGTACAGGAAGAACTGCAGCGAAAGGAATTGCTGAAAATCTTCCAGGTTTTACTGAGCAGAATATGATCTAGTTAATTTTTTGCCATAGGTTGAATTATTAGCCACAATTCTCCCCTCCCCTATGGTGGGAGGATGCATCCACAACCTTGCCTTGGCATCATAGAAGCAGAGTACACTTCCCCAGTTCAATAAACTTGTCCAGTGGAATAAGGATAGTTGCACCTTGTTATTTCTAAGCCGATGTCTTAAGAGAAATTAAATATTTAGCCTAGATCAACTGACACATGGACACACAAGAAATAAATGCTTCTTATTGTATGCCACTGAAATTTTGAAATGTTTGTTAGGCAGCAATAGCTGACTGATACTATGTGGAATACATAACTGTGTGTTTCATTTTTCTTATATTGCATCAACTAGTGGAGATTTAAAAGCAAAAGAAACTTAAGGAAATCATGATTTCTTTAACAAGAGATTTCTTACCTCTTAGTGAAATATTCACATGGTCCCTCAAAGGAGTATGCAGAGGAGCCACTATGGTCATCTGGTCAAATCTTTCATTAAATGCAGAGATGCTCTTATTTAAGGTTTTAGAAAAGTTCCTATGGTCTCTGCTTCCAACATCTAGTCCAAGCTGTCATCTTTTCCAGCTGGACTAATGAAACAGCCTCTACACCCACCTGGACTACACCCTTACTGCAACCTATTCCTCTCTAGTCTCTTCCTCATCCTAATATATTCAATGCAAATATGACCATATTGTTCCACAGTTTAAAATCCTTCGGTGCTTTCTCATTTGTTTTAGGAGAAAAGTCAAACAGTTCAACATGTCCTATAAGGATCAGCATAATCTGTTCCCATTCTCTCTCTCCAGCCTCCATTTTTGATTTTAGCATTGGTCTGTGTATTCTAGCCAGAAGAATTACTTTCAGATTATTGCAAGAGATCTTGCATTTTTTTTTTTTTAACTCACAGCCTTCCTCACTACCACTCACAGTCTTCTTGCCTACCTGCCAGTGAGTTTTGCAATCCCATGCTGAGAGTATGTTTTCCACTGCCAACTAGTTAGTCTGGATTCTTGTTGAAATCAGAACCCAATGTTTTGTTTGGAGGGAGGTTATCTAGCAATCGTTCCAGAAGGAACCATAGGGTTGGAGAAAATGAGAGGACAGAAGCAGAAGATGCGGTGTGCTATGGACCTAATTGGGTTCCCTTTAAATTCATATGTTGAACCCCTAACCCCCAATGTGATGTTATTTGGAGACGGGGCCTTTGGGAGGTAATAAGGCTTAGATGAGATCAGGTAGGTGAAGTCTTCCTGATGGGAAGAGCATCCTTATAAGGAGAGATGGCAGAGATCTTTCTATCTTTCTCTCTCTGTGCCACATGAAGAGACAGTACAAAGGCAGGTGGCTAACTGCAAGCCAGGAAGAGAGCCCTCACCAGGAACCCAACCAGCTAGCATCTTGGCCTTAGAATTTCAATCCTCCAGAACTGTTAAAAAATGAATTCTGATTGTTTAAGCCACCCAGTCTGTGGCATTTTTTGTGGCAGCTTAAGCTGACTAATGCAGGATGTTGTCAAATTTTTATTGAAAATCTATTGAGTTTTTAATAAAAATAGTTATCAGTATTTTCCTTTTCGTTTGGAGAATTTTATGTATTTGTTTAAAAATTCAAATTTGCCGTGAAAATATCTTATGTATCTACCAAAAGTTTTTTTTCTTTTTGCCTTTTATATGTATGCTTGTAATTACTTATCATTTTTTAAGGTAGGGTCTTAAAAATAAATAAATTAAATAAAATAACTTCATTATTTTCTATATAAATATTCAACTCAGTCTGGTATTACTTACAAGAAATTCATCTACACACTGCTCCATAGTAATGTAGTAATACAGTAAGCTATACCAGGCTGTTCTCTTGCTTAAACATCTTCAATGGCTCCCCATTACTTATCAAATAAAGTCTAACCTCTTTGACATTCCATATAGAGTTGATTACAGTGACAGCTCCCACCCTATTCTTTCAATTCCTATGTTCTAGGAATTACTTAGTTTCCTAAACATAACACATTATTTTCTCAGTAAACTTACCCTTGACTCATCTTCATTTCTGGCTTATAGTTTGCTACATATATGTCATCCTCTTACCCAGAATTAATATACATCAACATTTGTATGATCCTTGTCTTTGATTATTCTCCTCTCACTCTATAATAACTTTCATCCACTTCTGTGCTTATGAAAAACACATTTATCTATCAATTCAATTTTTTTTTGTTTTTTTGAGATGGAGTTTCGCTCTTGTTGCCTATTATACGATCTCGGCTCACTGCAGCCTCTGCCTCCCAGGTTCAAGCAATTCTCCTGCCTCAGCCTCCTGAGTAGCTAGGATTACAGGCATGCACCACCATGCCTAACAAAGTTTGTATTTTTAGTAGAGACGGAGTTTCTCAATGTAGGTCAGGCTGTTCTCTAACTCCTGACCTCAGGTGATCCTCCCACCTCGGCCTCCCAAAGTTCTGGGATTACAGGTGTGAGCCACCAAATTCAGCCATCAATTCCACCTTACATTTCACCTATGCCTTACTACCTCATTCCCCTTTCTTTCAGTTAAAATTATGCCTTAGTAATAACTTTATTACTTGTTAGAATAGTTTAAGAAATTCTTATCCATATTTCCCTCATCAGCCTGAAAGCTGCTTGATGGAGATAACACTGTATCTCATATGTTCAGTGCATACTAATCCCATAAATATTAATTAAATAAAATAAGAAATAATATTTATATATCTAATTATATTGTTTTAACCTAAAAGTATAGGTTATATGATATTTCAGGGCAAGAAAAATAATTTGTTCATACATATGTAATTTACATTAAACAAAAATATCAAATCTCACCACATTGAACTTTTGTGATTTTGACTTTGGTAACTAAATATTATAATTTGCTATTGAGTAGTTACATGCTAAATAATTTATAAATTGTGCAATCTTTCAAAGGAAAGTAATCAGTAATGTAAAATAAGAGAATATAAAATCAATAAGGCACTCAGCTTCAGACCCCTGGTAAAAGACAAATAATAATGTCATGACTGTACATGTTGAAGTACAGAAAGTTTATTCTAAGTGATATTTACCAGCTGCTCTTCTGATCTGAAAATTAGAATATAAATTCGGTGAAACCAAGAGAATCCTCTGGCAGAATAAGTAGTTAAACCCTGGAAAAGGCTATCATTAGGGGAGTAACTACTGTCCTTATGATAGTAAAATCTATCTGTCTTTGCTGCCTTCAGAGGAGACCTTGGTTTATTATTGGTTTAATAATTCCTATTATGCAACAGGGAATCAATAACCTTATTCTTTAAAGTTCTTCTCTGATTGTAAATTGCTATAGACTTCCATTAGAGAATGGATTTGTAATGCTATCCATTATGTGATTACCAGTTGTAATAAATTAGCCTGATAGTTTAAATTACATATTGATGATTGACAAACCACAAAAAAAGATTTAGAAAAATGTCAATTTCCAAAAATAAATGTTTCAACTACTATCATTTTTATATTTTATTCTAAACTATATATAAGTATAGTCATAATGACTTGAAATCCAAATTTTAATTCTTCATTCAATATACCTAAGATAAATAAATAAATAACAATTAAAAAAAACTTGCAAATATTTTGTCATAAATGATTTACCTTTTACTAAAATGTATTTTGTGGAAGAAAAACTTGAATATATTTAACATAAATCTTGATAATTTTGTGTAAAATTGTATATGACCGTAAGCAACTGTTATTACACTATTCTTTGTAAAATATGTCTAATGATATGAATGAGCTTTTCAGAGAGATACTACGACCTTTTACTGCTTCTAAAAATCATAGTAAAGATAGTTTGCATGAGGTTCTGGTATCATGTATCAAGCAACTTTGGTCAGTATTACGTGGATCTGCAAGTGTTTTCATCAGCTTGGGCTGCTACAGCAGAATAACATTGACTGGTGAGCTTAAACAATAAGCATTTATTTTTCACAGTTCTGGAGGCTAGAAGTCTGAGAACAAGGTGACAGTGGATTCCTTCTTAGTGAGGGCTCTCTTCCTGGCTTGCAGACGGCTGCCAGCTGGCTGTATCCTCACATGGCTCAGAAAGAAGGTTCTGGTGTTTTCCTCTTAAAATGGCACTAACCTCATTATAGGAGCTCCCCCTTCATGACTTCATTTAAGATTAATTACCTCCCAAAGGCCTTACCTCCTAAGGGTTAGAGCTTCACATAAGAGGTTTGGGAGGACACATACATTCAGTCCATAACACTACAAGAAATGAGTTTCCTTACTTCAACAAATTAACAGCAAAGCAGAAACAGAATGCAAAGTTCTACATAACAGTGAATTTTAGCCTAGTATGGATTTTACCCAGCTAATAAGAGAAAATATCGTCCTCAAAATTATTTCAAAGAGCATATTACATTTCTGGCTCTGTAATTTGCATTTAACAAAGTGTGTATTTCAGTTTAATATCTCTGTTTTAACATTCTTATCCATGAAATGGGGAAAAACAGCATTTATCTTTGCCTCTCCAATCGGTGTTATGTAAAATAATGAAGTAATATGTACCAGATCTTATAAAATAATAAATTACAAAAGTTCAAAGCAGTATCTTTTTTTGTTGTTTTAATTCCCAAAGTCAAAATTTTGCTTTCTCTGAACTATTACCTCCTGACTATCTAACATGCCAGTTTCAACTGAGGCCCGTGGCACACCAGCCAGACTCATACCTTTTGATTTCTTTGGAAAGGTATTTCTCAGCTGGCAAAACAAAGTATCCAAAATGAAAAGATAAAGAAAGGGGACACCAGACTCTGACTCAGAACAGTACTTGGAAATTCCTGTGCTTGTGTGATCTGCTGCCAGTTACTTCAGATTTGAAAAACAGTGCCTTATTAAGGACTAAATGAATGATTGTCTATGGATTTTGGTGGACCAGATATAAAGAATACTTAAGCACTGTCAATCCATTGCCAACCCATTGTCCTCATCCCACACTTGTGGGTGAGAATTTCCACTTCTTAAACCTGCGCATTTCTCAGGAATTTTTGCAAAGATTAACTAAAAGCTGTAAGACCTTTTTTTAGGGAATCATATATGGACGTATCACTGGGACAGATGCAGGATGTGTTACTTTTCTTAAATTTCAGTAACGTAGTCCTTGTTTTACTGATTTTATACAGCTCTTTGTTAATGACCACAGAAGCAGAAGTAGCTTTATTTGTAATCTTGCTTCTTTGTCCTAGGAGTTATTTAATCACCCATCACTATTTTATTGCATGATTCTAAGAAAAGAGAAAGATAGATACATGTATTATGATATTTAAGAATAAACTTAGACATTGCAAAAATAGGAATCAAAACAATTGGCTCCTTAGATTGCTACTTAAATGTATCTATGGTTAATTCTTATTTCTTATGAATTAATATGTTTTAAAATTTTTAAAGAAAATTTTGTTCAATTGGATTTTCAGTCTTTGCTAACAAGCCAAAACTGCTATGTCCCTAAAAGGCATAACATTCCAGATAGCGGTTACATTTGAACATCTCACTAGCAATCATGAGAGTCACACATGTGCAGCTGGGTTTAGAAAACTAAAAAAAAATAAATAAAAATAAAAAAGAGAAAGAAAAAGTATGAGTTACATCAGAATAAGTATAAGAATCATATATGTTATATTAAATATAGTTGATAGAACATTAAGTAACGATAATATCTTTGAAGCCATGCTAATAACCCTGATTGCAAATCACCATGATGCAAATGTTTTCCACTTTTTCCAATGTCAATATTTGCTCTTGCTAAATGTTACTGATGTATATAATGGTATTAGCAAATTTACAGAATGATTCTAAAAGGGGCTAAAAGGAGATAGATTATGTAAATTTAAAAATTACTATAGTGCCTTTGGCTTCCACTTATTTTCTCTTTCTTTCCCTTTCTTTTTTTCTTTCCTTCCTCCCTCCCTCCCTTCTTTCTTTCTTTCTCTTTCTTTCTTTCGTTCTTTCTTTCCTTCATTCCTTTCTCTTTCTTTCTCTCTTTCTTCTTTCTTTCTCTCTCTCTCTCTCCTTCCTCCCTCCCTCCCTTCCTTTGCTGCCTGCTTGCCTTCCTTCCTTCCTTTCTTTCTTCCCTGTCTTTCTCTCTTTCTTTCTTGACAGAGTCTCACTCTGACACCCAGGTTAGAGTGTGTTGGCACTATTGTAGCTTTCTGCAGCCACAAATTCCTGGGCTCAAGCAATCCCCCCACTTCAACCTCCAGAATAGCTGGAATGACAGACATGCACCACCATCCCCAGCTTATTTATTTGTTTGTTTATTTATTATTTATTTATTTGTGACAGGGTTTCACTCTGTTACCCAGGCTGGAGTGCAGTGACATGATTACCACTCACTGCAGCCTCGAACTCCTGGACTCAGGTGATCCTCCTACCTCAGCCTCCAGGGTAACTGGGACTGAAGATCCGTGCCACTATGCCCGGCTATTTTTTTTTATCATTATTATTTGGCTAGAGACAGGGTCTCGTTATGTTGCCCAGGCTGGTCTCGAACTCCTGGGTTCAAGTGATCTGCCTGCCTTAGACTCCCATTGTTTTCTTTTTTTTTCTTTTTTTTTCTTTTTTTTTTAAATTATACTTTATGTTCTAGGGTACACGTGCACAACGTGCAGGTTTGTTACATATGTATACATGTGCCATGTTGGTGTGCTGCACCCATTAACTCGTCATTTATATTAGGTATATCTCCTAATGCTATCCCTCCCCCTTCCCCCTACCCCCAACAGGCCCTGGTGTGTGATGTTCCCCTTCCTGTGTCCAAGTGATCTCATTGTTCAGTTCCCACCTACAAATGAGAACATGCGGTGTTTGGTTTTCTGTTCTTGCCATAGTTTGCTGAGAATGATGTCCTTTGCCTACAAAGGACATGAACTCATCCTTTTTTATGGCTGCATAGTATTCCATGGTGTATATGTGCCACATTTTCTTAATCCAGTCTATCATTGATGGACATTTGGGTTGGATCCAAGTCTTTGCTATTGTGAATAGTGCCGCAATAAACATATCTTATTATGTCACTTGCCAAATAAATTCTAGGCTAGAAAGTGTTGAGGGATATTTTAAAATTTAATTATAGTAAATTAGCTAATGCAACAATAATAAATTAATGCTAACATTTTCTTCTTAAATATTTGGAGGTCAAAAATGTTATAAGGGTTACTCTGGCATTCTTTACAAGTCTGCAGATAACCAAGAATTTGCTAGCCTGGTGTCTTACATCCTTAAGTAGTTTGAAGGTTATTGTTTGTTTTATGTTTTTATCTTTACAATAATTGGCTATTGTGAAATAAAGAACTTTGGAATTTAAATTGGAGGACCCGGAATACAATTTGAGTCTGCCATATACTAACTAGGTAATCTTGAAAAACTGAATTACTTTCTGTGAGCCTTGGCTACTTATCTGTAAAACTAGAAGTCATGCAAACTTTCCTCATAGGATTGTTGCACAGATAAATTGGAATAATACATTCAAAGAACTGTGAGTTGCCATGCAATGCTATTCTATGGAGTTAACATGATGTTATTATTAGTAATCATAGTAGTGTTATATGGAGCACCTGGAATAAAATCCATTGGAAAAAAGTAGACAGAAGGGAAATAACAGAAAGGAAATGACAGCAAGAAATGTTGCCTTGTTGGAGGCAAGATTGTAGTTGATCAAATTTCAAACAAAGAGTACTTAAGATCCTTAGCTTTTGAATGTAAGATTTTGAATCTAAGCCCAGCTCTCATCATCATTATCTGTCTAATCTTGAGCAAATTCTCTCAATTTCCTGATTTAAAAAAGTAAGCGTAATGGAGTTCTTATGAAGCTATGAGAATAGAAAGCAACGATGATCAAGGTTCTAATGCATTTTTAGGCACATGGCATTCAACAAAGGGTAATTATATGATAATGGTGGAAAAGGCTACTTTATAAGCCACAGTTACTCTATTATTATACTCACATGGAAGAAATACCTAGAGGTTAACACAAGGGAAAACAAATGCTAGATTCCATTGCTGTATTGAGGAGTATTGGTAGTGTTTATATTTTTATCATTACTGAGTGTAGAAAGAGGCAATCAACCTCAAAATCCTCTGCATCGGCATATCGTAGTATTCTCAGAACAGAAAATCTTTAATTCTTCAGATTAGGTTGTCATGCTATTATCGAGGAAACATTTTTTTTTACATTGTCGGAATACAAAGAATCTTTCTGCCAATATTCTAAATATAGCTATTGTGCTTTGACTCTTTTATCCTTTCCTCTAGGGAGGAATGAAAAGGACATAAGAGAGAAAGGGGCAACCATGCACGCATATGGTAACTCCATCTAGCTTTTTTACAAATCCACCTAAATATTGCAGGCGTCCTTTCCTGTGACTTACATAAGTAATCTCCAAGGAGGTTGTGCCATGGCAACTGTCAATACAGTTGTATGAGAAACAGGGAGATGATTCATTTAAAAAAACAGGCATTCTCCATGTTTACAATGTAGTAAGCATGAAAAAAGGTCTTTAAAGACTATAGGAGTCCAGTAAATCAATGTAAACCAAACTTATCTATATAAAATGGTAAGTAAATTTGAATAATATAACCCATGTAAAATTATAAGATCATGTCTAAAATATCAGAAACAATGCTTTATAAATCAAGAAGACATAGCAGTTTTTTTCCCCTAAGGCCTTTGTGTGGTTTGTGAGGCTGAGATAAAATATTGATTACAGTAGCCCCCCTTATCTGCAGGGGATATATTCCAAGCCCCCGCAGTGGATGCCTAAAACCACAGGTAGTACCAAACCCAATTGCCATCCATCAGAATACGTTTCTGTTCCTGTTTTCCACCTACAAATGTAATGCCTTTTCAATTTTAACTAAATATTTATCATGCACTGTGGCAGTAGTGTTTACAGTTTGAGGTGCAACAGCAAAAGTAGCATGACTTTTGCTTTCCTTCTTCATAATATCACAGGTAGGTTGTTTCTTACTGTAGTCTTCGCAACCTCCACACATGATGCTTTTTTATCTCCTTATAAAATACAGACCTTTCACCTTTTTACTTTCTGGCTTTTCTTAGGCATATCTAAATTACCATCATTGCTACTCTTGAGCTTTAGGGCCATCATTAAGTAAAATCAGGGTTACCTGAACACAAGCTCTGGAATGCCATGACAGTCAATCTGATAGTCCACATGGCCAGTAAGTGACTAGTGAGTGGGAATGTGGTCAGTGTGGAGAAAACGCATGGAAACAAGAAAGATTTTAGCTTAGAAAGTGTCAAGGAATATTTCAAAATTTAGTTATAATAAATTATTTCATCCCAAACAACAATACATTTAAGGCAAATATGTTCTCCATAAAATATTTGGAGGACAAAAAGGTTATAAGAGATATGTTAGCCTTCTTTATAAGTCTTTGCTGAGCAACACCACAAGATTTCATCACGCTACTCATGATGGCACATAGTTTGAAATTTATGCATTGCTTATTTCTGGAGTTTTCCATTTATTATTTTCGAACCATGGTTGACTCTGGGTAAACAAAACTGTGGAAAGCGAAACGTTGAATAAGGAGAGACTACTGTAATTGTAAACAACATTTATGTAAACATGGATGGTAAAATGTCAAGGGACACCATCCAAAATAAGTTTAAACAATGGAATTACTTAGAAACTAGCAAAAGATTTTAAAATGAAGAAGGGAAACAGATAAAGATACAAGTTCAGTCAATCAAAAAAGATTTTTAAAAAGCAGTGGAAAATCAGAACAAATGAAAGCACAAAGTAATGATTTTAAAAATAAGTCAAAAATATAAATAATTATAAATGTAAATGAACTGAACTTCTTAAATTTAAATACAGTTAAATAAACATGATATAAACTAAACCCAGCTACAAGGGTTAAATTTTTAAAACATTTATAAAAATCTGTAACACAAGGTATTATTTAAAGGAATCTAGTGTAGTTATATAATATCCAAAAATAGATCTTAAAGCACAAAGCTATGCTAGTGTTAAGGAAATTTGCAAGAAAATGATAAAATATTCACCTCTCCAGGAAAGTACAAAAATTCTAAAAAGTGTAGAGAGCAAATGATACAGATTCAAATATTTAAATAAAAAATTATTTTAAAATTGAGAATTTGACAAATTCACACTCAGAGTGGGATATTTCAACATATCTCAAGTATTGACTGATTACCCAGGTAAACAGAGTATATTAGTTAACAGAAACTGCTTCACACAGAAACGTTTTAAAAAATGAATTCTCTAGGAACTTATATAGAATATTTATAAAAATTGAAAAACTTCCAACAAATTTCAAAGAAGTACTACATAAAGACTCTTTTCACAACTAAGCAAGTTGTAGATGAATGTTTAAAAATGTGTAATTAGAGAAAATAAAAATAATACATATCATAACTTGTGGGAGGCCATGAAATTTGTTTGAGAGGGAAATTGTAGCCGGAGATGTTTGTATAAAAAGACAAATTAAGACTGAAAATCGACGGGCTTCGTGCTCAAACTCAGCTGTGTTCCACGGCGCAGAACAAGGAAAGCCACAGAAGGGTGCACTCCCTCCATTTAGAGGATTCCGTGGGAAATACAGCATCTCTACTTGTATTCATTGGTCATAAATAAGTAATATGCCTTTACTTTGCTACAAAAGAGGCTGAATTTTTTTCTTTTGCTTGCATATTGTATCTTAACAAAATTAAGCGGCTCTTACTCCAGGATGAAGATAAATTTAGGTTAGGCAAACCCTGCCATCCAGCTACCCTGAAAAGCTTTCAATTCACCCAGGCAAGCTGTTATCTTTCTTGCTGAAAGGACTTTACTGGTTTTCTGCTTCTTTCTTCTCATTATTCATCTAACTCCTATTCATATTTCAGACCTAAATTTAGACATCACTTTCACTGGATACCCTGTTATGACACCAAAATCAGCTTTAGCATTGGTCCTTGGGTTCCCATAGCACCACGCATTTGCTTTTATAGTGACAATGTGACACTGGGCAATGGTTATATCTTTCCTTTGCTGGTTCTTACACCTTACTGTGTAGTCCTTGAAGATTCCTGTTGTACAATTACAAGTCTTTGGAAGGACTGGATAAATGAATGTATCAATGATACCTGGTACAACAAAAGTGTTTAATAACTCATGAGAAAAATTTCTCTTTATTCTTGAAATAAAGTAATACAGTGTCTTTCTCTTTAGGAGCAAGTTTATTTTTATCTTACACCTAGCAAGTCATGTAATTAACTGTGTTCATCTCTTTCACATTGGTGGTATTCTAATTTAAAGCTTGCATTCTAATTTAAACTCCTCTATATTACAGGTCTTTAGGGTGTGAATTTTGTACACTAATATTACTTACATATTTTATTTTTACTTTAATTTGTGTCAGGCTACTGTACTTATTTTTATTAACTTTACTTTAAGACGGTATTTAACGTAGTTTAAAACCAAACTGTGCTAAATGGCTCTGAGAAGACACAAATTGAGATGGAGCTTAGTGTGCAGGAGGTTTATTAGGAAATGCACTTGAGATCACAACTGTGAAATGGAGAAGGAAGGACAATTTGGCGAGGGAGACTACCTCAGTATTCTGGAATTGAGATGGCCCCTTCCAACTTGGGGTGAGATAACTGTGCCTTTATACCCCTGCAGTGATCAGTCTTTTGATGCAGGCTGCCCCTGAAACTCCAAACAAAGCAGTTTTCTTCATCAAATGTAACCTCCAAAGAGGGGTGAGGGCTGGGGGGAATGTTCCTGCAGAACTCTCAGAGGTGTGGGCAGCTGTTTGGTCCATAATAGCATGGTTGCTCTGTAGGTCTACAATCCAGCTGCCACTCGAGACTTCCCTAAATCTTGAGTATTGTATATCCTCTTTTCTCTTTTGGTTTACTCCCTCATTTTGGCAAAAATCTACATTCCATAAAAATTACTTATAAAAATAAATGAATACTTTACAGATTTAAAACATTTTTAGTTTGTACAAAACCCGATTGACAATTTGAATGTGTATAGAATTCTATACTTAGCATCATCTTCCAAAATTGTAAGACATTGTTCCATTGTCTTCTGGCCCTCCATATGTCTGTTGAGAAGTCTGATGTCATTCTTAATCTCATTTTTTTTGTATGTGACTGTCACCTGTTCCCTTCACCTTTACTTCTTCCCTTGACCACTAGAAGCTGTTAATGCTGGTAAACTAAAATATCATGGTGTCTTGCTACATATTCATGTCTATTATTTGAGCTGAGTACCCAACGAGTCCTTTAAATATGGAAACTCATATCTTTAAGTTCATATGAAATTTTACTGATTATTGCGTTAAACATTTTCTTCTTTCTCTTATCTCAATTAGCTGGCTCCACAAGTCTTATTTTTAAGATATTAAACATACTGGACTGGTAATAAAATTCCTTCATTTTTCCCCAATATTTTATATAAGTTTTTCTTTCTTTGTTATACTCCATGAGTTTCCCTAAATATCATTTTCAGCCTTTCTCTTGAGCTTTTAATAGTGCTTTCATAGTTTTAATTTTCAGAAGCTCTTTTCAAGCCTGAGTGTATCTTGCTGGTTTGTTTTGTCTTGTTTTGTTTTTGTTTTTTTAGGTAGGGGTGGCATTCTGCTGTTATTTCTTATTTGAAAGATCATTTCATCCATTTGGGGGATTTTAGTGTTTTTTTTTCTCTCTCTCTTTATAGATTTGTTTGTTTTAAGTTGTTGTATTTTTTATTTGTTAAGTTTGTTTTGCTCATTTCTTACTATAGGGATGGGGAAGGATTTGGCATATAAGGAACCACCAAGTCTTAAAAAGGCTTTCAAATAACCCCGCTGCCTCATTTATGTATGAAACAAGCATTTAATCTTCCCGGGTCCCAGCAAGAAGCCAGGAGCTATTTCTCAAAAAATAAAGAGAATGACTTCGTTTTAAAGCTATAGATATCATGACTTTTTTCTCTTATCAGAGCTTATCACAATCTTCTCTCCACTTAGTATCCTAAGCTCCAGCACCATTGGATTTTGGAGGTCATAACCACCAATTTACAGTGATGCTTACATTATAGATTATAACAGCTACAGAGGTCTTATCTCTTTGTGAGTCCTACTGATAATGGTGTGCTGGAGTTTTCCAGCATGCCATCCCTGTATAGATTGTGTTAAACAATCTATTGTCATTCTTTTCTCTCATAGAAATATCTTAAATAATACTGATTCTTACTGCAGCACAAACATGTTTAACTTGCACAATTTTAAGATCATATTTGATTTGTTAAAATATTGTGTTTATAGAAACCAAACCAAATTATTTATATATATTACATATATACATATTTAATACATACATACATACATAGCTACATATATAATACATACATTATACATCTACATGTATAATACAAATATATATATATGTCTTCAGCTTCAAGTATCAAAATCAATTTTGTATACCTTAAATAAAATGAAAATGTATTTTTAACATGTTAATACTTCTGGACTCTAAGAGAAATAGAAGACTGGCTTGTAATATAGGCACAAATCAGGACACCACCATAAAGCTGAGAAGAGGTGAAAAGGCCATCTTTTCAAAGTCTGCAGGACACAGCTACCACTGCTGTTTTTGTAAAGGAATTCTAACCATCTCTTGTCTTTCTAATATTTGTTCAAGGGCTAAAATTTCCAGTTGGAGCTTCCAATTGGCCAGGCACATGTGATTTGCTCATGCACTGACTCTGGGGACAGAAGTGAGGTGAGGTATAACCCTTCCTCTTCAGAACATTAAATTTACAACATAACAAATTCTTCTGAAAGAGGAAAGCATATTAGAAGCTATGTAGCAAAAGTAAAGTGCGAACTAGAGCTATAATTTTTCTCATTATTTTTTCTTTAAAATCTTAAATATTATTTAATGTTTAATTTGTGAGGAAATAAGTAGAGTAAAATAAAATAGAAAGAAGGAAATAATAATATCTAGCAACAATTAATATAAAGCAATAAAAAGTTATACTCATTTTATATAATTTTCTTCACACCAGTATGTATTTTTTTAAAATAGCATTAGTTGTTTTTTAAGAGAAAATTCCATCTGGTTGACCAGTTTGTTATGTATAGTTTTACCCAATAAAATTATTCCTCCTTTTCCTACTCTGCAGTTTGGGATCAATTTCAACAGCTGTTTTAGATTAAGTCTATTTTTGAAATAATATTACCAAGAGGAAAGAGACATTTTATCTTCTAAGGATTCCTTGGAGAGGCAAGAATGTCAACAGTCATACATAAAATCATAGCTTTCACTAGAAACTACAATCTTACTAAAGACAAAAAGGCCATTTTTCTTCATGCAAGCTAATATCATGTCCTTATTATGTAAGCAAGCACAGTATATTCTTTAAAATGTCACGGATAAGGAGAAAAAAATTCAGAACATAATGCAATTATAATATAACAGAATGTATTTCAATTCAGGGGCTGTAGGCAGGCTTTCTAGTAACAGTTAAGCCTTTTCTGATGGATGTAGGGCACATTTTCAGATAGAAAAAGGATGGAATTGACACTTTAAGGAGGTAACACTGGAGCAGAGGCTTGACCACCACCCAGTTCTCACCAGCACTCAGGATGCTGTTGGATGGGTTACCCACGCATGCACAAACATGGGCACACACACACACATACACACGCGCACACACACCCCAGATACAACATTCCAAACCATGAATACGCTATGCAACACTGCATTAACAGGACATGCCTGTAGTGGCACAAAACTTGGCTTAGAAAATCCTGGGGACATCTGCCTTCCCTTTTCTTATTGAATTGACTTACTTGGCTTCTGAGTTTTCCCAGAAGTAACAGTTCAATATCTTTTCCATTTCTGTCTTGATCATTGTTTGTGTACCAAGTATAGCTGTACACATTTGGTACCATACTGCAAAACTCCGGGCAGAGTCATTTAAACATAAAGATTACATTGGGCCTGCCTTCTCTTGCCTTTTAGAAGTTTGCAACTAGCATTGCCTACTATATGTGGCAGACCTGGTCATCAGTCTATGGAGGATATTTTCTTATTAAATCAATGTTGGCAATTTGCATTTTAAAACATTATTGAAGTATGCATATTTAGTAGAATAAATAGAAGATAACTTTCTCTTACAGAGTTATTGAATCTCTTATCTGTTATATTGCCTTTCTTACTTCAATTTGTGAGTGTTTTCTTTTGTATTGATAGAACAGTTCAGAGAACCATCTATTTATTGTTTAAGGGCTTTGGTTATATTTCTTTTAGAAGCTATAGATACTATTAGATTAATTTACTATGGACTAATTTATTGATATAAATTTAACTATTTTAAAATCCTAAGTAATTTTACTCATCTTCATTTTTTATTTTTTTTGCTCTTATTTCTTTGCCTGAAATAACTTAGTGATTCAAAATAATACTTACAGAAAATCTTCCATGAACCATACATAAACTTTGCTTAATTTTTTAAAAAATTTTTGATAATTAGACTATTTAAAATTTGTATTTATATCTATTTAAATCTTTGGCTAAATCTCATGTATTTTGATATTAGGATTATCACATTTTCTTATTTTCTTAGTAGTGTTGATTGAATAGCTCTTTTATCTATACTTTCATAATTATTTAGAACACTATGTGAAATGTTTCAAGCATGTGTATTTTCATACGCTAAATATAGCAACTCTATATACTATTTCTATCATTTGTAATTTATAAAATTATTTTATTGGTCTTCTACATGATTGATTCTTATAGTTTTTCTATGGCTATTGGTAAGAAAATTGAATTCTCCCATATTGAGCTCAAATTTTTAATTTGATCATTAATACAATTTTGTAATCAATATTTTTAAAATATTATTTTTGTCTTAAATATATTATGGATTAATTACATGGATATATGACAGCTGCCATTTCAGTTACTTTTCTAACAATTTTGTGGTAGATTTTGCTTTACATATTTCATTCCATGTCAAGCAAAATAGAAATATTTGTAATTTTTATATTTGTACTTTACATTGTAGCTTTTATAAATATAAAGCATCCCTATTCTATTTCTTATAATAAAATTATAAGAATCTCTTTCATGTGTAGAGAAATGGAGATTACCTTATTTTGAAGTATGGAATTTTTCATAGATTCCATGCTTGTTTTCTGTTCCATTACAACTTTTCAGTGCTTGAGCCTGCCCACATCAGTCACAGCAGGGCTGGTCTCCAAGTCCAGAGGTCCAGCAGGCTGAGCTAAATAATGATGAATTAGATCCTCATGTAAACCACAGCCAGGAGCTTAGTGACTACAGCAAAGACTTGGAGAGGTTTTCTGGGGAGCACATCCTCCCATAAGCCTATTTCTCTCTTTGAAGGAGATCAAGTTTAAGACTTCTCTGCTTCTAGGCTCCGCATAGTTTTCTAAATGCCAACTATGCAAGTTACTTGCATTTTTCAATAAATCCAAGTGAAAGAATAGAGAAAAACTTTAGAAGTGTTTTATCTGATGGTCTCCATCTTATTCCATGTAGGTTGCTATAACAGAATACCATAGACTGGGTGACTTATAAACAACAGAAGTTTATTTCTCACAGTTCTAGAGCCAGGGAAGTCCAAATGTTAGCAGTCAGTGTCTGGAAATGGCTCATTTCCTCTTCCTTGACTTCTACCTTGTCCCTGCATGCTCACATGGTGGAAGGAGCTAAAAAGCTCTCTTAAGCTTCTCTTATGAGAGTATGGATCCTATTCATGAAAGCTCCACTGTCATTATCTAATCAAGTACCAATGGCTCCACCTCCTAACTATCACATTGGGAGTTAGGATTTCAGCATATGAATTAGAAGAGACACGTTCAGTCCATAACAGTCTCCCCAGCTCATCTTTGCTTCCAAACCTCTCCCCTCAATTTCTTTTCTTTCCTTTTCTTTTGTTTTCAGTAGAGACATTGGCTCACTCTGTCACCCAGGCTGGAGTACGGCAGTGGAATCACAACTCACTGCAACATCAAACTCCTGGTCTCAAGCAATCTGCCCACCTTAGCCTCCCAAATTTCTAGGATTACAGCTGTGAGCCACCATGCCCAGCCCTCCTCTCAAATTTTGTACTGTCTGGAATGTTCAGCTACCACTGCTGTCTGCATATCCTTGTCTCAGAGACTCATACCACTTCTACGTAGGCTTGCTCGGTTCAGTTACATTCGTACTAAATTTAGCAGCAATTCCTCTAGTTCTCTAAAATGTGGAATACACAAACCTCTGACTGATTTCCAGTGAACATGCAGAATTTTCTGCCTTTGTTTTAACTACTGGATGTTTAAATGGGATTTTAAAAGACAAAGAGAGGGAATTATTTGTGTTCCTTTCATTTTGCCAAAAGTCTTGCTATTGCTTTTGTCATAACTTTGGTTGTAAACCTCCTCAAATATTTTGTGAAATAATTTTCACCCAATTGAAAAATAACTCTTACAAAAAACTTTAAGAAAATTAATATGTTTTTTTCTGTTTTCCAAAGGAGGAAACTGCCATACAGCAGTATTGACAGATTGATTACAATCAAAAGGCTTTGAAAAACAGCAAGAGGAATTGAGTTTTAACCTGTCTGTACACAATCCATACAGAGTGCTTTAAAAAGAAAATAGAATATTTGAATCATGTTATTGAAAAAAATCATTCCAAATTTTTACAATTTCAGTGTGTATATATTAATATAAACCACATAAAAAGATAATACTGGCTGGGTATGGTGGCTCATGTCTGTGATCCCAACATTTTGAGGGGACTAGATGGGAGAATTGCATGAGCCCAGGAGTTCAAAACCAGCCTTGGCAACAAGGGAAGACCCAATCTCTACATTTTTTAAATAAAATAATAATTAGCCAAATGCAGTGGTATACCCTCTGGTCCTAGCTATTCTGGAGGTAGAAGTGGGAGGATCGCATGAGCCTAGGAGGCTGAGGCTGCAGTGAGCCATGATCACACCACTGTACTCCAGCCTGGATGACAGAGTAAAACTGTCTCAAAGAAAGAGAGAGAGAGGAGAGGGAGAGGAAAGGAGGAAGGATGCTATGTTTCTTAACTTTGCATGTGTGGTAATGTGTGTGGTATGTGAGGTGTGCATGTGCATATGAGTGGAAGTGGTTGAGACCATCTGCAATAAGCTTGTTAACTGGTTTGTATCACTTATATCTTTATCCTCGAGACTGGAGATACCTAAGTTTTCATAAGAGATCATCAGAAGAATGATGATCAGCTGAGAAAACACATCCACAAAATTCCAAAGAATATCTGGTGAGATTATTTTAAAGAAAACATTTCTCATACACAAAAAGTGTAAGAATTGACATAGTAAATATGCAGGCACTCACTAATCATTTAAGAAATAAAAATTGAAAAATAATGCCATGAAATTATCTGCATTCCCCATTCTTATTTTTTATTTTATTTTTATTAAGCACTACATAATACATTGCATGTTACATAATACACTGTATAACCTTCTAGCAGGGGTAGATGGCCATAACTGAGTTGTTTTTTCATCAGTCAGGAAAATGCTTCCTTAATCAATGTTCTCCAAACCCTTTGACACATAGTAATGATCAACTCCAGAGATGCGCTTATCTCTTTCCATCAGATTCCAGTGATACCCAAAATGAGCAACCCTTTTTTCCTTGCCCCCATTAGTGAACCTTTGGATGTACGCAGTAGCCACTCCTGGAATAAATAAGCACACGCCCATTCTCCCTGGCAAGTCCGGGGAGAATCTCGAACCACATCTCTGCCCCGTTACCTAGGCCAAAACCCTACTTCTGGGTCCTTGAAAGGTGACCGGGCTTCAGCTCCCTTCCCAGTCGCATTCCCCATTCTTATTCCATTTACCTCCTTCTGTGCTTTTCTCTGCCACACATTGCCAGTCAAAACCACTATTCTGAGTTATTTGGAGTTTATCATCCTATGCATGTTGCTATACTTTTGCTTCATAAATAATTTACACGTTAGAGTTCCATTGCAGAAAACAGAATCTGCTTTAGCTAGGTTGAAAAAGGGATGTCTTACTACATACTAAAGAGCTTGCAAAATAGGAAGGGCCAAAGCACTCGGCTTAGGCTATGCTTCCAGAAATATCTTCAGAACATTATTACCTACAAAGCATTTGGGTAATGTTCTATCATTGCTGCCAGAGTTGCTAACAGAGGAGGTTGCTATCCATAATGCTGATGAAAGAATTGAAAACTACTCCTTTGGGAAAACAGCTGTATGAAGCTGTCAAATTAGGAAATTTCTGTCACCATGCTGACTACAAAACTATCAGACAGTAAATGGATGCCTAGCACTCAGCCTGTTTGCTCATGCTCTAGATTTTATATTCAGGTCTAATCTCATCAGGATGCAAACAATGAGAAAATCCTCTATTGTATCTGGAACTCTAGTTCAGGCAGTCAGACAGGGGGTTAATGTTCAAATTATATAAGGGAATTCTACAGCTTAATAGCAATATACGTACACACACACACACACACACACACACATACACACACATACCAGTTTAATAACGGACAAAGTACTTAAATAGATGTTTCTCCAAAGAAGACATATAAATGGCCATCAAGTATATGAAAAGGTGCTCAACATCACTAATTATCAGGGAAAGGAAAATAAAAATCACAATGAGATATTTTCTCACATTTGTTAGGCTATTATCAAAAGCAGAAAAGATAACAAGCATTTGTGAGCATATAGAGATACTGGAACCCTTCTAACAGTGTTGGTGGAAATTTAAAATGGTGAAATGACTAGGGAAAACAGAATAGAGGTTTCTCAAAAAAATAAAAATAGAGCTACTATACGATTCAGCAATCCCATTGCTGGGTATATAACTAAAAGCATTAAGATGAAGATCTCAAAGAGACATCTGAACTCCCATGTTCACTGCAACATTATTCACAATGGCCAAAACCCAACAACCTAATGTCCGTTGACAGATGAATGGGAAAAAAATGTGATATATACATATAATGGTGTATCACTGTATTCAACTTTGAAAAGAAGAAAGTACTGTCATATGTGACAACTCAGATGAATCTGGAGTACATTATGCTAAGTGAAATAAACCAGTCATAGAAGGTGAAATACTGCATGATTCCATGTACATAAAGTGTCTATAATAGTCAAACTCATAGAAATAGGGAAGAGAATGGCAGTTGCTCGGGGCTAGATGGAGACAGGAAGATAGAAAATTGTTGCTTAATGGGTATAAAATCTAAGTGAGGCAAGATGAATAAGTTTTAGAAACCTGTACAACACCATGCCTATGGCTAACAATACTATATTATGCACTTTAAAAGTTTGTTTCCAGGATATAATCCTGCAGAACATTATGTCAAGTAAAATAAGCCAGGCACAGAAAGACAAATACTCTGTGTTCTCTCTCATATGTGGGAGAGGAAAAAATAAAAAGATCTCGTAGAATTACAGAATAGAATACTGCTTACGACAGGATAGGAAGGGGTGCAGAGAAAGAGAAGAGGGAAAGAATGGTTAATGGATACAGAATTACAACTAGATAGAAGGAATGAGTGCTAGTGTTCTGCAACACTGTAGAATGACTATAGCTAATAACTTCCTGTGTATCTTCAAACAGCTAGAAGAGAGAATTTGAATATTCCCAACACCAAGAAATGACAAATGGTTGAGATGACGGATGTTCTCATTATGCTGAATTGCTCATTACACATTGTATCCATGTATCAAAATATCACGCAGTACCCCATAAATGTGTATGGTTATGATGTGTCAATTAAAACATAAATAAATAAATAGAGATCTTATGTCACATGTTCTCACCATAAAAAGTGGTTACATAAGGTGATAGATGTGTTTATTGCCTTGATCATGGTAATGATTTTTATGGGAATATCTATATGTTCAAGATTATAAAGTTGTATACATTAAATATGTACAGTTTTATATATCACTTATATTTTAATAAAACTGTCAATATTTTTTTAAAAAGATGATAACCCAGTAAGGATATAGAATCTGTGTGGACAAAAAGAAAGAAAAAATACTAATGCAGGGATAAAATTTAAACACTGAGGTGTAAGACTCAAAAGAATTTTAGAAGTAAATTTTTTGCCTGTAGAGGTAAAAGTTAGAAAATTGTGTTTTTCTTGAAATGAAAGATATTGGGCTGTTCCTACCTCTGAAGCCATAATTTCACTGTTCAGGAATTCTGTAACTAGGGACTTTGTCATTTTTTGTGCAATCTCAGTATGGTTTGGATTATGAAAGAAGCATATCACATTGGGTAGCAAACTGTTTAAGATTTATTTCTGAGAAAAAGTTAATAAATCTTCTGGCAGCCCTTTGAAATGTATTATGATTGAAAAGGATTCCCAGCTGAAAACACTGGAACTATTTTCTTTAGTAATCTACAAATGTTTTATCACCCTCTCATGTGATGGATAGCATTCAGAAATAGTTAAAGTAAAAGTAACTCTAAGTGCCCAGAAATTATGCAAAGTTTCACTCTTTTGAAAGAAGCTCTTAATGTGGCAGTAACATATTGAAAGACTGGTTTCTAAGCTTAAATCTGGAGTCTGTTTCTAAGGATTAGGACAAGATGTTGTGCATTGCATATGTTTTTAAAATTTGCTATAAATTAGTAATAACAGTAAAGATCTACTCTGTCTGTGGTTGGATGAATCACATGACCATGTAAATAGTATGACTGAATGTATGAGATAAATACAGGAGAATTGTCTTGGCATCTTAAAGAAGCCCAACAAATGGTACCCCCCCATCCCCACCTGAGTTCTGAAAGTAATAAAAATGAGATTAGAAATGAGGCCATTGGACAACATGAATGAGTGTGAAGGACGTTATGTTAATGAAATCAGCCAGGAACAGAAAGATAAATACCATATGTTCTCACTCATATGTGAAAGTCTAAAAGTTTTATCTCATAGAAGTAGAAAGCAAAATCATGGTTACTAGAGTCTGAAAAAGGGCGGGAGACATGAAGGGAGGTAGGATAATAGGTACAAAAATACAATTAGATAGAAGAAATAAGTTATTGTGTTTGACAGCACAGTAGGGTGATTATAGTTAATGAGAATTTCTAGTATATTTCAAAATAGCTAGAAGAGAGAATTTTTAATATTCCCAGCACAAGAAGTACCAAATATTCGAGGTGATAGATATGCTCACTACTCTAATCTGATCACTATACATTATATATGTATCAAAACATGACTATGTATCTCATAAATATGTACAATTATATCCTCATTTAAAAATTAATTTTTAAATGAGGGCATTGAAGGACAAAATATTTTGTTTTCACAGACCGAGTTGTAGCAGGTACTATACAGTGTGGGAGGCAGGAGAGAATAAGCTTCCTAGTTGACTTGCGGAATTAGTCCTAGTCAAAGAAGACACTACAACCCCACATGCTTGCCCTAAGTGAGCCAGGCCCCCTACATGTGTAACATGGGCAGCTGAAACAGGGCCATATGTTCTCTGTGGTCAGGCTGGGCCCCAGTGAGGAAAACAGAAATATATGAGCTGAACCAAGCACACCCCACTTCTTCTCAAATAACAACAAGTCCATCACTTCCACAGCCTCCTCTCCTACCTCTGTGGGGAGTGACTGGGAAGGTAACAAGAGTCTCTCCTACTGACTCCAGAAGTGAAGAACAGGTCTCCCCTGATGGTGCTCAGCTTTTCATTCTCCTGGTTCTCTGGGTTAATGCCATGGTTCCATCAGGACTGTGGCTATTTTCCTAGGGGAAGGAAACTCAGTAACAGACAGGATGTCCAACTTCAGTCTTGACTGGATTTCATCCCCAATGCTAACTACTACCCCTTTGAATAGACTTCGGAGAGCATTCTCTGGTTATAACTGCTGCATAACTAAGTACTCAAAACATAGTGATGTACAATAACTTTTCAATGCTCACAGAATGAAGCAGTGTGAATGTCTTACACATGCTCCACCATCTCTGGGGTCTTGGCTGGCGCAATTTAACAGCTGGGGGTAACCACACAGCCGGGGAATCATTGAGAGGTGTCTTCATGCACGTGGCTGGTGATTGGTCCTACGTGGTTGAATCCATGGTACCAAACCTCAACTGATGCTGTCAACCTGAGCATTGGTTGACATTACTCCAGGTGGTCGGACTTCTTACATAGCAACTCATGGCTCCAAAACAAACGTGCCAAGAGAACCAGGAGGATGCAGTACAGCTTTTTCTACCTAATCCTAGAAGTTAGGAACTTCACTTTCTCTGTATGATATTGTTTATAAGCTAGTCACTGAAAGGGCCCAGATTCAAGATAAAAGACATAATCCCCCAACTCTTATAAAAGGAGTATCAAAAAATTTTCAGAAAATGTTAAAACCTCCACAGTTCAATAGCTGTTAGTATTGATTTTGTCCCATATGGATCTGAAAATAGTCAGAACAACAAATTAATTAGTTCCAAGACACGTCTGCCACCAAAGCCAAAAATTATTTCTCTATCTCATTTCCAATCCAAACTGTGTCCACTTAGGAATTTCAACAGAGCGTATCAGAAGATCCTCAGTGAAATTGAATTACAACAATAAGATATTAAAATAATAAATTGCCTAAAGATGTTCTGCTAGTAAAATTCTAACAATTATAGAAAACGTCCCATATGTTTGATATAGTCTTATTAACAGTATTTTCAGAAAGAAATTAAATGCAAATTCTAAAAGTGTTCAAGTCCAAAGACTTCAAAATCCAAAAGAATTTAAATCCAAAATAAAAATGTTTTGACCTTGTAGGACAAAAAAATTAATTTATACCCAGTTTCTTTTTCTGCTCACACTCAACTGAAAAACAGAAACAATGACAACAACAACAACAAAGTAATAATAATAACTGGACAAATCTGAAGTTCTTTCTTCTTAATAATCAGACAGATTTGAAGTTCTTTCATCAGCTGCAAGCTAGGCATTCACTCATTGAAATGACTAAGGTGTCTTCAGACCACAAACTTTGTGTTAATTTACTCCCAAGCCTTCCCTCAACCTCTCCAAACATTTCAGGAGTTCAGGTATCTGAAAGGACAAGACTCCATAGAGCATTCTCCTGCGAGGCTTTGGTTTAAACGCAACTGATAGGTCCATTTAGAGAAAGAGACTGGAGTGGAGGCAAGCATTGAGCATTTGAGAGATCCCAGTGCTAACTCCTCAGGGTCTTTATTCACACACGAATGTGCTTTGTGAATTGAACCATGCAATGAATCTAAGCTTCAGAGAGCTCAAGACAGAGATGTAAGAGAGTTTTTTGTTGGTTGGTTGGCTGGTTGGTTGGTTGGTTTTTGAGATGGAATATCGCTCTGTCTCACCCAGTCTGGAGTGCAGTGGCACAATCTCAGCTCACTGCAGGCTCCGCCACCTGGGTTCCAGTGATTCTCCTGTCTCAGTCTCTCGAGTAGCTGGGACTACAGGTGTGTGCCACCACACCAGGCTTATTTATTTATTTTTTTAAGTAAAGATGGTGTTTCACCACATTGGCCAGGCTGCTCTCGAACTTCTGACCTCAGGTGATCCACCCATCTCAGCCTCCCAAAGTGCTGGGATTACAGGTGTGAGCCAGTGTGCCTGGCTCAAGATTTTTAATGTACCTCTGACCCATAGGTCAGGATGTCTAACCCATTATGCCAGTTGAAAGTCATAAGTTAAAAAAGTCATAAGTTAAAATTTAAACAGAACATTATAAATTCCATACCATTATCTTGGCCAAAAGTTAAAGCCAGACATTCAGGCATCCCCAGAAATATAGCTAGAGCTGTTACAAACCAGCCATAAATTACCTTAATTACAGTGTCTCTTTTAAAGAGTTCAAAGATGATCACTGTGCTGTCTCTATATGCAGCACATTTAGAAAACAAAGCAATAATGAAGTTAGTGAAGCAAAATTTCATTCTTATTACACAGTGGTTAGTAATGGCAAAAATCATAGCAGAAACTCAATGGCACTGAGGGAGAAAGGATAAATGGAGATAATTATTTCTTTCAGCCCTTCCAGACACCCACCCAATCTATGCCAGTGGCCCATGACCACTTAAATTTACACTAAGGATAAATTAACCATCAAGAAGTTATGTCTGCCATTATGTTTGCCTTATATACAAGCATTAATCACTTCTGTCAAAGACTGGCATGTAACATTTAATAGTCAGTTGTGGTTTGAATTGTGTTTCCCCAAAATACATGTTGACATCCTAACCCATGGTACCCGTCAATGTGACTTTATTTGGAAATGGGTTCTGGAAGTAATTAAGATGTAATTTAGTTGAGGTCACACTGGAGTAGGGTGGGCCTTTTATCAAATATGACTGGTGCTCTTATAGGAAGAGGAAAAGAGACGCAAAACAGATACACAAGGAGACCATGATGAGGCAGAGGCAGAGATCACAGAGATGCTTCTATGGGCCAAGAAAAGCTAAGGACTGCCAGCCATCACCAGAAGCTAAAAGAGAAGCCTGAAACACATGCTGCCTCAGAGCCTCCAGGAGGAATCATCCCTGGAGACATCTTGATATCAGATTTCCAGGCTCCAGAACTGTGAGGCAGCAAATAATCTGTTGTTTTAAGCAAATAATCTGTTGTTATAGTCACTTGTCCCAGCAGCCCTAGGAAGCTAACACACAGTCAGCCGCCATTTTTTAATGTTTGACCACGCACAGGTTTGAACCCTCACCTCTCCCTGTTTTCCTTCTACTCTGCACCTGGGAAAGTTTATAATAACGTTGAGGTGCTCCCTCCTTGGGTGCCAGTGGGAATTTCAAACTGCCTGTGGGAACCCCCACTCCTTTCTTATCACTAACCTCAGTAAAAACCCCAGGCTCAACTGCTTTCTCTGTTCTCTCAAACCATTTTTGGACCCACTAAGGAGCCACCCTGTTGTCGCAAGAAAGCCTTGTTATCTGAGCAATAAACCTTTCTATATCGTCTTGGGGTGTGTGTGTGTGTGTGTGTGTGTGTGTGTGAACAGCCTTCACATCTGGACAAAATCTGGGGTAAGGGACCTTTTCCTTTCTTCAGGATAACCAAATATGGAAGGCATTTGCCTTATTGCAAAGTTGAAAATATTTCAACCTTGGCAATCCTATTCCTGAGTCTTATTTGTAGCACAACTCTATCCCCTTCAGTACGTTCACAGTGTCTTCATTTCTGTCCCCTTTAGAGCCCCATGCTTCAGCTACCCCAGAATTGCACTGAGAGTGGGCTCTGTTTAGCGACAGAGGCATCCAGTTTTCTTGTGAGGAGGAAATGTAATCCGTCGCTCAATCATGCCTGTCTGGGAAAGGTGCGTGCCATTGGTGCAGCCCATGCATGTTTGCTAACACTGGCTTGACCCTCTGACCTGCCTATATTTGCCCTGCCCCAAACAATCTGGACACCATTGGATGGAAGCCATTTGTAAGTACACACTTGCCCTGACAGCAACTGCAAAACATCTGCGAGTAAAGCTGCCATAAGCACCAGTCACTGGCCAAAGTTAACACTATTTGCGCTGTGAGTCACAGAGCCATATGCCATGTGGACTTATCCAATGCATGCATGACACAAGCTGCCACCATCCACAAGAGCACCTACTAGACTGGCCCTTACAGAGCTGCTCCAGCTTGCCACAGAATATTTACTCTTTGATTTTATTTCTCAACATTCCCAACAGGAGCACCAGGCATTGAAGTCTGAGAGGAAGATTCAAGAAATAACTATCGGGAGAACCAGCTCCCGATGTTTAACGTGCGTTCTTTTCTATTTCCTAAGTGTCCCAGCTGGGTTGAGAAATAAAGGGAAAGAGCACAAGACAGAGAAATGTAAAGCTGGGTGTCCGGGGGAGACATCACATGTCGGCAGGATTGGTGATGTTCCCCAGCCATAAAACCAGCAAGGTTTTATTAGCGATTTTAAAAGGGGAGGGAGTGCACGAATAGGGTGTGGGTCACAGAGATCACATACTTCACAAGGTAGTAAAATATCACAAAGCAAATGGAGGCAGGGTGAGATCACAGGACCACCGGATGAGGAGAAATTAAAATTGCTAATGAAGTTTCCGCACGCACTGTCATTGATAACATCTTATCAGGAAACAGGGTTTGAGAGCAGGTAACCTGTCTGACCACACTTTATTAGGTGGGAATTTTCCCATCCTAGTAAGCCTGGGAGCACTATAGGAGACCAGGCTTATTTCATGCCTTCGGCTTCGACCATAAAAGACAGGACGCCTTAAAAAGGGGCTGTCTATAGGCCTACCCTCAGGGCGCGTTCTCTTTCTCAGGGATGTTCCTTGCTGAGAAAGAGAATTCGGAGATATTTCTCCTATTTGCTTATGAAAGAGGAGGAATATAGCTCTGTTCCATCCGGCTCACCTGCGGCCAGTTCAGTTACCTCTCTTGTTCCCTGAGCATCGCTGTTACCTTGTTCTTTTTTAAAGATGCCCAGATTTCATATTGTTCAAACACACAGGCTCTACAAACAATCTGTGCAGTCGACACAATCACAGGGTCCTGAGGCGACATTCATCCTCCTCAGTTTACAAAGAAGATGACGGGATTAAGAGATTGAAGTAAAGACAGGCATAGGAAATCACAAGGATATTCATTGGGGAAGTGATAAGTGTCCATGAAATCTTCAAAATTTATGTTCAGAGATTACAGTAAAGACAGGTATAAGAAATTATAAAAGTATTAATTTTGGGAACTAAAATGTTCATGAAATCTTCACAATTTATGTTCTTCTACTGCGGCTTTGGCCGGTCCCTCCGTTCGGGGTTGACTTCCTGCAACAAATAACATTTTCTTCCCTTCTCCATGCTGAGCAAACTGATAAATAAGGTACTTCTAAAGCAAATAGAAGTCAGTGTTACTTTAGTAATTTATATATACTTAATACTTCGTAAGTACATATATACACATATTCATAGTATACATATGTAAATATTACTTTATTATTGAAACAGGCTAAAATGGGCCTTAGGTTAGTGTGAGGGATGAAAGGGCTTGAGGCAGTTGTAGACAGATGTACCCACCCTGTCCTAGGCAGCACTGGGTTACTCACGCAGATCTACTCCACTACCTCCAATTCCAGCAATGGCCAAGGTCCTCACCTCCTCACTGCTGCACTGGTGGATTTTCCTCACATTAAAAGCAAGTGTTCGCCAACACCCTATTCTATCATATGTCAATCTCACATCGATGTTAGAGATCACATGAATGATCTGATCATGGTATAGGAGTAACAGTCCTGCAAAACCAAAGCAAAACCTTCTGTGACTTGCAAATGTTTCATATAGAAACTATAATGGGGATTTTAAGTTTTATAATCATTTTTATCTTACAACTTGAGGAAACAAAGATTTTATAACCTCTTCAAAAATCAGATTGACGTTGGAGAAAAATTTTCCTAGATCTTTAAAATGACAGCAAACATTCATTTTATCAATACAGGATAAAGTCTAGAGAATCATAAAACAAGTGGTTCTTAACTGGGGTTGATTATCCCCTAAGGGACATTGGGCCATATTTGGAGACATTTTTGGCTGTCTCAACTGGGGCAGGTGCTGCTGGAATCTAGTGGGTAAAAGCCAAGATGCTGCTAAACATCCTAAACTGTACAGGATGCTTCTCCATAACAAAGAATTATCTGACTCAGAATGTCAATAGTACTGAGGTTGAGAAATCCTTTCTTAAGAGATACCACAGGACTGTGTTTCAGTATCTATTTAAGTATTTATTTTTAGAATATCACTTAATTCAACATATGTCATACTAGTAATGACATCATAATCCAATTATCTTGGGACACAAGTTGCTTTTTCAGAAGGCAGCACAACACAAGGAAGCTCTGCAGTTGTTCCAGGCTGTGTAGCAGCAAACCTACTACCTGGGCCATCTCATATTTCCAGATGCGTCTTAATAGAGACAGATGCCAGGAGGAGCTTCTGGTAAGCCCCAGCAAGAGGCTGTGGCTAGATCTCTAGGTTTGGAAGAAGGCATGTCATCTGCAAAAAATAACTACATATACCATGTGTAAAACAGTTCCTGATTTACTACTGGGTCAGAGTGGAACCAGAGATATGAAGTCATCAAGTGACTTCATGGACAAAAATACTATATTGTGTACTCTCAGAAACACCAAGTGATAGGCGGACCCAGCCATAATCTATAGTACAACGGACTAATCACACCCAGTATCAAACATGAGCAGGTTCAGAGGTCACAAGTAAGTTGCATAAACTGTTGACCTAGACTCTCATGTCACCTGCCAGTAGTGAACAGGTATCTGTCCTAAGCTCACACCTATGGCATCATGACAGCAGGGAGTGGGGTGAGTAAAAGCAAAGGAGAAGAATTAAAAGCTCAGGCTTTGTTCATGAAACAGTGACCCTGTTAGAAATTTGGGTGCATATCAAAAACGAATGGTAGGTGGCCAAATGGCACAGTGGCTCATGCCTGTTAATCTCAGCACTTTAGGAGGCCAAGTTGGGCAGATCACTTGAGACCAGGAGTTTGAGACCGGCCTGGCCAACACAGCAAAAACCCGTCTCTACTAAAAATACAAAAAATTAGCTGGGCATGGTGGCACATGCCTGTAATCCCAGTTACTTGGGTAGCTGAGGCACAAGAATCGCTTGACCCTGGGAGATGGAGGTTGCAGTGATCTGAAATTGCACCATTGCACTACTCCAGCCTGGGTGACAACAAGACCTGGTCTCAAAAAAAAAGAGAATGGCTGCTTATCTACAGTCCAATGGCCCGAGGTTCAGGTGATGTGCCTGGCCATCCACTTTGTGTGAAAACAGGTATGGCTGAGATAAGGGTGTATCATGGGGAGTGCTGACTGTCCAGTCAGAGGCCTAGGAGGAGCAGGCCTGGTAGACTGGATTCAGAGAGGTCTGGGGAGAGGCATGCAGATGAGATGCATGGGAGGCATGGGAGTGGGAACAAAGTGTGGAGCTCCTTCTAAATCAGGTTACTGCCCACAGAAGCAGCTACTGCCAAAGAGACACTCATCAAGCAAGAAGACAAGATAAATTAACAAATAAATTTTAGTCAGACTCCATTCTCAGTCATCCCAGTGCTTATGCAATGGGCTCAGTTGAAGCAGCCATTATGGCAGAGATGCATGGGTCCAAAGGCAAGAGATTCCTTAGGCCAAGGGTGAATTAGCTACAGCAGCTGCTGAAGCTCTGTCATGCCACCATCAGGGACCAATGCCGAAAGCATCTCTCAGAAGGTCTATATTGGACATTATTTGGAAATGATTATATCAGATCCCTTCCATTCTTCCAACTAATATGTAAACTTGGATGGGATAGACCAGTATTCCAGGTAATAGTCTGCCTTTCCTATCTGTAATATCTCAGCGAGCCCTCTTATCTAAGAATGCAAAGAATGTCTACTCTGCTCACATAGGATCCTACATATGATCACCTCATTCCCAGAGACTCACTTTAAAGAAATAGAGGTGAAGCAGTGGGCATAAGACCAAGGAATACCCCGGTCCTACCACCTCCCACAGCATGCAAGAGCCATGGCCTGTGATAAAGCAGGCTTTGTAGATGCAGGGAATCACGAGCTTCAATGTGACACCCTGCAAGGGGATGGGGTACGATCCTTTATTATGCAATACACACATTAAATGAATGGTCATTATACGGTCCTCAAAATGTAAAATACATGTGTCCAGGTAGAGAGCAGGGGAGGTAGCCATTCACTACCATCCACAGTCAAGGGATTTGTACTTCCAATGTGCATAAATATAATCTCTGTGGGTTCAGCATTCCTGATTCCCAGAAGAAATCACTTCCACCAGGAGGAACAACGTGGATTGCACTAAACTTAAAGTTATTACTGCTCAGTTTATGTTCTTTGTGCTAGTGAAGTAACTAGCTAAGAAAGAAGTTGCTATATTAGCAGGAGCAATTGACTCTAATCATGAAGAAATAGGGCTGCTGCTACATAATTGAGACAGAGCAGAAGATATTTTGCACTCTGGTGATCCACCAGGATGTCTTTTGTTACTAGCATTGCTGGATTTAATTCTACTGCCAATCACAGCCATTCATAAGAGCAAAATAAACAGGGAGTCGGATCCTGCAGCAATGTGAGTTTGAGAAAACCCTCCCTTCACACACACACACACACACACACACACACACACCCCCCACACCACTGCCACCACCACCACCACCACAAGTACCAGTCAGTGGGGAGGAGACTCGAAACACTGGTGGGGAAGGGAAATCTTGGGTATGAGAGAGTGATGGAACCAAGCCTGCAGTGGGAGCTACCATTGGTCCCACTAGCCTTCCTCATAGTTTTCTCAGAAAAAAATGTAATCCTGGAAAAGCCCTGTGTGCACCGAAGGAACTTAATGTGAGAAGCAAGTGTACATGAGCGCCCCTAGGGACTGTCGAGAATGCTTTGTTTTCAGGTGCCCAGACATGTTCCCCCCATGCCCATCCCCTGCTGGTAAAACTCAAAGAGAACACCTTCTCAAGAAGAATTGCCCTCAGACAAATAGGAACCACTTCGCCTTTAAGACTACTCCTCCCAACCCTTGAGAACAGAGTATAGCCAATAACTGAATTGGGGGTACAAACGTTGACCCCTTTGGCTCAAGACGCGACCAACTCTTGTGAGGTTGAGGTGTGTGCCACTGGATACCGTCATCCCTCGCCACACAGGTCTGTCGAGCACCTAAAGTGAGACACATTGTTCGCACACTAGATTTCAAAGATTTAGTATAAAAAGAAACATAAGATGTTGATATGGTTTGGCTGTGTCCCCAACCAAATCTCAACTTGTATTGTGTCTCCCAGAATTCCCACGTGTTGTGGGAGGCACCCAGGGGGAGGTAATTGAATCACGGGGGCCGGTCTTTCCCATGCTATTCTCGTGAAAGGGAATAAGTCTCACGAGATCTGATGGGTTTATCAGGGGTTTCCGCGTTTGCTTCTTCCTCATTCCTCTTGCTGACTCCATGTAAGAGGGCATTTCGCCTCTCGCCATGGCTGTGAGGCCTCCCTAGCCGTGTGGAACTGTAAGTCCAATTCGTTCTCTTTTTCTTTCCAGTCTCGGGTATGTCTTTATCAGCAGTGTGAAAATGGACTAATACAGATATCTTATCAAATGTTTAATATTGATACATGCTGAAATGTCAATACTTTGGATGCACTCGTTCAAACAAAGTGTTTAAACCATCTGTTTCTTTTTACATGTTTAAATGTGGCTACCAGAAAATTTAAAATTACCTGTATGGCATGTAATATATTTCCGCTGGACAGCGATGCTCTAGAGTTGTCCTGTGGGGTCAAGCTGAAGCCAGTCTCCAGCTAAGACACATTCTTGCTGAGCTGGACTCCCTGTCCTGTACTGATCCCCCCCATGCTCTTCTCCTGAGGATGCTCCCTCATTAAATCACTAGAACAAGAGTCCCACCTCAGCCTCTGCTAGAAATCAACTCTAAAATACTTGATGTTTGCATATGTTTGGTCTTCAATCCCCTATAAATAACTGGATCTGATGTAAATCTTCAAAATAAAAACATGTAAAGAAAACATAGCACAAACATAACACTATTACACTAAAAAATTATATGAGAACCATATGCTTATCTCATGATATTAGAACACAATGATATAAAGATGTGAGCGGTGCAAGGCAACAACATTAATAATGGTTTTGATCAGAATGCTACTAAAAAACACAATTTAAATAATAAGGCTCTTATATTAGCTGACAGTCAGCATTAATTCACCATCAAGTTGGAGAAAGATGTTTGTGTTTCACAGATGCCATTCCTGGACTCTATATTTAAGATTATCATCACTGCTTTTGACGAGCAAACAACATTCACACTTCTTTTAAAATCTGGTTAGGATTCAAATGTTAATGACTTTAAGGCATTCTGAAAGTGACATCCACTGGATAGTTTTATACTCTCCATTAGTGCGTATCCTAAAACAACCTTTAGAATTGTTATTCCCTCTATTTATTTCAAAAACTTAAAAAAAAAATCCTGAAAATTCCTCTCCACCTAAATAACTTAATCCATTATACAGTGACAAAGTGTTGTTTTAGTATAAAGGGTATGATATTTGGCGTATGATAATTGTTAGCAAAAGTACATCCTGTGAATCTTCGAAGAGTTGACCTCTCAAGAAAAAGCAATTCACAAAGAAAGCTGCCAACAAACCTGCCTGCATAACCTTATACTACCACATGATGTCCCTCTAATGCCAGGTTCTAAGGATGGAATTAACCCCAATACAGGCTTTGTAGATAAAAATATTCAGTTAGAACAACAGAGCACACAGATCTTAACAACATAAGGTGTTTTTAATTGGTTAGTTTATACTGAACCTCACATATCACATATCAAAAAATGCATCTCTGGTTAAAGAGTCCTGGACATGGGCAAAACATTGTGATGAGGACGCCTGGTAAGAAGTGCGAGCAGTTCAGCAGAGTCACGGGTGTGTGAGCACTTGGGTTTTCATTGCCAGATTTGCCTTCAGGCCAAACAGGATATACAAAGAAAAACCTATGACTGAAAATGCTAGCGAGAAATTTTAGAACATGCAAGTCATAGAGAAATTTACAAAGCTTACAGTGAGTCAGAGATCACCTGCAAAGAAGCAAGGATCAGAATATCAGACATAGCAACAAAAATGGATGCAACAAAAGAAGGAGTAGGATATTTTTAAATATTTAAGGAAAAAATTTTGGATATAAAATTATATACCCAAGCAAATGTCCTTTTAAAATGCTGCTATAGGCCTGGCGCACTGCCTCACGCCTATAATCCCAGCACTTTGGGAGGCTGAGGCAGGCAGATCGCCAGAGGTCTGGAGATTGAGACCATCCTGGCCAACATAGTGAAACCCTATCTCTGCTTAAAAAAAAAAAAAAAATTCCAAAAATTAGCCAGGAGTGGTGGCACATGCCTGTAGTCTCAGCTACTCAGGAGGCTGAGGCAGGAGAATCACTTGAACCCGGGAGGCAGAGGTTGCAGTGAGCTGAGATTGCACCACTGTACTCCAGCCTGGGTGACAGAGAGAGACTCCGTCTCTAAATAAATAAATAGATAAATAATAAAATGTTGCTATAATAAAAAGATATTTCAGCAATATATAGTTTCAGAAATTCTTCTCCCTAAACAAGTCCTGTATAAACTTTCATGAAGGAAATAGTAAAATGAGTTGCTGCAAGAGATATGGTAACGTGGATCAAATGAAACCCTAAAGTATTTTGTGGTCTGTAAATGCAATTGGTAAATAATTTTTTAAAAAAAGAATATCCATAAAAACTCAGTTCTCAATTCCTAGAAAATATGAGCAGGTAGATAAAAGAGAATTTAAAAGAACTACTCATACCTTTCACACACTTTGTCTTCATTCTGCCAAGTTCTGGAAAATAAGATTTAGAGAACGGTAACAAAAATTATCAAATATTTCTAGCCTGAGAAAAAATAAAAATGTCAACTTTTATAAAAATATGAAAAAAATAAACAAGGATACTCATTTTCAGAATGCTGAATTAGCAGGCATATGCTTCAAATCTGAAACGGACTTAAAATTGTGATATTTGAGTCACTGCACATAAAATCTTTGGTATTTGTGGTTTAAATATACATGATGCATAAAATTTCTCCCTAAGCAAGATGATGACTATAATCCCTTGTTGTTGTCATACTGTGTCATTCAAAACATTCTGCAATGCTGACGACAAAATACAGTCTGGATTTTATAATAATGTATGTTTGTACCCTGCTGTTCTGGCTAATCGCTACACCCCTAATGCTGCAGCCTCTGGTAATAAAATAACCTACAGACAGGCACTTCTTAACTATTTGTCTTTTCAGAGCTAGGTGTCTGCTGTCACCTGTGCCTCTTAATGAGCCCTAGAACCCACTTCCCTGAGGGAAGCTGACTATTCTCTTCTGTTCTTCCCACAGGACAGGTTTACAGTTGCTTCCATAGCAACCACTGCTAACTGCTTTCTGACTTTTTAAGCTTCTTAGTAGCGTGGGTTTCTTTGCAAAGATATTATTCTAGAAGCTTTCAGCTCTTGAAATCTTGTCTTAAAGAGCTTGGCTTTGTCCATGATCAATCTTCATTCTAAATAAAGCAAAGACTGTGTTGTTTCCCCATTTGCAAGTGTATCTGCTACCTCTCCTGGAAACACAGAAACACAGCCAACATGTGAGTCCAGGCAGTTGTTCAGACCTTACTCTGGTGCTGAACTACATAGTTCCAGCAGATGTCACCATTTTTATGAGTAAAGGAATCTAAAGGTCTTTCCAGGTTGATAAAAATAATCTTAGCTTTTACAAGGCATCACAAAGTGGAAAGGGTAAACATGCAATAAAGTGTAAAAAATTTTTAATCCTTGAAGCTATAAAGGAATTTGGAAGTCCTCTTAGGTAAATTCTCAATTTAAGCAAGCTACTGTGAGTTTATTTCCTAAATCTAAAGTTAATTATCTATAGAGATTAGCAACTCTTAACACTCAAGGTTGATATGAGGGTTTATTGCAACAAAACACTATGAAGTCTATATTTTCAGTGCTCTTTTCAAAGAAATCTCTAAAGTTGTCTAACTTCTTAGAGCATGCTTAAGTTAAAAAGCTATAGATAGATAGATAGACAGACAGACAGATAGTTGTCTAACTTGTGACTCTAAGGTTACCTTTCCTCTCCTTTGCTGAGTATTAAAATATCTTCTCATCCCTTTTTGCTCCTTCCTCAACCACAAGGTAATTTTCAAAGGGATATTTGTAATTTTGACAGATTAAGGAACCAAGATGTGATGACATTTCTCCTCTGTTCTTTAATGTTTTAATTGGCTCTTGGTAAACAACACTAGTTTTTAATTCTGAATCAGCAGTCCTATTTTCCAGGACAAAGACAGTGTGTGTGAAAGGCATGAGTTCTTAGTACTATTCTTTCAGACCCACCTCATTAAATCCCCTTCCCTGCTTGGGGCTGATGCAGTTGGCTTTGGCTCCATTTCTGAGCTGTTTTATTCAGAAAGACTTGCGAAATGACAGAAGGATCATTAACTGAGTCTACTTTTTCTCTGAGTCTCTCTAGACTTAGCATAACCTTTCCCACCAACCCTTATATCTTTCTTTTTCATATCGTTCTCCTTGTACATTGGATGTCTTTATTTTGTCCCTAAGCTAAATCAGTCTATGGGAAGTCCCTAGCCCAAGAATCTGGAAGGGAGCTCCACCCTTGTCCAATGGATGTTTAGCCGTGATGGTCCCTGGTCTATAAAACTTGTAACTGGCATAGCAAGGATGACTCAAAATCATAGGGTTTTTTTGTTTTTGTTTTGTTTTGTTTTGTTTATACATAGATCTGGGAACTAGGGTATCCTAAAAATTTTAAGAGAAAACTGGAAAACCTTAACTCTAAATAGATGAATTCATGTTGTCTGCAGGCAGGTGAGGGTTACAAAAGAAAGATCACTATGAGACATTCCTATAGAAGCCTTCAAGAAGGCCAGGCACGGTGGTTTATGCCTGTAATCCTAGCACTTTGGGAGGCTGAGGCAGGCAGATCGTTTGAGGTGAGGAGTTCAAGACCAGCCAAGCCAACATGGTGAAACCCCGTCTCTACTAAAAATATAAACAATTAGCCGAGCGTGATGGTGGGACGACACACCTGTAGTTTCAGCCACTCCAGAGGCTGAGGCAGAGAATTGCTTAAACCCGGGAGGCAGAGGTTTCAGTGAGCTGAGATCACACCACTGCACTCCAGCCTGGACAACAGAGCGAGACTCCATCTCAAAAAAAAAAAAAAAAAAAAAAAAAGCCTTCAAGAAATGCCAAATACAAATTTCAAGGAATAAGACTTCAAGCTATGATTATTATTAACCAAACAGTTTATGGTATCCACCATAGAAATACTAGAAATGATTTAAAATACACAGGGTGATCGAAGAAAAGCCCTGTGCTTCCTGTGTGTTTTCCGAAGAAAAACACTGGCCCACAGGAAAAAGATTGAAGTTTCCCTCTTGAAGCAGTATATTTTATTGAAATTAGCTTCTCCACTTTCTGAACTTTAATGTTTGAGTAACTCAAAACATCAACATGAATAAAGTTCCTCAGAGTGCTCTTAGAGTATTAAAGCCAAAGGACTGAGAAAGTACTTTTATGTGAGAAAAATAGCAAGTATTTAGTAGATACTACAATTTAAATCTCAACAACTGTAAACCATTCTCCTTTGATATGTGTTCAGTTTTATAAAAATAAATAAAAATATTTCTTTCCTCCAAAAAGAGCTTTGCTTGCACTAATTCATACAATTTTCAGTACTTTTACTGCAGTAGAAATGGTGTCCGGAGATTTCAAAATCTCAAGACTATTGTCTGTCTGAAAAGTTTTGATCCAAATAAATTCGACAACTGATATATACTTGAATTAGCATTATTGTTTAGGAGATCATATAACAGATATTATATTATATATATACATATACAAAATTATTTATATTATATATGCATACATACATATACAAAATTGTTTATCCCTCTGGCCACTAAAATGACCTTGAGGCAATGGAACCTCAGATGGGACCAACCCAATATGCAAATGTAGAGTCCAGATTATAGTTCCTCAAAATCAATTTTCCATGAAAAGAAGCCGGGATATTTTGGAAGGATCACTGATTCCAAGTCTGGGGAAGGAAAGTATGAGAGAGTGTGCACGTTTTCATATAAGCCAGTTTCATTCAAGGGTTAATGGAATCAGATCAAAAGGACACAGACACTAGATTATAGGGGTTTGTGATCATATCAGCATCAAAACTAGAAAAATACTTATGGTTAACTCAAATACATTAAATCTATGCAGTGACTCACCCCTGTAATCACAGCACTTTGGGAGGCTGAGGCGGGCAGATCATGAGGTCAGGAGTTCAAGACCAGCCTGGCCAATATGGTGAAACCCTGCCTCTACTAAAAATACAAAAATTAGCCAGGTTGGTGGCAGATGTCTGTAGTCCCAGCTACTTGGGAGACTGAGGCAGAAGAATCGCTTGATCCCTGGAGGCAGAAGTTGCAGTGAGCCAAGATCGTGCCATTGCACTCCAGCCTGGCAGCAGAGTGAGACTTCATCTCGGGGGGGGAAAAAAAGGTCTTAAATCCATAATGACCTACCCAAATAAATATTCATTTAAATCTGCCAAAGAAGATCAAGATATCAGAATATTTCTGCTGGACTCTTATTACTTAGTCCTTTTGATAATGTTGATGCCTTTCTTATATTGATAAAGGATGCAGAATACAGTTCAGTGTTAAATACATCCTGTAGAAGACATTTTCTGACTCAAGGGATTGACTTCTTAAGTGTGGCATTCAGTCAGATGAAGATATATGAGACATCCATAACCAATCTACTATTATTTTTTAAATCAGTAGGATTTGCTTACTTTAAGAATATGAATGAGAGTGAGATTACATTAATGTTTAACATTTTTAAAATTCAGGGAAAAGATGATAACAGATCATAAGTGTTCTGATCGATTGCTTATCTTAAGCTGCAGACATCTATGAGCAGATGGAAGTATTACATGAGTGGGTCACTCTGTTGAAATTATGAAAAAATGGCATAATAACTACAAATAAGGTTCAAAATATTTCTTCAGAGTCCTGGAAAAGTATCTAAGTGATCCTCTTGGACTAAGTCTATAAAAAAATGAATAACCTAATTAAATGTAATATTAATTGACTTTCATAATTGGGTTAGTACCTTTGAACCCTAGGGAGACTTAGAAGTAAATATAGATTTTTTTAAGAAAAAGAAAACACAGCACTAAAGTTTTTGTATTTTTATATTTTTAATGGATAAGAGAATCTGACCTGTTGTAATGATGATCTGAAATCTAATATGAAGTATGTAATAATGGAATTCATTTAGATGAAACCTCACATTTTATATTTAGTATTAAAACAACTAAGAGAAACTTAAGTTTACTGTATTTATAAATATAAATTCTACTCACATGAATAGTGCGTAAGGATTCCCATTGTTCTACAACCACACAAAATGAAAGTCAATGGTACGTCAGTGAGGTCTTATTTTGAATTTAGTACATTTTAATGAAGTAGAGCATCTTTGAATATTATTTGATGTTTACATTTTCTCTTCTATAAAATGTCTGTCCATATGTTTTGCCCACTGTTATGTTATGTGCTTTGTATTTTTCATATGTTTAATTAACTTTTTATAGTAGTTAGTTGCACATAACAATTCCGATTCTGTTGCTTGTCTTTTCACTTTACTTTCTTCATGGTGTCTTTCAATTAATATATCAATCTTTTCCCTCTGACTTGCAACATTTGTATGCAGGAAATCCTCTTCTACCTCTAAGTGTTAAAGATGTTCCATATATTCTTATCAAGACTAATGTTTTGCTTGCTCATTTGTCTTTTTTCTTGCTGAAACTACTTTTTGTCAATGGTGTAGGTTTGGACCCAAATTAATTGTTTTGTCTTTATGGATAAAATTGTCTGAGCACATTATACGCTTTTCTGCAGTTTTCTCCAATGTGATGTATCAAGTCATGTGACAAGTTTCCATTAATGCCTGAATTCCTTTCTGAGCTGTTGTATTCCACTGGTCAGTTGGTCTATCCCTGTGTGAATACTACATTGTCCTTAGTAAAATCTTGGTATCTAGCAGAATAAGCTCTTCCATCTTAGTTTTTCAGATATACTTGGACTTTTGCTCTTCTCTATAAATTTTTATCAATATATCAAGGTCCCTGAAAAAAACTTCTTAAAATTGTCGTTGAAATTTCATTGAATCGATAGATAATCTTGGGGATAACAGATACCTTGTGTTGTTTTCTATCCACTGCAGTGCTTTCTCTCTCCATTTATTGATGTCTTGTTTAATTTCCTGAAATAGTGTCATAATTTTCTTCCTATAGCTGCCACATCTTTGGATTAATTATAATTTAGCATTTTGTTACTAATATTGATATTTTTAAATGCATGTTTTCTCTTGATTGCTATTTTATTTATTTATTTATTTATATATTTATATATGTATGTATTTATTTATTTATTTGAGACAGAGTCTTTTTCTGTCACCCAGGCTGGAGTGCAGTGGCGCGATCTCGGCTCACTGCCATTCTCCGGCCTCAGCCTCCCCAGTAGCTAGGACTACAGGTGCCCACCACCATGCCCGGCTAATTTTTGTATTTTTAGTGGAGACGGGGTTTCACCGTGTTAGCCAGCATGGTCTCAATCTCCTGACCTCGTGATCCACCCGCCTTGGCCTCCCAAAGTGCTGGGATTACAGGCGTGAGCCGCCACACCCAGCCTTGATTGCTATTTTAAAGTAACACAATTTATTATTGCATAATGACCATAAGCCTAGCTACTTTGGTAAACCTTTACTAATGTTTATAATTTGCATGAACTTTTTTTTTTTTTAATTTACTCCTGCAGAATACATGAACTTTAAATAAAATTTCAATATAGATTGCCTTATCCATGATCAGTAACAATTTTGCTTCCCTTTCCCATCCTTATACTACCCCTTTCTCTTTTTTCTTCTACGACTCAAGCTAGGACTTTCAGTACAATATTTAATAGGTATGGTAATATTGAACGTCTCATCCGATTCCAGATACTAAAGGAAATTCTTCTATTTTCTTTTTTTGTTTTACTCATAACAATGTTTGATGAATATTATTGATCCTTATTGTGTATCCTGGTGTTTCTCAACAGTTTGTGCAGGATAACACTCAGAGAAAATTATAATTTTTTAGGGCACATTGATGTAAATCATGAGGCTGCTAAAGGCAAGCAGCAATAGACCACAGCATTCTGCCTGCTTCAGGTCACAGCCAGCTGTGCCTAAAGCTGAGGAGAGAATGCAAGAGCACAGCTGCAACATAATCTTGATGTACAGTCTGAAAGCTTCACCTTGACGTGAGGAATTTAACTAGGAGGACAAAACTTGTGCCATAATTTGGTTTCTGTTGTTCAATCTTTGGGTAGTATTAGCAGCCATGGATTCAGATACTGAAATGCAAAGCCAAATCAAGAATATCTATTATGCTTGTCTATTCCACTCAAATACCCTTGAAGGAGCAGGAAAAGATGCAATATAATCTACTTCCCTGTTATATATTAGACTTTCTTCCCTGGGATTACTTCTCAGAAATGACTTCAAATGTTGCTTCTCCTGCTGGCAAGCAGAATAATCTATTTTTATAAGAAATTTGAGCTTCAGCAGAGTCCCACAGTATACATTGTCAGTCAGCCCATCACTGCATGGCTTGACCTCCAGAATGTCCACTCATTTCATAGACCCATATTGCCACTTCAAGAGATTGAATGAAAGCATCAACTTGTTGATTCCAATCACCTTCAGAAACTAGAAAAGAAGTTCTTTGGTGAACAACAGTATGATTTTCTTCGATTTGCACTCAGAATTATAGAAAGAGCAGGATAGGAGTCTCTTTATTGCCAATTATCTACAGTCCACTTGCCAGACCAAATTGAAAGTCCATTAGCAACAGTCCAAGAGTCAATATGCACCCAAATCATTGGGATTTTATTTGTGTCAATTCTATTACTGCCAGGAACAAAGCCTGTAATTCTGCCCAGTAGGCTGCCAACCTGGTCTATTCATCCATGAAGAATTTACTAACTGCTGGACACAAGACAGCTGCTTTCCATACTGAGCCATGGCACTCCATTCTGGAATTGCCACCTGTAAACCAGGCCAATTGCCATGTATCCTTGAGGCAACTGGTAGAAAGGTTAGGCCTGCCAGTAGCAGCAGCAGCCAAGTCTTCAGATGGCTTTTTAGAAAGTCCTAGTGGAAAAAGGCCACTTGCTCATGAATACATTGAGCCTCATTGCATATCATAGCAGAGCGCTTCTGTGCAGTTACATCCACATTATGATGGAATTTCTATGAACATTTCCCTGCATATTGGGATGCTTTCTTGACATTACTCACGACATGAGAGGTAGTTAAGGAGTTCATATAATTTTATGTCCTCCAATTACTGAGACTTTATTACTAAATGCACAGTGACTGTCTAGTAACTGTCTTTAAAAGAAATATACCAGAGAACGGTACTAGGTAATTTTCTATTCCAAAAACACAGAAGTCACTGCTGACCATGGTTATGGGCTTTAGCCAGAGACTGGAGTCAGTATGAATGCAGGTGACTGACACTGAATATTATCTCAGTATTAGCACAATATGGTCCAAACAGGACAGCTTCAACTACAGGCTCTGCAGTTCCAAGAAGGCTTGTTGTTTTGTTCAAGCTTCCCTTCAAATGGACTTTTTCCAGGTGATTTAATGGGATGGACCCAGTTGTATCCCAAAGTAGATGACATGATTTTTCCAAAACCCAAATAGGCCTGTTTGGCATTAGTTCTCTCATTTAGTCTGAGGGGAGAGGAGCAAGAACATTTTCTTCCTTGTAGTCTTTTGTGTATCATTTGGCACTCCAATCCATGGACTCCTCCCAAATTTTACAGTCTTTACAAGGTCCTAGATTTGTTTAGGGTTCATGCACCATCCACAATCAGATCCCCAATCAGATTCATGATCATGGCAAAGTTGCTTTTAGCTTGACTCTCAGTTTCAAAGATAATCATAGAATCATCAGGATAGAGCATTAGGACAACGTATTGCATCTAGATCTGCCTCACCAGATTGTGACAATATGCAGGGAGGAATTCTAGTATCCTTGAGGCAAATGTATGTTGAAAACCATTCTACGTGAATGCACATTGTTATTGACTCTTCCTGGCATCTAAAATTGCAAAAAATATGAGCCAGGTCAATTACAGAAAACCAGTCACCTTTAGCTTGTTAAATAGTGTATTTAGCAGTTGAATAGTGTGGATTATATCAGGGACCTCTGAAGCTATTAAAGTTACTGTTTAATGGAGTTTCTGGTAACCACTGACAGTCTCCATTGTCCATCAGCCTCTCTCACTGGCAACATCAGGGCACTGTATAAAGAGTGTGTGGACACAAACATGCCTGCAGCTAACATTTCCTTAATTAAGGCAGTAATTTTTTGTTGCTGTAGGCATATGTTACTTAGCATTTCAAATTTACTATTCGAATAAGCTTAGGTAACTCTAATGGTTCCCATTTTTCATATCCAATTAGTACTGAATGAAGAGCAGATCTACAAGTTATTTCATTTGTAAAAATTTTCACTCAGTAGGAGGAAGAATTTGCAGCTAATTATTCTATCCATACCAATTATACATTCAGGTAAGGGAGACATCCCCACAGTATACTTTTGAAAATCATGTATTTCAACTTCCAATGAGATTTTAAGGTTTATCCTTCTTCCAGAAGCATCTCCCTGTTCCCCTAAATTAATTCTATCACCCTGAATGGACTCATTAAGCAGGCTGAGGCAATGTTCCTGTACCTAATTGACCTAAAAGAGCTGCTTCTCCATCTCTAGGCCATTTTACCCACACATCTGTAGGCTTTGGTTCTCCCACAGGAATTTGGTCAGGAGACCCAGTCCTTCCCATCACCCTTCTTCATCCATTATTGCCTGTGGTAGACAGAATTCTAAAGGTGTCCACTCCAAGTTCCCATACTCTGCTCAGTCAATGAAAGACTAATCCAGTTACTGCTCTGAAGGGTTTTTTGGGATAAAAATTAACCAGCTGACTTTAAGATATGGAGAGCATCTTGGATTATTCAGGGAGACCCAAAATAACCACACAAGCCCTCAAAAGCAGAAGAGGTAGAGAGTTGCAGCAGAAAGGAAAGTTGAAAAGATTTGAAGCAGGAGAAAGACTTGCCCCATTGTCACTGGCTTTGAAGTGGGCCATGAGTCAGGAAATGTAGGTGGAGAATAATTCCCAGACAGCAGTTGTCAAGGAAACAGGGCCCTCAGTCCTACCACCACATACAAGTAAATTCCAACAGCAACCTTAGAAGCCTGGAAGTGGGTCCTTTCCTAGAGCCTCCAAAAAGGAGCAGAGCCTTCGGACACCTTGATTGTAGATTTTTGTGACCTGGAGCAGAAAGACTAGCTTAGTGTACTGGATTTCTAATCTACTGAACTGGGACATAATAAATTTGTGTTGCTTTAAACTGCAGCAATAGAAAATTAATATAGTGCCTTTCTATTAAAAGCAGGCATTTTGCAGTGACACAGAATCCACCTGATACAGTTATCTGCGTCCCCACCCAAATTTCACACTGAATTATAATCCCCATGTGTCAAGGGCAGGACCAGATGGTGATAACTGAATCATGAAAGCAGTTTCTCTGATGCTGTTCTCATGACAGTGAGTTCTCATGAGATCTGATGGTTGTATAAGGAGCTTCCCTCTTCACTCGGCAGCCATTCTCTCTCCTGCCACCCTGTGAAGAGGTGCCTTACATGATTGTAAGTTTCCTGAGGTCTTCCCAGTCACGCAGAATTGTGAGTCAATTAAACCCCTTTTCTTTATAAATTGCCGAGTCTCGGGCATTTCTTCATACCAGCACAAGAAAAGTAAATTGGTACTAATAGAGTGGAGTGCTGCTATAAGGATACCTGAAAATGTGGAAGCGACATTGGAACTGGATAATAGGCAGAGGCTGGAACAGTTTGGAGGGCTCAAAAGAAGACAGGAAAATGTGGGAAAGTTTGGAACTTCCTAGAGACTTGAAGGATTTAGAAGACAGGAAGATGTGGGAAAGTTTGGAACTTACTAGAGATTTGTTGAATGGCTTTGACCAAAATGCTGATAGTGATATGGACAGTGAAATCCAGGCTGAGGTGGTCTCAGAAGGAGAAGAGAAACTTCTTGGGAACTGGAATAAAGGTGATTCTTGCTATGTTTTAGCAAAGAGACTGGCAGCATTTTGCACCTGCCCCAGAGATCTGTGGAACTTTGAACTTGAGAGAGACAATTCAGGGTATCTGGCAGAAGAAATTTCTAAGCAGCAAAGCATTCAAGAGGAAGCAGAACATATAAATTTGGAAAATTTGCAGCCTGATGATAGGTTAGAAAAGAAAACTCCATTTTCTGGGGAGAAGTTCAAGTTGCAGAAATTTGCATAAGTAGTGAGAAGCCAAATGTTAATCACCAAAACAAAGGGGAAAAGGTCTTCAGGGCATGTCAGAGACCTTCACACAGCCCCTTCCATCACAGGCCCAGAGGCCAAAGAGGAAAAACTGGTTTTATGGGCCAAGCGTAGGGCCCCCCAGCTCTGTGTAATCTCAGAACCTGGTGCCCTATGTTTCAGCTGCTCCAGCTCTAGCCATGGCTAAAAGGGGACTAGGTATAGCTTGGGAAATTGCTTCTGGCGATGCAAGTCCCAATCCTTGACAGCTTCCACATGGTGTTGAGCCTGTGGGTACACAGAAGTCAATAATTGAGGTTTGGGAACCTGTGCCCAGATTTTAGAGAATATATGGAAATGCCTGGATATCTAGGCAGAAGTTTGTTCCAGGGGCATAGTCCTCATGGAGACCCTCTACTAGGGCAGTGCAGAAGGGAAATGTGTCATCATAGCCCCCACCACAGCGTCCCCACTGGGGCAGTCACTAGTGGAGCTGTGAGAAGAGGGCCTCCATCCTCCACACCCCAGAATGGTAGATCCACTGATAGCATGTACCACGCAGCTGGAAAAGCCACAGACATTCAATACTAGCCTGTGAAAGCAGCCAGGAGTGGGGCCGTACCCTGCAAAGCCACAGGAGTGGGGCTGCCCAGGCTGCTCCACATCTTGCATCAGTGTGCCCTGGATGTCAGACATGGAGTCAAAGGAGATCATTTTGGAACTTTAAGGTTTAATGACTGCTCTATTGGATTTCAGACTTGCATGGGGCGTGTATCCCCTTTGGGCCAATTTATCCCATTTGGAATGGTTGTATTTACCCAATCTTTGCACCTCCATTGTATCTAGGAAGAAACTACCTTGTTTTTGATTTTGCAGGCTGATAGGTGGAAGGGACTTACCTTGTCTCAGATGAGACTTTGGACTTGGACTTTGGGTTAATGCTGGAATGAGCTGACTTTGGGGACTGTTGGAAAGGCATGATTGTGTTTTGAAATGTGAGAACATGAGATTTGGGAGGGGCAAAGGGTAGACAGTGAGCTCTCATGAGATCTGATGGTTGTATAAGGAGCTTCCCTCTTCACTCGGCAGCCATTCTCTCTCCTGCCACCCTGTGAAGAGGTGTCCTGTGTCCCCACCCAAATCTCATCTTGAATTGTAATAATCCCCCTGGTGGGACCAGGTGGAGATAGTTTAATCATGGGGGCATTCTTCCCCATGCTATTCTCATGATATTGAGTTCTCACAAGATCTGATGGTTTTAAAAGGGGCTTTCCACCTTGCTGGGCACCCATTCTCTGTCCTGCTTCCCTGTGAAGAGGTGCCTTCCACCATGATTGTAAGTTTCTTGAGGTCTCCCCAGCCATGAGGAACTGTGAGTCAAACTTCTTTTCTTTATAAATTGCCCAGTCTCTCATATTTCTTCACAGCTGTGTAAGAAAGGACTAATACACAACTCACATAACAAACCTGCACTTGTACTCCCTGAATCTAAAAAAAGAAAAAAAGAAAAAGAAAAGTTGAAGAAAGAAAAAAATAATAAAGGCAGATATTTTGGAATTCAATGCTGGAGACTCATGACCACCTTTCTCTATCTGAAATTCCCCTAATCTTAGACAAGCCAAGTATATCTGCTTTGGTATTTTAATACCTTGGGAAGTTTGAGAAGAAGCAATTTGTATTTCTCTCGCTTCCTGAAAAATTTCATCAAAGATCTGGTGGGTACTCTGCCCATTTGTTCCTTTTTCGTGTCATTTTAAATTAAACATCTAAAGACTTCTAATTCTTAAACATCTAAGTAATTCTTGACCTTTTCTTTTCTTAAATTTACTTTCTTTTGTAAAACCCTACCCTTTGTATAATATTATCTTGAAGTCTGAGAGGAAGAAGTTGGGAATAAAAATCCAAAGTTGTATCTTTTATATCCTTTTTAGGTCCCCAAAGCATAATCACGTATGGTATTCATGGTGGTGGGGTGTCTTTTATAATAGCAGCACTCATAAGCTGGATGAGGAGCATCCCAGATGGAGCTGTTTCATTGTCATATAGTCAGGCGAGTAATGTCTGTATCATCAGCATTTCTGCAGCTTCAGTCAACCATTTAATGACAAGGGAAGAGTGGGGAAATTGCCCTTCTCTGGGAATGACTGTCTTCTCTTTACTACATTCCAGTCAGGATGGATTTATCCTTGAACAATCCCCACAAAGATAGCAGCCTAAAAAGGATGCAGGATGAGTGCAAACATCCTCCTCCCTCAACAGTGTTCAAAGCCAGAGACAATGCTATGGATCTAAAATTCTTACAAGCCATTTGAACAAAGTTTCATCAGGGTAAGGCTTATAACCCTGTACAAAATACCTCTCTTACTTCACAGAACAATCCCTTACTTCAGTTGTTTCCTCCCTTGTGTCATCTACTTCCCCCCACTTGAATTATCTTCTTCGTTGTAATAGGTTATAACCTCAGGCTTAGTTGGCTCACCAGAAGTTATACTGTCCAAGTTCCTATGGTTGAGGTTTCTTTGACAGCCAGAGAGAATGAAACCCAACTTCAGAACTTACTTTCACTTTTGCTAATGCTGAAAGCAACAACTAGGCACTGGAATTTTAGTCAGCTTGCCTTCAGTTTGCATTTCTCTTCCAATTTTGCTCGCTTCTGGAATTCAGTTTCTATAATTTCCAGATTGCAACAGAAAGTCTTATTATCAGTAACTAATATCAAACACTATGCTACTTCCAACCAAGCATAGCTTGGCACCACCTCTGAATCAATAGGATATTTTCATCCTGTTTACCAGATTCTTCCCTTTCTATTTCTAAATAATGCTTAAGTCATATTTTTATAAAAGAATGAGGAAGGAATCTTATTTTTTAAATTTTTTCTGGATGAAGCTCACAAGCTTCATGTTGAATGAAAGAAGAGTACGTCCTGTATGATTCCATTGATATCAAGTTCAAAACTAATCTGACCTGTCAGAAGTCAGCAGAGTGGTTCCCATGGTAGAGGTAGTAAAGGGGAAGGGTGGAAAGGAGCACTGGAAAGGGACAAGGGTTGTAGGGACAAGGGTGGTTTTGTGGGTGCTTCAATGATCTGTTTCTGGATCATCACAAGAAACAGTTACATGTGCATGCTTATTTTGTAAAAATTCATTAACTTGTACCCTAATGATATGTGTTCTTGTTTGTGCATATATTATACTCCAATAAATGCTGTTTAAGTAGATGCCCAATAATTATTGTTGCTATTAACGAATGACTAATCACGAGTTCTGAGAGAGTAGGAACTTTCTGCAGAAAGACAGCAATCTCCCAGTCTCTGGGAGTCTTCTATTTAAAGTCTGTGTCTGTCCGTCCCACAGGCTGGAGGGCAGGGGTGTGACCGTAGTTCACTGTAGCCTCAAATTCTTGGCCTCCATCAATCCTCATCCTCCAAAGCAACTAGGATTACAGGTAGACAGACCAACATGCCTGGCTACTTTTTAAATGATTGTAGAGACAGGGGCTCGCTAGTTTGCCCAAGCTGATCTTGAACTCCTGACCTCAAGCCACCCTCCTGCCTAGCCTTTCCAATGTGCTGAGACTACAGGTGTGAGCTACTATGCCCAGCTGAGTCAGGAGTTTTCTAAGCAATCCCACTTCTAACATCAACTGTACAAAAACAGAACTCACTTGCTAAAAAAGACTTACAGGGCTTCATGTAACAATGCTTACAAATCTATGCAGGAAAGGGATACGATGTAATAACAGTGTTGAAATAAGGATATGGATCAAAGTCCTTCTCCCAGCAAGGAGTCTGGAAAAAGATTCCACGTGAAGGCTTCTAGCTTCTTCTTTCTCTAAGGGTCATGAGTGCACATTCTCTCTTGGATCAGGAACAATGTGCATGTGCATAGAACCCTTTAAAATGAAGGAACACAAGGTGGAGTCTCACCTGAGTTTTTAAATGTTTTCCTGGCCATGTGTGTATACTACTGCTACAAAATCAGCCTCAATCCTAGAACCCTCTGGAGATTTCACTAAGACCAAATGCAAATCAATCTCACATTAATTAATAAACAATGTAACAAATAGGTAAAAAACACCTGAAAATTCCATGGTTACAAAAACATCATTATTAATCAGCACATTTTGGTGACTGACCAGTGGTTAGTGTTCAAGAAATTTAGCAAAACATCTCAGGATAATTCTGGAACTGGTGGATATTAACCTTTACAGCACAACATGTCATAGAATTGTCTTCCTATTCCTAATTTACTACTGATGAGAGGTTGAAATATATAAATTCCCTTTACTGTGCTTATTTAAATAATCATATGTTATTTATCTCTTATGTGTTACAAATTTCATTAAAACTTTTTTCCCAAGTTAAACCAAGGCTTGCATTTCTGGATCAAAAAAAAAATAATAATAATTTGGTCATGATTATTATCTTTTTCAGTGAACTGCTAGATTTGGTTTGATATTTTATTGGGAACTTTTCCATTTTTGTTCACAAGTGAAATGGGCCTGTTTGTTTTCCATTCTCACATGACTCCCCTGGTTTGGGTACCAAGTTTATACTAGACTCTGAACCAATTGGTGAGTGTTCCCTATTTTTTGATTGTCTGGACGTGTTTGTAACAACCGTGTGATTAATGTTATGTTTCAACTTGACTGGGCTAAGAGATGCCCACATAGCTAGTAAAACATTATTTCTAGGCATGTCTATGAGGATGTTTTCAGGAAAAGTTAGCATTTGAATGAGTAACTGAGTAATGCAGATGGCCTCCCCAATTTGGGTGGGCATCATTCTGTTCATTGAAAGCCTGAATAGAACAAAAAGATGGAGGGAGGGTGAATTCCCTCTCTGGGGTTGAGCTGAGACATCTATCTTTTCTTGCCCTTGGACATCACTATTCCTGGTTCTTGGGCTTTGGGACTCAGATCAGGACTTACATCACTAACTTGTGGTTCTCAGGCCTTTGGACCCCTCATTATCAGGTTTTCACACTTGGATTGAATTAAACACTTGGAGTGGCTTTCTGGTTCTCCAGCTTGCCGATGGAAGATTATAGGACTTCTTGATCTTCATAGCTGCATAAGCCAATTCACATAATAAAGCTTCCTTTGGTTTTCTTTCTCTGGAGAATCCTAATACAGATTAATTTTTGTTTTCACAAAGATTGGTAGTACATATTTTGAAATCAATCAGGTCTCATTTTTTAATGATAAAATTTTAAGCTTCTGATTCAATTCCTTTAATTGCTAATTATTAAGTCATTTTAGTTTTTGAACCACTTTTGTTTTTTAAATAATATTCACTTTAAGTTTTCAGATATGTTTGCATAAAGTTGTTCTATATCTCTAAGTTTTGCTGCCTATATTTATGCTCTTCTTCTGGTCCCAGTATTTTTAATGTAATTAGTATACTGAATAAATAAAGATTATAATCAATATACAACAGATTTTTCTCCCATCATTCCTTAAAGCATATTTTACACAAAGTGATTTAAAAAGAAATGGTATTTTCTGAAATTATTTTCCCTCAACACCACTAAATGAGATATGCAGGACAGAAACAACAGCATCACCTGGGAACTCTTGAGAAATGTAAATTCACGGGCCCCACTGGGTCAGATTCTCTAGGGACTGACTAGAGTCTGCATTAAATCAAGCTCTCCAGGCAACTGATGCTTAAAATTTGAGAAGCACTCTTAAAACTATATAATATGTCTCCGTTAAAAAACATAAATGTATGTAGCTTTATGTATTTATTCTTATTTTTAAGCTTTTATTAGCACCCAAACACAGAAAAGTACAGAAACGCTAAAGTTATGGCTCAATGCATGTTTGCAATGTGAACGTATCATTGTAAGCAGCACCCACATCAAGAAACATGATGTTTACCTGTACCTCAACTTTTAATACGATTAATTTGCCTGCTTTTGAGCTTATGTAAATAAAATCATATAGTACCTTTCTATAGTTTCTGGTTTCTTTTGTTCAACATTTAGTTTATGATTTGCGACCACGTAGTTCTCCATACAAAAGTTCGTTCATTCTCGTTGCTATATAGTACATTACTATAGGATTACAGCACGATTTATCGATTCTACTATTAGACACTCGAGTTGTTTAGCTTTTCACAATACAAACTGTCCTGCTATAGACAAGACATTCTTGTATATGACTTTTGTTGAGGACATGTGTCTTAGCCTGTTGGTGCTCTATAACAAAAAAAATACAGACTCGGTAATTTATAAATAATAATTTATTTCTTAAAGTTCTGGAGGCTGCACATAAAGGAGTCAGCAGGTTTGGTGTCTGATAAGAGGTTGCTCTCTGCTTCCAGGACGGTACCTTCTTGTTGTGTTTTCACATGGCTTAAGGTTGAAGGGGAAAAGGGGTCTAAGATAATCCCTTCAATCTCTTTTATAAGGTCTCTTATCACATTCATGAGGGTCCCACCTCATGATTAAATCATGCCCAAATGGCCCCACCTCTTAATGTTATCATATTGGCAATTAAGTTTCAACGTATGAAATTTGGGTTACACATTTAGACTACAGCAATATGTATGCAAAATATACAAGGTATATATATGTGTGTGTGTGTGTGTGTGTGTGTGTGTATACACCTGTACAAGTGTAGCTTATCTGAAAGTCTTTTTAAAAATATTGTCAAAATAGTAGAATCTTTTAAATCTCAAAAAAAATTATCACCACTTGAGGTAGATAAGCAGGAAAAAACACTTAAAATTTTCACCGCAGAATATGTTTTAGCATGTGGAAATTTAGAATGTTCTCTGAACAAAAAGCCTAAAAAGTTTATTGGTTTATTAAATAATTTTCAGATTAATGCAATATTTTGATCATTTTCACGTTGCCTAGATCAGTGATGTGCAACGGAAATATAATGCAAAACCACGTATGTAATTATAAATTTTCTAGTAGCTACACTAAAAAATAAAAACAAGTGAGATTCATTTTAATAATTTAATTAACTCAATATATCTAAGCTATAATCATTATAACATATTATTAGTACAAAAATATTGAGACATTTTACAGTTTTATATCGTCTTCCCAATCCAGTGATCCAGTGTATATTTTACATTTATAGTATATCTCATTACAACCTCTCTAATTTCATCAGAAATACTTAATTGATATTTATTTTATAGAGACATGGTCTTGCTCTGTTGCCAGGCTGGAAGGCAGTGGCAGGATCCCAGCTCACTGCAACCTCAACTTCCCTGGCCCAACTTATCCTCCCACCTCAGCCTCTGGAGTAGCTGGGACCACAGGTGTGTGCCACCACATCCAGCTTATATATTTTTTTGGAAACAATCTCCCTCTGCCGCCCAGGCTGGAGTGCAGAGGTGCAATCTCAGCTCACTGCAAGCTCAGTCTCCTGGGTTCATGCGTTCTTCTGTCTCAGCCTCCCAAGTAGCTGGGACCACAGGCGCCTGCCACCACGCCTGGCAAATTCTCTGTATTCTTAGTAGAGACGGGGTTTCACTGTGTTAGCCAGGATGGTCATAATCTCTTGACCTAGTGATCCATCCGCCTCAGCCTCCCAAAGTGCTGGGATTACAGCCGTGAGCCACCGCGCCAAGCCACCACATCCGGCTAATTTTTTAATTTTTTGTACAGATGGGGTCTCAGTGTTGACCAGGCTGGTCTCAGTCTCCTCACCTCAAGCAATCCTCCTGCTTCAGCCTCCCAAAGTGCTGGGATAACAGGCATGAGCCACTGACGCCTGGGACTTGATCAGTATTTAGATTTCATAAAGTTTACAGTTGAAAAAGTAGATTCACATACCTCAGTTGTTCCAACCATATTTTAAAAACTTTCCAATAGCTGAATCAAGTGCCAGTTTTTGAGTTTACTGAGATTAAAATTAAATATTCAGTTACTTCATCACACTAGGCACATTTCGAAAGCTCAATAGCGACATGTGGTTAGTGGCTACACTACTGAAGAGCACAAATTTAGGTCAACCTGTTTTCGTTGTTCTCCACATGTGAACTTAAACTGTAATGCAAATATAAAAAGAAATTATTTTATTTTGCATGATGTGGAAGACAGAAAACTTTGAAATACATAAGAATGAAAAAAAAAAATTGAATATGGGTCATTCAGAGACCTTGCCAAGAAAGTAGAAAAGCTTCTGTATAAGAGTATCGAGGCGATGGTACTATTATAAAGCTGTTCCACCACCGCGAGAACATTACCATCACTTCAACAGTCCTCTTACGTTTCAGTCTACTTTAAAAAAAAAAAAAAAGAAAGAAAGAAAGAAAAGAAAGAAACAAAAAGAAAAATTGAATCTGCAGAGGGCTCGCGTTTGTGCATGCTGTATGCACAAAGGGGGTGACATTTAGGGCTTGCTCTCAATTACAGTGCAATTTAATCTTCCAGTCACTAGGAATAACAACGTTTTATAACATTTCGGCCTGTTGGAATTTTGAACCTAAGGTGAACCGGCTGACATCATATCCCCCTTCTGCTGTCATAGGTTTTCAAAATTTGGTTTGATCTAAATTCTCTGGTACCTTATGTCCCATAAAAATTTCATCTAATTTGGAAGTAGTGACTGCTGTAGTAACCGTCTCATGAAAGTATATGGTTTTTACAAATCATTGCCGTGTAGAAGAAAAAACAGGTAGCAATATAAATATTTCATACTATTTATTTAGTCCCAAAATAATCAGAAAAGAGTCATCAAAAAATATCCTACGCTTAACTTCATGTTCTCAAGTTTCAAGAGAAAGTTTTTAAAGAGGCAATCCTTACTTTGGCAAAAATGCATTAAAGCTTGCTACATTTAAGAGATGTTCCATTATGCAAACAGGTTGAAAGAATATTACAAATACGTTTTGGAAAAATACGAAGTGTCGCGCAGCTCAGCAATCCACAGTCTTAATGCGCTCCTCTTTCCAGGAATTTGATCCAGCATCAAAACCCACAGGTGCACTTACTGCACAGGAGTAGCAAGTAAATGATGTGCCAATATTCAACCTGCAAGTGCGTCGTCGGAGCCTACCTCAGCCTCAGCGTAACTTTCACCGGTACTCACCTTCCCAGAAACGCGCCCCAGTGAACAAGCACCATTGTCCCTAATAAAGCCCTTAAGCAGGGTTCCCACGCTCCTGGGCTGGGCGGGGCGCCGAGGGCGCAAAGCATTCTTAAGAACACGACTGCGCAGGCGCTACCCTCCTCGCGCATGCGCCGTACTCCCCCTCATAGCCAGAGAGAGAGACCAGCCGGGTGCTGGGAGGTTAAGGGAGGCCTAGTCCCGCCCCCGTATTGAGCGCGGTGCTTCTCTTCCGCTCCGGGTTGGGTCTGCTTCCCTTTCCGGGCGGGCAGGCAGCGAACGCTAGTGTCTTTATCCCTCTTTTGCACAGAGTCAGCTTTTGCAGCTCTCCCTGGCTAGCATGGCAGCGTGGAGGAGTTGGGCCGCCCTGCGGCTCTGCGCCACAGGTAATGGGCGCTCAGCAGTCGCAACCTGGCCCCGCCGTGGGGCCGGGATTGGGCTCGGGTCTGGGGCGAGGCCTGCGGGGCCCGCGGAGATGCCCACCCGGTCCCCGGCAGCGTCCTGCCGTCCCCGCCCCGCCGCCCTGCCTGGCTGTGACGGAGCGGACACCTGAGGGTCCTTCCGCCGCCGCTGTGCGGGACCAGTGCTGGACGTGGGAAGGGCGCGCTGCCTTGTGTTTGTGTTTTTCTCATTGTGGCAGGAAGTTTCAGTAAAGCTTACTCCTTTGATGGGCAAGAAGGATGCCGCCGTCCCACCTTAACGACCAGATCTTGTCTTGACTTTAGGTTCCGAGTCTTGTTACGTTTAAGGGTTTTTACCACCAGTGCTCAGAGAGGGTGGTCGAGGACAGATCAGGGTCAGGCCACCGGGATTGTGCGGTGTGAAAAGGACCTGAGTGTGTCAGCGGTTCTCAGCTGCCTCCCGTCAGCACGGAGTGCCCTCATTCTCACTGGGGTCCGCTCACTTTACCTTTTAGAGTCCACTGTGTGTCAGACGCGGCCGTGTAATAAGTATTAGAGTTACAGCTCGACTTTCTATTTGGGGGTAAATATTTTGAATGACATTTGGAGTTTTTACTGAAGAGATAATTGCTATTAAAGCAAAAGAAGTATAGAAGAATACTGTCTATCTATATTCCAAAAAGATGGAATGGTAAAAAGGAGAAGTAAGATGAGAGTGAAAATGAGGAAAAAGGAACTGTGTATATTAGCTTTATTGGCTTACCTAGAACTTGGCCGGTCGCGATGTGGTTGCATACAGACTATTTATTAAATGGATGAGCTACTTTTGCTTTTGCATCATTTGCACTCTGGGATGCATCAGTGATGAATTTTTTGGTAGGTTGTAAAAGGTCAAAAACATTTCAAAGATGACTAAGCTTATACAGTATGAGCCAAATAATCAGCATTTATTGTGTACATTTTGTCTTTTTTTTTTTCCAGTTGTTTTACTTGATATGGTCGTCTGTAAAGGATTTGTGGAGGATTTAGATGAATCGTGAGTATACATATATATATTTAAAATATTATTTTAACTGTCCAACTCAGATATCTGAATATTTGCATGTGAATCTAGTATTTTAGATTAGAACCAATTTTTATATATTACTCATTTTTTTTCACTTCTTGTAAGCTTTATATAGATACAAAATGAGGGTGTGCCCAAAAGAGTGTTATTAATAGTTATGAGATCAAAAAACAGTGGCAAACTTTTACATATTCTTTTTTTTCCCCATTATCTTACCTTGTATTTGTTGTATCTTTTTGCTTTCATTATATTGAATGGGGGCTAGAATTTGGTAACTCTACTGTATTTATCTTCATAGTATCACAACATTAGTCAACCTTGCTTATAGTAAGTGAGGAGGTTCCCTTCAGACCAAAATCCCATGTGTGATCTTTCAGGCTTGACTATAGACAATTGCAAGGGTTTTTCTGGCGTAGGGGAAGGTGCCCTCCCTACACCAAACTTGGTGTATAACCAGTGCATTGCAGTCCCTGGAGGGAGTGGCAGTCAAGGATTCGGCCTCCCAGGCCAGCCACGCTCATTTGCATCTCTGCATTCCCAACCCAGTGGCCTCTGTTTGGCAGACTCCTTATTGGGGCCTCACCTGAGGCATTTTCCAAACACCTCTGCTAAAACATCTCTATTGAGGGTGTCAGCTCAGGCACTTTACTACTAGTCCTTTTCTCTCTCACCCCCCTCCCCATAAAGAGACAGAAGACTTTTGTTCAGTGCTCCTAGGAAATGAGATGAGTTCTCCCATCTGTGTCACATTCACCTGACTCACCTGGTTTGGTTTCATGGGGAGAGATGGAACACTGAGGAGCTGTTGCCACTTTTTTTTTTTTTTTTTTTTTTTTAACCTCTTGACTTGCACTGTCACAGTAAGTGAATAAAGCCGTGATTGTTAGTTTCAGTTTCGCTTGTTGTTCTGGTTGACTACCTGGACACCTGACAGCATGACCAGACGGGTGCAGTGAGATGGTGCTCATACAGCGCTGTTCTGGAAGAGCAAAAATTCTGACAGTCCTATCGGGGCACTTCGCTGGTCATGCTGTTGGGCCCTGGAGGATGCTAGCTGATTGTTGACAGAAAGTTTTTGATTCTGAGAAGAACCATTATTAACAAGGAGATAATCTTACTAAACTCTGCCTTGTGGGGTGTGTCACTACAGACTTCCTCCTTCAGGGTGTCCTGACATGGGCAGCTCTTCATGAGGAGGAGGAAGGGATTCTGCTCCTAATAACCATTTGGTTACCCATGCGGATGCTCACCAGAAAGGACCCTGTGCTGAGAAAGAGGACCTTTACCAAGAGCAAACTATGTTCATCAGCTAAATGAGGAAAATGAATTGTTCCTTGTTCCAGAGCAAGCAGATGTGCAACCAGTTGCCTCCTGGATCCACAAGAGATGGCTCACAGAAATTCAGACAGGATCCTAGATTGGCCAAGAATGCGTGGACTGTGACGGTTGTGAGAAGATACCATAACAGCATGAGAAAGCTGTCTTGCTTGTCAGAGCCCAGTCAAGGCTAACAATACTGTCCAGGGACAGGTTCATAAAGCCAGTGGGCCACCGTATTCTCAGCAGACAGAACATGGTGGGCCTCTCATTCTGCCTGTAATGTTCCTGTGGCTACTGATTGCAGTTGACCTTTCTCTGGGTTTCACTTAGCCATTCCTATGTGTTCCAATGACTTGGGCCACACTGTCTAGGCCCTACAAGACCACCTTTGTTTCCTGTTCAGTTACCTTAAGAACACTGCATCTGATAATGACCCTGGATTTTTGGCCCAAGCTACACATCAGTGAGCCCAATTATGGGTGATACAATGGGCTCTTCATGTGCTGTAAACTCTAATCCACAGGGGTGGTGAACATTTAAGGGAAAAAGGTTAAAGTTAAAGGTTAGGCTTAACCAGCTGATGGTGAGGTACAGTACCCCGGCCTGGACTACACATCTCAGGGGAGTGGTCTGGGATCTCAGCACAGGAATTCCTCAATCCAGTATTTTTCACGAGCATTTTATGAACACTGAGCCATCATTACCAGGAAATGGTGAGAACGCTTCTAAAATCCAAGTTCCCAGATGCCAACCAAGGACCAATCTTGCAAACAGTTATTTCTAAGCATAGCAGCCTCAGGCTTCCTTTGGTACCTTTTCTGCACAGGTGTAAACTGTTCTAGAAGGGCAAGGAGCTTAGGCATCTATTTGTGTTTCTAGCAAGTCCTACTTTAATTCTTTTTGTTGCAGCCTTTCCTCCTAATTACTTTATCGTTGATCAGTTCTCTGCTTTTATTTTTAAGATGTTTAATGGATAGGTCACTGAGTAAAAATTTTATGTAAAAATTTATTGAAGGAATTTGGTTCTTTCCCTTATGTTTATCAATGTATTATCTCTGCCTATACTATACAGTTGTATAGTGGGCACAAACATACAATCAAAGATTTGTTTTCTTGTTTTTTAGGTTTAAAGAAAATCGAAATGATGACATTTGGCTTGTAGATGTAAGTATGTAAATTTTATATGCTAGTTACCCCTACCATTTTAAGTATTGTTTTCTATTCTACTCTACCCAAAAATGGCGGTATACAGCTAGTGCTTAAGTATATACTCAATTTGATTTCTTAAGTATTATTATATTTGAGATTTCACATTACAAAGAACCTCAGAGTTTTAAGGTTCATCCCAAGGGAACCTATTTTTGATGAAACTTTGGGGGCGAGGGTTTTAAGAGGAAAAGCTGGAACCCTGTCTTACAATGAGGTCAACTTTTGGATTATGTCTTAATGATATAGGGTATGATTTTATTGCAGAATTCACTCTTGTTTTCTTATGGTTTCCAAGAGATATATTAGTATCACTTAGTCAAAGTCATATTTTCATCTTAACAGTGAACAAAATTAAATTTTCACCTCCCTTTCTTTAAAGTTTGGAATATATTTAAACCTTATGATTTAACATGCCTCAGCAAAAAGTAGAATAGCAGCAAAAGAGATGGAAAAAGAATGGCAGAGTTGACAGAGGGTCCACTGTTTAATTCTTTCTCTTTTTCTATATGTTTGAACATTTTCATAGTATAAAGTTAAAAAATCTTATTTCATGAAAATATAACAACTAGTTTGTAACACCACCTAACTAGAGGAGCCTGAGTATCACCTCCACCATCTGGTAATTCTAAAGAAGAGTAAAAGACTGTGACTTTAGTTTAATCAACCTGACTTGTCCCTATGCCAAACCGTCATCTTAATGACGTCCCCTGTCTTGCCAGTGGTTGCGATAGAAGTCAGCAAAGTCACCTACTATGTTAAACGTTTTGTAATAGGAAATTTATCGTTAGGTGTGTATGTTGTATGGTATATATGTTTATTTTGTGGATTCATTTTACGTAAAACATTTCATATAGAACATTTACTTGGAAGTAAAGACATTCTTATTGTGAATTGTATATCTGTTTTAAATAAGTATCAGTAGTCAATTAAAATGAACTTAAGATAGTACCGGTTTTGAGGTATCTAGTTTTATGTTTGTATGTTTTGATCTTTCATTATGTATCTACTTTAAAAATTATATTTAAACTTCTTGTCTAAAACATTATTAGATCATTTAGTCAAAGGGATTATTTAAATATTAAGATTCATATTCACTGTAGCACAACATTTTAATGGTTATCTTTTTTTTTGTTTTTTAAAACAAGTTTTATGCACCATGGTGTGGCCATTGTAAAAAGCTGGAACCGATTTGGAATGAAGTTGGTCTTGAGATGAAAAGCATTGGTTCCCCAGTTAAGGTTGGAAAGATGGATGCTACTTCCTATTCTAGTAAGCCTTCACTTAGTTTATTATTTTACTGTTCTCACAGCAAAAACAATTATATGCAGCAGTATTCAGGGTGGGAGGAAGACTGTTTTTGCTCATGTAAAATTCCATTATCTTAATAATTTAAGACTGTATACTTTATGAGTTAAATGAATTAGCCATTGAACATATAGTGTGTGGTATATGTTAATCTTATGCTTAACAGGTGTTTAAACCATCTTTTCTCCTTTGAGCCCACCTTAGATAGTTTACATGAGGCAGCTATAAAAAGATGAGTGTTAAATTATTGATATTGCTGCTTGAGTTCCGAATCAGTTTTTTTCTGAGTAGCCTGAGATGTGCTGTAAAGGAACTCGAAGGGTGAATTGAGTTAGGGTAAATACAATGAGGATCAGGAAGGTTTTCACATTAGAAAAAATACTAGAGCAAATACTAAAGTGTAAAAGAGGTTAATGAGTGTGTACTAGAGAATAGAATGAAGTGGAGGTGAGCAAACCTTGATCTGTAGGCCAGATTTCTCCTACTACCCATTTTTATAAATCGAGTTATATTGGAACATAGGCACAATCATTTGTTATCTGTTTAGGGCTGGTTTTGTGCCCCCATGGCAGAATTCCGTAGTTGTGACAGAGACTGTATGCCCCAGAAAGCCTGAAGCCTATTTGACCTTTTACACCAATACCTGTTTTAAAGGATTTGGGAAAAAGAAGAAGAAAAATTTAGAGAAGTGTGAGGTGTTGTAGAATTTGGAAAGAGCATAGCTTTCAGGAAGCAGATTTGGATTCAGATCCTTGCTCTGCCTGCTACTTTTGCTGTGTAACACTGAGAAAGTTTCTGAACAAACCTAATCTGGTTTCCATATTGATAAATACTTAATTATAATGCTTCTTTTATTGGTGGTTTTGAAGTTTGAGTGCTCCAGCAGATATAACATTTTCTGTATTCAGTACATGTAGTTTCTCTTTCGTTAGTGAAGAAAGTGGAAGTATGTAATGTGTATTTCTTTTTAGGAAATCAGCATTTTACTTTGGAGCAAGATAGAGCTATGTTTTAATCTCAACTTTGCCATGTCCTATTTTTGTAGCTTTGGGAAGCACTTAACTTCTCTCAATTTTAGTTTCTGTATCTACGAAGGAGAGTGATAATCCTCAAACTTGTGGAAATCATATTAATGTCTTGTATTTAAAAACCCCTAGCACAGTGGCTGCACATATATGACACTAAAGGATAATGCCAGATTGTTAAGAGCATCCCAGGTCAGGCGGTGTTTTGGATTTTATCACTTGTCTTAGGAGGTAATACACATTTTTGTGAAGGCAATGACTTGATAAAAATATTTTTGGCAGCAACTTTTAGGATGGGAGATAAAGAGTATGTAGAAACAGGGAGATCATCGAAGTCAGCTTTGTGTATATATCCTGGTGTTGGATGCTGGGTGCCTGGTATTGTGGGTGGTGACAGTAGAGTATGATGGAAACTAATTTTCATAGGCATATTCCGTACCAAAATCACAGAAGTAACAGATTGATTGGCTTTGCACTGTAAAGAAAACCAGAAAAAAGAGATTCCTAGTATAGTTACTGAACTATGCTACCACTGGGTATATGCAAAATACCAGTTTTAACTTTGTGTGTGTTTCTAAGTTACCAACGATTTTGAATTTGTGGTCTTTTAACTGATGTTTGTGAATAGGGACCTACAGTGTAGGTGAGATATTAGTGCTGGAATTATTGAGTCACACGAATGAAGCGTTGAAATTTTGAGAGGAGAAGAGATAAATGGCAGAAATTGTTAGAGACAGAGGGAGAACATGTTTGAGTTGACATTTCTTTGAAATAAGCTTTTAACAATGTCTAAGAAGTTATCGTTTTCCACTGTTGCTCTTGAAAGTAATTTCTTGTTTCCATATATATGTATATATGTTGATTAGATGTGCATACACATACTTCTTCATAGATGTGCTTATTCATTTGTTCACTCAATCAATGTTTACCAAAAACTATTTGTCAGACACTGTGCTAATCTCTAGAGATTAAAGACCCAGACAAATCCTGCTTGTCCTGGAAATGCTTACAACATAATAAAGGGAGAAAGATGAATAAACTAACAAGAGCAGTAAAGTCTTAAAAATGGCAAATTGTTGTGATCACTTGAATAGGTCAGTGGAGTCAGAGTCATGTATAAAGGAATATGGGAATATGAAGAAAAATAGTCAATGAGAAAAACGGAGCATATGAACCAGTAAAAATCTTAGTGATAAAGTGTTCATGTAATACTTCAGTGATAATTAACAATTTACATTGTCAAATTCTACATTGTATCTAATTCATTAGTTTATTATTCAGTATTAAGTGCCCTGTGTACTACTATTTATTAAGTGGCACTATGATTAGGGAAAAAAATAGCCAAGATTGTTTTCCTGAGTCACTTAGAGAAGAAAGTGTTTTAAATGCTATTTTTAAAAAGCCGTAGTAAGACCTCATATACAGGTTGCAACTTTTTACTCATTGGATATGGAATGCTAAACCTCCACCATCCCTCTCTCTCAACTACTTGCACCTGACCTTGCATAGTGGGGCTTGCTTGTAAATCCTACTTGAATTATCCAAACGTAGTTTATTGAAAAAAAAAAAAAAAACCCCTTTGTAGAAAAGTTGTAGAGTTAGCATTCATTCATTTAGCGGCACTTAATGTGCTTACCATGTTAGGATATGCCTGGCATATACCAGGTACTGGTGATACATCCTTGAGCAAAACAGATAAAATTTTCTGCTCTTATGGAACTTACATTCTTGGGGGAAGAGACAAACAGTAACCTGTGAACATTAGTCAATTGTCTAATGTTATTTTCTAGACTATTGTTGAGAGTTAAATGTCAATGATGGAAGCGTTATCCACTTAAATATTAGCACCAAGGGAATGTTTTATGTGTAATGAAGAAATGTATCTTGGTAGTATTAAAGAAGTTAAGTATTCAAAAACCACCATTCACATATTAGAAACAGATTTTTGCCTTGTGAATTTCAAAGTTTTCCTAAATTTTTCAAGGCAGCTCAAATACAGACATTTTAGCAGAACTTGGAATCAAACAGGTAAAAAATGGAATTATTTTCAAGTCATCTGCCATTTTTATTCTAGGTCCACCTATGGAACACTAAAGGATTGACTGTTTCATAGATAACTCTTGCAGCCCAATAGGTTGCTTTTCAGACGGTCATGGTATCACTGTTCCTCAGCATGTAATCTGTAGACGACCTGCAATAGCATTATCTGGGTACTTATTGTCAGTTCAGACTCTGAAGGCACACCCCAGTCCTACTGGTGAAAAGTGAAAACCTTTGCAATTGGGTCTTGAGAGTCTGTATTTTTTATTTTATTTCTTTCTTTATTTCTTTTTTTGAGACAGAATGTTGCTCTTGTTGCCCAAGCTGGAATGCAATGACGCAATCTCAGCTCACTGCAGCTTCCGCCTCCCGGGTTCAAGTGATTCTCCCGCCTCAGCCTCTCGAGTAGCTGGGATTACAGGCATGTGCCACGACGCTCAACTAATTTTTTGTATTTTTAGTAGAAACGGGGTTTCACCGTGTTAGCCAGGCTGATCCTAAACTCCTGACTTCAGGTGATCCGCCCTCCTCCTCAGGTGATCTGCCTGTGTCGGCCTCCCAAAGTACTGGGATTACAGGCATGAGCCGCAGCGCCCAGCCAAGAGTCTGTATTTTTAACAGCACTTCAGATGATTGCACTGCACACTGAGGTTGGAAAACCGCGACGTGTAGAATGTTATTTTGGTAGATACAGGATTTTAGTGTGGGGTGGGATAAGACTATTCAAAGTGATGAAGTTTATACCATTTCTAAGAGTCTTTGATAATAACTCATTTCTCAATCATGTATTAAATCATTGCCATAGTTAAATCACTTGCTGTATTAAATCACTTGCCGTAGGCAAGTGCCATCAGACTCAGTCCAGCCAATCTGTGTGTACAGAATTTTTGAACTAGAGTAATTTGAACTGTTATGACTTAGTCTGCTCTGTGTTTGGAATTATACCAAAATTGTTGATGCATAGAGTTAACTAATACCATAACCAAATAATATAAAAAATTATGTCCAGTGTAAATCCAGATAGGTGTTTTAGCTTCTCTTTTTGTACATACCTCTTCAAAATGAGTGCTAAAAGTATTTCTCATTTGGAAGTTAACATATGACATAATATTACTTATAGTGGCATGCTGATCTTTATTATGAACCACTGAAATTCTGTTACTCTCCAAACTAAGTGTGACATCATTTTATGATAAAGATCACATTTTAGCCCTCTTGTGTGTGTAAATTTGAAATGACATTTGGCCAATAACATTCTGACATCTTGTTCATAGATTGTAGTTAAAAATTAATTTTACCTTCCTAGATTATAAACTCTTTTTGGTCAGTGACTGTTTCAGGGCTTCTCAACCTCGCATTATTGACATTTTTGGGCTAGATAGTACGGTGGGTTTTTTTGTTTGTTTGTTTGTTTTTGGTTCAGGGGAAGGCAGTGACTATGTCTCAAGGTTTATCAGCCTTGCACTATTGACATTTTGGGCCAGATAATTCTGTGGGGTTTTTGTTGGGAGTTGGATGGGAGGAGGAATCCTGTGCATTGTGGGATGTTTAGGAGCATCCCTTACCTCTACCCACTAGATACCAGTTGTGTTCTCTCCCAACTTCTTCCTTGCCCCTTACTCACTGTTTTTGGCAAATAAAATGTCTTCAGTTGATGGTAAACCACTGCCATATTTTATACCCTTTTCTTGTTAGACACATAGTGACATTCAGTAAATACTAAAACAGGTAGTATCTTTGAGCTAAAAAGGACTTTAGAGGTTGAGTAACTTCTCACTCCTTTCACCCTTTCCCGTTTTATAGATCAAATAACAAGGCAACTAGAAATGAAATGACTGAGTAATTTCACACACCAAAGTTAGAAACAGAATTAGGCCTAGTATCCAAGCTCACCATGATTCACATTCATACTTACCTCTAGCAGCAGATTGTTACCATTTCAAGAAGAAAATAGAAATGAAGTAGAAGACTTCATGCTGAATCTTGTTTTATAAACATATAAAATCGTAAAACTTCAAAGGTATAACTCTTGTTGCAAATGGACTCTTCAATTTATGAAGGAATTGAGCTCAGATTTCTATATAAACTATTTTTCTCTAATATGAAAAAGTAAAGAATAAAAAATTTAAAGTCAATCAGACCGCGTTTCAATCTCAGCCCTGCTGCCTACGCAATGTTTGCTCTCAAACAAGTTACCAAATCTTCCTATTTTAGTTTCTTAATCTGAATTAGCTCTATTTTTCTCTTCCTCACAAAATTGTTTTCTCTCAAACAAGTTATCGAATCTTCCTGTTTTGCTTTCTTGATCTGAATTGCCACTATTTTTTCCTCCTCACAGAATTGTTTCGAGGTGCAATTTTAAAATATTAATGCCAGTTATAAAATATTCTGCACATTAATTTTATTAATACTATGTGTGCATTGTGTCCAGCAGCTAATTAACGATGTCAGGATCAAGAGTAGGAAGGAAAAGGATCTAGCATTTAAGAATCTTCTATGTGCCAGACTCAAATTGTGTTCCATTTATTTTTTTCATTTTAAAATCCCAACCTGTAGCCCTGCAAGATGAGTAGTATTCTCAGAAGGGGAATCAGAGAAGTATAAAAAACCATCCAGAGTTACATAGACGATAAATGAAGTTGGAATTCTAACCAGGGCCATTATGTGTTTGTAACTCCCGCTTTGCTTTATTTTATTTTATTTTATTTATTTATTTATTTTTTGAGGCGGAGTCTTGCTGTGTCACCCAGGCTGGAGTGCAGTGGTGCGATCTCGGCTCACTGCAAGCTCCACCTCCCAACTTCACACCATTCTCCTGCCTCAGCCTCCCGAGTAGCTGGGACTACAGGTGCCTGCCACTAGGCCTAGCTAATTTTTTGTAGTTTTAGTAGAGATGGGGTATCACCGTGTTAGCCAGGATGATCTCGATCTCCTGACCTCGTGGTCCGCCTGCCTCGGCCTCCCAGAGGCTTTTTAAAAATATTGTACTGCCATTCCCCTTTAGAGAAATCTAAGGCTGAAGTTTTGTAGAAGTTACTAGCAATTCAAATTAGGTCAGAAGTGAAGGTTAATGTTCATGGTCAAGAAGCCAAGGGCTGTGAGTTGGGTGATAGATCTCCATTGTCTCGACGTGAATACTGAGGTCAAGGAAATGATGTGATCGGGTTAAGTGTGGAGCTGGGATTTTTCTCTCTGAGGCTTATGAGATCCACAATATCCGGCTGTGAAGCACGACCAGTGTGTTTTCTCATTGATTGCATGCTTTATTTTCTTTATTTGATTTGTGTATAAATACATTTTGATTTAAATGAGTTTTAGTTAAAGGTAATAAGGGATTTTTTTTCCCTGTCTTCTTAATTTGGGACGTTTCCCTGTCTTCTTAATTTGGAAAGGGATCATTAAGAATATTCATTATTCACATAATCTCTCCAAAGTAGTTTCTGTGTTTTTGCTGGGAAGAAGGCAATCTCCATACCCACAGTCTCCAATTAGAACATACTTGACAGAATGAAGTCCTAGATTACAGATGGGCACAAATAAATTACATGCTTGCTGTGAGTTTGCATGTCTGTTCAGAAGCAGGACCTGTATCTTCAGAACTTGAGTTCTTAATTATCACCTCTGCTGTCTATGCTACCTCTAAGGAAAATACGTGTCGGCCACTGTCCAGGTCTCTCTATTTGCCTATTTCCATATGTTTAAGGGAGAAACTAGAGTTGACAAAGGAAGGAAAAATTTTAGATATTATTTTGTCACAAATCGACTGCCCTTATTTTTGTGAATTGAATTGGTGAGTTGATGAGAAACCAAAGACTAGTGAAGATTACTAAAGTGATTGTTAAACTGGAATTCAGATGCAGTAGGTTCCTTACCAAGTGTGATAACAAAATACCTGGAAATAAAGAAAATTACAAAGGGAAAGATTATGTGAATAATACAGTGTACTTTTCATATACTAGGGTATAGTTTTGTAAATATCTTTATGGTATAATGTGTGTTAACTGAAAATATTTTTTCTTTCCTGTCCTGGTGGTGGTTTGTCTGTAAAGTAGTGTTGCATTAGTTTGGTATATGATTTCTCTACTTTTTAATATCTTACTTCCTTTTTGATATTTGCTTGTTTTTGTTACTTTCTCCTTTCCCCTCAAAAGATGCTATTGTAGCATCCATTCTCATTTTAATTCATGTGAGGATTTCAGAATAATCTTTGAGATAATTAAAATTACTCTAGGTTATCACAAAAGCAGAAACTCCTAAAACAAAGTTGCTTTTCAATCCTGTATTGACTATAGTAATTAATTTTGCAAATGCGAGTTATGTTTTTAAAATTAGAATACCTTGCAGTTCTTTGAAAACTCAAAAAACACTAAAGGAAGAGATGGGCCTTTTTTTTTTCTTTTTTTTTTGAGAGGAGTAAATGAGACCTAGAAGAAATATATGTCTTGGACATGAAGTCAAATGAGAAGTACTTATGTATTTTTTTTTTTTTTTTTACCAGAATATCTTTTAAAATAAGTATTTTATAAATTTTTAACTATTCTTTTGACATGCATTTCTTATTTTGTCATAGTATTTTGTGCAGGTGACAGATTGGATTATTAAGTAATTGTTTTGTATGAGAATGTCCTGTTTTTTTCTTTTGTGTGAGTTTATATTCTTAAGACTTAAAAACAACGTATCTATATGGGTTGTATAAATATTTCTATATTTTTAAAGTAAAAGGCTCATTTGTTACCTAGTTTCTCATATTTTAAAAAAATTTAGAATGCTTTATTCTTTTTCTTATCAAGGCATTGCTTCAGAGTTTGGAGTTCGAGGTTATCCAACAATTAAGCTGTAAGTTGAGTGTTGTATGTTTATATGTGTATTTTTATTAGTTCACTCTACTTAGTAGATTCCTTGGAGGATTGAAGATTGAGATTTGGCCATTCTTTATAAGTGAAGTGTGTAATTAAAGGAGAGGGACTGCTTCTTTATGCTTTTCTTCATATTTAAGTCATCATGTTGTTTACGGCTAATTCACATGTTTTGCTTGCTGTGTGACATGCACTGTGCAGGACAAGGTATACAGTCATAAATTATGAAAGGTCTTTCACCCTTGAGGAGTTGAAGCGTGGATTGTGAGATAAAAGAAATACAGAGAATCAAAGTTGATGATATTAATTCTAATCTGTAGGAGTTGATCAAGTCTATTAAAGTGTACAAGTTGAAAGAAATGTGGTAATTCTAAAGGACTTGTTTTGTAGTCATCATTGCATTTTCTCGTGATTTTCATTAATCTTATTTTGGTAATGCGGGGAGCTGTGGAATTGTTCTGAAAGTTATTTTTATAATAAAGTTTAAAAAATATTTTAACAACTCAAATTTTTAAATGTAAATAATTTCAGTTTATATCTTGGGTTTTGTGTTGCCCTTTCTCCTTCCCCCACTTTAAAAAAATGTTTGCTTAGCCTCTTTTACCTTTTGTGTTAAGTAAATCATCCTATCTTTTCCTTCTGTTTAATTATAAGTATTCTATTGTGCTTCCCAATTTTTCCTTTTTAAAATTTTAGTTAATTAGGCACACAGATTAATTCATTGGTTGGCTTTTGAAGAATTACGTAAGTTTCTAGAAGAGCTGTTTTTATGCATCGTTTTACTCTGTAATGTTGGAGCATCAAATAACTGTGATGTTGTATTAACATTTGTTTTGCCTCTTCCAAAATACTCTTATTTCCCTGTCCTTTCATTTACCTTTTGAAAGGGAACATAGTGAGAATTATAGTGCTTTAATTTTCCAAGCTCTTGACCATGAGTGTGTCGATTATTTTTCAGAAGGCATAGATACAATGCAGTTATCAAATGCAGCATAAAATATTTTCATGTAATTTTAATAGAATGCAGCCTCTTTCTTTTGTTTTGTGTTGCTGGTCCTCTGACCAGCCTAATGCCTACCATATTTTACATGAGAGCTACTTCTAAAACTTCTCTGCATTTGCTATTTTATATAATATAATTTTATGAAACAGTGGATAATGATTAACATTAAATATTAAAACAGTTAAAACAATCCGAGTTTTAATCTTTTTTTTTTTTTCTTTTTAAGATTAAAAGGGGACTTGGCATATAATTATAGAGGACCACGAACAAAAGATGATATTATTGAGTTTGCTCACAGGGTATCTGGGTAAGTTATTAGGAAAGGCCTTTACTGTATGTTGTTAATATTTGAAAATTAAATATATTTTAATAGACTGTATTGAACAAACATATTTTAAGGACATTCTTAGGTAAAATTTGATTATTTACTTATGAGAGAAGATAGGATTATACAGCATATCCAAAGAAATGCTTTAAAGAAACAGAGACCATGGTTTGTATTATATACTTGTTAACCTCACATTTAAATTCATTTTGTCTATAGAATAATTTTCCCCAGTGATTTTTTTAATACATTTTCCAGATTTTGATTACATGTAGCAACTCTGTGAATCTTAATTTTTATTTTATGATAATTTTCTTTTCGACTGCCTGGTTCAGAGTTTTCAACAAAGCCTTGGGATATTATTGTTCTGAACAGACTTGGGCTTTCATCCGTACTCTTTGATACTCGAAAATGTATTTTAGATACAACTAAAATATTTTTCATTATTTATCATATACTGCTTTCTGCCAGCTGTGAGGTATTCGTGCATTTTATACTTAGCATGTGACATAGTTAAAACCCAAAGATTATTCAAGTTACTGATCCCTAAGGTTTTACTGATAAGGAAACAAATTCCTTTGTAAGCATTTCTTGTTGGTTTGAATTTGTCACTGATTTATTTAAATCTACGTTTTGATGGGATATAAAGAAAGTCGGTGCTTAGAATTATTTAACATGATCATGTGAAAGTTCTTGAGGAGAATGGTCATCAAGCTGTGTTAGTCTTTATTGGCTTTAAAGTATAGGCATTTATGAGTTTAACAGATACATTATACTGATAGTTTTAAATAGCTTTAATTTAAATTAAAATGGAATGGATTTGTGGTGGTACAATACTGTCTCAAATTATTTGAGAAAATTCACAGGATTAGGAGTGATCTTTACATATTAAATTTGTAGTGCCTACTGATGTAATTTTCACTGTATTTTTCTCATTGACTATGTTTCATTTTATTTCCTTTGTGAATAAACAAATTTTGAAATAACTTTGTGTTATATGAGGGGAGTACCAGTGGGAGGTACTGAATCCTCCCAGGATTTATATTAGTCATTATGTTTGGGAAATTTTTAAAGAGTTTTGATTGAGGCTTAAGAAGGGATTCATTCTCCTGATGTAATTGGAGATTACTCTATTGTAGATGAAATTTCAGGAGTCAGTTCTGGAGTTGCGTCACTTGCAAGTTAATTACTAAGTATTAAAATAGAGGCTAGGGTAGAGTGATGATGCAATGCATTATAAGGATTTTGAAAATACATTGGCCTGTGTTCTGTTCTTTTTATAAATGTGGTAGAGTGAAAATTATATATTATAATATATACACCGTATGTAAGAGATGACTACCTCTTCTTAGTTTTTTAATGATATTTTATAATTGAAGTGCTTCATGATAACCTATGGTGTAATTCATTTCTCAATCTATTTGCTTTGAAAAATGCTTGTATAATAACATTTTTTGTTTTCATGAGGTTCTTATGTAATGTTATGACTGTCATTTTCCATTTTATTTTTTCTGAAAATGATTAATGATATGCTTTTTATACTTTTGGATTTTAACCTCTGTAGGGTACTTAAAAAGTGTATACCATTTAAATTGACAAAGTAAGATATAAATATTCTTAATAAAGTACTGTATATTCCTGGGATGGTATTTCACAGTGTTTTTTGTGAATGATCTTTTAAAAGGGAGAAAAAAAATAATTCTCTTGGGATTTGTTTTGTTTTAGGCTGAGGATTCTAAGTGGACAATAGTTCTCTTTTTGCCTATCAAAATACTGGTAATGATGGTACTCTCTGAAGGGATGTTTTGACACTTACTTTGAAACTGATAGATTAAATTGTGGGTACTATGTTAACCTTTTATATGTATGTGCAATAGTAGTCGTGGACCACAGTTTTATTAGATTCGTGTGGATTTTGTGATATACTTAAAATGCAATTGATATATTACTAAAAATAACTTGAGACATGATTAGTTATAGTATAAATAGGAGTAAATTATGTACTTTAGTTTATAATTCAAGTTTATTTTTTTGTTTTGTTGTGCAACAGGGCTCTAATTCGACCACTTCCAAGTCAACAAATGTTTGAACATATGCAGAAGAGACACCGTGTATTTTTTGTTTATATAGGTGGAGAATCACCTTTGAAAGTAAGACTTTTTTTTATTCCTCAAAAACAGATGTATTGTAATTTAATTTACTGTATAATCAAGACTTCACTAGAAACTCAGAACTTATTCTGCTCTTACTAGAAATATTTTCATTCAGTCTAAGTATTTCTTACAATAAAAACACTTCCTTGTATACCCTCTGTCATGTTTGTCTATATGAAATAGAAGTGTGTAAAAAGTGAGTAGATGTTGCCTGCCTTAGTATTTTTTTCTGTTATTAACCTGGTTAAGTCTTATGCTGCTTTTTCAAATTCTGAGTCTTTGAGACTGCAGACTTTGTATGTGTATACACACATATCATCCTATAATCATCACCATCATTTTGTTTGTCTAATTTATAATTAAATGAATACCTACAAATTGAACTTATGTTATATTCAATGAACTTTATTTGAAGAAAGATAAAAGCTCTTAATTACGTTGGCTTTGCCTTAGAAACAATTTTATTTGCTTATATTTTTTCTTTTCACCTAAAAGGATATAAGGTAGCAAATTACAGTGGTGACTCTTACTACATAAGGTAACTCTCATTGTTTAATGAGGAATGATTTTTGACCTTTAACATTTTTCAATGACTGTTTTTCTGTTTGTATCTTCATAGGAGAAATACATAGATGCTGCTTCAGAATTGATTGTATATACGTACTTCTTTTCTGCCTCAGAAGAAGTGGTTCCTGAGGTAATATTTAAAATTTGATTTTAATGACACAATTTTATTTATTAAATTATTACTTGATTTAATAAATAAAATTGATTTATCATTTCTTGATTATTGATTTTAATATCAGATTTATTTACTGTGATGTGTGTGGAAAGAGTAAACATGCTGATTCTTTACTAGTATTAGATTTCTTTTTATTAATAAACAAATACCATCAGATTCATAGCATTTAGGGATTTACATTAGTGCTTCTTTCTTTTTAAAATAAAAGTAGTGATGACAAGTGATACCTCAGACTCCTAAATTGGCTTACAAGTGGTCGATTATTGTGTGTGTGTGTGTGTGTGTGTGTGTGTGTGTGGCAAATACAGTGATTTTTGGGTCCTCAAACTGAGATAGTGGTCCTCAGTAAACTAGTCGATAAACAGGATATCATAAGTGCCATGAAAAAAAATTAAAGGCCAGGTGCAGTGCCTCATGCCTGTAATCCCAGCACTTTGGGAGGCCTAGACAGGTGGATCTCATGAGGTCAGGAGCTCAAGACCAGCCTGACCAACATGATAAAATCCTGTCTCTACTGAAAATACAAAAATTAGCCGGTCATGGTGGCACGCGTCTGTAGTCCTAGTTGCTTGGGAGGCTGAGGCAGGAGAATCACTTGAACCTGGGAGGTGGAGGTTGCAGTGAGACAAGATTGAACCACTGTACTCCAGCCTGGGTGACAAAGTGAGACTCCATCTCAAAAAAATAATAATAATAATTAAGGCCAGGCCTAGTGGCTTAACTCTTGTAATCCCAGCACTTTTAGAGGCCGAGGTGGGCAGATCACAAGGTCAGGAGTACAGGACCAGCCTGGCCAACATGGTGAAGCCCCATCTGTACTAAAAATACAAAAATTAGCCAGGCGTGGTGGCGCAGGCCTATAATCCCAGCTACTCAGGAGTCTGAGGCAGGAGAATTGCTTGAACCTGGAAGGCAGAGGTTGCGTTGAACCGAGATCGCGCCACTGCACTCCAGCCTGGGTGACAGAGTGAGACTCCATCTCAAATAATAACAATAATAATAATAATAATTTTTTAAAAAGTTTAAAACAGTGTAGTAGTTGGGGCAAATAGGAGTGGGATGGGTGCTGTAGGTTGATTGGTCAAGAAATGTTTGTCTCAAGAACATACTTGAAATGAGACTTTTACATGATATGAAGGAGCCGTGCAAAGATCTGTGGATACAATACTCCAGAAACAAGGAACAGATAACAGATGTCCAAGATGAGAACACACCTGACATGATACAGGAACAAAACAGTAGGCCATTGTGAGTGTAGTGCATACAGTGCGATGGGAAGTAGGTAGAGAGCAGTGTAGGCTTTGTAAGTCATGGCAGTGCATGTGATGAGGTTGAAGTTTGTGAAGAACATGGACCGATGTTCTTGTTTAAGGACATTACTCTGTGCTAAGTGCAGAGTGCATTAGATAGGTATGAGAGTAGGTCCACAGATACCAATTGAACTTTTGCAGTAATCTAAGAAATTTGGGCTTGATGGTTAGTGAGAGAGTTGGGAAGAAGTGAAAGGATTGTTGTGTTTAGAAGATAGAATTGTCAGAGCTTACTGATCTGGAAGAATAGGAATGAATCAAGGGTGACTCTTAGATGTTTTGGTTTGAACAATTGAGTAGATGGTGGTGTTTTATGAACTTGAATATTGGAGAAGGAAGAGGTTGAAAATATGGAGAGTGAAAAGTGCTTTGAATTACTCATTTTAATTTGATTCAGAATGTCATATTAGGAATCTAAATATAAGCATCAAATAAGCAGTTGGACATAGGGGTCTAAAGTTAAGTCAAGGCTGTGTAAAGAACCTTCCTAGACATGGAAAGCAATTTTTTAAGGAAATAAGTAGGCCCAGAACCTGAGGTCAGCAAAGGAAACTGAGAAAAAATAGTAAATTGGGAAAAAGAGATGAGTTGGAAGCCAAGATGAAGTGTTTTAAAAGGAGTTAACAGTTTGTGTGAGAATTTTGCAAAGTGATCAAGAAAATAATGAGAGGAAAATAACCACAATATGTGCCCACATGGAGGTTGTTTGTGGTTTTCAGAGGAGTAGTGGGGACCAAAACCTTATTGGTGTTTGAGAGACACTGATGGCAAGTAAGAAAGTGAAGATCGCAAGTGTAGACTTCTCTTTAGGAAACTTTTAATGAGTAGGGGACCTTAGGAATTTGGCAATAACTCGGGGGAAACATGAAAGAAGTCAAGGGAGTTTTTCTTTTGAATCAATGTAAATTATAAAAAAAAATTGAAATGTTTTTCTTTTCACAAAAGTAAGTCAGACATTTCATTTCTTTTAAATGTTTTAATGTTTAAATATTTTAAGATTACAGACTTGCCTAAGTATGTGTGTAATGCTTCCTGCAATATATGTAGGTGTTTATCTTATGTACCCCACAATGATTTTCAACTCCTGGAGGAACCTCAGTTTCTGGACAACCTAAACCCATTTTGATTTCCTAAGTATTTTATACTTATGTATTTACTTTTGAAGGGGAAGGTAATGTCACGGGATCCTTAGGTTGTTACTTCACCACCAGAAACCTCTGTGGCCACCAGTGCCTCTGCTTGGGTTTTGCTTGCACCCGCTGGGCTTATTCCGCCCACTCATCCTGGCAGGCCGCGCTTGGCTCATGCTACAGGCCCAGATCCCATGCCTGCCAAGGATGAGCCAGGCATGGAGCAGCAAGGGGTGTGTGAGTGAGCAAGTGTGGGATCTGGCCACTGCACACAGCCAAGCGTGCTGGCTGCCATAGGGAAGGCAGCTCCAGGCCTCTGCTCCATGTGAGGCTGTGGCTGGACTAGATGTGCTGCAAGTGGCTTCCACTGCTGCAAGAACCAGCATCTGGACAAGGGGAATGCAGTGGCACCTGAAAGCTCAGAAAACACCATGAACTGCAGAGCCCTGAAGAGGGTGTTAACAGTGTGTTGCAGCCCTGACTTGGGGATCCCCAAGGTCTGGGCTCCCAGGAGGGTCACAGCTCTTCTCTCCTTCTTGTCACCAGCAACATGGTGACTGGGGGGCATGTTTCAGTCCTGTTTGCATTACAGCTCCTTCAGTCCCTCCACTGAGTGGTTCCCAAGTTCTTGTCCCACATCCAGGAAGAATGAGGCACATGGACAACTGGAGGATGAGCAAGGCGGAGAGGAGCTTCATTGAACAACAGAATAGCTCTCAGGAGACCCGAGTAGGTAGCTCCTTTCCACAGGCAGGTTATCCAGACTAGTCTGTGTCTGGCTTAGTCTGGGGTTTTTATGTACTCAGAATTGAGGAGGTGCATGCTGAGTGGTCCATGGGTGGCCACGGTCAGGCCTGGAAAAGGCGCTATCCAGTTGGCTGTATGGTCATCAATGAAGTTCTTACTCCAGACCGTGGACTTCACCCAGAACTGGTAGCCTGGCCTCCAGGCTTCAGGCCCTCCTTGGCCGGAAATTGGGATTTTACTGGGGACCCACCCCTTCCTGCTTAGGAACCTGTCTGACTCCTGCCATCATGATTATACCGTCTGTGGCACCCAGGCTGTTCATGCCGAGGAGTGCCTGCAGGTTGCGCTGAGCCAGCCTCCCTCCCACGCTTGTCGATGTCCAAAGTCTGGAGGAAGCCCAGGCACTGGTGGGAGCTGGCATGTCAGTGCTGCCCCGAGCACACACACCCGGCTAAGTTGCGACAACACTTGGGCTCGGCCACAACTTTGCTCCAAAATCAGAGCAGGCACTGGCAGCAGGGAGAGGCCAGGGAGCAGGAGCAGGCATTTTTGAACCTGCAGGAGTTGGGCGGGGGGTGGCTGCTTTCTGGGTCCCAGAGAGCTCAGGGATGCCAGGGTCCAGAACCACTGCTGAACAGCTTCAGCTACACCTGGGAGCGTGGGGCTCCCACCCCACAAATTTGGTAGCGGGTAGGGCTGTCCCGCCTGTTCCCGGCCCCCACTGGCTCCACGGAGCATGCAGCCCCTGCCACACCTCCCCTGCTGCAGCTGGCATTCCCGCAGCAGCTGCTCCAGACGGGCTGCCACTGCCTTGAGTAAGATGAGAAAAAGAGGCCACACTTGCCATCAGAATCTCCGACAGGGTTCCCAGAAGGTTACAAACCACTGTTCTGGAATGCCCTGATGTAACATAAAGGCTTAAAATGGACTAGAATCTGAACTTCTTACACATTTTTGTCTCCCAAGTCCAGTGAACCACATTTTTGTATGAGAGATGAGAATTTATGCTAGGTCCTCATCTACAAAGCTTTGCAAGCAGTTGGCACTTGGAGTGCACCAGAAGGTTTGCTGTGTTCTAGGCCCTGGCACCATTTGACACCATCTTAATCCTCATGTAACAATGAGGTGTTTTAGGCCAAAATCCCTAGAACCCAGAGAGCCTGGGTAGGCATATATATAGCATCTGTTATGTAAGCATATTTAGTATTTGTGCATTACTTCTATTATTTTTTTAATCGGCCTTCTCAACTAGTTTTTTTAGTCATTCTTTATTCCTGAAGATGTTAATATTCGTCATCTCCCTTTTTTAGTTTTAAGGATGTATTTGGAAAAGTCTGCTAGGGGGAAATAATAGTTACTTCAGAGAAATATGAGTTTTACTCCCATAGATGATTCTCAAATAAGGGCAAAGCCCATAATTTTGTGGTCTTCCCATACTTTGAATATTAATGTTTTGTCCTTCAGAGCTTCATTAGCTTTGCAACTGGTATTTATGAAAACCCCAGGAGATGCAGTAAGGGGGTACAAAGATGAATTTAGACAGTTTCTGACTTCAGAATACTTAAAGATGAACGAAGGAGATTGGCATGCAGACTATAACAGTAATAGAAGATAGTTGAAGAAAACACGGGAGAGGAAGAGAGCTTCAGAGTGTGTGAGACTAGATGGCTGCAAGATTTGAGACTGTATCATTTGTGTTCTAGTAACCATTCAGGGATGTTGATGAAAGAGGGAGGTGCTGAATGTTGAAAAATACTTCCTAAGCATCTGTGTGGATGAGTTGCCAAGAGCAGGTGAATGGAGCATGCTTGACTTAAGAGCTCTTGCAGTGCCCTTAAAATTGTTATTTTCATAGTGCTATATCATTTTTTAATAGTAATGTAACCAAATCATTCTGTATTATTTTCTGTCCCCCCAGATGTGTCTCCCTCCCTTTTTAATATTTCCAGGACAACTGTCTTTATTTTTATTTTATTGTTATTTTTCTACATTATTTGTCTTCTGATCTGATTTGTTGTCTAGTATAATTTTACTCTCAAAATAAGTACAACTCAGGTGTAAGCAGCTGGTACTTTCTGAATGAATCCCTTATTACTACTGTAAGTGGCTTATAAAGCAGTTTACACTTTAAGCAGTGTTCTCAGTTATGGTATCTGACATAACTCTCACAATTGTTCTGTGAGGTAGGCAGTCTCAGTGTCTCTATTCCACAGATGAGGAAGCAGATTCCCCTAGGTAAAGTGGCTCATTATCACACAGCCAGTGAGTGGTGGGGAAGGACTTAAACCTAAATAGGCTGGTTGATGTTTAAGTCTGTTATCAGTTAAGAATAATCCACAGTTTTTACTATAGCAAACAGGACATTGTACCAGGGGATATATAAAAAGATTCATGTATACTCCTTGGATGAGTTTGGGATTGACTGTACTCTTTAATTGTTTGTGACTTTCTTTTTTGTTATTTTTTTGTGTGTTTGTGTTTTCTGGTATCTCAAGACTTTTGAAATTATAGTTACTAATTAGAATTTTTTAGTGATAAAAGTTATTTAAACTTCTGATTTTTTGCAGTATGTGACACTAAAAGAGATGCCGGCTGTGCTTGTTTTCAAAGATGAAACTTACTTTGTTTATGACGGTAAGTTCCAAGTCTTTAACTCATGTAAAACATTTTAAAATTAAAATGTCTATTATACGACTTAGGTGGAAAGATTTTGTAAATGCTTCTACTGTTTAATGAGAATAACAGTTCTCATTACTTGAATGACTGATGTTTTGGGGTTTTTCACCCTTCAACTTTTAGTTGTTATTGTTATTCCGAGCTTTACCTACACAACATTTCTTTTTGTTGTTTGTTAAATTGTATGTGTTTTTAAGGAATAAATTCTATGTGATTTTTTACATTACTTTAAAATGTTCAGAATTAATTTTTTTGAAGTAACATTTCAGATACAGAAAAAGGCTTGAAGAAGTAACACGTGTTCAATAGTGTTGAAGCCCCTGCGTATCCCTCCCTAGCGGCATTTCCCCTTAGCTGTTAGAAATAACCATGTACCTGCTATTCAGCATTTCTTCACTGAAGCAAATACTTGGTCTACTTTTAAAATATTTTAATTGTAATATCAAACATGCATCATAGAAAAGAGAACAGCAAAGCCCTGCGTACCCATCACCGAAGTTAAACACTTACCAAGATCTTTGCCCATCATGACATTTGCTCCAGCTTCAACTTTGAATTTGTTGAAGTGCTTTAAAGCAAATTGTAGTGGCATTTCATCACCATGGGCTTTATATTACGCATCTCTTTACAAAATGCAGACTTTTTATTTGCAGATAAACCACATGCAGCTACAACAACTAACATCATTCCTTGGTATTTTGAAATGCCTACTTTCATGTTTTCCAAACTGTGCTCTGAGATACCCCAGGGCAGTGCAGCAAACTCACAGGGGCTACAGGGGATATTTTAAATTTCAAGGGAAACGGTGAAACTCGACATCTGTAGGACACCACAAAGCCACTCAAAAGCAAAAGTAAGTGCAGTGTTAGCTGATAGTGTTCTTGCTAGTGTTCTAAATTCTAATTCAATAACATTTAAAATCCAATTTCTTGTTCTCACTAACCGCATTTCAATGCTCCATGGCCTCCTGTGGCTTGTGGTTACCATGTTTGAGGCCAGATAGGGAACACCCATTCATTCAGAAATATTCTAGAATGTAGATTGGATGATGATGAGGTTTAGGGTACGAATGATCCCATCACCCAGGTAATGAACATAGTACCCAATAGGTAGTTTTTTAGCCCTTGTCCTCCTCCCCGTCTCCCAAGTATCTGTTGTTCCCATCTTTCTGTCCACATGGTACCCAGTGTTTACCGCCTACTTCTAAATGAGAACGTGCAGTATTTGAGATGGTTTATTTTCAAATGAAATTCAAATTGATCCCTGTATGCAATCTCGTAGAAAATTTGCTTTTAGCATGGAGTGGACATTGTGGCCCAGTAATCAATTTCTAGTTTTATGTTTATTTTCCTAATTTGTAAATTCGAATCCATAAATACTTTTAAGATTTGCATTGTGTCACTTATTTTATGGGTTTGATAACTTGAAAATGTTTTGTTTAGCATTGCAAGAAAAAGCATACCTTTCCAGAAGTCATTAAAATCCTATCTTCAACCAGATGTATTGGTAGGCTTTTACAGACATTTGCTTTACATCACCTTTTTTATGCAATTGTAATAATTTTGAACAATTACTTCGGAATTATATTTCTAATCAGGATGTAATATTTCTCTTACATATTATATTTTCTACCTGCTTAGCAGAGGAATTATTTTATATTGGAAAAAAGCTAAGGTACTATGATTTTATATGTGTGTTAGTTGTACCTTTGAGAAAGAGCTGTAAACTAGGAAGACTGTCATAAAGAGAGAAGAACAAAGAAATTGTAATAAAAATTACCTATAGTGCCATGACCTGAGTATAACCATTGATCCAGGGTAACCATTTAGGAATAACTGACTTCATTTTACCATTCTATGAGTTTATCTTTTCATACTTTTTTTTTTTTTTTTACAAAGTTACAGTTACACTGTTATATATTGTATAATAGCCTATATTGTTTTGTAATCTGTTCAATTGTACGTTTTTTTGAAAATTTATAAATGATCTTTCTCGACATATACCAAAATTTATTTAAATTATTTCCAATTTAGGATATTTTGATTATTTCCTTTATTTTGAATTATTTTATGCTATTTTTAATGATGCTATAAATGAAGATTGCTTTGTGCATTAATCCTTCTGTACATTTGATCGTACGCTTGCAATAAATTCCTAAAAATAATATTTATGGACGTATGATTCTCTGTCAGGCATTTTATACCTATTACCAGATTAAAGCTATTATAACTATCTTAAACTTATATTTATATTATAAGTTGTCAACCTTTGTCTTGGTTTTAAGAGTATGAAGATGGTGATCTGTCATCATGGATCAACAGGGAAAGGTTTCAGAATTACCTTGCTATGGATGGCTTCCTCTTATATGAACTTGGAGATACAGGTAACAAGCATATGTACAAGTCTCCATCACGTTACATGATTTTTCTTTGATTGATGATTTAAAATCTTATTTTGTAGGAAATGAATTTAAGCTCTATTTCCTAACTTATTTTTTTATTTTAGATCTGAATGCCAGTTCTTTATGAGAACATAAACTGATATTACCAGAAGATATACCTTTGCATGTGGGTCAGTGATTAAAGCGATGGTTTACTAATAGAACTGATGGTGGCAAGGAAAACAAAAAGCCTGGGTAATAAGAGAGTGAGAAAAATAACCAACTAAGAAGCTATACACAGGAGACTGATTTTGTGATAGGAGTTAAGATAAAACTTAGCACAACCTATTTATAAGGCCTGCTCTTACCTGTGAAAGGGAAAAATGTAAATTAAATTTGGCATGGTTTCTTAAAGTTACACTGTTGCAAATGTCAGGCAATGCAAATATAAACACAAATACAAAAATGAAAGTTATAAGAAGCCGATGATATGGTCTCAGATGCAAACTATAAAAATTATAAGAAGCTAACTATAAGTTTTAGGAGAAAGTGTTTTATAAATTTATAGCAAATTAGAAATGAGAAATCTTGGTTATTGGTGCCACATTTGTATCCATTAGTAACTTTATGGTAAATAGCCTGGAAGTATAGTTTTTGAGTAAAACAATGAGAAAATTTTATTCAAGACTCAATTTTTTTAAATGTAATAGGCGTAGAGTTTCTTCTTTATGATAGCCTGCTCTTAAATCTAATTAATGAAAATTAGAGACATTCTTACACGTTCTCCTGTTTTTAACATTTTGGGGGATATTTCTGTGCTGTTCCTGAGCTTGCTTTTAATGTTCTGTGTCTAGTGATATTTCTGTCTTTGCTTATCTTTACAGAAGGAGCTGTGTATTAGCTCATTATTGGAAGTTGCTGGGGACAGTGTCAAAGACTGTGGTTTTACTTTCTGATTCTGTTTTGTTTTTTTTTTTTTTTTTTGAGACGGAGTCTTTCTCTGTCGCCAGACTGGAATGCAGTGATGTGATCTCGGCTCACTGCAACCTCCACCTCCCTGGTTCAAGCGATTCTCCTGCCTCAGCCTCTCGAGTAGCTGGGACTCAGTGCGCGCCACCACGTCCAGCTAATTTTTGTATTTTTAGGAGAGACGGGGTTTCACCATGTTGGCCAGGATGGTCTTGATCTCCTGACCTCGTGATCCTCGCACTTTGGCCTCCCAAAGTGCTGGGATTACAGGCATGAGCCACCGTGCCCAGCCTTTTTGATTATTTCAGACTCACATGAAAGGAAAAGGGGGAAATGTAGGAATATAGTAGTTTTGCTTGTATAGTAATTATAGGAGAGAGCATGACCTTGAGGTGATTAAAACAAGTGGCTTTGGCTCAACTGAACACATCTTTTCCCAGATGAATTTGGAGGCAGAAGTGTGCTGTGGCAGTGTTCTTTTGTGTGTCTGACATAATTGCCCTTGTTAGTTATCAGCTGTGGTCGTGCCCCTGCTCTTCACCCGACCTGTCCCCTTATGCTAGCACCACAGCAGCCTCCCGACGCTCTGTGGCTTCAGACACCTCGTGTCTTTCTCAGAAGTTCTAACTCTTGCCTACATCTCCAGCCTCATTTCACTCTAGCCTCTCCCCACACTCTTCCTTCTTGAGGCACACTAACCTTTTAGTTTCTTTTATTATTGTTACTATTATTTTACCATTTTTACCCAAGTTTGCTTGATAACAGTTTCTTGAAAAGGCTGTGCCACTTGTACCAAAGCACCTTTTTACGTGCTTTTTTCTTTGCTTGGAAATATGCAGTTAATTCATATTCATCCATCCAACTCAGACCAAATACTGCTTCCTTAGGAAAATCTTTACTGACCCCATCAAACTACATTAATTGACGCTATAATTTTTTTTTATAGCAGCATATTCTTATTTTTAACAGGACATTTATTTGATGGAAATGTCTACCAGTTCTACCGTATTGTGCTTTCACACGCGCAGAGCATTGTCTGTGTTTGCTCATCACCATGTCCTCGTAACCAGCCCAGTGTGTGGCACATTATTTAACACTCAATAATTGTTGAATGAATATGTGAGAAACTGTGTCTGTGTTTCTTAGAATCCTGTTGGTCTGTGGGAGAATTCTCTGCGTGTTGTAGACATTTTGAAAAAAAAAAAAAAACTCAGAGGCATTTGAAAATTAAAGAAGCATATAATACAAAAAAATGAGTAGTAGATGAGATATTTCAAGAAGGTAGATACCATTGTGAACTGTTTTCCTCAGAGAGTTAAAAGAAGATTAAAGATTGTGTAGAATTTAAACAGGTGTTGAAGCAGTATGGAATTAGAAGCAGCATTAAAATACAGGGATAATACTAAAAGATTATTGATTTAATCCTACTTGTATGTACCTGCTCTGAACCAGGTTTATGTCCGTATTTCTGTGCGTCTAATCGTACTTAACTCTCCCGATACCTCTATGAAATATGTATTAGTTTTTGAAAATAGGTGGAAGAGTACTGAGGCACTTACCTGTTCCCCTGCGCCTTGGTATGGTGCCTGGAACATGATGGACACTGCTAGATAGCAGTGTGTGGTTTTCTGATTCTAACACCACTCTTCTGGTTATTACATCATGCCAGCTTCCTAGAGGATATCAGGATACATATGCTTTATGTTGTATTTAGGGTTAAGTAAATGTGAGTCAGTTTAATTCTGCATATTGTAACTGGCAAGTACTGAATCATGGTACCAAAGTCAATGGCCATGTAAAAATCATTTTCTTATTTTTCTAGACCATTGTTTTAGAGCTACAATAATTCTTAGCAAACTTGTTTTTAATCAACTTATTTCCTATGCTTTTAGCCTTTGAAAAAGTTATCTTAGTCAATTTGTAGGGTGCAAGGAAAAAATACAATTCAAGCTTGTAAGTTGGTATAAAAAGTGCAATTTCAGTGTATAAATTATTACATATTTACTCATATTTACATTTTGGGGTGGGAAGTGGAAGGGAATTTGCCACCTGGGTTGACTAATTCACTGATTCACTCTACAAACATGTACCATAATTTGTTGATTTAATTTGCTATAACATGTAGGGTGATTGGAATTAAATTCTAGAAATACTTTACAATTTCCTACTCAGAACTAAAGTGTTGATTGAACAGTTTGTGTAATAAGGGCGATTGAATTCAGATGTGTCATTCTTTATTTCAGGAAAGCTTGTGGCTCTTGCAGTTATTGATGAGAAAAATACATCAGTTGAACATGCCAGGTATAATGCCTCGATATGGTTTTAAGCTTCAGATGTTCATTTCAGACTGCATGGCTTTAGATGGACTTGATGTGGTATCTTACTTTACCTGCAGCAATTAGATGTAAGAGAGCAGATACTGTCATTGGAAAATTATGTTTTTCAAGTGCAGATGACCAGTTCATATGTTTGTTCTACAGATTGAAGTCAATTATTCAGGAAGTTGCAAGAGATTACAGAGACCTCTTCCATAGGTAGGTGCTTATATTCTGAGGGATTCCTTTATTTTTTCTTAATACAGTTTTGTAATTTAATAAAGCAAACTTAGTAGTATTCATGCTTTTAGAAGTGAATCAAGGAAGGGAAGTATAGCAGTAATCCTCACTTATCCACAGGAGATACATTCAAGACCCCCAGTGGATGACTGAAACTTTGCATAGAATGGAATACTATGTATACTATAATTTTGTCTGTACCTACATACCTGTGATAAAGTTTAATTTATCCATTAGGCACAGTAAGAGATCAACAGTAATAATAAAATAGAACAATTGTAACAATACACTATAATAAAATTATGTATATGTTTATTTCTGGAATTTTTCATTTAATATTTTCAGACCATGGTTGACCATGGGGAACTGAAATCACAGAAAGTGAAACTGGATAAGGGGGGACTACTGTATAGCACATTGCATTTTAGCATGAATTGTCTGGATCTTGAAAATCACTGATGGTATGTCCTGCAAGTTAAAAAAAAGAAACAGTTTGATCTATAATTTGTATCATACCTGGCTTCTTGATACGATTTGAGATGCATTTTATGTAAATAAAATATGAACATGTAGTTATAATTGGAGATAAATGAGCAATCAGAAGTCAGAGATAGGCAGACGATTAACAGAAACTCAAAAGAATCACTGAATAAAAATGGCATCAGAAATACATATATTTTTACTATGCTGAATCATTGTTGCTACCATAAAAAAAGACAGTCAATATAAATGTATTTTATTATGGAATTATTATTTCTTTCCTATTCTGAGTCTTCTAATAATGGGTCATTATATAGTTTTCTTACATAGTATGTAGCATCTTTTGATTAGTCCTTTTTTTTTTTTTAGGGAAAATGGGCAATTTTTCTTAAACATATTTCAGATAGATTAGCTTATATTTCCCTGAATTTTAAATATGCATAAACCAAGTAGAAATGTCTTAGAATTTCCTTTACTTGTGTATTTGTATCTCAGAAGCCAGTAGAATTTACACTCTTAGCAGTATTTATTGTATATGATTTACATGTGAGATGTTTACAGTTTCTGGGCTTACTGAGGCCTAAAGTTAAGTTCATTGTTTTATTTACTTTTTTGATATTTAATGAGCTTTCTCTCTTTCTCTCCCTACCCCCTCGCCTTTTATTTATTTATTTTTGGTTGTCGTTTGTTAGGGATTTTCAATTTGGCCATATGGATGGAAATGACTACATAAATACCTTGCTGATGGAGTAAGTAAAATGCTGAATGATTTTGCTATCAAATCTTAATATTATTAAATTTGTTTCTGAGATACAGGTAGAAGGATTAAGTAGCTGGAAAAAAGCAAACAGTTGACTTATTCAGATACAGATATTCTCCCATTAAATATTTTACTTTAGTTTTCAAATTCTGTATTCGAAACTTACTGACTTTAATATTGGTCTATAGTAAAAAAAGAAAAATTATCTCCTGATTTAATGTTTTCTCGTATTCTGAAAAGAAGCCATTTTTCCAAATCTTGTAAATTTCATAGCTTCTGCTTAATACATACCTTGAGAAGTTCAGTTTTAATAGGCAATGTAACTATTAAATAGAAAATGTTTAGCTTCAAAAACTAATTGTTCTAGAATTTATTTTAATAGACCAATAACTTTGTAAGAAAATGTGCAATTTTAAAATTTTTATCTGTTTAAAATTATGTAAAGACTATTAAATAGAAAATGTTTAGCATTCAAAAACTAATTGTTCTAGAATTTATTTTAGTAGACTAAATTCGTAGGAAAATATGCAGTTTTAAAATAATTTTTATCTAAAATTATGATATAAAGATTTAATTTGCCATTTCACAAGACTGATATTAGAAAACATTTACCAAACCCTGTACTGAATTAATAAATTTGGAACAAGAACCCACTCTATTCAGTGAACATTTAGTGAGTATTTACTGTATGTTGTACGCTGTTAAACACTGCTGATGGAAAAACGAATAGAGTTCCTGTCTTCAAATGCTTATAGTCCACTGGATAAGACCACAGATGTTAATTACAGAACTGTATGAAAAGATCTATGTAGGACAGGGCTCTGGAACATAGAGACACTTTCCCACCCTCAGCCCCCGCCACACACACACACACACACACACACACACACACCCCTGCACCCAGTACACACTAAGGTGGAAGGGCTCAAGAAATGTTTTCTGGAAGAGGCAATAATGAAGAAACGTCTAAAGAGTGAGAAGTTAGGCAGAACATAATAGCAAGTATGACAGGGCTTAGGAGAGGGCTAGAGAAATAAGCTAGCCTCTAAATGAAGATGGGGAGATCTCACTAGAGACACACTAACTCTTAGCCGCATTGAGGGCCCAGTGGAAGTTCAACAACACGATGCTGTGTTGGTTTTCTCTCACTTTGCTTAGTATCATAGATCTAGCAAATGCCTTCATTCGTTATTGCAATATATTAGATTATTTTGATGTTTTCTATTTTCTAAGTAAGAACACTGAGCGAGGAAGGGGGTGAACTTACAAATCCAAGGTAACATTCATCATTTTCAGCTAAAATCTTGAAATATAATTAGCATCACCTTACTTCATTTATTGTCCCTCTCATTTCAGTAAGAACTTAAGAGGATTTGCCAAAGATTAAAGTACCAGATGTAGGATATGATGAAGAATCAAGACAAAGAAAAAGTATCTATACAATTATTAAAGGGACTGTTGACCCTTGAACAACATGAGTTTGAATTGTGCAGATCCACCCATAGGAATTTTTTTTCAATACATATATTGTAAAACTTTTTTGAGATTTTTGATAATTTGAAAAGACTTAAAGATGAATTGCATATCCTAGAAATACCAAAAAAAATTAAGAAAAAGCTATGTCATGAATGCATAAAATAAATACTAGGTCTGTTTGATCATTTTCTACCATAAAATAAGCACAAATTTATTAAATATCTTCTGTAATTATAGCTACTGAGATATAAATGAATATCAGAATACTTTGCTGTGTTTAATCTATATTTTGATTTGTTTTTATATTTTCAGTGAAGTGACAGTTCCAACTGTAGTTGTACTGAATACTTCCAACCAACAATATTTCTTGCTGGATAGACAGATTAAGAATGTTGAAGACATGGTCCAGTTTATTAATAACATTTTGGATGGCACAGTAGAAGTAAGTTGTTCACTTCTGTTTCAAAGGGATGATGGACAGTGGGTAGAGGAGAAGCTAGTTCATTTCTTCTGATTCTGAAAAGAATAGTTGGCCGTCACCCAGAGTAGAGGGCTGGACCTGCATACATTGCTTCTGTCCAATTATAGACAGAATAGAGTTATATTCTCCCAGATACAGAAGGTTCTTCTATGGCAGAGGTTGCTAAAAGATGGAAATGTCCTTTTAGGGGTTATTTGGAGGATATTATTTGGTTGTCACGGTGATGGGGAGGTGCTGTTGGCATTTAAGGTTGAGGGCTAGGGATGCTAGGAGGTCTGCATTGTGTGGGATAATCTTAATAGTGACCTTACCTGTCTGTTAGTATGTTTCTAGGTCCAAAAAGTACAATTGGATTAAGTTGTTAGGATTGGTTTTCTAAGACAATCTGCAAATAAGACCACAAGTTCTCAAGAAATGAGGAAATGTATTGAGAATAAAAGCTCCCATGGAGAGTTCTAGACTTAATCCTATAAAATATTTCTCAGAAATAAGTGAATGGATAGTCTTAATTTTATATTTTTTTCCTACAAACTTTAACTGCAGTGTTTTTCAAACTGTGAATTGCAACCTGTATTAGAAAGTCGTGAAACCACTGCAAGTCACAACCAGGTTGTGACCAGCATGCATCTTAATGCAATAGACTAGAATAAAATTTTAAAAGAAAGAGCCTTCATTTTTTTGTGTGAAATTTAATTACTATTTTTTGAGAGTTGTTTGAGTTTTACACAAACTTTATATAAAATTTGCTCACAGAATAACAAACATAACTACTTTCAGTCAAGGTGAAGAAGTTTGAAAAACACTCTTAATCAAATAGTAAGATTTTTGAAAATAATTTGTTGAAATGAAACTCACCTATATAATCACACTTTTATTTTTAAGCTAGTGGAATGCAACTCAGATTATTTAACAACAGATTTTATTGTCTCATAGAGCTTGGAAATGTGAAAAATGAGCCAGGTTGCAAGTATGACTGAATACAGGATTTGATTGATTTTCATCAGGAATTTTTCTCTCTCTTCCTTTCACTTATCTGAGTAGCTTCCTTTGCTACTCTCCCTGCACAGTAGCAAAGGTATCCTGCAGCTCTGGTTTTGCAGTCCCGGCTAAACTCAAAAGCTGGTTAGGCTGTACTCAGGGGTGAGTGAGCTTCAGCCAAGCTACGTGGGTTACGAATAGAGGAGGAGGAATGTTTTAGAGTAGAATCAGGGTGAGTTAACACAAGCAGGCAGGAGGAATGCTGGACATGAAACAGACAAAAAACAACAACATTAAATGTTTACCACATGGCCTTTTCAGGTGATTATGTAATATTTTGGAGTCAACCATTTGGCCTGCGATTACAAGGTTATGTAACACCAAATAAATGAAGTAATAGTACTTAAGTAATTTATTTTTTTTTTGCTTTGTTTGAAGGCCCAAGGAGGTGATAGCATTTTGCAGAGATTGAAAAGAATAGTATTTGATGCCAAATCTACTATTGTGGTAAGTTGTGACAGTTTATGTCATTGATAATGAAGACGATATAGGTTCTTTATGTCCAACTGTGTTAATGTTAAAAATCTGAGTTTGACAAGATTAGGTCAAAATATGTCTTTTTAATTTGCAGGATATGACTAGTCAGTGTTTAAGAAAATATGTTCATTAGGTGGAAATTGTTTCTAATTATATGATTGATGAGTTAAAACTAAAATTCAGAATCAATTAACTTAATATAACTTAAAAGATTTTATTTCTGCAACCTATCATGTAAACTTTTTACTTAGTAATTTCCATGATTTGTTGAAAGTGTGGATAATAGGAAATTTTTAGTTCCATTACGTGCTGTCTTCTGTAAATTGGTCATTTTTCTTGAAGAAAACGATGTGTGCTGGGAAGTCACTTTTTATTTTGCAGGAGTCAAAATAAAATTTTAGGTCTTAAAGTTTTAAACATCCCTGTTAATTCTGTTATTTTCCCTAGTTGGTAAATAATTAAGATCATTTACAGATGTTTTTCCTTCTTCCCTTTTTCTCTCCTTCCTTTGTTTTTGTTTTTATTCTTTTTATAGAAGACTTTAAATGTGGAATTAAAATGTAATGGATCAAATCCTTTCTAACAGTGTTTACTTTCATTTGTTTGTCCCAGTGTTTATTCACAGTTGTTATATGTAAGTAGAATATCAACACTGGTAGATGAATTGACATGTCTGCCCCTAATTACCTGTCTCTTACTTTCTAAATATATTTCCTTGACTTCACTGTCACCTCGTACCTGATTATTTCTGCCATTCTAATTTCCTCTTCCTTTCACTCTATCAAACTAATTAGATCAGTTGATGTATTTCCCCTGGATTTCTTTGAAGCATCCCTTCCTTAATATTCTCCTTTCCGTGCTGCTGTGAGTATCACTACTCCCCTGCTCCTGCCCCATCTTTCCAGTCAGTGTTTCTCAGCATCCCTTTCCTCTCTTTCCTCTTTGCAGTCCTTGAATCTGAACCTTCTTGCTTGAAACTCTTAAGAAATTGTTCTTCCTCTCCCAGCTTTAACTGTCAATCAACTTGACAGTGGAGGAATTCCTACATTTGTTTGAGCCCTAAACTTAATTCCTGTTGTCCTTCTTGAGCTATTACATGGGCATTTTCATTCATTGTGGCCCAAAGCAATCATGAAAATGTAGCTGACATTTATTGGTTAGAAGTAAATTCTGGGAGTCTTTTCTTTTCCTTGCATAGTATCCTTCAGTTTGTTGTGTTTTCCTGTTGCCACAAGCATGGATTGGGCCCTAATCACATTCTGTGTCGCTGCTGCTCTTTTTCACCTGGTTTCCATACTTCCACTTGCCCAGTCTCCAATCTATATTGTATTCCACTACACAATTAATATTACTAAAATAATCGATTTTGATCACTTTCCTTCCCTTTTCCAGGGGTGTACATCAGAATACTCTGTCTGTCTAAAGTATTTTCCTCATTGGTTTTTTGAATATTAGCTTTTGCTGATGCAAATTGCCTATTGCTCACCTGTCTCATATCCTGCCTCCTTCTCACTCATCCTTAATTTCCTACCTGAAACAATCTTTATTCTGTGAAACTTGCTTTTCTTACCTCAATCCAAAGTGATCTTTTTCTTCTCTGAACTTGTCTATGTTCTCAAGTTATCATTGCAATTCATGCAGTATATTCTAGTTGAAAACCCTATTCATTAAAATTACTCTTACTTTTCTGGGCGCTATGAACACAGTATGTACATTGAGGGAAATTAGTCCATGAAGCTTTACTGCTAACCAGATAAGTAAAAAATATTAAAAATGCCATGTGAAGAGAATATGTGTGTACCCTCTTTGTGGTAAATAACCCAGCCTTCTCCATAAGCAGATTCCTGTAGTTCAGGAAACAACTCTAAAGCTGCTGGTTGCACATAGCAAGCATCTTAAAGAGACCTTTGTGGTTAGTGTGAGAAAAATCAGTGTCTTTAGGAAAGGCTATAGAATATTTGATGCCTTTTTCTCCTGCTGATAGCTGGTTCTACACACACATGCGTATGTATGTGCATATAGAAATCATATCTCTTAACAGTGTCTTTAACATGGTAGTTACTGCTGAAATTACTGACTTTGATTCATTGGAACTAAAAACAAGTTGACTAGCAACAAGAGAAATCTATAGTGGTTTCAAGTTCATGTCATGCTTTATATATCAGAATTGCATACGAAGGGAACTGAGTTTTAATTCTCTTTCCACAGTCTATATTCAAGAGCTCACCACTGATGGGCTGCTTTCTCTTTGGCCTGCCACTGGGTGTCATCAGTATCATGTGCTATGGAATCTACACAGCCGACACAGATGGAGGTTATATAGAAGAACGATATGAAGTGTCTAAAAGTGAAAATGAAAACCAAGAACAGATAGAAGAGAGCAAAGAACAGCAGGAGCCTAGCAGCGGAGGATCTGTAGTGCCTACAGTGCAGGAGCCCAAGGATGTATTAGAAAAGAAGAAAGATTGAGACTTGATTACTATAAAATATTTGATAGGACTTCAAATTATTAAAGAGTCTATTTATTGAATTTAGACATTTAATCATGATCTTTACAGAAAAGAACATGTTATTTGTATTTTGCTAATATCAACTGCATGGATTAAAGTAGTCCCTCCATACGTGGGGAAGTGTTTGGAGCAAAGAGATGAACAGTTTGTCTGAAACAAACACAGAGCACTCCATCAAAATTTACCTGATATTTGTGATTAGAACAGATCAGTTCTATTTGCATGTTTCTCTATCTGAATATTCTGTGACAAAAAGTTAAGATTCTTGGGCAGAATATTTAAATTGGTGAGTCAGGTAGAAGATACATGTGTGATATAGAAAAGTAATGCCTCCCCTGCTGCCATTCATTTGCCTCATATATTTTGGACAATATTTATATGGACAAAAGTAAGTCTTTAAAATTTAGGCACTTTAAAGAGAACTAATAACTTTTTCCATGTATCAAATTAAGATTGAGGTTAAAAATAACGTGGTTTTATATAGCATAGTGATTTTATTTTGTTAGTTATTTTTAAAGGAGAAGAAATGTTACTTTTTAACTTTATACTCAGTTGCATTATCATAAAATTTTCATATGGACCTAGATAATGGGGAAAAAAGTCTTGTGATTGACTTTCACAACATGAACAGGGTTTACTGAGAGTAGAGGTCTCAACCCATTCCTTGGATTACTCTTAACGAGTATTTCATCTGTCATTGTAGGTTGGGAAGGGTCTCTATTAATCCTACCCTGCTTTAGCCAGAACAGCCTAGTATTTTATTTCTATTTTATATATTGAGATTTCTTCTAACATTTCCTTTGATAAAAATCTTCTGCTTTTTGAAAAGTAGTATGTATCATATTTTTATGTTTACAGTGTGTTAACTTTATGGTAACTTATACTCCAGAATACGTATGTTTGTACCCACAGACACGTAAAGTTTATTGACGCATCTATTATGTAATGCTGTAGACCTGTCCGTGTCTGTTTCATAATGAATAATGAGTGACATCAGCATGTCCAGTGACAAGTCACATCCAGTGGGAAAAAAGTGATCAGCCGGTTACCTTCTCCATTTCCTTAGTTCTGTCACCCATTTCATCAAGTGACCTCATCTTCTGTAAACTAATACAGGAATTCTATCCAAAGCAATGTCTAAAAACCCTTTTTTTAAAAGTAACAGTTTGGTATGTTTATTGTAGATAAATTATTTTTGAGGCCTTCATTTTAGCTAAGTTTAGAATTGATGTTAGGCAACTAAGATTTGAGTGGCTATTCATTGAGTAATTTTCTACTATAAAGAATTTTATTGAACATTTATTTAAAAATATGTAACTCATTGTCAAAAAATAGGTGATTCATGGTCCCGACACTGAAGTTGTTTAGCGATTTAGTCATCAAGGGCAGCCTCTGTTGTTTCTAATGCCATACTAATCAAGACAGTATGGACACTTGTATCTTAATTACCAAGGAATTACTAGTAATTGTTTTATTTTATCCATGTACTCTTAGTATTTAATAATTAAATACCTATTCTTAGTGCTTGGCACTCCATATTTCTGTTTTTTGGAAATGAAACAAATATGCAGTCCAAAATTAAGAAACTACTAGAGTGAAATGCTGTTAAGTGGAAACCGGAGATAAATGCTGTTATTTTAACAAGTAACAAGATTCTTCTCCAAAGAATAATGAGTGATTCTTGGGAAGATAAATTTTAATGTTCCCAATAGTCAAGCTTGTTTTGTAGTAGTGAAAAACTTACACGAGTACGGGTGCCTCATTTGAAACTCAGCCTAGTAAGGAAGTGAAAACTTAGCAGTCAGTGACATGGGGAAATAGCTATAGAAAGTGTCATCTATTTTTTTCGTATTTATAGTTAATCATCTGCATATTTTTGTCTTGTTGATCATTACCTGTAAATGAAAGACCTTAATAGGAAAAAAAAAAAAAAAAAAAGAGTAAAGCTCAGTGTGAATGCAAATATCCAGTGATCTTCCTTTGTATTCTGTGATGTTCTTTATAAATGAATGCCTCAGTTCTCTGCTACCCTTTTCACAGCTTTGTACTGTTGCCTTATATTGTTTGTGCTTTTAAAGTGTGTCTATTGGGAAAACAAAATGTGCAGGTGGTTTGTAAGTGAATAATTTTTATTTCTTTTTGTATTAAAATTTTGCTTTTTTTCCTACTTTGGGAGATGTTTATTTACATTGTCAGACTACTCACAAAACAGATTTTAAAATTTGTTTGCTCGTGTGCTTTTCCCTTCAATGTGATATAAGAGATTACTATGAATGTTAGTTTCATTCCATGAAAAATTACTTCCATGTAAAGATAGGTCTCTTAATAGGTGAATCTAGTGGAAGAACATAGGTATCATTCTAATTCCATGATGAATTTTGTCGTGATTCTATGTGAATAATGGGGTCCTTCAGGAAGTTGGAGCTTTTAATTGCAGTGAAGTTCTCTTTATAACTTCTAAATTCAGATTTCTAGATCCTTGCTTTTGCAGAATTTGGTGCTCAGATAATATTTAAGGATATTTCAGCGAGACAAACTGCATGTTTTTATCAAGTACCCTGTGCACCGCATTATATCTGGCAATTCTTTTTGTTTCATTCTGTGCATCAATATTTTTCTCAGCTACTATTACCTGAAACTTGTTTAACATGTATTAGACCTAGAATTTTCATTTGCTTTCTCACATAGTTGCTTCCTGGTATCTGATTGAGAAATAACATTAAAATGCCAAATACCTGGGGGATTTAAGGAAGGGTCTATATGAGTAGGTAAATTAGCAGTATTGTTTTTGTTTAGTGGATTTTGTTAGTGACTTTTTTTGTGTTTTGCTTTGGGGCCTTTTTATTTTGGTGTCGTAAAAAGTAACATATTTTCATCATTGCTTCATGTGACATGGAGTTAGGACAGGGAAAAATCATTCAACAATTCTTATGCATTAAGAGATCAAATAAACCAGTGTGGGATATTAAGACTATCAATTGGTGGGATTAGGCTTGCCATTTTATTTTTATAAATATATATTTTTTCTGAATGTGTCTGAGTCCAAGAGTGGGCAAAAAATAATTTTCTACTTTGGACTAATCTATAGAGGTTTTTGAAAGTCTGCATTACTAACTTGTTGAATTCATGATATTCTGCCTATGGCACAAATTGTAAACCTTTGTTTTTCTAAAATAAAGTAATTGAAAACCTGTAATTGTTATTTTTACTGTGTATCCTGGTTGCTTGCAATAAGAATAGCTCTTTGTTCAAAGACAACAGCTACGTCTATGTCTTCCAGAAAGTGTTTCCTTTTATTAAAATTACAATTATAGAAACATAGAATTCTAGAGATGAGAGAGATCAGATTGCAGTCTCATTCTACTGTATTACAAATAAAGAACCTGAGATTCATAGGTTTGATATAATTTGTATTTGGCAAACCTGATATTTTTTCCAAAAGCATATCTTACAGTTTATTTTGAGAAGAATTTCAATCCTTAAATCAACTGCCAAATTATCTTTGACACCACACAACCACATTTAAAACCTCAAGTTTTTAAAAATTTTGTTTTAAATAGTATCAGGTATATGAGGGAAAAAAGGCTTTATACAAATGTTAATTTAAAAAATAATTTCATATATATATATATTTTTTTAACAAGGACATCTCTTTTAATGAGAGTGACTGGGACAGGAATAACAGCCCAAAACATGGACCCACAAACCTGTGAATTTGCAGACTAGCTGGTTAGGATGCGCCTCTTCTGATATGGGTGGCCAAGCACAGCACGTTCAGCTGTTTATAAATTTCACAGGAGTGTGATGGAGGCTTCTCGTCTCTGTTGAGTGGCTGTATTGCACTGTGTGTGTGGATGCTCCGGTGTCACACTCCCTGGTTCAACTCTGTCATCTACTTGTGTAAAGTTGAGGGAACCACTTAACCATTCTGCTCCCGCGTTGTCTAATTGGAGGATGATGGCACCTATCTCGTTGGATTGTGAAGAGAAATGAGTTGTACATGATGTGTATTTAGAACAGTGACTGGCATACGGTAACAGCTAAAATATTAACTATAATGTTTTTTAGATTTAATTGATTTCTCACTTTATTTAGAATTTATACCATTATTTACCACAGAGAAAAGCCTCAAGTTCATCAGAAATGTGAAATTCTAATGTCTTAAGTTTGCTTGGCTACTTTCTGCAATGTAAGTTCTAACATTTAGGATAGAAATGAAAAAAATTACTTTGACTTAAAAATTAAACAATTACAAATATTTAGGTTCAGATGTCTTGGAAAAATCCTCTGGTTTTTGTGCTTCTAGTGAAAATGAATAAACATAAGCAGATATAAACCAGTAAGATTATTGGTTGATGTATGTGAAGAGTTTAAAAAGACGTAAATGTCAGACAGATTTAAAATAATGAATATTGAATATAGATAGGAAAATTATCTGATTTTCCTGCTAGCATACCTCACTGTAGTCAAGTGCTCAACTTTTCTCTAAGCTCATCTCTGGTAAACTGAAATGATAACTAATGAGAAGTGGCAATTTTTTGTGTGATTTATTCTTTCTGTTTTTAAATTTATTTATTTTTAGAAGCAGAGTCTCACTGTGTTGCCCAGGCTGGAGTGCAGTGGCACAATCATAGCTCATTGCAGCCTAGAACTCCTGGGCTCAAGTGATCCTCCTGCTTCAACCTCCCAAGTAGCTAGGACTATAGGCACACACCACCACATTCAGCTAATTTTTAAATTTTTTGTAAGCAGGGGTGAGTCTCGAACTCCTGGCTTTAAGCAATCTTTCTGCTTTGCCCAGATTTATTCTTTCAATAAACGTTTAAGAAATATCTTTTATTCTATTGAATATACAGCAGCAAAAAACAGTCATAGCTTCAGTCTTCATTAAGTTTTTAGCTACTGTGATTGTTCAGCTTTTACTTAAAATGCTCAATTGGAAATCTTCCATTTTTCTGTTTTTCTTAGTTTCTCTTCTTACACAATCTATTGTTCAACATAAGAGCACTGATAATTGATCTCAGGGACTCAGAGGGTTAGTGACCAAGACAAAACAGAACATACCAGCTTGCTTCAAATATATGAAGGGGTCAGATTTACTCAGCGTGTCTGCAACTGTGGTAGTTCTATGGATGGAGGTTAACAGGGAAATTGAACGCAGTTCAAGGTAAGGAAACAACAAAAAGAATATCCCGAGATAAAATGGGCTGTTGGAGGCTCAGAGTTCTCCCAGTGAAAATGTTTTTCAAGCTAGAAAACTCCTCGGTATTGGTTTCTTCAAGACTGAGATTCTGTGAGTCCATAAATGTAAGCAGTAAAGCCACTATCCATGCCCATGTGTGTGACAGTCTCCTCTTTTAATAACAAAAAGATCCAAAAAGGTTTTTAGCCAACTTTAATATATCAAGTTTTGTTTGGGTGGATGAAAAAGTCCAGTGAAGCTGAATTTATAGAAACTGAGACTATTTCTCCACCCATCTAAATTTTTCACGGGAATCTTTGCATCATTGTCTTAGTTCGTAAGTGTCCATGGTCATTTACTAATTTATATAAAAATAGTTTTCTTCTATTAAAGTTGACTTGCCAGTTTCTACGTCTGTTTGATGCAACCACTGGAAATTCTATTTCCAGTTATAAACACACAGTCAAAAACACAGTAAACATTTAATAGTTAAAATTATGAGGCTGTATATACAATCTGTGTAATTAATAAATCTGTGTTACATTATTTTATCTTTTTTTTTTTTTTTTTTTTTTTTGAGATTGAGTCTTGCTCTGTCACCCAGGCTAGAGTGCAGTGGCATGATGATCTCGGGTCACTGCAACCTCCGCCTCCCGGGTTCAAGCAATTCTCCTGCCTCACCCTCCTGAGTAGCTGGGATTACGGGCATGTGCCACCATTCCAGGCTAATTGTTTGTATTTTCAGTAGAGACCGGGTTTCACCATGTTAGCCAGGATGGTCTCGATCTCCTGACCTCGTGATTCACCCACCTCGGCCTCCCAAAGTGCTGGAATTACAGGCCAGAAAGCCAGGATCTGTCTGTGACTTATTTTCTTCAACACCGTGTATCTAATCTGTGAGAAATGCCCATCAGTTGTATCTTTAAAATATATTCAGAAACCAAACTTTGCATGGCTTTCAAGACTAGCATCAGGGTTCAGGCCACCATTACCCTTTACCCTGGTAAGGGCTTCTGTCATAGCCTGACTGCGGTCTACTGTTGAAAGAGGAACTGAAGTCATTTTTTTTACAATGTGATATGGTTTCGCTCTGTGTCCCCACCCATATCTCATGTTGAATTGAAATCCCTAGTGTTGGAGGTGAAGCCTGTTGGGAGGTGATTGGATGATGGGGACGGATTTCCCCCTTGCTTTTCTCTTGATAGTGAGTGAATTCTCATGAGATCTGGTTGTTTAAAAGTGTGTGGCACTTCCCCCTTTGCTCTCTCTCTCTCTGGCCGCCATGGGAAGAAGGTGCTTCCTTCTCCTTCACCTTATGCCATGATTGTAAGTTTCCTGAGACTTCCCCAGATTTGCTTCCTATACAACCTGTGGAACTGTGAGTCTCTTCATAAATTACCTCTTCTCTTCATAAATTACCCAGTCTCAGGTAGTTCTTTATAGCAATGTGAGAATGGACTAATACACAATATAAGGCAGGTTAAGTCATTTTTCTGCTCAAAACATTCCTTAGTGTAATTGCCAACATCCTTACCATAGCCTATGTTACTGCTTGAATTGTGTCACCCAAAAATTCATACATAGAAGTCCTAACCCCAGGTACCTCAGATTGTGACCTTATTTGGAAATAGGGTTGTTGCAGATGTAATTAGTTAAGATGAGGTTTCACTGGAGTAGGGTGGGCCCTAATATCAGATAGTTGTGATGTGCAGCATTATTTCTGGGTTCTCCATTCTGTTCCATTGGTCTATGTGCCTGTTTTTGTACCAGTACCATGCTGTTTTGTTCACTGTGGCTTTGTAGTACAGTTTGAAGTTGGGTAATGTGATTCCTCCAACTTTAGTCCTTCTACTTAGGATTACCTTGGCTATTCAGGTTCTTTTTTGATCCTTATATAAAGAGGAAATTTGGAGACAGACAAGCACCCGTCGAGAATACCACATGAAGACGAAGGCAGAGATAGAGTGATGATGCTTCTACAAGCCAGCGAATGCCAGAGATGACCAGCAAATCACAAGAAGCTAGGGCAGAGGCCAGAAACTGATTCTTCCTCACACCTCTGGAAAAGAAGTGACCCTGTGGATGCCTTGGACTTCTAGCCTCCAGAACTGGGAAACTGTTTCTGTTGCTGAAGTCACCCAGTTTGTGGCACTTTGTTATGGCAGCCCCAGCAAATTCAAATAGCTTCTAATGCTTTCCAACAGTCTCCCTGCCTCCCACTGTTAACACATTTCACTCCGGTGCACCTATCTCCTGGCCCATTTCCTTCCAGCTTCCTGACCTCTGCTGTTCCTGGAACACACCCAGATGCTCCTTTGCACTTTCTGGTCCTCCTGATGAGAATAACATTCCTCTTGATACCCACAGGACTTCCTAAATCACTTTCATCGCCTTATCATTAATGCCTTTATGACCTACTCTCTGTAAATTTGACCTCCTGGCCTCCGGTTCTTCATCCCTTTACACTGTGCTTCTTTTTTTTCTTTTTCTTTTTTCTTTTTTTTAGGTTTGGGGATACAGGTGAAGGTTTGTTATATTAATATGTTATGGGGATTCATTGTACATAGTATTATTACATCATCCAGGTATTAAGCTCAGTACCCAATAGTTATCTTTTCCTCCTCTCCCTCCTCTGAACCTTAACCCTCAGGTATATCCCAGTATTTGTTTTCTTCTTTGTGTTCACAAGCTCTTATCATTCAGCTCCCACTTACAATTGAAAACATGTGGTATGTGGTTTTCTGTTCCTGTGTTAATTTGCTAAGGATGTTAGCCTCCAGTTCCATTCATGTCCCCGCAAAAGACATGATCTTATTCTTTTTTATGGCTGCATAACATTCCGTGGTGTATATGTACCACATTTTCTTGATCTAGTCTGTCATTGATGGGCATTTAGGTTGATTCCATGTGTTTGCTATTGTGAACAGTGCTGCAATGAACATTCATGTACATGTGTCTTTATGGGAGAATGCTTTATATTGCACTGGGTATATACCCAGTAATGGGATTATTGGGTCAAATGGTAGTTCTGCTTTTAGCTCTTTGAGAAATTACCATACTGCTTTCCACAATGGTTGAACTAATTTACATTCCCATCAACAGTGTTTAAGTGTCCACTTTCTCTGCAAACTTGACAGCATCTGGGTTTTTTTAAATGACTTAATAATAGCCATTCTAACTGGTGTGAGTTGGCATCTCATTGTGATTTTGATTTGCATTTCACTAATGATGAGTGATAATGAGCTTTTTTTCATATGCTTGTTGGCTGCATGTATGTCCTGTTTTTCAAAGTGTCTGTTCACATCTTTGCCCACTTTTTAATGGGGTTGCTTTTCTCTTATAAATATGTTTAAGTTCCCTATAGATTCTGGTTATTAGACCTGTGTCAGATGTATAGTTTCTCTCATTCTGTAGATTGTCTGTTTACTCTGTTGATAGTTTCTTTTGCTGTGCAGAAGCTGTTAAGTTCAATTAGATCCTATTTGTCTATTTTGGCTTTTGTTGCAGTTGCTTTTGGTGTCTTTGTCATGAAATCTTTGCCCATTCCTAGGTCCAGGATGGTATTGCCTAAGTTGTCTTCCAGAGTTTCTATAGTTTTGGGTTTTACATTGAGGTCTTTAATCCATCTTGAGTTTATTTTTGCATAAGGAAGGTGTCCAGCTCCAATCTTCTGCATATGGTTAGCCAGTTATCCCAGCACCATTTATTGAATATGATGTTTTCCCCATTGCTTGTTTTTGTCAGCTTTGTCAAAGATCAGGTAGTTGTAGATGTGCAGCCTTGTTTCTGAGTTCTCTATTATGTTCCATTGGTCTATGTGCCTGTTTTTGTACCAGTACCATGCTGTTTTGGTTAGTGTAGCCTTGTAGTATAGTTTGAAGTTTGGTAATGTGATTCTTCCAGCTTTGTTATTTCTGCTTAGGATTGCGTTGGCTATTTGGGTTCCTTTTTGGTTCTGTATAATTTTTTTTGTTTGTTTTTGTTTTTTGAGATGGAGTCTGGCTCTATCACCCAGGCTGGAGTGCAGTGGCACAATCTTGGCTCACTGCAAGCTCCGCCTCCTAGGTTCACGCCATTCTCCTGCCTCAGCCTCCCAAGTAGCTGGGACTACAGATGCCTGCCACCACACCCAGCTAATTTTTTGTATTTTTAGTAGAGACGGGGTGTCACCATGTTAGCCAGAAATGTCTCAATCTCCTGACCTCATGATCCGCCCGAAGTGCTTGGCCTCCCAAAGTGCTGGGATTACAGGCATGAACCACCATGCCAGGCCAGTTCTATATAAATTTTAAAATACGTATTAACTGCTCATTTACTGACTGCTTCTATCCTCAAATGCACTTTAACTGTAAGCTCCAAATAGTCAGAGACTTTATCTGTTTTATTTCAAGGCTATATTCTCAGTTTTAGAACATGCTTGGCATGTACTATGCATTCAATAAATATTTGTCAAATGAATGAGTGAGTGTGGAATCTGTTGTTTTTACATCATGATGTTTTTATCACCAGAGTGTTAAAGTTTTCTGATTTAAAAAAAACAAAAGCATATATTTAATTTTAATTGAAGATTTTAAACGTATGGTACAAAAGCGTTTAAGTGCTTACTGATTCCACAGCAAGAAAAATAAGTAATTAACATAAAAGTGTCATTAGCTTTGAAGATATTTTAAATTTTAACGGGGAAGATTTCTTTCATTAGTTAGCTTGGGATCTAAAATCTTAAAATTTGTGTAGTCATTGAAAATAAGAATAGATTTGATGTCAAGTACTGTGCAAACTTTTATGTAACCAAATAATTTCCATCCCTCAAATACTATGAAATAGTAATTATCTCTTTTGCAAATGCCAGTTTAAAATGGTTAGCCTTTGTGGTGCCAATTACTATATTTTAAATCAGGGATTCTTAACCAGTGGTGCCTATCAGAATTACATGAGTGTCACCTCAGATGATTTACAAAAACACACATAAACCTTAGCAAATCTTTTTGGTTGGTCTTGGAGGAACTCCCGCTTGAAGTCAGAACAGAAAGAAAAAAAATCGGCAGTGGGTTTTGGTATGTACTCCAAGTTGTGAACTAATGGTTGAAATGATTGTTAGGAAAGGTAAAAGCGTCAGTGCCTCTGAAAGAAGTTGGATTTTGCGAGATTTCCTTCTGAGCATTCAGAGGTCGAATCCAGTACAAGAACCTGATGTGCTTCACAGCATCCTCACGACAGGCGGCCCCAGTGGAAGCTTCAGGTGTTCAGCTGGGATTCTTTCTCTCTCTCTCTTTCTTTTTTTTTTTCTATGCTGCTTTCTCTAGAGATGAGCAAGGGCTCAAACTGACTTAAATCAACCTTCGCTTGGAGGGATGTCCCGAGTAGAGGGAGCCCTAGGGAGCTGCAGTTCGTTGAAGTTTCACACCTTGTGGCTTCATCGTCAAGAGTAATTTATATAGAAAACAAAATTTAAAATAGGAAAACACACGCGCGCGCGCGCACACACATACACACACACAAACACACACAACCCGTGAGAGGGTGTGTCTACTCAGCTGTGTTCTCATAACCAGGTGCAGTTCATTTCTAGATTACTGGACTTTTGTGATCAAAAGCAGTTTCTTCCCTAGGAAAGTGGATTGGATAACTTCAGATGGTAAAAGAAAAAGGAAACAAAATGGGAGCTAAAATTCCCAGCCTCTAGTGGGGTGATGCCTGTTGGAAAGGGAAGAGGAAAGGTACCATGGCTCTGACTCCATTGTTCTGCTTTTGGTCATGAATATGTTGTAGTTAAAACAATTATAAGGCCGGGCGCGGTGGCTCAAGCCTGTAATCCCAGCACTTTGGGAGGCCGAGACGGGCAGATCATGAGGTCAGGAGATCGAGACCATCCTGGCTAACCCGGTGAAACCCCGTCTCTACTAAAAAAATAAAAAAAACTAGCCGGGGCGAGGTGGTGGGCGCCTGTAGTCCCAGCTACTCGGGAGGCTGAGGCAGGAGAATGGCGTAAACTCGGGAGGCGGAGCTTGCCGTGAGCTGAGATCTGGCCACTGCACTCCAGCCTGGGCGACAGAGCGAGAGAAAAAATATATATATAAATATTTCTTATTGTGCATTTTTAGAGAGACAAATAGACAAAGCAATTGTGGCTACATGTTTATAACACCTATGTACCTACCCTTTACCTAGAATCATCAATTGTACTCTTCTTGTAACTTTTATATAGGTTTAAAAAGTTTTAAAATAGATGCTTTTATTTAAAAAGTAAATACAGTAAGCAATATATTTTTAATTGAGTAATTTTGAATCTGCAGCCAGAGATTTTTAGTAATTATCAGATGTGATAGAAATATACATTATGCCTTTAGATAGAATGCACTACAGCAGCATTGTACATGGGTCTGTAAAAGTACTGTCTCAAATGACTTAGATGCAAAATAGGTTTGGACAAAATCGACTAATGGAGATTTTAAAAAGGCTTTTGCTACTAATAATAAATTACTAAATTATGCTGAAAAGCCATGAGCCTAGACTGAAAGGTTTATCCCTTTTATTCAACTTGGAAAACAACAATTATTTATGTAAACAGTTTAACATTTTTAAGGAAATTATTAATACATAATATCTGACTACTGTTGCTTAGAATATATCTGAGTATGACTAATTCTTACACAACCAATCCAGATCAACAGGTCTTTGAAGCATACACTGACTTTTCTTGAGGTGTTAATTTCATCCTCCATCTTGGCCACATAAGACATTGTATAAACTTAGGTTTGATGCTTAATGTACAGAATTACACTATGAATGAATTAAATCAATTTATTTATCTATCTGTTGCAAATCTAATGACATTATTTCTTTGTAGAGACAGGGTTTTGCTATGTTGCCTAGGCTGGTCGCAAACTCTTGGCCTCAAGCCAATCTGCCCTTGGCCTCCCAGTATGTTGGGATTATAGGCATAAGCCTCTACCCTCAGTCTGATGGCATTTTTAAGAGTTGAAATTGTGTTGCCTGGGCTCAATGCTCAATAAGAGTTTGAATGAAAGAATCATTGAGTAAATCAATGAATGGATAGACAGATAAGATAGAATTTTCAAACAATAAACAAAAGAATGTCATAAATACCCTAATAATACTGCCCTTAAAAACATTCAAACAGAGACTGCTGTGTTTATTGGCAGTTACTTATTAATGACTATACACACATACAAATTAAAAAATTATATGTTTTCATATATTAATTATGACAAAGTAAACATTTCCACTACATGTTTCCATGAAAATTAGAAAACAAAAATAGAAAAATGTCATATGTCCAGAGACAGCTAAATTAAAAAGTATAATGTATCTTTGAAGCAGAAACACTAGGAGATGTGTACCCCCTCAATCTCCCCCGCTCCCCCCCCCCCACCCCACCGACACACATTTACTGTGGGACTTTGAATTTACACAGTGGGTGGGAGCAGGTTGAACATCTCTGTAATGCTATGGTCTTTGTGTCTGCTGCCTGAACTTTGCATCTGCTGCCTGAGCTTGAAACCCATCTCAGTTCTTGTTGCCATGGATCTTGGTGCTTTGAGAGCCCTTCCAAAGCCTTCCTGATGGTGCTAAACCCAAAATCTGACTGAGAAGCAGCAGGAGGACCTAGATGAAGGTGGAACATCTTCAGACCCAGCCGTGCCTCCCATTGAGGAGGTGTCAGAGGTCAGTCGTGTGTGTGAGCTAGAAATGTCTGCATCTTGACTTCTGCCCTCACTCTCACATAAGATCACTTTGTGGTTCATCTTCAGAGGAATAACGCAGGACAGGAATTCGGAAGTATTCTGCATAGCCAAGTTGACACATTAGAAAGCCACAAGAGGCCACCTGCGGCCACCAGCAGTCATACACATGGTGCTATAATCCTGAACCACACTTGATCACCAAATACAGATGGTATCTAAGGCAAGCTTCTGTTTAGCATAATACTATGTTAAGTTCTACTAACACAGCTTACAGTAGATAATAAGGGGATAAGAGAGATGAAAAAAACAAAAACGTTTATACTCTGAATAGCACGTGTGTATGTGCATATATAAATATATATCCATTTCAAAACTAAAGAAGAAATACTCATGACTATTACAATCCTTGTTTCTACCACTGGTCATATGATCGTAACTGTATTTATAACCACCTCCTTCCATTTCCCATCCCATATTCTCTTTGCCCTCAGCAATTCCCAGCTGGCCACTGTTCCTTGCCTAATGAGGTAATGTAAAATTTCTTTTTGGAAAGGTTCTGTTTTAATCAGGTTGTTATAATTTTCCATTGACCTTAGTTACAGAAAATCTGAGAGCTAAGAGGCAACTCAGAGGACACACTGCATTCCAGACAACCTCTCCTCACTCCCGTTATATAGAAGCCACTCGATTTCTGCTTAGTAATCTGGATCAAATGCCCCAGCCAGTGCAGCAACCCCTTCTTTACTTATTGATTTAGTGACATGAGGAACACTAAGTGACCAAGTGGTGCTTGGTGGAAGGGTTTCTCCCTTTGGAATAAGATATCTAAACCAGCAGAGCCTAAGGGGGCAGAGACTGGAAGGAAAAATGTTGTTTGTGGATTATTAGGAATAATAATGAAAGGAGGTTCCTTTCATTTCACCCCTTGATTCTCAGACCCATGAATTCTTATTACGGGAGAAATAGTACTTTCTATTAGATCCCGATACATATTTTCTCCAAGCCCTGCAGACAGTTACCATCTGGGTAGATAGGGCCCAGCCTAGGCTGGGACCGTACTGGAGTCTTCCAAATGCCATTCTACTCTTCAATCAAGCTGGCTGCTTCAGGAGGATGGGGAAGATTAACGGTGAGATGAATTAATTGCATGCTGTACTTATTTGAAGTGAAATGAATTCCATAGGCAGAAATGACCACAGTTTTTCTTCCCAAGACAACACATCATAGAGACCTCCTCATGAGGCTGTCCTGAGAGGGAGAAGGTAGTGTATCAGAAGTACAGGTCAGAGGCATCTAGGGTACTTCCTCATGCAATTTACTTATTCCCTGCAGACCTCATCAAGCCCAATCCCATACATATGTCTTCCATTTAACAATAAAGTGCTGCTGTACATGTTTAAATTTATGGCTTACTGGATCAGCCAACACCTCGTCATGATGAAAAACTCAGCTCACATGGCAAGTTGGTGGTCCGAGTTCAAGCAGTCAGCTGCTAAGACCGAAAGCTGTTTCTCCAAAGGTCAATAGACACCTACAGAAGACAATATGGCTTTGCTCCAGAATCCTGAGTGTTTTCACTGTGAGTCTCTCATCAACTTGCCCAAAGCACCAACCAGCATCTCAATCTGCCACCTAGATAAACACATCACATTTTCTGGGTCTGATGGTCCATGCAGAGCCCGCACTACTGTAGAGCCTTCCCTTGTTCTGGAACCCACCCCAAACTGGCAAGTGTTTAGGTCGCTTAGCAAATGAGTTGAAGTAATGGGCCCAGATGAGGTACATGTTGTCTCCAGCATCTAATGAAATTTATCAGACATTGATATATCTTTCTTAGTGATTGGGAACAGATTCCACAACTTGACCTTCACCACTACTAGAAGTAGTATCTTGATATGTCCCAGACCATTGGACCATCAGTGACTTCACCAAGATGAAAGGCCTCTAAATTTTTGGGGGACTTCCTTTCATTTTCTGTCCTCTGGCTTGCAGTGTCTTACCAATGTCTCTAGGGTAGTTGCGACTACCTGCCCAGCAGGTTTAGTCTGTGTTATGGGCCGAATTACGGCCCCCTCCCCACCATCAAATTCATGTGTTGGAGTCCTAATTCCCAGTACTTCAGAACATGACTATATTTGGAGATAGAACCTTGAAAGAGGAAATTAAGTTAAAATGAAGTCATTAGCGTGGCCCCTAATCTAGCGTGACTAGTGTCCTGACGGAAGAAGAAATTTGTTCCAGAGGGAATACCATTTTGAAGACACTAGAAGAAAGTAGTATCTACAAGCCATGGAGAGAGACCGCAGAAGAAACCAGCTCTGCCAACACCTTGATCTGGCCTTTTAACCTCCAGAATTGTGAGAAAACAAAATGTCTGTTGTTTAAGCCACTCTCCATGATACCCTGTTATGGCACCCCTAGCAAACTGATGTGATCAGCGTATTATCAATGCAATACACCAGTGTGATACTCAGAGAAGGAAAAAATCCATAAAAGTCCCCTTGGGCTAGATTCTGGTATGTGACTGAAGAATTGAGAAATCCCTGAAGGACAGTGAAGTACAGTGTGGGACTGAAGAACTGATAAACCCTGGAAGGACAGTGAGGGACAGTATGGGACAGAAGAACTGATAAATCCCGGAAGGACAGTGATGTTCCCTTGGGCTCAATTCTGTTATGTGACTGAAGAACTGATAAATCCCGGAAGGACAGTGACGTTCCCTTGGGCTCGATTCTGGTATGGGACTGAAGAATTTAGAAATCCCTGAAGGACAGTGAGGGACAGTATGGGACTGAAGAACTGATAAATTCCGGAAGGACAGTGATGTTCCCTTGGGCTCGATTCTGGTATGGGACTGAAGAACTGAGAAAATCCTGAAGGACATATTGCTGACTTTTTCAGCTTGAAGCAGACACTTGCTTATGATCTTCACTAAGAAGTATAAAGCAGAAATTTTAAGTTTTTAATATTCATATTTATTAATTTTATACTAAATGCATCCATAAGGTCTCTGGAGTAGAGTAGATTAATCATTATTTACTTTACAGTAAACAATTTCATGGTTGCCCTGTACCCAAATTCCTATCCCTGGGGCAGCGTGATGGAAGCCTGAAGCCATCCTACACATAAGGTATTTATATTTCAGGTGAAAATCCTGCAAAGAGTCCAGGTGCTTCTGTGCATGCCGTCCAGCTTCTTTCCTCAAAGAAGGGAGAGAACTTTTGCTTCTTCAGGAGGACCCTGAGTTTTATCTCCAACCCTTTAGAATATAAATCCATCTCACCAGGGGAAGATAACACCACTGTCTTCAGCTCTCCAACTCTGTGTCTCCCAGCCCAGGTCTCCACACCCTTCTGACACGAAGAAAAATACCTCCAGGAGATAGAGCGCTCTGGAGTTTTACGTAAGCAGTCAAAAATTATTTTCTGAGACTTGCGTTTAGTCCTGGTTCTGGTTCAGCAAAATTTGTTCAGATACAAAAATATTTTCTCTAAAGCACCACAAGGGGTCAGCAAACTTGTTTCTATAAAGAGACAGGCAATAAATAATTTAGTCTTTGGGTCCCACAAAGAGATTCTGTCATACAGTCTACGTTTGTTTGTTTTAACTCTTTAAAAATGCAAAAACCTTTCTTAGCTTAAGACATCTTCAAAAATAGGCTACAGGCTGGATTTGGCTTGCAAGTTTGCCCCTCTTCAAAAATAGGCTGCAGGCTGGATTCGGCTTGCAAGTTTTCCTGGTATAGAGAGAAAAAGTACTCACCAGGTCCATCGTCACATGCCAGATACAAGGGGATGTCTGAATTTCCTCTGGCAAAGCCACATTTGGAACAACAGCTGCAATTGGAATCCCCACCTGATTCAATTTTCAATAATCGGCTTTCATTCTCCAATATCCATCTGCTATCCACACAGGCAAAATAGCCGAATAGAATGGAATCCCCCACCCCTGCATCTTTCGAGTCCTTGATGGTGGCAACAATCTCTGCACTCCAGGAATGTGTGCTACCTTTGGTTTACTATTATCAAAGGCAGGGGCCGTTCCAGCGACTTCCATTTTGCTCTCTTTTCACTCCATTGTCAGGTACATGCGGGAATTCTGCAAGTTCTTTGCAGATGCTCTAACCATTCTGGTGCTAGGAAAGTAATCAGAAGGTGGCCCACTGTGAGGCAGACTCTAGCCAAGACTCCATCAGTTATCTGACAGCCACAATTTCCTACTCTGACCAGTGACCACAGGAAGTATTGTCAGTTTAGAACCATGAAATAAATCCTGTAATTCCTCAAGATCTGATCATTTTTCCCTACCCAAAGCTGTCATTATGGTAAATAGCGTGGGTCCTTGGGTGGGACCACAAAGAGGATGATTTGCAGATATACATTGTTTTTGTTTTGCTATGCAGCAGTGTCCTTTTTCCAATGGGATGGCTTCAGGCTTTCTTCACCCTGCCTCAGGGGTAAGAATTTGGGCACAGGGCAGCCATTTCAGAGGCTTTGAGTGTATGAAATGGAAATTAATTGAAGGACATGACTCTAATTTGGTTATTCAATTCAGACTTCAGTTCAAGAGACTATAGCTTTTCCGCTTAATCGGGTCAAGTAAAATTTCACTGGACTGCGCATCAGTTTCAGTTCTAGTTTGACTAGCAGACATTATACAATTGGCCTTTCCAGTAACTCACCTTGTCTTCAGTGACTAAGTGCCCTCACTTGGCTCTGTTGGAGCTCAGGAAATATTAATAATCCCCTTAAATATGCCGCTTTGGACTTCAAAAAGAGAGCTCCTGGGGAACAGCAAATGCAGGGACAGGCTTCCCCTGAAGTGTTCCCATCTACTAAAGGCCAGATCCTCCAGAATGTAGTCAATTGTTGTGAATCCCTTCCCCAGATGTCTTATCAACAGGGTGAGACTGACGCATACCACAGAAAGAAGACTATAGTTGACGCCACACCCAGAGCCCAGATGACTTTGTACCAGATGATTGTCTGTTTTCCAGGTCCACTCATCTGCTCTAAAAGTTATTTTCTCCCCCTCTAACTTGTCTTCATTCTCCACTCCTTCTCCCTATGAAGAAGGGCACATAGCCTTCCAAATTCCATTGTTATTGAGTCCTCACCTTCCTGTGATGCCCCCGTGCGCATAATAAATGTGTTTGCCTTTTTCCTGTTAATTGCTCTATTGTTGGTTTATCTGTCAGACTCAAATATCAAAACTCCAGAGGGGAAAGAAAGGATCGTCTTGCTCCAACAGCTCCCAACAGCTTCCCCCATCCTGGAATCCCATTCCTTCTAACGGGTAGAGAGCCCAGTTCAATATAGCAGTTTCCTTGTGATTTCTGACTTACAGAAGAGCGAACTCTTCAAAAATGCTGCAGCTTCCCCCCTTGAGTTGTTTTCTCACATCTGTAAGGAAAGATATGTCTTCTAGGTCTTTCCAGATCAGGTCATACATGATAAATCCACATTAATATTCCATCATCCCTAAACCTTTATTTAGACAGCTTTATTGAAAGACAGCTTTATTCATATACCATAAAATTTAACATTTTAAATTTCACAGTGTTGTTTCATTTACATATATTCACATACTTATGTAACTGTAGCACTACCTAATTTTATGATATTTTCATCACATCAAAAGGAACCCTGTGCCCATTAGCAGTCACTCCCTTTTCTTTATATTCCTCATCCCTCACCAACCAGCCCTAGGCAACCACTAACCTATTCTGCATGAAAGTTCCAATGTATTCAAATCCTTGTCAAAACTTATTGTTTGTCTCTTTCCTTTTAATCATCTTAAAGGGTACAATATGTTGTCTGTGGTTTTGATATGCATTTCCTTAGTGACTAATAATTTCAGTATCTTCTTATGTGCCTGTTGCCACTGGCATGTCTTCTTTAGATAAGTTTCTATTCAGATTATTTACCCATTTAAAAAACCAGATTATCCTTTACTTATTAGGTTTTAAGAGTTATTTATATTTTGATGCAAATCCTTAGGTTTCAGTCAATATGAACGGGCAAAATCATGCCATTCTTTCAGTTGGCCTTATACCTCCTCATGGGTCATACTTAAATTTTCAAAATTTGGGCCCGTTGGCAACTACCTCCAGGAGGGTCACTACAGGTGTTTATGGCCAAGGAGGACAAACTTCTTCACAGAGTTGAGAAAGCTGCTTCTGCCAACAAAGGGGTCTTGGTGGGACTCGGTGTTTGAGGTGCCCAGTTTAATCAGAATCTCTCCACATGTTCTTATGCCAATTTTCAGGATTTCATTCACTCTCAATTCACTAACCCAACTTCAACAAAAGAAGATTCATTTTCTTTTCCCAAGTTCTCCACTTCCAGCAGCAATAAATCCATCCAATTTTACTTATTTTTTTCACCAAAATATCCTAAGACAGCAAATACTTGGTCACCTGGAGCCTTGACTCTTACGGACGCTGGTGTGATTGTCTAAACTGGTCTGACACTGCATGCATGCATTACTAATGGCGCACTGCACTGGAAACTAGATCATTTGTGCCTTTAAATTTAATTAGATCAGAGAACCAGTTCCAGAAATCCCAGAACCAACGCGTAGAACATATCGTTAATATTCTGTTTCTCTTGAACCGCTCTCAGTAGCAAACTCTGTTTCAGCAGGGTTCAATCAGAGAGGTAAAAACACCAGAAGATACATATCTAAATGCATATATACAAACACACGCTGATATTGTTTAGCTCTGTGTCCCCATCCAAATCTCACCTCAAACCGTAATCCCCGTAATCCCCATGCGCCAAGGCCAGGACCAGGTGGAGGTAATTGAACCACGGGGCCAGTTTTCCCTACGCTATTCTCGTGAGAGTGAGTGAGTCTCGCAAGATCTGCCGGTTTTACAAGCGTCTGGCCCTGTTTGCACTCACTCTGTCCTGCCGCCCCGTGAAGAAGGTGCCTGCTTCTCTTTTGCCTTCGTCATGATTGTAAGTTTCCTGAGGCCTTCCCACCCACGCAGAACTGTGAGTCAAATTTCTTTCCTTTATAAATTACCCAGTCTTTGATATCTCTTCATAGCAGCGTGAGAGCAGACTAATACGCACACAGAGAGATTTGTTACAAGGATTTGTTGGAACTGGGTAAGCTAGTTAGGCAGTCCTTCTAAGGCTGTCGTCTTCACATCTGGTGTTGGAGCTTGAAGTTTACTGAAGTTCACAGGGTAGGCACTTTGGAAGAGAACATGAATGGGAAGTCCACAAGCACAGCTGAAGCTCCCAGGAGTGACTTTCACCTGTGTTAGTTCTTCTGGTGTTCACCTTGTGTTACGAGTGTCATTTCAGAAGTCAGGATCCTTGAAGGTATTGAGACATTGGCCCAGGAGGCTCAGATGCAAAAGTGTAAGGCCATGTGTAGGCCCAGATGCTGCCTCCGGCCAGTGAGCTTAGTCAGCAGACCAGCGGCACAGTGTGTGAGCTACAAATGCTATGCCTTTACTTCCACCCTGCAAATCTCACTCAAAAAAATCTATGTGTGGCCCATGCTACTGGGAAACATAGAAGAGGGAGAATTCTGGGAAATGTTTTTCAGCCTAGCTGAATAGACACACGACAAGGCTACCTCATGTAGTTAAATAGTTAAATCTTTCTTTAAATAAAATGGCTTTATTGAGGTATAATTGATATACAAAAGACAGCATATATTTAATGTGTACAATTTAATGAGTCTGGGTATATGGATATACTCATAAATTCTAGCTATAATCAAGGCAATAAATACATCTGTCACCTCCAACAGTATTTTTGTTTTTGTTTTTGTCATAAGAAAACTTAATATGGGTAAGAATTACAGCTGAGCCTAAGGAGACATAACAAGCAAATGTAATGTGGTAGCTAGGATGAGATCCTGGTACAACAAAAGGATGTTAGGTAAAAAGGAAGGAAATATGAATAAAATATGAACTTTAGTTAATAATAATATACCGATATTAGTCCATTTATTGTAACCAATGTAGCACATTATTGTAATACATTAATAGTATGGGAAGCTGAGTGTGTTATGAAAACTTGACTACTTTTGTAATTTTTCTGTACATCTAAAACTGTTCTAAATTAAAACACTTATTTTATTAAAAGTTACATATGATTGTTCTTCAAATATGCTTGCTCTTTTTTCCATTAGCCTTTGGCTTTTCACTGGTTCCCATTCCTTCTTAAATCTCCTTAATTATTATAAACATGCCTTTTTGACCTATTTTATATTCTCCTATTTTTCTTATTCTTGAATCACAATTCTTTAATGGTTGCTTCCACATAATTTTCTTCATGGTACTTTATTTTCTTGTATATCTAATATTTTTCACTGTGACATTATATTTGATAATTTTTCCTCTATTAAATTTTGAATTCCTAACTTACAAAAGTGTCTACAGGTGGTTTTCAGATTACTTCTTATAAAGTTCCAATAGGTTCATGTGTAGAGAAGTATTTTAAATGAATTTCAAGCCTTGTGATTCCCATATTCTGCCAGTGAGTATTCTTAATTGCTAACAACTGAGACCCGCTCTGACTGATTTAAACAAAACCCAACTTATAAAGGACATTGGGATTGTCAGAGTGCCTTGAAAGGACTGGAGATCAGCCTTGGGTGCTGCAGAGCCAGAGCAGTTTCTAAATCATGCTGCACAACTGTTTCCATCAAGGCCACAGGCAATACCACTTTAACTACTAATACCACTCATTCTTGATATTGGGTGCAGTTGCTGGATTTTTAATCACCGTTACCTGTGGAAAGTAGAGTTACATGGCGGCTGCTGCTGCTGCTGCCACAGTCCTCGCCAGCAGGGACACCACATAGCATTCACTTCTGATTTGACATCTAGTCAAATCTGGCAGAAGTACATCTGTTTGGGAGGGCCAGGTCATATGGTCACATGTGTACACAAGCTGCAAAGATGGGATAGCCGGGAAATTGATTTTTGTCTTCTTCATGGGACAGGCTCCCTATCTATTACCCAGGCTACCACAGCACACAGGTTCCAAAACGTGGGAATGTGATTCACATTCTGGGCAACCCAAAAGAATAACACATGTCCTGAACATACACCACAGGACAGCATGCATTTGGTCAAGTCTTATGATGTAAATTTTCACCGGAGACTTTTTTCATTTATCCCAGAATGTGAGATAGCTATAATATGTAGTTCAGTATGTATGTGTTTGTAGGGGAGGGATCGGATCAATGCACCATGTCTTTGGAAAATGGATGCAGGTGATTATACTCATGGTGAGGTGAGGCTGAAGGGATGGGCTGAAATATTCCTTTGCCAAAGTGAGAAAAAGGAATTTAACCATAGTGTGTTTGCAACTTTCAACCATACCCCATTTCTGCTCTAAGGAAGCGACAGGTGTGTGGCTTTTCTGTGAACTTTGCCCAAATTTCAATATAGTTCTAGGTGGTCATGTTCAGAAAGTTGCACCGTTTGGGCTGGTGCTCCTGGCAGAAGTGGCTAACAGTGTGGACTTGGGAGGCCAAGCATCACATTCTGGCTTCACCGCTTACTAACTGTAGGACTGTGCACAAATTCCATAATATTTCTGTTGGTCTCAGTCCTCTCATGTGTAAAATGGATGTAATCACATTATCTGCAAAAGAAGGGCATTGTGAGAACAAGTGAAAGAATGTAGTTGTGCATTATCTACCATATGTCCTACATTCTCTTGTATTATCTCCTGGAATTCCAACACCTCTTCTGTTGACAAGAGTATGTTCCTGAAACACCAAAGCTGGGCCGTAAAGACAGATTCATTTATATGTTCAAGAATGAAGCTTACGTGGCCAGGAAATCTTTAAACACCACTTTTGTGTTTGCAATTAAAGTACAATGTAGGAAAGCAGAGAGATTTGGAAAAATCTAAATGAAATATACAGGGATATACAGGGTCTCTGTGGTGAAGAAGCTCCCCTCTGAGGGGTCGTGAGCCCCGAAATAAACTATGATCATTTTCTTTACTCAGCCACATATACTACTGTTTTATAATTTTAACTTAAAGATTAATATGTGCTTTAAACTCAAAGCTTCATATTTTTGAAGCCAAACATAAAATTTCTAATGAAAAATTCTTGATGGTGATGATCATTTTAAAATTTTTATAATGTGCGTACAACTTCAATCCTCTGGGTTCTATGTTTGGAATTAAACCCTCAATCTCTGTGTCTTATAAGTTTTTCATGATATCTCTATGTAATTAATGCCTTTAAGGAAAATGAAACAGGAGACCCAGATACATTTGAATTTCAGGCCGTTAAAAAATAATATTTTAGCATAAGTGTATCTCACACAATATTTGAATACATTAAGAACATACAAATATATATATAATATATTAAAATATATATTATATATAAAAATATAATATAAAATATATAATATATAAAATATAATGTATAGAATTATAATATATAATATCTAGTATATAATATATAAAATATATAATATATACATATATAAAATATATATACACACACACACACACATATCCCACTTTACTAAAATAAGTAACTAAAATGGACATCACCAGACTAAAGTGAGAGGGACACACTAGGGACATAATTATACAAAAATACTCTTTGCTTACCTGACATTAAAATACAGTGGGGCATCTGTACTTTTTCTGGCAGCCTTAGTCAAGCAGGCACATCTAGGCACTCCTGATGCTATCAGTCTCTCCTTTGACAGCCTCCATGTTAAGTTAGAAATGCAGCCAGAAGTCAGAAGTCACTATACCCACCCTAGAATTCAGGGATTTAAACTCCTCCCTATTTTACTCATTTCTTTTAGCCCATTGGGATTTTTTAATGTCCTTTACTAAATGTATTCATTTAAAAATATTTTTATTCCCTTTATATGAATGAATATATGCTAGTCCACTTGTAAATTAATCCACAATGATAAACTCAGTTCACTCTCTACCTATAAAGGAGCTAGAACACTCTCAATATCACTGAAGCCCTGTGTCCTCTGAAGCTGATGGCTTCACCTGCCCTTCCCACAGGTCACCACTGTCCTGAAATGTGGGTGTCTTATTCACTCTTTTTTGAATGATTTATCCCATATGTGTATATCCCTACAAAATAATTTTATTTAGTTCTGCATGCCTCTTTCCTTTTCTAATGGTATGATACTTTATGCATTTTTCTGCAACTAGCTTTTTTTTTTTGTTTAGTTCAAAATTCTGTTTCTGAGATTTACAGTCTTAGCTGTGGTTCTTCTAGAAGCTGTGTGTGGAAAGTTCTGAGAATGCTGGTAGGTAAATGTGGGAGTGACACAGGAAGGGGAGACAATTAAGAAAGAGTGCACATGGAGGATTCAATCACGGTGGGTGATGCAGGCTTAATTCTGCCAGGTAATTCTGGGAAATGATGCAAAACAGGAGCCTTAGAAGCATCCTGCTGAGAGGAAAGGAGTCAGGATAGCTGGGTTCCCCCTCTGGAGAGGAGCTAGTGAGGAGGAGCTACGTGCGGGTTCTTATTTCTTCGCACCCCGGCAGGGCTTCTTGCTGCAGTTCTGAGGTTGGGGGATGAGCCCTCCTGCACAGAGGGGAAGACACTGGCCGCTAAAAATTGGCTGAAGCAAAGCACACTGGAAGGTTGAGAGAACTTCTCTCGAAGAATCTTGAGGTACAAATGACAAAGGTTTATTTCTCCTCACATAACCAAATGATATAACATAAAAAATATACACTTTGGAAATTTTGATCCAGGCTGAACTGCTTACTGCAAAAAGATTTTGACTAATCTCCTTGAGTGTGTTCTTTTTCTCATATGCAATGTAGGGATATTCATCGTATTTATACGTTGTGGTTATGAGAGTTAAACATGGTCATCTATGTAGGACGTGATGCATTTGAGTCAAAGAGCCCATAATATCATTGTTCTCCTCTTACTGTTACAAAACCAGGTTTTCTCCTCAACCACTACCCGATGGCTAACAGTGACCCTATCATTGAGCCGTAGCCAACGGGATGTCAGGGAAAGCGTGCTATTTCCAAGCCTGGCTCATGAGTTTCCATTGTGCTATGTTCCTATTCAGCTGGCTGCGAGAGAGAGAATCTCCACAGAGAACTTGCAAACTGAAGATGGCTTGGGGGTGCGATTCGCTGAGCAAAGAATAAACTGCTATTTATTTCTTTCACATTATACACTTAAGAGCTAATTGTTACAGTAGATTGCGCTAACCTAAATAAAACAATATTTGTTATTTAGAAGTTCATGGCTGGAGGCAGGATTCTTACACCAAACCCTAGATGAAGTATTTTATTTATGAGTTACTGAATTACAATGTAATGAATTGTAAAAAGGGTTTATGGCATATCTACTTTTTTGTGTACTTAAATAAGATTGTTTTCAAAATAAAGGTTTTTAGCATTTAGTATTTGAAACCAAACATAAAAAGAATATGTATAATTAATGGAATTTGGTAAAGAACAATTAAGAGACATAGCTCAGTTGTTCATTATAATTTGCTTCTCAGTTGCAACTGCAGGATGTATTTCTAGGAAAAGATATTGATTGATTCCAACACCTACCTTCTTCACATGTGTTCCTATGTTAGTCATGGCAATCTCATTTCCCTTGCCAGTGAATGATTTAGAAATGGTCAAAGAATATAATTTCTGTCAATTCTTCCCTCAAAACACTTCCCTGAGAACAAAATCACACAAGAAGATATTCTGTCTCTGCTAACTGTTGTGATGTAGGCAGGTGAACACTGGAAATCTGGCGTCCCACTCATGACCATGAAAAACTGAGCTGAGATCCAAGCAGACGTGTAGAAGGATGAAGAGAAATCAGGGTCTTGATGATGGCTTTAAGCTTAAGCACTTGGGCCATCAAGCCTGGAACTTCTCTTTTCAGGACTTCTTGTTATATGAGATAACACAATTTTCTCATTGTTTACACTGGCTTGGACTGTGGTTTTCTGTTGCTAGCAGCAGGATGCAACTTCAGTTTTCCATCATTTTCACCAGGTTTATGAAGAACATTCAGGAGTGTGATGGTTAATAGCGTCAGCTTGATTGGATTGAAGGATACAACTGGATTGGATTGATCCTGGGTGTGTCTGCGAGGGTGTTGCCAGAGGAGATTAACAGTTGAGTCAGTGGGCTGGGAAAGGCAGACCTACCCTTTATTTGGGTGGGGACAATCAGCTGCCAGTGCATCTGGAATATAAAGCGGGCAGAAAAATGTGAAAAGAGAGACTGCCCTAGCTTCCCAGCCTACAGCTTTCTCCCATGCTGGATACTTCCTGCCCTTGGAACATCAGACTTCAAGTTCTTTAGTTTTGGAACTCAGACTGGCTCTCCTTGTTCCTTAACCTGCAGAAAACGTGTATACATATATATTCCATTAGTTCTGTCCTTCTAGAGAACCCTGCCTGATACAAGGAGCAAATAAAAACAAGATGCCTTTTCTTGAAGTTTTTCAAGCTGGTTATCACTTATTCTCTATTTGCTAATGGTTGTATTTAAATAGCAAGGGGGCACATTCTAGAAGCACGGCATGCTTGACAAAAGAAAAATCTTTATGTTCTTATTCTTAATTTGCGGTGATAAGGATGGGCAGTAAAGAAACTGCTTCACATAAAAGTATAAGCAGTCACTGTCACAGTCATCAAATGAGACACTGAGCTATGTGTTCACGGATTTCTGCTTTATGATTTTTCCAAGGTGAACTGACAAGCCTAGATTTCTCGACAATTGAGTCAAAGCGGGGCATCTTCTTAATATGCATATGAATACTACCAGTCACTTTTCAGGGAAAACCTAATACCTAGCATACTTATTAAATGTCTAACATTTTTTTTTTTAACTGGTCTTTCCAAAGTTAAGTATTAAATAAATGAGCTCTTGCCCGGATCTCAGTGGAAGGAAGAAAGAAAAAACATCATGCATGTGTGTGTGAATGTGTGTATTTCTCATTGAGGCTCCTGTTGTTTCTATTAATTGGTTGTAATTTTAGACACATATAGATAATGTAAACTGTGCAATATATAATTTTCCAACAGTTCTGCAGTATATCTTAACAGATTATAAAGAGCCATTTTATATTATAAAATACTGTAAACAGTTCTTTTTTAAAATAAAATGTAAACCTGTAAGTATCTGGAAGTATTGTAAATTTAGTCCTTTTGAGAAAATAGGTCAGCACCATCTGAGTACACAGTTGCACAGTCTGTTTTTTGCCAGGAGAGTGGGCGGGATTTGTATCAGGGTATTCTCTGAGTTAAACAGAGACAAGATATTGTCAGGAAGTAGAACCACAGCAAAAAGGAAAGGAGATAGCATGAACTGGAATCAGGTTAGGATGAGTATGGAAATGAGAAATTTGAAAACTGGTTTCAAATGCCTGCCAAGAGTTAGGAGGTCAGGTACAAAGAAGGTTGGACACAGGAAGGTTAAGGAAATAAAAGTCTCATGTTTACAAATGGAAACTGGAAGAGCCTCGTAGAACCTTAAGAATCTGCCTGCATCTGGTCGTGTCTTCTTCATCACACTCAAGCTCAAATGTTAACTTTCAGCATCACTAGTTTAACAATTGTCTTAAAAGTCACTAACAAAGTATGCTTCTTTGTGCCTCTGTGGATGTCCTACAGAGTTTGTTTCTTTAAAAAATAAACTTTATTTTTTAGAACAGTTTTAGGCTTGTAGCAAAATCAAGCAATTAAGTACAGAGTTCCCATATATCCCCTGCCTTCACCCTCCATATCAACATTCCCCACAAGAAAGGTGCAATCGTTCTACTCGGTAAACCTACAATGGCACATTACAACCCAAAGTCCATACTGTATGTTAGGGTTCACTCTTTGTGTTGTACATTTTTTGATTTTGGACAAATGTATGATGTTCTGTATTTGTCATTGTAGGATTGTGCAGGATAGTCTCCCTATCCTAAAATCTTCTGTGCTTCAGCTAATCCTCTTTACTCACCCCCATCCCCTAGTAACCACGGTCTTTGTTACTGTCTCCATAGTTTTGTTCTTTCCAGAATGTTATATAGATGAAATCACACAATACGTATCCTTTTCTGATTGGTTTCTTTTACTTATTAATGTGTATTTCAGTTTCCTTCAGGTCTTTTCAGGGCATTGATAGCTCTTTTCTTTTTAGTTCTGAATAATATTTTAATTGTACTGCAGTTTATTTATCCATGTACTTCTTGAAGGACATCTTCGTTGCTTCCAAATTTTGGAAATTATGACTAAAGCTGCTGTGGACCTTAATGAGCAGGTGTATGTATGTTTTCAACTGATGTGTGTAAATACCAAAGAGTATGATGGTTGTGTCATATGATGAGAACATGTTACATTTTGAAGGAAGCTGCCAAATGGTCTTCCAAATTTTCTGTACCATTTTGCATTCCAACCAGCAGTGAATGAGAGTTCCTGTTTTTCCACATCCTCCCCAGTATTGGGTGGTGTCAGTATTCTGGATTCCGTCTTCTAACTGATGAGTGCTGATATCTCGTGGTTATAATTTGTGGTTCTCTGATGACATGGGATGGGGAGCATGCTGTCTTATGCTTATTTGCCATCTGTATTTTGTGTGTGTGTGAGTGTCTGTTCAGATCTTTTGTCTATTTTTAAATCAGCGTTTTTGTTTTCTTATTGTTGAGCTTTTTAAGAGTTCTTTGTGTATTTTGGATACCAGTTCTTTACCATGTGTGTATCTTGCAAATATTTTCTCCCAGTCTGCAGCTTGTTTTGCCAGTCTCTTGACAGAGGCTTTGGAAGAGCAGAAGTTTTAAAATTTAATAAAGTCCAACTTATAAATTCTTTCTTTCATGGATTGTGCCCGCCTTTGGTGTCATCCACCAAAAACCTTGCAAAATCCAAGATCATCTAGAATTTCTCCTATGTTGTCTTTTAGGAGTTTCATAGCTTTGCATTTTACATTTAGGTCTATGACCTATTTTGAATTAATTTTTATAAAAGGTCTAACCTAATAGTTTTATAGAAATTTAAAAATTTTATTACATGAAATTTTCACAGATGGCTGCATGGTTTATTTAGTATTAGGAAGCATTTTTCTTTTTCTTATGACATGCCACATAAGTAGGAGATAAAGATTTGGTTTTCAGTTAATCATGAAGGAAAAGCCAAGACCCTGAATATCTGCTTAATTATCTCAGTTAATTACCTGTTCCTAAGTGTTCATTCTAGTTCACTCTTTCTAAAACTATTTAATGTTTTAGAGGGGATTCACTGAAGTTAGAGAATCAATCAGAGAGCTTGCTGTTTGAAAAGATTAATTACTGCCAAAATTACTCTTTACTCTTACGCTCCGTTGAGGTTATTATGCCCTATCTCATAGATGAGAAAACTTGTAATCAGAGAGTTTATGCCAAGGTCTCAAAGCAAGAATGTGGTGTGATGGTCACCAAAGCCCATAGTTTTTCTACAGCTTCCCAATCCATCTCAGTGTAGCAGGAAATTGAAATTGTCTTGGGCAGGACATTTACAAATTTTCCTATTTTCTTTCTTGGCTAAACTCCTACCCACTTTCAGTTTTTCTCATTGATTTTCTCTTCAATGATTTTTATTCTAAAGCACTACTTGATTTCCATCATAAGAAAGTATGGTCATTTTGTTTGTTTACCTCCTCCAGTATTTTGTTCCAAAAAGAAACTCTCTTCAACAAATAACATAAATGTCTTATTTTTGAAGAGACAATGAAATGATAAATGAGATTCATCAAGTTCAATTCGTTAATCTAGCTGAATGAATAAGACAAAAAACACAAGTCTATCTATAATTAAATGTTATTTGCGCCGGCATGTGACTAGCACAGTACTACACCATGCAGAACACAAGAAAATTGCTGTGCACGTGTTTCAGCCTCACTAAGACTGTAGTCTATTCCAGGAATTAAGAAAAACAGCATACAACATGTTACTTGACTGCTGGGTGATACGTATAGACTCCAAGTGCAGAAGGAGCGTGTGGAAATTTAAAAACAATTCACATGTTATAACTTTCGATGTTACTTTTTCTTGAATTATTTTATATTAGGATAATTGTAAACTTGAGAAATAGGTACAATTTTTATGTACTTTTACGAATGCAGAAACTGAGATTAAGTGAAATAAATGATGTAAATGATGTGACTACTCCTACTACAGTAGTAGGAAACAGTTGAGCCAGGACTGAAACCTAAATCTCATTGTAGCTTTTTTTTTTCCTCCACACTCCTGGAAACATCTGCGGGATTACAATCCTTGTGGTAGGTTCCTGAAGTGTGTAGTTCTTGTATTGAATATTAAATGATTTTAGAGATTTAAATGAGCATTGGTAACAGGGAAAAAAATGAAGACAAGAGAATAGAATTGAGGCAGGTTATGAATCAATGTGTTGCTTCTAATAAGTTAAATGCCCTGCACAGCCTGAGTGGTTTATGATTGAGAATAATGGTGAATAATGTTGTATTGTACAAACAACAATTTATACTGGTTATTGGTTTGCATTTTCAGTTTCTAATATTGTGTCATTTACTGCTTCTGAATTATTGGGATATATTAATATGTTATCTGAGTATATATATATAAGCAAACGATGCTGAAAAAATGCTAAAGGCATTGTGATTCATAGCTGCTATATTTCTGAAATAGTGTACTTATAGAGAACCCAACAAAACCCAAGCATAGACTCTATACACCTAGGTGTTTTGTTTTGTTGTTGTTGTTTTAGTTAAAGATGAAATATAATTATCTCAAGAGACCCAGCATCCATAATGTGATATAAAATAAGAGAAAAAAATGGCACGGAACCTAAAACGTTATCCACAGATCAGTGATTTATTGACATATCTGATTCAGCAAAAAGTTAGCTTTAGAAAATTGAGTACCCTGGAGAAGACTCAATAGTTTCACAAGCATAATAATAAATCTAAATTTTAGGAAAGTAATGGTTATTTACTTCACAGGAGACTATTCCAAAGTTTTCCACTTAGTTGAAATATTAAAACTCTGAATAAATCTCTCAAATGAATACTGTGCAAGGATATCCCACTACATCCTTATTTCTCCTCCTTAGTGATGTAAAGAGGCAATCAGAAGGCAATAAAGTACATTTGAAATATGGTTACTCATCAGAAAGTGTGATAGCCAAGAGAATAAAAATTATTTTAAAGCACTTAGCAAATCAAAAATGCTGTACAAATGCTAAGTAACGGGGCGAAACTTGCCAGGTGGGCAACATATAATTTGTTAAGTAATTCAGAATGTATTTTGTTCTCTAAGGGAGAACTAGCTGGATTTCAGTAGCAGAATTCAGAATGAACCAGTGTAATATGAAGAGCCACTGCAGGGTGTGTGTTTTTGGCTATTCCTATGATAATGCAGAGAAAGGTAACAGATAAACTATTTCAGTTATTTTCTTTAAAAAGTCTATATCATAGAAGGTGGGCAGTTTTCATTGTATTCAATTTAATTAGGGTTTACTCATTGCTCAGTGTATTAGACCATTCTCACATTGCTATAAAGAAATACCTGAGACTGGGTAATTTATAAAGGAAAGAGGTTTAATTGACTCACAGTTCCACGTGGTTGGGGAAGCCTCAGGAAACTTACAATCATGGTGGAAGGTGAAGGGGAAGAAAGGCACCTTCTTCACAGGGTGGCAGGAAGGAGAAGTGCACAGTGAAGTGGGGGAAAAGCCCCTTATAATCAGATATTGTGAGAACTCACTCACTATCACGAGAACAGCATGGAGGTAACTGCCCCTGTGATTCAATTACCTCCCACTAGGTCCCTCCCACAACACATGGGAATTATGGCAACTAAAATTCAAGATGAGATCTGGGTGGGGACACAGCCAAATGGTATCATCTACTATACATTAAATACTATGCTTGGTTACGAAAATAATAAAAATTAGACGTCATAGGCCCCTCTCATCTTGAGGGGGATGACAAATATATAAATGGAAAATTATTATGGAATGTGTTAAGACTGTGTCTCAGTTTGTTTTGTGCTTCTTATAACAAAACACCTGAGACTGGGTAATTTATCATGAACAGAAATTTATTGTTTACAATTCGGGAGGCTGGGAAGTCCAAAATTGAGGGTCTGGCGTTTGACAAGTGTCTGCAGTGTCATCCCATGGCAGAAGGGCAAAGAGAGGGCAAAAGATACAAGGGGGCCAAACTCATCCATTCATAACTAACCAACTCCTGAAATCAGCCAACTCCCAAGGTAATAGCATTAATCCATTGGTGAGGATGGAGCCCTCATGGGCCTAATCGCTTTTCATTAGTTTCCACCCCCCCAACACTGTTGCAGTAGGGATTAAGTTTCTAACACATGTGTTAGGGCAGACACATTTAAACCATAGCAGACTGTAAGACAATTCTTCAGCTGTGGAAGCACAGAAACCAGTACCACTCCCCTAACCTGACTACTCTCGGGGCAAGAACTGGGAATAAGTAACACCCTGGGTTTGTTGTTCTTGTTGAGGTGATGGTTTTGTGATCTCTTTCAATTCCTAAATCATCTTCAGTTGAGATTGCTGAAATTGTACCTTAGTGATAATTTTGTGGGTAAGAAAATAATTTGTCACAAATATTAGAACACATTGTGAGAAGCTTACATTTATAAACCATGTACTCAGCTCTAAGAAAATCAGAAATTATAAATTATGCATATTCTGATTATTTCTGTAACTTAGAATAGACAGCATATTAATACATTTTTTTTTAAAGTAGGGACCCACTGGTACTCCTTTTGTTTGTATTTTAGAGGATCTTTTTGATGTATTATATAAGAGCATTTTTTCTAGTTGTACTTTCTGCAGACTGGTACATTGTCACATTGCATAACTTTTTATTATACTACCTATTTAAGTTGGATAGATATAATTACCTCAGACTTCTGAAGAGAAAAAGAAAACTCTTCAATGTAATTTCTAAATATTAAACTAAAGATCTAATTGCAAATAAATAAGTAATTTTTAGAGCTTGGCTTTTTTTCTAAATCTAGAAGCCTGGCCTTATAATAAAACAGATTGTTGCTATCTTATAATTAATAAATACATAATTTACATTTTTTCCAAATAAAAATCAAATTTGATTCCTCTGGCATTGGCCTTAAATCATAAAGAAATTCATTCTGGTTGTGTGCAGTGGCTCACGACTGTAACCCCAACACACTGGGAGGCCAAGTTGGGAGGAGAGCCTGAGCCCAGGAGTTTGACACAGTCTGGGCAACATAGGAAGACCTTGCCTATCCAGAAAAAAAAAAAAGTCAGGCGTGGTGGTGTGTCCCTGTGGTCCCAGCTGCTTAGAAGGCTGGAGGATCACTTTATTCTGGGAAGTCGAGGCTAAAGTGAGTTGTGATCATATCACTGCACTCCAGTCTGGGTGACAAAGCGAGACCCTGTCTCAAAAAAAAAAAAAAAAAAAAAAAAAAAAAAAAAATTATTCTGATAACTTTCTTCTCTTCCTCTGTGTAATTACTTATTTACCACTCATTTTGATCCTGTTTGAAATTTTAGGATCAACTTTTGGCATCTGATTAATTAAAAACCAGAGATGCAGCTTATGTGATTTTCAAGACTCTCTGATGTGCTAAAATTTTTCTTATGTTGTTTATACTTACTTTAAAAAATGGAATCCTGGCAGCAAATAATACCACAATCTGTCAATAATACCCGTAGGGTGGATGGTGGGGCAGCAAATTGATGACAACGGCTATAATCAATAGTGTGGGAGTCAGTCATGTTACACGAATTATTTAGTTTTATATTTCTTCCTTAGGAAAGAAAATCCAGTGGTGGAGCAAACAAATGTTCTCATTACATCCTGTCACTCATCTCTAACCACACATTATTGGGTGGTTATTTAGAGAAAGATTATATCTAGAGGAACAAGTACGAACTCTATGGCTTTCCAATAAAACACTGCAAAACTTTTAAAGAGCAGGTTTCCAGGGAAAGATCAACCCCCGGGTTCCCTAGTAAAGTTTACTATCTGTAAGTCATGCTGAGCAGTATTTTCTTAAATGATAGCTTTGCACAGATCCTTTTAGAGGGTAGACAGAGTCGGAGGAAAAATACGAAGCCAAAGCTTGCTGACCAAAGGGCAAGAAGCTCCATTTGAGACTGGAAATTCATTATGGGCAATGAATAAACTAGAGATGGCTCCTGCTCATCCACTCTTCCTGGGGTCTGCAACCAGAATAGAGCATTCTTTTGCAAATAAAAAGGAAATGTGAAAAAAGAAATGAGAAAGACAACTTTCCTCTTCTTTCTCTTCACAATACTCTGCTCTAATTGGCTCTGTTCAAGAATGAAACACAGGACAAACACGCATCAGGTCAACAGAAGAGGAGAGGATCATGAAGAAGAAAGAATGATGAAAAAGGAAAGAAGATAGTATCTTCAGGGGTTTAACAAACAAGAGTTTTTATATTGTTCTGTGCCTCTTTATGAAAGAACTAAAGACAGTACAGTGGAAGAGGGTCTTGGGAACTCAACCGGCCAGCAGAATTAGCTGGGTCAGGCTTTCAATTCTGTCTAAGGAACTATAGGATGACCACATCCTAAGACAGGAATATGGGCCCCTAACAACTGCCAGCTGAACTTCAGGTCAGAAAAGTAGGCAATGCTGAGTGCACAACGAACTGCCGAAGTAAGAAGGTTTCTTCTTAACCTTCTTGGTGCCCAAAAAAGACTGAAGGTGTCCTCACTCCACCATGGTCTCAATTCCCACTCTTAAATGAGTGTGTTGTTATGAAAATAAAGTCCAGGTAAATTCTATAGCTATTTCATCTGTCTGACCCATTCCTCCTAACCAGATGATGTCCCCTAGTCCTCTTCATAACGGAAATTCTGGAGCCCCCACTGCTCCAAATTGGGTGCCATACTTAAAATAGAAAGGATTCTATATAGTTCTGGGGGCATAGAATAATAAGTCAAATATTTTACGATTATGGAAATGAGCATCCACTGAGCCGATTATATTCAAGAGTGCAGGGTACATGAGGCCATTTCTAAAGCAGATTCTGCTACAAACCCCACTGTGTGCTGCCTTCTCATTACCCCATATGTTAGCTAAGTGAAAACTGGTAAAATGAAAATCAAAGGACAAGTGTTATTTAAAAAAAAAAACAAAAAAACAAAAAGTCACCGGAAAGCACCCTGCAGGCTGTCCATAAAAAGTTGAGCAGCGATTTTGTGTTGGGGATTGTGGTGAAACAGAGTTGTGTGTGTCAGAGTAGGTGTCTGTATTTGGAGGTAGGAAGAAACTGTTGACAGATTGCAAGGTTTTTAGTCATGATATAATAGCACGGACTCTCTCCAGTTCCCTCACTGAATTGCCACCCAAGCATCTCAAGGAGAGGAAAAGGTATAAACCAGGTCCGCTGAATCAGTCAGCTCTGTCTGGAGAATTAAAACACATTGATTAAAGTTCAGAAAAAGAGACAAGGTATACAACTAGGGTTTTCTGCATTTAGATGAGATCAGCTCTGTGAAACAGTAAAATTTACATATTACCCTATTTCTGCTGATGAGCTCAAAATGGCATTATTATTAGGCATGAAATGGCCATTGTCAATTCACCTCCTGCTGACATATCTTGTAATAGCATATTTATTCTGTGATCAAACTAGTAAATAACTCCAAAATTGTTTCACCTAAAAGTCAGTTTCTACTATTATGCACAAATTCTTAGAAGTTAGGATTTTTTAAATATTCCAATGTAATATGGTTAATAACACAGAGATAGAAGCTATTTTTCTGTGAGAGTTGGCAACTAAAATTTTGGCAACTAAAATATTTCCACTAATTTCCTGTAAAAATAGCAAATATCAGGGTTTATCCTAAAAGGCAATTGGGCACATGATTTTCATACTTGGAAACCTTATGACAATGGTTTTAAGAGAAACTGGGAACTTTATATGAACTAATTCTAATCTATTACTTTATGTCATCTCATGGCATCTTAATTTGCATATTATTGAAAATAACTGAATTTTGATACAAGGGAAACAGCTGAAAGACAAACTAATTATGCTTCAGGAGTTATGAATCTATATAAAAAGCTTTTGCCCTCTTTCAAATGACTTGTTTTTATTATTCCTTCTTAGTAGGCACTTGTTCTGGTATAGGCAGACCCATGGAGTCACATTTCTTAACTAATTCATTGATTAAAACAGCAGGTATATAATTGCCTTATAGGATATTAACATATCTTACTTAACAAAAGGGCCTGTGGTCAAAAAAGTCAAGAATGAAAAACGTATCACAAACTTTTTTAAAACTATAAATTGCAGAGTCACTTTTATATGCTAATGTGAATTACAAGTACATATGGAATACCCACATACTCTTTATATTTTATTTTATACCAATTTATTAGGGATCTAGTTTCCCCCACATTTTCATTTTCATATTATTTTTAAAAATTGTAATCTAATGACAGAAAGGTAAATCTCATTGTTTGATTTTGCAACTGAGATTAGGTGTCACTTATTATGCTAACTAGTCATTCTATTTCTTCTTTGGTAGAGTGTCCATTTCTTGTTTTTACTTCTATTTTTCTGTGTCAATTTCTTTTTTTTTTTTTCTTCAGCACCATTGCCTGGACTTTGTTAGGTGTGTGGGAGTTTAGTTTCTTTTCTTTTATTATTATTATTATTATTATTATTTTACTTTAAGTTCTAGGGTACATGTGCACAACGTGCAGGTTTGTTAAATATGTATACATGTGCCATGTTGGTGTGCTGCACCCATTAACTCGTCATTTACATTAGGTATATCTCCTAATGCTATCCTTTCCCCCTCCCCCCTTCCCTCTCCCCACTCCTCACAATAGGCCCCGATGTGTGATGTTCCCCTTCCCGAGTCCAAGTGATCTCATTGTTCAGTTCCCACCTATGAGTGAGAACATGCGGTGTTTGGTTTTCTGTTCTTGGGATAGTTTGCTGAGAATGATGGTTTCCAGCTGCATCCATGTCCCTACAAAGGACACAAACTCATCCTTTTTTATGGCTGCATAGTATTCCATGGTGTATATGTGCCACATTTTCTTAATCCAGTCTGTCACTGATGGACATTTGGGTTGATTCCAAGTCTTTGCTATTGTGAATAGTGCTGCAATAAGCATATGTGTGCATGTGTCTTTATAGCAGCATGATTTATAATCCCTTGGGTATATCCCCAGTAATGGGATGGATGGGTCAGATAGTGAGTGTTTCTAGTACTAGATCCTTGAGGAATTGCCACACTGTCTTCCACAATGGTTGAACTAGTTTACCGTCCCACCACCAGTGTAAAAGTGTTCCTATTTCTCCACATCCTCTCCAGCACCTGTTGTTTCCTGATTTTTTAATGATTGCCATTCTAACTAGTGTGAGATGGTATCTCATTGTGGTTTTGATTTGCATTTCTCTGATGGCCAGTGATGATGAGCATTTTTTCATGTGTCTGTTGGCTATATGAATGGTTTCTTTTGAGAAGTGTCTGTTCATATCCTTGGCCCACTTTTTGATGAGGTTGTTTGTTTTTTTCTTGTAAATTTGTTTGAGTTCTTTGTAGGTTCTGGATATTAGCCCTTTGTCAGATGAGTAGATTGCAAAATTATTGCAAAATTATTGCATTATTATTTTCAGCCTTACCATAGTCTTCTGATTTGAAGTATACTTGTGCAGGTAATGCTTTTGTATTTCAATATTTTAACCCTGCTTGACAAGTCAATGTTATTTGAGATAATAATTTGATACTTATATTTATTAGTGTCAATCATCATTGCTCTTATTATTGATACTGGATATTTTCTGTTTGTAAGACTTTCTCTTGTTTAATGTTTTTCTTTTCATTTCAGCTTTTTGCTCCATTATTAGAATTCCCTCTTTTTGATTCTTCTAGTGATCTGAATATTCTCCATCCTATTCCAATTATTTTAGCAGATGTTTAAAAAATTTAAGCATACCACAGTTAAGTATCAAATCAAGGACTATCTAGCATCTTAAACTAATGTCTTTTTTCAAAGAAATGCTTTCTTAACAGTTGCAATAATCATTCTGGCTGTAATTGCTATTGTGATGTATTTTTATATTATTTCTCCCATCTTATGATTTTTTTCTCTTGGAGTCCTTTCTCATTTTTTCCAAAATAAATCTTCAAGTTACTGAGTTTTTAATCCAATTAGGGGAATAAATAATAGTCTTTCTTTGTACTTTTATATCTGGAATGTCATCATTTTATCCTCAAATTTCAATGAGAGTTCAAACATACTATTTTAGATTCTAGCAGATTTTCCTTCAGAATTTTAAAAATGTGCCTTCCCTAGATTTCTGTATAAGAAATGGAAATATCATTCTTATACTTTGGAGTAATTTATTTTTCCTTAACCTTTTTATTTTGAGGTAATTATAGACTTGCGTGCAGCTGTGAGTAATAACAGCGATGAGAGGTAGGGAAAATGACAGATAGGAGACAGGATTAAATTGCAGCTCTCACTTGGACGGACAGAGCAGTGTGTGAAGACTTGCATCATGAACTTTTGCTCCAAGAACTACTGCAGGAATATATCCGGAAAGCTGAGAGAATCCATAGACCCTTTGAAAGAAGCCGATTCCTCCTGTAGGACCCGGGAGACAGCCCAAATACTTTGAATGGCCAAACTGTGAAAGTGGGAAAGGGATCGATCATCTGCCCCTAAACACTCACCCTCACTGGGGCACCTGAAGGCCTAGATCACAGGAGAAGGATATGATCTTACCTGGAACTGAGTTCATTTAGAAAGCTGAGTGAAATACAGGGGTAGAGGAAACGCAGGAAAAGCCCTGTGGGCTCTCTGGGTCCCCAGGGAAGCCATTTCTGACTTCACAGGAGTCTTTGGGGAGGGCTGCCAGAGGAACTGGGAAGAGACCACAGGGAGAAGGAAACCTCCAACTGAACTTTGTAACAATTCCAACCGAAGGCAAAGTCTCCTGGCCAGAGCTCAGGGAAGGGCATGAATCCAGTGTGCAGACTCAGCAGGCAGGGAGGCGTGAAAGCCCTGCTTGCTTTCTCAGCCGGGAAGCTGCTAGCCTGGGGCAAGTTTTCAGCCCTGCTCTCCCACTGCCTGGAAACAAACTCAGTGCTGTTCTGGGGGCACAGTGGAAATGAGACTGGACTTTTGGATTGTGTGGGAGCTGAGTGAGGCCTGTAACTGCTGGCTTTCCCCGACTTCCTCAACAACCTACATGACACAGCAGAGGCAGCCACAATCCTCCTGGGAACATAACTCCATTGACATGGAAACCACAAGCCCATGCCCCACAGGAGCCGCAGCAAGCCCCACCCAAGGAGAGTCTGAGCTCAGACATGCCTAACTCTGACTGCACCTGATGGTCTTTCCCTACCACCCTGGGAGCTGAAGACAAAGGTCATATTATCTCAGGAGTTCCAGGGTCCTGCTTACTTCCTGATCTTCCCTATACTACCAGAGCTGATGCTCTCTTGAAAGTGTCACCTCCTGGCAAGAGGTAAACCAGCACAAAACTAGTGCACTAAAGAACTATAACTAAGGACCCAAATAAGAGTCCATTTCACTTCCCTGCCACCTCCACCAGAGCAGGTGCCAGTATTCATGGCTGAGAGACCTGAAGATGGTTCATATCACAGGACTCTGTGCAGACACCCTCAGTGCCAGCTCAGAGCCAGGTAAGACTGTGGTTAGCTAGATCAAAAAGAAAAATAACAATCACTACAGTCTGGCTCTCAGGAAGCCACATCCCTAGGGAAAGGGAGAGAGTACTACATCAAGGGAGCACTCTGTGGGACAAAAGAATCTGAGCAACAACCTCAAGCCCCAAATCTTCCCTCTGACATAGCCTACCCAAATAAGAAGGAACCAGGAAAACAACTCTGGTAATATGGATCATACTAGCTCACCAGCAATGGATCCAAAAAAATCACAATAGCTCACCAGCAATGGATCCAAACCAAGAATAAATCCCTGAATTAACTGAAAAAGAATTCAGAAGGTCAATTATTAAGCTAATCAAGGGGGCATCAAAGATAGGTAAAGTCCAACTTAAGGAAATAAAAAAATGATTCAAGATATGAGGGGAGAAATCTTCAGTGAAATAGATAGTATAAATTTAAAAAATCACACCTTCAGGAAATAAAGGACACACTTAGAGAAATGCAAAATGTACTAGAAAGTCTCAGCAATAGAATCGAACAAACAGAAAACAGGACTTCAGAGCTTGAAGACAAGGTTTTTGAATTAACCCAATCCAACAAAAAGAAAAAAATTTTTAAAAATGAGCAAAGACCCCAAGAAGTTTGGGACTATACCTAAGAATAATTGGCATTCCTGAGGAAGAAGGAAAATATAGAAGTTTGGAAAACATCTTTGGGGGAATAATTGAGGAAAACTTCTCTGGTCTTGCTAGAAACCTAGATATCCAAATACTAGAAGCTCAAAGAACACGTGGGAAGTTCACGGCAAAAGTATCATCACCTAGGCACATTGTCATCTGGTTATCTAACGTCAAGATGAAGGACATCATCTTAAGAGCTGTGAGGCAAAAGCACCGGGTAACCAATGAAGGAAAACCTATCAAATTAACATCGGATTTCTCAGCAGAAACCTTACAAGCTAGAAGGGATTAGGGTCCTATCTTCAGTCTCCTTAAAAAAAAAAATTATTAGCCAAGAATTTTGTATCCAAATGAAGAAAAGATACCATTTTTTTCCCAGACAAACAAATGCTGAGAGAACTCAAAACTACCAAGCCAGCACTACACAAATTGCTAAAAGGAGCTCTAAATCTTGAAGTAAATCCTGGAAACACGTCAAAACAGAATCTTCTTAAAGCATAAATTTCACAGGACCTATAAAACCAAAACATAAATTTCACAGGACCTATAAAGCCAAAACATAAATTTCACAGAACCTATAAAACCAAAACACGATAAATAAACAAAAAAATCAAGGTATTCAGGCAACAAATAGCATGATGAATGGAATAATACCTCACATCTCAATACCAACATTGAATGTAAATGTCCTACATACTCCACTTAAAAGACACAGAATTTCAGAATGGATAAGAATTCAGCAACCAAGTATCTGCTGCCCTCAAGAGACTTGCCTAACACGTAAGGACTCATATACACTTAGGGTAAAGGAGTGGAAAAAGAAGTTCCATGCAAATAGTCATCAAAAGCAAGCAGGAATAGCTATTCTTACATCAGACAAAACAAACTTTAAAGCAATAGCAGTTAAAGAAAAAGAGGGACATTATATAATGATAAAAAATCCTGTCTAATACGAAAATATCACAGTGCTAAATATATATGCATGTAACACTGCAGCTTCCAAATTTATAAAACAATTGTAGACCTAAGAAATGAGATAGACAGCAACAAAATAATAATGGAGGACTTCTGTACTCTACTGATAGCATTAGACAGTTCATCAAGACAAAAAGTCGACCAAGAAACAATGGATTTATACTATATGCTAGAACAAATGGACTTAACATATATTTGCAGTACATTCTACCCAATAGCTGCAGAATATACATCCTATTCATCAGCGCCTGGAACTTTCTCCAAGATAGACTATGGGATAAGTCATAAGAAACTCAGTAAATTTAAAGAATTGAAATTATATCAAGTACTCTCTCAGAACAGTGGAATAAAACTGGAAATCAACTCCAAAAGCAACCTTTGAAACCATGGGAATTAAAAGACCTCCTGAATGATCATTGGGTTAACAATGAAACAAGATGGAAATTTAAAAATTCTGTGAACTGAACAATAATAGTGACACAACCTATGAAAACCTCTGGGATACCATAAAGACAGTGCTAAGAGGAAAGTTCATAGCCTTAAATGCCTATATCAAAAAGTCTGAAAGAACACAAATAGGCAATCTAAGGTCACACCTCAAGGAACTAGAGAAACAAGAACAAACCCAAATCCAGCAGAAGAAAAGAAATAACCAAGATAAGAGCAGAATAAAATGACATTGAAACCAAAAAGTAAAAAAGATAAATGAAATAAAAAGCTGGTTCTTTGAAAAGGTAAACAAAATTGATAGACCATTAGCAAGATTAACCAAGAAAAGAGAAGATCTAAATAAGCTCAATTGGAAATGAAATGGGAGATATTACAACTGTCACCATAGAAATACAAAAGATTATTTAAGGCTACTCTGAAAACCTTAATATGCATAAACTAGAAAACCTAGAGGTGATAAATAAATTCCTGGAAATATACAACCCACCTACCTTCAATCAGGAAGAATTAGAAACCCTGAACAGTCCAATAACAAGCAGCAAGATTAAAATGGAAATAAAAATATTACCGACAAAAAAGTCCAAGACCAGATGGATTCACAGCTGAATCCTATCAGACATTCAAAGAATTGATACCAATCCTATTGATACGATTCCATAAGATAAAGAAAGAAGGAATCCTCCCTAAATCATTCTAGGAAGCGAGTATCACCCTAATACCAAAACCAGGAAAGGACATAACATAAAAAAGAAAACTATAGACCAGTATCCCTGATGAACATAGATGCAAAACTCCTTAATACTAGCTAACAAAATCTAATAGCATATCAAAAAGATAATTCACCGTGAACCAAGTGGGTTTCATACCAGTGATGCAGGGATGATTTAACATACACAAGTCAATAACTGTGATTCACCACATGAACCGAATTAAAAACAAAAATCACATGATTATCTCAATAGATGCAGAAAAATCATTTGGCAAAATCCAGCATCCCTTTGTGATTAAAACCCTCAGCAAAATCGGCATACAAGAGATATACCTCAATGTAATGAAAGCCATCTATGACAGACCCACAGCCAACATAATACTGAATGGGGAAGAGTTGAAAGCATTCCCTCTGAGACCTGGAACAACACAAGATTGCCCACTCTCATCACTTCTATTCAATGTAGTAGTGGAAGTCCTAGATGGAGAAATCAGACAAGATAATAAAATAAAGGGCATCCAAATTGGTAAAGTAGAAGTCAAACTGTTGCTGTTTGCTGATGATATGACTGTATACCTAGAAAACCCTACAGACTCCTCCAAAAAGTTCCTAGAGCTGATAAATCAATGAAGTTTTTGGATATAAAATTAATGTACACAAATCATTAGCTCTTCTATACACCAACAGTAACCAAGCTGAGAATCAAATCAAGAACTCAACTCCTTTTACAATAGCTGCAAAAAAAAATAATAATTAAAAAAAAAACCTTAGGAATATACATAACCAAGGAGGTAAACGACCTCTACAAGGAAAACTACAAACATTGCTGAAAATCATAGACAACACGAACAAATGAAAACACATCCCATGTTCATCAATCGATAGAATCAATATTGTTAAAATGACCATACTGCCAAAAGCAATCTACAAATTCAATACAATTCCCATCAAAATAGTACCATCATTCTTCACAGAACTAGCAAAAAAAAAAAAAAAAATCCGAAAATTCACGTGGAACTGAAAATAGCCTGCATAGTCAAAGCAAGACTAAGCAAAAAGAGCTAATCTGGAGGCATTCCATCATCTGACTTCAAACTATATTATGAGACCATGGTCACCAAAACAGCATGGTACTGGTATAAAAAAAGACACATAGACCAATGTAATGGAAAAGAGAACTCAGAAATAAAACCAAATACTCACAGCCAACTGATCTTCAACAAAGCAAACAAAAACATAAAGTGGGGAAAGGATACCCTCTTTAACAAATGAAGCTGGGATAATTGGCTAGCCGCATGTAGGAAAATAAAACTGGATCCTCATCTCTCATATTATACAAAAATCAACTCAAGATAGACCAAGGACTTAAATCTAAGACCTGAAACTATGAAACTTCTAGAAGATAACATTGTAAAAACCCTTCTAGACATTGGCTTAGGCAAAGACTTCATGACCAACAACCCAAAAGCAAATGCAACAAAGCAAAGATAAATAGGTGGGACTTAATTAAACTAAAGAACTTCTGCACAGCAAAAGGAAGAGTTGGCAGAGTAAACAGAGTAAATATCCAACCCAGAGAGTGGGAGAAAATCTTCACAATTTATACATCTGACAAATAATTAATATCCAGAATCTATAAGGAACTCAAATTATCAAGAAAAGCACAAACAGTCCTATCAAAAAGTAGGCTAAGAACATGAATAGACAATTCTCAGAAAAAGATATACAAATGGCCAATAAACACATGAAAAAAATGCACAACATCACTAATGATCAGAAAAATGCAAATGCGATACCACATTACTCCTGCAAGAATGTGATACCACCTTACTCCTGCACAGAACCACAATGTGATACCACCTTACTCCTGCAATAGCCATAATCAAAAAAATAAAAAGATAATGTTGGTGGGGATGCAGTGGAAAGGGAACACTTCCACAGTGCCAGTGGGACTGTAAACTAGTAAAACCACTTTGGAAAACAGTTTGGAGACTCCTTAAAGAACTAAAAGTAGAACAGCCATTTGATCCAGCAATCTCACTACTGGGTATCTACGCAGAGGAAAAAAGTGATTATGCAAAGAAGATACTTGTACACACGTTTATAGCAGCACAATTTGCAACTGCAAAAATATAAAACCAGCTCAAATGCCCATCAATCAACGAGTAGATAAAGAAGCTGTGGTATTTATATATGATGGAATACTACTCAGATATAAAAAGAAACAAATTAATTGCATTCGCAGCAACCTGGATGGAACTGGAGACTATTATTCTACGTGAAGAAACTCAGAAATGGACAACCAAACTTCATATATTCTCACTCGTAAGTGAGAGCTAAGCTATGAGAATGCGAAGGCTTGAGAATGATATAATAGACTTTTGGGACTCAGGGGAAAGGGTGGGAGGGGGGCAAGAGAGAAAAACTACAAATTGGGTTCAATGTATACTGCTCAGGTGTGCACAAAAATCTCACAAATCACAACTGAAGAATTTACTCATGTAGCCAAATACCACCTGTTCCCCAAAAACACATGGAAATAAAATTTTAAAAAAAGAAATAATAGATCTGTGTACCTTTACTCAGTCTCCCTCAAAGATAACATTTTGCAAAACTGTAATAAACCAAGATACTAACATTGATACACTGATACAACCTATTAATCTTCCTCAGATATCCTCTTTTACTTGTTCTCATTTGGGTTTGCGTGTGGATATTGTAGCTTTATGAAATTTCATTACCTTTATAGCTTTGTGCATGAATCACTATAGTGAAGGCATAGAATAGTTCATACACCAAAAGGATCCCTTTGGCTGCTCTTCAATACCACAGTCATTCTTACCATTGAAAACCACTACTCGGTTTTCCCTTTCTAAATTTTTGTCATTAACATAATGTTACATAAGAAAAAACACAGTGCATAACCTTTTAAAATTACCCTTTAAAAATTTTACTCAGTATAGTTCTCAAGAGATCCATCCAGGTTGTCATGTGAATCACTAGTGCTTTCCTTTTTATTGTTGAGTGGTGTTCTGTGATATGAATGAACCACCATTTGGTTAACTAATTACCAGTTGAAGGACATCTGGGTTGTTTCATCATTACTGGGATTGTTACCAATAATGCTGCTGTGAACATCAGGTTGTTGTGTGGGTTTCATTTCCCCAAGGTATATGCAAATAAGTGTAATTTCTGGGTCTTATGGCAATTGCATATTTAACGTTGTACAAAACAGACAAATGTTTTCTAGAGTGCTTGTGCCATTTTACATCCATACCAGTAATGGATGAATGATCCAGTTTCTCTGAAGCCTCATTAGCATCTGGTGTTGTGACTATTTTTTTTACCTTAGTCGTTTGAAAGATATCTCATTATTAGGACATCTCATTGTGATTGTAATTTGCATTCCTCTGATGACTAATGTAGTTGAACATCTTTCATGTGCTTATTTGTGTATTAGTCCATTCAAATGCTGCTAATAAAGACATATCTGAGACTGGTAATTTATAAAGGAAATAAGTTTAATTCATTCACAGTTCAGCATGCCTGGGGAGGCCTCTGGAAACTCACAATCATTGCAGAAGGGGAAGCAAACACATGCTTCACACATGGTAGCAGCAAGGGGAAGTGCCAAGCAAAAGGAAGAAATCCTCTTATAAAACCATCAGATCTCATGAGAACAGCAGCAGGGGGTAACTGCCCCCACGATTCAATTACCTAACAACCAGGTCCCTCCCATGATATGTGGGAATTATGAGAACTACAATTTAAGATGAGACTTGGGTGGGGACACAGCCAAACCATATTCCTCCCCTCACCCCTCTCGAATCACATGGCCTCACGTTTTAAAACACAACCATGCCTTCCCAACAGTCCCCAAAAGTCTTACCTCATTCCACCATGAACCCAAAAGTCCAAGTCAAAGTCTCATCTGAAACAAGGCAAATCCCTTCCACCTATGAGCCTGTAAAATCAATAGCAAGTTAGTTACTTCCTAAATACAATGGGGTTATAGGCATTGAGTAAATACACCTGTTGAAAATGGGAGAAACTGGCCAAAACAAAGGGGCTACAGGCCCCATACAATTCTATTTATTAAACCAGTGGGAGTTAAGCTTATATTGTTATTGACACATAATAAAAATCTGGAAAAATACATATTTATAATCATAATTTTTACTTCATAAGGTTATTCAGAAAATATTTGTATTTAGAATTGTATCTCTTACAGTACACGTCTAGAAAACACATCCAGCTTAGGTTAGAGAGCAGAGGTATTCTCCCATGATATATGTGATTACTCAGTGACCCAGGCTTTTGGAGACTCTACCACTTTGAGCTTAACCGAGAGTCTCCTTGGAGTCCAGAGAAATTTGTGTTCATAGCCAATTGCTAAGGACCAGTTTACATGGTTCCTCTCTACTTTGGGGTGGGGGCGGGGCAGGGATTAATCTGATTACATATTAAAATGAGAAGAGAATTGGCACGGGTGAGCCCTAGAAGTCTCTATATTCTATAGATTTAGAAATGAGTCAGTGAGATATACTATTCTACAGCTTTAGAAATGAGTGTCAGTGAGATGAGGTAATTTTCCAGTCTACATATCCAGTAAATCAAGGTACTTGGATCTTAATGTGAGTGTGTCTTAGTTTAGGATATGAACACTTAATACGGTTTAGAAACAAATATAAGTAATTTTTAAAAAAATGATTTCTACTGCAGAATTTAAAATGGATCTACTGATGCTTTTATATATTTTGAGAGAGTAAGGAGAATGACAACATTCTTAGTCTGGTATTATGCTGACAAATCTTCCTTACACCTACCCAAGGTTTTAAAGTTACTTCCAATGAAAAGTGTATTCTTTTGGTCAGCTATAGGGTATATCTTGCTATAAAACATAGTTCTTAGTGGTTATTTCAATATTTGATTCAATTAAAGTCCACAGCTTTAGCTTTTAGCAAGTGCTTTCTTGTTGAGGAAATTTTTAATATAATGTAGCTAAATTAAAGTGATAGCTCCTTCTGAAAATAATAGCGGGCCTCTGAGATGTACTTTTACGGCAGGTAATTTATGGTTATAGCTTGTGCATCAATGCATTCAATTTGTTTAGTCAACAAATATTTAATGAATTCCAACTATATGGCAGTCACATGTCTCAGTTCTGGGAGTATAAGCAGTGAACAAAAACAAAGTGCTTCCATCAGTGAATATATATGCAGGTGGGAAGACAATGAATTGGATAAATCAGTAAATTATAAAACATTGGTGAGAGATAAAGATGATGATGATGATGACGATGATTTTGAGGCGGAGTCTCGCTCTGTTGCCAGGCTGGAGTGCAGAGGCGCGATCTTGCCTCACTGCAACCTCCGCCTCTGGGGTTCAAGCAATTCTCCTGCCTCAGCCTCCCGAGAAGCTGGGACTACAGGCATGCGCCGCCATACCCGGCTAATGTTTGTATTTTTAGTAGAGACAGGGGTTTCAATATATTAGCCAGGATAGTCTTGATCTCTTGACCTCGTTATCTGCCATCGTCAGCCTTTCAAAGTGCAGGGATTACAGGCATGAGCCACTGCGCCTGGCCGAGATAAAGATTTTTTTAAAGCCGTAAAAAGAGATGAGAAATTTGTCAGCTGATCTGTCTCGGGATAGTTTGCATTTATCAGGAAGCTGTCTACATGTCAAATTGCCCAATAAGGTCCTGACATTTGCTGCTTTTCTCCCAGGCCCTCGATGGAATGAGGTCTTCCAGAGCCAACGAGATGACACAGTCATTCCTTCTCCTAGTAAAAAATAAAAATCCCTATAGATGATTGTGTTCAATAAAATTATACTGTTATAATCATAGAGGTATTTATTAAAGTCCTAGTCTCCAGGAGCAATAGAGGAAAAAATGTCAAGCAGTTTTATATTCTAGCAGATAATTTTATGTTGAATAGTAAACTGGGGTGTTACACTGTCATTAGCATTGTGCAGCAATGTCACTGCAAAGACATTGACTTATGTTTGTCATAAGTATCAAATCAGACACAGATGTCAATAACACTTCAGTGTACCATGCCAGGGGGGTTATAGCCACAGGTTACATTGTTTCCTGAAAGGTGAGGATATGTTTCAGCAGTTATGGCCTTTTGACGGAAATGGACACTATAAAAATTAAGTTTCTAGAAGCCCCAAGGTTTGTTCTTTGCTGTTTCATGCTTTTCTTTGCAATTTATAATAATGTTATTTTCCTTTTCAGAATAGATGCTAACTTCTATATATATAATTTTAAGCAATAAGTATACAAATATTTATCTTGAATCATCATATAGATCTATAGAAGTAGATGGAATTCAGATAAATGCTTTCATGATAAGAGATATTCTTACCTGAGAAATTCTCAAGAAGAAAGATTATAAATAATCTTGGAGGAGGTTAGCATCAGTTAATGACTATTAAAATTGGATATATCTATTGACTCCTTACTATGAAAAACGAGGAAACCAAATACTTCCTCCCACATCCATTATTCTGCACCACTGATTTTGTTGTTTTTATTGTTAATGAGGTTTTTAATTTTTACATTCTGTTTAAGAACCATGGTTCCCAGGCCAGGTGTGGTGGTTCACGCCTGTAATCCCAGCAGTTTAAGAGGCCAAGTTGGGCAGATGAGTCTAGGGGTTTGAGACCACCCTGGACAACATGGCAAAACCCTGTCTCTACTAAAAAACAAAAATTAGCCAGTGTGGTGGCACACACCTGTAATTGCAGCTACTCGGGAGGCTAAGATGGGAGAATCACCTGAGCCCGGGAGGTTGAGGCTGCAGTGAGCTGAAATCTGGCCACTGCGCTCTAGCTTGGGCAACCAGAGTGAGACCCTGTCAAGACAAAAAACAAACAAACAAAAAAAACCCTGGTTCCCAGAGTTGTTTGATTATGGTTTTATGTATAAATCGGTTTAATGCTCATCTCAGAACCCTTTACCACAGATTCCTTTCTGCTTTGTTTTATGTTTACTCAGGTACAGTGGATTTCACTTTTAAATAGATTATTTTTTCAAGAAAACTTCATGAGTCCTGTGTCTCCGAGTGACATTTTAGGAAACGATATACTATAGTTATATTTTAATTTTTAATTATTTCTTTTAGTAAATTTAAATAAATTTATAATGTTTATTAAAATGTTATTTGGTATTTACTTATTTTTATCTTATTTATTTATACATTTATAGCTATATTTTAGGCAGTTAAATGCTTGAAAATGAATATTAGTACTTTTCAAAAAATGAACAGAAGTAAAACTATCTTTTTATTCTCTCTTTTCCTCAAAAATTTTGCTGACATTGAAAGTTTAAGGGAAAACTCTCAAAAATCCGATTTTTCCTTTTGTAAGAATTGTACTTTTCTTCCTGCACTTCAATATCAGGTAGTATATGTTTGAAATTAGTCATTGTCAGTTTTTCCTATTTTAATTTGAAAATTGAAAACTTAATTCCAGAAAACTTATTTTTCTTATTACATATCTGGGGGTAATTTTTCTCTTCCATTTTAAGATTTATTCTCTAGAACACCAATTATATGTATATATGGGCCCTTCTGTTCCATAAGTATATATATTTTTTCTAATTCTTTTTTTTTTCTGTTTGGATTTCAGGAACATATAGTTGAAATAAGCATGATCCTTAAGACCTCCTCATCCTGACCCTTACATGATCTTCTTTTATTACTTATTAATTGATTTGGCTGTTTTTTATAATATAATTAACACTTACAAAGAATCACCCTCTACCTCAATAGAGAAAGAAGCAAACAAAAAACAATAGCCTACATCCAGCTTTGTCGTTTCTGTCAAACCAAGTCCTTCTCTTCCCCTGCAGAAACCGTAATTTTAAATCTTATATTGATTATTCACTTGCATTTCTTTTTAGTGGGTTTCATATATTCCTAAATATTCATTCCTAAATAAGAATTTTTAAATAACAAAAATGTTTACAAGTTTCATTTCCAAAATATTAACCTCAGCATGCTTTCCTAAGCCTCCCAGAGCCTGTATGTCTTAACAAGAAAATTATAGTATAATAATAGTATTATTATAGTCTCATACTTGTTAAGTATAATGCTTAATAAGTATAATAGTATATTATTAATACTATTATAGTATGCTAATGCTACTACTAATATTATACTTAATAATACTAATATACTATTATACTTACTAATAAATAATCATAATAGTAGAAGTATTCTTATACAAAGAAGATATATGCGGGCACTGATCAGGACATATGCAAATGCAGCAAGTAAAGGACTGCCACATAGTTAGGTGCTCAAGAGACAGTAGCCCATCCTTTCCCTTCCCACCCCACCCCACCCCATCCCATCCCATCCCATCCCATCCCATCCCATCCCATCCCATCCCATCCCATCCCATCCCATCCCATTTCTCCACCCTTTGAACTGCAGACACACAAAACTGGATTAATCATAATTCTTTGTTGAAGGGGTACTCTCATTATTATTCCATGATGACCACTTATTTTTATTGATACAGTAAATACCCATCAAACTACCATCAAAAATATAAGTTAAAACTTTGACAGTGACCCTTATAAAATCATTTACTTCCACAATCCCATCCCTTTACCTCTCTCCATTCAATGATTCCTGTATTAATGAATCCTATGTCAATGATTCCATTGCTTTTCATTTAAATAGTAAAAAAATATATATTTTTTAATTCTTAATTGTTTAAAACCATATAAAACAAAAAGAAACTATGGTACCTATAACTATTTGAGAGTCTTTATAAGACTGTATGTTGAGAGTCATTGTAGTCAATGTGTTTTTATTTCTTTATAATACACTGGTATTTTAATGTGGTCTTGATTTGCATTTTCCTGACACTAATATTCATGATTATTAGTCATATGTGTTACTAGTCATATATATTTCTTTATATTCGTATCTTTGTTATTAGTTATACTTGTATAACTAATCTTTGATCAGTATATGTATTGAAGGTATTTTTCCAGTGTATAACATATTTTTTAATATTTAAAAGATAATTTTTACTTTTTATAGCCTAATATAAAGTATAGCATAATTTTAATAGAATATTTTATTTTTTGATAATTATTCTTTTAGTATAATTAACCTTAAATTTTTTTCTATTTTCAATATTTTTGAGTACTTTTAAAGGAATACTTTTCTGCCCACAAGATCCAGGTCTTTAATATCTCAATAAAATATTATAATTTATTCTCATGGGCATCTTTGCATTATACTTAATTGCTCTTCTAAGTTAATTACTCTAACTGATGTCCTGTAGGAGAAAGATGGAAGTTTTTTTTGTTTGTTTTGTTTTGTTCTTTTTTGAGACGGAGTCTCGCTTTGTCACTCAGGGTGGAGTGCGGTGGCGCCATCTTGGCTCACTGCAAGCTCCGCCTCCCGGGTTCACGCCATTCTCCTGCCTCAGCCTCCCGAGTAGCTGGGACTACAGACACCCGCCACTGCGCCAGGTTAATTTTTTTGTATTTTTATTAGAGACGGGGTTTCACTGTGTTAGCCAGGATGGTCTCAATCTCCTGACCTGGTGATCTGCCCGCCTTGGCCTCCCCAAGTACTGGGATTACAGCTGTGAACCACTGCGCCTGGCCAATAGAAGTTTTTGTTTGTTTGTTTGTTTTTAGACATAAGACTTATTTAGGCCGGGCGTGGTGGTGGCGGCGAGAGCGCCTGTAGTCCCAGCTACTCGGAAGGCTGAGGCAGGAGAATCGCTTCAACCCAGGAGGTGGAGGTTGCAGTGAGCCTAGATGGTGCCACTGCACCAGCCTGGTGACAGAGTGAGATTCCGTCTCAAAAAAAAAAAAAAAAAAAAAAAGACTATTACATAAAGATAATTTCGTAGTATGGAATTGATTGGGAAGCATTCGGAGATCAGAAAACATTAGTTTCTTGTTCTAATAATTCAAATATATGATGAGACAGAAGAGAACTAAGCCGGTCAAAATAGAGAAAAAAAGGTGAATTTGAGACTTGTTTGGAATAAGACACTATTTTGGTTTGGAAATTTAGATGTACTGTTTACAGATTATGATACTGCTATTATAAAGAATGACCATATAGGAAATACAGAAGAATATAGGGACTGTTGAATAATATTGTGAAAATAGGGAATGTAAGTAAAATGTAGGAGCATGTCAGTAGAACAGGAGGGGAAACAGCAAATTTGAAGTTTCTCTAAGAAATCCAGAAACGTGTATTGGTTTCCTCTTGCTGCTGTAACAAATTAATACAAAATTAGTGGTTTAAAACAACACAAATTTACTATGGTTCTGGAGGTCAGGAGTTCAAAATGGGTGAGAAAGGCTTTGCTCCTTGAGCCTTTAGGAGAGAATTCGTTTGCTTACCTTTCTGATTTCTAGATGCCACTAGCATTCCTGGGCTCATCAACATTTCTTCCATCTTTGAAATCAGGAGTGTACTATCTTGAAATCAATCTCTCTTTCTCTCTCTCTCTCTTTTTCTCCCTCTTTCTCTTTCTCTCTGACCCTGCTTCCATCATTGTATCATTCTTTGATTCCGACTTTCCTGCTTTTTCTAAGAAGGACTCATGTGACTACATTGGGCCCACTTAGATAATCCACGATACTCTCGCCATCTCAAGATCGTGAATGTAGTTATACCTGCAAAGTGCAACAATGTAGGGCAACGTAGTCACAGCTTTTGGGGTTTGAGTTCTAGCAAACTCATTTATATATATATATATATATATTTAGTTTTCTATCCCTTGTTTTCATCTCTGTCTGTAACAATCTCTGCTTCTGGCTTTGTGTACTTCAATTTTTACCTGCTGCTTCTCTTATTTCCTATACTGCTCTTAGTATGTTCTGCAAAATGATTTACTCATTTTTCAACATGAAGCACTTTTATTTCTCAGTTTCGTGTGGGGTTTATGCCATACAGCCTAGTTTGTTCAGAGGATGTAGATGGTGGCCCAGTCATCCCAGTCCAGGGAGCCCAGTCACTGGGTGGGATCCGATTACACAGAGCGTGACAATTCACAAGGCAGGAAGATCCTTAACGTCAGCTTTCTCTTTTTAAGGGACTAGAGGGTGGGGCAGCCTTTAGTGTCACAGACTCCTCCACAAAAGTTGTTTCATACAGCACATAAATTGTTCTTCGAAAGGTTTTAGACTCAAGCCCGTTTGGTTAAGCCTCTTTGATGTCTGTTTTTTTGCTTTTTTCTTTTGCATCCCACTGCAAAGGCCAAGAGGGGGCAGCAAACCCTCTCAAAAGGAAGCCTGCACCAACGTGTGAGTGGTTTGTGACAGTAGTTTATGGGGTTATCCTTACTTCCCTTATTCTCTGACAATTTTGTCCTGCTTTCCTTGTTTTTAAAAATAAGGTTTAAATTTTTAAAATTATGCACTTTCTCCCTTGCCATTCGTGGTTGCTTTCAAATCTGCAATGTTAAAAATTATATCCCTGTTTTCTACAGAGTAGAGGTATGAGAATTGACAAATTTGAATTTTGAAATTTTATCAAGACTGAAAAAGTACGGAATAATGTAGATAATTTTCTGTCAAATGACCTTTACTTTAGAAAAAGGCTTTGAATCATAGCTCTAACTCTTCTAAAATCATAACGTTTAACATAACGAAAAATATTGTGATATAGATTCATAATTTAGATTTCTAGAAGAATATTTCAAGTAAGTATAAGACATTTTGATTAGCTAAAAAGAGGAAACTTATTCTTCTTTCATTTTTCATTTAACACAATTGGATGTTTTCCCCACAAGGTTTTCTTATGAAAAAGGAAAAGAAGACAGTGAAAAAGCAAGAACAAACATGAGAAACAGAGAGAGAAGAAAGAATAATGATCCCTGGCAAATTAGACATCACAGATTACACAGGATTCTTTATTTTTTTTTTATTTTATTTATTTATTTTTTTGAGATGGAGTCCTGCTCTGTGGCCCAGGCTGGAGTGCAGTGGCACAATCTCGGCTCACTACAACCTCCGCCTCCCAGGTTCACGCCGTTCTCCTGCCCACCACCACGCCCTACTAAATTTTTGTATTTTTAGTAGAGACGGGATTTCACCGTGTTAGCCAGGATGGTCTCGATCTCCTGACCTCGTGATCCGCCCGCCTTGGCCTCCCAAAGTGCTGGGATTACAGGCGTGAGCCACCCGCGCCCGGCCCACAGTATTCTTTAATAGCACGGAGTTTGATATTAAAATGACTTCAAGATAATTCAGAGAAATATTTCATATTGATAGAATATACTTCCAACAAGGAAGCATGAAAGTTATGAATGTGCATGCTTATTACAGGTTTGAAATATCTGGAATAGAATTTGATGAAAATAAAAGAATATGAAAACAGTGATCAGTGTAAGAAACATTAAAAATTATATCGGCAAAAGTTAGACCAAATAGAAATAAGCACGAATACTGTGGACTGAATCATGCAATTAAGAAGCCTGAACACTCATAAAAACATACCTCCAAGAGGGATTTCATATTATTTTCAAACATCGATGAATAGTCACAGACATTTACCCTGTATTAAGCCACAAATATTACATTAAGTTCTCAAAGAAATAATTATACAGTCACTCTTTTCTGACTACTATGAAGTCAAAATAAATCCTATGCATTGTATTTAACATTTGTTTGTAAAAGTTTTTTTTTTTTTTTTGTAGTTTATCAAATTCTAAACTGCAAACTATTCATAGACAATAGTGAGAGGACTACAAGTTAAGAACTGTGGAAAGTAATCACACTGATACTGACAAAAATTGTATTGCTTTAGGTAGTGGCGCATGCCTATAAGCCCAGCTACTCAGGAGGCTGAGGCAGAAGAATCACTTGAACCCAGGAGGCGGAGGTTGCAGTGAGTCAAGATTGTGCCACCCACTCCAGCCTGGGTGACAGAGCGAGACTGTCAAAAAAAAAATTGTATTGCTTTAAATACATTTATTAAAAATAAAAAAGGTAAAAGTAATGAAGTATTCAAGAAACAAAAGGACAAAAATAAATCTAAAGAAAGTACAATGTCAAAATTAATATGAAGAAAAGCAGAAAGGACTAAAATAGAAAATAAACAGTTTTAAAAATGCAAATATTAAACTTACCTAATAAAACCAAAACCTGGTTCACTGAAAAAAAAATTTTGGCAAAAATAATTGAGAGTGGAGGGGTTGGGGTGATGGGAAGAAATGTAGTGCTTGGAAAAAGAGACAACTAAAAATAGGGTTATTTAAAAAAAAATGATTAGAGACATCTAACATATTAAATATATATATCTTTAGAATTCTAGATTTTTACATGATTTCCTTTTTGATTTAATTTTATTGTAATTTTAACTTCTGGGTACATGTATAGGACATGCAGCTTTGTTACTGTACTATGGTGGTTTGCTGCACCTATCAACCCATCACTTAGGTATTAAGCCCCACATGCATTAGCTATTTGTCCTGATTCTGTTCCTTCCAGCCCCCGACGGGCCTCAGTGTGCATTGTTCCCCTCCCAGTGTCCATGTGTTCTCATTGTTCAGCTTCCACTTATAAGTGAGAACATGCGGTGTTTGCTTTTCTGTTCCTGTGTTAGTTCGTTGAGGATAATGGTTTCCAGCTCCATCCATGTTTCTGCAAAGGACATGATCTTTTTCCTTTTTATGGCTGAATAGTATTCAATGGTGTATATGTTCCACATTTTCTTTATCCAGTCTATCAAAAATGGGCATTTGGGTTGATTCCATGTCTTTGCTATTGTGAGTAGTGCTGCAATGAACATATGGGTGCATGTATCTTTATAATAGAATGACTTATATTCCTTTGGGTATATACCCAGTAATGGGATTGTAGGTCAAATGGTATTTCTGTTGCTAAATCTTTGAGAAATTGCCACACTGTCTTCCACAATGGTTGAGCTAATTTACATTCCCACCAACGGTGTAATAATCACTATTCTGACTGGTATGAGGCAATATCTCATTGTGGTTTTGATTTTTTATTTCTCTAATCTGTGATGTTGAGCTTCTTTTCATAAGTTTATCAGTCACGTAAATGTTTTCTTTTAAGAAATGTCTATGTCCTTTGCCTACTTTTTGATTTTTTTTTTCTTGTAAATTTAAATTCCTTGTAGATTCTGGATATTAGACCTTTGTCAGATGGATAGATTGCCAAAATTTTCTCTCATTCTGTAGGTTGTCTGTTCATTCTGATAATAGTTTCTTTTGCTGTGCAGAAGTTCTTTAGTTTAATTAGATCCAATTTGTCAACTTTTGCTTTTGTTGCAATTGCTTTTGGTGATTTCATCATGAAATCTTTGCCTGTACCTACATCTTGAATGGTATTGCCTAGATTTTCTTCTAGGGTTTTTATAGTTTCAGGTTTACATTTAAATCTTTAATCCATCTCTTGAGTTAATTTTTGTATAGGTGTAAGGAAGGTTTCTGGTTTCAATTTTCTGCGTATGTCTAGCCAGTTTTCCCAGTACCATTTATTAAACAGGAAATGCTTTCCCCATTGCTTGTTTTTGTTAGGTTTGTTGAAGATCAGATAGTCATAGATGTGTGGCCTTATTTCTGAGATCTCTGTTCTGTACTACTGGTCTATGTGTCTGCTTTTTACCAGTATCATGCTGTTTCTGTTATTGTAGCCTTGTAATATAGTTTGAAGTAAGGTAGCATAATGCCTTCAGCTTTTTTCATTTTGCTTAGGATTTTTTGGCTATATAGGCTCTGTTTTGGTTCCACATGAATTTTAAAGTAGCTTTGTTTTTTAATTTTGTGAAGAATGTCAATGGTAGTTGAATGGGAATAGTATTGAATCTATAAATTACTTTGGTCAGTATGGCCATTTTCATGATACATTCTTCCTATCCATGGGCATGAAATGTCTTACCATTTGTTTGTGTCCTCTCTTACTTCCTTGAGCAGTGGTTTGTAGTTCTCCTTGAAGAGGTCCTTCACATGCCTTGCTAGTTGTATTCCTAGATATTTTATTCTCTTTGTAACAATTGTGAATGGGAGTTCATTTATGATTTGGATCTCTGTTTGTCTATTGTTGGTGTATAGGAATGCTTGTGATTTTTGCACATTTATTGTGTATCCTGACACTTTGTTGAAGTTGCTCATCAGCTTAAGGAGCTCTTGGGCTGAGATGATGGGGTTTTCTAGGGATCATGTTGCCTGCAAACAGAGACAGTTTGACTTCCTCTCTTCCTATTTGAATACCCTATCTTTCTCTTGCCTGATTACTCTGACCAGAACTTCCAATAATATGTTGAATAGGAGTGGTGAGAGAGGGCATCCTGTCTTGTGCCGATTTTCAAGGGGAATGCTTCCAGCTTTTGCCCATTCAGTATGATATTGGATGTGGATTTGTCATAAATGGCTCTTATTATTTTGAGCTATGTTCCACCAATACTTTGTTTATTGAGTTTTTAGCATGAAGGGCGGATCACAAGATCAAGAGATTAAGACCATCCTGGCCAACATGGTGAATCCCCATATCTACTAAAAATACAAAAACTAGCCGGGCGTGGTGGTGCGCACTTGTAGTCCCAGCTACTCGGGAGGCTGAGGCAGGAGAATCGCTTGAACCTGGGAGGTGGAGGTTGCAGTGAGCCGAGATCACGCCACTGCACTCCAGTCTGGTGACAGAGTGAGACTGTCTCAAAAAAAAAAAAAAAAAAAAAAAAAGTTATTATACTTTATTTTGTGAGTAGTTTAAGTTTTATAGAAACATTGCACATAAAGCACAGAATTCTAATTTACTCTTTAACTCCTCCAGCTCCCCCTATTATAAACATTTTTCATTAATGTGATGTATTTGTGACAATTGATGAGCAAATATTGACACATCAACTAATGTCCATAGTTTGTATCAGGGCCCACTCTTTGTGCGGTACATGTTGTGGGTTTTTGACAAACGTATAATGACATATATCCACAATTACAGTATCATATAGAATTGTTTCACTGCCCTAAAAGCCCCTGTGCTCCACCTATTCATCCCTTACTTTCTCCCTCCAAACCCCTGGCAACAACTAATTTTCCTTTTTTTCTAACTGTTTCCATAGTTTTACCATTTCCAGAAAAATCACATAATTGGCATCATGCAGTATGTAGCTTTTGCAGATTGGCTTCTTTCCTCTAGCAATGTTCATGTACATTTCATCCATGTCTTTTCATGGTTTGATGGCTAATTTCTTATAAGTGCTGAGTAATATTCCACTGTGTGGATATGCTGCAGTTTATTCATCCACCTATTGAAGGACATCTGTTTGCTTCCAGGTCTTGGCGATTATGAATAAAGGTGCTATAAAATTTCAGTGCAGGTTGTTGTGCGATCCTAAGTTTTCAGTTAATTTGGGTAAATACCAAGGATCATGACTGCTGGACTCTATGGGTAAGAGTATGCTTAATTTTGTAAGAAATTTTCAAACTGTTTTCCAAAGTGTCTGTACCGCTTTGCATTCCTACCAGCAGAGAGTAAGAATTCCTATTGCTCCTTGTCACCAACAGTATTTGGTTTTGCCAATGTTTTGGATTTTAGCCACTCTGATAAGTATATAGCAGTACTTAATTGTTGCTTTAATCTGCAATTTACTGATGATATATGGTGCTGAGCATCTTTTAATGTGCTTATTTGCCATCTGTTATCTTCTTTGGTAGGATGTCTGTTGAGATCTTTTGTGCATTGTTACATTGGGTTGTTTGTTTTCTTCTTCCTGTTGAGATTTAAGAGTTCTTTGTACTAGTCCTTTATCTGATATTTGTTGTGCAAATATTTTCTCCCAGTTTGTGGCTTGTCTTTTGATTCTCTTAATATTGTCTTTTACAGGATAGAATCGTGTATTTTCAAGTGATCTGATTTATAGGAGAAGACAGTAGAGTCCCAAGGTCATATCTCATAGGGATGTGATAAGGCCACCCAATCACCGGGTTACCTTCATTAAAAGAAACAGGGACCCTAGGCAAGTGGCTATGTCTGTTTTTCCTTTGTTCAGGTTTTACTTTGTCAGAAAAAAAATGAACTAATTAGGGTTTTCTTCTAAAACTGGCTTCAAACCCCAATTTGTAAGAAGTTTTTGCTTTTGATTTTACTGTTTATTTTTTCTTTTTGGATCAGTTTCAGTGACCTTTTTATGTTTAGTAACTCTAGGTGTGACTGGAAGCAGGAAAAAAAAAAAACTTTTAGGAAAAAAAGCCACTAATTCTCTACTATTCTATCATTAGCAGAAAGTGTCCTATCAGGAGGCAAACATGAAAACTCACATTAAGAGAGGATACTTACTGAGGTGTATCAATATAATTGCACCTGCATCTTATCAAAGAAACCAAAGATCAAACCCTCTGACTCCTAAGTATTAAAAACATGCAAAATAGAGTCAGCAACATAAGCTAGTCCCTTCCAGTCGAATGCATTTGATTTGCAAAGTGCATAAAATGTTTTCACACTCTGAAATCATTTTCAGATATTAGATTCAACAGTTTCCTGAAATGGTTAGCAGTTCTTTTAAAAATGAGATAATCACCAGCCCTTGAGCTGTAAGGCATAAAAATATGTATATACAAGAACTATTTTCAAAGGGCAGAATACAAATACATCTGCTTGTGTCCCACACATCATCAAACAATTGCTTGTTCCTAGTATATGTTCCGCTGCTGGGGAAAAGGCACACACAGCTCTCGTTCCTTCCATTATATATTTGAGATAGTTCACTCTAATCTCAACTTAAGGCTTCTTAAATAAATAGTAAATCTAGTGGCAAATACAGAAGTCAATATATATATTTGTGCCATTTAATTCTAGTTACAAATCATGCGTTGAGCTTTCTGTTTAGAAATGGCATGAAATGGAGTTCTTTTGATGCATGCAGAAACTAAACTTTGTTTTCTGTTTTACTTATTTATTTATTTATTTTGAGATGGAGTCTCGCTCTGTCTCTCACGCTGGAGTGCAGTGGTGTGATCTTGACTTACTGCAACCTCCAACTCCCAGGTTCAAGCTATTCTCCTGCCTCAGCCTCTGGAGTAGCTGGAACTACAGGTGCTTGCCACCACATCCAGCTAATGTTTGTATTTTTAGTAGAGATGAGAGTTTGTTATGTTGGCCAGGCTGGTCTCAAATTCCTGACTTCAGGTGATCCACCCACTTCGGCATCTCAAAGTGCTGGGATTACAAGCGTGAGCCACTGCACCCGGCCAACTTTGTTTTCTAATATGAAGATGGCAAAAGTCCCTGGAAGTTTTCAGAAAGACTACATCTGCATGCCCAGAGAAAATCCATAACCTGTGGTCCTGTCACTAAATGTTTTGTTGCTGCTGTAATTTTCCTGTATGTCTTTTCATCTTTCATGTGGATGCCATGTCCCCAAAAGTTCCAGACATTAATCATAGCTGTTAAAAATGTGCCATCTGAACGAAGATGTGGTTCAGTCCTTGTATTGGTTTGCTAGGACTGCCTGAAGAAAGTACCATATATTAGGTGGTTCAAACAAAATAAATTTATTGTCTCTCAGTTCTGGAGGCTGGAAGTTCAAGATCAAGGTATTGGCAGAGCCCATGAAGGATCTCGTCCCAGCGCTCTCTCTGGTTTGTAGATGTCTATCTTCTCATCTTTCTGTGACTTCACGTCATCTTCCCTCTGTCTGTATCTGTGTCCACATTTTCCTCTTCCTATTAGAACACCACTTGTATTGGATTACAGCCCACACCAAAGACCTCATTTTAACCAAGTTATCTCTACAAAGAGTCTATCTCCAAATAAAGACACATTCTAGAGTACTGGCAGTCAATACCATACATATGAATGTCAACATATGGATTTGAGGGGGTAATACAATACTGTCCTTAACAGTCATTTTACAGATACCTCACAAAAATCTAAGCTGAGAGGTGGCTTTTCCATGGTTCTATTCCCCATTCATTTTTAGGGCATTTAAAAACAACTTAGGATACACAAAACAATATAATGTCAGAAATTGCAGGTTATTAAGAATGAGGTACTAGTGTGTACATTCTGTAGTTTCCTTTGAAAAAATACATTAGTCAAATAATGCAAGTTTTTTTCCCCCTAAAACTTACCTTTTTTTTCTAAAGGTAAAAATTTGCTTTCTCATTATTCTCATATACATTCTCATTTAGTTTTACAAAAGCAAAATAAAATGATGAATAGTATATTTTTTTTCAAAGAACCTTCTCAGGAAATTGGAGCTATTGTAAATTACCTCATATCTGGGTTGTCTTAGTGAACTGTGACACTTTCTGGTACTTTTCCCTTTTCTTCTTCCTCCTGTTTCTTTCACCAGAGTAAATGTTTTCTAGTTTTCTCATATATTCTTCATCAAAATAGACTCTTAGGAAGGACAGATGAATTCCTTTACACTGAAATGTAAAGTCAGGACTTAATAATGCCATTTTCCATGAATATTTTGACTTTAATTCAAAATCATTTCAGTAAAGGAATAAAATGTTCATTTCCACCCATGGAATTATAAACATGATGGACTTTGTGACCTCTCCCTCCCCAGATTGTAGAACCCTCACGTGGCCTGTGAAAGTTAAACCAATTAATCAATAAACACGTAAAATATTGTCTGGAACACAGTAAACTTTTTAAATTTGTTTATTTATTTTTTTTGAGACGGAGTCTCACTCTGTCGCCCAGGCTGGAGTGCAGTGGCGCGATCTCAACTCACTGCAAGCTCCACCTCCCAGGTTCACGCCATTCTCCTGCCTCAGCCTCCTGAGTAGCTGGGACTACAGGCGCCCGCCACCCTGCCTGGCTAATTTTTTTTTTTTTTGTATTTTTTTTGTATTTTTAGTAGAGACGGAGTTTCACCGTGTTCACCAGGATGGTCTCGATCTCCTGACCTTGTGATCAGCACACAGCCTCCCAAAGTGCTGGGATTACAGGCATGAACCACCGCACCCAGCCCACAGTAGACTTTTAATATGTCTTAGCTATTACTATTGTAGCTAAACATTTTGAATAATATACACAAATGAGTTAATTTAGTAATGAAGGATCTATAAAAAACTTTTCCAGCAAATTGAAGAGGCATTTTTTCAGGTCAATCCATTCCACAATTTTATTTATCTTATCTCTTTTATTTTTTTTCTCTCAGTGTTAACTTATTTTTCACAGCATATTCTTTCCATTCTTTCCATTCTTTCCCTGAAATAAAGCTGTAACTTACATCTGGTCCAGTATGACCATATTTACTTTTATTTGCACAGTCAGTTTCTTAGGCTTCCAGTTTGTGATTGTTGTACTTGAGGGACAGACACAGGTGGAAATTGTAAATTAATGTCTCTGTGAAAGTAATCATTTGCAAAGTATCTTGGACACTTGAAAGGCATTTATCATGTAAAGTGTCTTTGTTTATTAATTGTTAATTATGATTAAATGATGCTGCCAAATAGCTAGAAACAACAGAGACCCTTGCTCTTCACAGTCTCAGTTCTTCTCAGAGCCTTACTGCTACTTTGCTGAAAATAATGTTCAGAGCTTATTTATTGAAACTATTAGAATAACTCTACTGGATTTTGGAATGAACAAACTAGCAAAAGAACATATGGCTGCAGAATGCAAAGCATCCTTCTGTCCAAAGAACTGACTGTGGGAAAAAGTATCCATTTACTACTATATGATGCTTGCATTTTTCAGTTTCTCTTTTTATCATCATAATTACCATTGCCTGGGTGGTTACAGTTGCCCATTTCTTACTCTCTGCCTTGTCCTGACCGGAATTTAATCAAGCTTCTCTCCTCTCCAACTTGATCAAGCACTAAAATTGAGAACATGTCCCCTGCCTTGCTTCTCCTGATCATCGACTGACCATGGATGAGACGAATTTCCTATCAGATTCCACCAGTTATGGCCCCTTGCATGCCCAACTTCCCCTTAAAAATTCCTGCAAAGGGCCAGGCATGGTGGCTCACGCCTGTAATCCCAGCACTTTGGGAGGCCAAGGGAAGGCGGATCACGAGGTCAGGAGCTGGAGACCAGCCTGACCAACATGGTGAAACCCCCTCTCTACTAAAAATGCAGAAATTAGCTGGGTATAGTGGCACGTGCCTGTAATCCCAGCTACTCGGGAGACTGAGGCACGAGAGTAGCTTGAACCCAGGAGGCAGAAGTTGCAGTGAGCCAAGATCGTGTGATGGCACTCCAGTCTGGGTGACAGAGCGAGATTCCATCTCAAAACAAAAAACAAATAAACAAAAATTCCTGCAAAGGTCTTTTCCCCTTTCCTTATAAATTAAAAGCCTTTCCTATTTGAATGAGACACTTGCCGATTTCTGAGATAGAAGGGTTCTCTCTGTTTCAATAATATTTTTGAATAAAGTCTGTCATCATCTAAGTCTAGATTTTGATGGGCTTTCCCTCTCTCTCTCGGTGTGCTGTCATCCTATTATTCCTTTGCTTTTAAATATTGTCTAGTCAGTGATGATGATGGTGATGAAGACGATGATGGTGATAATGATAATGGAGACAATGAAGATGGCAATGACGGCAATAATGGTGATGATGGTGATTATTAATAAGACTAATCTTGGTAAAGGTAAATACTAATAAAAATTAGATGCTAAATTTTTCCTTTGAAGATAAGAGATGTCACCCCATATTTTAGAACATTTACTTCAGAAAACTTGTAACTGTAGCTTCTTTCTCTGCCATTTTGAAATGCATAGAATGTTTTTAGAGCTCAATAAGTCTCTTTATGACTGAGTATTGTCTTTCTTAAGTCCCTGAGAGCCATCTCTTTGAAATGTAATCATTCGGGAAGACAGTGCCTCTATCTCTCATTTTTTATAGAAGGATAGGAGCCTCACTTCAGCAGACACCTCTCTCAAAATGATTTCTGGTTATAAAGATTTAAGAAATGTATTTTTCTTTGTGTAAAGTCAATTGGCAAACACAGATCTTCACCCCAATTACCAAATGCATTTAGGTTGAGCTATGTGCAACAAATTGTGCCATTACTTTCTCTTACCTGAGGACTAGTGGTGATTTATCTTGAAAGCATGTGTGTAATGGGTTGAATCTGCTTGGCTATGCAAAATGGTGAGATTTTCATTCATCTTTGTGATCTTTTAGAAGAATGCTTGTGATGCACACCACATGGTTTCATGCTTATTCAATATATATATATATTTTTTTATCTCTTCTACATTTCTGAAGAGGTATTCTGGGTTGGAAAGAATTTTTTTAAAAAATTGTGGTTCCCCAACATTGGCCATAATACATGTTGATAATATATTTTGCCTAATTTTCCCTTCTCAATAACTTAATGAGATAGGTATTACGAGGAGTATGTGACCTGGAGGTTAGGCATTTTGCTCAAGTCTAAAGGGACATGGATGTTCAGCCTTCCAAAAATAGGTCTTCTGGCTTCAGGGTCTGAGTATTTTTCACATATGCTGCTCTCATTTAGAGTTTGGGGGTTTAGGGCTTAACAAACTTTGTACTGGGCTTCCATTGCTCATGTTCTACTAAATGACACATACATTTTATGGTAAGTTATTAATGCTCACATGAGGCATGATATAGAATCATAGGAAGAAAACCATGAGGGGGCATGAAAGGTTAGAAGCATGATACTGTTCTCCTCTAAGGCATCTTCTGGACCAATTCTATTCGCTCTTAGATCTCTATGTAACTCACTGACAGCTAAGTATCCAAGTGTCCCTGGAGACCACCTGGGATTCTCTTAAACACACAGCTTTTCTTTTCTTCCAATTTTTATTGTAGATTCAGGGGTACATGTATAGGTTTGTTACAAGGATATATTGTGTGATGCTGAGGTTTGGAGTAAAGATTGAACCTGTCACCGGGCATTGACCATAGTACGCAATAGGATGTTTTTCAATCCATGCTCTCCTCCATCCTTTCCCCTCCTTGTAGTCGCCAGTGTCTGTTGTTCCCATTCTTATGTCTAAAACATACTGCTTTGAATAGTCTTTATTTTGACCCATTTCACCATTCTGTTTTAAACCCTTCCACTGATCAGCATACTTCTTTCCCCAATCCTTTTGTAGCATTTCTACCTCCCAGCTATGACTGAAGCTGTTCCCTGAGAATGCAGTGTCCTGACAGCAGTGTCAAAAACTTTCCACACAATCTCCCACCAAAAATATGATGTCTGTCAGGCCAGTTCACACATTATTTCCTGGCATGCAACATAGACATTTTACCCTCTTTATTGCTGTCACCTACCAAATTTTCGATTATCTCCTTTTATTCATTAAAGATCCTAGCTTGATTTTTTTTTAATATCCACTGTTGACATTCTCATGAGTGGGTTGGCCATCAATCTGACCTTTCAGTTTTTAGAGGTTCAGCTCTGGGTCTCCATCTTTCCCTCTCTCTCGCTCTGGATATGCTCTCCTATCATTCTTTTGGTTTTAAATATTCTCTAGACAGTAACAACACCCAAATTTATATTTCTCGTCCAAAATTCTCTGAGTTCCTAAGCCATGTATTTAAATGCCTAACAGTTCCACTTGGCTGAATCATAGACATCTCAAATTTAGCTCATCAAAAGATAGAATTTTCCAATACGAACCTCCCCCAGGATTGGGTGTTTCACTAAATGGTACCACCAACTCTCCAAACATTAAAATCAGAAACTTAGAAATCCTCTTTGATTAATCTTTTTTCCTTAATCCTTCACATCTATCTTATCAGTGAGTTTCTTGACTAAATCTTCAAAATATATCTTGCGTCTGTTTCTTCCACCCTAGACTGGGCTTCTGCTGTTCCTGCTTGCCCTGCCCGCCAGTCTTCACTCTCCAGCCCTCTGTTCAATGCCCCTCTTGGCAAATCAGTTCTGCTTGATTTCTCCCCCACTTACAAGTTTTCACTGTGTGTTCCTTGTACTTAGAATAAAATCCAGTCTTTACGTTATGTGTCTTTGGGTTCACAGTGACAGAAGTCCACTTAAACTAAATCAAATTAAAGAAAGATGTTTTCTTGTTTTTGTTGTTGTTGTTTTTAGGGTAAAGGAAGCTCTCAAATGTCCTTTGGGAAATGTGAGAAAGTAGGCCTCAGAAATGCGCAGATGGAGAGAGATCCAGAGACAGACAACAGAAAACTGATTAGTTCTGTCTCTCTTATTTTATGTGTGTGTGTGTGCATGTGTGTGTATATATATATAAAATATATAAATAATTAAAAACAAATATATATTATTTATACACATATACACTTTGTGGATTTCTTCCTCATCCTCTTCTTTTTTTTTTTCTCATCTGTTCACTCGTAATTTCTGATAATCACTGATGTTGGCTTGCCATGATCCCTATCTGTCCACTACTCCATAAGAATTTTTATCCCAGGCCCCCAAAACTCACTGAAAATTTCCCTTTATGAATCTTACATCATTTTACCAAAACAAGAATTTCAATAGAATAGGGCATTATTTCCAGGTAGGCTGTTTTTATGGAAGATTTGTGTGGTAATCTTTGAACAGGGCCTGAAAATTCTGACACCATCATGGAATTCTATTTTTCTTCTTGGTAGAGAAGCATTACTAAATTATAATCAAAGTTCTTAACCAAGGTGAGCATGGTCTTTGTGCTTTAAAAAGAAAAACCAAAAAACACAATTTTGACTTTTTGTGGTCTAATGTTAAAAAGAATTGCATATGTGTACTGACACCAAACAAAAATCTAAAAATTGCTTCTTAAAATCCCCTTTGGGAATCAGCTTCACTCTGTTTTTTATTTGAATGTCATTAATGGAATATACTTTTGCTTTATATTCCAAGTAACATAAGAGAAAGTACTAATGGGATTTCACCATGGGTCCCTAGTTATTTTTCTCAGAATGGAATAGAACATGAATAAACCTTGTCTCTTAGTCACACTGATACAGCTAAAGGAAATTGCAACTGGATGCTTTTCACAATTATCAAAGTCATGATTTTGGACCCTGGTCACCTCCAGTAGTGACCCATTGGTTATTCGTTACTATTATCAGTAGCAATAATAACTCATGTATTTCAACATCTTTGATGATTTTTTTTTCATCCCTGTCATCATTGTTCTTTCTGATGCTTGAATTTAGAATGCTTAATGTTGTTACATATGGTCTTTTGCCATAATTCCATTAGTCAATGGTAACTTCTTTACTGTCTGGCACAAAACATGTTCTGGGTTTATTTTATGCATTTTCTGCTATAGACTTGGTACCACCCATTTCTCAAGAAGCACTTATTTTTTATTATTCAAAATAATATTTAGATAATTCAATTCTAGAATCCGACGTTATTTATTGCTCATAACATGTCTTTGTTTCTAGGGTTTTTTGGCAGAACTAAGCAAACATTGTTTCTTCAAGGGTATGTTGGATGCACCAAGTTTATCCAATCCCTACTGATGGACATTTGGATAATTTTTGATTTTCTACTAGTACTATTAATTTTGAGATGAATATCTTTATATGTGTATCATTTTGAATAATTGCAAATGTATAATTAAAATATTTTTCCAGAAGTAGGATTGCTAGATCAAAGGGTAAATGAATATGCAATTTTGATGAACACTGCCAAATTTCTTCCCATAGAGTGTTGTACCATCTGTCTTTGTACCAGCAATATGTGAGAGAGCCTGTTTCTCCTCTGCCTCACCATTGAAGCATGTTATCAAACTGGGATATTTTTGCCACTCTGATAGTTGAGAAATGGCACTGCAGTATAGTTTTAATTGCTATTTTCTTTTGTGTGTGTGTGTGTGTGAGGTTGAGTATCCTTTCATACTTCAATGCGTATTTTTCTGTGAACAGTTCATATCTGTAGCCCATCTGTCTATTGAATTTCTGGCCTTGTTCTTGATTTTTCTGGTGACTCAAAATAAAGCGAATGCTTTTAAAATGGATTAGTCATATGGTCAGATGCCACACAAAGCGGTTCCTACCTTGCGGGGTTGAGATGAGGTAACAGATCAGGGCTGCTGTTTAACACTGACAGGGGCACGTTACCAAGATCGTGGGAGAGTATTTGTGTGCCACGTCATAGGAGGGGCACATATTTAGCATTCCTTAAATTATGAAGTAACTGTGACAGTTACGTTAAAGATTACCTTTGATTATATATTTATATATACTCTTGTTGTGTTAAAACCACAAATCATCATACAAGTGCAACATATTGTAATTCATAATGTCTTATAAAGCTGCCAAATGACTTTACCAGTTTGTCTTCTGTCTTTTGGCGTCATCTGTGATGTTTCTGTGATGGGAAGGTTTTTAAATTTTGAATTTTATAATTACATTAGTCTATCTTTACTCTTATAGCTTTTGGTATAATTATATTATAATGTGTGCTGACTTTTGCATGGAGAAAGGAGCTCTTCTGAACGTGCATGATGTTGTCATATTTAAAACTTCGAGCCAAGTTATAAACAACATAAATCATGAATAAAAGCAAGCAAACTTTGCAAAAAAAAAATGCAAAAAAATAAAAAACCCACAAAGATAATTACTTAATTTCTAAAATTTGAGTGATGTGTCAGAAGCCTTATGTGGAAGAAACATTCTTACAGTGCTTACAGAGACAAAAGGAAGTGAAAATATCAACTACTGTACCTTAGAGGCACTGTGAAGTTAACTTACGACAGGGTAGGTTGAAACGATAAATCACTCTGCAAATGCGGTGTTCTAGCTCCCAATGTCAGATGAAGGTGGTGTGCTGAGATAGATTCTGTTAGTCATGCTACATGGGGCTTATTACACATTTCCTCCAAAGGAATAGACAATAAAGATGGAAGTAAATTGCATTATTTCTATGGCATGTTTTTTTGCGTCAATTAAATCTACCAAACAATACAAGGTGAGGACAAATGCATAGTAGAAAAGGATATTTCTTATAATCCTTTTATCTAAATTCTACTTAGAGTGAGACTGTTGTGTGACTTCATAGCAATGTCAAAATAGTAGTATTCACGGTACTCACACTCCTGTTTTCAGCATTGGCCTCCAGTAAGTTTTGACCATCTTCAAAAATCATCCATTTTTAGAAGATGAGAATTTAATAATTTCACAAATGCAAAAAAAGTACACAAATTCTAAAGAAAATGTATATTGAGAGTTTAAAAATAAACGGTATTGAAATACTTGAAATATACAAATGACTTCCTTAAAACTACAAAGGACTACTTTGGATTGAACATTTATTTAGACATAAAGCTTTACTCATGTATTTATTAAAAACTGAGCATTCAATGAATGCTAACAAGTCAGTCAAACATAGAAAATGCAGAAATGTAATAATTCAGAGCGGCAACCTTGGTGCAGTTTATTCTCATATGTTTGTAAAAATTCTTGTATGCATGCCAAATAAATCTCTTGTGATGTAGTGGTCAGTATTCTAGGCAGTAAAGCTTACACAAACAGATCTGACATTTATTTGCTCTGTTAGTTGTCTTTCTAAGCTTCAACTTGATATCTGTAAAGTAAGGTTATTCACAGACTGGTTTTGAGAAGTAAGGGCGTGATATGGTTTGGATGTGTGTCTCCTCTAAATCTCATGTTGAAATGGGATCCCGATGTTGGAGGTGGGGCCTAGTGGGAAGTGTATGGGGTCACTGGAAGCCTTCATGAGTGTATTGGTGCCATCGCTAGGTCATAAGTGAGTTCTCACTCTATGAGTTCACATGAGATCTGGCTGTTTAAAAGTGCCTGGCAGCTCCTCCTCCTCTCCTACGCCCTCTCTCACCATGTGACACGCTGGCTCCCCCTTTGCCTTCTGCCATAATTGGAAGCTTCTTGATGCTCTCACCAGGAGCCGAGATGTTGGTCTCATGTTTGTACAGCCTGCAGAACCATGAGCCAAGATAAACCTCTTTTTTAAATAAGGTACCCAGTCTCAGGTATTCCTTTATAACAATGCAAAAAAAGACTAACATAGTGAGATAATATAAGTAAATATCTTAGCCCAGGGCTAGGCGCATAGTAATCACTCAGTGATTAAGAAGAGAGCTGTTTATTTTTCCATTTAGTTTTTTTTTGACATAACTTTTTTTATGTTCATTTTCTTTTGTTATGGGAAGTCACAATTTATTTTCTTTTTATTCTTAAGCCTGATTTTTATTTATATATGCCACCTTTATCATTTCACATGGACCTAAAGATTCATTCATTCTTTTAGTACATGTTTAATGAGAGCATGCTTAGTGTAAGAAAACTTCACACATATTACATTAGCTAATCCTCTCAATAAACCTATGAAACAGGTAGTAATGGCTTCATTCTACAACCGAGGGACACAGAGAAGTTAATTCACTTACTTTATTTCACACAGAGTTGAGGCATGAAGTAGGTTCATCTAACTCCAAAGTCCATCCTTTACTGAATACGACATAGTATCTTCCAGAGTTCTCTGTTTCGTTGGGATCAAAAGATACAGACTTGAAAAGCAATTATGTAAGTGTTCTTTTGTAAGTCCTACTATAACTTTTGCTGTAAGAAGCCAAGAACTTTTTGAGCACATGGAACGGCCCCCCTCCAACTTCTCAACAAATATTTGTTGAATGCATACATGGAAGATAATCAGAAGCTACATATGATCTCTAAATAAAGTTGATATAAAAATCTGTACAATAAGGAATTAAGAGAAGATGGGGAGAAGAATGACCACAGGTAGGATGTTGAGAGAAGACAGTATGAAATAGAGAGTGAGACCTGGTGGCTGGGGAGAATTGAATGGGGAAGAGAATGAAACAGAATATTTGGCCCCATGAACTGCATATCCAAAGGTGACCTGTGTGATCTCCTATATGGTGTCTGAAAACATCGATCTCATAGAAGCAGAGAGGAGAAGGGTGGTTACCTGGGGTTGGGGTGTTGCTGTTTGTGGGGATGGGGAGATATTCAAAGGATTCAGAATTTCAGTTACGTAAGAGTAAGTTGAGACCTATTGTACAATGCAATGACTGTAGTTAATAACGCGTTATTTGAAAAATGCCAGAAGAGTGGATGTAAAGTGTTCTCACCACAAAAACAATTACGTGAGGTGATTCATAGGTTGATTAGATTTAGTAATTCTACAGTGTATATATGCTTCAGAACATCATATTCCACACAGTAAATACATACAATTTTATGTGTGAATTAAAAAAAAAAAAAAAAAAAAGATAAGGCACTAGGAAGGTGGACAAATTGGCTGGAGTAATTCTTACATATGGCCAGAAAAACAGTGTCAGAAGGTGGTCTGCAGGCTAGTTTCCCATATCCTTGAGCAGCAAGCAAAGTGAGTTGACATCCTGTAAAAGATGAGGACTGTGGGGCTCGTACTAAATAAGTAGTATAAGAACTTAGTGGTCATTGAGAGCCTTTGGAGCAAGCTTCTTTCTTTGACCTTCTTTGATTAGATGTTCTGTGTCTACATACTGTAGTAATGCTAACTGTGCGTTTTATTAATGCAGATGCCCAGTACCCTCTAGAAGACAAATACACAGACATAAAATAATGCAAGTGCCTTCAAATGAACTAGGAAAGGCTGTGGTTTCCTTGCACCATGGAGAGTTATCTTTATGACCAGCAAGAAGTTTTCCTTGCAGTTATTTATATTCCAGTTTTTCTGAAGAAGGACGGACAGGGAGATCAAACCACTTGTGTTTTTGGATAATGCTCTGCCAACAGGAGCTGTCCTTGACCTCAGGGATACTTTAACATTCACAGACTTTGCCGCTCTACCTTACTTGCAAGAATGTGGTGGCATGGCTTCTGCGGAAGTGTGACAGCTCTCCTTGGCCAGCACCTGTTCTGAGTGAAAAATAAGCACAGAGAAGAAGTGTTATCTTGGTAAAAATGCAGTAGGTGACATTGATTGTGCAGAACACAAGGAGGAGCAATATTCCAAACACTAATTCCTTTTGACCTGTTGAAATATATGTCTCTTCAGGACATATTTTGTATCTTCTGGCTGCAGTAGGCTGAGCCACTTACTAGCTACAAAGTATTGTTATATTCACTGAAGTTATTTGCATGCCGCTTCTATCTTAATAAAAATAAAGTGTTCCCTCAACTCTATGGCTTTGTCCAGCTAGGTTTCTCTCATTTCTTCCTTTCACAGCCCAAGTTGGCAGATGGAAATAGAAAATTTGTTCACTCACCAATGCACTCTTTCATCACAGGGCAGATTGCCAGTTATGTGGTGCTTCAGCAGAAATGTGCTCCCAAGATTGCTAGTGCTTGCATGCTCGTGCTCTCTCTCTCTCTCTTTCTCTCTCTCTCTCTCTCTCTCTCTCTCTCTCTCTCTCTCTCTCTCTCTCCCCCTCTCTCCCCCCTTCTCTCTCTCTCTCCCTGCCTCCCTCTCTCTCTCTCCCTGCCTCCCTCTCTCTCTCTCTCCCTCCCTCTCTTCCCCGCCCTCTCCCCCTCCCTCTCTCCCCCGCCCTCTCCCCCTCCCTCCCTCACACTCTCTCCCCCGATTACAACAGGCAGTTTCCCTTCTTATCTTAGATGATATCCTTTAAAACATTTCTCAATTTTTCTTTTACATTCTGTTGTCTCAACTTCTTTGTGGCCATGTTCTCCAAATCTTCACCTGCCTTTTCCAGTTCTTGTGAGTGCTATTTTCTGCTTAGCCCTTAAGTATTGGCAGGCCTTAGGGTTCCATTGCTGGTTCTTCTCATTTCTCCTAGTCTTTAAGTTTATGCCATTTCTTTCTGCATGCTACTACTATTCAAATCCCTTTTTAGGCTCCAGATTTATCTCCTGAAGCCCCAAAGATGAAAGAACATAGCATTTCCAAACTTTAGCTCACCGTTATTTCCTTCAAATCAGCTGGTATTCCTGTGTTTCTTGACTCATGGCTAATATTTTCCCAGCTATACTCTACAGATCCTGAGACTCTTTTAAAAAATCCTTTTACCCTCTTCATCCACATACCCATCCCCTTAATATCCCACCACCATCTCAGGTAGAGGGAACAGCTGTTCAAGACAGTCTTTACACCACAGCTAGAGTTATCTTTTTGTTAGAATCACCCAACTTTAAAATCTTTAATGGCCTCAAAAAGTCCCAACTTCTTAAATTGTTTTTTAATATCTGTCTTTACATTTCTTCTCTCACATTCCACATCCTGGCCATATTGAACTGCTTTTCACCTCACTGTGTGTTACTTTGTTTCCAACACCTCCATCTCCCATCACAACCATTCAAATCTGGGTCAGGAGACTATGGTGGACATTATATGTCCTATTCCCTGAAATCTTCCCATCACCCTCCAACACCCTGCAGTTTTGGTGACTGTACTTAGCCCCAGGGGTGGACCCTGATAAAGGTAAGTAATTGTAGTTCACCGGTAGCGAGTGCTCCACTGGTCATTCATAAAATAAATTTATTAATAGTGTGTGGTGAAAGAATGTTTGTAAAATGAGATAGAGTAGAAAATAACGGTGCATTACACGAAATTGTGAGTAGTGTCTCTTGAAACATTTGTTGAAACCCACTAATCAGGGATGCTAATCTCATCCCTCCTACCAGCAATAGTTTTTCTGCTTCTTTTAGACATGGTTCCTTTTGAATATGCATCCCATCACTGTTGCAGCCTCATTGTTATTGGCCGGAAGATGAACCCAGCACACAAAGAAGGACAGAGCTGGGATAATCACAGAGAGAGAGAATTTTCGCACAAAGACAATCTCAATGCTTGATATTCCTCTGAACGTCTAATTCTTCAACGCAGTACATGTGTTTATTGTTTAAGTCATAATGGCTTAGATTTTCTGATGTCAGAAAAAAACATTGTTATTGATACAGGACTCATCATACATATTCTGTTTTCAGCATACACTACCTTCCTTAAAGTCTTAGTACACGGCATGATAACCACTGTTTTGCTTATGTATGGTGTTCACCAGTTACAGCTCATTGCTTGGCTCGGAGAAGGCACTCAATAATAAAGTCACATAAAAGGATGAGGATCCAGGGTAGAAGAAAAGAGAAGAAATAAATGTACTTTATAAAACACCTGATATTAAGCAGCCAAACATTGGATGCACAAAGCATGCTAAAAGGGAAATTTGTAACACAAATGTGTAATAAAAAGAAAAAACTCAATCTAACTTTGTACTTTAAGAAAGTAAAAAAGAAACATACTAAACTCAAAAGTAAAAGGGAAAAACAAATAATAAAGATTAGAGCAGAAATAAATCAAATAGTGAATAGGAAAGCAATAGGAAAAAAATCAATGAAGCTAAGAGTTGGTTTCTTTAAAAGATCAACAAAATGGACAAGACTTTAGCTAGAATAACTAATAAAAAAGGAAAGAAACCTCAAATAACTAAATTAGAAGTAAAAGATAAGACATTACAACTGATACCACAGAAATAAAAATGATTATAAGAGATGACTATAAACTATTATATGTCAATAAATTTGACAACCTAGAAGAAATGCCCAGATTTCTAGAAAACACAACCTGCCAAGACTGAAAAATTAAGAAATAGAAAGCCTGAACAAACTATAATAAACAAGAAAATTGAATCAGTAATTAAAAACTTCTCAACAAAGAAAAACCTAAAACCAGATAGCTTCACTGGAGAATTATTCTATCCAACATTTAAAAATGAATTAACATCAATTCTCCTGAAACTTTATCAAAAAAATTGGAGAGAATTCTTCCAAACTCATTCTGTGAGACCAGCATAACTCTGATATTAAAGCCAAAGACACTGCCAATAAAAGAAAGCAAACTGCAAACTAATATCCCCAATTTTGAAAAGGGTGGCAAGACCACTCAATAGGGAAAGGACAGTTTCTTTAACAAATACTTTCAGGAAAACTGGATATCCGCATGCAAAAGAATGAAGTTGAACCCTGTCTTACATCATGTACAAAATTTAAATCAAAATAGATTGAAGACCCAAATGTAAGACCCCAAACTATAAAACTTCTGGAATAAAACATAGGGGGAAACTTCATAACACTGGCCTTGACAATGATTTCTAGGGTATGACACAAAATACACAGAGAATAATGGCAAAGATAGACAAGGGGGCTACCTCAAACTTAGAAACAACAGAAAATCAGAAAATTTTGTGCAGTAAAATATATAATCAACAAAGTGAAAAGACATTATAAAATGGGAGAAAATACTTGCAGATTATATATCTGATAAGGGGTCAATATCCACAATGTATAAAGAAATCCTACAACTCCACAACAAGGAATCAAATAATCTGAATTTTTAAAATGGACAAAAGACTTGAATATACATTTCTCAAAATGTGATATATAAATGACCATCAAGCATATGAAGAGATGCTTAATATCACTAATCAATAGAGAAACACAAATCAAAACTACAATGAGGTATCACCTTACATATATTAGGAGGATTGCTATTAAAAAACAATAAGCAAAATATACTAAATATTTTAAAGATGTGAAAATTTGGAACCCTGGTGCACTGTTAGTGGGATTGTAAAATAGTTCGACTACTATAGAAAACAGTCTGGATGTTCTTCAAACAACTACAAATAAAACTACCATATGATTCAGCAACCCCACTAATGGACGTATGTCCAAAGGAAATGAAATCAGTATGTCAAAGAGATATCTGTATTCCCATGTGCATTGCAGCATTATTAATGATAACCAAGATATGGAAACAATCTAAGTGTCATCAACAGATGAATGGGTAAAGAACATGTGGTATGGCCGGACGTCGTGACTCACGCCTGTAATCCCAGCACTTTGGGAGGTCAAGGAGATCAGATCGCCTGAGGTCAGGAGTTCAAGACCAGCCTGGCCAACATGGTGAAACCCTGCCTCTACTAAAAGTACAAAAATTAGCCAGGCATGGTGGCAGGTACCTGTAATCCCAGCTACTTGGGAGGCTGAGGCAGGGAGAATCGTTTGAACCTGGGAGGTGGTGGTTGCAGTAAGCCAAGATAGCCCCACTGCACTTCAGCCTGGGCAACAGAGTGAGACTCTGTCTCTCTCTCTCTCTCTGTCTCTCTCTCTGTCTCTCTCTCTCTCTCTCTCTCTCTCTCTCTATATATATATATATATATATATATATGTTCATAATGGAATAATATTGAGACTTTTTTTTTAAAAAAAAAAATCCTATCACTCAGTCATCACCAACTTGGATAAACCTAGAAGGCATTATATTAAGTGAAATAAGCCGGTCACAGAAAGACAAATACTGTCTGATTCTATGATTCTACTTATGTGAGGTATCTGAAGTAGTCAAATCTATGAAAATGGTGGCCGGGGAGAGGGAAGAAAGGGAGATTGTTGTTTTGTTGTTTAATGGGTACAGAGTTTCAAATCTGCAACATGAAAATCATGGAAATTCATTTCACAGCAACGTGATTATACTTAACACTAGTGAACTGTACATTTAAAAATGGTTAAGATGGTAAAAATAGAATTGGTTATACAAGGGTATTATTACATTTCTACAGGAATTATTTTAACGATGCAATTTTAAGTCAAAGTTATCTTGAAAGGCACAGCTACAGCCTAATTGCCCCCAGGAATACCATACGGGTGCTGACACTTGCTGTAATGAGTACAGGGGCTGAAGGGATGGCTGAGGTTTCTGGATTGATAGGATCAATTCTGACACTATGGCCATTCCCAGAGTGCCGTAAGCATGGACGGTCTTCTCCTGGCAGGGCATGTCACACACACCTACATGTTCCTCGAGTTTGGACTTGGGGGAGCGTCTCCATGGATGCTTATCCATAACTCATGCTTAACTGTTTCTGGGCAACTGACCATGACAGGCTGTGGCCCATCTCTGATTTGCAGCATCACTACCTGTGTCATGCAGCTATTCAGGTCATCCCAGCATAATGAGATGCCTTTGTTTAGAGAAGTAAAATTAAAAATGTAGACAAAGACTCCATGTGGCTCTAGTTTACATGGTAGCGTAAGGCAATAAAATGCCTGGCCAGGCATCTAAAAATAAATCAATGGAAATTTCTCAAATGCTGCAGGCTTTCTGCTAAGAGGATATTCTGAATTACAAGATGTATTAGACACAAAGTACAAGTGGTTCAGCAGGATACTGGATAACATGTGCCAGGAATTGAAGCACATGGCAGCAGTTACACATTTTATAATGTGATTAGTGTGGCAGGGAAAGTGGCAAAACTATGCACCACCATTTATTGGACAGTGGGTTCATAATTAATGTATAACTAGTGTGTTTAACTTTTTCATTACTACATGCTCATTGTTGAAAACTTAAGAAATGTAGAAAATTTTAGAGATGAAACTATAAATGATGACCCCTTCTGGGAAATAGGGGCTAGATTACAGTTTTGAGTAAATCTAGGAATTTTCCTCAAAGGAACACAGTTGTGTAATTTACAATCAGGTAGAAAAGGCAATGCCCCCTTAAAACTGAGGGGAGGGAGTAAAATTTATCGTCAGGTGAAAGCCCGGATGCGAACATTTGCTAATGGAGTCATTAGGCGTGGAAACTGCACGCTGCCCTGTGAGGCCTGCCTTCCTTTCCACAGCGCTTCTTCCTGGATTTGCTCTTTTCAGTCCTCCAAGTAGGTCCTTGCACAAGTAGTTGTAAGCCATTTTCATTGTTTTTAAGAAAAGTTTTGTGAATAGTTAATCTCAAGTATACTCAGGGAGAAGTAGGGGAGGGTCCTTGTTAGCACTTGTGTTAGTCAGGATCTTCCAGAGAAACAGAGCCTATATAGTTTTTGTGTATCTTTCTACATCCTCTCCATCTTCACCTCTCTATTTCAGTTTCCAAGTCCATCTCCATCTTTCTCCATCTTTCTCCATCTTCATCTCCAAGTCCATTTCTATCTCCATCTCCAGGTCCATCTCCATCTCCATCTCTCTCCATTTCCATCTCTATTTCCATGTCTCTCTATCTCTCTCCATCTTCATCTCTCTCCATCTCCATCTCCATCTCCAAGTCCATCTCCATCTCCCTCTGTGTGTGTGTGTGTGTGTCTCTATGTCTGTCTGTCTCTCTCTATATATATATACACACACACATACACAAATCCTATTGTGTGTATATATAATGTATGTGTGTCTGTATATGTGTGTGCATATATGCATATGTATATGCATGTATATTTACACACACACATTTATCTCTATACATATAGGGAGAGAGAGAGATTTCGAAGAGTTGGCTCACATGATTATGGAGGCTGGCAAGTCTAAGCTTTGCAGGGTAGGCTGGCAGTCTGGTGACCCAGAGAAAAGCTGATGCAGCAGTTCAAGGTCATGTTCAAGCAGTTCAAGTCTGAAGGTCATACACTGCCAGAGTTTTGCTCAGGGAAGATCAGTTGTTTTCTATGAAGGCCTTCAACTCACTGGATGAGACTCACCCTCATGGCGGGCAAATTATTAAAGTCCACAGATTCAGGTATAAATCTAATCCAAAACCACCCTCACAGAAACATCCAGAAGAGTGTTTGATCAAATGTCTGAGCAGTGTGGTCCAGCCAGGTTGACACATCAAGTTAATGGTGAGAACCCTTGAAGGAATGGGTGCCTAGGAAGCCGCTGCAGCCTGGAAGAGCCTGAGGGGTCTGCTGGCTCTGGCTGATCAGAGGTTTGGAGAGACAGTGGCTGGAAAAATGACCTGTGATCCTGGGGGTGGATTTGCAGAACAAAAAAGCAATGCTTGAAAATTCATTGAAATTTCCATGGGAGGAGTAAATAATAGAACAAACATGAGGAGGAAACACTAGATAAATTTTGTTCCTCGGTCATTCATGTAACAAGGTGGCATGTGGTTAATAATTTTGTTTATTATTTCAACAAACTAAAGCTTACAGAAAAGCTGCAAGAACAGTAAAGAGTATCTTTTTTCCCCAGAATCATTTCAGGATGCATTTCAACATGATGCTCTATCATGCTCCAAAGCTGTTATTTCCTGTAAACCAAAATATCTTGCATAACTACAATTTTGCCGTCAAAATAAGGAAATCGACATCACTCTTACTATCTAGTTCTCAGAGATCGTGTAAGTTTTGCCAATTTTTTAATAATGTCCTATATAGCAAAAGAATCCATGTCCACAGTCTTCTGTTATATTTGTCAATTTTCCTTAGTTGTCTCCAATTTATAACTTTTCCTCAATTTTTTTTTCCTGGATTCTCATGACCTTGAAGATTATAGACCAGTTCAATAAGTGTGTCTCAATCTGGGTTGGACTAATGTTTCATCATAATGAAATCCTGGTTACACATGTGTCTTAGTTCAGGCTATGGTAGCAGAATACAATAAACGGAAGGCCTTAACTGCAGACATTTGTTTTTCACAATGCTGGAAACTAAAATCTGAGATCAGGGTGTCTGCAGGTTGGGTTCTGGTGAGCATCCTTTTCTGGTTGTAGGGATTGAGTTCTCCTTTATCTGTCTCCTTTAGGACAGAAAGAAGAAAGAGAGCGCTCAGGGCTCCATTGCATACAGGCAATAATCTCATTCATGAGAGCTCTACCCTTGTTACCTAATTATTTCCCAAAGCCTCCACCTCCTAATACTATCACTTTAGGGGTAAAGATTTCAACATACGAATTTTGCGTTGACACAAAAATTTAAACCATAGCAGAATGTTTGACAAGGAGGTCAAAGAAGAGATGCTTCCTGATTGCCCCTGTAAGTGGCACACATTTTGATTTGTCCGTTTGTAGTAGAACACTTGATTAAGGTGATGTCTTCCCAGTTGCTCTATTAAAAAATTGTTATTTTCCTCTTTAAATAAAATGATTATTACATTTACTTTGAGAAGTGCTTGCTTTTACTATACACTGTGTGGTCAACATTTTTTCACGATGTTAAAACTCCTAATTTTTTTTTAATGCTGCGTAGCATTCTACTGTATGAATATACAACTGTGTATGTCTGCATATTCCTATCTATGTTGTTTTTAACTTAACAATGTGTCACTATTAATAGGATATCAAACACGTTTTTAGCATTGATTTTTACCTGTAAATTTCATTGTAAACCACGGATGTTTTAAATTTGTAATTTGCAATGTGAAGTGACACAAATACATAGAAGGCACTAAAAGATAGTTGGTAGATTATCAAACTAGCCTTCTAAGAATGGTTGAAAAGAAGTTTTAATAGTTATAGGACATAGGAGACATCATAGATAATTAATTTGCTTAAATGATCAATTTTGTCCTTAAATGTGTTCTCTCAAACATTAGACTATGCATTTAGAGAAAATTAGGGGGTGCATTTTTTATTCAAATAAAAAATAAACCTTTACAACTTATAATAGAAAGGTATACCAACAATACATTAATTATATTTTACAATTATGCATGTGCTGCAATATTTGAAAGTTTGGTAGACTAAGGTTATATGATGAAGGAATCTCTTGTTGTGTAGGTTAATCACCATTGTATCAGGAAGCAATTCTCCACGCCCCTCTCTAGATGTTATTGCAGTAGCTTACAACCCTGCTGGGAGCTCTTCATCTTCTTTCTAAGACTACTACTGAGTTATTCCCTATTGCTGCAGGCAACATACTGAAAGCGATGGTTCTATGTCAGGGGTTAAGTATCAAAAATTATAGAAACTAAATGGTTGCAGAATTTGTTTCTATGGAAATCATTGTGTACTTATAAGTTCTTTGTCTAAAATAACAAAGGGACATGTGAAAATTAGGTATTTCATAAAGGATATAAAGATTTATGTGTAGAAAAAAAAACATTCAGTTTATGTAAATAGAGAAATAATATCAAGGAGTACAATAATTGGATTCATATTCTTTACATCTGGAATGTTAATTAACAATTTGAAATATTAAGTATTCCAGTTGTGCCACTGTATTTTATGTTTTTTTTTTATCTTTTTATAAATGTAATAGATACATTTTAAAACCTGAGCATTTATGTCTGAAATATCACAAACAATGATTTCAGTAGGTAAAAGAAAGAGATGTCAATGAAAATTTCTTTTTAGGGCCTTACCCTTAGTTTGTATTTTCTGGAAAATGTAACACATTAGAAAGTCACACTGTTTGAAAGTATTTTTATGTCTTAAACTCCTAGTGGATTTCCATCTAATATACTTTCAGACATTGTACATATCCACAGTGCATGAGCGTCTTCTCCCCTGTGCTACTTGTCACTGTGCAGTGAATAGCAGTCTCACCAGAAATCTAGCAGGTAACAATACGAAGAAAATATTTTTTTTAAGTATTTGACCATTTAACTGTTCTAAGCCAAATTTTTACCTTTCCTAATAAGTGAAATATAATTTTCTGAACTGAAGGCAGTCCTTTAAAGTTTCTGCAATAGAAATGAATCTTGCCCTGAAATACAAAAGATTAATTGCTTCAAGCACTGGTGATAGTCTTGAGGAATGCAACACTGTTAAAAGTCACATGATTTTAGATTTGGCTATATTCTGCATTAAACCACAATCCCCAACCAATTGCACACACATATGTGTGTGTGTATTTTTGTATAACACATAAACACATAAATGATTATAGAAACATACATATATGTGTTTATGTGATCATATATATGTTTTATAAAATTTTATCCTGTAAGACATTTGTTAAACTGGCAGATTCTTTTTCAGTAATTATGTTTCATTTAAAGGACCATAATTAACTTCAGCTGATCCTAATTTGGGGGATTAATGCAAAGTTAAATGAGCCATTGGAGTATAACTAATAACATGTCATATTCTTCTTTCTGTATTAATTTATACAGTTTTGAATAAATAACCTTCCTTTCCACATCACTATTTAAGTGTCCAAGAAGCCAAATTAACAGGAGATGTATACAGTTCAATTATTACTCAATTTCAGTGGCTTGAGGGAAAAATATTTGGAAATTCAGTTATGGATCTTTTTACAAATTACTGCTCTTAAATTTGCTTAATAATGAGAAGGAGTAATTATGTTAGATTTCTGCTTCTGTCTGAACAAAATAAGTGGATCCTATTGCACACTACACTCTTAGAATGGTAATAAGTCTCAGGAAAAGACTCTCATGCAACTAAAGCACTTGTATGGAGAACTGGGCTTCTACAAGTTGCCTGGGGCAAATGTCACTGTCAATTCATTAAAAATCCACACTGTGAGAGCATTGTGTATGTGTTCTTTAGCCAGGTCTAACTCTAATGATATGCTGTGGGATGTGCCGTAAAACAATATGCAGTATAAGTAATAGGTTTACGTTTGTAAAGATACTTGTTGCTTACCTTTTTTTGGCACTGAACCAAATTTCTAAAATAGTTTCAGTATCTGTTCATCTATTGCTGAAGATTATTTTCTAGTGTGTCTTTCACCTACATTATAAATTCCTCAAGGAACAAAACATTATATCCTACTTCATTATACACTTCTCCAATCTCCCAAGTCCCTACCAGAACATTTGAGATTCATTAACACTTGTTTAACAAATGAATAACTGAATTGAATTTTCATGAAAGCTTAAGGTTTTAAAAAAGCCATGTATCTGATCTGCAGTTATCAGATCTACACCAATCTGTTGCCTTTCTCTCTCTTTTACATGAAGCAGCAACATCGTAAAGCAGAGACTGCCAATTTTTCCCAAAGATCCACTCCTCACTTTTTCTACTGTAATAGGATCTCCAGTTTTGGGTTGGGTAGGTGAGTGCATGGGAGAGAGGTCTTTCGCTGCTCAGGATGGCCATGTACCTGAGTTCTGGATGTGAGATGGCTTAGGAGAAAGGCTGAGGCCGGGCGCGGTGACTCACGCCTGTAAACTCAACACTTCGGGAGGCCGAGGCAGGCGGATCACGAAATCAAGAGATTGAGACCATCCTGGCCAACATGGTGAAGCCCCATCTCTACTAAAAATACAAAAATTAGCTGGGCGTGGTGGCGGGCACCTGTAGTCCCAGCTACTCTTGAGGCTGAATGTCAGGACAGGGTGTTGGATGCTATATACATTTTAAGTCTCAGAAAACCATAAAGTTTGATATCACTATTCCCATTTTTCAAACAATAAAACAGATTCATAGATGTTGGATAATTTGCATAAGATCACACACTTGGTGACTAGCAGAGCTGAAATTAAAAGCCTAGTTGTTCCTTGAAATGTTTTTCTCTATACTGAGCTCACCCAAAACTTCTGCTTTTTATTAAAATATAAATGGAGGAATGAGAAAAATTTATAGATCCATGATGTGAAACATCTCTGAAAAATTTCTTTTCCTTCTATATACATGGAACACATAACACATACGATGTTATCAGTGAGTCCTGTACTATTATTTCTTGTTTGGTTGTCCACTCTGGAGGGAAGACAAGAAAAACATTATTTATTTTTTAAATTGTTTATTTCTTAATTTGTATCTTTAGAAGAAATTTGAATGTATCATAGAAGAAAACTGACTTTCATCAATCAATAGATGTAATTATTATAGAATGATGATGGTGCCCACCTGGTGTAATAAAAGCTGATTCATAGCTTCTGTGCTACATGAAGACGTTTTTGTTTTTTATCTAAACTTTTTTTAATTAGTGATATTAAAAACACTCAGAAAAATGAGTAAATGGACAGTTTAATGATTGTAATATAGTAAGGAATACAACGTTACCAGCATATCAGAAACCCCCGGTGTTCCCTGTCTCAGATACAACCACATCTCTCCCTTGTAAAGACAGCCACTATCCTGTTTCCTATGATGACTTTTTTCTTGATTTACGTCATAATTTTCCTATCTAATTATGCACTCATCAACACTCTACTATCTCCTGTCATAGACTCTTACTCTATTATGTCTAGCTTCTCTTCCTTATCTGGCAAATTCATCCATGTTGTTTTATATCAATGTGTATGTTTATTTGCATTGCCATGTAGCATTCCTTTGCATAAAAATAGCAAACTTGTTGCTTCAGTTTGTGGTTGGTGAATTTTGAATTTTTCCCTAGTTTTAGGCCATTGCAAACAATACTTCTATCAACATTCTTTGTCTGTCTCTTGGTACACATATGCGTTTGTATTTGTTTATGTACAGGTTAAATTTCCAGCACAGTCTCTAGTGGACAATGTCAAATCGTTTTGTGACTTATACTCCCACCAGCAATCTTAAGAATTTCAGTTGCATCATAGTTTTAGTGAGACTTGATATGAGCCATTTTTTAAAATTAAGTCTTTCTGGCAGTGTAAATAAGAATCGCACTGTGGTTTTAATTTTCATTTCTGAGATAAGTCATCATGTCCAGAATTTTTTCATATGGTTATTTTCCATTTAAACAATCTGTTTTGTGAAGTGTCTTTTACCCATTTGTAAATACTGGGTTGTCTGTGCTTTTGTCTTTGATTTGCAGGAGTTCATTTGTATTCTAGACATCACACACTTGTTATTTGTATATGACTTGCTCTTCACTGTAACCTCTATTTTCATGATCTTACTAATGTATTTATGTTATGTAGGTAGTTCTGGCCAAAACCAAAAACAATGACCAAAATATATGACACTTTTGAAGACATTGGGCATGAGGCAATGAGGTACAGTGATTCTTGAGAAATAAGAAACGAAGTATGTGAGCCCTACAAGTGGCACAACTCGCTGTCCTAAGTTTCCAGGACCTTTTAGAGGGAGGGCGAAGCTAAGAAGAACCTGGAACACTCCATGAGTTCAGGAGAGAATCTGTAGTCATAAAGTGACTGGAGACTTTTGGGCAGAGTACCAGAGAGAACAGAGCAGCATATCTCTATGAATCCCGCAGACATTCAGTGGGTCTCAAGTATTCAGCACTGATCAATGCATCCATGTGAGAACACTACTGGAGAAATGAGAAAGAACCACAAAAAAAGCTTAAGAAGAAACAGTACCTGGTGCTCACACAGCATAAAATAATAGAGCCTGTCTGCACCAGCCAGGTTGCAAAAAAATTTTATAATGCACAGGATATAATTCAGAAAGGTCTTGCCTCAGTAACAAAGAATAATTTGAATTGCCAGTTAAACTACAGTGTACCCAATTAAATTTCAGATATATAGCAAATAACTGTTAGTACAAATATGTCCCAAATATTGCATGGCCATCACAAACAGTGCAACTTGGAGTACAAGCAGGCTGCTATAGTACATCCCAAATACAACTCATATTCTTATGCTAAAATTCTTATACTAAAATATTTATTTTAAATTCAAACTTAACTGTATGCACAATATTTCTATTTGCTAAATTTGGCAACCCTATGAATAATTAGCCCTTCAGTATGTGCTACGTTGGTCTTACCTAACAAATCTTACAAGTAAGACCCTGGAGGTTCAAATGATTCCAAGTAATTTAACTGTTTCCCAGAAGAAAGCTCAAGAATGACTATAGGGACTCAAAAATATCCAACACCTGGCAAGGTAACATGTACAATGTCTGCTATCCAGTTAAAAGTTACTAGCCCTGCAGAAAAAAAAAAAGGAAAATTGACCAAGATAATGAGAAAGCTATTTAATTGAAAATAATGTCTAATGGACAGAGATGTCAGAATTAGCAGACAAGAGAATTAAGACAGTTATTTTCACTACATTACCTATAAAATAACTAAAGGAAAGAGTGGGCATGTTGTGTAGAACATCAAAGCTTTAAAAAAAAGACCCAAATTCAACTTTTAGAGATAGACATTGCACTTTCTGCAATAAAAACACATTTGTTGGTTTAACTGCAAAATAGACGTTACATAGGAAAAGATTAGTTGACTTGAGGACATAGCAATAGAAACTATCCAAAATGAAGCACAGAAAAACAAAACAAACACAAAAAAATATGCACAGAGCAACAGTGAGTTGTGCTTCAACTTCAAGCAGACAAAATACATGTAGTTGGTGTCCCTAAATAAATGGGTGGGTATAAAAAGAGATTATCAAGGAAAAGTAATTCAATCTAAAAAGTGATTTTAATGAACTATAACAAAAAAATTTCAACAGACTGGTTTTGGAGATAAGATGTTCTACTTTTTTGATTTTTTACAGGTAAATACTTAAAAGCAGAGTGAAGTGTTATATAGATGGTTAGACTTGGTGACCTTTAATAATTTCAACCTGATATCTCATTCTTCCCACAGTTTATAGACATTTCATCCATGGCTTTGGCTATTATTCCTTTGTCTCCAAATGATTTTCTCCAGGTCTAACTATCCATCTCCCTACCATCATCTCCGGCCAGATAGTGAGTCGTAAACTCAACATGTTGCAAACTGAGCTTGGCATTTCTCCCAACAACAAACCCATATTCTTCTTGAATTCCATATCTCAGTGAGTAGCACTGCTCTGCTCTTTAACCAGTTTTTAGATTAGTTATTTTAGATGAACCCTTTTTCCAACTTCCTTCTCCCATCCAACTAGCCAGAAAGTCTTACAAGTTATACTTTGAAATAGCTCTAGATTCTATTCTCTTTTCTTTTTGCCAGTTGCCACTGCTTAGCTTGGGTTGTCATTATCCCTTTCCTCTACTGTTGCTATGGTACCAGAACTATTTTCTGCATAGTCATACTGTCTCATTAGCTGGGTCTTTGAATAAGATCTTCTCCCTGCCTGAAATGCCATTTTCTACCTTGCTAATTATCTTTTCTTTCTCCTCTTACCCCAGATATTCTCCCCTTGGATGTCTCCTTTTACTCGTGGAATGAAATGTCCCTGCTCTGTAAAGTCATAGCACTCCAATTTATACCACAGCTCTTACCTCACAGGTTTTCATTTGTGTGTTTGTATCCTACCTTAGTCTGGACCTTTCTCCAACAAACGAAGTTTCCACTCCTCATCTCCAGGGCTGAGCACAAGTCCTGAAACAAAATCATTGTTAAATGGAGATTTCTGAACCTAAAGACTCCCTGCTTCTCTTCTTGTAAGTTATGTTGGGATAAGACTGCTGTTATGAAAAACCTTACATCTAATTCATTCACATTATGAATACATGATTGGCGTCATTGGGTAATTATTTTTAGGAAAGTGATTTAGGAGTAATTATTTTTAAGAGAGTGATTTCATACTGAGTTAGATAATGCTAATAGTTTACATGCAACTTGGAAGTTTAAATTTTACTAATTAAATTGGTAGAAAGATAAGGCTTTGTTTGAATGGGATAGGGTGATATCCCCCTCACTTTTTTGGAATAGTCTGTCTTAGATACAGCATCTTCCAAACAGCTTAGTTAATATGTTTTCTTTTATCTCATTAAAGAGCACAAGTTCACTTTTTTATATTTAATTAAATATTTTATATTTAATTCATTTTTTTATGATTACAAATACAGTTCTAACATACTTACATTACAGCAAATGGATGTGCAAATGGAATGCAATTAATAATATCAAGGCACCATTACATTCAGTTGACTTGAATCGATAGTGCTTATAGATATTTTCTAAAATCTTAGCTGGTATGACCAACTAATTATTCCCTTCCCTTTTTTTGAATGCACAAAGATATGAATAAGGTCACGCCTGTAATCCCAGCACTTTGGGAGGCCGAGGCCGCTGGATCACGAGGTCAGGAGATCGAGTCCACGGTGAAACCCCCTCTCTACTAAATACAAAAAGAAAATTAGCCAGGCGTGGTGGTGGGTGCCTGTAATCACAGCTACTAACGAGGCTGAGGCAGAATTACTTGAACCCGGGAGGCGAAGGTTGCAGTGAGCTGAGATCACGCCACTGCACTCCAGCCTGGGTGACAGAGCGAGACTCCACCTCAAAAAAAAAAAAAAATACCTAGTTTCTCTTTAATTGGCAGAGTATATACAATAATAAACTGAAACAAAACTTCCAGGAACTTTAAAGAAAACTCCAGGGTTCATATTAAATCTCAATGCCTGTAGTCCAATTCAGGGGACCATTTTCTGAAAATAAATGGCAACCATTGAGTAAATATTTGCTCCACCTTAGATCTTATAAGATAATATACTAAATGAGACAGTGGAAAACATCAGAGTTACACATTTGAATGGAAACTCCCTTGGCTCTCACACTGTATTTTGCAGAAGTAGCTGCAGTTAACGCATACCTATGTGGGAAAGACATTGTCGTGAAGTAAAATGCAGAGGAAGAATTAATCTCTCCCCAAGCAGTCACTAGATAATGACTCTCATTCTCTTTTTAACACAACTCTTAGTTTTCTGCAAGTTAATATTTAAACCATATCTCTCTATGTTTAATTAATGTTTCATCTTTAATATTTTAAGTGATGTTGAAATAAAGTTAAAAGCTCCAATGGTCTTTTGTAATCACATCCTTTACTTCCAGGAGCAACATTTATTATCTAATAAAGTGCGAGTCTCTCTAGCAGAAAATATTGTGAGAATCTTATTAATTTCCCAATGAAATTTTTTTCCTGTTTTATGTAGCAATTTTATTAATAGTCATGGAATTTTTATCAAGTAATTCTCCATATCTATTAATATATTTATATGGTTTTTCTTTAGTTTTTTTTAAACTGAGGTAAAATATGCAAATAATCTGATATTGAACAAATTTTGCAGTCCTGATAAAAATACTGAATAATATAAATAATATACTTTTGTATCTTCTTAGATCTTTTTGCTAATATTTATTTGCTATATCTGCATATCTACTCTTCTATCAGACTAGTATTTGGAATGAACTTTGTCCGTTACTTGAGTAAGTTATACTTATAAAACACATTAGAATCTTTTCCATGGCCTGGAATATTGTAAACAATATCATTATTTTCTGTTGTTCAACAGACAGAAATGAACAAACAAACAAACAAAAAACATTGATGCATCTGTTCCTGGGTGCTCTTTTCAATGTTAGAGCTCTAAGGACATTTCCAGTTTTTTCAACGGTAAATTGTTACCCACATTCTCCCATTTTCTTGTTTTGATATTGGTAACTTGTATTTTGTTAATAAATAATTTTTTCTAAATGTAAAAATTTGCTACTATATAGTTCACTTAGTGTTTGCCTATAATTCCCTTACTTTCTTCTGTATCTACTCTATGATTTTGACTTTATTTCTGATCTTGTCTCTTTCTGCCTTAGTAAGGCTTGGGTGGAATTACTCAATTTTGCCAATCTTTCAGATATTTATTTTTTCAACAAGTTTTTGTTTTATATTTCAGTTGACACATGTTTTATTTATTCATTTCCTATACCTAATTTCCCTTGCTTTTAAAAAACACTGTTCTTTGCAATTGTAAAGATGAAAACTAATAGAGTTTAAAGATGAACTTAGTTTCATCTTTATTCTTTGCTAAGGTTATAGATTTAATATTGTAATTCATATTATTATGTATTACAAGATTATATGATTTCTTTTAAATATAGCATTTTCTGGCTATCAATTATGATAATACACATTATTCCTTTTAATTTTTCTTAATATCTGTAAGTTGTGTTGTCAATTAGCATTAATAATATGTTTTAAATTTATATTAAATATTCAAGATAGAAACTAGACTTATTATTAGTTATTAACTTTAAAAATGTACTGTCTCCTTTCATTTCTACCTAGTTTTTCATTGTGTCATGTGTAAATTTTTACTGCTTTCAATAGAAGTATACTCTTATAAATACTAAAATTAATACTTTGTAATATTGCCTTTTTATATTATTACTGCTTCATTCTTTCCTTCTGTTCACATTGCTCCATCCCATTTAAGCTTTGATGACAGATGCATACTTGCTTGCTTTTTAATTTTACTGTATTTACATGTAATAGTAAAAGTAGCTAACACATAAAGCACTTACTATATGCTCATTTCTCTTCTAAAGTGTTTTCTAACCACATTGTTTGCAGAGTGACGCTCTCTGTGGTGGGAGGGCATGATTATTACTCCAGTTGAGACACAGAAATGTTAAAGAAATTGTTGACGTTTATACTATTGGTCAATGGTGGAGCTGAGACCCACATCCACGTAGCCTGGCTGGAGAGGCTCTAGGAAATAAGCGACCGTGAAAATGAAATTTTAAAAAATAGTCGGAAAACACATACTAATTTGTGGAAATGGAGGTTCAAATCTTCTTCCCTTTTGTTTTTGTTTTGGAATTTTAATTTTTTTAAGGAGTAGTGACATCAATGCCTTTCTTTCCCAGCATCTCAGTTAGGATATATTGTTGATGGCCCCTTTCCATTTTCTTTGCACTTGATTCTCTAAATATGCATTAATCAATCTACAACTCCCATTGTTGTAACATACCTAAGGGCAATCATTACATTGCACAATATCCAAAAGGTTAAGAATTTAGGGTGTGCATCCTCTACCTCAGATAAGTAGGGCAGAAATTAGTTCAGTCTTTAGTAAATGAGGCGTGCCTGGTTTTCACTCTTCTGTTACGTCACTTCACCCTTCTCAGCTGTAACCCCAGACCTGCTCAAGTGAGCTCCCTAGTGCTGACCCACTTGTATCTAGTTCTATCATAACTTCAAGTGCCTTACCATCATCTCCTCCCAAAGGTTCATGGACTCGCAAGGGTGTTGTTCCTATTAAAAACACAACTCTAAATACTTTGGTTTCAGAAATTACATGCATCTTAAATATAGAAGGCAGTCTTAAATACAATTTTATTTCGTTGCTTCTTAATTATTTAGAAGCTTACTCTTTACCCTGGAGATTTCTCTTCAAACATAAAAGTTACCTGCATCAGGGATTCCTTTTACATAAAGCAATGCTTTTATTCAGTTACTGGATAAAAGAGTGATAATTTATAGTAAAACATATATATTCTACTATTATATAGCTTAATGACTATTGAAAGTTGTAATGGAAGGAGACATTAGAGTTGCTTTCTATGTGTACTTGAAGTTCTGATGTGTGCTTGTTCCTCATTTGCTACAGCATAGTTACTGTCCAACTTTCTCCAACTTGCTCGGTGAATTCAAAAGTTGAGTCCTTTTTTCCTTTTTCTATTTCTGTTTTGCTCTATAAATGACAAGAATAAAAACCAGTAATATACTACATTTCTTCATATGTGCATGGATTTAGGAAATTATTTTCTTTGCTCCTGGAGAAATAACCTACAGACAAAAAAGAAGTAGAACCACATTGCAAAATCTGCAAATACCAGATGTCAATAGCTTGAAGCCAATCCACAGGGGCAGGGAAGAAAACAAGTGTCATGAGAGACAAGACACAAGCACATATTTCTCAACAGCAAGCCGAGAAAAGGGCTGTTTTCAACACCACTGACCCAGAGTACACAGCAGGCACCCTTTCCTCCTGGCGCCCAGTACCATCACCTTAAGAAGTGATTTTTGATCTGTGGTCTGAAAAATCTCTTTTCCAAAGACACGAGAGTTGCTTTGAGGTGAGGTGTAAGGAGACAGCTTCAAGTACAAATAAGAATCATTCTCAAGTCCAAAGTCAGGGAAGAACTCTCAGTAAAGAAATAAACAAACAAACAAACCCAGAAGAGTCAACGTTTTGCTACCTCAACCAAGTAACTCCATTGGACCCAAGAGGAAAAAGCTTCAAACAGGCACATACGCTGTGTCTCTACAAACCCAGTGAGGTTATTTTCCTGAATAGATGGGGATCAGCTTATGCCCAGAGACAGATACTGAGACTGTGAATGTTCAAAGCGTAAGGTGGAAATTGTACTTTCTTCAAATGAATTGGCTTTGAAACTGCCTTTTCTTTTTGACCAGTAACTACTTTCTCCCACCATTGCTGCAGGCATTTATGGCCTTATGTTTAAAATGAAAAGGCAAACTTTGAGGCTGCAAGGATTGGGTAGTTCTGAGAGGGCAGGGGGTTGGAAAGAACAGTAGTTAGGGCATTCCGTGCTCTGCTAACAGCTTGGCCTTCTTTTGGTTCCTAAGGATCTATCCCCGAGGTCAGTCTGGAGTTCCTTTGCAAGCCTGGGGATTGTTCACTATCTCACAGGCAGCGCAACCTGGTCTTTAGTACTGCAACTACCAAACAGCGCAACCTGGTCTTTAGTACTGCACAAGTGTGAAGTGTCAACACAATAAAAAAGAAAATCACAGTTGTTCTTGGGGCCTGGCTCATTCCCACAGCTCAGTTTCAGCAGGATGTATCTGTGGCCACAGGAACCCTGGAGCTGTGAGAGCCAGAAGTGGGTGGGCATTGGCACCAATACGAAGGCAGGGAATGTGCAGTAGACACCCTGCTCATCAGGGCTCAGTGTCTGCAAATGGTCTATAGATGAAGAGTCTGCTGCATCCCCTGGCAAGAGGGAGCCTGAGGGTTGGGTGTGGAAGGCGGGATCTCAGATTCACACTTCGGGAGCTGCTGCCCATTCAGTCTTAGGGAAAAAATTCTCACACACTCTAACTGTGGGTTGCTTCATTTTAGTGGTTTCTCTTAACCCTTTTAAGAGTCACTATTGTTAATCACTAAACTTTTGTTAATCACTAATTTCGTGTTGACATATACTTTCTGTGGGAATGTTGAATAATAAAATAAGTATTAAGAGTTGCCATAAGTGGCTGGGGTTGGAATGAGTACTAAGACTGGCCATAAGTGGGCAGGGCTGGAATCTCAAAGTGGGATTCTGGAATTGGGTTATGCAAATATTTGATAACATTAGCATGTAAATTGCTAGGAAAAGTGATACAGTGTTAACATGTGTCTTGTGGTAGTGTCACATTTACTTAAGTTGTCACTGTTGAGGGCATGGAATGAAGGGTAACACAGGAAGTGATAATGTGGCCATAGTGCTTATTTGTGATGGTAAAGATGATATTATCATGGTTGTAAAGTGACTGGCTGCTTCGAATTGCCCTAAAAGAGTACACTGAGAAAAGGACAATTGAGATTTTAACATTTCCCAAATCATGTAACAAGAAGAAGAAAATCAGAAATCTTCTGTGGAAGCTTCAAAAATGTTCCATAACGCGTACAACTGAATATAAGTCATGTTTGAGCCTCAGGCTCAGGGCTTGACGGAAACCCCTGCAGACCAGACCACAGTTTCAATTCATGGACGCCATTATCGGGCATCTGAGGCCAGGGTATGAAGGCTGTTGGTGGGCCAAGAGTCAGAATCTCAATTATAAGATGAGGAAAGTGGGCAAACACAAGTAAGAGTGATAACTCCAAACTCCCACATTTTCAAAATTTTCCTTACTAGACGAAGACATCTACCACCCTCCCTTACCAATGCTTCCACCCTCTACCGCCCCTGTCCCAATGGGTACATCTGGACAGTAGTTTCATGAAAGGATTGCAACTAGACTGAACCTCCCTCCACACCTCCACACCCTCTACTTTCCATGGATTCTAGAATTGTCCTGATCTACACAGTCTGGTATGGAAGGATAGAGGTTATACACCCAAATTGCAGGATCTTGTCAATTAGCAGGGGTCTTGGGAATATTTATGAGAATAGATCCTAATAGTATTGTATTAAGTAAAATAAAATCTGAGACTAAAACATCAGGATTCAGAATTTCAAATTGTTCTAAGCACCTGGCAGTATCTAAGTTTGTGTGGATGGTTCATTCAAGACATGTCTAGGAAGGAATCTAATTGCCGTTCTTTTTTATGTAAATGCTGTTCCAAATTCTTCACATCTCAAGGAGACATCTACCAATGAAAGACATTTTGATAGGTAAACTGAAGGTTAACATGAAATACAAGGTACATTATTAATTCTTTCTCTATCCATCTTATAATAAGTTGCACTTTTTGAAGTATAATAATTTATATTCATGTATATTATTAAGAATACATTGTTATTCCCTTGAGTATAGAACAAAGGCTATTTCTTATTCATTTTTAAAATTCCTGCCATCTAGTGTCTGTCATAAACAAAGTAGTCACTCATAAATATTGGTTTGTTAATTGATTCATTATTTAGAACCTAATCCTCAAGGTCCTTGATTGCAAATATGGCCATATAATCTTAATTTTTCTATCAAAATTGAAACAAATGTATTTAGTTTCTAATCTCACTAAGCTTATAGTTAGTAAGGAAAAATACATATACATAAAATTAGCATCGTGGGACAGCATTTACCAAAAGTCAGGTGATCAAGGCAGAGAATAGTGTATATAGGAGTTCAACAGGGAAGATATCACTAAAAGTGGTGGCCATAACCTTCATGGGCAATGTGGGAACTGGTCTGAGCTCTGAAGGAAAGGTGCGTGTAGATGAGGAGAAAGATAATCTAAGCCTAACATTTTGAGGGCCTGGAAAAATATATAACATCGTTTCAATGTTTGCTAAAAAGACCAGCTCAGAAGTATGGAGATTGCTTTTAGAATAGCAGAAGTAGTTTAACAAATAACTTTGGACTTGATCATTGGAGAGTTGTGAACATCTAGTGTAGCAATTAGAACTGTACTCTATAGGTGATGATAAAACATGGAGTTCTGGTGCTGAAGTTTAGCATATGCAAAGAGGTATTTTAGGAAGAAGGCTGTGGCAGTGGTGTTGGCATGAGCTGAAGGCTGATGAGCTTGGAGATGGAGAAATGCAGAAAATGCAGAAATGTGCACAAGAGATAAGAAAGCCTGGACTAGGTGGGTGGGAAGTGAAATTCCTCTCTTTTGAGAAGGAGAGCTGTCCAATGATGACAGACAGTAACTGTTGTCTGTCTGTCCTCGGAATAGCACCCTTGTGCATATCTCTCTGCGTCCAAGGTTTTACAGAGTGCGATGAATGAAATGTTGATTTATAAATGTAATATATATGCAATGTTAGAATTGTAAGAGTTCCATGCAGTCAAAGATTTATCTACTTTTGTTGATATACTCACATGACGTGTTGTAGGCAAGGGATCTTTTCCATCCAGTGGCTGGTAGCCCACAAAGAAGAGTTGGTCAGAATAAGTAATTAATTTAAAATGATTAAATGATTGAGAGATTGGAAAGATACATGGAGGAATTGAACAGATGTGGATCTTACATGGTAAGTAGGAAAGCGTAGGAAGTTGCAAAAGAGTTAAGAGTGAGTATTCACAGCTTAAACTAGAGTGGAGGTAGGAGGAATGAGGGGGTGTGTATTGACAGGTTTCTCTCACAGCTTTATGCTCTGAGCTAATTACATCTCAACTTTTGCCATTAACTTTAGCATAATACATTTTAATTAGTAGGCAACCCCTCAGTCCATTTTTTAAAGTGTTGGTTTTTAGCTATGCTAAATGTCTAATATATGAAATGCTTATCATCTTAAAATAGCTAACTTAACACACACAGTACAAACTTAAAGATTTTTTTTTATTTTAGTAAAAAAAAAAATACCTTGGAGGTTACAAAGATTACACAGCAGGCTTTTAAAAAATGTAAATGCTTTAAAGTTTTGCTTTTTTTCCCATACTTATCTATGGCATACCACCAAATATAATGTAGTGGAACAAAATGTCATTTATTTAAAAATCTTCCATTACCTTGAAGAAAAAAAATATTGAATTTCATAATTCAGTGAACCAAGTTTATACTGTGCTTTACTTATAAGCAAATAAAATTCAATATATTGTATTTCTTTTTTTTTTTTTTTTTTTTTTGAGACAAAGTCTTACTCTGTTGCCAGGCTGATGGGCAGTGGTGCAATCTCAGCTCACTGTAACCTCTGCCTCCTGGGTTCAAACAATTCTCCTGCCTCAGCCTCCAGAGTAGCTGGGACTCCAGGCACACGCCACCACGCCCAGCTAATTTTTGTATTTTTAGTAGAGGCAGGGTTTCACCATGTTGGCCAAGTTGGTCATGATCTCTTGACTTCGTGATCTGCCTGCATTGGCCTCCCAAAGTGCTGGGATTACAGCTGTGAGTCACTGCTCCCGACCAATATAATGTATTTCAAGATTTGGTTCTAGTTTCTTCACTAACCTTAAATATACATATATAATATATTAGATTAGACTGTATTAACATATGTTATTATATAATATATAATACAATATATAATTATATGATGTTATACATAAAATATATTTTCTTGAGAAATTTAGCTACAATGCTCTGAACTTTATATCTCAAAGTAGGGTACTAGTACCAACCTAACTGGATCACTGTGAAATTACAAGAATGTATTAAAGCACCCAACATAATGCATTAACTAATACTAGGAGTGTAATCAGTGTATTTTGATGATTCTTATATTTAATTCTTGTCTGATCATATACAGTGTCACAAACAATTTTGACCTGTAAATCACCATATTAGTAAAGTAAGTGCCCTTGCATACTATATTGTTGAAGTCCTAGCTTTGAAGACACAGCTGTAAACATCATAAATTGTCTGGTATGTCTTTGTTTATCTCAAAGGTATTGACAAACAGGTGAGAATCACTGAGAGTATTAGAGATCAAATTCCACTTTTTTCATTTTTGGATCTGCAAAGTGTGGCCCAGAAATTGACTTGTCAATTTCACACTGTGTTAGGCTGTCCTTGCATTGCTATAATATAAAGAAATACTTGAGACTGGGCCATTTATAAGAAAAGAGGTTTAATTAGCTCACAGTTTGCAGCCTGTACAGGAAGCATAATTCAGGTATCTGTTTCTAAGGAGGGTTCAAGAAGCTTACAATTATGGCAGAAGGCAAAGGGTGTGTGGGCATATCACCTGGTGAAAGAAGGAGCAAGAGAGAGAGAGAGTGAAGGGGGAGGTGCGACTGCACATTTTTAAATGACCAGATATTGTGAGAACTCACTCACTATCTTGAGGATAGCACCAAGAAGATGATGCTAAACCATTCTTGAGAGTCCATCCCTGTGATCCAATCACCTCCATCAGGCCCCACCTTCAATAATAAGAATTACAATTCAACATGAAATTTGAATGGAGACAAATATACAAACTGTGAGAGGATACACAAAGTATATTTGCATATACAAACTGTATTCATATATACAAATTATATCACGCACTTACATATACATTGCCTGGTAGTTTACAGTTTATTTTTAATATCCAGTAAGTCGTACAAATTTTCAGATGTGTTTGTGATATGCAATGAAAAAAGTTTAAAACACAGGACTTTTAGAAAGTTAAGCTTGAGCATTTACTCTTAATTTTTCAAAGAGGAGACTACTTGGTCAATTCTCTCTCTCTCTCTCTCTCTCTCTCTCTCTCTCTCTCACGTGTGCGCGCGCACACACACACACACACACAGAGAAACTCACATGCATATGGTAAATCTATTAATAGAATCTGAGTTTGTTAGAATTTTTACAATTTCAATTCAATATAATAATTATATGTTGAGTGTGCAGGGTATACTGTAATGGGTCAGTTGTTTATAGGATATATAAAAATAAATTTTATATTTCTTCCCTTCCATGAATTTTATTCAAATATCTATGATAAGTTGGCTACAAAATAGATATAATATTCTTCAGACTATAATAATTATCATTTTGTTTTGCAAAAATGAATTCTGTAGATGGTTAAAAAAAAAAGCAATAAAATCTCGTATTATCCAGCTCCCGTTGCTGTAACAAAATGCCACAGACCCAGTGGCTTAAACAATAGAAATGTATTTACTCCACAGTCCTAGGGGCTAGAAAGTCCAAGATCAATTTTCTGGCAGGATTGGGTTTCCTGCAAGGGCTCCTTTCCTGGATAATAGATGGCCACTTTCTCCTCACATGGCCTTTCCTCTGACTGAGCAAGGAAGAGGAAGAGAGAATGAGGGAGAGAGAGAGAAAGCAAGAGAAAGAGAGGAGAGAGAGACAGAGAGAGAGGGACACTGAATGAGAGACAGAGAGAGAAAGAGGTTTCTTTTTATAAGTCCAGCAGTTCGATTGGAATAGGGCCCCACCCTTATGACCTTATGTGACCTCAATTACATCCTAAGTACCCTGTCTCCAAATACAGTCACATTGGGGATTAGGGTTTCAAAGATGTATGGAGGAGGCACAATTCAGTCCACAGCAATCACGAAAATTTTGATAAAGAAAGAAGCACTTGGGATGGGATGGAAGTCTGTGTAAGGACCCAGAACACTGAGGTGGAAGTCATACTCTGAATTAAGTGTAAGGGAGATCATGAATGTATAGAGCAAGCTTGTGCAACCCATGGCCCGCAGACCACATGCCATCCACACAGCTTTGGAAGTGGCCCAGTGCAGGTTCATAAACTTTCTTAAAACATTATGACCTTTTTTTGAGATTTTTTTTAAAAGCTCATCAGCTGTCATTAGTGTTAGTGTATTTTATGTGTGGCCCAAAATGATTCTTCTTCCAGTGTGGCCCAAGGAAGCCAAAAGGTTGGACACCCTGGTATACAGACGTGAAAGTTCAGGCATGCGTGCAGGTTAGTGAATTTTGTAATTGTGTTATAATAGAAAATAAATTGGGGAGCAGTCAGAGAACAAACACAAAGTAATGTTTAGTTTAAGTGTTAGAGGACCTTGAGGTCTAGTCTAAATAATTGGATAATTTAAATATTAAAATGAAGTTATTGATGTTTTGAGCAAGGAAATGTTACTATTTGATCTTCACTTTGGAAAGATTTATAAGATGAAGTATTTAGAACAAATTCCAATGAGAAGATTTCAGAGTATGTGAGACAATTTAGAGAATTATTGCAGTCTACGTCATTGAGATTAAATAAAATTCTGACTGGGTAATAGTTTTATCTCCATTTCTTTACCAAAATTCCTTACCACATGACCTATACCTTTCCTTACTGTCTAAGTAATTTAACTTTCACGCATACCTCTCTATAGAAATTGCTTTCTTAAATTTCCCAGCTGGACTCATCCCTAAATCCAAAGGTTCTTTCCTAGTGTCCTTATCCTTGGCTTCTCTTTGGTCTCAATGAATTATTTTTCTAAACTCATTCCAGTAACTTCTTTTCCCTCTTTTCTTTCTATTTCTTGGTAATGTTCACTTGCTGTTCTTTTTTCTTGCATCCAAAAAAGTATATGTTTCTCTAGGGTTTTCACTTGAATTTCTCTTACATTCCATTCATGAGTGAAATGACCTCTGCTCTAATTTGACAGATCGGTCTTTACCCATCACTTACATCTCACCTCTATCTCTAGCCTAGGGTTCTCCAGAATTCCATCTCTCTCTTCCATCAGTCTTTGTGCCCTCTTCAATAAGTCCACCATCACCTGCTCTTCATTTTCCCTCTAGAAGTAATCTCCGGGTGCTCTATTTTGCCTTTTAAATGTCATTGTTTTATTACCAGTGAGTCTCACTTTAATGGGGCTTCATTGAGAATCTCTCTGCGATCCAATGGGTGATGACCTGGTTCAGATCCAAGTCCTGGCCAGTGGGGACCCTAGATTTGTTCTTTCCCTAGGACCATTGCCCCAGCCCTCATGGTGCGGGCTGCTCCCAAATCTGTATTCCTGGATTCTTTAGAGTTTTTTACTGTTTACTCTTAATTTAATTTAACTTATTTATTTATTTATTTATCTATCTATTTATTTTTTGAGATGGAGTCTTGATCTGTTGTCAGGCTGGAATTCAGTGGTGTGATCTCAGCTCACTGCAACCTCCACCTCTCGGGTTCAAGCGATTCTCCTGCCTCAACCTCCCAAGTAGCTGGGACTATAGGTGCACACCAACATGCCCAGCTATTTTTTTTTTATTTTTAGTAGAGACAGAGTTCAACCATGTTGGCCACGATGGTCTTGATCTCTTGGCCTCATAATCCACCTGCCTCAGCCTCCCAAAATGCTGGGATTACAGGTGTGAGTCACCGCGCCAGGCATATTTATCTATTTTTTAAAGACAGGGACTCACTCTGTCACCCAGGCTTGAGTGCAGTGGTGAGACTATAGCTCACTGCAGGACACAACCTCCTGAGCTCAAGCCATCCTCGTGTCTCAGCCTGCCCAGTAGCTGGGCCCACCAGTGTGCTCCACCATGCCCAGCTACTTTTCATTTTATTCTTTTTTTTTTTTTTTTAATAGAGACAGAGTCTCCCTGTGTTACCCAAGCTGATCTTGAACTCCTGGGCTCAAGTGATCCTCCCTCCTCATCCTCCCAGAGGGCTGCGATTACAGGTATGAGCCCCCACTCCTGGACTGATTCTCTACCCTTTAATAGCCAATACCCTGTTTTGCCTAATAATTCTTAGTGTTAGACTTTCTCTGTTAAAATTATTATTTAATTTCTGTCTCTTAAATGGATCCTGATTGATGCGATAACTGGTATGGTATAAATAAATAAATAAATAAATAAATAAATAAATAAATAAATAAATGTGTGTGGGGGGGTTGTATTTGTTAATTACCCTTTTTATCTCAGTCTGTCACAGAATGCCAGAAAGGACTTTGCTTTATTTACCACAATGTCTCCAGTGGCTAGAATATATGCTTGACAAGTTATAAGCACTGGATAGGAAGGAATAAAGGAAGGAAGGAGGAAAGGAGGAGAGGAAGAGAGGGAAGGGAGGGAGGGAGGGAGGGAGAGATGTTGTGAAAAAGAGGAATAATGGAGGAAGGTAGAATGGATAGATGGATGAATGGATAGAAGCATGGATTGATGGATGATGACTCCCCCCAACTCCCACGTGGCATCACATGGCCTGTAATAGCACCTGGTAGGCAGTAAGCACTTGTGAAATAGTCATACATTAATCTCTTTGCAGTCCTTTAAAAAAAGGAAAAAAAGAAAAAATAATAATTGTTTTCTTTTTTTGGTACCTAAACTCAAACCTCAATATAAATTCACTCTTTAAAATTTGTCTTCTATTTTCCATATATTTACTTACATTTAGTTCTCATTTGCATTGTTTTGAATTATTTGTTGTCATTATTATTATTGTACTAATTAATTTTTCACCTTTCTTATACTTCCTTTTGTGCTTCATACTTCTCCAGTCAAATGAAGCGTCAGTCCCTGGCTTCCTCTAAAAGTTGATGCATTTGCTTCTATTTTCCTGAATTAGAAGCCACCTATCCTGGGTTTCTACAGTGTCAGCTTACTGCAGTATAATGTGTTTATTTTCTTTTTTCGTTCCCCCTTCTTAAAACTACTTGATCAAACCTAATTTGTCTGCCTGTAAAAAAAAATATCGCGAGACTGAAAATGCCAAGAATGACAGAAACAATCACACACACAATAAAACTAACAGGTATTGATTGCTTAATACATAACAGGTTGCTATCTTAAATACAACTATGTGTTAGCTCATTTAATGCTCACAACTTGATTGAAATAGCTGTTACTATACCTATTACTGGAATTTGATGGCATGTTTTATTTTAAGAGCCCCTATATAATCTGTGAAATATTTATCCTAGTATATTTGGTACACTGTGTACCTTAAGTGTTCAGAATGTCAGTCTATTGTTCATGACACTTGTGTAGGTGATTTGGCAGAAGTGGTGGAGGGAACTTATTGAGGATGGGTGGCAAGTATTGTTGTTGAGTGACTATTTTGGCTTTGAAGAAGAGGACACCTGGATGGATCCAAGTTTTGTCCTGCCAAAAGCTGATACAATTTTGGTGGTGTCTTCAAGAAAAATTATTCACATTTTAACAAAACAAAACTGCCTGGGAGTTGGAAAGGACACGTGAAACTGGGGGGTTCTGAAACTTAAGCTTTGTGGTAGTTACGGTCATGAGATTTCTGAAAATATGGTTTAACTCATGTGAAAATAGTCTTGGTGACTGTCTAACTTTTCTAAGTTAGTCTCATAGCTGAGGGCTGCAGACTAACGCCATTTCATTAGAGTCTCTTAAGCCACAAAGCTAGTTTCTCTGTTTGGGGTTTGAGAACTCCAAGTGAGAGATCTCAGAAATGAGGAGGACAGATTACTGAGTGTTGGCTCAGACAGGTTACTGATTTGTCACCTCACAATCTGTTTTCTTTGTCTCTTAAGGTTTTTCTTAAGTTTTAGAATTCTATAACTCATAGAAATCCAGTTGTGTATACATGCCACAGAAAACTCCTCTTATAGTCAATTTACATATGCAGGCATTTTTATTATTTTTTTCTTAATTTGTATTTATTTACAATTTTAGGTTCAGGAGGTACATCTGCAAGTTTGTTACATAAATATATTGTGTATTGGTGAGGTTTAGGCTTCTTGTGTACTCATCACCCAAATGGTGAACATTGTACCCAGTAGGTAATTTTTTGTAACCCTCATTGCTTTCCTAGCCTCCCTCCTTTTCATGTCCCCAGTATCTATTATTTCCAACTTTATGTTCATATGTATCCATTCTTTAGCTCCCACTTATTTTTATGATTTTTTAATATTTTATTTTAAGTTCTGGGATACATGTGCAGGATGTGTCCATGTGTTCCATAGGTAAACATGTGCCATGGTGGTTTGCTGCAACTATCAACCCATGACCTAGGTATTAGCTATTTATCCTGATCCTCTCACTTCTCCTGCCACCTGACAGGCCCCAGTATGCACTGTTCCCCTTCCAGTGTCCATGTGTTCTCAGTATTCAGCTCCCACTTATAACTGAGAGCATGTGGTGTTTGGTTATCTGTTCCTGTGTTAGTTTGCTGAGGATAATGGCTTCTAGCTCCATCCAGGTCTCTGCAAAGGACATGATCTCATTCCTTTTTATGGCTCTATAGTATTCTATTGTGTATGTGTACCACATTTTCTTTTTCCAGTCTGTCATGGATTGGCATTGGGATTGAGTCCATGTCTTTGCTATTGTGAATAGTGCTGCAATGAACATATGTGTGTTTGTATCTTTATAATAGAATGATTTATATTCCTTTGGGTATATACCCAGTAATGGGATTGCTGGGTCAAATGTTATTTCTGGTTCTAGGTCTTTTAGGAATCACCACACTATCTTCCACAATGGTTGAACTAATTTACATTCCCACTAACAGTATAAAAGCATTTCTATTTCTCCACAACCTTGCCAGCATATATTGTTTCTTGACTTTTTAATAATTGCCATTCTGACTGGCGTGAGTTGGTATCTCACTGTGGTTTTGATTTGCATTTCTCTAATCATCAATGATATTGAGCTTTTAAAAATACATTTGTTGACCACATAAATGTCTTCATTTGAGAAGTGTCTGCTCAGAGCATTTGCCCTCTTTTTAATGGGGTTGTTTGTTGTTTTTTCTTGTAAATTTGTTTAAGTTCCTTGTAGATTCTGGATATTAGACCTTTGTCAGATAGTTAGGTTGCAAAACTTTTCTACCATTCTGTAGAATGTCTGTTCACTCTGATGATAGTTTCTTTTGTTGTGTAGAAGCTCTTCAGTTTAATTAGACCCCATTAGTCAATTTTTGCTTTTGTTGCAATTACTTTTAGTGTTTTTGTCATGAAATCTTTGCTGATGCTAAGATCCTGAATGGTATTTCCTAGCTTTTCTTGTAGGGTTTTTATAATTTTGGGTTTCACATGTAAGTCTTCAATTCATCTTGAGTTAATGTTTGTATAAGGTGTAAGGAAAGGGCCCATTTTCAAATTTCTGCATATGGCTAGCCAGTTTTCCCGGCACCATTTATTAAATAGGGAATCCTTTCCCTATTGCTTGTTTTTGTCAGGTTTGTAAAATATCAGATGGTTGTAGATATGCATTCCTTTTTCTGATATCTCTATTGTGTTCCATTGGGCTATATATCTATTTTGGAAAAAAATGCCATACTGTTTTGTTTACTGTAGCCTTGTAGTATAGTTTGAAGTCAGGTAGCATGATGCCTCCAGCTTCATTCTTTTTGTATAGGATTGTCTTTGCTATACGGGCTCTTTTTTGGTTCCATATCAATTTTGAAGCAGTTTTTTATAATTCTGCAAAGAATGTCAATGGTAGTTTAATGGGAATAGCACTGAATCTATCAATTATTTTGGGCAGTATGCCCATTTTTATGATATTGATTATTCCTATCCATGAGCATGAAATGTTTTTCCATTTGTTTGTGTTCTCTCTGATTTCCTTGAGCGGTGGTTTGTAGTTCTCCTTGAACAGGTCCTTCACTTCCATTGTTAGTTGTATTCCTAGGCATTTTATTCCCTTTGTAGCAATTGTGGAGTTCATTCATATTTTGGTTCTTTGACTGTCTATTGTTGGTGTATTGGAATGATTGCTGTTTTTGCACTTTGATTTTGTATTCTGAGACTTTGCTGAAGTTGCTTATAAGCTTAAGAAGCTTTTGGGCTGAGATGATGGGGTTTTCTAGATACAGGATCTTGTCATCTACAAACAGAGACATTTTGACTTCCCTCTTCCTATTTGAATACCCTGTATTTCTTTCTCTTGCCTGATTACCTTGGCCAGAACTTCCAATACTATGTTTAATAGGAGTGGTGAGAGAGGGAAACCTTGTCTTGTGCTGGTTTTCAAGGGGAATGCTTCCAGTTTTTGCCCATTCAGTATATTGGCTGTGGGTTTGTCATAAATGGCTCTTATTATTTTGAGATACAGACCATCAATACCTAGTTTATTGAGGGTTTTTAGCATGATGGGATATTGAATTTTATCTTTAGTTCTTTTAATTGTGATGCTAGGGTGTCGATATGAGATCCTTGTAGCTTTTAGGTGTGGGCATTTAGATTCTGGTATGCTGTCTCTTTGTTCTCTTTGGTTTGAAAGAACTTCTTGATTTCTGCTTTAATTTCATTATTTACCAAAGAGTCATTTAGGAGCAGTTGTTCAATTTCCATATAGGTCTGTGGTTTTGAGAACTCAATATTTCTTAATATTGAGTTCTAATTTGATTGCACTGTGGTGAGAGACTCTTATGATTTCAGTTCTTTTGCATTTGCTGAGGAGCATTTTACTTCCATTTATGTAATAGATTTTAGAGTAAGGGCCATGTGGTGCCAAAAAGAATGTATATTCTGTTGCTTTTGGGTGGAGAGGTCTGTAGATATCTATCAGGTCCACTTTATCCAGAGCTGAGTTCAAGTCCTGAATATCCTTGTTAATTTTCTGTCTTGATAATCTGTCTAATATCGAGAGTGGGATGTTAAAGTACCCCACAATTATTGTGTGGGAATCTAAGTCTCTTTGTAGGTTTCTAAGAACTTGTATAAATCTGGGTGCTCCTGTATTGAGTGCAAATATATTTAGGATAGTTAGCTCTTCTTGTTGAATTGATCTATTTACCATTATGTAATGACCTTTGTCTTTTTTGATCTTTGTTGGTTTAAAGTCTGTTTTGTCAGAAACTAGGCTTGCAATCCCTGCTTTCTTCTGCTTTTTATTTGGTAAAATTTTTCCCCATCCCTTTATTTCGAGCCTATGTCTGTCTCTGCATGTGAGCTGGGTCTCTCACATACAGCATACTGATTGGTCTTGATTCTTTGTCCAGCTTATCATTCTGTGTCTTTTAATTAGGTATTTAGCTCATTTACGTTTAAGGTTAATATTGTTATGTGAGAATTTCATCCTGTCATCATGATGTTAGCTGGTTATTTTGCAGACTTGTTGATGTAGTTGCTTCCTAGTGTCATTAGTCTTTGTACTTCAGTGTGTTTTTGTAGTGGCTGGTAACGTTTTTTCCTTCCCATATTTAGTGCTTCCTTTGGGTCGCTTCCACTTATAAGAAAGAACGTGAAGTAGATGATTTTATTTTTCCTGTTATTTCACTTAGGAAAGTGGCTTCCAGCTTCATCCATGTTGCTGAAAAGGCATGATTTTATTCTTTTTTATGGCTGTATAGTATTCCATGTTATACATGTAACACCTTTTCTTTTCTTTTGAGACAGAGTCTGGCTCTGTCACCCAGGTTGGAGTGCAGTGGTGCAACCTCAACTCACTGCAAGCTCTGCCTCCCGGGTTTGTGCCGTTCTCCTGCCTCAGCCTCCCAAGGTAGCTGGGACTACATGTAGGTGCCCACCACCATGCCCTGCTAATTTTTTGTATTTTTAGTATATACAGGGTTTCACCATGTGAGCCAGTATGGTCTCGATCTCCTGACCTTGTGATCCACCCGCCTCAGCCTTCCAAAGTTCTGGGATTACAGGCATGTGCCACCATGCCCGACCAGCACATTTTCTTTAGCAGCCATTCATGGATGTTTAGATTGATTCCATGTTTGGTATTGTGATTGGTGCTGTAATAAACATATGAGTGAAGATATCTTTTTTGTATAATAATTTATTTTCCACTGGGTAGACACTCAGTAGTGGGATTGCCAAGTTGAATGGTAGTTCTATTTTAGTTCTTTGAGAAATCTCCATACTGTTTTCTACAGAGGTTGTACTAATTTATATTCCCACCAATAGTGTATAAACATTCCCTTTTCTATGCATCCTTACCAACATCTGTTGTTTTTTGACTTTAATAATAGCCATTTTGACTGATGTAAGATGATATCTCATTGGTACTTTAATTTGCATCTCTCTGATAATTAGCAATGTTCAGCATTTTTTCACATGTTTGTTAGCTGCTTGTATGTCTTTTTGTGAGAAATATCTGCTCGTGTCCCTTGCCCACATTTTATGTGGTTGCTTGATTTTTCTTGTTGAGTTGTTTGAGTTCCTTACAGATCCTGGATATTAGCCCTTTGTCAGATATATAGTTTGCAAATACTTTTTCTCATGCTGTAGGTTGTGTGTTTACTCTGTTTATCATTTCTTTTGCTATACAGAAGCTTCTTCATTTAATTATGTCTCGTTTGTCAATGTTTGTGTTTGTTGCATTTACTTTTGAGGTCTTAGTCATAAATTTTTTGCCTATGCCAACCTCCAGAAACAGTTTTCCTAGGTTTTCTTCTAAGATTTTTATAGTTTCACGTCTTCATTTAAGTCTTTAATCCATCTTAAGTTAATTTTTGTGTATTGTGAGAGATAGGGGTCCAGTTTCATTCCTCTGCATATGGCTATCCAATTTTCTCAGCACCATTTATTGAGCATCATGTCCTTTACCCATTTTGTTGCGGTTGTTGATTTTTTTGAAGACAAGTTGGTTGTAGTTGTATAACTTTATTTATGGGCTCTGTATTCTGTTCCATTGATCTACATGTCTGTTTTTGTACCATATCATGCTGTTTTGGTTACTATAGCCTCGTAGTATAATTTGAAGTCAGGTAATGTGATGCCTCCAATTTTGTTCCTTTTGCTTAGAATTACTTTCACTCTTTAGTTCCATGTGAATTTTAGAATTTTTTTTTCTAATCCTGTAAAAAATCATGTTGGTAATTTGATAGGAATTGTGTTAAATCTGTAGATTACTTGGGCAGTATGGTCATTTTAACACTATTAGTTCCTCTAATCTGTTAGCGTGGTATGTTTTTTCCATTTGTTTTTGTCATCTATGATTTATTTCACCACTGTTTTGTATTTCTCCTTGTAGAAATCTTTTACCTCCTTGGCTAAATGTATTCCTAGGTATTCGATTTTTTGTGTGGTTATTGCAAATGGGATTGAGTTACTGATTTGGTTCTCAGCTTGGACATTATTGGTGTATAGAAACTGATTTTTGTACATTGATTTTTGTATTCTGAAACTTTTCTGAAATCATCTACCCTGTCTAGAAATCTTTTGCCGGAGTCCTTAGGGTTTCTAAGTATAACATAATGTCATCAGTGAACAGAGATAATTTGACTTCCTGTTTTCCTATTTAGATACCTTTATTTATTACTCTTGCCTTATTTCTCTAACTATGACTTCCAGTAATATGTTGAATAGGAGTAGTGAGAGTGAGCATACTTGTTTTGTTCCAGTTCTTTGTGGGAATACTTTCAAATTTTTCCCTATTCAGTATGTTGTTAGCTGTGGGTTTGTCAAATATGGCTTTTATTATTTTGAGGTATGTTAATTTGATGCCTAGTTTATTGAGTTTTTTTTTTATTTATGAAGGGATGTTGGAATTTATCAAATGCTTTTTTCTATATCTGTTGAGATGATCATAGAATTTTTGTTTTTAATTCTGTTTATGTTGTCAATCACATTTATTGATTTCTGTACATTGAACCATCCTTGCATCCCTGGAATAAAACCCACTTGATCATGATGTATTATCTTCTTAATGTGTTTAATTTGGGTTGCTAGTATTTTGTTGAAGATTTTTGCATCTATGTTCATTAGGGATATTGGCCTATAGTTTGTTGTTGTTGTGTCTTTGCTGATTTTGGAATCAAGGTGTTAATGACTTCATAGAGTGAGTTAGGGAGGAATCTCTCCTCCTCAATATTTTGGAATAGTTTTAGTAATATTGGTATTAGCTCTTCTTTGTACATCTTGTAAATTTGGCAGTTAATCCATCTGGTACCTTCCTTTTCTGTTTTTGGGAGATTTTTAATTACTAATTTGATTTCAATACTCATTATTGGTCTGTTCAGGGTTTCTATTCCTTCCTGGCTCTATTTCTTCCTAGATGAAATGGATAGGTTTCCAGAAATGTACAACCTTTCCAGATTTATCCATTTCCTCTAGGTTTTCTAGTTTTTGCACAGATGTTCCTATTAACCTCTGATGATCTTTTTGTATTTTTGTGGTAACAGCTGTAAAATTTTTATAACTTTTGATTGTGCTTATCTAAATCTTCTTGCTTTTTTCCCTTTAATTTAGCTAGTGGTCTATCAATTTTGTTTATCTTTTCAAATAGTTTTTCACTTCATTGATCATTGTATTATTTTGGGGGTCTCAATCTAATTTAGTTCTGCTGATTTTTTTAAATGTCTTTTCTTCTACAAGGTTTGGGTTTGGTTTATTCTTGTTCTTCTAATTCCTTGAGGTGGAATATTAAGTTGTTGTTCTAATATCTTTACATCCTTTTGATGTAGGGATTTAATGTTATAAAATTTCCTCTTAGCACTACTTTTGCTACATTTCCCAGAGGTTTTGGTATATCATGTCTCTATTTTCATTCATTTCAAATTTTTTAAAATTTCCATTGATTATCCAAAGATCATTCAAGAATAAGTCATCTATTTTCCAAGTGTGTGTTTACTTTTGAGAATTCCTCTGCATTAATGTCTTTTTTTTCTTTTCCTTTTCCTTTTTTTTTTTTTTTTTGACACAGGGTCTTGCTCTGTTGCCTAGGCTGGAGTGCAGTGTCATGATCTTGGTTCACTGTAACCTCTCCTTCCTGGGCTCAAGGGAACCTCTCATCTCAGACTCCTGAATAGCTAGGACTACAGGCACTTGCCATCATACCTGGCTAATTTTTGTATATAAATGGGATTTTGCTGTGTTGCCCAGGCTTGTCTCAAACTCCTGTGCTCAAGTGATCTGCCTGCCTTGGCCTCCCAATGTGCTGGTACTACAGGCATAAACCACCATATCCTATCTGTATTAATTTCTAATTTTATTCCACTGTGGTCCAAGAAGATATTTGATATGATTTAGATTTTTTGAAATTGTTGAGACTTGCTTTATGGCAAAGCATATGGTCTATTTTGGAGAATGTCCCATGAGCAGATGACAAAAATGTATATTTTGTGGTTTTGGGCTAGAAGAATTTCTTGTAAATGTCTATTAGGTTCATTTGGTCTAGAGTGCAGCTGAATTCCAGTTGATTTTCTGTCTTCGTCATCTGTCTAGCACTGTCAGCAGGGTATTGAAGTCTACTATTATTGTATTCGGTCTCTTTACGTAGGTCTAGCAGAATTGTTTTGTGAATCTAGGTGCTCCAGTGTTTGGTGCATATATATTTAGGATAGTTATGTCTTCTTGTTTAACTGAATGCTTTATTATTACATAATGACCTTCTTTCTCTTTTTTTTATTGTTGATGATTTAAAGTTTTTTTCCTCTGATATAAATATAGCTACTTGGGTTCATTTTTGTTTTCTGTTTGCATGGTGTCTTTTCCTATTAGGTAGGTCTTTTGTAGACAGCAGATGGTTGGATCTTATCCTTCTGTTTTGCATTAAAAAAAAGTGTGATTCTATTGAGATGTGAATTCAGAATGCTAACAGTATGTCTTACTGGAAGTTTCCTTATTATTGATGTCTGGAATTCCTGCTAATCTACCTCTTGCCTTGATGGTCTGGAACCATTTAATTTTGATGTTTTCAGTTTTCTATTTATGACAGGTGTGACAGTCAAAATATAATTAAGTAGATGCTTTTTATATGCAAATATGTACTTGATTACTGCATCAGCTGTTATATTTATTCTGGAAAGAAGTGTATAATTTGAAAAGTTGGATAAAATAACAAGATTTCAAAGCTCTCTGTTAGTAAATTAGTTTTTTAATATAATGATATCAATTGATAAAAATCTTTCTGTCTTCAGATCATTCCAACTTATACTCTCTTGCTAAACTTTTGTGTGATAATAAAAATGCAAGGAGCATTCACTATGAAATTATGGATCTGAATACATAAGTATTACATTCTTGGCCAACACAAAAGAAAATATTATCCTATGATATTTTCTGTACAAAAATGATAAACCAGCTTTAGATTAAAGGACTAAATAAGAAAGAGTTACAGATAAACAAAAAATGTTAGGGAATTCGTTGATCTTAAAATATGATTCTGTTTTTTTCTTTAGTTATTTTTGGTTTTATTCTCCACTAGCAAAGTGAAATATTCATGTTATTATCATTTCAAATTACAGTAAAATATGTTCTTTCTTTCCTGTTTCATTTATTTATTCTCTTTCATTCCCCCTCCTTACTAATATTTCCCTTTTCCCATCATAAACAACCATTATAAAGTATTTGATCTGGGTCCTTGTATTAGCATGTGTCCTTGAAAAATCTGACGGCCTTTTGTGTTTATTTTTTAAAATTTGTTTTGTTTACTTGTAATATTTATAAAGTTACAAATACTTTACTGCTTACCTTAATCTGTAAAGAAGAGCTTACCCTTTTACCACTCCCTCATCTTTTGATCCATTGATTTATTTTTAATCCAATGTATCACAATCCCTCACTATCATTTTTCTTTTTTGATGTTCAAAGTAATCTAAATTTGGCATGTGGAATCCCCTCAGGCTGAGTCTTATGTGCTTTTGGCATGCCCTTCTTATCTTTTTAGGCACTCTCTAGATTTCTGATTCAACACATTGTACTTTCTTGTATTCACTCGTATTCTCTTTGACCCAGACCTGAAATCAGTCATTTATCCAAGGAGCCCTGGTTATTTTGGGTCAGGAATGGACATACATGCTTAGATCTGGCTGCTGGGTTTGTTTGTGGTCACTGGGACTTTATTGCCCCGGGGTGTTTCTGTGACCAGAACTGAGATATACACATATTTTAGAAAATATGAGTTCATACTAATATCTGTAAATAAAATTCAGTACTAGTTCTTTCCTTCCATATTTGTATCTCCTTTCTTCCCCAACAAAATTCTCATTCCCAATAACAGCTATATATATACATATACATATACATATACTTGTATATGTGTATACACACACACACACACATGTAGTTACAGTTGAGGTCTCAACCTGTCACCCAGGCTGGAGTAGAGCAACATGATAATTGCTGACTGCAGTCATGAATTCCTGGGCTCAGGGAAAGCAATATATTTTTGTATTTGTTCAACAATACAATATAAAAATATAATTTCAGAGTTACCACCACAACATTATTCATTGTACACCAACTGAATTCAATATTTCTTTGTCATTTGAGCTTTCCCATCTAAGTACAAGACATATATTTTCATTTGTTCACATTTCTTTTAGTCTTTAGATGTGTTTTAAAGTTTTCCTCATAAAAAAAAGTGGATGGGTGTGCATGTATTTGTAATGAAAATATAAGATTGTGATGAAGACTTCATTATGTTTCTTACTGTTTTCATTAGGATTGTATTAACATCATTTTAAGATCTGGCCATATTGCTGGGTTCATCTAATCCTTTGTTTCTAACTCTTCCACGGTATATTACAAACTGTGCATCTATTCCTCTCACTTAGCCTTTTCCCCCAGAGACTGACAAGTAGATTGTCTCAAACCCCGTTGTAAGTTGAAGAGCGTGCCAAATGCGTATCACTTCTGTACCATAGTAAAATTGGAAAATTATATAAGTCGAACCATTGTAAGTTGGGGACTGTCTGTATTATTTTACCTTGTAGGTACATATTGCTACTCTTATGCAGTAACCACTATAAAGTGGAATTATATTTCAACCACATCCCTAGAATTTAATCCATTCAAATTGATCAAGAAAGCTTCTCATTGGGAAAAGAGTATATCATAATATTCAGTTCCCTATTATATTCAACCATATATTATAGATGCAGATAATATGGTAACTAAAACTGAAAACTTAAGTTGCAAGTATTTATAAGTTTGTTGAGGTGTCTCAGTTCATTGAGAGTATAAACAGGCATATAATGATTTTATTTTTTAAAATAATTCAGTTATGTTCCAGAGATGTATCTTTTCCCCATTACTTCACATAAACTTAGGGTGGATTTAAAAACATTCCAGTCACTTTGGTTTATTAAATATGAGTCCAGTCTAGTTTAAAATTTCAGTCTCATGTTTTATTCAAAGTTCTTTCTCTCTACTTTCCTCATGTCAGTTTGAATTTGAACCTGTTTCCTTAAGATCGAAGGGTGTGTGTGTGTGTCTGTGTGTGTGAGAGAGAGAGAGAGAGAGAAAGAGAGAGTATGCAGAGAAAAAGAGACACACACAGAAACAAAGAGATGGACAGAGACAGAGATAGGAGAGAGAAAGCATGTGTTTTTCTAAGTAATGTAGTTTAAAATTTCCTCCATTATCATATCCCAAGTGAAATGTTGTTTGTAGCACAGGGAATAAAAAATGAAATATTCAAATTTAAGGATACTACAGGGTCAAGTAAACAGAAAGATACGATCAGGGTAAATAATAAAAAAAAACAGTCAACATTTTGTAGCTCATGTTAGGAAGAAGAAACATCTCAATATAGATTGTGTTTATTGTAAATTTTGAATATCTGAAGAAGCAAAAATTTAAAACAAAATAATTGTAGATATATAAAGCTGACTATGTGATAGGCACTCTTCTATGCATTTTACTTCTTTAAGCCTCATAAAAAGGCTTTAGGGTAGGGTACTTTTATTATCTCTTATTATTTAGGCTAGGGAACTAAGGAACAATGACATGGCTGGTATATAATGTTAAAAAGTTGAGGCTGAGATTTGAACTCTGGCACTCTAACTCCTGAATGTGTGCTCTTCATCACTATGCAACACTGTCCTTTAGCATTCTGCAAAGGCAGTGAAATGAGAAAGTGCCGTGTAGAATGACATGGGAAAACTGTTATAGGGCACCAGAGGCGTGACATAGCAATGAGATTATTTCACAACAGAACTGTTCTCTTAGGGAGAGAAGAGTTGCTTATTTCTTTCTCCCAGTTCAGCGCTTCACTGCTCAGATCAGAGTATGGGATGGCACTGGAGCATGCTTCATACCCAGGCACCCCGACCTCAAAGAATAAGGCAGTTAATGCTCCATGGGCTTAAAACTTTAACAACTGGGGTACAGGAGTCAGTGAATGAACATTTCCTCCTCTCTTCTCCCCACAAACAGAAACACATTTTTATAGCTTTGTAGAAAGTCTCAAGGAGGTGAGAAACCAGTCACTCCAGGCTGGAGTGCAGTGGTGTGATCTTGGCACACTGCAACCTCCACCTCCCGGGTTCACGATTGTCTTGCCTTAGCCACGTGGGTAGCTGGGATTATAGGTGGATGCCACTATCCTGCCTAATTTTCATATTTTTAGTAAAGACAGTGTTTCATCATGTTGGCCATGTTGGTCTTGAACTCCTGACTTCAGGTGATCCGCCTGCCTCGGCCTCCCAGAGTACTGGGATTACAGGTGTGAACCACTGCACCAGGCCAAAGGTGGCCAATTGGATCATAAACTCCTCCCAGGTTTAAGCAATTCTCCTGCCTCAGCCTCTCAAGTATCTCAGATTACAGGCGCCCGCCACCATGCCCAGCTAATTTTTGTATTTTTAGTAGAGACAGGGTTTCACCGTGCAGGTCAGGCTGGTCGCGAACTCCTGACCTCCAGTGATCCACCCGTCTTGGCCTCTCAAAGTGCTGGGATTATGGGCGTGACCCACCATGCCCTGCATGTTATTTTTATTTTAAAAGCAATTTATTTTTAATTGAAAAGAATACTGCTAACAGCATAACTGGGAGATAATGAATCCTTCCAAGTCATCATTTCATTTATCATTTACAACAACCCCAAAAGTTACATAGAAAATTGCATCTTTTGATCTTTCAGGTAAAATGCAATATGTTCAAGAGTATGAGTAGAAAATGTGACACAGAGATAGGAATTAGTCACATAATGTTGGAAAAAGAAGAAACGGTAATCAGGAACAGGAAGGAGTAAACAGAGCTTTTAGTTAAAACAGGATCACTGCCGGACACAGTGGCTCATGCCTGTAATCCCAGCACTTTGGGAGGCCAAGGCAGGTGGATCACAAGGTCAGGAGTTCAAGACCAACCTGGCCAACACGGTGAAACCCCATCTGTACTAAAACTACAAAAATTAGCTGGGCGTGGTGGCGGGAGCTTAGGTGGGCATGGAGGCTGAGGCAGCAGAATTGCTTGAACCCAGGAGGTGGAGGTTGCAGTGAACCCAGATCACACCATCGCACTCCAGCCTGGGTGACAAAACGAGACTCCATCTCAAAAAAAAAAAAACAACACACACACACACAGGAAACAGGATCACAATGTTAGAAGACAACCTAAAAGTTTTGCAAATAAGCCGAGTTTCTTACTGTGTACGGGAGTCTCAGGCATTCCTATGTTATTGTAGAATCCCAAGGGAGGCAAGGCTCTCAAGTGGAAATAAATTGAAAGCAGTTTTAATTACAATGTTCCCTGACGTGTTACTGAGGAAGGCAGTCAGTTATACGTGAAGAGACTGGTAAATTATGTTCTAGTCGTGTTCAGTTCTTCAGTTAAGTTTGATACCTCATGCTGCCTGGAATAGAAGCATACCAAATGGAAAGACTGTATAACTCATGTGCCCAGAGAGGAAAAGTCAGACTCCCAAATCCCTTTATCATCAATAGGAAGAATCAAATGGCTCAGCCTATCAAGGTTCAATTAGTATTTTTCATTAGTTTTCTTTGATTAGAGATCCTTTTTCTTCCATTACGGAGAAATTACAATTTTCTAATCTAGCACCTAAATTCAAGTCTGTATTTTACACATTTTCTTGACTTGCCTCTTTGCATAGCTTTCTTCATTCATTGACGCATTATAGATTGGGTCTTATTATTTACCATATGTGATGATTAATTTTATGCGTCAACTTGACTGGGCTCTAGGGCGTTTCAACATTTGGTGGAGCATTGCCCTCCCTGTGTCTGTGACGGTGTTTCTGAGCGAGATTAGCATTTGAATGGGCACACTGAGTAAACCAGATTGCCCTCCCCCATATGGGTGCATTTTATCTCATCAGTTGAAGGCCTAAATAAAAACAAAAGGCTGATTCCTGAGAGTAAGAGGGGATTTCTCCCACTTGAATACCTTGAACTGACACACCATTTTGTTGTTCTTGTTTTTGTTTCCTGCTTGTGAAGTTGAACAAAGCTTTAGCTCTTCTTGAGTTTTGAACCTGTTTGTTTTTGGACTGGAACAATAACATTAGCTCCCCTGGTTCTTAAGCCTTCAGACTCAGACTGAAATTATGTTATTGGCTGTCCTGCATATCATTGCTGTCATTGGTCAACCTTAGATAATAGGACTGCTCAGCCTTCATAATTGTGTGAGCCAATCCGTTATAATAAAACTCTTTCCATATATTTGATATGGTTTGCCTGTGTCCCCACCCAATCTTACTTTGAATTATAATAATCCCCATGTGTCAAGGGCAGGGCCAGGTGGAGATATTTGAATCATGGGGTCAGTTTCCCCCATACTGTCCTTGTGATAGCGAATAAGTCTCAGGAGATCTGATGGTTTTATAAATGGGAGTTCCCCTGCAGAAGCTCTCTTGTCTGCCACCATGTAAGACATGACTTTGTTCTTCCTTCATCTTCCACCATGACTGTGAGGTCTCTCCAGCCATGTGGAACTGTGAGTCGGTTAAACCTCCCTTTCTTTATAAATTACCCAGTCTCAGGTATGTCTTTATCAGCAGTGTGAGAACAGACTAACAAATATCCATCCTATTATTTCTTTTTCTCTGGAGAACCCTATTACACTAAGAGACCACCCCTCATATTATCTTATGCCCAGTTTCTGCCTCCAAAGAAAGAAGAAGTAACAACTAAAAGACAGAAATGAAATCCACAGGCAGACAGCCCGGCGCTGCACCCTGGGCCTGGTAAAGATCCATCCCTGACCTAATTGGTTATGTTATCTATAGATTACAGACATTGTATAGAAAAGCACTGTGAAAATCCCTGTCTTGTTTTGTTCCAATCTAATTACCGGTGCATGCAGCCCCCAGTCACGTACCCCCTGCTTGCTCAATCACGACGCTGTCACATACACCCCCTTAGGGTTGTGAGCCCTTAAAAAGGACAGGAATTGCTCACTCAGGGAGCTCGGCTCTTGAGACACGAGTCTTGCCGATGCCCCCGGCAGAATAAACCCCTTCCTTCTTTAACTTGGTGTCTGAGGAGTTTTGTCCGCCACTCGTCCTGCTACAACACCAGATTTGTTGTTGCTGTTGTTGTTAGAAGTTAGGAATACAACAATGGACAAAATGGCCAAGTCCCAAGCACTGCCAGAGTAGTGAACATTATCAAATAATTACATACATTAAAAAACGTTTCAATATGCTCTATGTGTTCAAAGGAATTCACATGTTAATTTTGTGTATGTGTTCTTTTGAGGAGATAATGTTTTTGAATACTGGCATTTTTCTAATGGATGAGGATATTTCAACATGTGTGAGATACTGAATGGTCTGCACTACACATTTTCTATGTTGGAAATTTAATCTAGCTAATATAGCCTGAATTTCCGCAAGTTTGAATTTGATGGTAATATTCTAATCCTTACATTGACAGAGTAATTCTCTATTCTAATGAAAATTCAGATCTAATGGGTTTTTTTTAATGAGAATATTTCTCATTTACATTTTGAATGATGTGGCACTAGAATGAACAAAACTATTTAAAAAGATTAAAAAAAAAAAAAACCCTCCATATTTCTATAAAACAAAGAGTTAGTCTGTAGTTCAAATTCCACTGCTGACATGAAGCAACTACCTAACCTTAGATAATTCATTTCTCTTGAACTTATAATAATGGGGATTTACTCTTTTCTGGAGTTTTCTTTCTGACTCGAAAAGGTAGACTGAATCACTTCCTCCTTTGTGTATTTTTTTTAAAATTTACTTTTATACATAGGTATGTCTCTTTCTCATGAAACTGTGTTTGTGTGTCCTGATTACTCTGGGAAGGTTGTGGTTCCCCAAGGCAGCCACATTCACCATCATTCTCCTTTCCATCTCCAGTAACTAGCCAAGCCTGGCACACATTAGCAGTGTCAGCAATGCTGTTGAACTGAACTGAATGCTAAAGTGACTTTAAGTCCTAATGCTCTGTGATATTACAAATAACAAGACACTTCAATATTATCATTCCCCATTCTTTCTGTAGAGACTGAGCTCCTTCAGATGGCTTCTGAATGTTGTGTTCTTGCTGACCCTTCTTTGTTTTGATTATCTTTTTCGCACAGGTGGAACAGTCAGAATATAATTAACTAGACACTTTTCATATGTAAATATCACGGTGAGTACAATACTAAACTTCACTGGGTATCACAAGGAATTGAATACTTTCTGCATGAGGATTCAAAGATTAGATCGAGTTAGTATGACTTTCAGATTTCTTTTATTCTTTCCTGTGGACAATCATATCTCTTCTTTTACTTTTTTTTTTCTTTTGAATAGACATTCTACTTAGTAGGAAATCTCTTTCCAGTCTACTGGCCCTTAACATCTCCCCTTCCTGTGCTGTCTAAGGTGCCATATGCCAAACTTGATGAAAATGCTAATGGAACTTTCTTTGGGCTTGCCAAGTGATTCTTTCCTCCTCTGGGATCTCATATTCAAAACAAATATCCTGATGCAAAATAACAGCAGGGAAGGTTCAAGAATAAAGAAAGGCAACAAAGTTTTATCAGTTGCTGCCAACACTATAAACCCAAATCAGCTTTCCAGCAAAGCTAGCACAGATTTCCCAAAGTACAATGAATCATGGAGAAGATAGCATTGACTCTCTGCCAAGCACTAAGCACAGTTCTGTGTAATCTACAGGTACTCATTCATTTAATCTTCAAAACAAACTTGTTTCTAAAAACACGATCATTATCAACATTGGATTAGGAAAGGAAGTCAGAGGAGAGATTTAGCAACTTGACCAAGGTGACATCTCTAACAAGGAGACTGGCAAGGTTCAAATCCTGTCCAAGTGTCGATAACCAATTTATACAGCTCTTGCAAATGCATAAGCAACCTTTTATTCCTACAGGCCTCGTGTTGCAAGCCCATTGTCTATAAGCTGCTGCTTTACACTGTTTTTTCCACCCCAGGCTGATGGATCTTCCTCTGTGTAGGACATTGTCAGCCTTGTGTCAGATGCAGAAGGACTTCACAACTTTAAGCTGGCTCCTAAAGCGTCTGCTCAGAAGTGACACAGATAAGTTTTGTCTACATTTTGTTAGCCAAAGCAAGTAACATGGATTCAACAGTTTGATCATACAAAATTCTCCCTCAGAGTAGGGCCCACACACCATGTAGCCAAGCTTGATATCTGGGAGAAATACTCCCTGATATCATTTTTAAGTCACATATCATTTTAAGTCACACCAAGCCCAATACCAATGCGGTAGAGAAGTAGGCTCCTCTTTCAGGGATGAAAAGTGTATATTTTAAGTAGGAATATAATCTATCGTTCTTGTGATACTCATAGGGATGATGCAGTATCTTACTGGGTGTATTTTTACATGTTTAAACACGATTAGAATTTTGTCTTCTGTGAATCAGCCCAGAATATCATTTGCCCATTTTTCTATTGGTTTGCTTTCTTTCCTTACTGAAGATCAAAATATTTTTTACTATTTTATGCATAACAGAAAGGGCTATTTTTTTAAATGAAGACAATAATAAATTATAAGGCTACAGTAAGACACAGCTTAATAAATATTTTATAAACTTGATCATGCCTGAAATATAATAAACTCTCAGCACATATGAGCTATGATTTTTAAATATTGTCTCTATCATGAGTCAACAAACTATAGTCTCTAGGCTAAATCTGTCCCTGTGCCTGATTTTGTAAATAAAGTTTTATTGAAACTCAGCTACACTAATTTATTTAGGTATTGTCTATGGCTGCTTGTGCTATGAAGCCAGAGTTGAATGTTTGGGACAGAGACTGAATGTCCCACAAAACCTGAAGTATTTACTATCTATCTCTTTACAGAAAATTTTGCCAATCTCTGATCTAACTCAATGAATTAAATGGAGATAAAATGCGCACCACCACTCCAGTAACCTTTAGGTCCCAACCGCTGGTTCTAATCTTTTCCCTAGACTCTAGAACGCAACATAGTTTGATCTGCTATCTTGACTGCTGGGGGTAAAGGTGATTTCAGAGGCTTCCAACTGTCTTTCCTCCTATAAGAAGTCTTAACCTCACCATACCAAGGACCCTGAAGATTCTGCCGACTACTAAATATATCCAATCCACTAGTAGAGTCCATGGCCCCAGTAGACCCAATGTGAGTTGGTCCTGGGCCAGAATTCTATTACGTGGTCCTCATATAACCCACACTCTTTCAGAGAGGGACATGATGATGCTTTGTGTTTCCAGTTATCAATGATGATTCGGACTCTGTGCCCAGTAAACTCAAAATGTATGAGTATTCCCCTTGTTCAGAATACATAGTTGCCTGAGTAAATGGCCATAGGTGTTTTGGGGATGAACTTGGGGAATTATTGCCTTATTCACTTACCATGGTGTTTCAGGGTCCAACCTGCTTGAGATCCAGCTTCTCTTTCTAAGAAATGGACTCCATGAAAACTGTCTTATGTCCTGAAACTAGTCAGAGGCTTGTGATTTTTCTTGGGGATGACTGCTCTCAGCTCCTAATCATCTATTCTTGAATTAGTTTGATTGTATAGATAGAAAAATATTCTTATCTGCTGCCCATACATCTTGCTCCTGGGAAAGTCGTCTTCTGTTAACTATTCACATAACTCCTATGCTCAGGTACCCTTTTGGCTGCTCATTATAATAACTGCACACATGAAGGTCCTCTGCCTTTCCTTTCTTATTTGAAGTTTCTATTATTCCCATTGCTATCAGGGAGCACATTTCTGTAAGAGCCTCTCCTACCATCATCCCTGGTCTATAGAAGATGGCTATCACTTGACAATGATACTGGTAAGATACACATTCCTTTTTGTTCTGATAAATTGAGATCAGCCATCCTTATTGCTTTGATATATAGAGTTTCAGGCAGGTCCTCCTGAGAAACAGAGTAGGTAGGGGTGTTGGATCTCAGATATAGAACCAATTTAGCAAACCCGCTTTTATAAATCATTTGAAGTCATCCTGTAGAGTATGCCACTGTGGTTCTATTTTAACTACAGTTAATATGAGGCATCACTTTTTTTTTTTTTTTTTTTTTGAAACAGAGTTTCACTCTTGTTGCCCAGGCTGGAGTGCAATGGCGCGATCTTGGCTCACTGCAACCTCCACCTCCTGGGTCCCGGTTCAAGCAGTTCTCCTGCCTCAGCCTCCCGAGTAGGTGGGATTACAGGCACTTGCCACCATGCCTAGCTAATTTTTGTATTTTTAGTAGAGACGCGGTTTCCCCATGTTGGCCAGGCTGGTTTCAAACTCCTGACCTCGTGATCTGCCTGCCTTGGCCTCCCAAAGTGCTGGGATTACAGGCATGAGCCACCACGCCGGGCCCGAGGCATCACTTTTTCTAAGCTTCGAAGGTATCCAGCAGTAATGTTAGAATGGCCTCCTGGGACTCCTACTAGGGGATTAAATCCTATCTTTTGGGAGTGTTCCCAGATTGAGAATTCTCATATCCATCTCTATGTTCTTCTATTGATCTACTTCCATTGGATTCATTCCAGCTGCACACAGTTCCTGGGGTTCATGTTAGCCTTGTCCTGCAGCTCCTTTGACCTGTGGCCCCATCTACTCCTCAGGACACCCAGCAGTTCTCTTGTCAGTTATTGATCTGGTGGTCAGAAGAGAAGGGCTGACCTGGAGATGGGGTTGTTGGGGAAATATAATTAAAACACAATTTCCTTTGAACCTAGAAAACCTCTCCACAAAAGCAGAAAAGAAAGAAAATAGTTTCATTATTGGATAATCATTAAACCATAATGTGATGTGCATTACAGGAAATCTGCTAAGAGATTGCAAAACCAGAAAGAAATCTCACCCTTTGATATAGCAGGCAAACAACTCATTACGCAAAAGTTTTCAAGAAAAATAATAACTAGCCCTCAAGTAAAAGGACTTGGCACTACCATTTGTCACATGTAGTTTGTCCTAAACTTATCTGGTAATTAGGGTGGCCATCTGTGTTTGCTAATTGACTTTGTCCAAAGGAAAAATAAACGTCTCACATCTTTCTGACTAGAGGTATTATAGTTTTGCAACTTGGAGCAAGGTGCCATGAAGTTAGGCTTCCGACCTTCTCTAGAAAGTGGGAGCTAGGGCTGCTGTCTTCCCTCATGGTCACATTTCAAAGACATGATTCCCAGGTTCTTAAAAAAGACGTTCCCTGGTTAGAAAGTGGGCAAGAGGCTTATTTAGCCTTTTAAAAGATTTACATACATTTCAAAGAGAGAACTTAACACGTTCTAAAGTCAAAGCTCTAAGAAAAGGGAGTGGGGGAGTCTTTTCCCTTATTTTAATAGCCAGAAGTAAGCCTCTTATTTTTAATATGTGTTTGCCCTTAAAGGTCATATATTTACCAGCAAGACAGTCATTTTCTTCAAGTAATCGGGGGAGGAGTGGTGGCATTCTCCTTAAATCCAAAGCAGTTGGCTAATTCTGCAGGCCTAGAGGCTCGTAGAAATTGGAGACTTCACATTTTCAGGTGTATTAACTCATGCTCCAGCTCTTATTTCATGCTGCCACTCCTAATCACTCAGTGTTCTGACTTTCTTCTAGAAGACCTTCCAGAGCTGAGAATCCAACACGTTCTCCACTTCTGCTGCTCTTGTGATTAAGTCCTGGGCCTGAGCCTCTTCTGTTCTCAAATGTTGCTAACAAAACCCCTGGACTTACACCTTGAGCCTCAGACTTTCATTGTCTTTTTCCACTGGTTACTTTCAGCAACAGTCATCCAAGTCCATTCTCCTTACCATTACTGTTCCGTACGCTTGACATGAAATTCATGTGTGTGTGTATTACATATATGTGAAGTGGGTTTTTTCTTGTCATATGTTTGTTTTGATGATGGGGTCTCCTATTTTGCCCAGGCTGGAGTACAGTGGCTATTCACAGGTATGATCATAGCACACTACAGCTTCAAACTCCTGGACTCAAGACCCTCCTGCCCCAGCCTCTTGAGTAGCTGGGAGTACAGATGCATGTGACTGTGCCCAGTCATAAATATAAAATTTTACATAGCGAGGTTTTTTTTCTATCATTTTAAAATGGCATGATGAAATTAGACAATTATATTGATACAGAACACCTGGGCTCCTGGCTAAACCAACCCCCCCACCCCCCCCCCCCACCACCACCCTTAAGCCTGGAACCTGGTTCTAAGTGAAAACAGCTGACCCCATTTTTCCACCCAAATGTTGCTTTTTTGGCCTGCCATACCCCTATCTTGTGCCCATTCACACTACCTAAAAGACTGGCTAGCAGAGGGATACAAGCTTCTGAGCAGTAAGCAGAGAAGCAGCAACTTAGCCTCAGAGACTACAGATAGATGCAGCTAACTTCAGACAGTATGACTACAGGGATAGATCACTTTCTTCCCACACCATCCCCTTTCCAATTCCCCATCCCTCTGAGAGCCACTTTTATCACCCAATAAAATCCTCTGCATACACTACCATCCAATCCATTTGTGTGACCTGATTCTTCCTGGAGGCCAGACAAGAACCCAGGTGCCCAGACGGCAGGGGCTTGGACGCTGCTGTGGAGCCTGCATAGAGCCTGCTCCTGCCAGAAAGGAGTGACTGGCCGGTTTCAACCTTTGTTCCCTCCGGTTCCCGTACTCGCTTGCATGCTCCCTCTCACGAGGAGAGTGGCCAGTGCTGGGCTGAGTGAGATGAGCCACTCCAGTTCCTGCCCATGAAGGGGATCAAAGTCAAAGGAACTATCCCTTCTCAATATGGTTTATATTTACAAAACTCTTTTAGCAGCAAAAGTTTTTAAAGCAGACACAAATTTTATAAAATACTTAGTCTGGCAAAGTTACAAAATAAAAACTCTGTAATACTAATTGCTTCTGTTTGCATGAATACATTTGTTTTACAAATCTGAAAGCTGCTGCAGAGACATTCTTTAAACCCACTTTAAAATTTTTGGAAAAGTCTTATTCTTTTTTTTTTTTTTTTGAGATGGAGTTTCACTCTTGTCATCCAGACTTGAGTGCAGTGCTGTGATCTTGTCTCACTGCAACCTCCGCTTCCTGGGTTCAAGTGATTCTTCTGCCTCAGCCTCCCGAGTAGCTGGGACTGCAGGCACCCACCACCATGCCCAGTTAATTTTTTTTTATTTTTAGTAGAGACAGAGTCTTGCCATATTGGACAGGCTGGTCTTAAACTCCTGACCTCGGAGTTTCGCCCGCCTCGGCTTCCCCAAGTGCTGCGATTACAGACATGAGCCACTGTGCCTGGTCAAAAAATCCTATGTTCAAGTGTAGTCAGTCTTTATGATAATTTAATCTGTTGAATTAAGAACAATAGTATTTGCTAGTATATAATTTTTAGAGAAAAACATCAAATTTTGATGTTTTAAACCATAATATAGTTGTTTTCTATATTCACGCTACCCAAAAACTACGAATAAACATCCAGAAGACTGTATAATTGTCTTGTTTTGCTAACATTATTTTAAACTCTGGAAAGCAACAATTTTTAAAATACCCTTTAATAACTATCATAGTGCCTTACCTAAGAGTTGCTATGTTTTTCTACATAAATCTACATCCATATCTGTATCTACATCTACACATATACGTAAGGTGAGTTAATGAATAAAACACTATAAGACAAGTGCTCTTTCCTTCCTTGGTTTTCACTAGCCCCACAACAACAATGCCAAATCCTTTCACAAGACTTAGATACTGTCAGAGGCGTGTGAACCAAAGTGACTCTATCTTGAACAGGGACTAGGGAAAATAAGGATGAGACCTGTTAGGGTACATTTCCAGGAGGTTAGGCATTCTTAGTCACAGGATGAAGTAGGAGGTCACAAGATACAGATCATAAAGACCTTGCTGATAAATCAGGATTCTATAATGAAACCAGCCAAAACCCACCAAAACCAACATGGCAATGAAAGCTATATGGGGTCATCCTCACTGCTCATTATATGCTAATTGTTGTTATGCCCAGACCATTTGTTCCCCAAAGAAGACCACCAGAGTCCAGAGTCAAAGCCAAGCGGCAAGGATCTTTACTACAAGTTCGAACCTGGTCCCTCCATTCCACAGCATACAAGAGGGCCCCGAACAATGCGAGTGTTTGCTTTTTATAGCCCGAAAGTTACAGGGGAACAAAGGAATTCTTTTGGTTCCCGCGCTTTCAGTAAAACTTTGAACGGCTGTCTCCTTATTGGAGACTTTCCAGGTGGTGTTTGTACTGGGCTCAGGGAGTTTGAGAGATACATGGCGATATGTGGTGGGATGGGAGGATGGGATGTGTTTGTACTGGGCTCAGGGAGTTTTGAGAGATATATGGTGATATGTGGTGGGATGGGAGGATGGGATGTGTTTGTACTGGGCTCAGGGAGTTTTGAGAGATATATGGCGATATGTGGTGGGATGGGAGGATGGGATGTGTTTGTACTGGGCTCAGGGAGTTTTGAGCCCTGGGCTGAGGAATGTGCGCAGCTCCTTTCATTCCCCGCTTCTTTTCAGGTATCTCTAGAGCCAATCTTGGGTCTTATAAGTCTGATTCTGTTTCAACGTTTACAGGTTGGTATTGGGCTCTGAGGACCATGAGTTGTATGGTGTCAAATCTCTCCCTAACAAATTGTAAAATTCTGTTAACAACACAAGGTCCTATGGTAAGCAGAAATAGTAGACTTAGCAGGGGTCCAAGGAAGGGGGATAACAGAGAAAACATAGAGGAATTCCACCATTGGTCTGCAGCTGAAGCAAACTGCCATGTTTTTACTTCTGCGCTTAACTTGCGTAACTGTTGGACCCGGTCTTCTACAAGCCCTGATTCATTTATGTAGAAACAACAGTCTTCTTTCAGAAACATACATGTACCACCTTTTTCTGCAGTGAGTAGGTCTAGGGCCCTCCGGTTCTGCAAGGTTACCTGAGCTAGGGACGTGAGCTGCCGCTGAAGGGAGGCAAGGGACTCAGCCGACTCCTCCATAGCAACGGCAAATTGTTGGTACAACTTGTTGCTTTCTATGAGGGTGTGACCTAGGGCTCCCCCCGCCAGTCCGGCCGCCATGAGGGATGCGGTGAGGGAGATTCCCGCAATGAGGGGGAGAAATATGGCTCATGCAGGTCTCGGTCTAGGGACTGGGTGAATAGCAGTACTAGTCCAGTTACCGGTGTACCCTAGGGACTCGCCGGCAGTTAGTAGAGTCAACCAGGGAACTAATGTGACAGGAAGACACAGTAGGTTGGTAATAGAGGGACTAGGTAGGTTCTTAGATAATGTTCCATTACACCAGAAGAATATGCCCGGCAGAGCCTTTAGGGTGATATTAGGGGGCGTTGCAGTGATGCTGCAGAGGCTGGAATTGGTTCCTGAGAAACAGTAGGGAAACTTCTCCTGACTGGGGTTTAGGTATAGGGGCACGTTTAGGATAGGAGCATATGAGAGGTTTCGGAGGTTGTTAGCTTGGGCAGAGGTAGAGGATCCCCATGGCAGAGGGACAGCGGTTAGCGGTGGACGCCCTAGAGTGGCACACAGAAAGCAGCCAGACAGGCTGTGAAGTCCTGTAAGGTTAGCAAGTTCTAGTCCTTCTTGTAATAATTTTAACCAGGAGAAATGACATAAGTCTTGTGTTAGTCTGTTTTCCTGTTGTTGGATATTCCCGTGGACCAGGGGCAGTACTTGCACTAGGCCTCGCCACAGATAGAGGTGACTGCTAGGCCATGTGGAGGAGCGGGAGTAGTATACAGCCCCATGTTGAGGCGTGGTCCAGCAGGAGTTCCAGGGGTCTCTATCCATGTATATGAAAAGTCTCCATCCCGTCTACGATGGAAGGGCCACTTAGGGTCTAACTGTTTTTTCTCTCCCCAATAACGGGGTCTATGGATGTTACAATAGTTATAAGGACAGCCGGCATTTTGGTGCCCCCAATAGTGTTTACAATTGTATTTAGTCTGATCAAACTCAAAGCATATTATTGGTGTCATAGGTTTGGCTATTTGAAAACCAGTAAAATTTAGTAGAATTGGGCTGTTGCACCCTGAGGAGGGGCAATCAGCACTGGCCAATAATTTCCCGGGCTTATGAGGTTGCCCAGGGTGGGTTCAGTTTTCATAAAGCCAGAATCTCCAGACAAAGGGATTAAGAGCTGGTTTTGTGATTTCCCCAGCGGCCACTAGGGCGGCTAACATTAGGGTTAGACTACCTAACTGCATGTTTGCAGTGAGCTATGCTGCCAGCGCAGGGTGAGTTTTAAGGGGTTGTTCCTAGCTCTGTCCACAGTCCACGTGTCTGGTGCTTCAGCCGCCACCGTGATTGGTCCCAGAAGGTCGGAGGTTGGGTCCACTGGCTTGACGTGGGTGTAGTGGATCCACGACGTGATGCCTTCTACCTTCAGGGTGGTGGGTGTGGTCAGGAGTACCTGGAGTGGTCCTTTCCACCTGGGTTCTAGGGTTTCTTGTCAGTGTCGCTTGACCAGGACCCAGTCTCCCGGCTGGTACGGATGGGGTGTCGGCAGGGGACCGGTCTCATATAGTTCCTTCAGCTTGGGCCAGATTTCTTGATGAATTTTCTGCAAGGCTTGTAGGGAAAATAAGAGTTCAGAGACATTTTCTGTTTCAGACTTGAGCAGATCATCTTTTAGGCTGGGAACTAGGGGTGGGGGTCTGCCATACATGATTTCATAAGGGGTAAGGCCCAGTCTGTAAGGGGTATTACGGGCCTGGAACAGAGCGTAGGGGAGAAGGACCACCCAATTAGCGCCAGTCTCCATAGTTAATTTAGTTAAGGTCTCCTTTAAGGTCCGATTCATCCTCTCTACCTGTCCTGAACTCTGGGGCCTGTAAGCACAATGTAGTTTCCAATTTGCCCCAAGGATGGAAGCCAAATCCTGACTTACCTTAGCGACGAAGGCCGGCCCATTATCTGACCCTATCTGGATGGGGAAGCCATATCTGGGGAGGATATCTTCCAGGATTTTCTTTGCTACAACCTGAGCAGTTTCCCTTTTGGTGGGGAATGCTTCAGTCCACCCTGAAAAAGTATCTACAAAGACAAGTAAGTACCGATACCCGTATTTTCCTGGCTTTATCTCAGTAAAATCTACTTCCCAGTAGATACTGGGCCTGGTTCCCCTGAGCCTTGTTCCCGTTGCAGCCTGGGATTGGGGGTAGGCGTTGTTAAGCTGGCAGACTTTGCAACTTGTCACAATGCTGCTGGCCGTCTCGGCTGTATGTCTGAATTTGAGCTTAGAGCGTCTGATCAGGTCTATCATCCGCCGAGCACCCAGGTGGGTGGTTCGGTGGATGTGTTCTAACACTTGTTGTCCTAATTTTTCTGGTAGGATGGTTTGGTCATTAGTATCAGTCCACCACCCATCTTGGATCTGTTTCAGGGGAAGTTTGTCGATCCACTGGAGATCTTGTTCTGAATAATCAGGGAGATATGGCAAGTCCCGGGGGCCCGGGTCAGGGAGCTGGAGTGCAAGGAGTTGGCTGGGAGCCTTCGCCACATTTCTTGCAGTTTGGTCTGCCAGAAAGTTGCCTTGAGCAGTTGGAGTGGTTGGTTTCTGATGCCCTGGGCAATGCACAATGGCTAACTTTTCTGGCCTCCATAGGGCTGTCAGCAGGGCTAGGATCTCTTGCTTGTTTTTTATCTCTTTTCCTTCAGCTGTCAGTAACCCTCGCTCCCTGTAAATGGCCCCGTGTATATGCGCCGTTGCAAAAGCATATCAGCTATCTGTATATACTGTCAGCTTTTTCCCCACCCCTAAGGTAAGAGCTTGGGTGAGCGCTATCAGTTTGGCCTTCTGGGCCGACGTCCCCGGGGGCAGGGGTTCCGCCCAGATTACCTCAGTCTCTGAAGTCACTGCCACTCCAGCGCACCTCTGGCCTTGATGCATGAAGCTGCTCCCATCAGTGAACCAGACGAGGTCGGCGTCAGGAAGTGGGCGGTCCTGCAGATCTTCTCGAACTCCGTGCACCTGAGCTAGTATCTCGGTGCAGTCGTGGAGTGGGGTGTCCAGGTCTGGGTTGGGCAGCAGCGTGGCAGGGTTTAAGGTCGTTGGGGGCAGGAAAGTTATCCTGAGAGGATTTAGTAGTCGTCCTTGGTAGTGGGTGAGCCGGGCGTTACTCACCCATCGATTAGGTGGCTGTTTGAGTACACCTTCGATGGCATGTGGAGTACAACCCGCAATTCTTGCCCCATGACAAGTTTATCAGCATCTTGCACCATCAGAGCTGTGGCCGCAATCATTCGGAGACAAGGGGGCCACCCGGCAGCCACTGGGTCTAACTTCTTTGACAGGTAGGCAACTGGCCTCCGCCAGGGGCCTAAGTTCTGAGTTATTACCGCCTTGGCGACACCCTTATTCTCATCTACGTATAAGTGGAAGGGCTTGGTAACATCAGGTAGTCCCAGTGCAGGCGCGGAGAGTAGGGCGGTTTTAATCTGTTGGAAAGCCAACTCGGCTTCGTCTGTCCACTTAAATGGCTGCTGCCCCCTTGTTGCCTGATACAAGGGTTTAGCCAGTTCTGCGAACCCAGGTATCCATAGTCTGCAAAATCCCGTGGACCCCAGGAATTCCCTTACTTGTTGGGTGGATTGTGGCCTGGGGATCTGCAGAACAGTTTGTTTCCGGGCATCTGTTAACCAGCGCTGCCCTTCTTTAAGCAGGTACCCTAGATATGTTACCTCTGGCTTACAGATTTGAGGTTTCTTTGCCGAGGCTCGGTAGCCTAGATTCCCCAGAGCTTGTAAGAGACCCTTGGTCCCTTGGATGCAAGTTTCTTGGGTCTCAGCAGCAATTAGGAGGTCATCAACATACTGTAGTAAGGTTATTTCAGGGTGTTTGCGTCGGTACTCACCCAGGTCTTCATGGAGGGCCTCATCGAACAGGGTAGAAAAGTTTTTGAATCCCTGCGGCAGTCTGGTCCATGTCAGTTGGCCACTTATGCCCCTATCAGGGTTATTCCACTCGAAGGCGAAGAGCTTTTGGCTCTGAGGGGCTAAAGGCAAACTGAAGAAAGCATCTTTTAAATCTAAAACAGTGTACTATTGATGTTTAGGGTTTAGGGTACTCAGGAGGGTATACGGGTTAGGCACAGTTGGATGTATGTCCAAAACCCTCTTATTGATTTCTCTTAAGTCTTGTACAGGTCTGTATTCTCCACTATTAGGTTTTCGTACCGGCAACAATGGAGTATTCCAGGGTGAGTGACATGGGCGAAGGACCCCTTGGTCAAGGAGCCGGCGGATATGCGGGGCAATTCCTTTCTTGGCCTCTAGGGGCATCGGGTATTGGCGTACCCGCAAGGGGTCTGTCCCAGGCTTAAGTTCAACAAATAAGGCAGGACGGTGTTTTGCTAGACCTAAGCCCCCTGTTTCCGCCCAAGCTTCTGGATATTGCTGGAGCCAGGTTGCTATGTCCTGGTCAGGGGCCGCTTGCTCCTGGTGGAGCCGGTACTCATCTTCTAGGGTTATAGTCAGGACGGACACGGGTCGATTGTGGGAGTTGGTCACGACGGGCCCCCTCAGGGAGGAAGTGGATCTGTGCTCCCATTTTAGTTAGCAGGTCTCTCCCCAGTAGGGGACAGGGGCTCTCAGGGATGACCAGGAAAGAATGGGTTACATTCTTGGCTCCGAGATTTACTGTTCTTTGTGTTGTCCATGGGTATTTCTTAACTCCTGTGGCCCCTTGTACCCACGAGGACTTGGAGGATAATTTCCCATTAGTTTTAACTAAGACTGAGTGCTGTGCTCCCATATCGACCAAGAACTGGACTGGGGACCCCTCCACTTGCAAAGTTACCCTAGGTTTGGGGAGGGGGTCCGAACCCCGTCTTCCCTAGTCTTCATCTTGAGTGACTAGTACGGGTGTAGACCTAGGGGGTCCCTGTCCTCGTTTCTTTTTGGGGCAGTCTCTTACCCAGTGGCCAGCCTCCTTACAGTAGGCACATTGGTCTTTGCTCAGATTATCATGCCTGAGGGGCCGCCTAGGTTGGGTGTACTCTGGCTGTAGATGCTCTTTCTGTACCACTGCTGCCAGGACCTTGGTCATTTTTTCAGTGGCCTTAAATTGCCTTTCCTCTGGAGTATCTCTGTTATTGTAAACCCGCTGGGCTATCTGAAGGAGGTCCTGAATCTGCTTTCCTTCCAAATCTTCTAATCTGGAGTTTTCTTTTAATATCTGGGGCTGCCTGATTTATGAAAGACATTACAACAGCTGCCTGACTTCCTGGAGCCTCTGGATCTATGGGGGTGTACTGTCTAAAAGCTTCCATTAATCTTTCTAAGTAGGTAGCTGGGCTCTCTGTCTTTCCCTGCAGAATAGAATATACTTTAGTTAAATTAGTGGGCTTGCGAGCAGCTGCCCGGAGACCTGCCATTAGAGTCTGGCGATAAAGGTGTAGCCGTCCCCTACCTTCTGCCGTGTTGTAGTCCCACGCCGGCCTGGTCAGAGGAAAGGTCGTGTTTATGAGGTCGGGGTTGGCAGTCGGTTGACCGTCGTCCCCCGGGACCAGCTTTCTAGCTTCTACCTGTATTCTCTCTCGCTCTTCCGTGGTGAACAAGATTTGGAGGAGCTGCTGCCAATCATCCCAAGTGGGCTGGTGGGTGAACATGACACTATCCAGTAAAGCCAGTAAATCTTTGGGGTTGTCTGAAAACTGAGCACTCTGAGTCTTCCAGTTATACAGATCACTGGTGGAGAATAGCCAGTACTGGAGCCTGGGGATTCCTGTGTCATCTGGGGGTCCTATTTCCTGAAGGGGTAAAGCCACCGTGGAGTCAGGCGGCTGGGGGGGGCTAGTCCACGAAGTGCGCCCTCGCGTCTGCCCCACTGGCCCTTCAAAGTTACTTTCCCTTTCAGCAGGCCCATGCGTGCTGGCCGCCTCCCGTCCGCCTGCTCCCTCCCACGGCTCAGCCCGGGGGGTGGGTCCAGGTGCGTCGGCCACCTCCCCTCCGCCTGCTCCTTCCCGCAGCTCAACCCGGGGGGCTGGGGCCTGGGGCCCGGAGGGGTACAGAGGGGGTTCTGTGAACAGTGGGTCCCCGCTGTCAGGTAGAACAGGATTAGGGGGGGCAGTTGGTTGCTTGGATTTTAGTGGTCGAGCAACCAGTGCCTTACAGGGTTCAGAGGCTAATTGGAAAGGGCACAGCCAAGGAGGCGGGTTCTCAACAAGGTCCTGCCATATGAGGATATATGGAATTTGATCTAAGTGGCCCGCACGCCCAGGTAAGAAAATCTTAGACTTTACCCTAGTGATGACAGCAAGTCGGAAGGTCCCTTCGGGTGGCCACCCCACATCAAAGGCAGGTCATTTGGAGCGACACAGAGTAATTAGCTTTCCTTTTCTAATTTCTATACCAAGATCATGGCCCCTTGCTCTAACTTCTTTGAAATTACTTGTAAGGAGAGATAGAGGAGTACTCTGGGTATTACCCATCCTGTAATGATTTGTAGTCTATTCCTGTAAAGGAATGTGGGTTAGAATCCCTGTAAAGGAAATCTGATCTGACTTATTAATGATATCTAGTCGCAGGTGGGCTTTGGCAGCCCGGGTCAGAGACGGTTGCTGCCCAAACCGATCGCAAGCGCGCACCGGAAGCCCGGGTCAGAGTTAGCTGCCTGGGTCGCGATCGCGCTCGGGCAGCCCAGATCAAAGACAGCTGCTGCCCAAACCGGGGCAGTTCAGATCGCAATTTAGATCAGAGGAGAGCCAGGGGACGTCTCCCACCGGTCTCCACTGGCCATCCTATAGCGCGTCCGCCAGGACTGTGCCAGCTCCAGTTTCAGACCTCATGAGTCACAGATTCAGATTCAGAACAGACGCAGACAGACAAACGGAGACGAGCCAGCTCACCTATCAGTAGATCAATCCTAGCAGATCCGTTGACCAGGGGTCTGGTGGGCTTGGGGAATCCCGGACAGGCCCCCAGATGTTATGCCCAGACCGTTTGTTCCCCAAAGAAGACCACCAGAGTCCAGAATCAAAGCCAAGCAGCAAGGATCTTTACTACAAGTTCAAACCTGGTCCCTCCATTCCACAGCATACAAGAGGGCCCCGAGCAATGCGAGTGTTTGCTTTTTATAGCCCGAAAGTTACAGGGGAACAAAGGAATTCTTTTGGTTCCCGTGCTTTCAGTAAAACTTTGAACGGCTGTCTCCTTATGGGAGACTTTTCAGGTGGTGTTTGTACTGGGCTCAGGGAGTTTGAGAGATATATGGCGATATGTGGTGGGATGGGAGGATGGGATGTGTTTGTACTGGGCTCAGGGAGTTTTGAGCCCTGGGCTGAGGAATGTGCCCAGCTCCTTTCACTCCTTGCAGAAAGGTCAGGACCATGTGCATTTTCTGGCCAGTGAAATGTAAATGGAAATCATGTATGCCCTTGTTTATATTAAGAAACAGCAACTATTGACTAGATCTAGGTCTTAATGTATCTCAACATCCGATTTCAAACACTGTCATAACACTTGTTGAATAATCACTAGTTCTTTGAATATTTTTTGGAATTTTGGCGTTTTCTCAACCTAAATTCCAGGTATATAAAACAGCCCTACCTTTTGCTATAAGCCACAAACAGATGTCAAATAATAATCAGAACAAGAAATAGATAATAACTATTGCAATGACGCTTTCTAAGTTCAGTTAAGAAAAATAGGTATTTGAATGTAAGCACTAATTATTGGCAAGGAAACAAAATGTTTCTGAAGATTGAAAACATAAGACATCTGAATTAAAACTTGAATGTGAATATCGGTTTATGTCAAGAGTAAAGCAAATCTTAGGTAAAGAGCACGTGAGATGTAAATGTAGAAGAGGTCAAGCCACCGGTACATGTTTGATGTTGGTGATCATGTATTCTAGGTTTCTCATGGTCATATTCATGGCAACTCAATGAGACACACAGAAATTAGAATCATACAAAGACTGGGGAGTGTTTTGAACTGTTTAATAGACATTCTTTACACTACATAGCAGGTAAAGTCTTACAACCCATTATCATATGGTTTCTGGAGACCTTCATGCCACCTTTTATGAACTTGTTGAGTAGAAAGATAGATCTGCATTTCATGCTGGAAGTGAACACTATTGACACCAACAGAAAGAAGCACCTATTGAACTTTCTCTTACCAAATGACTATAATAATATTCTTCAGCAAGAAAAAAAAAGCAATTGAAAATTTTCCCTGGGAGAGTGGGATATCAAAAGCAAAAGTGTTAGAGTCCCTAAATTCCATCACCTATGAGTAGCTGCCAAAGTACTAAAGTCAAAGGAAACAGAAAATTAGAATATAGTCATAGTAATTAGTTCACTTATAAATTATTTAGTATCAAGAATCAAAATGTGGGAGACAAAGTGAATCAAACACAAAAATAAAACTATAAGTCATAAAATAAAGGCAAAAACCATAAAATAAAGGCTACTATAGTGTGGATTTAAAAAATCTAGAAATATAGTGCAACATGGTATCCTGTTTACCACAGGCCTGACACACAAACCTGATAAAATAATGATACTTAATTGGAGGAGCTTAGAATGACCGCCTCACTCACATCTTACATCACAACAGGGCTTAACTAGAGTAACAGGATTATAAAGTAGCAGACATAGTTTCTCAAGAATGTATTAATATTAGCCAGGGGTGTCCAGAGAAACAAAACCAATAGGCAATATATCTATGTACATGACAATCACTAAATAAATTATATAAATTAAGGTGCCATAAAGACACTTTATCAAATTTGAAGTAATATAAATTATACAAAGTATGTTATATCACAGTCAAACTTAAAATCATTAAGAAGATAATTAAAAAATCAAACCTAAAATTTCTGGTATCAATGAAAACATTTCAAAAGAAATTTCAAAATGTTTTAAACTATATAAAATATAACTTGTGAAATTTTGTTTGATTCAGAGAAAGTAGAGATAGGAGGAGTTTTGTGTTATTAAGTGCATAGATTACAAAAGAGAAAGATCTGAGTTCAATAAAGAAGCTTATGCCTATATAAACTAAAAATGATGGATTAAACCTAAAACAAAGAAAATATGTGATAAAGAACAGAAATCAGTAAAATTGGAAACAGAATAAAATGCTGAGAAAATCAACTAAATAAAAGGCGATTCTTTGATAAGTCAATAAAATTCATAAACCTCAAGCAAGCTAACTAAGAAAAAAATAATATGGGGAAAAGAAAGAGAGATCAGACTGTTACTGTGTCTATATAGAAAGAGGTAGACATAAGATACTCCATTTTGTTCTGTATTTGAGATGCTGTTAATCTGTGACCCTACCCCCAACCTTGTCCTTGCAAGAGACATGTGCTGTGGTGACTCAGGGTTCAACGGATTTTGGGCTGTGCAGGGTGTGCTTTGTTAAACAAGTGCCTGAAGGCAGTATGCTTGTGAAAAGTCATCACCATTCTCTTAATCTCAAGTACCCAGGGACACATACACTGAGGGAGGTCGCAAGGACCTCTGCCTAGGAAAGCTAGGTATTGTCCAAGGTTTCTCCCCATGTGATAGTCTGAAATATGGCCTCGTGGGAAGAAAAAGACCTGATCGTCCCCAAGCGTGACACTGGTGAAGGGTCTGTGCTGAGGAGGACTAGTATAAGAGGAAAGAAGGCCTCTTGGCAGTTGAGACAGAGAAAAGCATCTGTTTCCTGCCTGTCCCTGGGCAATGGAACATCTCGGTGTAAAACCCGATTGTATGTTCTGTTTACTGAGAAAGGAGAAAACCGCCTTAGGGCGAAAGGTGGGACTTGCTAGCGCAATGCTGCTCTTTTTGCACTAAAAAGGTTTATGGAGATGTTTGCATATGCATATCAAGGCACAGCACTTTTCCTTAAACTTCTTCATGTCACAGAGATCTTTATTCATATGTCTTACTGCTGACCTTCTCCCTACTAGGAGAAAACCGCCTTAGGGCGAAAGGTGGGACTTGCTAGCGCAATGCTGCTCTTTTTGCACTAGACACTAGGGAAGAGTGAAATGGTAACCTGCAGATTTGGAGAAAATATTTGTTACATATATAATCAATATAGGGCAGAGGTTAAAATACTACAACCCATTGGCCAAATCTGGTCACTGCCTTTTTTTTTTTTCTTTTTTTCTTTTTTTTACTATTTGCAATCTAAGAAGGTTTTACATTTTAAAATTGATTTAAAAAGTTAAAAGTATACTTTGTGGCATAGGAAAATCGTAAGAAATTCACATTTCACAGTTTTGGAAGGACACAGCCATACTCATTTGTTTATCCATAGTTGTTATCTACAGTTTTTTTTGAACTATAATGGCAAAATTGAGTAGTTTCATCAGAGACCTGATGTGATTCTCTAGGGATCCACATTCTTCCTCAGAGCACCACAAATCACTAGGATGCATGTATAACTGAACAGTGTTGTGAGTGCCACATATCGTTATATAGGTGTTTTATTTACCTATTTTAATACCAGAGGATATCTATCATGTCAAAAGAAAAAGAAAGAGAAAATTGGATTATTAATGTCACATTTTTAGGAGACATTAGAGTGTGAAATATTTCCTTCTATATTAGGCCAAAACATTGTGATTACTGTGCAATTACACTAATTAAATGACAATAGGATGCAATATGTGTTGAAATTACTAGACTAAGCAGTCATAACGATATTCTCACCTTGCAGGAAAAAAACAGTGGGGAAAATTAGAAAGTTTGAAATGGAATATTTTGTAACAGCAGGATTTCCTCACAAAAATATAAAGCAAAAATGGAACTGCAAATAAAGTATGTTTGCAAGTGGCTCATTCGTTGACCAAGCAGGGAAAGTCCATTTATTGCTAGTGAGCTAATGATAGTAGCTGAAAAATGTGCCCAGAGAAAATCAGTTTGTTTATGACTATTAGCCTTTTAGTAAAAATAGATATTCAAAGAGTTTAGGATGTTGTGGGTAACTTAATAGTCTTTTTTAAAAAGACAAATTATATTTAGTGTTTGTCCTTAGATCTGGATGCATTAGCAGATGTTCACTTGTAGTCTATGTCAGGAGTCAATACTTGCCTCTTGGGAATAACTAACTTCTGTGAATACCTGCTTAGAAAAATTACAGTTGAGAATATTTTCAAAGATGCTATGAAAAGCCAGATTTGGTACAACCTGAAGTGGAATATGCTAAAATGTGTTATATTTGATGATGGTAAATAAATGTAGAGAAGAGTAAAAGCTTTCACTGGAAATATTTTTATTCATTTATTTATTTATTTAGAGACAGGGTCTCACTTTATCACCCAGGCTGGGGTGCAGTAGCCCAACCTCAGCTCACTGCAATCTTTGCCTCCTGGGTTCAAACAATTCTCATGCCTCATCTCAGCCTCAGGAGCAGCTAAGACTATAGGCATCCACCACCATGCCTGACTAATTTTCGTACTTTTAGTAGAAAAGGTGTTTTACCATGGTGGCCAGGCTGGTCTCGAGCTCCTGGCCTCAAGTGACCCACACTCCCTACCCTCAGCTTCCCAAATGGCTGGGATTACAGGCATGAGCCACCCACTTGGCCTGGAAACATTTATAAATCTTGTGAAAATAAAAGATGTTTAAAGACTATGAATATATTGTATTATACATTGTGATGTTAAATTTTTGCAGTAAATATTAGAATCTGTCTTGTGTTATGGAACCAGTAGTACCAACGCCAGTCTTCCTTGTTTCTGAGATTTAACTATGGTAACTTGTATTTTGTCAGATATAGAAACGGGATTTCTGAATTGCCTACTGCATTTCAGTTACATTGATAGCATTAGTAAACTTTTATGTGATTCTTTTAGCTCAGGGCTGAATTTTTTGTTTCCTTAAAAAGAAGAACTAACGTCATATACTATTGATTATTAAGTGGTCTTGAAAAGTAGGTTTTTCTGCAGACAAGATAATGGTTTTTAGTTAATTCAATTAAATTTACAAGGTAAAAGAGCATTTTGTATGAAAATTAAATTGCAGTAAAATCATTTCACCAAATAACAGTTTGACCCAAACTGTCAAACTGCTTTATCTGTTTCCTGTATTGTCAAAAGAGAAAACATGATGTGAGATCCCTCTTCTCACACAAATTTTTAATAGAAACATTTTCTGAGATAAAATTATAGTCCAACACATTTATTGGACCTCAGTGCAAATTTAAATATATTTTCCACATTTCAAAAAATATTTATCTGCAATTGAAGAGCATTTACTTAATCTTCATTTAGGTGTTTAATTAGCAATGGAATTATATGCCTAAAGCAAATATCAAGAGTAGGATGTAATTGAATCTTCTAAATAACTGTTAGTAGGTACATATCATAAATTAAAATCATATACTCATATACTGATAACAGTACCTATCTGTGTAACAAGGCATTTTCAAAGATGAAATGATGAACAATGGAAAAATCTCATTACAGATAACTGTTAAAAGGTAAATATTTGCAAAAGATTTTAATAATAACAAAGGCTAACTATATGCCCTATTTTAGTTAAATGTTATTCCTTCCAAAAAGAAGTTAATTCTTCTCATTAATAAATTGTGTTACAAAACAAAAATACTATAGTGTTATTATATGTATTTTATTTTTAAAAAGTCTTTGGGGGATTTGTTTTCTTTCTTAACGTAGGCACCTATATAATAATAGCCTTGATTTTGTCTCTTGACAAAAGAGTTTAAAATATTCACCATCTAACATGTTACAGAAAATGTTGCTGACACTTGCAATAGGTTCTTACTCAAAGCATACAAAGGGTTTCACTAATTGGTAAGAAAAAGCCAGAAAACTCTATGGAAAAAATGTTCAAATACTTAATTAAGAACTTTATAAAATAAGGTGTCTAACTAGCAAATAAAACATATAAAAATATTCTAAACCAAGTTTTTAACCAGGGAACTGAAAACTAACATCATGAGGGATACTGCTGCACACATCTCAGAAAGCCTCTCAAACTATTGACAAGAATTTATAGGAAAAAGAATTATTATGTTCCTCATAGTCACTCCTAGTAGAACTCAGGCTTTAACCAAGACTTTAGAAATAGTTTTTTTCATTATCTAGTAAATTTAAAGAAGTGCTACCCTATTGCACAGTGTTTTTATTCTTTCACAAATACGTTTGGAAAATATTTGCACACATGTATCAGGAGATTCAAAATAAATGTTTATAGCAGCATTTTTTGAAATAGCAAAGTAACTAACCAAAACCAATGAAATCAAAGAGTAAAGAGATAGATTATTGCATTTTCATACAATAGAATAGTACCAAAATGAAATTGAAAGATTAGTTTCATATGACAAAATTAATAGAAAATATGAACACATACAGACACACAAAATGGTGGGTGCAAAACATACGATTCCTTTTTTTTTGGAGATGGAATCTCTCTCTGTCACCCAGGCTGGAGTGCAGTGGCTCAATCTCTGCTCACAGCAACCTCCACCTCCCGGGTTCAAGGGATTCTTCTGCCTCAGCCTCTCGAGTAGCTGGGACTACGGACGTGCATCACCATGCCCGGCTAATTTTTGTATTCTTAGCAGAGATGAGATTTCACCATATTGGCCAGGCTGGTCTTGAACTCCTGAACTTGTGATCTGCTCGCCTCTGCCTCCCAAAGTGCTGGGATTACAGACGTGAGCCACCGCACCAGGCCAGGATTCTCTTAAAACCAGTCAGCTTTAAGAGATTTTCTTTGGGTTCAAAAGTGTTAAGGAGCACACTGAAATGATTAACATTAAAGAGAGGAAAACTCATTGCAGTTGGGGTGTCACATATGGGAAATTAGACAGCAAAACTAGTTTGAAGCTTGCCCTTAGTTTTATTAATTGAATTAAGCATGTATTTTTGTTTTCTTTATATATTTATTTTAAAAATAACTAGTCCAAAAATCTGTATTTATGCATCAAGGTTTACATTTTATATCTTGTACTAATGTTATTATTATTGACCACTTATATTTCCACGGTGAGAATCCCTATTGTATGTTTCTCATAGTATTGTCCTTTGGGTCTGTCAGTTTTCCTAGAAAGAAATTATCAGTGGTTCTGCTGGGAATGCAAGTGTGGATATTTTAAACCAGGTTGGCAACATTCTGAGAGCAAGAAAGCCCGAGGGCTGAAGGATCTCACCAGGAAGTCTACAGATGTTAGTATACTACCTTGTTTTTAGAAGGCACTCCATATAAATCCCAGCTGGTTTCTTCAATCTAAGCTGCTTGTTTCATCCTAAACAAAGAGTGAATATAACTTCGTTTTCTGCTAAGAAAGAAAACATATTTCATTAGCTGTGCAATAAAGGTGAAGAGGTGTCTCTTCGTTTTACCATTTCAAAACCATTCTTTTAATTTAATTTAGCTTCTCATATCCCAAAATTAGAGGTGTCTGAGGTAAACTTTTGACATACTTCAGGGATCTGAAGTAGGAAGTAACTTCCTTCTTACAACATCTTCCCTATAGACTTAAATTTTTATCATCTTTCTTTCTGGTAAGTCCAATATCATCTGTTCATCTACTTCCTAGCTTTGAATTTTTGTTCAAATTTTTTCTTTGACTTCTCTTCCGCTCTCTTTCTTTTTCCTTCCTTCCTTCCTTCTTTCCTTCTTTCCTTCTTTCCTTCTTTCCTTCTTTCCTCCTTCTTTCCTCCCTCCCTCCCTCCCTCCTTCCTTCCTTCCTTCCTTCCTTCTTTCCTTTCCTTTCCTTTTCGCATTTTTATTTCTGGGTGTTATGTCTCCATTGCATTTCTTTTCTGACATTTTGGTATTCCATTACTGACAGATTTATAGAAGACATATTGCTATTCACTATTCACTTCAAATTGATAAAATTTAATATTTATTTTTAAAGTCAATATACTATAAATAATGCTCATTTTAATAAGCTATATTCTCACATTTAGATATAATGAAAAATATTTATTCCTGGACACTAAGGTCACCCTTAGCTGCTCCATATATTTTTCTAGATCGGACCCATTTTTGATGCATCTCCTATCACTCAGAGATAGATAGATAGATAGATAGATAGATAGATAGATAGATGACAATGCCTGTGATTACATGTTAATCATTTAAATGTTTATCCTCTAAAACATGCATGGGTAGATGTCAATAGACATCTGTTCTTTATCTATTCTTTAGCAACGAAATGATGGCACCCTAATTAGGATTCTCTTCATAGACTGACCTTCTAGTTGTTTTGCTTTGGTTTCTTTTATTTATGTCATACTGTTCTGCCTCACATAATACAACACTGTAGTGATAATAAATATATGCAATTTTGCATTTCATTGAAAAGTCCAAGAATGATGTAATCTCATGTGTTGATAATATAGATTTAAAGAGGTTTTGATAGAGTAAATTTTCTTATAGATGAATATAAACCTTTCATTTCTCCTAAGATACTTGTTCACGTTTCAGACATTACTCTTAGTTTGGGAAGCTTACTTCAGGCTCATATATTTCCAGGTGTTGATTGGCAATAATTCAAAAGAATGCATTAAATTTAGGATAAACAATAAGGAAATTGGGTAGCTCCATTCTGTACTACATTATCTTTCAAATTCCTAGCTACAACCACAAATCACATTGACGAACACCTGTAATTCTTTAAGATTTTTCAAACTAAACCAATTTTCTGCATGAGGGAATAAATTACTTATTTAAATAGCTTTAAAACAGGGCATCAATACACATTGATATTAATACAGGCCGGGCGCGGTGGCTTACATCTGTAATCCCAGCACTTTGGGAGGCCGAGACAGGCGGATCACGGGGTCAGGAGATCGAGACCATCCTGGCTAACACGGTGAAATCCCATCTAATACTAAAAATACAAAAAATTAGCCGGGCGTGGTGGCAGCGCCTGTAGTCCCAGCTACTCTGGAGGCTGAGGCAGGAGAACGGCGGGAACCCGGGAGGCGGAGCTTGCAGTGAGCCGAGATCGCGCCACTGCACTCCAGCCTGGGCGACAGAGCGAGACTCTGTCTCAAAAATAAATAAATAAATAGATATTAATACAAAAATCTCCACTGATAATGTGCTAGCTAACGAGAGAATAATTTTTCAAGTATAACAGTTTAAAATAAAGAATTTTCAGGGAAATTATATAAATAAAAGCATTAGATAAGTGTATTCTTTGTAAAGGACCATGCAAAAAATATTTTTCCCAAATATTTATAAATTATATTGACTCCCTCAGAAGAAAAAATGTCCCCTTGTAAAACAAAGTACTTCAAAGCAATCGTCTCTGTACTTGGAAACTTTACTCAATAGCTTTTATTTTAGTTATTTTATTTTGCTAATATTTTATTTTGCTAAATATAAATAGATTATATTTATTTATTTATACGAAAATATGTTTATTTTCATATAAACATCCATGTTTAATCTAGCTTTATGTTTCCTGGTTACAAAAAAAAAGCACGCCACCTGATATAATAACCCTTAACATAACTGTCAATGTAGTAAGGTTTATTGCTTTGGGGGTAAGGCTGATATATGAGAAATTGTAAATCAGAGATTTACACACAATAGCGAATTTCGCAACATTTGGATTAGCTTGTACTAACAGGGCAAGAATGTGGTTTACCTCTAAGTTATTTATGTTACCAAGGTGTTAAAAGACTGTTAAAATACTTACTTTGTGGCTGCAAAGACTTTTTTCTGTTTCCTCTTTCCTATACAAGTATTCATTGCTTATATATTACCTTGATAATATTAAAATTTAGTAAAAATTTCAAGAAATATATTTAGCAATATGTTAAAAATAATGTAATGTTTTGCTTATGGCAAATTTTAAATCAATACAAGAATCTCCAGTAAAGAAAAATAAAAGCACTGATCATAAATACTAAAGAAATATTGTACCATTTGTAACAGAAATTAGATTATTGTATTAATGTATTGTTTTTCCCTGTCACTGCCATATCCTTCCCTATCTTAGAAAATGGCAACTAATTGCTTTCAATGAAGTCACAATGACTTAGGCAGTTTAAATAATATTTTAATAAACTATTTTTAAACAAAGCTTAAATAATCAAGTAACAGAACTATGTTCTATCAGTTCTTTAAAGCATACTTACAGGAAAATAAACAAAACATTAGAGTTCAGTTTGATTTTTAATTTGTTTACAATATAGTAAATATAACTGGGCAACTAGTTGTTGGATCAAGAAATGGAATATTACCTTCATCTCAGAGGCCCATTTTAAAGACCTGTTAAGTGAGAAGTTATGAAGGAGTCTAAGAGATGAACAGCCTGTGTAAATTAAGGTCTTTTTCAGCCCATTTCTCCAAGCAGTGCTTAACTTTGCACCATCAGCACTTTGCACATGCACAGCTCTATCTTCATGCATTTCAGTAGTCATCTAAGTGACGGAAACATACTATATTATTAATTCTAGGTACATAATGTAATCACATAATACCACACAATCAATTAAATTTAGCGTGGACCAGGAGTGGCAGCTCATGCCTATGATCCCAGTACATTGTGAGGCCCAGGAGGGAAGGTCCCTCAGCTTGGGCAACACAGCAACATTCTGTATCAACAAAAAATGAACAAAATAAATTAGAACAAAATAAATGAACAAAATGATTATTAACAAATAAATGTTGGTGCCCCTCTGTGGTTCCTGCTGCTTGGGAGGTTGAGGCAGAAGGATTGTTTAAGCCCGGGAGGTCAAGGCTGCAGTGAGCTATGATCGTGCCACTGCACTCCAGCCTGGGTGACAGAGTGACATCCTTTCTCTAAAAAATATATATATATATATTTATATATTTCCCTATATATAAAAATATATATATTTCACTATCTATAAAAATATATATAGTGAATTTTTATAATTTGATTATATTGTACAATAGGGATGGTATTATAAACATGGATAGTCCAGATAGCCTTATTAAACTAAAAAAACCTAGATGGAGAAGCAGATAAACATGCATGTGTGAAAAGCTGATTTTCTTATCAGTCGAGTCATGATCATTGAAGTTAGAGCTAGGCAGGACTTTAGAGGACATCTAGGGGCTTGGTAAACAGGCGTTTGCATCATAAACCTGAAAGAAAAAAAATCCTTCATTTTCTACTTTTGGATAAAACAAGTGCTTCATGTGTAGAATAACAAATTTAACATATTCTTTACTACTACCTGATATCAAAAATCACTTTTGTTTGACTAAAAAATGATGATAAGTACTCAGCATTTCCCTGTCACTCAATGGTAATTTTTTGATGCACAAATTAATATCCTGTGTACATCATTGCCACCAAATAATATGCTATGTACATCATTGCCACCAATATGGAAGTCGGTATGAGAATATATTTCTTCTTTAATCTATAAAAAATCAATAGATATGAAAATGTTTGAATATTAAGAATATTTTTGTAGAGAATTTTGCTACCACTAAATGCATTTATGAAAATATTTGGAAAAAAATTTTAAGTTAAAAAAGGCTGAATAAAAACAAGACCCCTCCATTTCAGTACTATTTATAATGTAAATTTGTAGTCATTTTTTTCTCATGGATTCTGGTGTAGTTTGTATATAGAATTTTGGAGCATATAAAGTTAAAAAGAAAATAGAAAAAAATTTAAGTACTCTCTTGAAAATAAAAATGTTCATTGCATTAGTTATTTGGGACTTTATGTGTTCTGGGCGTATTACAATCACGTAGCCAGTGTCATATAAGTAAAAGATTGAGATATTTTTATTTTTTCTACACTATACTTATTTGATGAACATATTCATTATTAGAAATTATTACCTAATATTGGATTAAAAGCATGAACCTGTGACTGTTTCCAGGCAAGATCAAGACTGCTTCTCTGTTTCTGCTCAATAAATGAAATATGTTCAAGGATCAAAAAAAGCAAACAGAACAAAACTGTCTCGCACACAAAGAAAGGGTGATGCTCAGGCTTGTAGACATTGTTCGGTGACATTTTCAACAGATGGTCATTTAAAGGCGGCCAGTCATTGCGCATGGGATGTAGACACTGACTTCATTCTTGCCTCTCAATGTTTCTCAAGTAGTGAGTGACCTGCAGCCTGTCCTTCAGCTAGCACCGTAAGCAGGTACCCTGTAAATCCTTCAGGAAAGCTAAACTGTGCTGTTATCCTAAAGTGTTAGGGTTAGCTCAGTGACTGGTGGAGACAAGTGTTCTCCATGTTGTTATCTCAGGCTCCCCTCGTTTCATTTTTAAATGATGTCGTTTTCTCTATCAGCACAGTGGGGAATTGAATTTGTTTTGGGAATAATTGGTTAAAACAAGTTATCCTTGCACTTGGTTAAATAAATCAAGCAAATATTGCTGACATAGAGTTGAAGTAAGTTGCTAGATTCCTGCTGGGGTTTGAACAAAGTATCTTATGGAAATTATATGTCATTTTGACTCATTTTACCATTATTGTCTGTATATATAAAACATAAATTTACCTCAAGAATGTCTCATACATCTGTAATTAGGAGAGCACAATGTCTATGAACATAGATTCTAGAGTCATTCTGTGCCTTGTTCCAACTCTTGATTCCATCACTGATTAGTGCAACTTTAATCAAAGTACATTACATCTTGTGCTTCTATTTCTTCAACACAAACAGGGTATAATAATAGAATATAAGTCATGTGTTTTCTTAAAGTGTATAGAAAGATATCTGACAGAGTTATATAGTGCTATGAAGAAATTAATAATAACAGATTTATTAACAGTAGTATCATTGTGCTGGTTGGTTATGGCAGTCATGGGGGTGGTGATGGCTTTGCAAGACATATATTCAAATATTCTAGAGACTTGCTTTAAACCACTTTTATATCATTTTAATCTCAATGATATTAAAATCTGAATTATGGATAATTTATTAGAAGACTTGGCTAGGCATCAAGCTTTGATGATTTCCCTGTACTCCAGACCCCACTCTAATTAGTCAGAGGTGCCCAAACTTCTCCTTGCCACTTCTCTGGACTCTCCTTTACTTTTTCTACTGGGTTACTCCTCTAATTATTCTTTCAAAGCCTATGTAAAACGAGAAAGGTTTAGTTCTCCATAGGCACAGTAGAGATAATTTAGGAAAACCTAATATTTTACTTTAATTATCTAGTCTGTTAGAAGAGCCTAGTATCAGTAATTATTTATGTGTCAAGGATGAAGTAATTTATATTCTGGGGTCTGAGAGATACATCTTCATATGAATTCCTGCACTTAAATCTGCCAGAAGTCCTTTTCTTCAAAATAAAAAATATATATATTTAAAATTTTTGTTTCAAGCAATAGGAATTTAATATACTCAAAACCTAATTTACTCTTCACTCCACTTGGTTTGTCTAGATAGTCTTCAACGGAAGCTTTGAGTGAGATGATATTTTTTGCTGTTCATCTGATTTTCCCCAAAAGTAGGCATTACCATATTTTAAGATATTAAAGATAATTTTATCACCATTCATATAAGCATTTTGAAATGCTAATTATTGTCTTATAGCTTTGATTTATTCTTTAACTTTTAGAAGTTCTTATACATATCCATGTTATTAAATTATATTTAAATGTCAATAAAAATAATGGAAATGATTCTGAACTTGTCTTACTGTACATTATGCAAAGAAAAAAACTATTATTTTGACAATGATATATTAACATGATTTTTATATATAAAGTTTCAACAGAAAAAAATACAGTGAGCCAAATACATTTATTAACAGAATTTTGTCTATGATGACTTGAATATACTAAATATAAAACCGATAAAATGAGCAATATAGAATGCAATCAGAATAAAACAATATGAAGGTGTTATTTAAGCTAATGAGTTACAGGCTACAATCTTGCCTTTTCCAACTTAGTTGCAATGATAGATTCTAGAAGACTAGTCAAAGAATTCTTTCTAAACATCCATATAAACCATGTAGACTTGATAAATGATAAATCCTTGAAGGAAATTAGATACTTAGTGCACTTCTAATACTGCCGCGCACACACACACACGAATTAACTGAATAAATTGGCTCATTAACTTTTTTTTTTTTTCCTGGTTAACAAGGACAGAAAACTTTCTGGAGTCTGAACCAGCAACGTAGCACACAATGTAAATAAAGTAAACACTGCACATTTAGCCCAAATTGTTGTTAACTTTTGTTTGACTTTTATGTTTCCTTAAGTTCAAAAAATGCTATCATGATGCTTAGGAGAAGAAAGCCAATTATGGCAATTCTTACCATTTTCTGTGCTTTTTGACAACTTACGTAAACATTGTACATATTTCTAGGATCGTGCATTAGGCATCCTCAGAACAGATGCATTGCCTAAATTCCAAGCTAAGAAGAACAGCAAATAAAATTTACAATATAAAATTGCAAAGGAAGAAATTGTGGTTCCAGAACTGAATTTAACTCTTTAATAGATAATACTGTTCATTTTCACACTGCCACAATTTTCCAAAGCTACTCTATTAGTTATGAGAATCCCATACAATGGAAGTGCTTTTCTATCTTTTTAAAATAATTTTTTTTCTTCTGAAATAGCAACCTATTTCAGAAAAGGGTTGTCTCCCAGGGAAAAAAAAAAAAAAAAAAAAAAAGGGCTTACAATATAGCAAAAAATATAAAATCGTTTTTGAAGGAACAGGCACAGTGAAGCAAAATACTACATTTCTTTTTTCCTTTTTTCTTCTTTTCCACATGTACTAAAAATAAATTCATAAAAAAAGAAATTGAAGTCTTTTTCGTGATTGCCTCTCATTCTTGATATTATCCTAGGTTTCTGATAAGACTAGGTGCTCTAAAGCTGCAGCATAGCTTACACTCAGAGAGGAAAGGAATTTAAATCATGTTATTAGTGGGGAATGATGTAATTTCTTCTCTAGTACATTCTTTGATTTAAATTTCATTTCTTAAAAAGCCCACAGATACCCTATTAGTAAAATATAGACAGCAATAAAAAGTACAAAATAAAGAAAAGCTATACTCTGTGGAAAATTCCAGCACTTTGTTAAGGCACCCAGAGGTTTTATAGAGATGACCAACTATTTATATGCCCGCAGAGAATGCACTTGCCAGTCAACACTTGCAGGGCTGTGATTTTTCTTTTTCATCTTAGTAAATTTTTTATTTCTGTCTACAGCATATTATTTTTAATAATATCAAAAGTATTTCCTATACCAAAAGTAGTTCTCTCTTTCTAATTAATGTTTTTGGGGTTGTGCAGATACACATCTCAAAATATGTGCTCTAGTAATTGATCGATGAGGAAATATACTGCTTAAACACAAATTCTGTCTCAATTCATACTTTACCACATTGTTGTTTTCCTGTTCTTTTTCTTTCTCTTCTTCCTCCCTCCTTTTTTTCTCTTTCTTCATTTGTTCCTCCTTTTTCCCTTTTTCCCACTCCCCTTACTTCCCCCTTCTCTTCCTTTTGTGGTCTTTTATCTTTCTTTCCCTCATCCTTTTTCTCAAATTCTATAGAAAAGAACTGTTCCCTACAAATGTTGAACTTGACAGAGAAAAAAAGGCCTTCTGTCTCTTGGGAGTTACAAACACAAAGGCCAGCATATCATACACTGAGAAAGTCTCATTTCCACCTGAGATGTTGGGACTCGTGTCTCTACACAAAAGAAACAGCAGCATTTCCTTTTTAGGGCCTAGTTTCTTTGGCTTGTGTAGCTGCACGTACAAGAGAAATCGGTTTAGGGGCCATAGTTTTGGGCATCAGACTTAACAACCTTAGCCCAAGTTTGTCCTTAAGGGCTGTTCTTCATAGACACAATTTAAAACAACTTCAAAATCATTTTTTTGTGGAAAGAAACATATCCTAGAAATGTCTGCTGAGCGTTAACTCATGAATTGAATGGGTAGAAACAAGGGTATTTTTGTTGATGTTGTTAATTGTACCTCCTACAACGGAAGGATTTAAGGTTTAGAGATAATTCTGGCCCTGCCCCAAAGTAGTGACAGGATGAGAAAAGTATAGAATATGATCAAGCTACATAATCCATTGCTTGTCCCAAGTTGGCGCTGGGGGGAGTCATCAAAAACTACAGATGGGACAATACAGTTTGTTGACCCACAGTGCATTTTACACCAGAAATTCCTGAAGCTCGAAGAGTACAAGTCACTCGCCATAGGCCAAATAAAAAGAAAATCATACACTCAGAACTACGACGCATATATTTCAATTTTTGATCCAGTACACATTTGTCAACATCATGGCATGCCATTTATTTTATCCATCATCAAAATATTTCCAGTGTCAAAGCAAAAATTACACCGGACAATGTGAAACAATCCAGGGAGACATTATTTAAGGCTATCACAACAGGGGAGACACGCCAGAACTGAGTCTGAGTTCAGTTCTATTGAAACAACAGGCAGCAGGTTTTAAGAACCAGGGTAGAGAGGGACATGGTGTTTGCTAATTGGCTTGATAACTTGGAACAAGGCACTCACTGAGACTAGCAGATGGGAAACCACTCTTGATTGCATTGTAGAAAAAAAATTGGCCCCCAAGTTTTTAAGAAAGACATCCTTAGGTTGTAAAACTAGCCAAAGCTTTAAATAAATTACATCTCAGAGGATTATAGAAAGGATTTAAAATTACAAGTTTTCTCAAGTAAATGCTCTAAGAAAAGGGAGTAGAGTCAGGAAGAAATCTGTCTAAAGCTGAGAGTACGCGATGGCTGTCTAGATTCCCGGCCACAGATGAAATTATAAATTCGGCTGCATTGAAAAAACAGTAACTTGGATGGGCGCGGTGACTCATGCCTATAATCCCAGCACTTTGGGAGGCCGAGGAGGATGGGTCACAAGTTCAAGAGATCGAAACCATCCTGGCCAAGATGGTGAAATCCTGTCTCTACTAAATATACAAAAATTAGCTGGGCGTGGTGGCGGGTGCCTGTGGTCCCAGCTACTCTGGAGACTGAGGCAGGAGAATGGCTTGAAACCAGGAGACAGAGGTTTCAGACAGCCGAAATCGTGCCACTGCACTCTAGCCTGGTGACAGAGTGAGACTTCATAAAAAAAAAAAAAAAAGAAGAAACAAGCCCCAGTAACTTAAATGTATCATCACCTTATATCAATTTTCTGAGCATTTATGAACATCAAGGTCCCTCAAAACAAATTGTAAGGTTTTTTTGTTTGTTTGTTTTAATAATTGTTTGTCTCCTGCATAAGTACAGTTACTACAAAACTCCTTCTCGTGCCCTCTTACTCCAGCATCTCCATTGTCCCCACCAACGGCCCTACTGGTTTACTGCCATGTTGCTGTTGGGTTTCACAAGGTAGTTCATTTCTTCTCCAAAGATTTGTCTCCCAGGGGCCTCCCAGTGTGGCAGAACCCACAGGTTTACAAAGTAGTCCTGTGTTTTCTTCAGCCTTTAATTTGCTGGAATCACACCTCTTTTTGCTAAGCCTTATGTCACCCAACATTGCCCCTGCCCTCATGGCCAGAGTTCCCCCAGGAAAAGAATATCCTAATCATCTGCAGAAAAGCAAAATAGAAAACTAACTTTATCATGAGCACATTCTGAAGATAAAGGCACCATGGTGTGGGATTTTGAAAAAAATAAAGCTTGTTTCAATTGATTACACTAGAAAACTAGAGTCCTGAGACCAATATTTAGTCTGAATAAATTTTATACCCGGCATTGTGATCACATATATCATCATCGTAAGACAATCATTGGAATTTTAATATTATACATTGACTTCATTCCCCTTAATTGTTATAATTGCTACCATACTGATCATTCACCTTAGGTTAAGCCATATTTGAAGGGATTTGTATGCATCATGCAAGGGGTAGTGTTTATTAGGAATAAAATATTTCCAGTAGTCATTCGAAAGTGAGACTTAACTGAAGGGAAAGAACAGAATGGTAGACTGAGAGCCAAGTAGTGAGTGTGTGATTGTGGTGTATTTCTCCATGACACAATGCTCATTTTCTCTTTTCTTGTTTTCCTATTTTCACGAGAACTTTAGAATCTTTACTCTGTTACAGAAAGTTAGAATCATGGCGTATGAATCAAAATTGATGTGACTGATTTTATGTATCTGTAGAGATATATTATAGTTGTTCTTTGCTTTGCTATGTGTATGTTCTTAAATAGATGCTTTCCTTTAAAATTGTCTCCGAACTACAGAAACATTGCAAAGATACTCCCCAAATCTCCACATATTCCTGTCAGATTCTGCTATTATTAAAGTCTTTCATTAAAATGGAATGTTTGTTACAATTAATGAGCCAATATATTGATGCATTCTTGTTAACTAAAGTCCATAGTTAATTCAGAATTCCATAGTTTTCAGCTAATGTTCTCTTGTTCTATGCGCCCATCTAAGACTACTCATTAGTTATGTCTGCTTAGGATCTTGTTCGCTGTGTAAGTTTCTCAGGCTTTCCTTGTTTTGATGACCGTGAGAATTTTCATGTGTTCTGGTCACATATTTTGAAGACTTTTCCTTGATTTGGTTTCACATGATGGATTTCTCACAATTACACTGGGATTTGGGTTTTTGTAGGAAGATTTCAGAGGTAAGGTACCACTATCATCTCATCATACCGAGAGAACGTACAATCAATGTGACTTGCCACTGTTAATATTGACCTTGAACACCTGCCTATGGTGTGTTAGGTTTCTCTACTCAAAGGTTACTTTTTCCCACTTTCCTCTTTCCACACTGTACTCTTTGAAAGGAATCCACTGTGCGCTGTCCACAGTTAAGGATTAGGGAGTTGTGGTCTGCTCACTTCATGGCAGAATAGCTACATAGAGTATTTGGACTCCTGTTGCAGGAGAGTTTCGTCCATTCTCTCTCATATATTTATTTATTCAATAACTTAGGTAAGTATATGACAATATAGACACATAGATATGCATTGTATGCTTTGGGTTATAATGTGATACTATTTTATTTGTGTTTTTTTTGGTCAAATTCTTTCAGCTTTGCCCAGTGGGAGCTCTCTGAGTTAGCACTGTTATCTCCCTGACACCCCTCCATTGTATGTGTATTTGCTTTTGGTACTTCCGTATTTTCCGACCCTGTACAATGCTTCACACTCATCTTGTATAGATCCTGTCCCAGTCTTAGAATCAGCCATTTTTTAAACAGGCCTTAGTTCTTTTATTGTGAAGTGATATTAGCAATCAAGATGTAGGCTATGAGTGTTGGTTGTTATGAAGGTGTTTTTTGTTTGTTTGTTTTTTCTAGGCCCTTTTAGCAGACAGAGCAAGGAAATATATGTGGTATACTACCCCATGGATAAATACAAACATTTCTATCAGAAAATATTCATGTCTCTATTAAGCTAAACATGAGCTCACACCGATGTATCTGATTCTAATCCATTATCACATGAGTCATTCTAACTGCCCCCTTGCTTACCTGTAAACCCTCACACCAACAGTAAGAAATCTGGCTTCCAACACCCGCCATCCATTTATTCAATTCCAGTATGCATGAAGAGGAGTACCCATCAGAACTGTTAACCCACACCAGAGTGAGGGAGCAGGTTTATCAACTAGAGTGTTTATGTACAATTGTTCTGTTTATTTTCATTTTGCTTTTAGTTTTATAGACTTTGCTCATTTCTGAAGTTACTTAAGTGAGCATTTTCTTCCCCCCAATTCCTTCAGTGATATTCTTTCATACATTTATAAGAGTCAGATTCTTTTATACCATCCTGCACTTTATCTTAGGATTCTTCTGACCACCTTAATGACTTTGTTCATTTGTCTATATTAGGGATTACATGTAGTGTTGAAAAGTTCAATAGATTTTGACAAATGGACAGTAGTGTCACATATTCACAATGACAGTATAATTTATAATTTCCCCACCCTAAAAATTTCTTATACCTCACTTATTCAAACTCTCTTACATCCTTGAACCTCTGATTTTTTTATTGTCTCTGTAGCTTTTCCTTTCCTAAAATGTTATATAATTGAAATGATACAGTATGTAAGCTTTCAGATGGGATTATTTCACTTAGGAATGCACATTTAAGGATCAGACTCATTTTTTATGGCTTCATAAATCAGTTATTTTATCACTGGATAATAGTCCATTGTATGAATGTGAAAGTTTATTGATTCACTCATCGAAGGGCATCTTGGTTGCTTCCAGCTCAAGGCAATTATGTATAAAGTTGTTATATATGTTTGTGTGTAGTTTTTGTGTGTGTAGAAGTACACTAATGGGTACAAGCAAAGGTATTATTTTTGCTGTTGAGTAAATACCTAGGGACACGATTGCTGGGTCGTATAGTGGGACATGCAAAGCTTTGTAAGGAGCTGCCAAGTTTCAAGATATTGGGATTCCCACCAGAAGGCAAGTTGGGAGGGTTCCTGTTGCTCTGCATCCTGCCTCGTGATTGGTATTGGCGGCACTTGTTTGTTTGTTTTGTTGTTTTGTTTTTTGGATTTTAGCCTTTCTAGTTGACGTGTGGCAGTATCTCATTATTGTTTCATTTTACAATATCCTAAGTATAATTATATTGAATGTGTTTTCACATGTTTATTTGAAATTTACATTTTTTCAGTTAAATGTTTTCTTATAACTTCCGTCCATTTTAAAAATGAGTTGCCTTTTTTCTAATTAATGAGTTTTAAGAATTTTTATACATTTTAGAAACATATCTGTTCTTAAATATTTGATTTGCAAATATTTTCTACAAAGGGATGGATTGTCTCTTCATTTTCTTATTTCAGAACTATGTTTTTTGCAAAGCAGATGTCTTAAATAAAGTTCAAATTATCATTTAAATTTATTTTTCTTTTTTGGAGCATGCTTTGGTATTATATCTAAAAACTGAAAGCTGAACCCAAGGTCATCTAGTCAGCCTATATTTTCTTTCAGAAGCTTTATTATTTTATATTTTACATTTAGATCTATGTTCTATTTAAAGTTAATCTTGGTGAAAAATATAGGTTCTGCGTCTAGGTTCTAGATGTTTGCATATGGATGTTCAGTTGTTCCAGCACCATTTGTTGAAAGGCTGTTCTTTCTCCATTGAATTGTCTTTGACAAGATCAGTTGACTTTGTCAAGATCGGTGGGTCTATTTCTGAGCTCTTTATTTGGTTCCATTGATCTATTTGTCTATTCTTTCAACAACACCATGCTGCTTGATGACTGCCGCTTTAATGATAAGTCTTAAAATCTGGTAGTAAATGTCTGCATTTGGGGCCCTCTGTACTGTTCCATGGGTCTGTGCCTCTATTTGGCCCACACTGTGCTGCTTTGAATATTGTAGCTTTATAGTAAGTATAGAAATCCAGGTAGTGTGGGGTCAATGGAGGACAAAAGAGGAAGAGGTAAGAGAGGAAAAATATTGATTGCTGAGTCAGAGAGGAGAGGGGCCTCCACAGAGACACCTGAGTCAATTTTTAGCTAAGGTCCCACCTCATAAAGGAGACTCTGAATGGAGGCACTTAGGCGAGAAGTGTCTGTCAGGGTAGGAGCGTGGGGAGCCAGGGGAAGCCCATTTCCTGACTGCAGCCACCTCCCGAGGCTGCAATCCACACTGACTCTGTACCAAGTACCTTGGGAAAGAGCTGCTTCCTCATGCCGGCTGCCAGGGAAAACTTATTGTCAGGCCAGAAACACCTTATGTAGGATTTGGGTTTGGAGCTGACTCCTAGTATTCTTTTTAAATCAATTAAGAACAAGAAAAATAAAAGATTGTATTGTGCCCTTCTATTTATTCTCTGAAACACTTCCTTCTCTTATGTAGATAGAAGTTTCTAAGCTACATCATTCTTATTCTGCCAGAAAAAGTTCTTTTAACATTTCCTGGAAGGCAGGCCTGCTGACAATGCATTTCTTGTTTTTGTTTGCCTGAAAATATTATTTTTCATTTAATTTGAAAGATAACATGGCTGAATATAAAATTACAAGTCGATTATTTTCCCTTCAACACTTTTTAAATATTTTGCTTTATTCTCTTCTTGTTTGCGTTGTTTCCAACGAGAATTATTGCTTAATTTTTATCTTTATTCTTCTATGGGTAAAGTGTTTTTTCCTTTGGCTCCTTTCGAGATTTTGTCTTTGTCTTTCATTTTTATTGATACATCTGCGTGTGAGTGTGTGTGTGTATTTCTCTGTTTTCTGAATTTGTGGTTTGATGTCTGTCATTACGTCTGAAATTTCTCAGCCACTATAACCTTAATTATTTCTTTTGTTCTGTTTTGTCTTTATTCTCATTCTTGTATTGTAATGACATGTAAATTACCTCTTTTTATTTGTTCTGTCTTTCTCCTCCCCCTTCTCTGGCTGCAATATTCTCAGTCTATTCCTTGGAACACCTGTTGACTCTGATTTGTTTCCTTAATTTTTCTCTATGAGCTGAAAACAGGAATGCTGAAAGCAGTAGAACTTTAATGGGAGGAATGCTCTTCCACTAACTGTGGTAAGTTTCTTGCAAAGTCTTTTCCCCTGCAACATCAGCTAAAGGATCAAGCAACAGCAGCTCAAGGATGACAGTAGGAAGATCGGTTCCTCCGTGATGTAGTCCTCAACATCCCTATCAACCATTGGTAGAAATAAAAGAATAAGAGAAAGTGTGTGTGTGTGTGTATATTCCTAATTTTATATTAATGCATTTCAAAGCTTCTCTGCTATCACTCGTTAGTTGTGGTGATTGTGCAGTCATCCCAAAGACAGTCTCACTGTATCCCAGAGCAGTCTGAGGTAGAGACTCAGCTCTGACCTTGGCAAAAGAAGAAGCTAACAGACCATGAAAAGTCACAAAGTATTGGGTATTGTGGTTTATTTGAGTGCCTACTTGCAAGTGCAGGCCCATATAAAATGTAACCATCACTGTTTTTCTATAGTTATGCAAATTATGAAACTCGGGTTTATCTTAGAATACAATTCTAGTGCAAATAGATTGGCTAGAGTCAAAATATGTGGAAGATGAGTATTAAGAAGAAAGTAAATGAGCAGATTCAATTTCCCCATAACATGAGGTTTTCATAGACTGATTTCACAAATAAAACTCATCTTCTATTTTTTCAATTTCAATAACATTATTAAACTGTACCAAATAAAAACAAATGTGCACAAACCTTAAATATACATCTTACTGAAATATAAAGTATTGGGAGGCCGAGGCAGACGGATCACAAGATCAGGAGTTTGAGACCAGCATGACCAATATGCTGAAACCCTGTCTCTACTAAAAAATACAAACATCATTAGGGTTATTGGTGCGTGCCTGTAATCCCAGCTACTCAAGAGGCTGAGGCAGGAGAATTGCTTGAACCCGGGAGGTGGAGGTTGCAGTGAGCTGAGATCACGCCATTGCACTCCAGCCTGGGCGACAGAGTGACACTCCATCTCAATAAATAAATAAATAAATAAAGTACACGAATCAGGTCAAGAAATAGAATAGTGTCAGCATTCCAGATGTCTTTCACTATACTTTGAAATATAAATATTGACCAGGTCCCTCACTGGAATATGCATTAAGAAAAATAAAACTAACAGATACTAAGGGACGTAAAGCAAGCAATACATTGACAATGAGGTATATTTTATATGTGTGTGTGTATATAGATATATATAAAGATTATGTGTATTTATGGATACATATCCCTTATAATGAGCAAGAACTTTTAAAATTTTTATACCATACTCTAAAATCTTAATAAATACACAAAAATATTATTATATATGTGACATATACTTTCCTTGATGGATAAGCTCAATGTTTTCCTTTCTGTAACTAAAGCCATTGGTAGTTTCAGCACCTAAATTATTGCGTGAATTAAACATACATTTTTCATTAAAAAGTAGTAAAAACTTACATTCAAAACATGTATTTTGGTTAAACATATGGAAGAAGTTCCCTTAGATGATGGATACAGAGCAGGGATTAAAATAGACTTGAGTCTAACCTTAAGTGGCTGAAAACAAAGGCAACACTGATTATTCTTTGATAAAGTGAGGATCGGCTATTGTGACATTTGTAGTGGACAGAGGACTGAATTACAGTTTTGAATCCATGACCAAAACAAAACAAAATTGAAAAGCTAAAATGACAAATTGTCAACATGTGACATATCGTTTAGAGAAAATGTATTCTTTTCAGAGTCACAAATGTGTCTACCTCTTTTTGTAACAATAGAATTGTTAATAAATAATTTTCTTCTTTTTAACTTCTTGTCTCAATACTGTAACTGTATAACTGGTTGATGTTTCCCAGCGGAAGTCATTCTGCTTTGTTCTTTCACTAAACTATCTTGCACGATCATTTGGTCTCTCAGATACATTTTATAATAGTTCTATATATTTTCGTATAAAGTCACCTGGGAAACTTTGACTAGATACCACTAAACGAATAAATCAATTTTGCAAGCATTCCTACCTTTACCTTTTTCTATTATATTATATAGTACATCATTTGATTTATTTTGGTTTTTATATTTTTCAGTGTATGACTTGGAGGAGTGAATGAGATTTCCTCTCCATCCTACTCAAATATAAGGTAAATGTGTTCCTCAACTCACTTAGGATGATAACTCAATAAAATTGTCTAGGATTTTAAGTAGATTGATGGGGTAAAATTTACCACTGTCAGATCTTTTAGTTTGCATAACACAGACCAAAAAAAAAAAAAAAAAAGGAAAAAGGAAAAAGGAAATTCAATTGTGTCTTGATATATCAGTGTTTATCAGACTGACAGGTTTTTTAATTGAACATGTTTATTTATTTCACATTGTAGCTTGACACTAAATAAAACCCAGTAGAATATATGCAATCAGAAAAAATTAATCAAATAGATGCAATAAACCTACCATGTCTTCAATAATAGAGAATAGATAAGAATCACATTCAAAATAGATACTTTCATGGACTTAAACAAAAATGATTTAAAAACTTGAATTTCCAGAATAATAGATACGTCTGAGATCTCTAGAAAGTGTACCTTCTACAAATCTATTCTGAATAATAATAATAATAATGATAAAACCCTCAGACTAATAAGCATGGGCTTCAGGGTTCTAAAGGCTCATTAACTCCTGGAAGTTGTATCTACTTGTTTTCTCTCTCTCTCTTTTATTTTTTTTCTTTGACAGAGTCTCGCTCTTTTGCCCAGGCTGGAGTGCAGTGCAGTGGTGTGATCTCGGTTCACAGCAAACTCTAGCAACCTCCGCCTCCCGAGGTCAAGCTATTCACGTGCCTCAGCCTCCTGAGTAGCTGGGACTACAGGCGCACACTACTACTCCTGGATTTTTCTTGTTGCCCAGACTGGTCTCCAACTCCTGACCTCAAATAACCCACTAGCCTCAGCCGCCCAAATTCCTGGGATTACAGGCGTGAGCCACCATGCCTGGCCTGTTTTCTCTTTTCATTCTTTTAAACATGTAAAAAGTATCTTCGAACTGGAAAGCACTTCAATTTTAAATAAAAATGAAGTCATCTGAGGGATTAATCATCTCACTTAACAATCTTGAGTGATGATAATTGGCAGGATTCATTGTTTTGTTTTTCAGTTATAACCAATAAAATTGTGGATCATAAGTTCATGTGCTCTTGGCGTCTACTTGCAGGCTTGAGCTCCATCATTTACATTAATGTCTCAAGTAAATAATTTCCCATAACTTTCTTTACATATTTCTCTATATGAAAATAAAGAAAATAAAAATCATAAATCTTTCAAATACTCTCATTCTTAATCACTGTTGCCAATCTTGCAAAAGTCTTACAAGAACTCTAAGAATATCTTAGCTCTCTCTTCACTTTCATAGTCCAGCTTATATAGGTTATTTTATTGATAATAGATGATTTATAAGAGTGCAATTAGATATTTTTAATGAGCTTTCTCTTGACTTTGGGGAACTCATGATGATCCTGGAAAATTCTCTACTTGAATTAGAGCTGTAATTTTTTAAAGTACTTTGATTTCTTAACATTTTGCACACATAACCATACGTCAAATTTTGTGATGGTATTTCCTTTCTTGATTATGCAATTAATGTTTCTGGATCATTTACAACCTTAAATATTGTCACCTTTTGAAAGATTTTTAAATATTTACCTACAGCTTACTCACACAGCATAAAATAGATGCAGAGCTATGTATGCATACATTACCTATAGAACAGTCTATCAAGTCACATGTTTTCTTACTATATATATATTTGATTATACATGCAATCAAAATAGCATAATTGAGCCATGTGAAAATGTAAATTTGAAAAGAGTAAATATATTTAAAGTAAGACACAGTTTAAAAAGTAATTAGGTGTTTATAATCAGTTGCTACACTCTAGGAGCACATCAGGAGTTACATTTGTTGCTTTTAGTCCAATAATGCTGGAAATAGATTTTAAAAGAAAACAAATATCTTGCTAAGGACAATCATATTTGTATAGGTTTGTATAACTTAAAGCTTGTGCTTTATGTTTGATAGTATTTGGTGTCTACCCTCTTGAACATAAAAACCATATAATATGAATACGATCATAACATCAGAAGGAAAACATGCCTATTTCATTGACCTTTTTATTTATTATTATACTTTAAGTTCTAGGGTATATGTGAACAACGTGCAGGTTTGTTACATATGTATACATGTGCCATGTTGGTGTGCTGCACCCATTAACTAGTCATTTACATTAGGTATATCTCCTAATGCTATCCCTCCCCCCGCCCCCTCCCTACAATAGGCCCCGATGTGTGATATTCCCCGTCCTGTGTTCAAGTGATGTCATTGTTCAATTCCCACCTATGAGTGAGAACATGTGGTGTTTGGTTTTCTGTTCTTGTGACAGTTTGCTTTTTGAGCCATCTGTTTACCTTAATCTGTAAAAGTAAAATACACATATTTATAAAAAACACATGTTTAAGGGATTCAATATTAATTTTACATTATCTTTAAAGTTGTATTAAAGAGATAATCACTACTGACTTTTTCCTTAGAATTGTCTAATCTGTGCTCATACATTTTCTAAAAGTAATCTCCCATATCAAAGAGACACATGGGGAAATTGAGGTACAGATGTCATTTTACATAGTCAATGGAGGTAGCATCTCCTTACTACTAGATATGCAACATGCATTTAAAGAAATGTATCTTGTATATATAATACAAGCAGATTTGACCTGCATTTTTCTTTTCCAAGGGTGAGCTTTGTAGTGCCAGATATGACTTCAACCAATTGACTAGAATGATATATAATGCACGACACTGTGACATCTTTTAAAATGACCCAGAACAACGTTTAACTGCAATCTTCCACGGTTTTGTAGACTGGCAGAAAGAAGAAAAAACTGCTGTTTAAGGAGACATGTTGACTTTTGTAGCTCAGAATTGATTTCAGTCACAGCAGTTGCTTCATCTTTATATCCTAAAAAGGGATAGCTCTGTAGGACCAATAGAAAAACCAGGAAGGATCACAGCTTCCTGTGTTTTAGAGGAACACTCTGATGCCAACAGGAGATTACAAGTGAACAATGCACATTTATTGTTAAACAAAGTATATAATTTAAGAAATTCTCACAAAAAACATATTTGATACATACAACAAATTTTTACATATTCTCTACACGCTTAGTTGATAAAATTCATATGTTATCAATTAGTAATATTTTAGAAAAAAAAGAGGCAAGAAATTGAATCATCTGAATATGCCAAGGGCACTTTCTTCTCTCAAAATGTAAATTACACATTAAATCAAGTGTTTAAACAAGAAGTTCCTATTTCAAATATCTCATGCTTAGAATCAGATGGGAAAATGAGCAGGTTAGCGATCACAATCATCAATCTTTTTACAGTGCTTAAATTAATAAAAATAATACAGTGACACATGCACATGACAGGATGTTAATTGAAATGCTTTAGGAGAAAAAACAATAGCTAAGATTGAGCTACCAGCAAAAAGGTGCCCAGCACGCTGTCACAATTTTTCTCTGCGTAAAATCTTCTTTTCACTGGACACTAATCATAGGCCAGGCATGGTACGCACTCTACACTTATAATCACCTGCAAAGATATGTTACTTTTATAAACATTTAAACATTTACTTCATAGAATGGTGGTTACCAGGGGCTGGGTGGCGGGGAGAGTGGGTGCCGGGGAGATGTTGTTCAAAGGGTAGACAGTTACAGTCTCTGAAGAATAAAATATATTATTATGAACTTTAGTCACCATGTTGTATGACAGATCTTTTGAACTGATTCCTACTAATTGTAAATACTCAAGAGATTCATTGCATAACGTGGTGATCAGAGTTCAACATAATATATTGTATTCTTGAAAAATGTTAAAGACTAAAATGATAACATTGGGGGTAGTGCATGTATTAATTAGTAAGCTAGGTATAGCCATTTCACAACATGTATATATATTTCAGAACATCACATTTTACATGATAAGCACATACAATTTTATCTGTCAATTTAAGAAATATTTACTCCAAATCCACAGTGTGAAGAGACAAAACTAGGGTTTAAACCCATGTTTCAACAACTGAATTTCCTCTTCTTTTTCTAGAACACTACATTGCTTCTTTTAATTTTAACTATGTAAGTCTAATATGATCCAAACAAGACTAAGGGTGGCTTTATTTTTATTTAAGCATTTCATTTAAGTCCTTCCACCGAGCCTAAAATCCAAAATATCCTGTCAAATCTTCCTCTATACATGCTAATTTCTGCTCCAATTTCCAGCCTTCAGTTGGAACAATTTTTTCGCTGGTCATTTCCATCCTCAAGTTAAATAATTCACTTATATATAAAACATATCTTTAAAATAACTTTAATAAATTGGACAGATAAGAAATTACTTTATGAATTAAAAAACTGACATTCATAAAGTTTAAGTGATGTACTAAAAGGAATTATTTACAGTGTATAGAATAGAACATAGCGAATAGGAACAGCTCCAGTCTCCAACTCCCAGTGCGAGCGACACAGAAGACCGGTGATTTCTGCATTTTCAACTGAGGTACTGGGTTAATCTCACTAGGGAGTGCCGGACAATCGGTGCTGGTCAGCTGCTGCAGCCCGACCAGCGAGAGCTGAAGCAGGGCGAGGCATCGCCTCACCTGGGAAGCACAAGGGGAAAGGAAATCCCTTTTCCTAGCCAGGGGAACTGAGACACACAACACCTGGAAAATCGGGTAACTCCCACCCCAATACTGCACTTTAAGCAAACGGGCACACCAGGAGATTATATCCCACACCTGGCTGGGAGGGTCCCATGCCCACGGAGCCTCCCTCATTGCTAGCACAGCAGTTTGCCATCTTGTGGCAAGGCAGCAGCGAGGCTGGGGGAGGGGCACCTGCCATTGCTGAGGCTTAAGTAGGTAAACAAAGCTGCTGGGAAGCTCGAACTGGGTGGAACTCACAGCAGCTCAAGGAAACCTGCCTGTCTCTGTAGACTCCACCTCTGGGGACAGGGCACAGTAAACAAAAGCAGCAGAAACCTCTGCAGACGCAAACAACTCTGTCTGACAGCTTTGAAGAGAGCAGTGGATCTCCCAACACGGAGGTTGAGATCTGAGAAGGGACAGACTGCCTGATCAAGTGGGTCCCTGACCCCTGAGTAGCCTAACTGGGAGACATCCCCCACTAGGGGCAGACCGACACCCCACACCTCACAGGGTGGAGTACACCCCTGAGAGGAAGCCTCCAAAGCAAGAATCAGACAGGTACACTCACGGTTCAGCAATATTCTATCTTCTGCAGCCTCTGCTGCTGACACCCAGGCAAACAGGGTCTGGAGTGGACCTCAAGCAATCTCCAACAGACCTATAGCTGAGGGTCCTGACTGTTAGAAGGAAAACTATCAAACAGGAAGGACACCTACACCAAAACCCCATCAGTACGTCACCATCATCATCAAAGACCAGAGGCAGATAAAACCACAAAGATGGGGAAAAAGCAGGGTAGAAAAGCTGGAAATTCAAAACATAAGAGCGCATCTCCCCCGGCAAAAGAGCGCAGCTCATCGCCAGCAACGGATCAAAGCTTGACGGAGAATGACTTTGACGAGATGAGAGAAGAAGGCATCAGTCCATCAAACTTCTCAGAGCTAAAGGAGGAATTACGTACCCAGCGCAAAGAAACTAAAAATCTTGAAAAAAAAGTGGAAGAATTGATGGCTAGAGTAATTAATGCAGAGAAGGTCATAAATGAAATGAAAGAGATGAAAACCATGACACGAGAAATACGTGACAAATGCACAAGCTTCAGTAACCGACTCGATCAACTGGAAGAAAGAGTATCAGCGATTGAGGATCAAATGAACGAAATGAAGCGAGAAGAGAAACCAAAAGAAAAAAGAAGAAAAAGAAATGAACAAAGCCTGCAAGAAGTATGGGATTATGTAAAAAGACCAAATCTACGTCTGATTGGGTTGCCTGAAAGTGAGGGGGAAATGGAACCAAGTTGGAAAACACTCTTCAGGATATCATCCAGGAGAACTTCCCCAACCTAGTAGGGCAGGCCAACATTCAAATCCAGGAAATACAGAGAACGCCACAAAGATACTCCTCAAGAAGAGCAACTCCAAGACACATAATTGCCAGATTTACCAAAGTTGAAATGAAGGAAAAAATCTTAAGGGCAGCCAGAGAGAAAGGTCGGGTTACCCACAAAGGGAAGCCCATCAGACTAACAGTAGATCTCTCGGCAGAAACTCTACAAGCCAGAAGAGAGTGGGGGCCAATATTCAACATTCTTAAAGAAAAGAATTTTAAACCCAGAATTTCATATCCAGCCAAACTAAGTTTCATAAGTGAAGGAGAAATAAAATCCTTTACAGATAAGCAAATGCTTAGAGATTTTGTCACCACTAGGCCTGCCTTCCAAGAGACCCTGAAGGAAGCACTAAACATGGAAAGGAACAACCATACCAGCCATTGCAAAAACATGCCAAAATGTAAAGACCATCGAGGCTAGGAAGAAACTGCATCAACTAACGAGCAAAATAACCAGTTAATATCATAATGGCAGGATTAAGTTCACACATAACAATCTTAACCTTAAATGTAAATGGACTAAATGCTCCAATTAAAAGACACAGACTGGCAAACTGGATAAAGAGTCAAGACCCATCAGTCTGCTGTATTCAGGAGACCCATCTCACACGCAGAGACATACATAGGCTCAAAATAAAGGGATGGAGGAAGATTTACCAAGCAAATGGAGAACAAAAAAAAGCAGGGGTTGCAATACTAGTCTCTGATAAAACAGACTTTAAACCATCAAAGATCAAAAGAGACAAAGAAGGCCATTACATAATGGTAAAGGGGTCAATTCAACAGGAAGAGCTAACTATCCTAAATATATATGCACCCAATACAGGAGCACCCAGATTCATAAAGCAAGTCCTTAGAGACTTACAAGGAGACTTAGACTCCCATACAATAATAATGGGAGACTTCAACACTCCACTGTCAACATTAGACAGATCAACGAGACAGAAAGTTAACAAGGATATCCAGGAATTGAACTCATCTCTGCAGCAAGCAGACCTAATAGACATCTATAGAACTTTCCACCCCAAATCAACAGAATACACATTCTTCTCAGCACCACATCGCACTTATTCCAAAATTGACCACATAATTGGAAGTAAAGCACTCCTCAGTAAATGTACAAGAACAGAAATTGTAACAAACTGTCTCTCAGACCACAGTGCAATCAAACTAGAACTCAGGACTAAGAAACTCAATCAAAACCGCTCAACTACATGGAAACTAACAACCTGCTCCTGAATGACTACTGGGTACATAACGAAATGAAGGCAGAAATAAAGATGTTCTTTGAAACCAATGAGAACAAAGATACAACATACCAGAATCTCTGGGACACATTTAAAGCAGTGTGTAGAGGGAAATTTATAGCACTAAATGCCCACAAGAGAAAGCAGGAAAGATCTAAAATTGACACTCTAACATCGCAATTAAAAGAACTAGAGAAGCAAGAGCAAACACATTCAAAAGCTAGCAGAAGGCAAGAAATAACTAAGATCAGAGCAGGATTGAAGGAGATAGAAACACAAAAAACCCTCCAAAAAATCAATGAATCCAGGAGTTGGTTTTTTGAAAAGATCAACAAAATTGACAGACCGCTAGCAAGACTAATAAAGAAGAAAAGAGAGAAGAATCAAATAGACGCAATAAAAAATGATAAAGGGGATATCACCACCAACCCCACAGAAATACAAACTACCATCAGAGAATACTATAAACACCTCTACGCAAATGAACTAGAAAATCTAGAAGAAATGGATGATTTCCTGGACACTTACACTCTTCCAAGACTAAACCAGGAAGAAGTTGAATCCCTGAATAGACCAATAGCAGGCTCCGAAATTGAGGCAATAATTAATAGCCTACCAACCAAAAAAAGTCCAGGACCAGATGGATTCACAGCTGAATTCTACCAGAGGTACAAGGAGGAGTTGGTACCATTCCTTCTGAAACTATTCCAATCAATAGAAAAAGAGGGAATCCTCCCTAACTCATTTTATGAGGCCAACATCATCCTGATACCAAAGCCTGGCAGAGACACAACAAAAAAAGAGAATTTTAGACCAATATCCCTGATGAACATCGATGCAAAAATCCTCAATAAAATACTGGCAAACCGGATTCAGCAACACATCAAAAAGCTTATCCACCATGATCAAGTGGGCTTCATCCCTGGGATGCAAGGCTGGTTCAACATTCGCAAATCAATAAACATAATCCAGCATATAAACAGAACCAAAGACAAGAACCACATCATTATCTCAATAGATGCAGAAAAGGCTTTTGACAAAATTCAACAGCCCTTCATGCTAAAAACGCTCAATAAATTCGGTATTGATGGAACGTACCTCAAAATCATAAGAGCTATTTATGACAAACCCACAGCCAATATCATACTGAATGGGCAAAAACTGGAAAAATTCCCTTTGAAAACTGGCACAAGACAGGGATGCCCTCTCTCACCACTCCTATTCAACATAGTGTTGGAAGTTCTGGCTAGGGCAATCAGGCAAGAGAAAGAAATCAAGGGGATTCAGTTAGGAAAAGAAGAAGTCAAATTGTCCCTGTTTGCAGATGACATGATTGTATATTTAGAAAATCCCATTGTCTCAGCCCAAAATCTCCTTAAGCTGGTAAGCAACTTCAGCAAAGTCTCAGGATACAAAATTAATGTGCAAAAATCACAAGCATTCTTATACACCAGTAACAGACAAACAGAGAGCCAAATCAGGAATGAACTTCCATTCACAATTGCTTCAAAGAGAATAAAATACCTAGGAATCCAACTTACAAGGGATGTAAAGGACCTCTTCAAAGAGAACTACAAACCACTGCTCAGTGAAATAAAAGAGGACACAAACAAATGGAAGAACATACCATGCTCATGGATAGGAAGAATCAATATCGTGAAAATGGCCATACTGCTCAAGGTTATTTATAGATTCAATGCCATCCCCATCAAGCTACCAATGACTTTCTTCACAGAATTGGAAAAAACTGCTTCAAAGTTCATATGGAACCAAAAAAGAGCCCGCATCTCCAAGACAATCCTAAGTCAAAAGAACAAAGCTGGAGGCATCACGCTACCTGACTTCAAACTATACTACAAGGCTACAGTAACCAAAACAGCATGGTACTGCTACCAAAACAGAGATATAGACCAATGGAACAGAACAGAGTCCTCAGAAATAATACCACACATCTACAGCCATCTGATCTTTGACAAACCAGAGAGAAACAAGAAATGGGAAAAGGATTCCCTATTTAATAAATGGTGCTGGGAAAATTGGCTAGCCATAAGTAGAAAGCTGAAACTGGATCCTTTCCTTACTCCTTATATGAAAATTAATTCAAGATGGATTAGAGACTTAAATGTTAGGCCTAATACCATAAAAACCCTAGAGGAAAACCTAGGTAGTACCATTCAGGACATAGGCATGGGCAAAGACTTCATGTCTAAAACACCAAAAGCAACAGCAGCAAAAGCCAAAATTGACAAATGGGATCTCATTAAACTAAAGAGCTTCTGCACAGCAAAAGAAACTACCATCAGACTGAACAGGCAACCTACAAAATGGGAGAAAATTTTTGCAATCTACTCATCTGACAAAGGGCTAATATCCAGAACCTACAAAGAACTCAAACAAATTTACAAGAAAAAAACAAACAACCCCATTAAAAAGTGGGCAAAGGATATGAACAGACATTTCTCAAAAGAAGACATTCATACAGCCAACAGACACATGAAAAAATGCTCATCATCACTGGCCATCAGAGAAATGCAAATCAAAACCACAATGAGATACCATCTCACACCAGTTAGAATGGCGATCATTAAAAAGTCAGGAAACAACAGGTGCTGGAGAGGATGTGGCGAAATAGGAACACTTTTATACTGTTGGTGGGATTGTAAACTAGTTCAACCATTATGGAAAACAGTATGGCGATTCCTCAAGGATCTAGAACTAGAAGTACCATATGACCCAGCCATCCCATTACTGGGGATATACCCAAAGGATTATAAATCATGCTGCTATAAAGACACATGCACACGTATGTTTATTGCGGCACTATTCACAATAGCAAAGACTTAGAATCAACCCAGATGTCCATCAGTGACAGACTGGATTAAGAAAATGTGGCACATACATACCATGGAATACTATGCAGCCATAAAAAAGGATGAGTTTGTGTCCTTTGTAGGGACATGGATGCAGCTGGAAACCATCATTCTTAGCAAACTATCACAAGAACAGAAAACCAAACACCGCATGTTCTCACTCATAGGTGGGAACTGAACAATGAGATCACTTGGACTCGGGAAGGGGAACATCACACACCAGGGCCTATCATGGGGAGGGGGGAGGGATTGCATTGGGAGTTATACCTGATGTAAATGACGAGTTGATGGGTGCAGCACACCAACATGGCACAAGTATACATATGTAACAAACCTGCACATTATGCACATGTACCCTAGAACTTAAAGTATAATAATAAAAAAAATAAAAAATAAAATAAATAAATTAAAAAAAAGAATAGAACATAGATAATCCTTTTTTTTTTTTTTTTTTTTTTTTTGAGACAGAGTCTTGCTCTGTCACCCAGGCTGGAGTGCAGTGGTCGGATCTCAGCTCACTGCAAGCTCCGCCTCCCAGGTTTAGGCCATTCTCCTGCCTCAGCCTCCCGAGTAGCTGGGACTACAGGAGCCCGCCACCTCGCCCGGCTAGTTTTTTGTATTTTTTAGTAGAGACGGGGTTTCACCGGGTTAGCCAGGATGGTCTTGATCTCCAGATCTCGTGATCCACCCGTCTCGGCCTCCCAAAGTGCTGGGATTACAGGCTTGAGCCACCGCACCCGTCCCTGAACATAGATATTTCTTAAACACAGATCTTGTTATATTACCACTTTCAACATTACGACTCTGAGATTTATCTATATTGTTTCATGAATCAGCAGTTCATATATGCAGTGTGTGTAATATTCCTTTGTACCAAATTATTCTCATTTATTTTCCATTCCATTGTTAATTGGCATTCTTTACAAGTCATTAATAAACTTTTATAAGCAAGTTTTCATAGGTAAATGCTTAGGAGTGCCATTGCTGGCCATGGAATATAGATTTATTCAACTTCAGTGGGTTCTGCTCAATAATGTTCTGAAATTATCATACTTTACCAGTAATGTGTATGTGAGATCAAACTGTTTTAGGTACCTGATACTTCCTATTTTATGACTTTTCATTTTAGTTTAAAATGTGTTGTTTTAATATGTATCTTCTGATGACTAATAAAATTGAGCAACTTTTTTGACTACTTATACATTATCTTTTGTGAATTGGCATTTTTCCTACTTTTTCTGAGTTTTCTATTGAATACATATAGTATATGACCTTTTGTTCATTGTATATGTGAACATTTAGTAATATATAATGTATTAGAATTCTTTTACCTACTATGTACTTGTGGTTTCATTACTTCAATAATGCCTTTGAAGTAGATTTTAGTAAACTGACTGCAAAAGTGCCTAGCACTTAAATGTCTGTTTTCTATAAGTCCAGTTATTTCTCATGCATAAGTTTTACATAATGAGAGTTTCTTCCAGTATGGACTGTATCACAATATACTTTGATTTTCTGAAGAAGTTGGTCATCAGTTATGTGTCAACAAGTTGGGTCATACATTACATCTATGGTACCAGGGTGGGTTTGTGGTGGCATTTTTTTCTTTCCACCATAGAAAGAAATTTGTGCCTATGTAAACATTAAAACAATACTCACAATATTATTTCACATGATTAATAATTTACACTTCTATGTGCTGATTTTTAAAAATAATGATATTGTTAGTCATCTCTGCTTTTCTTTTTAACATTTTTTTGGAAAGAGGGCTCCCTTTGTTGCCTATGCTGCAGTGCAGTGGTGTGATCATAGCTCACTGTAATTTAACTCCTGGCCTCAAGCAAATCCTTCTGTCTCAGCCTCCTGAGTAGCTAAGACCAGAGGCACATGTCACCACATGTGGCTAAATTTCCTTTATTTTTGTAGAGATGATGTCTTGCTATGTTGCCCAGACTGATCTCAAGCACTAGGCCTCAAGCAATTCTCTCACTTTAACCTCCCAAAGTGCTGGAATTACAGGCATGAGCCATTGCACCCAGCCCTTTGCATTTCTTTACAGCAGTTTCCTAAGATATTTGTTGATGCTGGAATAAAAATGCTGCTTTGCCCTTGCCTTGTGATAAAAATATAAGAAATTAAATATACATTTACACAGAAAACAAATTACATTGTTGCTATATTGATTTGAGAATTATCAACAAACAAAACAAAGTACCAAAAAAGGCTCTTGGATGGAAATTAGAGGGAGACCAATTTTTATTTATGCAAGGAAGCCAAACTCTTGTATTCAGTGCTGTTCAGTGCTGCCTTAGATGAGATGAGCAGTGAGGAGGGCAGTGTGGGCATTGAGTGAATCAGACTTTAGAATAATAAACATAAATAACACATTAGCCATGAGTGATAGACGTGAGTCTAGCACTTGACACATTGGACTAATGTAGATTCATTTTTAGTTATTTTCCAACATTAAGATTGTGTGATTTGGTGATTATAAATATAGTTTTCAATTTGGTAGAACATTTTCAGAATCATTATTTATTGAATAAATTATCTGTAAGGCAAACCTCGTTTAGCCACTCACTTACATTTATACTGGTAATATATGGTAATGGTATAATTGTCCCCAATATTATAAATCAAGAAGTTTTAGTGAAGAGAAATGAGGACTATAACAGACCTCATAAGATGCTGAATACCATTGTAAATTATTGTTGTAAGTATTTAAAGCTGGACTTCCTATTCTAGTTATTTATATTCCATTTACATTTTCAAGTAGCTTTCTTATAGCATATTTCGTGTACTGGTTCAGAAAATATTCTTTCATGCCTGGCAATGTCTTCAGTTCATGCCCACCCCTCCTAAAATTATGCTTCTTTTTCTTACGTGGATTTTACATATCTAATCTATAAATAGTGTAACTTTAAATCAGTTTATATCAAAATGTCAGAATTAAGTAAAATCTGAGAGTTGTTCTTTAAAAATTACTAAGTATCATAGTATCCATTAAAATTAGAAACAGGCCGGGCGCGGTGGCTCACGCCTGTAATCCCAGCACTTTGGGAGGCCGAGGCGGGCAGATCACAAGGTCAGGAGATCGAGACCATGGTGAAACCCCGTCTCTAATAAAAAATAGAAAAAAATTAGCCGGGCGTGGTGGCGGGCGCCTGTAGTCCCAGCTACTGGGGAGGCTGAGGTAGGAGAATGGCGTGAACCCGGGAGGCGGAGCTTGCAGTGAGCCGAGATTGTGCCACTGCACTCCAGCCTGGGCGACAGAGCAAGACTCCGTCTCAAAAAAAAAAAAAAAAAAAAATTAGAAACACATTAGTATTAAAGTAAATAAGCAGGAAAATATTAGCCTGAAGCTGTCTCTGTACTTGGAGGTCCTATATAACAAAACTACAAGCTTAGTACATAAATGACCCCAAGCCTAATTAACTTAGGAGTATAACAAACAGCCAAGTTTCAGCCCATCACAGGCAGTCAGCTCTTCATACAACGGCCAAATAAGGTAATCACCCAGCCATAGCCAATCAGCTGATTTCTCTGCTCTGTTTCTGCATCCAGCCTGTAAAAGCTCGCTGCTCAACCTGCCAGGTGGAGCTCTCTGAACCTCTCCTGGTTTTGAATGCTTCCTGATTCATGAATCATTCTTTGCTCAGATAAACTCTGTTAAATTTAATGTGTCTAAAGTTGTTCTTTTAACATTAAGAAGATGAATAATGTTTTGAAATATTTGGAAGAAAGTAAATCTTAATAATAATTAAAATGTCCAATCCTTTCTGAAAAGGTGTTATATGTACTTTGTATTTAATTTTATAAAGAAGATTGAATGCTTTACTCACTCATACACACATACAGACACAAATTTTGGAAGTATTTTGGTACGTATAATAGGATATTTAAGGCTAATAGAGTGTGAAAGACATTAATTAGGATATATTATTATTTGAAGGCATAATGTAAATGTATTTTTCAGAATTACACAACATGTGTATGCCAACATGAGCATGGGTGTGTATATTACATAATTGTATCAGTAAACAATTGCTCACTCCTTTCCTTTCCAACTCCATGGCATTGTCATGACACACGACATTACAGACATAATTCTACCACTGTATGCTGAACAGCATATTCATATTAGTAAATATGAAGCCCCCATGAAATATGCAGCAGTATTTTTTTCTAAGAGAGCAGAGTGGTCTGTTGCCTTTTAAGTATATTTTTTAAAACATAAGAAAAATCTATTATAAAGTCTCTGAGTTACAACCAGTAGTTTTTAGAAATTAGAAAAAGCAAAGAAAATAGTGACAAAATGAAAAGAAAACCTTCTGTAGTAGACATGCTTTCTTGTACACCCTGAGGGAATGTGTCTTACTTTCCAAGTCCCCACTGCTTTTTGATATTACTTAGATTGTGTCATGCCTGTACTCCCATAAGTTATTTTTTTTTCACGATTTGATTATAAGGTTTCCAAGATGAGAAACAAAATATTACATTTTTAAAGTTTATACAGTGCCTGAAAGAATCTCTTAGGTATAATAGTTGCTAAATAAATATTAATTGAATTACATTTTATTGTATTTTTAACGAATCTAACAACAAATAATGTTTTTAAATTATTTTTCTTTTTACTTTGCATTTTAGATTGGCAAAACACATTAGGCAGACTAAAAGCATCTTTAATAAAGTAATTTTAATATGCTTCTCTAACCCTAGAGAATTTTTTAATAAAGAGATCAAAGTGTTGGATTTTTACGCAGTGCACTCAAGGGGACAATGTGTAACTCTGGTGACTAATTGAGAGTAGCATTTTATTGCATTACACTGGCAACTGGACACTAATTACATCAGTTAGAACATTTTATTAGCATAACCCATTCCAGAGGAAGTCAAATACACAGGGGGCAGAATTTAAAATGACCTTTAAAATAAAAAAGAAAAGGAGATAAAATGTTTAAATGGAAACATTTACTAGTATTAAGATACTTAATATATGTTATCCATTAGCATTAGAGCCTTATCAAGATCATCCTCAGAATCGTTCACTGCTATAGAAACACACAAATACGTGTATTTTCATATATACTACGTGTAGGTATTTGGAATCTTGAAAGTCATAGTAATTTATTAATATAGTTCCCATCAATGAAATATGGTTCTATTTTTGCCACTGTTATCATGTTTCTTTAATTGTGAACAATTACAGATGTGACAATTTTGCTTCCATATGTTGCATTTTTAAATAAAATGTGTCCTAGTTTTGGGAGGTCATTTTATAGTGACCATGAAAATTAGAATAGTCTCAAGTTAACAGACCTGAATGAACAGAACATGTCAGTAAAAAATCAGGTTACAATCTCAACACAAATGTCACATCTAATGTCTCCTCCCGAGAAAAGAAAGCTGTGGTGAGAGTTCTATTCTTTGCCTTCTGAATGATTTGTTGATACAGTTACTAAGCCATTTTACAGGGTATGAGTGTTCTGGGATACAGAGATTTCTCCCATAGCTGACCAACACAGAGAAATGAAAAATGTCCTCTGAAATCCCCCCATCACAAAGCCCCCTAGATCATTTAGAACATCCTCAGAGGTTAAGACAAGTTATTTAATGTTCTTCTGGTTTAATAATATTTCTTACTTGAGGAGACATTCTGCAAATCAGAGAAAGCCATTCCAGTGTTTTTGTTTTTGTTTTGAAATTTTATTTTAAACAGTGGAAGAATATAACAGAGCAGAGAGAAAGGAAGTCTGAAACTAATGTTTGTTTTCCAAAATCGAATGTTCTAAGGGGAATTGGGAGACATAAACAGAATATTTGAGAACAGCAGCTTGAACCTACTTCCCAGATGAGGAGGAAAGATAAGATTCCTCGATGCCCTGATGTTCTGGGGAGGACAGAACAGAGGTGGGAAACAGAAGTAAACTGTAGAGCAATGGTCCAAGAACTCTGATCCTTGATTCTTTGATCCTTAATTACAGTCTACTTTGAGGGAGATAATAAAACCAGTCACGTAAGTGTAGGTTCTAAACCCAGTGACACAAGTGGGGGTTCCGATGGCACCCCAGCAAGGCACGAGGGAGCAAAGGGCTGCATAATAATTCCAAACTTTATATATCTTTATATCCTTAAAGAGAGGTCATGCTTTGACTTGGAAACAAAGAAATAAAGGATTCAGATTTCCCAAGGCTGATCATAAAGTAATAGGGGGAGCAACAAGAGGGAAGGATTCCAGTGGTCAATGCTGACACATTTTTTTGTGCCTGTTTTTGTGCATCGCTTATTAAAGACCAGGTTTCCTCGATGATAGTGGACACTTGAGTAAAAATGTGTGTGTGTGTGTGTATATATGTATATATATGTATATCTATATATCTCTTTTCCCTATTATGCTTTAGAACCATTCACTCCTTCCAGGACTACAATGTAGCCCCAGGAAAAGTTGGTAGGATAATAGTCAGGTTATAAGAAACATATTTAGGTTCTGCCTCTGATGTTGAAAAATAAAATAATTGAAATTATATAAAAGAGAATGGAGAAGAGATGTAGTTATTGCATGCCTAAACTGTGGACAGAGGGTGCTTCATACAAGGCACTGGGGATAAAATGATGAGACTAGACCCATGGCTGCCATCGGTTTACAATCTGCTGTGGGAAACAAATACTTAATCATGAATCCTTTCATGTATGTGGAAATAAAGGTTTAGTGTATTGCTACAGAATGTACCAGAGGGATTATTTTGTATGTTTGTGGATTTTATATTTGAAACCAGAGAAAACCTCTCTGAAAATTTTGCATTTGCAGGGACAGGATCCCACTGGGCCTTGCTATCGCAGGCCATATTGTGAAGTTTTTTTTTTTCTTTTCTTTTTTTTGATACAGAGTCTCTGTCACCCAGGCTGGTGTGCAGTGGTGAAATCTTGCCTCACTGCAACCTCTGCCTCCTGGGTTCAAGCGATTCTCTTGCCTCAGCCTCCCTAGTGGCTGGGGTTACAGGCACCCACCATGACGGCCAGTTAATTTTTGGTATGTTTAGTAGAGACAGGGTTTCACCATGTTGGTGAGGCTGGTCTTGAACTCCTGACCTCAGGTGATCCACCTACCTTGGCCTCCCAAAGTGCTGGGATTACAGGCGTGAACCACCGCGCCTGGTGTAAATTGCTGTCATAATTGTATAAACAACGGGTTGACGCTAAAATATTTTGAACTGGAGGAGAGGGAATGAGATATATGTTTGAAGAAGACACTGTGATTAATGTGTATAGAAGAAATTCAGAGAGTGGAAAATGTAGAATCAAAGTGACCCATGGGAACCAGGCAAATGTGACCTGTCTTCAGTTGGGATTATGGTAGTGGAACTAAAATAAACAAAACAATAGATTTTGCCAATTGTGGAGAGAGAAGGAGACAACGAATTTGATATGTAGAATCAAAAGAAGTTAAAGCAGGAAAGCAAGAACAGACCTAAATTTCTGGTGTATACAGTGGGGTAATGTTCATAGCATTCATTGACATATACACTGGTGCTTCTCAAACCTTCATGTACATACTTATTACCTTGGGATAATCTACAATTTCTGACATATTAGACCTGGGACAAACCTAACCCGTATTTTAAAGAAGCACCTTGATGATGCTCGTGATGCGGGTACTCAGGACACATTCTGATCAGAAAGGATATGAAAACTGGGAAGGTGAGGTGGGGCCATACTTGGTCTAAGAGCAAACGTAGTTTGGAGGGTACCAAGATTGAGGTGCCATGGGACAGACAAATATAAATAACCCCAAAATAATTGGCTTTACTTTAGTCAACTAATCAGTGTGCCTGGAAACAGTGTATTAATACCAGACATGCTAACTGCTGATTAAATTGTTAAATGATGAAATCTAGTTCCATCATCAAGCCTGTGATTGAATTAATTGGGTTATTTATTTCCTTACGTATACATGTCATCCTTCTGCATACAGTTGAAATTGGTATATTTCCCATGAGGAATGTTGCTAAGTTACTAACACAATTAATTATAAGGAAAGAAGTAGAAAGACATCTAGCTACTTAAAAGTAAATATGAAATATTAAAACTAATAAATTTATAATGTTTGGTAGAATATTTCATGCATCTAAGCTTATGCATTTTTAGTTGCTTCTTTTTGCTGTTAAAATAATGATACACTTTTGATAAAACCTGGAGATCATGTCACATAGGCCATTTCATAAGAAGTAGGAATGTGCATTACATTATCCTTAGCAAATTAACACAAGAACAGAAAATCAAACACTGCATATTCTCACTTATAAATGGGACGTAAGCATTGGGTACACATGGGCATAAATATGAAAACAATAGCCACCACAGACTACTGGAGTGAAGAGAGAAGGAGTGGGGCAAGAGCTGAAAAACTACCTATTAGATGCTATGACCAGTGCCTAGGTGACAGGATCTTTTGTAACCCCAACCTCAGTATCATAAACATACCCATGTAACAAAACTGCACTTTTACTCCCTGAATCTAAAATAAAAGTTGAAATGAAAGAAAAAATGGCATATAGCCCTGGGTCTGGCTTATGTGAAGTCATAAAAATTTGTTAAGTGAATAAATAACTGAATTAATTGTAAGAACTACTGTTTACTTGGCTCTTAATTTGCCTGTTTTGTTTTATAACTGATGCATTTTCAGGTAAAGTGAAATGGCATTCTTTAAAACTATTTTAACTTATCTATTGCAAAGTCTGAATACTATGGCAAAGGTTCTCTCAGAACCTCAAAGGTGCTGATGGGACTTTATTAACTTTGGGACCCAATAAACACAAAGGAAATCTCCAGACCTGGTGTGATCCTTCATGACTCCTGACCTTGTGCTGGTAGTGTGAACAGTGATTCCTGGTAGTGTGAACTTCAGGAGGATGTAACATGAAATCAGAGGGTGTGGGCCAGGAGCATTGGCTCACACCTGTAATCCCACCACTTTAGGAGTGGGACTTTAGGAGGCTGAAGTGGGCAGATCACTTGAGGTTAGGAGTTCGAAACCAGTCTGGCCAACATGGTGAAAGCCTGTCTCTATGAAAAACACAAAGATTAACTGGGCGTGGTGGTGTGCACCATAATTTCAGCTACTCAGGAGGCTGAGGCAGGAGAATCGCTTGGAACCTCCAGCCTGGGTGACAGAGTGAGATCTCATCCGAAAAAGAAGGGAGGGAAGGAAGGAAGGAGGAAGGGAGGGAGGGAGGGAGGGAAGGAAGGAAGGAAGGAAGGAAGGGAGGGAGGGAGGGAGGGAAGGAAGGAAGGAAGGGAGGGAGGGAGGGAGGGAGGGAAAGAAAGAAAGAGAAAGAAAGAAAGAAAGAAAGAAAGAAAGAAAGAAAGAAAGAAAGAAAGAAAGAAAGAAAGAAAGAAAGAAAGAGAAAGAGAGAGAGAGAAAGAAAGAAAGAAAGAGAAAGAAAGAAAGAAAGGAAGGAAGGAAGGAGGGAAGGAAGGAAGGAAGGAAGGAAGGAAGGAAGGGAGGGAGGGAGGGAGGGAGGGAGGGAAAGAAAGAAAGAAAAAAGAAAGAAAGAAAGAGAGAGAGAGAGAAAGAAAGAAAGGAAGGAAGGAAGGAAGGAAAGAAAGAAAGAAAGAAAGAAAAGAAAGAAAGAAAGAGAAAGAAAGAAACAAAGAAAAAGAAAGAAAGAGGAAAGAAAGAAAGAAAAGAGAAAGAGACAAATGGAGAAAGGGAGAAAGGGAGAGAGAGAGGGAGGGAGGGAGGGAGGGAAGGAAGGAAGGAAGGAAGGAAAGAAGGAAGGAAGGGAAAGAAAGAAAGAAAGAAAAAGAAAGAAAGAAAGAAAGAAAGAAAGAGAAAGAAAAAGAAGAAAGAAAGAAAGAAAGAAAGAAAGAAAGAAAGAAAGAAAGAAAGAAAGAAAGAAAGAAAGAAAGAAAGAAAGAAAGAAAGAAAGAAAGAAAGAAAGAAAGAAAATCAGAGAGTGTGTAGATTCTACCTGCTTAGCTGCTTCATGGAAGAGTTAATTTATTTATTACTTTTTAATGTACGACTTCTAGATCAGAAAATTCATTTCCCTTATTAACAAAGCCCATTGAAATTCTCATTGCAATAGCATTCGGGTGTAAAAGGTGCAATGTGAGGCTGAGGTCTAATTCTTCAGAGGCAGTTCTTTCTAATGGCCTTTTCCTTCTCTGAAGAAAATAGAAAATAAGCACATGTTAGATTTACTAAATGAGCATTTAAAAAATACAAAGATTTATTTTGGCTAATCCAGACTGAAATCATAACATAATTATTTCAATCACCTTAAATGATTTTTTTTTTTTTTTTTAGCTATAGAACTTAAATTCACTCATTTCCAAGAAATTTATTGTGACATTTAATCATCTAGTATTTTTTCTCTGAGGGTTTAAACACTTAAACATCTGTTATTATCAAACAGCTTGAAGATAACTGCTCTTTTTAAATCATCCCAAGCAAGGTTAAAATAAACAGAGTCAAAACAACTAGAACAAATCAACTTTCTGCAAAAGCATCTTTATGATAATATTTCTTGTTTTAATTAGTTTTCCTCTCAAATTGTAGGCCATTACAAGTTAAATGATCTTTAATGGGACTTTTTAATCTTTAAATTTCAATCATTTTCATCCATAATAACCCACTTAGGTGGAAAATTATCTTCTCTGGTTCACTTAATTTTAAAAATGCTACATGTATCACTTGCAGTTTTATTTGCTAATCATAATTTGACATTGATATGTTTGTAGATAATAACACTTATGCTGCTAGAATGAAATACTTTTATACTCTGAATGTAATTTTGAAACACCATAAATATAATTCAATTAAATAGTCTAGAATAGAGGAGATGAAGTATTTTTTAGAGTTTTTCAACCAATTAAGATGAATTTCTTTGCAGAACTCCTTTCTGCTATCAAGAAATGAAATTTATCTAAGCTAAAGTAATTATTTTTAAAATAAATAATTAGATGTCTTTACATTTTTACAAAATATACCACATATAAACATATTTGAATGAGGGAAAAGTTGAGAAAATACAAATGAAAAATAAGAAAATTCCATAGATAGCATAGGTACGTCATGACTTGACTGTGGTGAACACCTAATATTGGGACATCTCTATGACGGTTTATAATTTCTATACCTTAGGCTTGAATAATATATTCATGTTTCTCTCAAGATACTGAATCAGTAGTAACTGATGTTCAGTCTCAGGAAACAAGAGAAGGAAAACACAGATACGGCAAAAATTGTGTGTAACTCTCAGAAAGACCAAGACTGATACGAACTAGCGGGTGGGTGCAAATTCTGCTTTTCTCTCCAGGCTTTGTCAGATCCACTTTAATCAGCATATTAGGGTGAGCATCCTTAATAATACAATCAAAGCAGCAGCCACAGACATCCTATAGGATAGGCAGAAGAAAAGGAAATCAGGGGGGCACGCAGCTTCATTCTACCTGCTCCTCCAAAACCCAAGAGATGGTAGACAATGTAGTGAATCTTGATCATGGCTATACAGTCGAATTACCTGGGGAGCCCTTCTTGTAGATTCCAATGCCCAACTTATTCTCCAAATCAACTAAATCAGAATCTTGTTTATTTGACATTCTTGTGTTACTGCAATTGCTAGGATCTCCAATACAAAATTGAAAAGGTATGATAAAAATAGGCATTTTTTTCCTTGTTACTGATTTTAGACAGAGGAGTTTCACACTATGTCTTTAAAAATAATTGCTTGCTCTATGTTAATTTTGTAAACACCATTTATTAAATAAACATTTACAGTCATGCATTGCATTTTAGAGATCCATATGTTCTGAGAAACACATTGTTAGGAGCTGCCATCCTTGTGGGAACATCATAGAATAAACTTACACAAACCTGGGTGGTACAGCCTGCTACACAACTAGGCTAGGTGGTGCAACTTACTCCTTCTAGGCTACAAACCTGTAAAGCATGTTATTGTACTCAATATTGTAAGCCATTATAACACAATGGTAACAATTTGTGTATTTAAACATATCTAAACATAGAAAAGGTACAATAAAAATACAGTTTTATAATATTATGGGACCCCCATCATCTATATGGTCCATCATTGACTGAAATGTCATTATGTGCTACACAACTATATTATGAATATTTAATTCTATCAAATATCATTTCTGCATCTATTGAGGATCTTTTTTTTCTATATTCTAGTCATTTATTTATTTTTCAATGTCAAACCAATTTTTTATTTCTGTAACACAAATTAATTATGTTTATCCTTTTAATGTATTGATTTACTAAATTAGCTAATGTTTTCCTTAGAATTTTATTTCAATGCCATTTATTAGTTCACTGACTTGTATTTATAATGTAAAATCTAGTCATATTTTTGTTAACTAGGGCATGACTTCCCAGAATTAATTAAGAACTATTTCCAATTTTTTCTTTTCTCTGGAATAATTTTATGTAACATAAATGTTATATCTTTCTCAAATATTTGATAGAAATCAGCGGTAAAGCAACCTTGAAATGAATATGACTTTTCTGGAAATATTTTAAATTACATACATGTTAGGTTTAATAATTGTATGAATATTCATGTTTTTTATTTTCCGTTTGGTGAGTTGGGTGACTTGTGTTATTCCAGAATATGGCTGTTTCTTCTACATTTTATAGTCATTGACATAATTATTTCTATTAAACACAGAATTTTAAAATATGTGTATTGATTCTGTATTGATGCTCTCCTTTTGTCTTGACATTTATCACTTCAGCATTTTGTCTTCTATTCTTTATCAATTTTACCAAGATTATAACAATTTTATTAATTATAAACAACTAACTTTAAGATTAGATGATCCTCTTTTTGTTCTGGTTGCCATTTCATTGACTTTTCATTACTGTCATTTTCTTTGAGTTAGTTTTTTTGTTTATGAATGCTAGCTAACTTGTGATAGATTCTTAATCAATTTTCAGTCTTTCTTCTTTTGCAATATATGCCTTTAATGCTATTGATTTTCCTCTAGCATGAGTTTGATGCTTCTTCTAAGTTTTACTTTCCTGCATTTTTATTACTATTCAGTTCAAAATATTTTCTAATTTGCATTGCAACTTCTTTAATCAATGCAGTACTTTGAAATGTAAATTAATGCTTAATTTCTGTGTTTTGTGTGGTTTTTTTTTCCTGTCTTCTTGTCAATTACATGAATTTTCTTTGACTTACATTTTGGTTTCTCTACAGTGTTTTAAGTGTATCTTTTTGATAGCTTTTTATTACTATTTATCTATATTTCTATATTATATTATGTGTGCATAGCATATGGTCGTCTACTTATATTACCACTTACTTGTTTGAGCAAAATCTGAAAATCTAAATTCCCTTTACATTCCTTTACTCTCCTCCATTTATAACATAGTTGTTTTATGTTTCCTCTACATACAATCAGAACAACACCCAAAGAGTGATATAATTTTCTTCAATCCTCAAACATAATTTAGAAAACTGTAGGAAAGATATGCCTTCTGTATTTATCAATGCTTTTGCTTACCTAGTTCTTTCTTCCTACTCTTCTGTAGTTTCCTTTCCATTTAAAGAGCTTCCTTTAGCCATTCTTTTACAGTAGATGTGCTGGTGATAAATTCTTATAGTTTTCCTTTATCTAAGAATGTCTCGATTTCCCTTTCTCTCTTGAAGGATATTTTTACTCAACATGAGATTCTGGATTGACATTTCTATTATTGCAGTATTTTTAAAATATTGTGCTGCTTCCTTCCTCCCTCCCTGAGAAATCCTCAATCATTCACATTTTTCTTTAACCCCTGTAAAAAAGATGTTATTTTTAACTGATTGCTTTCAAACTTTTTTTTTCTTTCTAGCTTTGTTTTTCAGAATTTTTATTATGTTTTGTCTTGACATGGTTTGTTTGTATGTATTCTGTTGGGGTTCAATCAGCATCTTGAACCTGTAGGTGTATGTATTTTGCCAAATTTTCAATTTTGTTTTCAGCCATTATATCTTCAAGTAACTTTCAGTCTTGCTTTCTTTCTCCTATCTTTCTAGGCATTTTGTGACATAACCATTAGATCATCTGTTAAAGTCCAGCGTGTCCCTGAGGCTCAGTGCATCTTTTTAGCCCATTTCCTCTTTGTTGATCATATTAATGTCTTTGTTTTATCTTCCAATTCACTGATATTTTCCTCTATTCCATTTATCCTACTGTCGAGCCCATCCTTTCAGCATTTATTTAGGTTGTTTTCTTTTCCAGTTATAGTATTTTGATTTTATATCTTTTATTTCTTTCCTGAGAATTTCTCATTCTTTGCTGAAAGTTTCTAATTTTTAATTTTTCCAAGTGTGTTTGTAATTACTCACTGAAGTATCTTGAGTAGAGATTTTGGTAGACTAAAAGTACTAAAGCAAAGGCCCCCAAGCATTTTTACTTCAGAGAATCCTTACTGTTAGACTTTTATTTTTTTATTTCATGTTTCTCGTAGGTCAAAATATATACCTCACAGTCTCGCTTATTTATCGGTTAGGTCTTAAAAACTTAAAAATGTATGCCATAATAAAAATATTCATTTGAAAAAAAGAATACACAAATTTAAAATAAAAAATACTTTATAAAAATAATTTATTTTCTCATGAATTATTCATTTTAATTATATATATTTTATCACAATATTGTATACTAATTGGATGGTATTTCCTGTGGGAACAGCACATTTTAAACCTTGGAGTCATTATAAATGTCATCACATTGATTTCCCATTTCACACTGATTTTTGTACAATGCTTATCTTTTTTTCATGGCAACTACCCAAAAGCTTTACAAACATAAGATGACATTAAAGCTCTTGAGTGAGATTTAATGTTTAAGGAAATAATTAACTCCAACTAGTAATGTGTACTGCACCTGTCAGAAATTGCTCTTCCTTGCAAAAGCTGAAAGCATCTTGTGACATCACAATGAGCTTGTTACCATGACCCAAGTTGCTCCAGCTGATAGATAGAAACTACGGAACTAGGGGAAAAATTATCCTACATCTGAAGTGATCTTCAAAATTATTTTCAGAACATCAGTCACCAAAGTAATAATAACCAGGCATAGAAGAGAGAAGATAACATAAAACCTTGGACAAATGACAAGCAATATAAACCACCCATAAGGTGTTCATACTATAAGCATATTATAAGTATGATTTTAAAATAAAAAGGCTTAATATGCTCAAAAACACAATAAAATATAGAATTATAAACATACCAGTTCTAAAAATAAATAAAATAATTGCCATGATGATGGAGCATTGTGAAGGTAACATTTGAGCTAGACACCAAGGCACTGCTGAAATTTTATCTATGAGTGGAGTGCCCAAGAATAGAGCTAAAAACCTTTTTTATTTTTTAATAATAAATTAACTAAAACCTTAAAATAATTTAAGACTTCTGTGTCCCATGTGAGAACTTCTGCTTTTCCTTAACTCTCTAGCAAAAACAGATAATTTTAAAGGATGGTTCTCTTTCTTTAGTTTGTAATAGATAAAATAACACTTTTTACTATTTGTTCTCTAATGTAGCACTACATAGTTATATTGAATACACTTTTCTAAGCTTTATTTTCTACTGTCTTATATGTCACCCTTTTTGTACTGCTGTAAATAGAAGAGAAATTATTTCCCCAGTGCTAAAAAGCAAGCAAAAATAATCAAGAAAGAAACAGATAAGCCCAGGGTACTGAAAAATACTGCAGAAATAATGAAGTATTTGGGAGACAAGCTCCCAAGATGTAATATAAAAATGTCTATTTTTGTGTTGTTAAATATTCAATTTCAGAAACTCACTTTGGGTTAATAAGTGCCTTTGGAAAGTATCAATAATTAAATAATGGCCATATATTATTAGATGATTTCATCAAGAATTAAATGTTGATGGCACACTAATAGGCTGTTTCACTGGTTAATCCAAGTCTAGTAAAAATGCTATCTTTGTTAAGTTTGAAATATTAAAAGGGATCACCATAAACATTCTTATTCTTGATTTCTGAATGGCATTTATAAAATAATTCCTATGATTCATTTTATGAAATTCACTTCAGTAGTCAAGTGAATTTGCAGTATGCTTTTCTGTACTTGTTGACATTTGAAATGATTTTGCTGGAATCATGGCTTTCTGTTTCCCAAAATATGCTCATGAATTCCTGTATCTCAGATCTCCCACTCAGAACATGACACTTTTAATTTAATTTTTCAGTTTATTTTAACTAAACTAATTTTCCAATTTTCAAATCAGAGTGAGCTTTGAAACAGTTTTAAGCCTCTTGAAATTATCTTTATGTATTTATTCTTTTTGTTGCATTTAAATAATCAGAACTGTGCTGATTTCAGGTTCTACACCTGTGAAGAGATTTTAGCATGAAAGAGTCTGAAATTTACACAGTGAAATGCATGAATTTGGTAATATCATTAAGTGTATATTACATATGTCGATTAAAACATTTCTGAACAGATACCAAATATATTTGACTTTTTAACTTCCTACAATTTAACTATTTGCTTTATAAACTTGTGTTTTTTAAACTTAAAAATCAATACAAGAACAAGGTAAACATTGAAGAAGGAAGGTGGCATGACATAGAGCTTTGAATTACACGTAATTTGACTCAGTATTTAATTTACTGTGGATATACTTATTTGCTACAAAAAATTTGACCTTTGTGATGTTTGTTAGATGACCTTTGTCAATTTGACCTTTGTGATGTTTGTTACATTTTCGTTTGTAGTATCCAAATTATTAATTTCAAAATATTCTCTAATTATGTGTTTTTTCTTCTGATCCAAAATAATTACTTTATAAATTCTTATATAATCAGGATACTTATTGTTATTTTTGTTGCTGTTTGCTCTTTGTATGTATTAGTATTAAGACTCACTGATTTTTTAATAATAAAATTATAGCCTTATTATTTCTGGTTTCATTAACTGTAATTTTTTAATTATCATTTTTTTATTTTGAAAACAGTTGTGCAAAACAATTTAGACAGCACAGACTATGATAGAGGCTTCTCTTATCTACAAACAGGTCATCACATTCAAGTCCATTTGGTTGTGGATTCACTGCTTACTCTGTCAACGACTGAAGATATGCTTAATTGTCTCACCACTATTTTGTTTATGTCTACTTTTGTCTGTTCTTCTAATAATATCATTTCCATATCTTGAAGCTATATCACATGGTTAATAAGTGAATATTATAGCCATAAGACTATTATGAATAATCAGATTCTACATTAAACACTAGAGACCATAAAGTCCTTCTGCCCATGTATTCATTTTTGATTTAATTCTCTTTCCAAAATTACTCTACCTTGTGTATTTTGCATCACCCTACTGTGTCGTGTCTATTAATATGTCAATTTCTTTTAGTTGTATTTCTTGTGTACTTTTTGAGTTAGATTTCTTTTTTTATGGATGTATATTTCTATAAATTCACTCAAATTTTTAATTATGTTTATTGTTTTAAAGTCACATCATGATTAAATGGTAAAGGCATAATTTTTACAACTAAACACAATTTTTTAAGCTCTCTGGTGCTAAGGCTGGATTTGTGATTATTACTCAATGAATAAAAGTTTGTTCTGTAAACTTTGAAATGTATGATCTATAACTCCATCAGTTTGGGAAATATGAAGGTTGATTTACCAAAATCACTTTTTATGCTAATTGTAGTCATGGTTAGTGTTTAATGCAGAACATCAGTGTTTAGGCTGGTTTTCACTTACCAGGTTTTGGTCTTACTTATGCATAGTATCAATGAATGTTTAAGCTTCAGGAATTTTTAATATAATTTTAGTTCAATATTATCTATTTGCAGTTAACGTTCTGAAATTGTTTTCTTTTATACATGTTGATTTACTTTCATCATGAATAAAATGTTGAAATAAATACAGTGCTAGAAAAGAACCCTGTCTGTTAAAATCAAATCCATTTGGTGATTAAGTTAGATATTATGACTTTTATTATGGTCACAAATACTTAATGTTACTCTTCAGTTGTTAGCACTTAAAACGAGGGAGGAATTCTGGGCAACTTTATTTTCCAACAACTTAAGAGGTGGCATATAAAATAATGGTTAAATTTATCCCCTTGCCTGGGAGGTAACTACAGTCTAATTACAGTAATTGCCAAGGTGGACTGTTAAAAGCTATGTTTCATAAAAGGGAGTAGGTGAGGGCAAAGGTCTCTGCATGAAAACAAGCAAAACAAGACATCCTATACAATATTATGACATAATTTTTCACTGGAGAAGTGAATAACATTCTGAATTCCTTTTATATTTGAAGCTCCTGTTTTATAATGAAAAGTTATGCTCTATAAAATCAGTTTTTCCCTACTAAATTACAAGCTTCATAAAAAGGGGAACATATCTGTTTTGTTTAATCATTACATAGCACAGTGCCTTTTGCATAATGTATGTCCAATAACTACTTGTCTAATAGTAAACACACAAAAATATTCAACCAAATCTCCTTCAGTTAAAACCATTGAGAAATATGCAAAAAATAGCTCTGTGTTTCTTCTGGATTCCCTTTCATGCTTGATGGTGGCAGGAAGTCTGAATAAGAGGTTGTACTGCAGTGTCAGTTAAGAGAGGGGTGTTCCAATAGATGAAGGTAAAGGCAGGGGAATCCTGGAATCATGTCAGTTGACAGGGTGGAATGGTTGGGAATCCTGGACCTTGAGATTGGGTGAAGAGTTGGTAGCATGAGCAATGTTGACCCTGCAGAAAGGTAGGACAGGTAAAACAGCATCAAGCCTGATTCCTCATGGGAGAAGAGAGAAGCAGAAGCGTGTAGTCAATTTTTATGTCATCATGAAGGTTGACACTAACAGTAACACAGCAGCTTATGAGTTTGTCATAAATAGCTTTTATTATTTTGAGATGTGTTCCATCACCGCCCAGTTTATTGAGAGTATTTAGCATGAAGGAGTGTTAGATTTTGTCAAAGGCCTTTTCTGTGTCTATTGAGATAATCATGTGGTTTTTGTCTTTGGTTCTGTTTATGTGCTGGATTACATTTATTGATTTGCATATGTTGAACCAGCCTTACATCCCAGGGATGAAGCTCACTTGATCATGGTGGATAAGCTTTTTGATGTGCTGCTGGATTTGGTTTGCCAGTATTTTATTGAGGATTTTTCTTCGATGTTCATCAGGGATATTGGCCTGAAATTTTCTCTTCTTGTGTCTCTGCCAGGTTTTGGTATCAGGATGATGCTGGCCTCATAAAGTGAGTTAGGGAGAAGTTCCTCTTTTTCTGTTACTTGGAATAGTTTCAGAAGCAATGCTACCAGCTCCTCTTTGTACCTTTCGCAAAACTCAGCTGTGAATGTGTCTGGTCCTGGACCTTTTTTTGGTTGGTAGGCTATTAATTACTGCCTCAATTTCAGAACTTGCTATGGGTCTGTTCGGCTATTTGACTTGTTCCAGATTTAGCCTGTATCCAGGAATGTATCCTTTTCTTCTAGATTTTCTAGTTTATATGTAGAGGTGTTTGTAGTATTCTCTGATGGTAGTTTGTATTTCTGTGACATTAGTAGTAATATCTTCTTTATCATTTTTTATTGTGTCAATTTAATTCTCTCTTTTCTTCTGTGTTAGTCTGGTTAGCGGTCTAGCTATTCTGTTAATCTTTTCAAAAAAAAAAAAAAAGAAAAGAAAGCTCCTGGATTCATTGTTTTTTGAAGTGTTTTTCATGTCTCTATCTCCTTCAGTTCTGCTCTGATCTTAGTTATTTCTTGTCTTCTGCTAGCTGTTGAATTTGATTGTGGTTGTTTTAAGATTGACAATCAGATTGATTTGTATGCATGACAGGCCATAAGAGTTTAGCATAAAAAGAAAACCATTGTCGAGATATCTGCATTTATTCTGGCCTGTTTCTTTTTTGGATTGACAATTCTTGCATAAGTCTCTGGCACACCAGCTGTCCACTCTTACAGGAGGTAAGAGCTTATTGTTGCTGTATCATACTCGGGTTGATTCCATAATGCGAAACTGAAAGCATCATGTCTGCATTGGACTTTTCCTAATTTCACTGTCAATTTGAAACTTTTAAAATTGCCAATCAGAATTTTTCCATTTTAGATAGAAACTAAACATGAGCAATTTATGTTGCTTGATAATCTGGTACAAAATGATACTATACTCAGATTTTTTTTATTTACCAAGATTTGTAAAAACAACAAAAGATTTTAACAGAATTTGAACAGAATCTAGATAATCTTAAAACTCATAGTCTTATACCAATCTATTTTAGATAACTAAAATATAGAAAATATTAGGCATAGGTTACATAAGATTATATCTAAATTAAAAATGGTGGCAAATAAACAATACTTCATAATACTGAGACTGATAAAAAGAAATTAAAAGAGAAAGCAATTATTCATATTAAAGTTGCCAAATTTAGCAAACTATTGTTTCCTAGTGAACAGTGCAGTGACCTCTCCATGAATAATCAAGATCCTGGTATTTCTTCCTTATCAAGTTATAATCAAGATCTTGGTGTTTCTGCCTTATCAGAAGTTAAGTCCCTTGTTAACAGGAGTCCATAAGGACAGGGAGAAGAGCAGGTGTTTGAACTTATATATCTATAGAAAGTTAAATTCCTGGTGAGCTTCTATTTAGTTATGTAAAAGGCCCAGATAAAACTAGCCAGCACCATTGGTTACAGAAGGAATATTTGCAAATATTTGCAAATATTTGCCAGGTAAGATCAGAGTGCTAAATATATACATGTTATAGTAACGTGAACAAAAGTAAAGAAATGAAAGATCAAAGAAGATGATCAACCAAATGTGTAAATAATCTGAAAATCAAAATTCAAACTTAATTTTGTATAACAAATCATCATCTAAATAGAACTAATCCATCTATACATTTTTTGATAAATCTATTTTTTGGAGAAGGAATTGCATAATCATCTTTGGAATTATTCTATTATTAAATAATTTATAATAAGAAATGTAATTCAAAAGTTCTCTTTTACTCTTTCAAAAAGATGAAATTTATTTTATTTTAAACAACAAAAGAATCTAATCTTATTGTCTGGTGTGTTCTTAGCATCTGACATTTGGAGGCATGAATGATTGATAATTCCACCTTACTTAGCAGGAGGATTAATCTTTATGTAGATTCAAGAGTGGGAAGAAAGAGACATTCACATTTCTCACTTTTATGCCAGGACTCCTGTAAATTAGAAGTGTCAAAAAGTAATTTCTCAATTTATATGCATGGAGAAAACTCCATTTTTTTTTTGTTTAAATGTATTAACGTTAAAGTCTCCCATATAAGGTAACCGATACATATTTGAAATATCATAAATGTATAATTTATGTCTATGAAGTTATCTTCTATCCTTTTATTGGTGATTTGCTGAGTAATTTACAATGCTATTCAAGAACCACTGGACATTAGTTTCAAAAGTGAGTCATGGGTAATAGAAATACTGCTCTTGCATCTAAAAATTTTACATACGAAACTACAATATGCTCACAGTGAATATTAATCATAAACTGAATATACTATATAGTTAAAGGATTCGTATAAAATATTTTTCCATATTCAGAGCAATGAGATTATTAAAAATGGTTTACTTTAGTAACTCTTTTGTCACAATTCCAACCTAGCTCTATCTACATGATCCCATCATTTCCCATGTATCTATTTACTTCCATAGATTTAATTTTAAAATTAGTACTATATTACCTTATTAAAATCTAATGAACAGAGGATTCTTTAACAGCAAGATAAAACTGTATCTTACTGATATATTGAAAGGAAATGTTTAAAAGACTTTAATAAATGGGACAGGATATGGTGGGCAAAGAAGGCAAAAGTGATTCTTAGTATATGAATGACCCTACATTAAGCTATGGATAGATTCTGGGCAACAATCACTCCTCCCTTTAGGAAGACCATCTCCTATTACAATGTATTGAAATGAAGACTAATTTCTATCTAAGCTATAAATATTTAAAATGAATTGCTCAGCAATTCAACCTTTCCCATGAAATGCTGATACCCTGAAATAATAAATAGCTTGAATATAGAAATAAGTTTTTTTCTGTACTGTAAATACTAGAGAAAAAGACTTATGAATAAATTTTGAGCCAAAATTACTTAGGTAGGATTATTGAGGTTTAAATTCTTACAGAAGTGAAGCAAAGACAAATGATTTTTTAGTTTTGTTTGGGAACGTAACGTAGAAACAGAACTACTTACAAAATTGAAAAGCCTAGGAATCCTAAGATCAACAAATCCAGTTACATGGCAAAATAACTGGACAAACCAAAAGGATCTATAATTTGACTTTTCCGGGGCTATCTTCAATCCATCAGAGCCAAATCACTGCTTTGGAAGGTTGTAGCAGATGTAAAATGTTGACATTGACCCAGAAATGTGAAATACACTGTCAGATATATGAATTTTTTTTATTGTTTTTAATCTATCTAAACATAAATTGCTATTTAAAAGTATAAAATATATTATATGTATAACATAAGTATAAATAAAGGTATGATGACAATAATGTAAAATCAGGGGGATGAAAATCAAAATATACTGTTGTGAAGTTCTTATCTTGTGTGTAAATAGGCACACTATTAATAAAAGGCAGACTGTAATAAGTTAAAGATGCATAGCATAAATTTTAAACCAACCACTTAAATGCTACAACAACTACAAGTATTGTATCATTAAATAGGCAATATTAGAAATGAAAAGGAATCATATATAATGTATGATTAATGCAAAAGAAGATAGGAAATTAGAAAGATGGGACAAAGAACAAAGACAAATAATGGCAAGAATATGAATTTAAAATTTACTCTATTAATGATCACATGAACTGTAAGTGGCCTGAATTCCCTAAGTGAAATGTAGAGATTATCAGGTTAGATAACAAAACAAAATCCAGCTATATGCTGCACGTCAGAAACACGTTTTAATTAGTAAGACACAAATAGTTTAAAAGTAAGAGGATGAATTAGCTTAATTTAGCCATTCCACAATGTATACATATATCAAAATACATATTATACACCATAAATATATACAATTTTTAATTGTCCTTTAAAACTATTTAAAAAGAAAAATAAAAGGATGAGGAAAGTTATATCATGATAACACAATCAAAAGTAGGCTAGACTATATTAATATTAGGAAAATAGTATATTTTGCAACAAAAATATTGCCTTTGATAATAAAAGCAGCAAAACAACAACAAAAGCTATCTTGAGAAAGCAGTCAATCCATCAAGACGACATAACTAATCTAACATTAAAGGTACCTACACCAGGGGCAGTGGCTCACACCTGTAATCCCAGCACTTTGGGAGGCTGAGGGGGGTGGATCACGAGGTCAGGAGATCGAGACCATGCTGGCTAACACGGTGAAACCCTGTCTCCACTCAAAATACAAAAAATTAGCCGGGCGTGGCAGTGGGCGCCTGTAGTCCCAGCTACTCCGGAGGCTGAAGCATTAGAATGGCGCGAACCCGGAAGGCAGAGCTTGCAGTGAGCCAAGATGGCGCCACCGCACTCCAGCCTGGGCGACAGCCTAAGACTCCGTCAAAAAAAAAAAAAAAAAAAAGCACCTATTGACATAACTTCAAAACAGCTGAATATAAAACTCTTAGAACTAAAACAAAATTCACAATTTTAATATGATTGCATTTCCCTATTTTAATAATTGACAGGATAAATTGAAAATTAGTAAGGACATAGAAGCCTTGAACAAAATGCCCACCTCACTTTACCTAATTGACATTCAGACTAGCGCTCCAACCCAAAAAGAACAGACTGCACATTCTCTTCAAATCTACATGGAAGGTTTTCAAAAATAGACTGTGTTCTGGGCCCTAAGAAAAGTCTTTATAAATTTGTAATGATTCAGGTTATACAAGCTATTTTATTTGTTTTGTTTGACCATATGGAAATAAGTGAGAAATCAATGACAGAAATGTATCTGAAAATTCACAATACATATTTGAAAACTAAATAACCTATTTTAAATAATGTAACCATGGGTCACAAGAGAAACCAAAAGGGAAAAGATGAAGTTAAACATAACATATTAACACTTAACAACCTTCCAGAAAATCGAAATGGAGGATATATTTTTCAATTTATTCTATGAATTCAAAATCATCCTGACATTAAAACCAGACAAGGACATTATTAAGAAAACTACAGAACAACAACTCTAATAAATGTAAACATAAAGATGGTATTCAAATAAATAAAAAGCAAATGAAACTCATCAACATATACAAATATGTCATGATACAATAGGGTTTATTACAGAAATGAATGTTGACTTATACTTCAAAGTTCAATCAATATAATTCACAATTTTAACAAACTAATAAAGGAAATCCATATAATCCTTTCAACACAAGCAGGAAAGTAAGTGACATAATCCCAAATCCACTGTTGATACAAATTCTTACCAACTAGGAATTTAAAAAAAAATCCTCAACCTAGTAAAGGTCAACTGTGAAAAACCTAGATATAGCATCATAAATAATGGTAAAAGACTGAATGCCTTTTTTCTGAGATCAGGAATAACACAAGAATCTTCTTTTGAATCCTCTATCACTGCACTGGAAAGTTCTAACAAGTGCAATTAGACATAGAAAAGAAATAAATGCATCCAGATTGAAAAGGAAGAAGAAATAATCTTTATTTACAAGTGAAATAAATGTTTATGTAGAAAATCTGATAGAATACTATAAAAAATTTTAAACTAATAAGTGAATCTAGCAAAGTTGTAACATTAAAGAAAAAATGATATTAAAACAGTTTTATTTATGTGTACTAGTGATGGACAGATATTGAAATTTTAAAATGCTTTTACAGGAGCATAAAAATGAATTTCTTCAGAATGAATCTAATAATGAGATGCAAAAGGCATGCATTGGAAACTATAAAACATCTGTAGAAGTTAAGGACAAGTAATGCAGTGAAAAAATTGAGTGTTCATGGTTAAACGGTTCAACATTGTTAGATATTATATTAGTCTGACCAGGCTGCAGTAAAAAGATACTACAGCCTAAATGGTTTAAACAAGAGATGTTTATTTCCTCACAGTTCTGGAGGCTTGAAGTCCAAAATCAAGATGCCTGAACCATTGCTTCTAGTAATGCCTATCTCCCTAGATTGAGATGTCCACATGCTTGCTGTATCCTCACGTGATAAGGAGTTTTTGCTTCAGAAGATGAAAAGGTTCTGGACACGGATGGCAGTGAGAGTTGCATAACAATGTGAATGTACTTAGTTCTGCTGAACTGTGTGTGTGGAGAGAGAACTGTGGAATTTAAAAAAAGAGATCCCTGATGCCTCTTCCTTTTCATATTGAGGACATTGATTCTATTAGATTATGGCTCCATTCAAATATGTATTGTGAATTTCCATTGATGATACCATTTAGTATTAATTACACCCTCAAAAGCCCTATCTCCAAATCCAGTCAGTGAGGGTTAGGGCTTTAATACATGAACTTGGGAGGGGCACACTTTATTCTATTGAAGATACCAATTCTCCCAAAAATATATCGGTCAATTAAATGTATTCCTAATAAAAATTCTGGAAGGTGCTTTTGAAAAAAACTGACAAGGTGATTCTAAAGTTCATATGGAAATACAAAGTACTTAGACCAGCCAAATGAACTTTGAACAGGAAGAATACATTTGAAGAGCTAACACTACCTGATTTTAAAACTTGTTAAAAAGTCACAGCCAACTACAGTGTAGTATTGGCATAAAGATAGACAAACAGATCAATGAAATTGAACAGGGAGTAAATGAAAAGGTAATTCACTGGAGACAGAATAGCCTTTTCAATAAATGGTGCTTGAACAATTGGATACACTTATTTAAAACAATAAACTTTGATTTACACCTCGAATCATAATTTAATTATCAACTCAAAATTGATTTTATCTAAATGTAAAACCTAAAATTTCTATGGAAAAATATAATGGAAAAAACTTTGGATTAGGCAAAAACATTTGTTACATGCGACACCAAAAACAATCCATTCAAAAAAGGAAATACTGGGCTTAAAATCAACACATTTTTAAAAAACTTCTGCTATTTGAAGAACACAGTTTAAATAATAAAAATAATCCATAGGCTGAGAAAAAGAAATGTTAAATAAAATATTTGATAAAAGACTTGTTTGATAAAAATATTAATTACTCTGTAAATTCAATAATAAAAAGTATTTGTCAATGAAATTTTTTAAATGGGCAAAAGATAGTTCACAGAAGAAATTATACCTATAGTAAATTAGAACATGAAAAGATGGTCAACGTCTTAGTCATTAGAGAAGACTAATGTCAAAGCACATCACGATCCCGTGTGTACCTATTTATCTACTAAAAATTAAAAATATACACCATGTTTAGAGTCATTGAGGCTATTTAGGAACCGAACTCTCATATACTGCTGGCAGGAGTAAGGCCTCTTTGGAAAGCAGTTTTGCAATTTCTTAATATACTGTATGATCTGTCAACTTAATTCCAAGCATTTCCCCAAAGAAATAAAAGAAGGCCCATTCAAAGATTTCTATACAAATGTTCATAGACGTTTTAGTTGTCGTATTTCAAAATTGTAAACAATCTAAATATCTATTAACAGTTGAAAGGATAAACCAATTGTGAGATATTCACACAATAGAATATTACTATGTAATTCATAGGAATGAGTTATCAATACATGGTAAAACATGGATACATTTTAAAGTATGGTAAAATATGAATAAATTTTGAAATAATTTCATTAAATGAGGGAAGCTAGAAAAATAAAAAAAAGAGTACATACTGTGGGATTACATTAATGTAAGTTCCTAGAAAACGCAAACTAATCTCTACTGACAGAAAGCATTTGATATTTTCCTTAAGATGAATGTGGGGTAAACAACTGTAGAAGAGAGTGATTCAAAGGGACACAGGCAATCTTTAGGGCTGATGGATATGTTCATTATCTTTATTGTGGCAGGGGTTTTTTGAAAGTATACTTACATAAAAATTATCAAATTATAAAAGTTAAGTATAGACAGTAAATTGTATGTCATTTTTATCTTAATTATGCTCAAAATATTGGTATAAAGTTAATTTAAACTTCAAATGATATATCAGACACCAAAGTCTTGAGATATTTTGTGAGAAATATTCTTAACAAAACAGTGTTATGATGAGATTGCTACTCTGTTTTTTAATTAGAATTCAGTATATTATATAGAGAACTACATTTCTAGGATCTCCCAAATTGTAAAATTTATACTATTAAATTTAACATGCTATTCAGCAACGAAGTTGTTATTACTATTTTCTCTCCTCAATAGCTCCATCATATTGTGCAAAGTATGAAAACCTTGTTTACTGTGGTGCTTTAAGTTGCCTCTTCTGCGTTTACACCGGGAGCAAAAATGACTCAACAGAAACTCTTTCTAAACCTATTCTTAGTGATCCTGTAGTACTTGTGACCTGCTCTGCTTCGGATGTACAAGCCAAAACTGAGGATTTGCAAGTTCCTGTAAAGAAGGGTCTTGAGTCTCTGGCAGTATATTTGATCTTTGGTTTCCTGACTAAAGATGTATCCTTTGTAATAAAACTCTCTGTATGTACCAACCTTTGGTAAAAATACAAGGCCTGAAAAGAAAGGAGGGTTTACTCAATGAATTTGAAAGTCAGGTAAAATTAGAAGGACCCTAATCACCCTCATTTGTAGTTATCTTTGACAGCAATTTTGGTTGTAATATCTATGTGACTTCCAAGTAAATGTTGCATTTCCCACTGGACACCAAATTATCTAATTTTAGTGTTATCACATGAGAGGAGAGCACTATTAGAAGTTAAACCAATTGAACTTTGGAACAGTTTAGAGAATACAGAAACAGACCAATAAGTAAATGGAAATTTGATAAATGTTGCAGAGAATTACTTACTATAGGATAGTGGAGTAGCTAATTTTCTTTACACCAGAATGTAGTAATTTGTTTTTACTTACAGTCATACAAAAATATTCTACAAATATGACAGAAAAACTTTAAAAGGTTTAGAAATACATCCTGATGTTCTGAACTTTGAGTAGGAAGAGATTTCATAGGATTAAACAAAGTTTAAAATAAAAATTAATGAATAATAAATACAAATGTATTAATGTAAATATATTAAGATTGAGCTTCTGTTAATCAAAATTTACCATAACTAAAGATAAGCCAGGAGCTGAGGTAAGAGGTTTATAGCACATATAAGCAAAAAGGTATTCGTATTCAAAATATAGAAAGAAATTCTCCAATCAATAGGAAAATAATAGATGAAGGCAGAGCAAGATGGTGGAATAGAATGCTTCAGCAATTGCTCCCCCTGACAAGGATACGAATTTAAGAACTATCTACACACACAAAAAAAACACCTTCATAAGAACCAAAAATCAGGTGAGCACTCTCAGTACCTAGTTGTAACTTCGTATCACTAAAAGAGGCACTGAAGAAGAAAAAAAAAAAAAAGTCTTGAATCCCTGACGTCACCTTCTCACCTTCCCCAGCAGCAGCTGGTGGCACAGAAAGAGAATCTTTGTGCTTGGGGGAGGGAGAGCACAGCAATTGTGAGACATTGCATTGAATTCGGTGCTGCCCTGTACAGCAGAGAGCAAAACCGGACTGACTGACCTCAGTCACCTGGACTGACTGACAAGAGAAAGAAATACAGGGAATCCAAATTGGAAAGGAAGAATGCAAATCATCCTTGTTTGCAGGTGACATTATTTTATATTTGGAAAAACCTGAAGACATCAACTAAAAACTACTAGAAAAGATAAACAAATTCAGTAAAGTTGTAAGATAACAAATCAACATATAAAAATTAGTAGCATTTTATATTCTAACAGTGAACAATCTAAAAAAGAACAAAGTAATCCTATTTACAACAGCTACAAATAAAATAAAATATCTAGGAATCAATTTAACCAAAAGAATGAATGATCTCTGCAATGAAAACTGTACAACTATGATGAAATAAATTGAAGAGAACACATTGTTAAAATGGCCACATTACTCAAAGTAATCTATAGATGTAATGCAATCCTTATTGAAATACCGGGGACATTCTTCACAGAAATAAAAGAAACAATTCTAAAATTCATATGGAACCACAAAAGACCCAGAATATCCCAAACTCTCCTAAGCAAAAAGAATAAAACAGGAGGTATCACATTCTGGCTTTAAATTGTACCTCAGAGCAATAATAATGAAAACAGCCTAATACTAGCATAAAAGCAAACCCATAGACCAGTGGAATATAATACAGAACCCATAAATAAATCCATACATGTTTTGACCAAGGCGCCAAGAACACACACTGGGGAAAATACAATTTCTTTAATAAATGGTGCTGGGAAGACTGGATATCCATATGAAGAAGAATACAAGTAGATCCTTATCTCTCACTAGGTCAAAAAAATCAAATCAAAATGGATTAAAGACTTAAATCTTAGATCTCAAACTGTGAAACTACTAAAAGAACACTTTGGGGAAACTGTGCAGGACATTGGACTGGGCAAAGACTTATTGAGCAATACAGGCACAGCACAGGCAACCAGAGCAAAAATGAACAAATGGGATCACATCAAGTCAAAAAGCTTCTGCATAGCACAGGGAATAATCAACAAACTGAAGAGACAACCCATACAATGGAGAAAATGTTTGCAAACTACCCATCTGAGAAGGGATTAGTAATCAGAATAAACAAGATGCTCAAACAGCTCTATAGAAAATATCTAATATTCTAGTATATAAGTGGGCAAAAGATCTGAATAGACATTTCTCAAACGAAGAAAACATACAAGTTGCAAACAGGTATACAAATGGGTTCTGAACATCACTGATCATCAGATAAATGCAAATCAAAACTACAATAAGATAGCATTTCACCACACTCAAAAAGGCAGGTAAGGCCGGGCATGGTGGCTCATACCTGTAATCCCAGCACTTTGGGAGGCCAAGGCTGGTGGATTGCCTGAGGTCAGGAGTTCTAGGCCAGCCTGGCCAACATAGTGAAACCTCGTCTCTACTAAAATTACAAAAATTAGCCGGGCATGGTGGCAGGTGCCTGTAGTCCCAGCTACTTGGGAGGCTGAGGCAGGAGAATCCCTTGAACCTGGGAGGGGAGGTTGCAGTGAGCCAAGATCATGCCATCACACTCCAGCCTGGGCAACAAGGGCGAAACTCTGCCTCCAAAAAACAAACAAACAAACATAAAAACAGGCAGGCAGTAACAAATGCTGGCGAGGATGTGGAGAAAAGGAAACTTTCATATGTTGTTGGTGGGAATGTATGTTAATACAACCACCATGTAGAGAACAGTTTGGAGGTTACTCAAAAAACTGAAAATACAGTTACTGTATGATTCAGCAATCCAACTCCTAGGTATATACCCAAAAGAAAGCAAATCAGTGTATCAAAGAGTTAACTGTACTCCGATGTTTGTTGCAGGTCTATTCACAATAGCCAAGATTTGGAAGCAACCGAGGTATCCATCAACAGATGAAATAGATAAAGAAAACGTAATACTTACGTACAACGGAGTACGTAAAAGAATGAGATCCTGTCATTTGCAACTACATGGATGCAACTAAAGGTCATTTATACTAAATGAAATAAGCCAGACACAGAAAGGCAAACATTGCATGTTCTCACTTATTTGTGGCAGCTGAAAAGTCAAACAATTGAACTTATGGAGATAGAGAGTAGAAGGATAGTTACCAGAGGCTGGGAAGGGTGCTCGGGGTTGGGAGCATGGCAGAGGGGATGGTTAATTGGTACAAAAAGGCAGTAGGAATAAATAATACCTAGTGTTTGATAGCACAACAGTGTCACTACAGTAAAAATAATTTAATTGTGCATTTTAAAATAACTAAAATGGTATAATTGTTTAAAACACAAATGATAAATGCTTGAGGTGATGGATACCCTATTTACCCTGATGTGATTATTACACATTGCATGAATGTGTCAAGATATCTCAGGCAACCCATAAATATATGCCCCCACTATGTTCCCACAAAAATTAGAAATAAAAAATTTAAAAAATTAAGAAATAAAACAATAAACATTGTATTAGAAACATAGTCAAAACGCATCATTAAACATAATTAGTTATCAGGGAAACACAGCATAAAACCGTAATGTATATAGTTTTTACATCCAAAAGGGAAAAATTAAGACAGTTTACCAACGGAAGATTAGGGTCAACAGTATTTCTTCTGAAATACCTATTTTCTCAAATACTTTCAGGGAAATTGTCAACTTAATGAAAATCATCCCATTGAGAAATCCATCTTTTAGCTCATGTTTCTTCCATGTCAAAACAAGTACGTATTTTTTCTCCTATGTTTTACTTTAAAATAGAGTTACATTACAGTCTGAATGTTCAGCTTGTTATAGCTGAAAATTCTTGCTATAACAAACACATTCATATGGATAAAGTCTGTTAAACATAATAAATAATGCTGTATATCCTCAATTGTATTTCTTCACGGCAAAGGACACTGTTGTGGCCTCACTAGACCCATTCTTCTAAGCCTATGCACTGACTCCAAGCTGTTGGGAGTACTGGCCTCTCAGAGTTCTCAGCTCTCCCTTTCTGTGGTCACATCACCCAGAGGTTATCACACACACACATTCCCCTCCTGGGGCAGTTTTCAGCAACTGACATGGGACGAGAAAAGACCAGCAACTTGCCAGAGAATGAGACCAATTCTGGAGCAATTCATGTTCCAGAGTTCTGCAGGGATCAACTGAGGCTAGTCAGGGTTCCTGAACCTTCAACACAGGCTTTACGTTTAGGGAACTCAAACCAATGATAGGGAAGCAGGGGAAGTGCTGGGTAGAGAAGGGCGGGTCGCTGGCTAAGGCTTCACCCCTGGGCTTGTGCCCACGGACCTGGATGAGGACAAGCATTTCTGCTTTTGTGCCTAAATGTTGTATTTTCTATGACCACCCTGGCCCACCACACCCCCATCCTGTGCTTATCAAAACCCCAAGACCCTAGCAGGCAGAGACATAAGTGGCTGGATGTCAAGAGGAACACACCAGTGGAAGGGCACACCGACAGGCTCCAGCAGACGCAGCAGGCCATCCAACAGGAAAACAACACGGAGAAAAAACACCACCTTCCCACTCCATCCCCCTTCTGGCCCCTCCGTCCACCTCACTGAGAGCTACCACCTCTCAATAAAGCATCTTGCACCGACCCTCCAAGCCCATGAGTGATCCGATTTTTCCAGTACACTACGGCAAGAACCTGGGGATACAGAAAGCCCTTTGTCTTTGCCATAAGGCAGAGGGTGCAAGTTAGCTGATGAACACAAGCTGCCCGTGGAGGGCTAAACTGGAAGAGCTCACTAACGCATGGCCACTGGGGCTGCAGGAGCTGAAACACTCAACCCTACGTGCTCCTCTGGGGTTGGAGTCCCAGAACCTGCCCGCTCTGCGTGCTTCCTCTAGAGGTTTCAGCAGCGGGGCACCAAGAAAGCAAGCCACACTCCCATTGCACACTGTCAGCAGGGTAAGGAAACTTGTCCCGTTTCACCAAGACAGTCGTTTCAGGAGTGGTCCAAGAATAAGATTAGGAGTTGAATCACTTACTGGCCAACTGTCAATGAAAACTCTCTCATCTCTGATAAAATTGGGATCTGTTTAACAATTGGTGTTTTTAATACGCTGTTGAGAAGATGCCACTGCTTGCACATGCATTAACTTAAGAGCAGCAGCATCAAAAATTGCAGAAAGGGTTTCAGGAGCTTGGAAGAAAATCAAATAGAATAATCTTTTAGTATCTCAAGACCAATGGTTGTGTAGTAAGGTTAGAGGATGTGGATATCGTACATTTTGGAAGTGAAATTTAGGCTAATATTTACAAATACAAAAATTGTGGGGGAGAAAGCCTTTCCATATTATCAAGATACATATTTCAATGATGTATTATATTTTATGTTTAATAATCATAAAAGATTAAAACATTTGCTTCTTGGTAATTTGTGTACTAAAAATAAGTTTGACAACTCATTTTGGAATTAATATATACATAGATCTAATCTTCAGTTTACCACTGCCCCTGAAGTTACATAGACACTGAAATTCTTAAGTATTTCCCTCATATTGAACATGATATGCCTTTCTAAACGTCTTCAACCCACACACTTATTGGTGTGTCTGGAAAGTTCTATTTTATTTTATTATTTTACTTTACTTTATTTTATTTTATTTTATTTTATTTTAGAGACAGAGTCTCGCTCTTGTTGTCCAGGCTGGAGTGCAGTGGCACAATCTCGGCTCACTGAAACCTCTACCTCCTGAGTTCAAGCAATTCTCCAACCTCAGCCTCCCCAGTAACTGGGATTACAGGTGCCCACCACCACGCCCAGCTAATTTTTGTATTTTCAGTAGAGACGGTTTTTCACCACGTTGGCCAGGTCTCAGACTCCTGACTTCAGGTAATCCGCCCACCTCGACCTCCCAAATTGCTGAGATTACAGGCATGAGCCACCGCACTCGTCAAGAAAGCTCTATCATTTTTCGTCAAATTCTAACTCATCTTTGAAAGCTCACAGCAAAAACACTTCAACTTTGCATTTCCATTACAGAAATAGCTCTGCCCGATAATTTTTCTGTTTACATATCCCACTTCTAGCCCCTTCGTTACTTAAAACTTTATGAATGTAGTGAATGACTTTGTAATTTGGAAGGACATAGTTAATCATATTTATGAAAATATGCAAGGACAACAAAACTGGACTTCCACAATAACTTGAAAAAAAAAAGGAGATTTTTAAACTCAAAATGATGCCTCTAAATTTATAAAAGCTCCAAACATTCACCCCAAAAAAGGTTTTCAAGGATACAGGTAAGGAACACATCTGTTTACTAAGTCAAAATGACTCATTCAACTATTGTGTAGCATGAATTGTGTCCTGTTGTAATTTTTTTCTAACACTTAATACCAAAGCTCCAGCTACAATTTCTTCTCACCGGAGAATGTTTTATAGACTTTATTATATTGACTAAACTAATTTATTTTTAGATGATGTAGCATTGATTCCTCAAATGTATTTTTATAGTTTTTGTTGTTTATGTTTTAATACAGGAATAAAGAACCAAAAATGCTGTATGAAGAAAAGTATTATGTCTTCCTCAACTAGAAATAAAATATCGCTAATGTCATTCCCCTTACAAGAAGAAATTTATCATAAAAAGAACAGACATACAGTATGAAATACCACCACATTTTATGCAAATGCTAGCTGATTCCCTAAGTAGGATTATAATGTAGAGAGTACTGGGAAATATAAGCTTATTCCACAATCTTGACAATTCTGTCTAGCTAGATGAGTAGATAGCTGTACTTTAAGAATAAACAGGTTATTCTTGACCTGAAGGGAGAAGGGCAAGTAAGAGTGAAATGAAAGCGGAATTGCAAATTCAACAATCATGGGATTTGAAATCTCATAAAAAGCATATTAGACAAGTTAGTTTTAGAAATCATCGTTCTGGTTATATCAAATAACTACTTTTATAGCCTAAAGTAATCAATTATAATCAATAACAATATTCTATATTTTTAAGGAAACACAAGCCTTACACATAATAATAAAACTGTAAAAATATAAACTTTTTAATTTTATTGCTTCACCTTATTTTTATTATTCTCATAATCTTACTATTAGGATTCCCATGAGTATTTAAGAAGTATGTAATTAGATCCTAACTTCCTCAGCTATTTTTACTCCTAATTTTAATATGATGTGTGGAGAATTTAAGTTTTATTATGTCAAATTGAAATGTCTGAATTGTAAACATTTGCAGCATAGATTGATTTTAGATACATAAGCCAGCATGATTAGCTACAACAACAACAACAACAACAACAAAATGTGTCTCTCATTAAGGTAACTGTGCTTTCACGGAGAAGAGACAGAAAGGATCTTTGGATGGCAAAATATGTAGATGTAACTATCTGAGACCTTTACCCGTTTGAAGTAATGTTGTTTTATAGACATAGACATAGGGAGAAATGGAAATGCCAGAATTATGTGTCAAAACTGAGAGCACAGAATTTGGAATATGACACAGAGATTAATGACAAAAAGCTGAAGCCTATTCTTCGTAACACCGATCTCTACCGTCATGCCAAAAGAGAAGGTTTGTACCCGTAAGACAAGAGCTAAACATTTGTGGTATTTTTAAAGCAGGGCTTATTTCTCCCCTGGTCCCACCAATACAACATTGCTCATCACTCATTACACTTTTGCTGTTTGTTTTTTCTCCTGAGAATTAGGTTGAACTGAGGGATGATTGAAAATAATTAAGCCTGACAGCAAGGCAGTCAGAGAACCAAGGGGGTCAGAAATATATCTATTTCTGTGGTCACATACTGAGGACCATTATATATAATTTGTAGTTTAAAGTGTCTTTTGTCATTACAAATGAAGACCACTAGCGAACTTAAAATTTAATATGGCAACTCCTTATACTATAGGCTTAGTGAGATACAATGTGAAATAATTCATTTCTCTTGACAGGTAGAATGTATTTAATTATATTTTAGATGCATGTTGTAAGTGGTTTTTTCATATCTTTATATCCATTTAACATTGCTTTAAATTGACACATAATAATTGTACATCTTTGTGTTTCAATACATCTATAATTAGCATATCCATCATCTCAAATGTTTATTATTTCTTTATGTTGGGAACATTCAATATCCTCTTTCTAACTATTTGAAACTATTTCATATATTATTGTTAACTATAATCATTCTACAAGATAATAGAAAATTAGAACTTATTCTTCCTATCTAGATGTAATTTTGTATCATTTAACAAATCTCTGTCCTCCATCCACCAGCTCTCTTAGCCTATGGTATCCTCTGTTCTACTTTTAAATTTTATGATGAACTTTTTATAGATTCCACATATGAGTGAGAACAGGCAGTTCTTAACTTTCTGTTCCTGGCTTACTTCACTTGACCATGTTCTCCAATTGCATCCATGTTGCAGCAAATGACAATTTTTTTTCTTTTCATGGCTGAATAGTATTCCATTTTGTGTGTGTGTGTGCGTGTGTGTGTGTGTGTGTGTGTGTGTGTGTGTGTGTGTGTATTTTTTCCCTATATCCATTAATCTGTTCTTGGACACCTAGAATGATTCCATATCTTGGCTATTGTGAATAGTGATGCAGTAAACACAGGAGTGCAAATATATCTTCAATATACTGATTTCCTTTCCTTTGTATAAATTCCAGTATGGGGGTTACTGAGTCATATGAAGTTCTATTTTTAATTTTTTGAGGAACCTCCATACTATTCTCCATAGTGGTTGTATTGGTTTACATTCCCACCAAGAGTGTATAAGAGTTATCTTTTCTCCACACCCTCACTAGTATTTGTTATTTTTTATCTTTTTGATATAACTATCCTAACTGGAGTGATATCATACCTCACTGTGGTTTTATTTGGATTTCCCTGATGATTAGGGATGTTGAGTTTTTCGTATGTTTGTTTGCCATTTTTATCTTTTCTTTAAGAAATGTATGTCTAGATAATTTCCCCATTTTTAAAATCAGGTTTTTTTCTGTTGTGATATTTGAGTTAGTTGTTATTCTGGATATTAATTTCCTGTTGAATTAGTAGTTTTCAAATATTTTTACCCATTCTGTAGGTTGCCTTTTCATTTTGCTGATTGTTTCCTTTGCTGTACAGAATATTTTTGGTTTGATATAGTCTCATTTGTTTACCTTTATTTTTCTTTTGTTGCCTATGTTTTCGGGGTCCTCTTCATAATTCCTTCCCAGACCCATGGCCTGAGGTAATTCTCCTAAGTTTTCTTCTAATATATTTATAGTTTTGGGTCTTACTTTAAGTCTTTTATCCATTTTAAGTTGATTTTTACATAAGGTGAGATGTGAGGACCTATGTTCATTCTTCATATGAATATCCAATTTCCTCAGCATCATTTATTAAAGAGACTGTACTTTTCCTGATGACTGCTTTTGGTAACTTTGCAAAAATCAATTTGTTGTAGTTATATACATGAATTTCTGGGTCCTCCATTCTGTTCCAATGGTCTATGTGTCCGTTTGTATGTCAGTACCATGTTGTTTGGTTACTATAGCTTTGTAGTATGTTTTGGAGTCTGGTAGTGTGATGCCTCCAGCTTTGTTTTTTTTGCTCAGGATTGCATTGCTTATTTGGGCTCATTATGGTTCCACACAAATTTTAGGATTTTTTTTTCTATATCTGTGAAGAATGTCATTGGTATTTTGATAGGAATTGCGTTGAATCTACAAATTTCTTTGGGTAGTACGGTCATTTGAACAATATTAATTCTTTTTCTGTATGATCACAGGATATCTTTCCATTTGTATATATCTTCTTCAATTTCTTTCATCAGTGTTTTGTAATATTTCTTATAGAAGTCTTTCACCTCTTTTTTTGAATTTATTCCTGGGTATTTTATTTTAGTTGTAGCTATTTTAAGTGAGATAGCCTTCTTGAATTTTTTTCAGCTAGTTCATTGCTGACATATAGAAACACTTCGATTTTTATTCATATTGACATTATATTCTGCAAGTTTACTGAATTTGTTTATCAGTTCTATTAGTTTTTTGGTAGAGTCTTTAGGTTTTCTATACATAAGATTATGTCATCTGCAAACAAAGACAATTTGACTTTCTACTTTTCAATTTGGATGTTCTTTATTTCTTTATCTTGCCTAATTGGCCTAGCTAAGACTTTCAGTACTATGTTGAGTAAGAGTGGTGAGAATGGGCGTTCTTGTTTTCTTCCAGTTCTTGATAGAAAAGCTTTCAGATTTTTCCCATTCAGTATGATGTTAGTTATGGGAATATCATATTTGGTCTGTTTTATGCTAAGGTACTTTTTTATACCTAATTTATTGATAGTTACAGCATAAAGAGATGTTAAGTTTTTTCAAATGCTTCTTCTGCATCTATTAGCTAGTCATACGGTTTTATGTTCTTCATTCTGTTGGTATGATATATGACATTGAACTAGGCTTGCTTTCTTGGATAAATCCCACTTGATCATGGTGTCATTGGATGAAATCTACTAGTAAATTTCTTTGGGAGATTTTTGCATCTATGTTCATCTGGAATATTGGCCTGTAGTTTTCCTTTTATGCTGTATCCTTGTCTAGTTTTGGCATCAGGGTTATTCTGGTATCATAGAGTGAGTTAGAAAGAATTCTCTCTGCTTTGATGATCGGGAATAGTTTGTGAAGCACTGGTATTAATTCTCCTTTAAAGGTTTGGTAAAAGTCAGTGATAAAGCCAACTGGTCTTGGGCTTTTCTTCTGGGGAGACTTTATTACTGATTCAATCTCATTACCTATTATTAGTCTGTTCAGGTTTTCTATTTCTTCTTCATTAAATTTTCATAAGTTGTATGTACTCAGGAATTTATCCATTTCTCTTAGGTTTTCAAGTTTATTATTGTACAAGTTGTTCATAATAGTCTCTAAATATCTTTCGTATTTCTGTGGTATTCATTATTATATTTCCTTTTTTGTTTCTAATTTTATTCATTTGTGTGAATTAATGAAATCTCCGTTTTTCTTTGAGTTTCGCTAATGGTTTGTCAGTTTTGTTAATTCAAAAAACGTTTTGTTGATCTTTTACATTATTTTATTCTCTATTTTATTTCTACTTTATTGTTATTATTTCTTTCCTTCTAATAATTTTGAATTTTGTTTGTTCTTGCTTTTCTACTTTCCCAACATGGATCATTAGGTTATTTGAAGTCTTTCTAGTTTTTTGATGTAGTCATTTATTAATATAAATTTGACTGAGTACTTTTTTGCCTCTAAATATTTAATACTTACTTTTAATACCCTGGCCCCAACCCTAATCCCAGTAATAAATTTTATTTTTGCTTGTGTGTGAAAAGTTTTATTTCTCCTTCATTTCTACGTTATAGCATTCCTGGATATAATGTTCTTGACTGGAAGTTTTGTTTTTGTTTTTGTTTTTGTTTTTTCTTTAGTACTTTGAATACCCCATTCTCTACTGGCATGTGAGGTTTCTGCTGAGAAATCAACTCTTAGTCTAATGAAGATCTTTTAATGTGACTTATCACATTTCTTTTTTATTTTTTTATTTTTTTATTTTTTTTGAGACGGAGTCTCGCTCTGTCGGGTTGGAGTGCAGTGGCCGGATCTCGGCTCACTGCAAGCTCCACCTTCCGGGTTCACACCATTCTCCTGCCTCAGCCTCCCGAGTAGCTGGGACTACAGGTGCCCGCCACCTTGCCCGGCTAGTTTTTTTGTATTTTTTAGTAGAGACGGGGTTTCACTGTGTTAGCCAGGATGGTCTTGATCTCCTGACCTCGTGATCCGCCCGTCTCGGCCTCCCAAAGTGCTGGGATTACAGGCTTGAGCCACCGCGCCCGGCCCACATTTCTTTTAGTACTATTATAATTCTTTCTTTGTTTTTGACTTTTGAGAATTTGACAATAATATGCCTTGGAGAGGACATGTTTAGGTTGAATCTATTTTATGTTCTCTTGAGATTCCTAAAAATGGGTGTTCATATCTCTTCCAAGACTTTTCAGTGACTATTTCATTACACATGTTTTTCAAACCTCTGCCTTCTCTTCTCCTTCCAGAACTTCCATAATGTAAACATATATTTACTTAAGGGTGTCCCTTAAATCTTGTAGACTTTCTTTTCTTTTTTTTTATTATTTTGGTGTCTACCTGTGTTATTTCAAATGACCTGTATTTATGCCTAGAAATTTTTTGCTGCTTGGTCTAGTGTGCTGTTGAAGCTCTCAATTGTATATTTTATATAATACCTTAGTTCTAGGAATACTATCTGATTCCTTTTAAAGGCATCTTTTTTTTTGAGTTTCTCATTCAAATCATGAATTTTTTTCTGATTTTATTGATTTGTCTATGTGTATGTTCTTATAGCTTACTGAGATTTCAAAAGACTATTATTTTGAATTTTTCCTGACATTTTATTTATTTACTTATAATTATCGTCTGTTACTGCAAAATTATTATTTTCTTTTGGAGGTGTCATCACCTTTTTATGTTTAAAGATAGATTTTAAAACACAGTAAAATGAGGGCAGCTTTTAAAAAAAGGAAGAAGAGGAATTTTTGTTTTGTTTTATCAGCTAAAGCATACTGAGATCTACAGACCTTTACATTTAATAGCATACAGTGATTGAATGAGGTAGTTTGACTGGTTAAAGATATATTTAGCATAAAAAGCTTTACATGTTTATGGAACTATCACTGGTTTTGGATTTCAGGTACGGCTCTACCGCAACATGCTATTTATATTGAATGAGTCATTTGATTTTTCAGAGTTTTAGTTTTCTCAATTATTAAATGAAAACAATAGAATAGATACTTCCCCATATATCCTCCAAATAAAATCTTCTTTACTACAGAATCTGTCCAAAGCCATGTAATATAACAGGAAATGACTCTGATGTGGTCTAAGCACTAATGTGAAGGAAAAGTAAATCTGATATGGAAAAATATATCCAGTTTTGCCCTCTAGCATGTTAGCTTTAATCCAAACAAATATACTCACAAAAAGTAGACAAGCTAAATTGCCAGTGTGAGAAAACCTAAAGACACACACACAGACACACACAGAGTTTCTGCAAGGACACACCATTTAATAAGCCTCAGGACACACCATTTAATAAGCCTCAGGACATACCCCCAGATAAAGAATCAACTCAATTACTTCATAACCCAATAAAATCAACACTCATAACACCAAAATCAGGGTCTTTGAAAAACTATAATTGAAATATTAAGATATATTTTTTAAAAAGAGATGAAAAATAAATTCAATTAGATGTATAAAATCTGAAAAGATTAAAACAGACATGCAAACACATCAGGTCTATAAAATTTTACAAGATGATTATACTAACCATTTAAGGAAAAGATATGTCCAAGTTATTATAAATTCTACATTTGAATATAAAGAGGCCATCCCACCAACTTATTCTATAAATCTCACATAATATTAATATAAAAGCCATACAAGGGGATGCTAATTTAAAAAAAATACAAGCTAATTTTATTCAATATCTTTGATGCAATACTTCTGAATACAGTGTCAGTAAATTGAATCTTGAGACTTGAAATTTTTTAAAAAAGTATAAAGATTAAACTGGGGAAAATCATATAAACTTAAGACTGGTTCATTGTTAGAAAAATCTATTAACACTGATCACCACAGTGATATGAGAAAGAGGAAAATTATTTGATCATGGCGATTAACACAAGAAATAAATAAAATTCCAACTCAACTTATGATAAGCAAAGAAAAGTAAAACATACATAAGAAGTTATTTAATATGATATAGATAAGCTACCAAACAATATAGCACATATTGTTTTAATCGTATTGTACTGCAGTGGGTTGTGTTGCACTGTGTTAGAAACTGACCGGAAAAGTCAGTAATTAGTTGCACATATCTAATATCATAATTACTTTTCAACAGTGTGCTAGCATCATAATCAAGCATAACAATAAAAAACAATGTGTTTGAATGTCACCATTAGGAAATTAGAGAAAAGCAATAATTAATCACATAAAATATGATATTGACACAAAACTGAAAAGACTATAAAGGCAAATTTTTAAAAATAATGATAGGGCAGCAAAGACTATGTATTAGTATATAAAAATAAATATAAAACTAATATAAAAATAAATTATAACTCTTTAACATTCATAAATTTTACATTTATAAAATAAAACAACTGAGTTAAATGTATTTGGAAAAAGATAAAAGCTACAACAACACATTTTAAAATATCTCTAAATAAAGAGGAAAGCCAAATATAAGCACAACACTTCATTGTTTCTAAGTCAATCAATAAAATTTCAATAAAAAACCTCCTAGGGTTTTTGTTTTGTTTTGGTGGAATTTGATAAGTTTATTTTTAAATGTATATGGGAGAGCAGAAAGCTCAAAATGCCCAGGACATTTTTGAACATAATTTAATGCTACATGATATTTCCTTCCAGATATCCAGACTAATTGTATAACTATGTCAACTAAAACCGTGGCTGATGCACAAATAAATGAATAAACAGATGAAAACAATAAAGGACATCAAGATAGACCATAATATATAAGTGTAGATATTTGATATATAAGAAAAGAGGCATTGCAGATGGGTGAGAATATAAGCCAGGACAATTTATTAGCCATATGGGGAAACATTGAATTATTACTTCATACCACAAACAAAATCAATTTCAAGTATATTCTCATATACTTATCCTTATGATAACAAATACAAAAGTGTTTTTTAATGAGCACATACAAAATAAGGGAAAACATTGTTAAACTTAGTTTTCTTGTATGAAGAGGAAACTTCCATTCATTTAGAGACGTCTTTAAAAAGATACATGACAAACTAGATTATACTTGCGATACTAACGAACAAAAAGTTGCTTTTCAAACACATAAAGAACGTATGCAAACTAATATAAAAGGCATATAACTCAATTCAAATTTAAGCAAAATATATAAGTACACAATTTATAGATGGAGAAATATGATGCCAGTAAGCATACATACAATATTTACCTTCCCTAGTAATCAGGAAATAGACATTAATTAACAAAGTGATACATTTGAAAAATTTAAGAAGGCACATCTTTTAAAGCTTTAAAATAACATTTTTTTCCCAAGAGTGTAGAGGAGCAGAAAATCTGTTACTTTTTTGATGAAGTTGTAAATTAGAATCACTTTGGAGAACAACTCAGAAATATCAAGTAAATAAAGACATTGCTAAGTTTGTATCCTACAGAAAATCTTGAGAATGTGATTGAAACATATACAATAAATCTAACAGCAGCATTATTGTAACATTGAAAAATGAAGTAAATGTATATGTCCGTCAATATTTAGTTATAAAATTACATAAAGTTTGCTAAATGCATAGCATTGAACACTATGATGTGTGAAAATGAATGGATTATAGCTCTATGAATAATATGAATCGTTGAAATTTTAGCAGAAAATAAAGCAAATTGAAATAGACACGAAGAATCTAAAAACATGCAAAATAGTATGATAAGTAGTTCAGAGGTACATAGGTACTAAAATTACAAGGCTAACGTGGAAAGGAACACCAAGTTGAGAATAATGCCGACTTTCTATGGGATAAGGAAAAGTTGTGATTGTAGAGATGCATACAAAGTGCTTCTGTTCCACATATCATTTTTGTTTTTTTTTTAAATTTTAATTTTATTTGTATCATACTTTAAGTTCTAGAATACATGTGCACAACATGCAGGTTTGTTACATATGTATACATGTGCCATGTTGGTGTGCTGCACCCATTAACTCATCATTTATATTAGGTATATCTCCTAATGCTATCCCTCCCCTCTTCCTCCACCCCAAGACAGGCCCTGGTGCGTGATGTTCCCCTTCCTGTGTCCAAGTGTTCTCATTGTTCAATTCCCACCTATGAGTGAGAACATGCAGTGTTTGGTTTTCTGTTCTTGCGATAGTTTGCTGAGAATGATGGTTTCCAGCTTCATCCATGTCCCTACAAAGGACATGAACTCATCCTTTTTTATTGCTGCATAGTATTCCATGGTATATATGTGCCACATTTCCTAATCCAATCTGTCATTGATGGACATTTGGGTTGGTTCCAAGTCTTTGCTATTGTGAATAGTGCCGCAATAAACATACGTGTGCATGTGTTTTTATAGCAGCGTGATTTACAATCCTTTGGGTATATATCCAGTAATGGGACGGCTGGGTCAAATGGTATTTCTAGTTCTAGAACCTTGAGGAATCGCCACACTGTCTTCCACAATGGTTGAACTCATTTACAGTCCCACCAACAGTGTAAAAGTGTTCCTATTTCTCCACGTCCTCTCCAGCACCTGTTGTTTCCTGACTTTTTAATAGATCACCATTCTAACTGGTGTGAGATGGTGTCTCATTGTGGTTTTGATTTGCATTTCTCTGATGGCCAGTGGTGATGAGCATTTTTTCATGTGTCTGTTGGCTGCATAAATGTCTTCTTTTGAGAAGTGTCTGTTCATATCCTTCACCCACTTTTTGATGGGATTGTTTGATTTTTTTCTTGTAAATTTGTTTAAGTCCTTTGTAGATTCTGGATATTAGCCCTCTGTCAGATGAGTAGATTGCAAAAATTTTCCCCCATTCTGTAGGTTGCCTGTTGACTCTGATGGTAGTTTTTGTTGCTGTGCAGAAGCTCATTAGTTTAATTTGATCCCATTTGTCAATATTGGTTTTTGTTGTCATTGCTTTTGGTGTTTTAGACATGAAGTCCTTGCCCATGTCTATGTCCTGAATGGTATTGCCTAGGGTTTCTTCTAGGGTTTATATGGTTTTGGGTCTAACATTTAAGTCTTTAATCCATCTTGAATTAATTTTTGTATTAATTGCCGTCTCCATCAAGCTAACAATGAGTTACTTCACGTAATCGTTTTCTTAAGATGAGTGTTTATCATGGGTATTTACTATGTTATGCATCATACCTCTTATGTCTGAAATGTTTCATCATAAAAAGAATAGTTAAAATTCTTAACCACAAGTTTTTTAAATCCTCCATGGTTTCATAAATATTTAAGTGATATATTTTTCTAAATAGACTGTAAAGTGCTTTTTAACTAAAATGTGTCCATTTGGAAACAAAAATATCCTAACTCAGATCATCACCATAGAAAGCAGAAAATGTTATGCATATTTTAGAAGTGACACACATCCCTACAAACATATAGTCTATATTGCACTAAAACACATCTGACTTTCAAGTCCTAGTACCTGTCAAGCAAAAGGAAATTGATAATATAGTGTGATTTTGAAAACATTCTATACATACAGTCATCATTTAATTATATTTCAATGCCTGATTTTTTTTAGTTTAGAAGAGTAATTATGATATCATAAAATTTTATTTTAAAGACAGCATTATTATATATGGTATACAACTTGTATTTAACTTCGAAAGAGTAAAGCATATATTCATTATAGAAGACATTTGTATGATTTAAAGGTTATTTGAAATTATTTAGTTTCTGAATCACAAGCTCAGAAACATATTTTCATCATCCATGTGAAAAACATTTAACTATATGATAAGTCCTGTATGCTTTTGTGAGATCATGATAAATTGGTCAGAAAAAGTCAATGATCATAGCCATTCTCTAGTGGAAATATGCAGCCAGTAATTATATAAAAAACATGCATATGTTTGTTGCAGCACTATTCACAATAACAAAAACGTGGAATCAACCCACATGCCCATGAATGATAGAGTGGGCAAAGAAAATGTAGTACATATACACCAGGGAATACTATGCAGCCATAAAAGGGAATTAGAGCATGTCCTTTGCAGGAATATGAATGAAGCTGGAAGCCATTATCCTCAACAAACTAACACAGAAACAGAAAACAAAACACCGCATGTTCTCACTTATAATTAGGAGCTGAACAACGAGAACACATGGACACAGGGAGAGGAACACCACACACTGGGGCCTGTTGTAGGAGGATGGAGGGTGGGGAGAGCATCAGGAAAAATAGCTAATGCATGCCACACTTAATACCTGGGTGATGGGTTGATAGGTGCAGCAAACCACTGTGGCATACATTTACCTATGTAACAAACATGCACATACTGCACATATACCCTGGAACTTAAAAATTTTTAAATGGCACAAAAATATTATTTCTCATGATAAAAATCTATAAAAAATAAAATAGAGTCAAATAAAAAATAACTAAAAGCAGGATGAGTGAAATCAGTTTCTATGCATTTGGAAGGCATCATGAGAAGTTGTCATTTAATTTCTGACTTGAATAATGAAAATAAGCTATACATAAGATCTGGGTAAAAAGAGTTCCAAACAATTGATCCAGCTTCTGCAAAACTCTGAGAATTGGACAAGCATTCCCTGTTTAAGGGAAAGAAAATATTCCACTACAGAAGACATAAGAGAGGTAATCATGAGTCAGTATTTAGCATGGTATAAACAATTGCAATAGAAAATTGTTCCAGAATTTTTAAATGATGGTAGCGTCATCTGATGTGCCCTGCTAAGAACGTACGTGTGTGATGCTTTAGAAAGGTCGTGAGAGCTTAGGAGGAATCTGGGAGTGGCCTGATGGAGGGGTTGACTAGGGTAGTGGAAGAAGAGGTAGTGCCAGTATTTAAAAAGTCACAGAATTTGTCTTTGCTTTGAAAACCATGTTTACTGTAAAACAAGAAATGAAGTGAGCCTTAGGATTTTTATGTAATTGACAACGTGATCTGAAGGTTGTTAACTGACAAGAAAAAGTCTGAGGTATGAGGAGGTTTGAAGGGAAGGGATTTAACATTTCATTTTGTTTTTACTGAGTTTAAGATTTTGAAATTGAAGTGATATGGTGCAAATGGTCATGAAAGAGGTGACTACATACAGGTGTGCGAGTTGATAATGTTACATAAGACGATGCAGAGTAAAAGCCTTTGCATAGGAAGAGATAATTTCAAGTTAGTATACAAGTTGTTCTCTTAAGGTAACAACTATTCATTTGTACATATCAATATTTTCATCTTAATATTTAGAGGTGTTTCTGGTAAAAGCCATTTGTAGCAATTTTTATAGAATAAAATGGAGAAGAGTAAACCAATATAAGATTTCGCATTACATTCTGTACCAGTGAGCAATTAGAAATAAAATTAGCTGAAGCTGTATAAAGAGTAGATAAGACCTATAAATTTAAAGTTTCTCATTGAACAACTACAGATTACAAATAACCAGCTACCAAAAATGCCCTAAAACAATTAACTACCTGATCTGACAGAGATTGGTGGCAACAGAGGAAGAAAAATGAATTACGAAAACCAATGAGAGCGGAAGACAATATAGATATTATCAGGAAAGAATTAATACAATAGCTACTCATTGTCATTGTCAAATATGTCATTAATTATTTAGGGAGAATACATTAGAGATATCAACTATGTCATTCTATATGGCACCTGTACTTCACCGTTTTCCATTCATACATAAATTATCTTTCCAAAATGTTTTTTCTCATAAATTTGAAGATTTATTTTTAAATCTTGGTTGTCATTCTAAATAAGGTTCTGAATTTAGACAATAACAACACAAAAGTTTTGTATTGCTATGTAATTAATTTGCCTTATTTTATAAACCGAAAGTAATATTTGTAGGGAAACACTGCATTCTTTGAATGGACAAGTATGATACCAGAGTTTTGTACAGAATGGTGACTCATTGACTTTGGTAACAGCCTTTGACCTCTGGTCTTTGAAGACAATGGTAACCAGTTTTCCACTCCCCAACAAATCCTTGTACAATTTAAGCAACTTTCAGTGTACCTAATTATTAACAGTTTATATTCTGGACTTTCTCTCCCTTGCTTTCCTAAAATCTGTTGTCTTTCACGTCAATTCTACATCCTTCATTACGATGAACTGAGTTGCTCTACCTGTAAAATTGTCAATTTAGGTACCGAACACTTTGACAATTTTGCACGTAGAAAGAGATGTCAGTCACTTATATTATTTAACATTATTATTGTTACTGCTATCATTTTGTTATTCTTATTGTTTCCATTATTTTATTTTTCCTGTTTACTTGTTCAGTTACACTTCTTCTTCTACTCAGCCAGATTAGAAAAGTTAATCCATTGAGCCTTTGTTTTAATTCCATCCTTTCTCCATTAGCCTCTTCCACTCTTCAAACCTTTCCCTAAGCTACCTGAACACATGATTCTGTCAACCTGGATCACATGATCTATATTTTCAACTGCTGTCTTGCCAATAGTCTTAATTTTTTGGTCCCATTGTTTTCTCATTCATTCTGGGGATAAAAAATGCAATGATTCTAACCTATTGTTCTCTCTACGCTTTTATCTACTTCTGCTTCTAGAGAAAATAATATCCCATTATAAATTGATAATCACCAAACTCTCAGTAGGATGATTATGTGTACTTAGGAAGTTTATGTTTCCATTGATCATAATTTCCACTCTTAATATTCAGGCTACATCTCTTTTAGTCAGCAAATTGATTCACCTACTTCACAAGGTGAAAATAAATTATTAAGATAACCAGGCCTTGTAAATCTTCAAATCTACAAATATAAAGTATATCATGGCTGTTGTAAAAAAAGGACATCAAGTTGGCTTGTTCTGAATTCAGCTGTATTCTATACAATACACTATTTCAACTTTGTTAGGCCTCAGTTATCATATGCATAAAATATAGGTGACATTTTAAATTATTTTCAAAAATAATATAGAGAGTAGGCAGGTCATAAATGTCGCCATTATTATTGTTTCATTTATTTATTACCATAATATGTAGCTATTTACCATCTTATTCTCTTTATCCCTGTGGTCGTGTCTATGGCTAATCTCTCTTTCTGTGTTTAGGTACCCATTGGCTCCTACAGAATTATTTCAAATATCTCTAAAAATAAATTGTCAGTCATTAATTCTGTATAGTTTTTTTTTTCTTTACTATCTCCTTACTATCCAAAAATCATATATACTTAAGCCTTTTTCCATTTATTTTATTTTTTTATTATACTTTACGTTCTGGGATACATGTGCAGAATGTGCAGATTTGTTACATAGGTATACATGTGCCATAGTGGTTTGCTGCACTCATCAACCTGTCATCTATATTAAGTATTTCTCCTAATGCTATCCTTCCCCTTGCCCCCCCGCTCCCCCTGACAGGTCCCAGTGTGTGATGTTGCCCTCCCTGTGTCTATGTGTTCTCATTGTTCGACTTCCACTTATGAGTGAGAACATTTGGTATTTGATTTTCTGTTTCTGTGTTAGTTTGCTGAGAATGATGCTTTCCAGCTTCATCCATGTCCTGCAAAGAACATGAACTCATCCTTTTTTATGGTTGCATAGTATTCCATGATATATACGTGCCACATTTTATTTATCCAGTCTATCATTGATGGACATTTGGGTTGGTTCCAAGTCTTTGCTGTTGTGAACAGTGCCACAATAAACATATGTGTGTGTGTGCATGTGTCTTTATAGTAGAATGATTTTTAATCCTTTGAATATATACACAGTAATGGGATTGCTGGGTCAAAGGCATTTCTGGTTCTAGATCCTTGAGGCATTGCCACACTGTCTTCCACAATGGTTGAACTAATTTACACTCCCAACAAAAGTGTAAAAGCGTTCCTATTTCTCCCCATCCTCTCCATCATACATTGTTTCCTGACTTTTTAATGATCACCATTCTAACTGGCGTGAGATGGTATCTCATTGTGGTTTTGATTTGCAATTCTCTAATGACCAGTGATGATGAGATCTTTTTTATATGTTTGTTGGCTACATAAATGTCTTCTTTTGAGAAGTGTCTGTTAATGTACTTTGTCCACTTTTTAATGGGGTTGTATGTTTTTTTTTTTCTTGTAAATTTGTTTAAGTTCTTTGTCAATTCTGGATATTAACCCTTTGTCAGATGGATAGATTGCAAAAATTTTCTCCCATTCCGTAGGTTGCCTGTTCACTCTGATGATAGTTTCTCTTGCTGTGAAGAAGTTCTTTAGTTTAATTTGATCCCATTTGTCAATTTTGGCTTTTGTTGCCATTGCTTTTGGTGTTTTACTCATGAAGTCTTTGCCCATGCCTATGTCCTGAATGGTATTGCCTAGGTTTTCTTTTGGGGTTTTTATGGTATTAGGTCTTACATTTAAGTCTTTAATCCATCTGGAATTAATTTTTATATAAGACATAAGGAAAGGGGCCAGTTTCAGTTTTCTGCATATGTCTAGCCAGTTTTCCCAGTACCACTTATTAAATAGGGAATCCTTTCTGCATTGCTTGTGTGTGTCAGATTTGTCAAAGATCATATGTTTGTAGATGTGTGTTGTTATTTCTGAGACCTCTGTTTTATTCCATTTGTCTGTGTATCTATGTTGGTACCAGTACCTTGCTGTTTTGGTTACTGCAGGCTTGTAGTATAGTTTGAAGTTAGGTAGTGTGATGCCTCCAGCTTTGTTCTTTTTGTTTAGGATTGTCTTCATTATGCAGTCTCTTTTTTGGTTGCATATAAAATTTAAAGTAGTTTTTTTCTAATTCTATTAAGAAAGTCAATGGTAGTTTGATGGGGGATAGCATTGAATCTGTAAATTACTTTGGGCAGTATTTTCATGATACTGATTCTTCCTATCCATGAGCATGGAATGTCTTTCCATTTGTTTGTGTCCTCTCTTATTTCCTTGAGCAGTGGTTTGTAGCTCTCCTTGAAGAGGTCATTCTTATCCCTTGTAAGTTGGATTCCTAGGTATTTTGTTCTCTTTGTAGCAATTGTACAATTGCTGGCAAAACTATTCTCCTATTCTGTAGGTTGTCTGTTTACTCTGTTAATAGTTTCTTTTGCTGTACAGAAGCTCTGTCGTTTAAATAGATCCCATTTGTCAATTTTTGCTTTTGTTGCAATTGCTATTGGTATGTTTGTCATAAAATCTTTGCCTGTTCATAGGTCCAGGATGATTTTGCTTAGATTGTCTTCCAGGGGTTGTTATTGTTTTGGGTTTTACATTTAAGTTTTTAATCCTTCTTAAGTTAATTTTTGTATGTAGTGTAAGCAACGGGTCCAGTTTTTAATCATCTGCATATGGCTAGCCAGTTATCCCAGCACCATGCATTGAATAGGGAATAATTTCCACATTACTTGTTTTTGTCAGGTTTGTCAAAGACCCGGTAGTCATAGGTGTGCAGTCTTATTTCTGGGTTCTCTATTCTATTCTATTGGTCTATGTGTTTGTTTTTGTACCAGTACCATTCTGTTTTGTTTACCATAGCCCTGAAACATAATTTGAAGTTGAGTAGCATGATGTCTCCAGCTTTGTTCATTTGCTTAGGATTGCTGTGGTTATTTGGACTCTAGAATACAAAGTTTAAAAATTATAAACCAAAGGATAAACAGAAAGATTTAAAACCATCTTTTCTCTGATTTTATACAATATGTATTTCCTTAATTAGTAGACAAAATAAGATTTGTCATTTTTTATATATCTAAAAGACTGAATAACATATTTGTAGTTTTATTATTGTTAGAATACTGTTCTTTGCATATTAAAATTCTTGTAAAAAATGCTTCCTAAAAACTTCAAGGGTACCTATTTAATCTCATCTGAAAATGGCTATTTAGTGGACAATTTGTTTTGCCTGAAAAATATGTCACAATTGGAATATAAAATTATGGGCAGCAAAATAGATACTGATTTGAATGGTATAGGCCAAAAAAACTTTCCTGCATTTGCATTATACATCTTACTGCTTACTAATAGCATATTGTAAGTGTTGGAAAGGTTCATAACATTAAATCTAAAATAAATCAAAATATTTTAAAGTAAATCTGGGACATTATTTTACCCTTAAATTGTTCAGTTGCAGATTAGCACCCCAACTAAAAAGTATTATTATTATTTTTATTATGAGATGGAGTCTTGCTCTGTTCCCCAGGCTGGAGTGCAGTGGCACGATCTCGGCTCACTGCAAGCTCCGCCTCCTGGGTTCCCGCCATTCTCCTGCCTCAGCCTCCCAAGTAGCTGGGACTACAGTTGCCCACCACCATGCCGGGCTAATTTTTTGCATTTTTAGTAGAGATGGGGTTTCACCGTGTTAGCCAGAATGGTCTCGATCTCCCGACCTCGTGATCCGCCCGCCTCGGTCTCCCAAAGTGCTGGGATTACAGGTGTGAGCCATGGTACCCGGCCTAAAAAGTATATTTTAAGAGTCGGTTTAAATATAGCAGATGTACGAGAGAAGAAGCGTATCTAAATTTACATGATTTATGACAAACTGATAAAGAAGATATTTATCATGTTTTTCGATGGAGAATGATAGTTTTTACACTCTTCAATTTATAGAAGAAAAAAAATTGTTACGTTATTAAAGAAGCAATTCATAAATGATGTGTAATTTCCCAAAACAGTATTATGTAATTGATGTATATGAACTTAAATCTTTAGTCACTCTGAAATAATAATTGATTATTGAATTTCAGTTTGAGGAAATATCATTGGCACACAAATCATTGACTAACATTAGATTCTGTTAAATAAAATGTTCACAGTTTCATGCGTAATTCATAAACTAAAATCAATATACAAGTTGGTTACAAGTACACTAGTGTTCAGGTTACGATAATATCTAATTTTATTTTATTTTTTTAATTTGTGAGAATTCAGCAGATTTAGCACTTGCCAGTATATTTCTGAAATGTATGTATGTAACAAATACAACTTTTCCTTAATGATTTTTCAAACACCAAAATTACCTTCCCCAAGAATTCGTCCTTATAAAACTGCTCCTAACTCAAAGTCTTCAGGAAGCTTGGGCACCACATAACCTAAATATATTTTAAAACTATTTCCCTGGTATTTTATTTCTTCAGTACCCAAATGGCTCTCTACATAATATAAAGAATAAAGCTAATATTGCCAACTAATATTGCCAAAAATGCACCCAGATATATCTAGTTCAAATGAAACTTTCCAAAAGTCATATTTATTTTTCTTAAATGACTACGGATTTAATGGAAATTTAGGCCCGAGAAGCTATCCAGGAAACGAATCTTTAGGTAGCTTTGATTTTAAGTTGCTGTACAAATCCTAATCCCTTTGGTGTTTATTTCTGTCCTTAGAACCTGTCCTACCTAGAACATGGCAGTCTTATGCTATTATATGTGTCATCTGTGATATATATGCACACTGCTTTGAAAACCACAGTCAAGAGAGATAGTCAATGGACAAACCTCTTCTAAAAATACTTTGATTTATTTATTATCTGATAAACCTGGGTGAGCTGCAATCTTATCTACTTAATCAATAGACACTAGATTTGTTAATAGATTGTGGGAGCTGTGCAAGTATTTTAAGCATTGCTAGGATACATTTTATGATTCACTTCAGTTTTTTTGTGCTTCACATAGCAATCACATTTCCTAACTAAAGTCACACAAATATCTCTCTAAATGCTTTCCTTAATCATCTCTTATATTCCAGCTTTACTAGTATGAATTTATATATAATTTAAAAATACCTAAAGCAATGTATAATATTTAGCCCTTGTTTTACAAATACGATTAATTTCATTGATAAATAAACTTAGTTGTGGTTGTTCATAACCACCCAGTCTGTGGGTTTTGATGAATTGTTAATGCAAAATGGGGGCGACATTAAACAGAGACGATAAAAAGGACCTGCATAGCCTAGAGCTCATCCGTCTCCATCCAGAGTACTCTAAAGGCCCCATATGCTTCTGGCAGTCTCCTAACATCTGCAGGTGTGTCCTGTGTGCTAAGGAATGGTGAGAAGTTGGTGAAGTCCTGGGTAAAAGCTGTGGCCAAATTATCTGAAAATATGTTGATATTTGAACAACTTAATATTGGTTTGATTGGCAAAAACCTGAAATGCTCTATTGGAACTTGAGACATTTCAACTCTGCTCCTTATTTGTTTCTGACTCTTACCTTGTAGATATAAAACAATTCTTATTACCTTCATTTATTTTTATATGATCTAATTAAACTTTGCAAATAAGGTCAAAATCCAATATATTTTGAAGCAAAATTTTGGGCTAAATTCTGATTAAATATTAATATTACAATTTGGCACTAAAAATGAAAGAAAGAGAATCAAGCAAGTGTAATACGATTTGGACAGAAATCGTGAGAGAACACGAATAATGTTGAAACTAGAGGAGTTCCCTTATCCCCCTGGCAGGGTGTGCAACAGGGGTGTGGTTCACTTTTTCAGTGCCCTGCTGCTCAAACTCCTAAGGGGAACATGCAGACGGGCAGGTCCTCAGGAGCATTTTTGGGCTCCGACCCCAAGGCAGCCTCCAGGGTTGAGAGTTTACAGCTCCTGAAGCCCCAGTGGTCCTGCGTTACAGTGTGCTCTTTCAGTTTTGCCTTTGCAGGCAGCTTGTGTTAATCAGCTCAACTATACCCTCTGTCTTATCGCAAGAACAGAGGGCTTTCTGTATGCTAGGTTCTTGCCTTAGTTTACTGGAAAAATCGGATCACACGTGGTCTTGGAGGACGGGTGCAAGGTTTCATTGAGTGGTGGAAGTTCTCAGCGAGGTGGATGGGGAGCCAGAAGGGGGATAGAGTGGAAAGGTGGTCTTCCCCTGACTCCAGCTGCCCTGTTGCCAGACTCTCCTCAGACCGCCCCCAACAGAATTCCACATCTTCCCACCATAGATGGCCTTCTGGCATCTGTTGGTGTGCCCTTCTGTCCTTTTGATGTTCAGCTGCTTCTGTGTGTGCCCACTAGGGTCTCGGGGTTTCTATGGGCACAGGATGGGAATTGCGGCGAGCCAGATTGGTCTTGGCAAATGTAACATTTGGGCACAAAAACAGGAGGGCCTGTCCTCACTTAGGTCCTGGGCACAGGCCTGAGGGTGGAGCTCTCGCTAGAGACCCCGCCCTTCTCTACCTAGCACTTCATTGCCTCCCTCTCATATCAATGTAATACTCAAACCATGCAAAAAAAATATGTTGAAAATGAACTGAATTTGTGTTGGTGTCATGGTTTAGATATATTATACTATTCTGACATGAACATTTTTTATGTAGGTATCTCTCATCTTTCTTTTCATAAAATAAACATTTCAAAACACATTTAATATATTTACATATCCAGATACGTGTTTTGTTAAGGATTGTCGTGTTTCTTCATAATTGTATAACCTTCTTGTTATCCTCACCACTGTAATTCACACTTACTGTCATCGAATTTAGAGGTCATCAAAGTAGCATGAGCTCTTAAGAACCAAGTGTTAAAAGAGCATGAGAATAGGAATAAAAGTGAATTCAGAAAAATGGAGAAACTTAGAGCAGTTATAGAAAAGACCATATGTCTAGAAAATATTTTCAGCTGCTACTTTTTGGGGGCATATGCCTATGGTCCATATTGTATTCTATGTTGTGCCTCGGTGTAAATATATTTTTATTTTTCCTAGTAAGGCTTGTAGATCTTTATGAATATGTACGTTGATATCTTTCATGAGATTTTACACAATTTTAGTCCCTGTATCTACAAAGAATACTTCCATTCTTTTCCTCCTCTTCTTTCTCTATCTGAAAACCCAATTAAACATATATTACACCTTTTCAATAGTAGTCTTGTCTGTGTCATCAATACCATACTCTTCACTGAGTTGCAGACTCACATTACAGCATAAGCAACAGGCCCTCACTGAAATAAATACCACAGGGTTTCTTCCAGCGGGAAGAAAATAATCCCAGATACAAGCTGGGAGATGAGAAAGGAATAAAGAGCAATGGGAGGAGGAAAATATGTGGGTAAATATAAATATGTATTGATGCTCCTTGTCCTACAAAAATCATTGGCGGAGTTTGTTCGAGACCTAGAATGAAGGTATCGTTATTCAGAGAAGATTTTGATTTGATGTTACCTAGTGCTGAAGGCTCTAGAAATGTGGTACCATTTTAAAATAACTTATACCTTGAGGTTGAGTTAATTTTCTGTTGCTAATTTGTTGCAATTGTCAAGATATGAAAATGGGCTTATTCTGCTTCTACAGCTGTTTTTTTTTACAAATTAGCATACTATCCAGTTTCAACATAACATAGGTTTAATCTCAGTTTTTAAGAATACTGCTTTTTATAGTCAGTGCTGGCTTCTTGCCATCAGTTAATTCCACTATTAAAAATTCTGAAATAAGCAAAAAGATTCCCAATATTTCATCTATATACTTTTTTTCGCAAATGGAATATTTCACAATATTTTGTCCAAAATAAAAGATATTAATACTTAACTCTCCTTGTCTGGATGTGAAGTTTCACATTCTATAAATGACCATGTGATTTCAAGAGAATCAGGAAGTGCAATTAGAAGGATGGGTGTAATTCTGTTATGTGATAGATATGATTTTCATATTTTCACCAACATATAAAGTATAAAAGTTGAAATTTAATCCATACAAAATGTGACTATAAAATTAAGATCACTAATATCTACCATGATTAGATATTTTTTAAGATTATATAATAAAGAGAACCCAATATATGAAATTTTCAACAAGGAAAGCAATTAAAAAGGAGCTGATCTCACAGAAAAGATGAGGCTCATAAAAATAATAAAAATATTAAGGCTTTTTAAAGTTGTATCAAATATCCCATTTTCAAAACATCTGTGTCATAACAGGTACATTATACATTGGAATACATAGAGTTACAGTTTATCATGTTGTAAGCCAATTCTTATTACGGCATTGAATGTATCGAATAGAAAGTTAAATCCCTTTAGTTAGAGGGTTTTGTAACTGATACAGAGGAGGCCTATTTGAATTAATTTTTTTTTCTACCTATTCAGTATGTTTCAGCCTCTCTATAATCTCTTTCACATTTGTTCAATTCACATAACTGGGATTCTACCTTGCTTTTCAATATGTGTTTCAGTTGCTTCATTGAATGCTGATATGTCAAATATTACACATATACATACATACATAATTATATATAAATAATTACATGTATTACATATATAATTATATATGTGCATATACATATAAAATTATATATCATATTACACATATATACATAACTTCTGAAAACTGTGCACTTAGCCATAGCCTTGTCAACCTACTTTTGAACAGTCACTCTGTACCTTTTATCATTGATTGTTTTATCAAAATTAATAGCCCATCAGATGTATTTTATGTCCTGCATCTGATTTGAATATTATTACTTTGCAGAGACTTCTGCACAATTCCAGTTACTATATCTGTAATTATTGGATAACAATGTTCACAATAAAAGCTAGCACTGCTCAGATATTGGAACTTAGACTATGAGTTAATAAGCTGTCCAGATAATTGATTCTATAGCTGCTGGGGCAGTTACTTTAGTCCTGATTAAGTTCCTTTATCCTCTATTATTATTGACATCCTAGGATGCCTCATGATGAAACCCATATGCATAATGTCATGTGATAAGTGATTACATAAACCCTACTATATTATAGATCATTTTGACAATCAATGAAATCGTTTATTTGAGTGAGTTGTATAAGCTGGGAGAATACAATAAAAATGTCAGTTACTTATAAAATCTCTCCAATGAGTATTTATATCTTTTTGTCAAATGAATACAATTCTTATTCTGCTTTTTAACGACACTCTTTAGTGGAAAATGTGGAATAACATTACCTGACTTCAGACTACACTCTAAAGTAGTAGTAACCAAAACAGCATGACACAGGTACAAAAACAGACACATAGACCAATAGAACAGAACAGAGAACCCAGAAATAATGCCATATGCCTACAATCATTTGATCTTTGATGAAACTGACAAAACTAAGCAATAGGAAAAGGATTTCCTATTTAATAAATAGTATTGGAAAAGCTGGCTAGCCATGTGCAGAAGAATGACACTGGACCCCTATCTTTCACCACATACACAATTTAACTCAACGTGGATTAAATATTTAAATGAAAGACTTCAACCTATAAAAATCTCAGAGGAAAACCTAGGAAATATAATTTTTATCATCAGCCTTGGCAAAGAATTCATAAGTCATCAAAAGCAAATATAACAAATACAAAAATTGATAAGTGATACATAATGAAACCAATGAGCTTCTGCACAGCAAAAGAAATTATCAATGGAGTAAACAGATAACATACAGAATGGGAGGACATAGCAAATTATGTATATGACAAAACTCTAATATTCAAAGTCAATAAGGAACTTTTAAACAGTTCAGCAAGCAAAGAACTAATAACCCCATTAAAAAGTCGGTAAATGACAAGAACTGATAATTTTCAAAGGAAGATATACAAATGGTCACCAAGCATATGAAAAAACAAAATGCTCAACCTCATTAATCATCAGAGAAATGCAAATCAAAATCCCAATGAGATATGGTCTCATACCAGTCAGAATGGCTATTACTAAAATGTCAAAAAGTAACAGATACTGGTGAGGATCCTGGGGCAAATGAAATGCTTACACACTGTTGGTGGGAAAGTAAATTAGTTCAGCCACTGTGGAACACACTTCGAAGATTTTTCAAAGAATTTAAAATAGAACTACCATTTGACCCAGCAATCTCATTACTGGGTATATACCCAAAGGAAAATAAATCATTCTACCAAAAAGACACATGCATTCATATGTTCATTGTAGTGCTATTTATAATAGCAACAACATGGAATCAACCCAGGTGCCCATCAATGGTGGATTGGATAAAGAAAGTGTGGCATGTATACACCCTGAAATACTACACAGCCATAAAAATGAATGAAGTCATGTCCTTACAGCAACATGGATGCAGCTAGAGTAATCCTAAGTTAATTAATTCAGAAAGAGAAAACTAAACACTGCATGTTCTCACTTATAAGTGGGAGCTAAACATTGGGAACTCAACGATATAAAGGTAAAGAAAACAGACACTGTAAACTACTAGAGGAGGAGGAGAAGGAGAGGAGCCATGGCTAAAAACTACCTATTGGATACTATGCTTACTGTCTGGGTAATAGTATCATTTGTCATCCAAACTTTAGTATCACACAATGTATCCTTGTAACAATCCTGCATATGTACCCCCTCAATCTAAAATAAAAGCTGAAATTATTTAAAAAATAAAAGAAAATTTTTAAAATGCAATTTATCATCTTAAAAATAGAAATGTGCCGATGAAGGAATAATACTGCAGGAAAGGTGTTAAAAACACTAGTGGCTAGCTTTGACATTGAAATTCACTAGAGTGGGGAGCATGACATGATTACAGACCACAGCACCATGCCAGTCATAATGGACACTGCTGAAATTAGTTAAATATAAAATAAAATAAAAATTTTAAATGCAATTTATCATCTTAAAAATAGAAAATGTGCAGATGAAGGAATAATACTACAGGAACACTAGTGACTGGCTTTGACATTGAAATTCACTCGAGTAGGGAGCATGACATGATTACAGACCACAGTACCATGCCAGCCATAGTGGACACTGCTGCTCTCAAGTGGAGTGGGCAAGACCAGGTAGATGAATCAACAAAATTGTTGAATTTCTTTCCCAAGATGGGATGCGATTTAAATTGATTTTTTAATTATAAAAACGAGATCTCTTATTTTGATAAGCTCCAATTTATTTACGTATGTATGCATTTATTGTTTAAAGATGACTGTGTATTGGTTCTTATGATTTTGAAACTTTACTAGATAATGTGAGAAGATGTGAAGTATTACTGAATATGTCTTGCCTCAGTGTTGACTCCACTAACAAAGGGTGTCACAGCTGCAGGCAAGCATGCCTTATCCGGAGCTGTCAAATTGCCAAAAAGTAAACATTGCATGGGAAATAGTCCAAAGATTCAAGCTAAAGCCACAAAAGCGTGCTCAAAGGTTTCCAATCATTAGCCATCAAGTTCTTCATGAGTTCCTAAGTCATTATTAAACCTGAGGTTGAGACAAACAAACAAACTCTTTCTATCCCTGCTCGAAATAGAAATTCAGAGCTTGTGTTTCTCTCTGGAGGAACATCTCACTTTGGCTGTGGCAAAGATAAAGGGCAGGGTTAGGGGGACCATTAATAGTCTAGTAGAGATACAACGGCATCTTACGGTGCCCCCAGTGACTTTTAAATCTTCTATTCTGTTAACTTAAATATATCACATATAATTTTGCCTTAAGAAAGTAAATAGACTGCTGAAAAAAAAAGCTTAATTTACCAAACCTTGCCTATATTTAAAAAATAAAATCTTTATTTTTTAAAATCTTAAAAAATAACATGTGAGAAAGAACCTGAAAATTTGATACATCCTTCTCCTACTGTGACACCAACAAATTTCACCTGGCTCTTTAACATTTGTGAAAAGTAGCACATCAGAGAATTCTTCTCACCTGGGAGGTTCCCTAATTATTGTATCTTTCTTCCTAACTCTTATACCATTTTGGTTTTCTCACCTAATTGCACCCCAACTTTCACATCACCCCAAACATGATTAACATTTCTTTCCTTTCTGACTGAGGAGATCCTATTACCCACTGTGGTTCAAAACCTTTATTTAGCAGAGGTTGCCATATGGCATTTTCAAAATTGTTTTTGATCTGCATAATGCCATCGACCCTTTTGATTAAACACCAAACTGTGCAAGAAAAACTAGAGATGACTCGGCATGCCTGCTGAGTCTTATTGGATTTAAGCTGTGCTCACAGGAGTGAAAAAAAATCAAAAAGCAGATCCAAATCTTACACACACGAGCACACATACTCACATTCAAATCTTAAAGTGGTAGAAATGAGAGAACATTTTGATAAGCATGAAATTTTGTATTCTTTAGGGATAAAAACAAAACAATAACCAGATAAAATTTCTAGCATATCTATAATAAAAACAGAAAATATATGTTTTGTCTTAGAATTTCTCACAATAAGACTCGTTAATGTGAATTTTGGGAATAAGGTACAACATATTATGATTGATCTATGTAAATAGGTAACATAATGTTTCTTGCACCCATTTTTTCTTTCCAATCAGGAGAAACCAAATATATGACCTGCACATGGCCAGTTCCTCTCAGCCTGTTCTCCATTCACTGCCTCTACCAGTCATGACAGATACTGCTAGTTGATGACAACACCATTTCTGCTATTAATAAATATATAATAAAGTCCTTCCCAGCACAGTTCTCCAGGTTCAATGGCTTTTGCCTATCAACTATAGTTGGGACATGAGACACAAATTATTTTGTATCTGTCTTGAATAACCCAGATAATCTCTGACATCAAAGGTAATATTCCCCCCCTGATTGTTTCCTTCTTTTTAGGAAATCAAATCCTACATCACAGGAATTGCTCCTTAATTAATTACCATATAGTTTACAGGATTTAATCCTATCATATTACTTTTAGGAGAAAACAAATTGTTCCCCTAATGCAATATTTAACTTTACAGAAGTGGACATAAAGGCCTGCAATGATTAAATTACTTGTATGTTTTTTACCATTTAAGAATTCCGTGATGCAACACAAACATCTGGTCTCTAAACTCTGGCATTCTTTGTTATTCTAAAGAACAGGCAAAGTTTTCTATTTTGAATATTTAGGAAATGCTATGAGAGACAAACTATTATTACTACTATCAATGCCTTTTTATTTAAAAAGTTTACAGTAATAATTCAACACTTGAGCAGTTACTATTGGTGAAGCAGTCTACCCATCATTTTACAAATAACTCAGATTTACAATTTTTAATGACAGGTGTCCATTCACATCCACTTTCTCTACTGCAGGTTGGTCTTCCCATTACACATTGACTCCCTTCTGCATTCTTTAGTTGTACTTTTAAAAATTAAATTTATTTTATATTATTATTATTATTATTATTTTGAGACGGAATCTCACTCTGTCCCTCAGGCTGGAGTACAATGGCGCGATCTCAGCTCACTGCAAGCTCCATCTCCCGGGTTCACGCCATTCTCCTGCCTCAGCCTCCCGAGTAGCTGGGACTACAGGCGCCCGCCACCACATCCGGCTAACTTTTTGTATTTTTAGTAGAGACGGGGTTTCACCATGTTAGCCAGGATAGGCTCAATCTCCTGACCTCGTGATCCGCCCGCCTCGGCCTCCCAAAGTGCTGGGATTACAGATGTGATAGTTGTTGTACTTTTTTAATTGAGGAAAAAAATTACACAACATAGAATTAACCACCTTAAAGTGTACAACTCATTGGCATGTAATGTATGTACAGTTTTGTGCAACCATCTCCTCTGTGTAGTTTTAAAACATGTTCACCTCGGAAAGGAATTATCATGCATGTTAAGTACTCACACCCCAAACTTCCTTCCTCCTAGACTCTGGCAACCACTGATTTGCTTTCTGTCTCTAAGGATTTACCTGTTGTGGAAATTTTATGTAAATGGACTCATACAATATGTGACCTTTTGTGTCTCACTTTATTTACTTAGCATAATGTTTCGCAAATTTTCCAAGTTAAAGCATGTATTAATATATTTCTGAATTGTCAGGCTATTGCATTAACCTATTATATGTTGATATATTCCATAACCTGTATATTCCTTAAAGTTTAAGGTGAATTTTCTTCAGACACACACACACACGCACGCACAAAATGAAGCACAGTAAGATAAAGGAAGAAAAAAAGCATTTCTTTTGTTTGCACACGTTTTCTCAGATCCAATATTCACCACAGGAAAATGATGCCCATACCTATCTTCTGCATATTTAGGAGCATTTTTTTCAGGAGCTTTGACATCCCCCCAGTTAGGTAAGAATTCCTAGCACAAGCCTCTGGTCACATTCTATTTTTATAGAACAAATGCCCTTCACACCAGGTTTCTTCATTATTAGCACTGTGGTAACAAGTACAGTTTCTTCCTTGCAGTTATCCCTAATGAGTATCCTTTCCCAGTTCATGCACCATTAGTTTCTCTGCACAACTTGGTGACACTAGAAGAATGGAGAGAAAGCACTTTGAGTTCTTTCATGGAATGTTTTATAGCTCTCCCCTCCAAGTATTTATAACTATATGGCAAGAACTATCTCTCATGGCCACGGTTTTTCACCAAATCATATAAATTTGCTTCAAGCAATTTGCCAAAAGCAGTCACCTGGGATGGGTTAATTGCATTTATCCTTAATTGAGGATTCACCCAGAATCCTAAGATATCCCCAAATTTACACATCATGTATTGAATGACAGCTTATTGAGCCAGGTCCTGTAGTCAACGTTAGGAAACAGAAATAATAAACTAACATTTCACTAAAAAAGGTGTTCATCTTTGGTTTGATTTCACAAGAGGCAATGTGGCTAATTCTACAGAAAGATCTAAAATAAAAGTTTTAGTTCCAAAATAAACTATTAAATTCTGGATACTCAAAGTTCCTTGAAAGTAATTCATGAATCACTCCACTAACCTTGGTAATTTGGGTGAACTTATGAGGATATAAAATAAAGAGGTCTCATCTTCCTAAAGTTGGTGAGGGTTGCCATTGGAACTGTGCATTAATGAAATGGTTGTAAGGGGCGGGTAAAGTACTCTGGAGACTTTTTGCTAAAATTCTGCAGTGCAAATGAATCTCTGTATAATGTATGTAATCTAGCTAGAGATAGTAATAACCACACACTCAATTTGACAGAGAGGTACTGGTATGTTAAGGAAAGATTCTGAGCTAGATGCTAGCCAAGGAGACCATACTTGGTAAAAAAAATAAACGAACAACAAAAAAAATGCAAGGAGGCAATTAATCATAACTATGTTTCATAGATAATAAACAGATAAACTCTGTTGGGATCTTACTGATAACACTTAAAAGATGTGAGCTGAAGTGAACTTTATGAATGTGAATGTGTGTCTGTCAGATTATTTGAAATCTCCCTCCTAAGGGTTCTAAGCGTTTTTTTTGTTTTTTGTTTTTTGTTTTTTTTTGAGACGGAGTCTCGCTCTGTCGCCCAGGCTGGAGTGCAGTGGCGCGATCTCGGCTCACTGCAAGCTCCGCCTCCCGGGTTCCCGCCATTCTCCTGCCTCAGCCTCCCGAGTAGCTGGGACCACAGGCGCCGCCACCACGCCCGGCTAATTTTTTGTATTTTTTGTAGAGACGAAGTTTCACCTTGTTAGCCAGGATGGTCTCGATCTTCTGACCTCGTGATCCGCCCGCCTTGGTCTCCCAAAGTGCTGGGATTACAGGCGTGAGCCACCGCGCCCACCCGGCTGGGTTCTTCTCTACATCAGGTATATAGTGTAAAAGTGTGTGTGTGTAGAGGGAGCTGATTTATTTCTGACCAATATCACTTCCTGTGAAGAATGCTGTACCCCATCTTCTGTCTCCTCAGTATGCACCACACCTGTGCACACTAAAAGTCTTTGACAGGAGTAACTGCAACTCTGCTGGAGGGCCTTCTCTGGTCATGAAGGATGCTTCCTCCGATGTGGAGGACAAGCTGAAAGTGCTAGGAAAACAACCCTAACAGCACATGCAAGTTAGTGGACAAAGCCTTGATTCTTCCACACTTAGTTGGTGCAACTGTGAGGATATGGTTGCACCACATCCATGGTTGTGTGTATGTTGTAAGCAAGCAAGAGATCCAGTTGGCCGCAGTGGTATTCTGCTAATCAGCACGTCATGCATGTTCTACACTCCCTTTCTGTTTCATTTTCCTACTCCCATACCTGTATATTCTAGGATCCTCTATGTTGTAATTATCTGCATACGCCAATGGACTTCTATATAAGGTTTTGTTTAGGTATAAAGTATAAGGAAGGCCAGGTGTGGTGGCTCACGCCTGTAATCCCAGCACTTTGAGAGGCTGAGGTGGGCAGATCACAGGATCAGGAGTTTGAGACCAGCCTGGCCAAGATGGTGAAATCCCATCTTTACTAAAAATACAAAAATTAGCTAGGCATGGTGGTGGGTGCCTGTAATCCCAGCTACTCAGGAGGCTGAGGAAGGAAAATGGTTTGAACCCATGAGGCAGAGGTTGCAGTGAGCCGAGATTGTGCCATTGCACTCCAGTCTGGGTGACCAGGCAAGACTCTGTCTTAAAAAAAAAAAAAAAAAAAAAGAAAGAAAAGAATAAAGGTATATCTCACATATCAAAAGATCTGAGAGGTTAACAGTTACAGAATTGAGGTTTCTGGGGAGAGCAAAGCAAATCTCTGGAGTAGGAATCCAATGGCATGAGAGAGCAAAAAAGGGAAATTGGCCTGAATTTTTGTCATGGCCAGGGTATGAGACCAGAGTAAAAGTTCCTGGGCAGCAGAAGTTACCATGATTTGAATCTCCCATGGGGCCAAAGGAAGGAGCACCCAGCTTTCACAGATGTGGGGCAGAAGTGAGACAGATGAGGCTTAAAACCTGGCATCAGCCAGATATCAAAAAAGAGAGTCAGAATCTATCATAATTCACTCCTAATGCTTGATCACTACAATGTATTTAATTGTATTTGAATGTATTTAATTTACTATGGCAATTTATGCAGCCTGCATCTTGAGGCCAGTAAGACCGGTAAAAGTTCCATTGAATGCCTTGGTCAAGAGCTCAGTAGTTTGGCAGGCCGAGGCGGGCAGATCACGAGGTCAGGAGATCGAGACCGTCCTGGCTAAAACGGTGAAACCTTGTCCCTACTAAAAATACAAAAAATTAGCTGGGTGTGGTGGAGGGTGCCTGTAGTCCCAGCTACTTGGGAGACTGAGGCAGAAGGATTGCTTGAACCTGGGAGGCGGAGCTTGCAGTGAGCTGAGACCGTGCCACTGCACTCCAGCCTGGGCAACAGAACAGGATTCTATGCAGTGAAATGAGTGCCTCAATCACCATCGATGATGTCTGAAAATCTGGAGTGGATATGGACTATCCTGATGATACGGTTGGCTGTGTCCTCACCCAAATCTCATCTTGAATTGTAGTTCCCATAATCCCCACATGTCATGGGAAGGACCAGGCAGAGAAAAGTGAATCATGGGAGTAGTTTGCCCCATCCTGTTTTCATGATAGTGAGTGAGTTCTCCCAAGATTTGATTATTTTATAAGTGGTTTGCCCCTTCGCCGGGCACTCATGCTCTCTCCTGTCACCCTGTGAAGAGGTGCCTTCTGCCATAATTGTAAGTATCCAGATGCCTCCCTGGCCATACAAAACTGTGAGTCAGTTAAACCTCTTTCCTTTATAAATTATACAGTCTTTGGTATTTTTTATAGCAGTGTGAGAATGGACTAATACACCTGGTGAAGCCTTAATTGTAGCCTTATACTATGTGGAAACGTGAAACCTCGATTTGTACATTGGTGAGGAAAAATATTCTTATAATTCTTTACCCTGAAGGAAAACGTCTTTTTGGCAATGGCCCAAGAGCTCATAAAAATGAAGTCAGGGCTGTCTGTTGACTGAAGAATCCAGTGCTGAGATGACTGCCTGAAGGTTGACTGACTGTGTTGACCCATAGGCCCAGTCCTTTATCAGGCACATCCTGGTCAAAAGATTAAAAGCATGGAGCTTCCACTGAGTTCAATAACATGTAGTAACAACAGTGCCTGTGAAGTATGTAAACTCCCATTGCTGCCAATGCAGGTGATACCACGGGTTTCCCCTGGTATCAGGATTTTGGGAGTGGGTTGATGTTCTGTGGCTTGTCAGCATGTGGCAAGGGGCTGAGAACAGAAGAGGCCACCCATTCTGTGCACTGAGGGTGCCAGAAGGCCTGGGTTTCACTCCACTTTGTGGCAAGGAGGACTCAGAAGCTGTACTGAGATTGTGGGTTGCTGCTTAGATGACCAAAGGCATGATGTGCTTCTGGGCATGGAGGGTGACATGCCTAGGGTCTGTATGAGACTCTATTTCCAGGGAAGCCTAGGATGTGGCCATCAATTGCCACAGTAATGGGGTGTAGGCCAGAGTTAAGAAAGGAAGTTTCTTGTATCAGAAGCCAATGGACAATATATGGACATCATGAGGCATGAGGTTGCTAAAGCATCCGCAGTGAATGAGTCTCCAGCAGCTCTGATGTCTATTTTATAGCAATTGGGTCATAATCTTTTACCTAAATGACATGTAACTATCAAAACTGCTGACTTCACTTGGCTAAATCTAGAACAGAGACTTGGTAGAACTCAACAATGCATCACAAAGCAGAGCACAAACACACTCCACCCAGTAGACAGCAGTTCAGAATTCATGCTTGCTATCAGACAGCTTCACAAATCGCAAGGGAAAAAGACCTGTGGTATTGGTCATTGTTTAGACATCCTGGTCACAAGCTCAATTTGTTATGGCCCATCTGCCTTTGCAGATAACAATATTAATTAATACTTTCCCAGATAAATGACAAAATCTAGGGTCCCAGTGTCTTATCTCAGACTCGGTTTCTAATGGTTTCCATTTAAAACGTAACGGTTTTATCACAATAAGACAAATCACCTGTATTGTTTGAGAAACTATTCATCACGTATGTCATTTGTTTTGCTAATCACATCACTCCCATTCTCTTTGGCCACAGGAAAGGTTGCTCAGCCTATTACTAGCCATTAATAAAATCCCAGGTAATAAACCAAAGTAATTGGTCAAAGAATTAAGCATATAACTTAATCTAGGTCAGCACCGAGTCTTTCTCTGGGATTTTATGTTTTATGGTTAGTGGAAAAATAAGCTGTCTTCACTGAGGTCTTGCAGCGGGATAACATAAACTTGCAATTATGTTTGCTGGCACCTTGGGCAAGTTTATCTGCAGAGAGGATAAGACCGTCCTGCAGAAAGGAACAGGGACAGAGTCTAGATTGAAGGGATAGAAAGTAAGAGTGAGAGCCAGACAAGAATATAATGAACAATATACTATTAGTTCATGGATCCAGCACGGCCATTATCAGTTATTTAAAATAAAACAAAACAAATACATACACACACACACACACACACACACACACACACGTTTGTTCAAGCTACTTCTAGCTGGGTTTTCTGACTTGCCAAAAATCCCAGATCATCTATATATTTCACATGGAAAATGAGATAGATTTAGTGTGGAATTTGACATGTTCCCCTAATATTGTTTCTACAAGAATAAGCTTACTAGTTTATGTGGCTACTCGCGGTATTGAGAAACTGAATTTAACAATCATATATATAAAGGGTGAGTTTAAGGAGGGCTTGTTCTGTTTCTGGTCTTTATCCCTTTTTGGTTATTTTTATTACTGTACATCTTCTCTTTTTATGAGACATAAGGAACATAAATCCAGAATCCGCCACTGGCATGCTTCTACTATTAATTATGTAATCAAAAATACTTGTTGAATGAGTGGATATAAAGCTAGAGCTGAGATAACCTTTAAAATGTACATTTATAAAATACAACTTACATTCTCTGAAATATCAGTGTCCAGCCTCACTTTTGAAAGCCCTTAAAAATAAACTATTTTATTCATCCAAGACATTTCAAAGAGTAACCATCTCAAATGGCATAAAAATAAAGGTCATTAGCTCAAAACCTGAAACTTCAAAGGAAAATAAATGCCAAATATAGATGTATTTTTGTTTCTCTATAAATCACAGATTTTGTCTTTCTGGCATTTATTTATAGATAGCTAGTTTTATGAAAAAAAAATGTTAATGTAAAAGTTGAATTATAGATCTGAGACATAATGCAACTGGTAATGAAATCAAAATAAATATAAAGGTAATACATTGTGCCTATCTGCCTACTTATGCAATTTTATTATTCAGCAAAATACAAATTTGAAATTACTAACACCACTTTTCAATATTCTTCTTTATTTATACCTAATCCATGCCATTGTATTACAAATAGATGTAAAGATATAAATATGTAATAGCTAAAATGATCAAAATATTAGGTATTCAATTTAAAAATTTCTAAGATACATGAAAATAAACTTTTATTTAGGTTTTCTGAATACGTTGTACATGTATTTTCTATTTTATGTTTTCTCAAAGACTAAAGCTGGAGCATAATGATATTGCTACTGTTCCACATTTCCACTGTTTTATTGTCTATATTCTTTAATGTTTATTCATTACTTTGAACATGGCTTTAAAGTCATGCATTGAGATATATAATATTAAAGTTTTATCACACTCAAAGCCATTTTAATCTTAGCTGAAAGTAAAAACAAAACCAGAATCATTTAGTTCTAGCTCTGGACAAATGTTTTTAAATGAATTCTTCATTTTCTGAAAAGCAATTACAGGTGCAAGTAGTACTTTTCTGTCACTCAGATCTCAGAGTGTAAATCTATAGAACACAACCAAGTAACTTAGTACCATAATGTGCTGGGTTTGGTTCAAAGTTTAGGCATTTTTCTTAAATTAGCTGTTTGCAAGGAGCTCTGTGGCACAGAGATTTATGTTGATGGTCAGTTCTATAATTTTTATAAATATACAGCACAGTAATGTTGGCTTTTATGGGTGTTTCTAGATACAGTGAAGATTCTAAGGGTCCTTGGGAAAAGAGAGAATTGTGTAACTCCCAAGTATTTCCACCTGCATTATATGACTGTGTCTGTCTCCTTTGCTAAATTAAGGACAATTCAAGGAATTTCACACTTTTTTGTGGTTGTTTCTCATAAAACCTTGGAAAATGTTTTGCACATAGTAGTCCCTGAAAACACTGATGTGTTATGGACACAATTCAGACATATCTAGAACCTGACAATGATTAAGATAAAAACCTCGTGTATAGAAAACTTACCTAATGGAACAGACAAATAATAAAATAAGGATGAAAGAAAAAAACCATCAATTCAAGACACTGATTAAAAGGATGAAAATCCTGAGCCAAATATCCAAACTGTGTTTCTGTAGTATTCTGACCTTCTTCATACATGCCTTTTCTCAATTTCGGTCGCTCTATACCCCACATCTTGTGATCCAAAGTGCACAATTCAAGCAAAAGTATACACTTCATATGATAGAGTACAAAGAATGATGGAAACACAGACAGACAGAAGGAAGGGAGGGAGGAAGGGAGGGAGGAATGGAGGGAGGAAAGGAGGAAGGGAGGGAGGGAGGAAGGGAAGGAGGAAAGGACAAGGGGAGTGAGGGAGGGAGGAAGGGAGAAAGGGAGGAAGGGAGGAAGGAAGAATGGAGGGAGGGAGGAGGGGAGGAAGAAGGAAGGAAGGAAGGAAGGAAGGCAGGAAGGAAGGAAGGAAGGAAGGAAGGGAGGGAGGGAGGGAGGGAGGGAGGGAAGAAGGAAGGAGAGAGAAATAGTGTTGGAGGGAGGGCAGGTCGGCTTCTCTACCTGACTTCTACCAAATCAAATCATGCCATTTTGCTGCTTAATGAGGTTGATGTAGACTGTTCTATTCAGGAATAAATTAAACTTGTGAGCTCTAGTTATTTTAGAAAAGATCTGTTTACCAATAGTGACTTAATGTGTGTACACTCACAACAAAATGAAGAGAACTTTGGTAATTTTCCAGTTAATTTCATCACAAAACATAAGGAGTTTGGGTGATTTACTCCATAGTGACACCTTTTTCTGAAACTTGCAATCTGAACTGTGTTTTCTTTCTACACAGTCCTTCTAGTTCCTGCTTCCTTGCTGTGTAAATTTTGAACCCCTCCCTCCTACATCTAGTTATTCTTATTTCATGTTGCTTCAAATCTGTCTGGCTGCTTCCGATGCTAGGTCTTTACACATCTTTAGAAAAATAAGGTCTAAAGTATATTTTTTTCTTATTCTCCTAGAGATACTTGAGTCAGGCAAAATAAAAGTAGTATAAAGTTATTATTAATTTATGTCAGTCTTTAAGGTCTAAAATTGCTTTATGACCAAAAAAAAAAAAAAGAATAGCAAAGTGACCTTTGGACAAATTTGGAACAAATCTGAAGAAGGAGGCTCTTATGTGATACCACTCTTTCTCTCTCTCTTTTTCCCTTTCAGTGTTACTGTTCCAGCATGCTAAGTTCAAGATTTTTTTTAAGCACATGCTTTTTACATTGGGCCAGATAATAGAACACTCTCTGCTACTTGCACCTTTACAAAACTTTATATAGATATATAGTTATATATATATTGTTATATATATAGTTATATATAGTTATATAGTTTTATATATAGTCATAAATATAGTTATATATATAGTTATTAGCAAAATTCTACTGTATAATTTCTAAGTTACAGTCAAAGTTGATATATCTTTCCTGAATGAAATTTCTTCTATGTGCTCTTGGCATCTAAGTAATGATTTACATGCACCAATAAAACACATAATTACAGACTGAGCAAGTATAAATAAAAGGAAAAAGGTAGTCTTTATAAATATAGGGGAATATTTCATCATATGGAATAAAATAAATAGAAAATATATTAGTTAAATTATTAGTTTTAGAGTACATGTCATTTTTTTCATTTCATAGACATGTATTTAGGATTTGCCATTTCAGGCCATGTGCCTGAATTTGAGATATCATCATAAAGATTCTCATTTATTTAAAAAAAAAAAAACAAAACCCTGTAAGTCAACATATTTATATGAGGGTGCTTGATCATGATTAAGATCTAGGAAACTTAAAACTAGGTGAGCATAGCAGAAAACCTATGTAACCTCAAAAAAAAAAAAAAAAAAAAATACAGACACTTCAAACTGTGCTAATTTTATAGTCTGAATCTGTCTTATAAAACAAAAAAATGAGGATTTAAGAAAGCAATCTATTTGCATCTGTAATTTTCTATATTTGAGTATAATGCATACTATTTGAGAAACTGTTCAATGAAAAATCACTTATTTGCCATCAGATAAAAAGCAGTACTTTTGTTAAAAAGGAATTAACAAGAAGTATGTATTTCAGAATAATTTGGTGATTAATTTTAACAAGATTTATAATTATAGAGATTTACAAGCTAAGATACTTTAAACTGATATAAACTAAAAATGTGCATAAATGTCTATAGACACAAGTTCCATTACATCCAAATATCAATTATTTTAAAAATATATTTGCATTCATATGGCTGTCCGCTTTATAATTTACTATCAACAATCTGGTTTTTAATTTACATTCAACAATAACTGATTTACAAATTAACACTATCTCTGAAAGCCACACACATACTTTTTACAGATATAAAAAATCTTTATCCCAACCCAACCACCTCCACAGAAAGCCCTTGAGGAAGCATTCTATATAGCAAATAAGTATATGTGTGTGTGTGTGTGTGTGTGTGTGTATGTCTTTTAATTTCTTTTTTTTTTTTTTTTTTTTTTTTTTTTTTTTGAGACGGAGTCTTGCTCTGTAGCCCGGGCTGGACTGCAGTGGCCGGATCTCAGCTCACTGCAAGCTCCGCCTCCCGGGTTTACGCCATTCTCCTGCCTCAGCCTCCGGAGTAGCTGGGACTACAGGCGCCCGCCACCTCGCCCGGCTAGTTTTTTGTATTTTTAGTAGAGACGGGGTTTCACCGTGTTAGCCAGGATGGTCTCGATCTCCTGACCTCGTGATCCGCCCGTCTCGGCCTCCCAAAGTGCTGGGATTACAGGCTTATGTCTTTTAATTTCAACTTTTATTTTAGATACAGAAAATACATCTTCAAGTTTGTTTCACAGCTATATTGTATCCTGGTTATAGCCATGCACCCAATGGGTACTTTTTTGACCTATGGCCCCTCCTGCCCTTACTGCCCTAGTAGTCCCGTGTCTATTGTCCCCATCTTTATGTCCATATTTGCTGAATACTTTAGCTCCCATTTGTAAGTGAGAACGTGTAGTATTTAGTTTTCTGTTGCTGCATTAATTTGCTTAGGATTATGGCCTCTAGCTCCATGTACATTGCTGCAAATTACATGACTTTATTCTTTTTTATGGATCCTTAATATTCCATGGTGTAAATGTAGCACATGGACTGTATCCAATCCACCATTGCTGGGCAACTAGATTAATTATATGTGTTTGCTATTGTGAATATTGCTGCAATGAACACACGAGTGCACGTGTCTTTTTGGTATAATGATCTCATTTCCTTTGCGCATATACCCAGTAATGGGTTTGGTGGGTTGAATGGTAGCTCCATTTACAGTTCTTCGAGAAATCTCCAAACTGCCTTCCATAGTGGCTAAATTAATTTACATTCCCAACAACAGTGCCTAAGTATTCCCTTTGTTCCAGCATCTTTGCCATCATCTGTTGCTTTTGACTTTTTAATAAGAGCCATTCTGACTCGTATGATATGACATCTCATTGTATTTTGATTTGCATTTCTCCTATGAATAACGATGATGAACATTTTTCATGTTTGTTGGTTGCTTGTATGTCTTCTTTTGAGAAGTATTTGTTCATGTTCTTTGCTCAATTTTTAATAGGCTTTTTTGTTTTTTACTTGTTGAATTCTTTAAGTTCCTTATAGATTCTGGATATAAAACCTTTGTTGGATGCATAATTTGGAATATTTTCTCCCATTCTATAGGTTTTCTGTTTGCTCTGTTGATAGTTTCTTTTGCTGTGCAGCAGCTCTTTAGTTTAACGAGGTACCACTTGTCTATTCTTGCTTTTGTTGCAATTGCTTTTGGCGATTTAGCCAAAAATTATTTGTCAAGGCCATTATGAAGGAAGGTATTTCCTAAGTTTTTTTTTTTCCTGGAATTTTTATAGTTTGAGGTTTTACATTTGAATATTTAATCAATCGAGTTAATTTCTATACATGCTGGTTGTTGGCTCTTAAGATTTTGAGGTATGTTCTTTCAATGTCTACTGTGTGGAGGGTTTGTATCATGAAGGGATGTTGAATTTTATCAAAAGTTTTTTCTCCGTCTATTGAGATCATCATATGGTTTTTGCTTTTAACTCTGTTTATTTGGTAAATCACATTTATTGACTTCCATATATTAAACCAACCTTGCATCCTAGGAATAAGCCTACTTAATTGTGGTGAAGTAACTTTTTGATATGCTACTGTATCCAGTTTGCTAATATTTTGTGGAGAATTTCTGTGTCTAGGTTCATTGGGGATATTGGCCTGAAGTTTTCTTTCTTTGTCATTCCTCTCCCAGATTTTGGTATTAGGCTGATGCTAGCTTCAAAGAATAAGGAAAGAGTCTCATCTCAACTTTTTTGGAATAGTTTCAGTAGGAATTGTACCAGTTTTGCTTTATACTTCTGTTTGAATTCAACTGTGAATCTACCTGGTCTGGACTTTTTGTTGGCTGGTAGGTTTTTTTATTACTGATTCAATTTCAGAGCTCAGTGTTGGTCTATTCAGGCTTTCGATCTCTTCCTGATTCAGTCTTGAGAGATTGCATGTTTACAGGAATTTATCCACTTCCTCTGGATTTTCTAATTTGTGTACATAGAGTTGCTCATAATATTCTCTGAAGATCTTTTTTATTTCTATGGGACCAGTTGTAATTTCATCTTTGTCATTTCTGATTGTGCTTATTTGATCTTCTCTCTTTTTTATTCTTTTTGCCTTGTTAATCTATTGCGAGGTCTAATCTTGTTTAATTGTTCAGAGAACAAGCTCTTGGATTCGTTGATATTTTGAAGAGTCTTTTGCATCTCAGATTTTTAAGTGCTTCTCTAATTTTAATGATTTCTTTTTCTTCAGGTAGGTTTGTGGTTGGTTTGTTCTTTTTTTTTTTTTTTTTTGACTAGTGCTTATAGGCACAAAATTAGATTGTTAATCTGAAGTCTTTCTGACTTCTTGATGTGATGAAGGTGTTTAGGGCTATAAAACTTTCTTCTCAACCCTGCTTTAGCAGAGTTTTGGTAAGTTGTGTCCCTACTTTTATGTATTTCAGAGAATTTTTAAAATTCCTTCCTTAATTTTAATGTTTACTCAAGAGTTATTCAGGAGCAAGTTATTTTATTTCTATGTATTTATATAGTTTTAAGAGATCGTTCTGATATTGATTTCTATTTTTATTGCACTGTATGCTTTGTGTGATTTCTATTTGTTTTAATTTATTTAGATTTGTTTTATGACCAGGCATGTAGTTGATCCTAGAATATGTTCCATGTGCAGATGAGAAGCATGTATATTCTGTAGTTGTTGGGTGGAGTGTTCTGTAGATATATATTTGGCCCAGTTGTTCAAGTGTCAAGTTTACATCCAGAGTTTCTTCATTAGTTTTCTACCTTGATTATTTGTCTAATTCTATCAATGGGGTATTGAATCTTCCAAAATTATTGTGTAAGTATATGTGTTTCATTGACCAAGAATAACTTGTTTTATGAATCTGGGTGCTCCAAAGTTGTGTGCATATATATTTACGACAATGAAGTCTTCTTTCTGGATTATGGTCTTTATCATTGGGCAATGTTTTTCATTGTCTAAAATATATTTTGAAAGTACAAAATCCATTGATATGCAACAATGTTAATTTTGGCCAAAGTATCAAGTTGTAGTTACATATTAAGTCCTATTTCCAATGAGTTAATAATAATGTGGTGATGCTTAATTTCTTAACATGGGGGCCGGGCGCGGTGGCTCAAGCCTGTAATCCCAGCACTTTGGGAGGCCCAGACGGGCGGATCACGAGGTCAGGAGATCGAGACCATCCTGGCTAACACGGTGAAACCCCGTCTCTACTAAAAAAAAAAACACAAAAAACTAGCCGGGCGAGGTGGCGGGCGCCTGTAGTCCCCGCTACTCGGGAGGCTGAGGCAGGAGAATGGCATAAACCCGGGAGGCGGAGCTTGCAGTGAGCTGAGATCCGGCCACTGCACTCCAGCCCGGGCGACAGATCAAGACTCCGTCTCAAAAAAAAAAAAAAAAAAAAAAAAAAGAAAAAGAAAGGGAGTGTTGAATCAAAGAGGTCATTATTTTCATATAATTTCCCTTCCTGATACTGTATGTATTGAGAAATTGAGTTTACTCAGCCCCCAAATGATTGAGTCATCCCCATTATTTGTGATAATAATATTAAAGTAATTATTATTGTGATAGTTATTGTTTTATGTCTGGAGTTACCAAGTTAAGGTGATCCATGCCACATAACTATTAACATGTATCATAAATTGAATGTATTATGTTTTTACAACCTGTCTTAAGAGAAAGATGATTTGTCAGAAACTTTATACTTTGCATTCACAAACTTTGTAACACAACCCAGAAAATCATTTGGGGAGTCAAATTAGGGTGATTATTCCTGAAATGAACATTCAGTACTGAAAAGCCACATACTTGTCTTCATACATGTTTATGTTGTGATATAGACACGAATGTTGAACACTTGGCAAGACAAATGACAGAGAATATATTTATACTTAGCTTTGTTGACTTTGCTGATAAAATCACAACTTTAGGGTGTTTATAGTATAAATTCTCAAAAAGAGTTTGCCTTTCTATGACAACTTCAGTGAGAGGAGTCTAATAGCAAAAAACTTAATTATTTTTAAAAACAAGGAATGTCATCAATAGCTGGCATGAGAACTGCCACTTCATTCTGAAGTTTGAAAAAAAAAAGTTTTCAATACTTAGAATGCTTGCCTTACCATAGTAGCAATTGAATAAAGGACTAACAATGTGTCTTATAAAGAGTTAATCATGAAGAAAGATTAGTTTTGTATTAGAGTAATAAGCTCATAAAGTTGAGAAGTAATGGACCAATTCTCTGAAATAATACAGGGTCTTAGGATATTTAAAATCAGGTTGAAACCTTTTATTGCACAGGTAAATATTTGTGGAGTGAGGAATGGCCAGAAAAATGTCACTGTTTAGGTAGCAGATATTCAGAGTTGCCTGAGAATCTAAACCAGAAAATAGGAATGGAAATGGAAATGATTAAAGAGCAAACCTTAAAGTGTTGGTTTTAAAATCAGTACAAAATTATACATATCCATAACAGAAAAACACATAATCAGATCTAAATGTTCAAAATGTAGCCACACCTCTAAGTTAAGAGGGCAGTTAGTAATAGAAGGTACCAGGGAAAAACCAAAAAGTAATTTCCTAAATCCAAAGTAATCAGGCAATTAGTTTCAAAATGTGGCCATTGAGTATGGTCACTTGAGGTGGAACACAGATTGAATGCTAGTCTCTGTGATTATAAGGAGACAAAACACAACCCCAGCCCTGAAGTAACAAGGACATAAAAGAGAATCAAACATCAACCTTTTCAGACCAAGACACAGTTTCTAGAACTGCATTATAAAGCAAGTACTTGACCAATAAAGGTAGGTGGGAACTAAGAGAGTAAATTAGGAAAACAGTGTGGAGCTGATTTGCAGTCACTGCTACTTAGACTGGTACGGTTTCCCATTATTAGTATCGGTTTGTGAGGTGCTGAAATATGAACTGTGATGCGGGCGTAAACAAAGAACACCAACACGACAACAAGTGACGACTATTTATTAGGAGCTTGCTAAAGCAGGGAAGTTAGCCACAATCACTTCAGTTTGACAAAGACGCAATGGCAGGCAGGCGAGTGGGGAAGTTCTAAAGGTGAATAACAAAAAGTGAAGGCTTTAAGCATTCCCTGATTCCAAGATGTTGGCATGGGGAAGCTGGAGATGGGCTATCTAACAGGAGCCGGCCAAATTATGTGACTGTTTAGAGTTGTGTGTTTTGTTTTCTCCGATGCTAAGTTGGAAATGGGGGCAACAACAAGGGAAGTTAGCCGGTTTTGCTCAAGCCCTGGTGGCTAATTTGGAGCTGATTGTCACAGAGGTCTTGTTTGGCTTCCTAGGCTGGCTACAGAGGCTGTGTGTCAGAGATCTATTGTCCTATAAGATCTGGCTATGGTCTCTATAGTCAATTTCCCAATGAGTTCATGGCTTTAAATATAGGATGCAGAAATCAAAGGAGAAAAGATAGAACTAATGGGTCACACCCCTGTCAATGGGAAAAGTGTTGGCACACAGTAAGTGGTAATCTGGGAGTTCCTAAACAATAATCAAGAGCGTTTATCCCTAAAAGCAATGATGAGAACCAGACACAATATAATTCTCAGAAGACACCATGTGCAGAGAGATGGTCATAGGAAGGAATGGGGACTAGTAATAAAGCAAATATGAAGAAAAAGAATATTCTTCCATTAGGTTTCAGGAACAGAGTGTGATATTCTCATAAAAATATGTTAAGTAATGTATATTCTAATTAGCTATATTTAACTATTCTACAATGTCTAAGCACTTCAAAACTTCATGTTGTACTCTGTAAGTACACACACTGTTGTCTCTCAGTTTAAAATAAACATGAATAAAAACAGATTGTGAGTATTTATGATTATATGGTTGCTAAAGCACTAACCTATCGATTCCTAAAAATCAAAAGAGTGGAACTCGACTTAATGTGTACAGTGAGGGTGGGTTTGCAGAAGAGGCTGACCTAATCCTGGTGGCAAGAACCACATGAATATAGTCCCAGAGAAATTTCAGAAGGCAGGAATTTACAACTCAGCAGACATACAGAGCAATTCAAAACCATTGGTTAAGTTTTCCCACCTCATGAAGCTTGGGATCAATTCTGAGAAGGGAGTGATTGTGGAGAAAATTCTAGTTGGCATAACTAAACTTTCAGTAACTTTAAAAAAAGAAAAGAAAATTCATGAATTCATTGTGTATTACCCTGAAGTGACCAGATTCATTTTCTGTTTTCTGGAAGAAGTGAGGCTTCTAAAGTAATTAAGATCTGTTATATAATTTCTGAAGTTGCATTTTGTAGAGTTGAGTTGATGGGTTGTGGAAGTCATCACCATTTTTTATCGTATAAATGCAACATTCTCCTGGTAGAAGGAGGGCTGTCCTTTAGGAATGCGTTGCCACACTTAGTGAAAATAATGAAGTTATCCTAAGTACAAAGAAAAAGACATCATAGAGAAATGTTTCCTTATACTAATGTTATTTTGATGTTCATAAAGCAAGGTTTTTTGGTAATTATAAAATTAATGTAAAAACTTCATAGAAAATTTAGAAACCACAATAATGAAGAATGAAACGTAGCTCCTGAAAGATGACCCCAAAATGGAACCTTTCTAAATGATCACTTTTTAGATTTCAGCAAATCTGCCATGATTAGCTTTAGGAGAGGAATTACTCCAGAAAAACACCTAGATCCACTTTTCTCAGAGTGGAATTTGGCAAACACTAATAGCTAACCTGCTTCTCTCAGAGAGAACTACCCTTCAGATTCATTTGGAAATGCTCTGACATGTGCTGTCTCCCTTTTGCACAGGAAGACATCAAAAGCTCTTAGAAAGCCTGTGGTAAGCAAACCTGACTAACTTTACTTGGATCATCAGGCAATGTAAGCGTCACAAGTGAATGGGGCAATATGGCAAAGAACAAAAAGAAGAGAGAGTGTGCACTAACAGCCCATGTACACTAGCAGCCCCACAGGCAAGCATGTGTACTTGAGTACAGACCTGAGAACAAGCAACAAGGAGCATACACAGGAAAACACAGGCTCTAAGAATCGTAAATGCTTCAATCCCAAAGAAGAAAATCACACACGGTGGCTGATGATTATTTGATGAAAATTTAGAAAGAAAACACAAGGTCTAGTCAGACATTTTGCTTAAATTTAGAAAAATAGGTATCAAAAACTTCAGATAACCAATGAGAATAACTCTATGGTTCAGTTTAAAACTGAATAAAGGGTCAGAAGATATAACTGCAAATACAATAAAAAGCAAAATTCAGAAAATACAAACAAAATTAATCTCTGTAATGAATGAAAGTGAGATGAATATGAAAAGCCCAATGAGTCCACACAAGGGATTCTATAATTTTTTAAAAGCTTGAGTAGTATACTGGAAGATTGAGTAATATACTGGAAGACTGAGTAATATACTGGCAGACTAAGTAATATACTGGAAGATTGAGTACTGGAAGAAGGAGTAATGGATACATGTAAGAGTAAGGCACAGAGATTCCAAGCTATTTTTTCAAAGCTTAACTAATGATATGAAATTTAGGAAAAGTTAACAGGAAATAAAAAAAAATCGTGTATCTCTCCTCTACATAACAAAAAAAGCCATTATTTGCTGGGGACACAACCAATAACATCCATGTAGCTTCTGTCTCCTGGAAAAGGTGCAATTACCTCAAATTTACAAAGGGCAGATTAAAGTTAGGTACAATGTGATCGAAGACCAGGTTGTTGAAACACTAGAAAGAATCATTTAAATGAGTTTATTACTTTCTCTATTTACATCCCTTTCATTTAATAAAATGAGAAATACTTTCAAACTTCCAAAGGATCATAGAAAACAATTAAAATGGGCCACATTTCTGATTTTTAATAAGGTCTAAAAATGGAATAAATAACTAATAAATACAACTTCATAGAAGGCAAATTTCAGAACATACAAACTGGCTAATTAAAATTAATCTTCTGATATATATTAGAAATAATTATGAAATCGTTACTAGATAAACCTGAGGAAGAAAATGGTAAACACTGAGTACACAGGCTTTGTTAAGACATAGCAGTTCTGGACTGAGTGCTGCTGGAGAAAATTCATGAACGTATATAGTTCTGAGCGTTTTCTTCCGCAATCAGATCTTTTCTACTGTTGAAAACCTGTCTGTGTGTCCCCAGATACGAGATGTACCCCGTCACGGAAGAACACATGATTCCACATCACTTTTCCTTTCTGGGTCTCTCTTTCTTATTTATATTTAATAATAATCGAATGTCTTGAAATTTGCTCTTGCCTACTTTACTTCATTTATTTGTCTTTCTCTTCTCAGAAAAACCTCATTAAAAGTTCAAACCGAGGTAGGAGGTACTGAGTGACTTTGGAAGTCCGCACTGTCGCATTGCAGATACTACTTAGCTCAGGGTCTGGTGGCTAGACAGGTTCTCTCCTTTCCAGTTGGAGGCCTCTGCCGCAAACACGCTCCGCCAGATCTTCGGTCAGGCCAAGAAGCATCCGAGCTTGATCCCCCTCTTTGTATTTCTTGGAACTGGAGCTACTGGAGCAACACTGTATCTCTTGCGTCTGGCATTGTTCAATCCAGATGTTTGTTGGGACAGAAATAACCCAGAGTCCTGGAACAAACTGGGTCCCAATGATCAATACAAGTTCTACTCAGTGAATGTGGATTACAGCAAACTGAAGAAGGAACGTCCAGATTTGTAAATAAAATGTTTCACTATAACGCTGCTTTAGAATGAAGGTCTTCCAGAAGCCACATCCGCACAATTTTCCACTTAACCAGGAAATATTTCTCCTCTAAATGCATGAAATCATGTTGGAGATCTCTATTGTAATCTCTATTGGAGATTCCACTGATTAATAAATAACTGAAACTTGAAAAAAAAAAAAAAAAAGTTCAAACCAAGCAACTACATGTTTATAAATACCCAGCCTGGCACATTCTTCCTCTCCCCTGTGTATAAATCAGTTTTAGCTTTTTCCATAGAATTCTCTTTTTGACTCTTAAACTCGAGTAAGAAAGAATGTGTTGGGGCATCTTGTATTACTTTATCAAACCCTTCTTCCTATATGTCATGATAATCTATTGAGAACAGGTTTGTAGGGAATCCCATTAATGGCTAGTCAAGGTTAGTATGTATTTTCTAACTTTCTATATTTTCTCAGGACCAGTTTTCAGCAACTTTAGGAAATTTAAAATAGTAGATCATTTATTATTTTAGAATAGACCCTTATATCATTTTCCTAAAGTAGGATATTGTTCACAAGGTACACCTGAAATAAAATTCCAAGTCTTCAGTGTATTAAAAAAGGCAATGTGGGGGATAAAATGACAAATAGTACATATATTTTAAGCATTAGAACCCCACTTTTGACAACACATATCCAAAAACTTCATAATCAAAGGAAACCTAAAATACATTGATAAGTGGCTTGTCACATAGAGACAAATGTTCAGCCTGCAGTAGGAATGTGAATTTTACAAACCAATATAAATTATAAATGAAATTATTCTTGTAAAAATTTTGATGGATACAGCAATGCATTATAATTCAACCTTAGTTCTTTTTGCTGTTCTTGTTCCCCTTATATACACTATATTGATTTAGGAAAGGAAAAGGGATAGGCTTTTTTTTTTTAAGTAACAGCACAGATAGTAACTATTGTAGGTATCACGGTGATATTATATTATCTCTGCTACAATTTAATTTTGCTGCAGTAGCATGAAAGCAGCCACAAACAAAACATAAACAGGCTATTAAGGCTGTATTCAAATAAAACTACTTGCAAAAAGAGACCCCTATAAGCCATAGTTTTCCAAACACTGATTTAGGACTATAAAATGTTTTGGATCTATAAAGAACTATTTATTACTCCTTGATCATTATTGCACCAAAATAATTGTATTCTTATAAGTGCTGTATTGAAAAATCCTGATATTTTGAAAAACTTTTTTTAACAATGATGCTATTCCTAAAATATTAAGTATTAGGTTTTTACATATATTTTGTAAAGTTAGTACATGTATATGACCGTAGCTTCTTGATACTTGCAGTGATTGTGTTAAGGAGTTGCACAATGTTTAGCCTAATTTTCTCATCAAATGATATTTGTTTTTCCTGGGCTACTTAGCGTTTTCCAAATAATATTTGATATTCTGGTAAACTTGATAAGGCTCATTAGCTAGATTGTAAGTTCCTTGAACACAGAAGGGAGTATATATTATATCTGTCTGATATACCACATGGTAACTACCACACAATCATGCTTGATGGAACAATCATTGATTTAAGTGTAATTTTTCCTTTTAGGTCTCTAAAAAAAGCAAAGATCTTCTTTTTGGGGGCAGGGGTTTAGTACTGATGCTATTTTTGGATGACAATAAAAGAAGGATATCCATTTTGAAATTTCATGCCACATAAATACAATCACAAAACAGTCGACAAGGTAATTCTAAGGTAACTATTAAAAAATATTACATTGCCTAGTTATGTGTGCCAATTTTTCTGCAATATTCCATCTTTAATTTGTGGCAGGTGTTAACAAAATAACAAAAGCAACAACATATTCCCAATATTTACTATAAGTCATTTCTACTGGAGAAATATTCATATATATTTCGTCTAAATTATCGCAGAATGCAGATTGCTTTGTCCTCCTAATCTGAATTCAGTGTTACAGTTACAATAAGCTTGTCCGTTTTGAAATGCCAAATTGTCCTGATTATTTCTACTCTGGATTTGAATACACAGAATGTTCATCCATTAAGAGGCTCACCCCTCAGGCAACTTATTAACTTTGTTTCTGGTGATCTTTTGAAAAATTGCTATACAATCTTCGTGACAACCTTTTAAAATGACTAAAAATTTAAGTTCCAAATAGGTCTTCAAGGCAATTTTAGGCATCTGCAAAGGATCATCCTTATGGGCATTTTATACTGAGAATAGCTGACTTTAGATATCAATTATATTGTATTTATTTATTGCTATATCTACATGTTGCTTATATGTATATCTGCTCATATTTCCTGTGGTTAATTTAAGATGGTATATGTCGCTATTCTCCAAAATTGTTTTAAAGTAATTGATAATAAATTTGAAGCAATCAAGAATACATTTCCAATCAGTCCTTCAAAAAGATAATGTCTCATCTTTGCTTATTTTATAACAAGTGTGCAAGAAAAACAATATTTGCCTTTTTAAATTGGGTGTATTTTTAATTACGTGACTCATTAGGAGAATTTAAATAATTTCTAGTTTTCTCCTCATTATGGTACACAGACTTAACATCAAAGATTTCACTGAAACAATAATTTAAAGCTCCAAATCAGTTTATTGTTTTATATGTATTTGTGTCAATGCAAATGGGCAGAATATGCCAAAGACAGAAGCTTAGGCTGACAAAACTATAATGGTCAGAACTGAGCTACTCTTTCTCCTCCTTGTCAAGAGTGTTTACTTCATAGGAGTGACTGGCAGTTTGGAGGAAGGCCCGAGGCGAATGAAAGAGTTGAGGACAGTTTGGGAGCACATCAACCAGGCCACAGGGTTATGAAGCCTGAGCAACCTGGAAGTCTTAGGGGAGGTGAAAAGAAGAGTAAATGGCAGGAGATAGGGGTTATTTTTAATATATAAGGGTCCAAATTTGTTATTGTTCATGCATATGTTAAGGTTCATCCTCTATTTGGTTCTGAGAACACACTTTCTAATTGCACTTAATCCTAGGTCACATGTCCTGCTACTGTGTTGAGGATGGATAGCACTGTTCCAACAACTTCAAGATAATTAATTTATTCTTTCATTTGCTTATTCATCAATAGGTTCTGTTGAGCATTTCTATATTCCAGGCATGGCGTAAGCACTAGGATGCAGGTTTTGTTTAGTCGGAGAGAGAGAGACAGAAAAGTGAAACAATAATTATAATTCAGTTTGCTCAGGACTATAATATGCACACAGAGATGTCTACATACAGATGAGGTATCTGCTAACTGGCAGGCAGAGAAGGATTCAGAGAAGGGGTGAACTGAATTCTGAAAGATTCATCTGAATGTACAGGTTTAAGGTTGGTTCTTTAAAGTTTCAAAATTAGTACCAATTTATCTTTGCATACACCTGCTATATTCAAACTAGTTTTTGTTCTCTATTCCCACAGCAAAATGTGTGCAGGGGTACCCACCGTAAGATAATGCACATTCTCTAATGCCACCTTACAAATATCCATTAAACCTCTTTTTCCCGGAAAACTCCCTAATTCCAATATTATTAAACACATGAATCCATGAAAAAATAGTTGACTTTCAGATAAGATAATCAATCATCTGCCACTAAATTTTCAACAAATTATACAGGACAACGTATAGATTGTAAATAATTCCATAGCTGTACTAGGTATTTCAGAAACAAATTTGCTGTATACATTATGGAAGAATTATCTCCTCCATACAGTGCTTATGATACTGATTTAGAAATCCCCCTAATGCCTGAGGCATGCTTTACTGCATAGAAATGTTCCCACTGATGAGGGAAAGAGAGTCATACGTATTAACCTGACAAAGAGAATATGCACAGTGACTTTAAGAGTCAACCTAAAAGCTTACATCTTATCTGCCTCCTTCTATTCTGTAGATTCTTGGAGCAAACCTTGAGAAAGAGGAGTTTTACGAACTAAAAAAGTGAGCAGTACAAGCAAAAAAAAAAAAAAAAATAGTGGGAAGTATTTGCCTAGTTACATCAAACTCAAGGGGATGTGTGTTACAGTCGTTATTACCACATTGTGTCTCTATGACTGCATAATTCATTAAGTTTTATTTGCACGTAGGAGTTGTCTAGAGTCAGTAACATTGTTAATAATTAATTGTAAATAGGTTTGTGTTTGTGTCCAAATAATATATATAAGTTTAAATATACGAGCTTATATTAATTTGCATTAACAAAATATTAATATAAAAATAGTTTAAGGCCAGAAAAGATAGTGTCAAGTAGTTAGAAAGAGGATATTAAATATTTCTAATCAAAAAATAATGAAAGTTTGAGATCATGAATATGTTAATTGCCCTGATCTGATCACTGTACACAATATCACAATATCACTATACTCCGTAAGTCTGTGTAATTATTATGTGTCAGTTAAAAATATAGATTTAAAAAACTAGAGCTTATGAACAGGAAATAAATAAGACTACTGGAATTTTTTATTTATTTTTGAAGAGTTAGTACATTGTTCAACCTTGAGACATAAAATATTATATCTATTATCACATTTTATAGCAATGTGCTTTGTGAATAAAATTTTGTTCTGACTTAAAAACACTAGATTTACATATCTCTCTTACTGTGCAAAAGGGCTGCCATAAAGAACCACACCATATAGATGGTAATTTGGAGTTTCTTCCTCTATTTGTTGCCCTTAAATAGAAATTGCTTCATCTTTCTTCCTTCTGTGCTTTTCAGTACCACAGTCAGTTCTGTTACAAGTCAACAGAGCAGTGAAGATGGTGGTCTATTGTATAGAAAAAGTATAATCCTCAAACAGTTATTTATCTTCATTTTATTTCTTGTTTTAGATAGGAGCAAAAACTTCAACATGGTTTTGTACTTTGTACTTAGATCATGGCCAGAAAGTTAGGAGACAAGCAGAGAATATTTTATTGTCTGCACCAAGCTAGAGATCATATTGAATAATGAAGAGGTAAGTCGAATCTGAAGAACTGACTTAAAATTGTAAAGAACTTGATGTTAGTAACACTACTTATTTTGCAAGTATCCAGAATAATTTTAGCAGATGGGAACAATTCCCCACTCCCCGACTGAAGAACAAGAACATAGGTATTCTTGTATTGTAAAAGTGACCAGTCGTGAGTGTAGTTTGTAATCATATTTTTAAATGCTTATTTCATTTTTAATGATTACATTGATATGCTGGTGTTCAATTTCTTTTAAAATTTTTTTAATCCATGCAATCTGACTTTGAGAACCAACTACTATATATCCCCTTTCAAATAAACCAATGTTAAATTGAAGAAAATCTTTTTCCGGTAAGACCCAGATTTAACAGAGTAGGTAAACTAGGAATAAAAAAGACAAAATGTTCAAATGCTAGAGGCTGAGAAGGTCAGAGGAGGATCTCAGAAAGCCGTGGAACGGCAAAATAAAATATCTAAAAGGAAGCAGTGCCTTGGAAAGTAGGAACTGTGGTTCTCTTGGAGAAACAGGGCTTGGACAAGTCTTCGTGAAGCTGGCTGAGGGCTGACAGAAAAAGAACAGACTACCCAGAGAGACCAAATGTAGAGCCTTTATTAACAGAGGACAGAGCACTTGAGCCATGAACACTGAAACAGGAGACTCTCACATTTCCTCTTCTGCCCAGGTAAAAGCACCTAGTAATGCATGGGAAGAGATAAACAATTGTCATATAACCCTCCTATAGCTGATAAAAACATACAAGAAGCATGTGAAACCAAACAGATGAAATGTTTAACTAATTTTACCAAAAAGCTAAGAGAAATGAAAAATAATACAAATAACAAAAACAAAAGGGCTCAGAGTTGAGAAAATCAGATAAGAAACATATGTTTAAAGGAAAACTGATATACGCAGAGGAAAAGCTATGAAATGAAAAAATTTCAACATTTCATAAGTGGAAACTAAAAGGCATATAAAGATCAAACTTATAGCACAAAAAGTGAGGTAACTAAAAGAGAATAGAAAAGTGGAGGAAATAAGCATGAGCAAAAAATAAATGAAAGCCTTCAGGGTGAAAAATCGGTGATATAGAAGATGGCCAAAGAAGGTTGTATTAGGACTGGCTACATGATTTGTGGGGCCCAATACAAAATGAAAATATGGCATCCTTGTTCACAAAGTAGGAAAAAAATTACCGTTACAGGTATTATAACATGAAGGTTTTACCATTTCTCTTGAGGTCTCTTTCTCAATCAGTGATGGTGTTTTTTATTTGCTACTTAATGTCATGCTCCCCTGGGCATAGGGATGCTGGTGAGGTCACAGCAGACCCTCACAGCGCCTGGCAGCCATCAGGCACCTTGTTGATAGTGGTCCATTGGGTGGGGTCCCCTGCTTTCCAGTCACTGAACCAATAAGCTGCCTAGGTGGGTAGTGAAAATCCAACTTGACATCACTTTTCCCCATAACCAGTCATTCTAACTGGCAGCAGAGGGGTTAATGCAAGAGTATGTTACCACCTTGCCAGACTCACTGGGTAACTTGGAAGGTTGGCAAGAGGCTTACCCAGCCAGTCACCTGCCCAATGCCCCATGGTGTTTTTGGTCCTGCCACACTCCAAGATCCAGAGATGCATGTTTCTGATGCTGACTTTCTCTGATCCTGCTCTGTCTGATTAGTCCCCTGCTAAGTGCTGGGACCACATCAGTCACTTGGTGTGTGGGTAGAGATGGCTGGGCTGTGCAGGGGAAATAGCAAGATGGAGTAGCTGATGGCCAAGAACCCATCCCAGGGAGTCAACTGAGGTTTCAGGGGCCCTATACATTCTTCATTGTCCTGTCTGACTTCACTTATTCAATACAAAGTAAAACACAGAATCATGAAGACATCAAAGACAGCCAAATGCCAAGCACGAGGTCCTTCTAAGCATGGGTTTCTTCAAAATTGCATTGATTGAACACCCACGAAGCTGGTTCTAAATGAATTTTAATAAGTGGAGTCCCCAAAACAGAAAAGCAGGGAACTAGGACACAATATGCACTTAAGAGAGTAATTGTCTAAAACCTTACCAAAAATAATTGAACATGCATACAAGAAGGCAGAGGGTGTAAATGAGAAATCAGCCCATGATATTCAACAGTAAGACACAGACTCAGCAAATCTTCCCAAATTTCTCCTAAGAGTAAGAAAATCAGATTGTCATCAGATTTCTGACAGCAACATTTTATGCCAGAAGGCAAAAAAATAATATTTACAAAATAGTCAAAAAAAGAAAAATGTAAGTCAAGGATTTTAGATTCAGTTAGGCTGTCTTTCAATAATAAAGGGCACAATAAAATCAGTTATAAATATGCAAAATTTGAAGGAATATGTGTACCCATGAGCCTTCCTAAGGAAAAGATTAGAAAATGAATTTGTGGGAACCAGAAAAATTTGTAGAAACTGTGGCATGTCTATTTTGCTGTGGTTTAAGAAAGCTGGAAAGGGCATGATGGAAGTTGTATTATTTGCCTAGAGGTAGTACAAATCACTGCTCCTCACATTTGGTTACCAATTATCATTAGTCAAATGGCTTCAATATCCAGCACTGAGAACAGGACTTGTGTCTGGCTACATTTCTATGATTTAGAATAAATGTAAATGAATAATTCATGACCAGCCAATATGCTAGGCCACACAGGATTTTTTAAGTTGTCCCTGTCATCTTGTCAATGTTTGCTTTACTTATTTTGAAGCTACGCTATTAAGTATATAAAAGTTTAGAACTCTATCATCTTTGCACATTTAACATTTTATCATTTATTACTTTACCAATTTGCTAAATTGCCTTAATTGTTAAAATATAAACATTGAAGTAAACATTTTTTTAGAGTACTATGGAACTCTGAGACTTTACGCTATGTCATAATTTTAGATGAACTGTGGTGTTACAGTGAGATTCTTCTTAACAGATTCCCACTCATTTGTGGAAACAAAAAGTAAAACAATTGAACTCATGGAGATAGAAAGAGAAATATTTTAAAATGCTCTCTTCTGCAAAAAGTTTATATTTTATTATATTGGCTAGAACACATAAACGTGCACAAGATGTCAATTAAACTTCTGAAGTACAGGATATAAGAAAAACACAATGCTAGTTGAACAATGGGTCTAAATTATAAGCAAAAGTCTAATAAATTATATTTATATTGTTAAGTTAAGGAGCTTCGTTTTACATGAATTCTCCACATGTATGTATACCCTTTCTGTACATAGATTTAAAATATTCAAGCATACCCTAAATAGATATACACTTTTTGACTTGTATTTGTTTTAGAAAAAATAATTCTGATTACTGTATAGCCTTCAAATACATGACTGGATTTTTAAAAAGAGTTTAAATCAAATAAATTACTCACTAATCATACTTCTAATGATTTCCTCATGGAATGATATTTATAGAAAATGTCAAAAGTATTAATTTGCCAAAAGAAAAATTAGTAACGCTTCTTAACTCACTATACATTCATTCTAAATCAAGCTGATTTATGTTCATAAGAAAATACCATGTACATTATATTTCAGAAGTGCAAATAGTTCCATGAGGCAATGTGATACTGGTTCTACTGAGTAAAAACAATAAAAACAAAGGATCGACTTCATAATGTGAATAACTATTTGACATTATATATTGCAATCTCCATCTTTAATTATAGCCTGAAATTTGATTTGAAATTCATACTTCTTTCAATCTAAAATAATACATTTTGACAAACTGCTATGTTTAATCTCTTTATTGTAAATAAGGGGGAATGTTATATAACACAAAATATTAAAGTTATTCTGTTTTCATGTTCAGTGAAGTATTGCATTTTTATATTTTTCCTTAGTATGATATTTGGAAAAACAAGGAGAAGCACAGAATTATTTGAAAAATGATATATTGTCACACAATTTTGATTTATCTTGTAAAAACTATGTCTTGATGACTGCATTAGTCCATTTTGTGTTGCTATAAAGGGATACGTAAGGCTGGGTTTATTTTGCTCACAGTTCTTCAGGCTGTACGAGAAGCATGGTACCAGCATTTGCTTCTGATGATGGCCCCAGGCTGCTTCCACTCATGGCAGAAGGTGAAGGGAAGCCAGGAGGTGCAGAGATCACATGGCCAGAGAGGAATCAAGGAAGGTGGAAGGGGAGCAGTGGCAGGCTCTTTTTAAACAACTAACTCTTGGGAACGAACAGAGCGAGAACTCACTCACCCCCACCCAGGAGAGTATTAATCTCTTCATGAGAGATGCGCTCCCATGACTCAACCATTAGGCCCCACCTCCAACTCCGGGGATCAAATTTCAATATGAGGTTTGGGAAGACAAATATCCAAACTGTAGGAGTGGCTATATATATATATATATAAAAATTAAGCTACATTGCTACAAAGAAACATATTTTTAGTAATATGATACAACTTAGAATGTTCCAGTTAATTAAATGTAAGTAGATGTAAAAAGTTTATTGCTTCAATATAATTAATCTTTCCTAAGGTGTTCCAGCCATCAAAATAAGTAGTAAAGTAGCATAGTAGGTGAGATTTTGTTAATAGAATGACAAACTAATTCATAAACAATATCACGTGTTTTATTTTAACATAATTATTGAAAACATAACTCTTCCTCCTGATGGAAATAGGATATTACAGGAAGTGATACGGACATTATAGTCACCCAATATCTGAATCTTTTCCTATGCATGGTCAGCAAACTTATTTGGCTCACTCATTTTTTCCATTTATAAAAATAAACACCAGATACTCTTTTTCTTCATAACCCTCAACGTCTAGCCCAGGCCAAATGAGGGGTCAGTGATGTGAAGAAGCAGCAAAGCTGTGAGAACTTCATTTTGGCTAGAGTGCGACAAGCACCACATTTCATGGAAAGCAGGCAAACTTAATGGAGTGGGACTGGTCTGGCTGTGATAGAATCAGGTAATGGCTTTAGATTTTCAAACTACTCTTATGTCTTCTTTCGATAAGAGTCTGTTCATGTCCTTTGTCCATCTTTAAATGGGATTACTTTTTTTCTCTTGTTGACTTGTTCAAGTTACTAATAGATTCTAGATATTAGTCATTTGTGAGATACCTATTTGCAAATGTTTTCACCCATTCTGGAGGTTGTTTGTTTACTCTTTTGACTGTTTGCTTTGTGATGCAAAAGCTCTTCAGTTTAAGTCTCATCTGTCTATTTTTGTTTTGGTTGTATTTGAATTTGAGGTCTTAGTCATAAATTATTTGCCTAAGCCAATGTCCAGAAGAGATTTTCCTATATTTTTTTCTAGGATTTTTATAGTTTCAGGTTTACATTTAAGGCTTTAATCCATATTGAGTTAATTTTTAGGTGGTAGGAGGTAGGGGTTCAGTTTTATTCTTCTGCTTATGGCTAGACAGTTTGCCTACCACCACTTATTTAACAGGGAATCTTTTTGGCAACATTATCAAAGATCAGTTGGTAATATGTATTTGGCTTTATTTCTGGGTTCTCCATTCCATTTCTACTGGGCATCTATCCAGAGGCAAAGAAAATATTTATCAAAATGAAACCTGAACTTGTATGTTTATCACTGAAGTATTCATAATAGCAAAACTAGGGAATCAATCTGAGTGTACATCAATGGTTGATTGGATGAAGAAAATATGATATATATACACTATTTATACTATGTAGCAATAAGAATAAATGAAATATTGTCCTTCACAGCAACATAGATGGAGTTAGAGGCCATTATCTTAAGTGAAATAACTCAGAAACAGAAAATCAAATACTGCAGGTTCTCACTTAAAAGTGAGCTAAACGATGGGTAATTATGGGCATAAAGATGGAAATAATATACATTGGGGACTCCAATGTGGGTTAGTGAAGGGGAAGTGGGACGGCAGAGAGGGTTAATAAATTACCTATTGGATACAATGGTCACAATTTGGATGATGGGCTCACTAGAAGCCTAAACCTCATTATGCAATATATTTGGTAACCAACCTGCACATGTAGACCCTGAATCTAAAATAAAAATTTTAAAAAAGCAGCAAATGAACAATGAAAATTCTTCTATGGCTTAACACATTCCCTGCCAGTGACTAGAGAAGATGTAAAGAGTGCTCCAGCCCCTGAGAAATGTTCTTTGGAAAGTTCTGTTGGTTTTCAGAATCTCAGTCAAAAAAGTTTGAGTACCACTTAGGGCTTCAGTTCTAGCAAAAATTTGAGTGAAAATTTATTTTAAAGGTGTTGTTTTCTTTATATGCCAGACATAAATTAGGAAAGGTTTGAAAATGTCAAATGCCCTTCATAATATCCAAAGCTGTGAAGTACAGAATCATGGAAAATGTGTACTTTGGGGTCAACAATTCTTTGAACCTGAATTTGTACAGAAAAATGTATGCCTATTCCCTCACGGGCTTCACTTACAATACTCTATTGTGTGTTCAGAGCCTTTCCTCTATTATTAGTTCTAAGAGAGTATCTCCTAGATCTTTTGCAATTATAGATTAATTAATGTATTTCATACATTGCTACAATACAGACCAGAAAACCACTTAAAAGTACTTAAACCTCAGATTTCTGCACTCCTATAATATCTGGGGGATGCTCCAGTGGATCTTGCAGTCTATTTGAACTGAAAAGAATGTGCTGTGTCTTAATGTAACGAATACAATCTGACTTTTCAAGTATCTTCCATCTGACAACATCTGAGATAGATGCATTAATGTATAATTGCAAAAGAACCAGAAGGTGCCACTCTGGAACTAATCATAGAGGAGTGGCTCTGAACACACAATAGAGTATTGTGAGTCTAAAGAGATTAATTTACAAATTAGAAATCTAATGGCTGAGGATATTACATTGCTATAATACAGACCACAAAACCACTTAGAAGCACTTCAACCTCAGATTCCTACACTCTTTCTATGGTATTCCTATGATGCTCCAATTGAATAGCAATCTATATGAACTACAGACAATGTGCTATGTCTTATGTAAAGAATACAATCTGGCTTTTCAAATGTCTTCCATCTGACAAGAGAGAAATTTTTACATTTAAAAAACTGAAAAGAAAAGCGTGTTATATATGAATGACATAGCTGTATTCTTTTTGAAGACATTCCAAAACTAACAGAATAATTAAAGGAAGTAGCTGAGAAGAGTTAACATAAAATATCCAGAAGTAAAGAATGTTTCACATAGTTTTAAAAAATTAAAGCAAAGAATGATCAAGAATGGCTGAAAAGGAGGTAGGTATTCCTACTAAAGAAGAAACCATGATAATGTGTGCCGTATCATATATGCATATTCATGTTTTATCTAATGATCTGCTTGCTCTTTCCCTTCACCCATCAGATGCCCTTCCCTACCCTTACCCCTGCCAATACAGCACAAGCATACTAGCAGAGGAACAGGACACTTGATCAATTTTCACTTACTTAGCATATTGAGATGGGTCGGAGTAATTAACTACAATTTGGGTCTCGTCAGGACACCTAATTTAGCTTGGAAACTGCTGCACCCTCACTCTAATCACCTCATCGATCATCACCTCCCTGTATACTTACACTATGTCGGTAATGAGTGGGCAGCTGTTAAAACCATTAGGCAAAAAAACTGCCTGAAAAATTAGCCTCATTTAAGGCTTCAAACGACATTATCTGCGAATGACATTCTATCAATCCGTAAAGTATACAAAGTGCTTCAGATAAAGGTCTTCTCTGGGTAAACACTCAAAATAAATTTAAAGGGCAAAAGTCATCGTTTTAGTCTTGCTGGGGATGGTGTAATTATAACAGGAACTGATGACCAATTTGAAAGTATCATGGATCGAACTACCATCCTTTAGAAACCTCGTACCCACTTCAAGTCAAGGAGAGTTGTGGCCACTCTAACTTAAAAAAGGCCAGAATAGTAGAGAAAGATTTTCCAAGATGGCCCTAAACCATCAAATGGAGGTCTCTGACCTTGCACCACCAAGATCCTCAGACACTGAGCCAAGTATTCAGTACAATTGCTTTAGATGCTAAGAACAGTTGTGAATATTTTATGATACAGGTTCTCACACCTTTCTGCATGGTAGTGATAACAGCTGGACGTACGTATGTCAGCCACAACCTGCCCTATCTCAGATCAATCAAATTACATTTTTAGTCACTGGGACCTTGGCATGAGTATTTACTGCATCTCATCTGATGAGCAGCCAGGACTGAGAATATTACTTAAGATTGACTAAAACTAAACTCAAATACCTTTGGCTAAACTTAGTGACCACAATGCATTACCTAATAGAAGTCAGGAACAAATATCCCATTAATACCACATCTTTTTACTTTCCATCCATTTAGTTTTAAATATTAAAAGCTCATTTTCCAGAAGTAAAAAACACATTATCAATGATAAATTAGAATCTTCATCATAGAGAATGATTTTGAATTCACTTTTTGGGTAAGGCAGTTGAAGAAACTGAGTGGCTAGGAGGTCAACAGGTGAAAGAAAATGAAAACGGGGTAGATTTAGTATTAAATCTACTCAGTAATGTGCGGACTCCTCTCCTCTGCACAAACTAAGTACACACCAATCAAAATCCTATAACCAGCAGCCTTAACACAGCCAGTGTAGAAAATTAGCTTCTGAAGGTTAATGTTCATATTAGGCCAGATATAAGCAGACTGACTGAACAGAGGAATGGCAATGGGGCCATTTTCCTTTTAATTTAAGGGAGTCCGTGTTCTTCACGTTAATGAAGAATTCACCCAGAGATTAATGTGACCAATCTATTCATGTTTTTCTGGTTATCATTTACATTTCATTTATGAGGAAACCAATTAAAATAACTTTGATAAATCGAAATCAGAATCTACCCACCATGTTTAGCATTAAAAAAAAAATCTCTCATTTAGTTGACATACTTAAACACTGAGCAATGTTTTCTTTAAAAAACCTATGGACATTTCCCAATTTTCAGCACCACAAACATAAAAAGTAAATTACAACAAAAACACAATGTTAATTTCAAGCTCCATTAGAAACACAGGGTGGGGAAAAGCTACTGTTTTCCAATTGATAATGATAAAATTAGTAAGGAACAAAATCCCATTTAAAGTCTTAAAAGGGGATTGCAAACAAAAGGCAGCAAAGAAAAAAAATTCATCTATAAAAAACTATTTGACTATCATTTTAAGGGACATTATCTCACTTAATGGAAATAGATAGCACTCAATTTGATCAGTTTCCATAAAATGAGGTAATGTGCTGTAAAAGTAAAGCATTTGTAGGGAAAAAATTACAGTTTAAAGTTTGATGCTAACTAAATGCTAAAACCCTGTATAATATCTTTGCTGTGTGTTGATGTGTTCAATGCTATGTTCCACTGCAAGCCTGAGTTACTGAAGAGATAAGGTTTTATCAAAGTAAGTAAGTTTAATTGCTCTATTTAATAGGTATCTAAACTATTTCTTCAGCTTATTTCTCTAACTAATTATCTGGATAAATTGGAGGATAAAATTTAATATGAAAGAAATAATTAAACATGAATAACCATGTTACAAAGTGATATTTATTTTCAACTGACATTAATAATTAACATCTATTATATAGATCTTTGGGGAAATTTTCATTCTATACCTCATGTACCTTAATCATACACTTCAATGTGCATTTTAAAGATGCACATTCTCTATGTTCAAAAGGCATTCTCAATATACTATTCTTTTTTAAATAAAATAAAATTTATAATACTTCAGAGACTAACTGTGTTAAACAGAATGGTGCTAGGAAACTTATACTGCCTGAACTGAGGATGGAACCATCCAGTGACCTTTATAATTAATGTAGTTGGTGAAGTCTCTTAGACAGTGGAAAGATGCTACAGTGTATCAATATCTTTAGTACTAGGAAAACTCTACCTTCTCACAGATTGCAAATATAACCTTTCTTCAATAAAGTATGCTGATTTAAAATGCTTACAACTAAAAATGCTTTATTTTAAAATGGTCGTTCATATTTTATTCCACCTTAAATCTAAATTTTTAGTTTTTTAGAAAACTCAGTTTAAGACAGAAAGAATATAGCATTGGCTATTAGGTGATATTGACTTTCTTTATATCAACTTATTAAAAGGATGCCAGACTCAAATAAATTTTATACTTATTCCCTACTGCATAAACTTCATAAACATACAGACTGTGTTTCTTATTTAGTAAATATTCTATTGGGTGATGCAAGTTTCAAGTTTTGGTAAGAAAAGCACCCTCTGATTACTTCTAAAGGGAAAAAAAAATGCAGACTAGTTGATGTAATTTGCTTATTTTATAATATGTCAAAATATTTGCACAGTATTTTCTTTTCTTTTTCTTTTTATTTATTTATTTATTTTGAAACAGGGTCGTGCTCTGCCATCCAGGCTTGAGTGCAGTGGTATTATCATGGCTCACTGCTGCCTTAACATCCCGGGCTCAAGTGATTCTCCTGCCTCAGCCTCCCTAGTCACTGGGAGTACAGGTTGTGCTACCATGTCTGGCTAATTTAAAAAAAAAAAAAAATCTAGAAATGGGATCTCCCTATATTATTTAGGCTAGTATTTTCAATTATGTAACTACTTTATAGATCCTGTATTTCCTGTGGTTTTCTTCTTTTTGTTTATTTGTTTGTGTTTTCTGTGTTTTACTTCTCAGAAATCTGATGTTATTTTTTGTCTCAATCCTTTTAATTAGTGAAGAAAGAAAGCAACAACTAAAATATACGTATTTATTCTAATCAGTTAATTTTGATCACGTCCAATATTTTCAATGGTCCCTAAAGGTATATATCACTCTTGTTTGACAAACTTGCATAAATTCTCCCTGTTTCAGTTTCCCATATGCTTTAGTGTCTGTCTTTAAGGTAGTGTTCCAAAATACAGGTGTGACTTCAGGGTGAGGAAAAAGCACGTGTCCTCAGTTCATGTTTTCCACTAGCTCCTCATTAGTTGGCTCCAAGATCTGGTGGCCACCAAGATTTGACTGGATATATAAAACTTTTTTGGAGAGGAAGGTACAATCTTGTGGTACTCACTGCTAGAATTTGCTTTCTCATCAATTGCTACTGATCTCAAAGTTCCCAGACACTGTAGATTCTTCCCAGTTTCATCACTGTACCAGCAGACTGACCTCAGAACCGTAAAGCTGTGACTCAGAGGGTGCCAAAATGTTTATATCTCAGGGCACTATGAGTTGGCCACAGGGAATCAGGAAATGCTATGAGTATTATTCTGTTCAACTTTAGTAAACATCTCTGCAACATCATTTCTTTCCTCACTTTGTTAAAGAGGTCTCTTGTGTTTCTCCTACAGATTTCTTCTGACACGTTCATGGGAGTATGCCATTATTCCACCATTTCCAGACCTCCTTTACGCATGATATTTCTAAAACCCATCCATGTTCAGGCCTGGGGGTGGGACTGGGAGTGGTTGGAAAAGCAGGCATTGCCTTCCCTCATATTTTTAATCTTCTTCAATTGATTTAAGCCACATTCACCTGGAAGTATCAAAAAAGATGTATGCCATCAGGAGCAGTATATAAGAATACCGTGAGCTCTTTTGTGACCACTATAGCTGAAGGTTGAAACTCTAAAGCACTAAAGCACTTTCTAGTTATATTATGTGGAAACCATGTAGGCAAGATGGGGTCCCACATTCCTCCAAACAGGGCCACCAAACTCCTAAAACTTGGTGAAGTTTCCCCCAAGCTTCCCAGAGTAAAGGTCAAAATATTGTTATGTTTATAGTAATAACTAAAATTTCCTTATTTCATAAGAATAACACAAATATTCTGGCCTTTTAAGATGAAATTGTATCAAGCTATCTGGTAGTTAGAGAAAATCATAAAGCACCTTTAAATATCCCTCAGCTCCAGTCCCTCTGATGCCCAGGAAGTCACTGAGGTACTATCACTTAATACTGGGCTCATTGCTCTGAGAATAAAAGCAACGGTTTGGTTTTCCCATGGTAGAAAATCCCAGAAGTGAAAGCAGAACTGATTTATTTCTGGTCCGCAGTGTCCTGACCCATGCTGTGTCCTGCTTTTATATCCACTATGGGTGGTAGTTCCTTAGTCCTGAGGCAGCTGCTTATGCCCAGTGTCTTACAGAGTCCTAGGCTTCCTCCAGCAGATTTTGCCATTTGACTCTGATGAGTGTTCCTTTGTCCAGTCTAAGACAATATCTACTCAATTGCAATCACCTGGCCAGCCACAATCTCTTAGCCAAAGTATCACCTTTTGACTCTGTTCACTGGTTCAATATTTCCAGACATGTTTGAATCCAACTTTTAACTCGATTGGATCAACTATATTGTAATTTGCTATTTTAGCCCTGATTGATAATTGTTTTAATATGTTTTTTTAATTCCACTTAATTGAGAATAAAAATGTTGAATATCAGTTTTTATGAATCTTTAAGAAAGTGGAGTTCTCCAAGTCATAAAATATAAAAGTAGAAAGATGGGTTTTATCCTTAATTGATGATAATTTCAACATGTTTCTCAAGTTTTCAAATATTTAAGAAACAACAGTTCTTCAAGTTTTTGCCCAACACACACATACTTAGAATAAGAATGCCAAGACAGTTGGCTTACAGATTAGAAAAAAAAGGCATGAAATGATTTTTAAGTGCAATTAGCATGATTGCCTACATAGAAGATCCAGAAGAATATACCATAAAACTTGCAGAATTAGGTGAGTCTAGAAAATTTGCAATACACACAACAAATTTAAAACAACTGTATTTTACCTATACTATCAATAAATAACTTGACAACCAAATTTTAAAAGTAACATTATAACATGATCAAAGCACATGGAACTTTCAGGAATAAATCTAATAAAAATGTGTGCAAGATTTTGCCTTCTCTCTTTTTCTGAAAGCCATTTATTTCTGGTTTTATTTACAACTATAAGAAAACACTCTATTATAGAATATTGCTTTTTAGCTTAGATATATCTGTTTAAATATAACTACATAAAACAAGTTAGACATTTAATGAAACTTTCTTATAACAAAAGAAAATCAAGCTTATAAGGCGAAACTAAACCACCTAAAAACATATTCTGTTGGCCAGGCGTGGTGGCTTACGTCTGTAATCCCAGCATTTTGGGAGGCCAAGACAGGCAGATCATGAGGTCAGGAGATCGAGACCATCCTAGCTAACATGGAATCCCCGTCTCCACTAAAAATACAAAAAAGAAAAATTAGCTGGGCGTGGTGGCGGGTGCCTGTAGTCCCAGCTACTCGGGAGGCTGAGGTAGGAGAATTGTTTGAACCTGGGAGGCAGAGCTTCCAGTGAGCCGAGATCACGCCACTGCACTCCAGCCTGGGTGACAGAGCTAGACTCTGTATCAGAAAAAATAAATAAATAAAAAGAAGGAAAGAAAAAAGAAAAACATATTCTGTTGCTTTACTTAATACGCTCTAAGTGTATTGAAAACCTCCTTACAAATTTTCTATATATCATGTAACTTCAAAAAAAAAATAGAGATTTGACCCATTGACATAAAAGCATGGGAATCGTATCCAATGTATCTTCCACAAAATGTGAGCACCTTTGGATAATGAATGATGCCTAATTCATATTTATTTGACCTGAATTCAACACATTTTTTGGATCATGGAAGGCACCTAATAAACCTTACAATAATTCATTGCTTTGCAAGTAACATTTTATATTCAAATATATTATTTAAAACTTTGAACTACTCTATAACGTAGTGTCACACTTGAGGTATTTGGTTATATGTTAGTCATTTGTCATTATCCCCGTTAGCTCTGAGAGTGCCCATGATGTGCTTTAAAGATGCTTAACTGACATCTGTTGACTAAATAATTGAAACAGTGGTCACTTTGGCTAATCATCATTAATAACATTATATGTTTGTATTAATTTGTTTTCAGACTGCTATAAAGAACTATCCCAAACTGGGTAATTTACAAAGAATAGAGGTTTTATTGACTCACAGCTCTGCATGGCTAGGGAGGCCTTGGGAAACTTACAATCATGGTGGAAGACAAAGGAGAAGCAAGTACCTTCTCACATGGTGGCAGGAGAGACAGAGTGCTGGGGAAATTGCTGCTTTTAAACCATTATATCTTCTGAGAACTCGCTTTCTATCATGAGAACAACATGGAGGATATTGCCTCCATGATCCAATCACCTCCCACCACGTCCCTCCCTTAACACCTGGGAATTAGAATTCCGGAGGAGACTTGGGTGGGGACACAGATCCAAACCATATGAGTGTTAATCTAGACAGAAAAAATGTCTACAGTTGCTGTGAGCTTCCTTCACAAAATACAGAATAAAATTAAAAAATAAAAGATAGGGGACATTTCAAGATTGAAGAAACTCTTAGAAACTCTCAACCAATTTTCAAGAGAGACTTGACATGGCAAAGGTCAGGAAGTCAGGGAGGGAGGCAAGCTGTCTGAGTCACAGAGAGTAAAATGTCAAGTAGTAGTAGGGCATAGATATTGAGAGCTAAATCTTATGAGAAAATAAGGTCAAGCAACAAGTTTTGGTAACAGGAAGCAGAGGGATGGAAAAATATTGACAAAAGTCCAAGTAGAAGGTGTAAGGAAAGTGCAAACATCAGGACTACACTAAAGGGGTGGCATAAATTTTTTATAGTGTTTCTCTCAGACTTTTTGGAAATGCAATGACCAACTTAAGTTAGTAAATATCCCTAAACCTGGAAAATTCAGCCAAGTTGAGAGACACTTTCTCTCATAGTTTATAATGTCAATATATGGAGGAAACAGTGTTTGAGGTTGTTCTTCCCTGCAATTAACTGTTATAAACTATTTTATAAAACTGCCTTAGTTTTGAACAGGTGACAATAAAAACACATAGTGAGATTTTTTCAATTGCAAAGTCATGGAGCTGTACATGAGCAAAGAATTTGGTCCTCTAACTGTTAAGCATTTAAAAAGAAAAATATTTTAATAATTATGGGCAAACTCTTTTTAAATGGAGGAGAAGAGTCAGTTAAACCAAGCACCTGCTCTATATGAATTAAGTATTAATGTAACTTTTATATTTATAGCTATTGCCAATTTCTGTTGACTTTACCTCAGCAGCATATATCACCATTCCTATATATCCCACTTTCAGATTCTTTCAAAAATTGTTTTCTAAAAGGTTGTTAGACTAATTTTCTGAAGAACGGTATTTTAAAAAATCACTTTTTTGCTGAAAAGCATGTGTGGCTCTTTAGTGACTAATAGAAGGTGTTCCATGACCTGGCCCTAGCTAATTAATCACACGTTATTCTCCTGTTCATTTCTACTTACTTTATATTCATTACAAATTTCATGGTTTTCCGTTATTCCCCCTAGCTTTCCCAACCTGTGCTTAATGCTCTCTCTTTCTACTGATCATTTTATTATATCCAATTCTCATTTGCCCTTAAATCTCATCTGGAAGCCTCACTCTCCATAAAATTGATTAAGTATTACCAACATTTAAGGAAACCATATAATGTTTCCTTAAATCTAAAATATCTATGAGTGTTTTATACGTTGCATCTGCTATAAAGCTCATCGCAGAACCTTGCAAATACTATTCAATGTGAAATTACAGCAAATAAGTGTTTGACTCAAATCATATGGCTTTTAATTTTGTACAGCTCTTCATTTAATGTCTTGCTTAATTTCTGTTCATTTTGTTAATAATAGAGTGCTGTCTATTTCAGCATGTCTTATCTTAGATTATCTGTTAATGAATCTCATAAAACATTTTGAGTACCTTGAGAACAAGGCTTAGGACTAATATAGGATCGTATCCCCAATCTATCTCACTCTATTCCAATAAGTCCTACAATGTAAGCACTCAGGAAATGCTTAATAACTGCATGAATAAATTTCCTGCCGACAATGTCTCATGAATAACAACGTCATTTCAGAGTATTAGATCCAAAAATAGGAAGTTCAAAGAGTAACAAAAATTCCTGGCTAAATAATTTAAATCCTTTTAAAATTGGTTTTTAACTTCTCCTGTTGTGTAACATGACTTCTATAATTGTTATAGATTACAGTGCTGTTCGCTTTCCAACCAGGTATAATGGTAATCATTTACACGTTTACACAGCAGAAACGTTCTTAAGGTAAGATTCTCTATTGTCCACATAATTTTTCTTTAACATTTAGAAACTACTTATATATGTCTGATAATCAGTGCTAGTGAATGACAAAACTAATAAACATATACTATGTAATAAATATGAAAAATTATAAAATCATTCAGTTTAGGTTGATAAATTCCCTTCCCTACTCCTATCAGTTAGAAAGTGTTCTAATTTAGTGATTTACTGTATAAAATAATAGTCTATAATAATGTTGGCAAATTTGGTGAAAAAATTACACATTCCAACCCCTAATTTTATGACATTTAGCAAAAATTATGTAATTCCACAAATGTTTAAGATCTTAAGGTCAAGTCATCAACACAGAATTGAGACTCATTAATGTATAGAATTTTTATATCCATTTTTCCCTTTCTTTTTTGATATTGCCATTCTTTGGTTATCAAGACTCAAAATATTAGCATTTTTGTTCTCTCCCCATTTTCCTAACTTACCTTCTTTTAAAATCTAACACATTTCTTAGAATTGCTCCTAATTCTTGTACAATCAACTGAATCCACACCTTTCTTAGTTCATAAATAAGATACTGTAAAAACATGCTTAATTTATCTTCATTTTTCTTCAGTTTGCTGTTGGTAAGTTGATAATTCTTAAATTCTGAAAGTGCAAGTACAATTCAAAAACATGCAAAGTTTACTTCTTGTTCCTATTACTCATATTCTGTATACACCTGACATCATATCGACCTTCAGGCTTATGTTAACATCTTTGTTTTAATCTTTTCCTTGCATTAGCGGTAGGTTTAGCTACAATTGATACGGAATTTTAAGTATCAGTTGTTTGAATAAGGGAAGTATAACTATTTCTCATCTGAAAGTCTAAGTATTTCTCGGTGGGTAAACCTATCCCCAACAAGAAAATTAAGAAGCTGAAGGAAGAGGCTGACATATCAGGCTTTTCGGGGAGGGGAGGAAATATATATATATATATATATTTAACTGGGATTTACAAACAGAAACCATGTCCATGTCCGTGTCTTGGGAGTCAGTGAGACAGGATGGTGGATCCCCACACCATTACTTTCCAGAACCAGGGCTTACATATATAAGAGAAATAATATACACGATTCAGAAGAGATGTGTAGGGCAATTGAAGTAGGATAACATCAAGGTTGTTTTGACCCAAGGGAAGGATTTATGATAAATATACGGCCTTACACAAGGAACAGTAGATAAACTGGAAATCTTAGAGTCTTTTCCAGAACTGGGTTTCATCAGAAGTCAACATGGTAGATTAGCTTCTAAGATGGAGTTGCTTTGGATTTCACATTAAGCACACGGCACCCAAAGTTAACATGGTTCTCCATCTTAACTTGGATCTAAGCATGCATTGCGTGTCTCTATTCCAATGGGAACACATCGTACTAGTTGGCTGGTTCAGTGCAGGTGTTAATAGCCACATGTTAGCCAGCAGGGAGATTTAAGAAACAGAAGGGCAAAAAGCACCTTTTTTTTTTTTTTTTTTTTTTTTAAGGATATGTCCACAAAGCTTCAAAATCCAATTCTACTTACGGCATTTTCATCATCGTGGAGTTACCTTGCCACACCAAGTGGCAGAAGAACCTGGGAAAGGTGTCCAGCTAAAAATAGTAGGTGAATTATCACAGAAAAAGGACAAACGTGATACTGGGGTCCACTAGAAATCTCAGCAACCTACTTTTATTTGCTCATCGTATTTTTATTTTTACTCAAATAAGTTCCATAGCTCTCTGACAGGGATAAATGAGTTGGACATACAACTTAATGTGATCATTGTCAGATGTTTGTCAAAATACTTTGTCCTGAATTAATTTCTCTTAAAAATGGAATTACATGGCTAAATAATCTTTGAACTAGACAGTTCTGAAACACCATCAGTCTTCAACTATGTCTATTTTGATACTTCAACATAGGCTTAACTATTTTATCTGAGTCTCTAAATACGTATATATTTTTCAAAGCATTTGTATTATTTAAAATATGATCATCTTGATTTTTTTCTGAAAATAAAATGTGTTGTTAGCTCAGAAAATTCTACTTTTTATATCTCCTAAATTATCTATTCAATGAAATAATAATATTTTTAATTCACAAATATATATTGACCATTAACGTGTTCTAGCCACTTTCTGAAAATACGGAAGTACACATAAAACAGACTAGTCCTTGCCCACACAGAAATTACAGTCTAGCTTTAGGCACTGTGAGGGGAGTGCATGCAAGAGATGGCAGTGAGGATGAAGATTCTCTGAGAAAATTATACATATTGAACACAGGCCTGAAGTAATCAAGGAGATTGTTCAGATGGGTATTTGAAGGAAGATCCATCTGGGCCAAAGGAACAGGAACTGTCAGGGCTCTGAGCCAAGAATGGGTCTTCTGGGAATATTATTGGATCAGAGGATTGTGAGGACCATGATCCTGTAAAGTCTTTTAGTTTTGATTTTACTCTGAGACAGATGAGGAGCCATTGGATGTTTTTGAAGAGAGGAAGAAAGTATTTTGAAATAATCAGTCTATGTCAGACTGATTAGAAAAGTAGAAAAGCCATATAATGCAAGATAGGAGCTGCAAAACCCTGGAGACTTTTAGAAAAGAGAGAGGAAAAATAATACTAAGTACGCAGCAAGTGCAAGGAAAACCTGTCTTCTATCTGTAGGTGTTTGAAATCTGAATTTTGGGATAGAAAATAGCATCACTGGAGATGTTTACAGGGATCGCCATGTCCTTGAGGACAGCCAAGTGTCAATAGTAGTAGGAAAAGAGGTTGAGAAAGTCAATCAGGGATTAAAGTTTAGGATATCTTGCTGAGTCACTGCCCCACTGTTCCAGCACACTGTGTGGAATGTCTGGAGTTGTAGGAATGCTTGTGAAAGTGGCTCATAGTGAGAGAGGCACTGAGCTATACGGGATAAATGCCTGCATGGATAAGGGATAACTTGGGATCCTAGGGCTTCTTGGAATGTGGGGCACATCCAGTTAACCTATTAAAGAAGGATCTATTAGTCAAATTATGATGGCAAACCTAAAACTATGTGGTAGAGTGAATGGAGAGGCAGTGTCTTAGCAGTAAGAATCTCTAAGCTTGAAGAATCTCTTGGTTGCACTAGTAGTTTCAAGATTGTGGTGTTGGGCTGAGTGCAGTGGCTCATGCCTGTAATTCCAGCACTTAAGGAGGCCAAGATGGGTGAATTACTTGAGGCTAGGAGTTTGAGACCAGCCGGAAAACACAGTGAAACCTTGTCTCTACCGAAAATACAAAAATTACCTGGGTGTGGTGACATCCGCCTGTGGTCCCAGCTACTTGAGAGGCTGAGGCAGGAGGATTACCTGAGCCTAGGAGGAGGCTGAGGCTGCAGTGAGCTGAGAGCATACCACTGCACTCCAGTCTGGGAGACAGAGCAAGACCTTGTCTCAAAAAGGAAAAAAAAAAAAAAAAAGATTGTGATGTTGAGGCTGGCAGAGGTGCAGTGTCAATACGACATATACGGTGTTTCCTAAGGGCCACCAAATCCTCTATGACAGATTTTCCTTATAGTCTGTGTTAACCATAAGACAGTTATGGTGAGTGTGTTATTAACTAACACACCAAATTAGTCAACTGTAACTCATCGATAGGAAAAAAATATATTTTAGATTCATAAGTACAATTATACTTTAAATAATTTAAGAGGAAAGGCTGTAGAATTTAAAGAAAGTCTTCCATTACCATGCAAATTTGATTAATTATACCCAATTATGAGTACATTTAGCATTATGAGCCATAATAATTCACATTATTAATATTTAATATGACAGCTGCAAAGTTATCAAAGAAAATGCAGTTTTTTTGGTCTTTGGTTTATAAGCAAAAGGGGTCAAGGTTTAAATGAGCAGAATAAATTGATTTTAAGCTCCAGCTCTTCCAATAAAAGTGCAACCTAATTAAGTATAACAGCTACAGCTTCAGACAAATGTAAAACATTCAGTAGAAATTTTGACAAAAATGTATTTACCACAAATTGGATGTAGCTGTGATGTGTGAAGATAGAAAGAAATGTAATGAGCTGTTAACAGACATTTTTAACCAAGGAAATATGAATTGCATTTGACCACATTTTCCATCTGTTAAGATGAGTTATACAAGAACTGATAAGCAGATGAAGCACCGTGGTCTGGCAGGAAGTTAACTTAAATTATGTGCACCAGTGAGGAAAGCTACTCTTAAAATCCAGTGAACTGATTCAAAGATCATTTCTTTTCTTTTTGCATACTAAATACCAATGGTTTTCCAGAACATAAGCAAAAAAATGTTGCCCCAGACTGAGCCAGGCAATTGTTATTGGCATGCACACTACAGTGATTTTGGAAATCACAATAGAACAAAAGAAAGCAGCAGACATGAAACCTTTACATCTTTGTGGCTCATCCTGCATTTAGTGTATTAATAGTAAATTTGGTAAGCCCAGACTTTTATTCGGATTTAATTTAAGTGATAAACATGCTCCAAATGAGCAGTGGGAAAACCCTTTCAATGCCAATTTTAAGTGCACTGAGATTTTAACTTTGCTTTTAGAATGGAAATATATTAATATCTACTTAAATAGCTCTGTAAGTTATTTTCACTTTTTATTTTGATATAATTTCAGAAATAATTACAAAGTGTTTCTGTGTTCCTCTTACTCAAATCATCTAACATTAGCTGCTTATAAAACCATGGTACAGTGATCAAAACTTAAAAATATTAACATTGATAGAGTACTATTTAATTACTAAACTACAAACTACAGTAGGATTTCACCGTTTTTTCTACTCTGTTTTTTTTTCATTTCAGGATCCAATCCAGGGTTCCACATTACATTTAGTCATTGTTTCTCCTCCAATCTGTAACAGTTTCTGAGTATTTCCTCCTCTTTCATGACCTTTACACTTTGGAGTAATGTTAAGTATAAAGAGTACTAGTGGGTACTTTGTAGCTACCCCTTAGTTTGAGTTTGTATGATGTATTCTCATTATTAGATTGAGGTTATGTAATTTGGAGAAGAATACCACAGAGTTAGTGTGTACTTTCCAGCATACCATATCTAGTGGCACATGAAGCCAATACTTCATTATTACTGGGGATGTCAACCTGGGTCATTGGGATTGAGCTAATGTCTGCCAGATTTCTCTACTGTAAAATTACTATTTTCCCTTAGCAATTAATAAATATTTTAATTAATGGATATTCTGAAGCTTTGTCAACATCTATATCTGCTTAAAATTTTGAAGTAATAGAATAAAATATACATAAGAACCTATCGAAAATATAATTTCCAGAAAAGAATAAAAAAAGAGATAAAGTATACATTTTAAAATAATCTAATGGTTAGGATGACATAACCAAGAGTTTTGCACTCTACAGGATAATTTTTACTTTTTATCTCAGTGGATTCAATTTAAACAGTATTCAAAGTATATTAATTAGCATTTGACAATGGGTATCTCTTAGTTTGCAAACTATTTTCCATCAACAACTGTATTTTAAGCTTCTTTTGGAAAAAATGAGAAAATCTTATAATCCTGAGTTCATATTATGCTTTAAGTTTAATTGAGCAATAATTGATCTACAAAAATGCACATATTTAACATTTATATTTTGATGAGTTGGGACATATGCATCCTTGTGTGTTTTCATTTGTTTCTGTTTTGTGGAAAGAACACTTAAGTAGAGATCTATTCCCTTAAAATAATTTAAAGTGCACAATGCCACATTGCTAATTATAGCTACCATGTTGAACAGCAGATCTTATAACTTACTCATTTGTATAACTGAAACTTCATACCCATTGAACAATATTGATGGGTCCATATTTTAATAATACCATAATTTTCTGTAATTGAGTTCTGGATTTTATTCTACATTTTTCCACAATTATATTGCATCAACAAACCGGCTCATTTATTTGTTATCTTTTTCAAATCTCTAGGCATTTGTGTTTCTGGTCCTTGATGCTTGAGAATATGAGGGAGGGTAATATTAATCCAGTATTATAAACACCATTAAAGGAGCTCACTTGTTTTTTTGTGTGTTTTGTTTTGCTTTGCTTTGTAATTAAAAACTCCATGAAAAAGAAGGACACAAGCTATGTTGTAACTATGATATATCACAGTTACCTAGCTGGAACATCATACTAATTTCATTACATAAATTTCTGGCAAAATTCCATTTAAAATAGTTGGCTATTTATTTTTAAGCATTTTATCCAAAAGAGCTTTGAACAAAATTTAGCCACTGCTAATGTTTAAAATTCATGGGTAACTGACAACAGACAAAAGGTTGCATGAATTTACAAAAATTCTAACAGAAAACTGAGCAAGTTTGGGATGCAATTAAAATGGAAACAGCAGCTAACTAAAAATCAGAAGTCCCTCTGTCAGCCAATGCTAATCAACCTCTGCCTCCTACAAAATGCTGCCCTAAAGATCAAAAACACTTGATCGAAGGCCATTAATTGAAAAGAAATATAATGCTACAGAAGACAAGTTTAACTTCTTAATCTATTTAAAAATCAAAGTTATAATTAGTGACTCAAATGCCAAACATCCCAAGGATTATCTCCCTAAAGATGTTAAAGATGACACCATCCCAAAAACTTTGTAAAAATACACAAAGATATTTTGAGAATCATAAAACAAACTCTGTTTGATAATTATTTTTACATAATAATAACTATTATAAAATAGATACAGGAGAAAATGGAGAGATGATTTCAGACCAGAAAAGACTTACCGAAAACACATGTTTCAATATTATAATGACACTCCATCTATTTCTCATTGATGAAATGGAGATACTAACAGTGTTGTTTTGGGGATTGGATGAGTTAATATTTTAAAGCATTTTTAACAGTATAAGTAGTTGTATTAAAACTACACAATTCATGACTAAATTCAAATTTGTTCTGCATTTTTCTAGGCATTAAAGATATAATAGTGAATAAAGCAAAGTCAGACAGACGATGGATAAAGAAAGTAGGTGATGCATGAACACAGGCATTAATCAAAAAGCACTGAAGGTACAGTAAAGAACAGAGGACCTTTGGCATTGCACGTTGTTATTTGTCCAGGGCAGCGGGAAATGTTTAAACACGTAGTTCTTGAAAAGAGATTTGCCAGATGTGAGAGGGCCGTTCAAATATCTGCTTCGTGAGCTTTTCGGGCAGAGAAAGGGAAATTGGAGCAAGACTGAAGGACTGAAGAATAACAATGAGAGCTGCATGGCTGGAGAATAGCAAGATGAGCAAAATCCAAGAGAGATGAGGTTACAAATAGAGAAGATCATGTGAGGACTTTCATAGACTCTAGTTTACAATATGAGTTGACAGGAAGATCATATTCCCACTTTTATCACAAAATTATTATGCAAAACTGAGCAATATTAGTGAATTTCTCATGGGAAATTTGAGATTTAGTTCACTGTAGACAACAACATGACTATGCACTACTATTTAAAAAGTGGAAAAAATACCTGGAACCCGTCCCTCTAGCCTCAGGGACACCCAAAGATTGATTCTTGATTGTATTTTTCTTGCAATAATATAAAGATCCCTTACCATACCCAACAATTGCTCAATAACTATTGAATTAACAAGAATAGATGAATCGACTCAAAAATAATTTGAGGAAGTTTCTCAACAAGAACCAATAAATAATAAATGAGTTTCTATACATAATAGACTCATAAATATTTATTATCAGACACTTCCAAAACTACCCTTTCTCTGATCTTATTAGATCAGACTTTTGATTAAAAATTGAGCAATCAATATGCATTTAATAAACAGTGGTTCATTATATAGCATCCTAACTAACGACTACAGATGTAGAAAGTTGAGTAATGACCACCCAAAAAGGTCCTAATTCCTTGAAACTGTGGTAAATATGTTACCTTATGTGGCTAAAGGGATTTTTGCAGATAGTATCTAGTAAGTATTTTGAGATGGAGAGAATATCCTTGATTATTTTGATGACCCAATGCAATCACAAATGTCTTTATAAAGAAAGAAAGGAAGTTCAAAGTCAGAGACAAGGCCTGGAAGATACTACACAGCTGGCTGTGAATATGGAGGTTGGGGCCATGAAAAAAGGAATTGTAGGGGGCATCTGGGAGCTCAGAAAGAAAAAAGCTCTTCCCCTAGAGCCTGGAGAAGAAAGAGAGTCCTCCAGAAATTTCAGTTTTAGGATTTCTGACTTCCAAAGCTGTAAGATGAAAATGTTGTTTTAAGTGACATTTTTGGCAGTTTGTTATAGCAGCAATATAAATCTAATATAGCAGTTAAAATAAAAAAAATTAAAGGTTGGATTTTTTCCATTTTTAAAATATAATGGAAGAAATAAAAGTACTTATATGGAAAACTGAAAGCAAAACAAAACAAAAATATTAATCCAATTTCCTAATTTATAAATTATGAGGATTGGAATATTTATCTCTACCAACTATAACATTTTATTATTCTAATGTTTGCCTCTTATTTGATAATCCAAAGAAGGGTGACTATTCTGTCTTTTCTCATTTTTCTCCAACTTTCCAAATTTATCACACAATTATATTAACTGTATTATAATATTTTACTTTTAGTTATTCTTATATATCATCTTCTCATTAAATTTATGCTTTCAGTAAATATTTCTGAAACAAATCCAAGTGTTACAGTTCACCAGCAAATCAAAGTCATCATTCTCAAAACCAAACCTGTCTTCTGCTTAACTCATTAGTTTCATCTGGCTTCCTTAATTTTTCTTACTGTAACTTTCAGTCTCCTAGTTTTCAGAAATTATTTATTGTCAAGCATCTATTTCCTACAAATTATTTTTTCAAGTCAAATAATAAAAGGCTATATTTAATTAGAATTGCCATGTACTTATACTTTGTAACCAGCAGTAAATTAAACTGCCTGAGTGAATCTAAGGGAAAATCCTGATAGAGAAAGAAAGGTTGGCTCTTCAAGGTCAAGTTTCACAATAAGATACCAAAAATATTACTTAAACACGTCAGTTGTTTTAATCATTCTAACTTTTATCAGAAAATAATTGCCCACAAAATATTGGTGTAGATGGAGAATTTTTAGGCAGAAAAGTTATCTCTTAATACAATTAAGTTTTTAACAGAAAGAAAATAAATTATCTGTTCTTAATTAAAATGATCATTATCAACAAAACCCTGCATATTGAATATAGGATGACAAATAATAATCAGTTTGTTTATCTGATGAACAGTAAAGCCTCTAAAAGTAAGTAATTTTATGACCTTTCAAGCTCTTAACCTATTAAAATGATCCCTTCTTGCTTATTCTATTTCATCTAGTGTCTCCAAGATTTTTGATTATAGATTTTTTCTCAAAGCATATCCATGACATCATTCAAGAAACAATGTTCTTCAGACTGAAAACTTGGGAATAGGTAGATAACTGTGTTTTTCTACAATTACGTGTTTAACTTTGTTACACAGATATACACATGTATGTGCTTTACCCCCAGTCACTGCAAGGAAAATGCCTAAATTTTACTTCTTAATCCACAGCACCTAATATTGAGCCTGGTGTTCACTCAAAACCTCATTGAATGAATTACAGCTGGGATTTATATTCAAGAGATCCGGGGTTTCATTTTAGTGTATATCAATTTTTGGGGAATTCACTGATTTCTACATAATCTCACTATATAATGAAATGCAAGAAATGTAAGAGATGAATGAGACTTTGGCAAGTATTTCTTATAACACCTCCTTAATAGGTGTTTCACCCGACGCCCTGAGATTAAGTGGATTATCTTCATATCCTAAAGAGGACATGGAGGGAAAAGCTGAAAAGGAACTGTATTATGAAACTATGTTTCATAAACTTGGTGATATTACGTTCAACAATACATGATATAACTACTGCTGATTAACCTCGAAAATGTTCATTCACTTTCCAGAAACTGAAAGTAAATAAAAAATTATAAATAGAGAACACAATAATAAGCAATGAATCAAGATCTAGATTTTACTATATTTACACATTGAAGTACTATCAAGAAAATAATTAGATTTCACAAACTTTTAATATATTATTGGTAGCATTATAGAGAGTTAAATATTGCCACTTGGCTTTGCTCATTAATATTTGCTTTGTTTTGCTCACAAGCCATTAAATAAAAGAAATATAAACTAAAAAAATAAAACCACAATGACTTTTAAACAAGTAGTAAAATTTTACCCTTGTTTTATAAGAATAATAAGCAATTTTATATTTAGTTTCAGATCAGTGAAATTTATAAGCCTGATAAGAATATCTATTTAAAACATCTTCTGTCTACTTTTTCCTAGGAGACATAACGCATTATGAGTAAGATTAACTAGATGAGACAGAATCAAATAAATACAAAATGCAACAATGCAAAACTCGTTTTACTTTGATGAGACACATGGTGGGCACACTACTCAAAAGTAGAAAATTGACATTAATCTACAGATACCCAACGTTAATCAGGAAAACCTAGTTGTAGGAATTCGTATTTTGATACGACAAATTCGATCTCGGCTCACCGCAAGCTCCGCCCCCCGGGTTCCCGCCATTCTCCTGCCTCAGCCTCCGGAGTAGCTGGGACAACAGATGCCGCCACCTCGCCCGGCTAATTTTTTGTGTACTTAGTAGAGACGGGGTTTCACGGTGTTAGCCAGGATGGTCTCCATCTCCTGACCTTATGATGCGCCCGCCTCTGCCTCCCAAAGTACTGGGATTTACACGCGTGAGCCACCGCGCCCGGCCTGTTCTACTGTATTTTATGTTGTGCTTAGCCGGAGGCAAACTATTCATCTGGAAGAGTATATAACTTATATATGACATATTACTTAGTGAGAAATAAAAACGTATTGAAAGTACACATAGCAACACAGCTGGAGTTGATATAGTTCAGTGTTAGTGAAAAAGAAACAATCCTTATGCGTATGCGTATCTGTGATCTGATCCTTAAAAATAAATTTCGAAATTATATGATTCTATAAATAATAATACATATATGATTCACTGAAATTAAAGATGCAACACTTCTACAAAAATGAATAAAAACAAAAGATACATATTAAACAAATATATTAAGTTAATTATATATGTGTGAATAAGTTGTTAAATAAAAAGAGAAAGCAATGTTTCAGGGTCGATATAATGGGACAAAAATGTAGGAATGTGATTATTTCGACCACCTCCTACAGTTTTTTATAAAAATATTTTTCATTTATAAGCCAAGTGGTGTTGATTTATTTATTAAATTTATGTTTATTAAACTCCCAATGTGTGCTGTGTCTCATTCTACATGCTGGAAATACAACAGCAAATCACAGACAAAAATATCTTTATTGATAGAATATTAGTTACTGAGGACTTAATAAAACTACTAAATACTAAGTTATGATAAATACTTGAAATTTATATTGTATTTTTAAATATTGCTGAACCATTCAAATGGAAAATTTCAGTCTCTTGTTTATAAAATTATTTTTAAAGATCAGATCACAGTCATCATGAAAGTAAACATTTGGCCAACAGAGAATATTAGGGTAGACCTAGAATATAAGCCTTTGGAGACAGGCACTTAATAAATATTTTTTGAGTGATTGATTATTTTACCACTCAACTTTTAACTATAAATGCATAAATAATACACCATTAAAAAGGCCAAATTGGTGAAACTATGATAAACTCTGGAGATTTCAATTTACTAAGTGGTATTGTTAAAGCTCAAAAGGAAAATTCAATTTTAATTGCAGAATGTAGGAATTTAGCTTTATTTTAAAAATAAGTCCAAGTTACTCAAAAGCTAAAACCGATTCAAAGAAGACTATTTCACATTGAGAGTCCTGAGCTACTGAATTGCAAATTCATAAGGAAGACAGTGGCCATTTGTAATAGTAAAAGCAATTATGACATAAAATTAGGTATATCACAAGTACTTTTGCTTTCTACTTATATTTTTGTTCTTCAAAGTTTGTAGTAAATAAATATCTCAATAGATTATTTATAACATGATAATATGTAAAAGATAAAGTTCAGAAGTAGCTTTCTGCATTGCTATAAATATTTGCTGAGCTCGGAGTTATATATTGACTCAATAATTACAAGGTTAATATTTGTCATCATTTCAATGCATCTTAAAATTGACAAAATCATTGATCAATTCAATTACAATTCACAAGGAACAAGTTTCAATATCCTGTAAGACTGCGTTTCGACAAATCTCTTTAGACACACTACAGTTTAAGTAAACCAAACAATGACTATTGACCTAAGGCACAATTGATGAAAGATTATACAAGGAAAATGTTATTTTCTAAAAACTGCATTTTTCATTGTGATTTTTGTTTATGTGAATGGTGCAATTGTGTGTGTGTGTTTTAGTTATGAATTCAGTACTATGCTTTATTTTATTAATTGGCATTCCATCTTGCAAACAGATACTAATGCAAGGCCTTGGGTACAGGTAGTTATTTGGGGGGTAATACAAGAGGCAAGAATACAAAGGCGGGGATAGTGTCAGTAAAGCAGATAAAGCCTGTAAAGTATTCATCACTGAGTTAGCCAGCAGCATGGTTATGTCAAGTATTAAGCTAATCTCTCTCAAATCCAAGTCCACTATTGCATACTATAGTGGGACTCCACTATAACTGTGGACAAATCCACATTTCTGTTTTGTCAGTTTGCTTCTTGTTAGCCTCTGCCAGTAAGACTACTGAAGGGGCATTATAAGGCTGGATGGGGAAGATGGCACAAGAGGCTGTAGTTACACCCTGGAAGCCATTTTAATCTGTAACATCTGGTATCTGTAGTTATTCTATGACTTGCAGAACTAGCCTAACTAAACACCCTTCAGACACCAGTACCACCAGAATGTGTTTCCCTAGGATAAGGGGAATACTTTCTGTTCAGCAGATACAATTGGCTTGATTTCACAATGCTCTTCAAAATTTCAAGACAATCAAAGATGCTATGGACAATTCTGTCACAAGGAGCAGAAAAGATAAAAATACCCTTGCTGTACTTCCCACAGGAAGGCAAATGATTATTCTATTTTCTAAAGAAATTTGAAAGAATACATTTGCCACATCAACTTGTGTGTCCAGTGCCAGAAGCTGTGCTCATCTCAGTAGGAAAGACGTATCCAGCCCCATGATTGCAATTAGAGCAACCACTTGGTTAAGATTACAGCAGTTCGTGGACTTCTGCCAAAATCCATTTGGTAGTTGCAGGGGCCACATGAGTGATATAAAAGGAACAATCTATCTCTGAGAGTGTCACTATCAGCAATTCCACTCGGAATGAGGAATTGCTCTGATTTACCATCATGAGAGGGCAGTTTCTGGGACATCCAACTGGCCTGTTCTATGATGACAACTCCTCTCTACACGAGAAGAAATTAACTTAACAGCCCTGCCAGCTGCTAAGTATACTTATCCCAATTAATTACGCACTTGAGCACCAGAGCAATCATGAGTGTATCGCTGTGAGTCAGGCTCCAGCCAGTACTCCATTTATACATGGGCTCCCTAAGCTTCCACTCCAGCTTGATGGTCATGCTGGCATTTGGGGTCCCCTTCTATCTGTATCAGTTGCCCTCAAAAAAGCCTGGCCTTCCTTTTTCCCCATGTGTACAGCCAAGCGACAAATGTGCACACATAAATTTAGGTCACATTTGGAGGAATCTCTATTGTTTATATTTGTAATGGTATTTCGGTTTCCTTTTTCAAAAGGAACCAGCCAAGTCACAATCAATGATCCATGAATCTGACATCTGAGATAGTCTACAAACTAGGCAGGGAATCACAACTTTGACATAAGTGTTCTACGTAGCAGTACTTACTTTGTTCTACTTGTACAAGGTGAGGAGCATCCCATTCAGCTGCTTATCTACATCACCTCTAGGAACACCAAGGTCTGTTAGAGATCACTGTGGATCCCTGCAGGCCACACTCATTGCCACTCCAACCTTGTTGACAATGTCAGTAATGATGTCCACCATGCCTCTGACAGGTAAGTGCCACCACCTGGACTCTGCTCATTTAGCATTCTTTCATTTTCACCGACCTTAGCAAGTGCAGTTCTTTATCAGAATCTGCTACAGTGAAACCCTGGCCTACAGGGGACAGCCATTACTGGACTTCTCAAAGATTCTGGTGCCCCTTATCAGTACCCTACCTTGCAATTCCCATTTTGTAATATTATAACTAGTTTAACATGTCTTTCTCAGGATGTTAAATTTCGAGTCACAGGAGAGAGCCTCTGTCGCAATAAATTATTCTCTATTTAGCCTTCTAATGCACTCAGCCCCAACTCTTCCCAATGGCCTGGCCTAATACCTTCAACTGCCACTGGAATATCTGTAAGCTGAGTAATGCCATTATGTATGGGGAAAATTCTGAAAATCTATCAATAAATTGTTATTTTCTTTTGTATCAATGACAGTATTTCTTGGATGCAGCTATCCATAAACCTTACTCTAGTTATTGATCTGAAATAATCATGATGGCCAGGCAAGAATCCTGAGGAAAACAAGTGTTATCTTGCGAGGAATGTATTTTAGCCTCCAAGCAATGAGAACCCTCTTGGCCCTAACAGTGCAGAAGGATTTATTTTGGCTTTCCAAGGATTTTAAAGAGTACATCTGGATTCAAATTAATTCCCCCATCTGTTTCCATTCCGACACTGAGGTTTCTTCTCATTTCATATGAGGGCTCTAATTTTTGTGCAGAAGACTTTTGGAGACTGTACATTTATTCACCCTTGAGGTTCTTCTATCCTTGTACTTAAATCCTAGGCTTGATCTTCCTCACTGTTTACTCTCTATCTGCAAGAGCTGAGGGTCTCTACAAATAAGTTACATGAAGACCTTCTGGTTTTCACAGTGTCCACAGGGTTGATAGTTGTTGGCTTTAACCTGGTATTTTTGTTTTTCAAGGCTTCTAGGGCAGTTGATAAAGAACCGAGCTTCACAATGTTAATAACTACTATGACCTCCATGGCATTCAAGTGCTAGAGCAACCACACAAGCCACAGCTTCCTCTTCTACCTATATCTACTCCTGATTCAGCATAGGGAACGTCATCACATTTGTGTTGTTACAGCGCACCAGAGTTTACACCACCTTTGGTACCACGAGTCAATTGTCTTCTTTGTCTGGCAGGTTCTGAGCCATCCAGGTCCAGAATTCCACCCAATAAATGGCTTTCTTGGGCCACTTCTATTATAACAATCATATATTTGATTCACCCAGAAACAGAGTGTAAAACAAGGATTTAGTTTCAAGTCTAATATTTGGGAGGTAATTTCAGGAACTGGAGGAGACCATGGGGCAAGTGAAACACAGCAGGATGAAAAGATGCTAAAGCATGTTATTGATTTGCCACCACTGTGGGCAAATGGCACCCATTTAATACTTAGAGGGATCCTCTAAGTATTAATACAAGAGGCATCTTAACATTTTTACTCTGAAAGATTAGTGAGAAGTTTACCCATTAATACCCATTCCATTTAACTGATCATTGCCTCTGGGAGTCTTAATTCTCCCAGGTTTTCAGGTGGCTTCCTTGTGCTGACCAAAATGCTTTCTTTGACTTCAGGTAAAAAAAAAAAAAAAAAAAAAAAAAAAAAAAGCAGCAGAACTGGCATCAGACCCTGCTATTGTGGCACTGAAATCCAATGAGCAGAGGGAGATATGAAATTTGGTCCTAAACTAATAGATTATAAAAACGACAACTGAGCAAGATGATATATAAATGAAGAGCCTAGAAGACACTAAAGTTCATGTAAAAATATATTGCATGATGAAAACAAGATTTTACTTATATAGACAAAATATGTAACTTTCACAAAATAATTCTATAATTAGAAAATCATATATTTGTGAATTGATATTTAACTCTCTCACCACTTTGGAGAAAAGTAATAAAGTCACTGCAGTGGTTGTGATATATTAATGATATATTAATTTATTTGATTGTATAATTTTACATCACAACTTTGTCCTATACTTGTGTATAACAGTCACTGTCATTTTCACTTATCTCTAAAATAGAAACACTTTAGAACATACACAAACTCAATGACATTATTAATTAACATTATAAATAAAATAATTCTAAGATATTATTTTTCCTGAATATTATTATGTATAAAATTGATTGAATGCAGTTTTTTACAATGCTAAGTAATTTTAATGAGGCATAACATTCCTGAACAAAATGTTGGTGCCTCATTTGTTTTTTACAAATATAACAGGTAAAATTATATCTGACTATTTTAAAGTAATGAACCTACAAGTTACAATATGAATGAGAGGAAGGATAAATAAAAAAATCATCACGAGAAAGATTAGGAAATGTGCCCAAGGTTAAGAGCCTTGGAAGTAGTTCTAATATTTGAAACCATTTCTGACTCTCGAGAAAATTGACTTGTATGCCTGTGAAAGAAAAATACAATCAGAAAGAGCACAGCAGGAAACAGATAAATCTTTTAGAAAAAAAAAAATACATAGTCAATATTTAGTAAGACTTTATCTGAAGTTCACAAGAGAAAAGAGTGTGAGGATTGAGGATTAAGACATATTCATAGGGCAAAAACACCAAGGAAAATAATATTGACAGACCACTACTGATGGATTTCAAATCTTAGTAAAAGAAAAAGAAAAAAGAAGGGGTCAAAATGTAACAATAGGAAAAAGCAGAACTGTTATATAGACTGTATTATGTCACAGATTATAAGGTAAAACCAGTATAGGCTTCTAATAATAGAAAAAATATATATAATGTGTGCATATATATATATGCACACACACAAATATACATGTGTGTATATATACACACACACACATATATGGAATTTGTATTTTACCTATGACTGAACAAAGCCACAAATAGATAAAATGCAGTTGCTATGAATTTCAGCCTAAAGAATGTATTTACTCAGCGACAAATTATAGGAAGGTTTAACTTATCAAAATATAGATCAAGAGCTAACATAATAAACAGAGGCAGGACCTACACACTTAAAAATCTTCAGAAAAGAGTTGAGTGAAGAAAGAGATTTGTTTTTTTAGAAGAGAAAGTTCCAATATTGTTAAAATAACAATTCTTCTTTAACCCAAATTCAATGTACTTCCAATGTAATTTTATTTAAATTTGAAAGAATGTCTCTAAAGTTTCCCTCTTAAAAAATATTAGGGTAGATGCAAAATATTTTGAAAACAATTGAGTAATAAGACTTGTTCCACCATCAAAATAATGAATTATAAAAATAACTACCATGCTAGTAGTTTAATGAGGAGCTTTGACATAAATTCCAGTTTTTATAAAATTATGTCACATAATGAACACAGATTTTGCAATTAGACAAAATATATTCTATTCAGAATATGATGCTGAGACACTTATATTTTTGGTACAAAAAATGTATGTACTTGTTTTGGTTGTGATTTTGGGGAAATGCTCATTTCTGGCTCAGAGTCTGTAGACAAATATTTTTCCTTTGCTTACCAGATTATTTAATAAATTTATTAAAGTCTGTAATGTTCTGTTATCAGTAAGGTGATGCAACTTTACTAAAGTAAAACAGTCTAGCTTTATTTCGAAATGTCAAGTTGAATTTAAGAGTGTAATTGATTTTTCATGACATAAATTTAAATAATTATCTGCTACTAGTTTCTTCAACCACCATCTTATAACTGTCTGAATGCTGTTGATATTTTGATATCTGTAGTCAGCCTAAATTTTTAAAATAGTCTAGCTTTGTTACTTGGGCACACTAAGATATATCCTATGTAGTGTAAAATTTGTAACATTTAGTTTCCACTGGGCTAGGACACACTTGGACAGAAGTAAAAAGAGCTCACTCTTAGTTCTGCACATGGAAGCAAGAGATTAGGCTTTAAAGAGGCTGAAATATCTGGTATACTGCTTTAGACTCTGTGTGGTTCACCTACAATAAGCTACAAAGTAACCAAAGTCTATGGAGAATTTGATAGCAACTCAGAGATGTAAACAGCTTAAAAATTGTCAGTAACATACATAAAGCAAGAAAAACTTGGATAAAATAAAAATCAGTGACTTTTCTTGGATTCACCAGAGAACTAAGTTTGCAGGGCAAACCACCACTGGGGATCTGGAAAGACAATTTCTGAAAGATAGAATGAAGATATTCTTAACTAGAGCAGAAGCCAACGAATATATGAATTAATTGGTAATAACATTTAAATAGTAATTTTGACAAACTGTTGAAGGCTGAGTATAAACTAGTAGGAAAGACGCAGACTCTGTGAATAGAGAAATTGGGAAGTTCAATTTCAAGGGAGAACACCAAACACAAGAAGACTAAAGAAATTTGGTCTGGCATCTAGAACTACAAAAATCATGAAACAAAACACAACTCCTAGTCAGATTAAAATAAATCCTCACATTAGAGACCTATTTACTCAGAATATTACCCAATATGACACATACAGAACAACACAACCAAACATACAAGGCATACCACATGCAAGAAAAAGCAGTCTAGAGAGACAAAGCAAATATCAAAACCAGACGGTGATATGGCACAGACATTGGGATTATCAGTGAATTTTAAGTAATTACAAATAATATGTTAAAGTTGCTAATGGAAAAAAAAATCGATAAGCCATAAGAACAAACGAGTGAGGTAAGCAAGGAAATGGAAACTCTAAAGTCAAATCAAAAGGAAATGCTAAATTAAACATAACGGCATAGATGAATGGGACAGCACTGTCAATCAACTTAATCTAATGATCATTTGTAGGATAGTATATTCAATATCAGCAACATGTAGATTCTGCTCAAACTTGTATAAAACATTCATCAGGATAGATCCCATTATTAGCATAAAACATCTTAACAAACACAAAATAACAAAAATTATTAAAAGTAAGTTTTCAGAAAACAATGGAAATGAAATGGACATTAAAAACATAAATACAGCTAGATAATACCAAAATATTTGAAAGTTAACAACATACTTCTAAATAACACATGGATCAAAGATGTTTCATTTTTTAAATGATGAAATGAATGAAAATAAAAAATAAAAATAAAAATTGTGAGATCCAGTGAAAGGGGTACAGGAAAATTTATAGAATTAAATGTATAGAATACAAACAAAGAAGAGCTAAAATCAATAATCTAAGCTTCAATCTTATGAAGAAAAGTACTTGACTATTTCCCACAAAATAGAGATGACACAAATTACCAGAATCAGCAATGAAAGAGGATCATTTTCTTAGTCCATTTTGATACTGCTATGAAGAAATGCCCGAGACTGGGTAATTTATAAAGAAGAAGAGGTTTAATGGACTGATGGTTCCACATGGTTGGAGAGGTCTCACAACCGTGGCAGAAATTGAAGGAGGAACAAAGGCACGTCTTACATGGTGGTAGGCAAGAGTGTGTGTGCAGGGGAAGGGCCCTTTATAAAAACCATCAGATCTCATGAGACTTATTCACTATCACAAGAACAGCATGGGAAAAATCCACCCTCATGATTCAATTACTTCCCACTTGGTCACTCTCATGACACATGGGATAATGAAAGCTACAATTCAAGATGATATTTGGGTGGGGACACAGCCAAACCATATCAATAATCTCTACTGATCTCAAGGACATTAAAAGGATAACAAGAAAATACTACTAACAACACACGTCAATAATTTAAATAATTTGGATGAAATAGATTACTTTCTTGAAAGGAAAATGTAGAACTACCAAAACTCACACAAGAGAAATAGATAACTTGAGTAACTATATATTTGTATATTAAAAAATTGAAATAATACTGCCTTTCCAAAAAGAGTATTACCAAATCCAGATTATTTTACTTATAAATTATTCAAAATAGTTCAGTAAGAAATTGTTCCAAGTATTAAATTCTACCAGTAAACAGACGCAGAACAAACATTTTCTAACTAAATTTTTGAAACTAGAGTTACCCTACAATCAAAACCAAATAAATACAATAAAAGAAAACTACAGACTGATACCTCTCATAAACATAAGTGCAAAAGTCCTTACAAAATATTTATAAAAGTGAATCCAACAATGTATAAAAACATTGTGCACCACAAACAAGTGAAATTTATATTCTAGGTATGCAAGAATAGTTCCACATTTGAAAAATTAATCAATGTAATCAGTTATATCAACAGACTAAAGAAGGAAAATAAGATGATCATATTAATTAGTACAGTAAAAGAATAAAACAATCCAAAACTAATTAATGATAAAAAATCCCAACAACTTGAAGTAGAAGGAAACATTTTCAATTTGCAAACAAATAAAATAAAATGAGGAAAGCACCATTTATAAAATAATAATAAAAAAAAACTAAACAACTACAACTTACCTTATACTTATTGTTGAGAAATTGGAGGGGTTTTCACTAAAATTGAGTGTTAGGCAAGAAAGAAATAATATTACCTTTGTTTGCAGATGACACGCTGGTCCATGTAGAAAATCCCAAATAAATGACAGGAACTCCTGGAAAAGAAAATAAACAGGTATATGAAGGTTGGAAAATATAAGGTTAATATACAATAGTCAATAGTCGAAGTGAAGTCTATTATCCCACTCAGGAATCTAAGCTACACTTAAGACTTGCTGGAGAGAAAACGTATGTGATATAGAATTTATAGGTTAACTTGAAAATCCTCTGTGCCTTCTTTCTTATTGCTCTTACCTTGAATTTTCCAAGAAGGAAAGGCCTCCCATAATACATTTTAGACAAGCCATCAAAAAAATAGCTTGAGACTATAACTCTGAGAATATAAAAAAGGGAAGATATTTAACACTCCTAAATAAAAGAGAAGACAAATCTTTATAACAGGACAAACCAGTGTCCATGTTTCAATGGAAATAACTTGTTACTGTAAATCTATAACATATTCCTTCTTATCTGCAAAACAACTACCATTTTCAGGGCAATAAATGTATATAGCTCGAATTGTAGAAAAAATACAGAAATTAACAAACTATGTATTTAAGTACCATTGCAATGACAAAAAAGCAAATATATAGAGATAAACCTAATAAAATATGTGAAATATTTCAAAGCTGAATACTAGTAAACATTGATAAGAGAAATAACAGTTTATAAATAAATATTCATGGATTGGAAAATACATTACTGTTCAGGTGTTGATTCTACCCAAAGTACTCTACAGATTCAATGTATTTCCAAAGTCCCCACAGGTTTTCTTTGTAGAAGTTGACTTTCTGATGTCAAAATTATAAAGTGCAGTAAATAAATATAAAGACTAAAACAAGCTTGGAACACAAGATTAAAACTGCAGAACTTAAACTGCCTCCTGATATCAAGATTTGTATAAAGCCAGGCTAACTAAGACAGTATGGTGGCGCCAAGAGGATGGGCAGGTTGACCCAATTTAAGAGAAGAGAGAGTCCAGAAATAAACTTACACAGGTAAAGTTAATTTATTTTGACAAAGATGCCAAGACAATTCAATGGATAAAGTCTAGAATAATAATTAAATGGTGCTGGAATAATTGAAAATTCACATGTAAAAAATAAAACAAATTATATTCACACCATAAACACAAACATTCAATGGATTATAGATCTAAATGCAAAACCTGATAACTACAAATCTTTCAGGAAAACATATTTTACCTTTAATGTAGGCAGAGTTAAAACTACTTTTTTTGTTGTTCAAAATATTTAACAAAATAAAAAGACTAAAGTACTTCAGGAAAATACTTGCAAATCACATATGTGATAAAGAGTTGGTCTACAGTATGGAAAGTACCCTCGTAACTCAATAATAAGACAAGAGAAAATACAGTTTAAAGTGGGCAAAAGATCTCAACAAACATTTCACCAAAGAAGAGATACAGATAATAACTATTAACATTGTCATTAAGCAAATGAAACTTAAATGACAAGATGCCACTACAAACCTAAAAGAAGGATTAAAATGTAAAGAAATTACCAGAAAAAAAGTCAAAACACCAGAAAATGACAATGTCAGCTTCTGAATATGTAGACAAACAGGAACTCTCCTGCCTTGTTGGTTGAAATGCAAAATGTACAGCCTTTTTGGAAAATAACCTGGCAGTTAATCATAAAGTTAATCATACATTTAATATACAATCAAATAATCCCACTTGAAAGTATTTACCCAAATGGAATGATAACCCATATTCATACAAAAACTGGACACAAATGTTTACAGACACTTTATTCATACCAAATACCAAAAATAATAAAATGTCCTTCAACTTGGGAATTGATAAAAAAAAATTGATACCTTCTCCAGTGGAATACTACTCAACAGTAAAAAGAAACAGACCACAAAGATACACAAAATGCTGATGAATCTCAAGTGCATTCTAAAAAGCCAGACACAAAAGCAAAATCATTAGAAGAAATGTCAGATCAGCAATTACCAGTGACTGAGGTTGGGATGACCATTTAGTCTTGAAAAGGGGCATGAGGGAACTCTTTGGCGGGAGGGGAGGATCAAATATTCTGAATGTCAATTATGGTGGTTATATGACTGTACTTTTTGCTCAAAATTTGTAGAATCATACACTGAAAAAAGATAAATTTTCCTGTATATACATTTTATCTCAGCCATACTGACTTTTGAAAGGCTCATTGACTAGTTTAAAGCGTGCATGAAGGGGTCCTCTTTATTAGGACTGAAGCATCTAAGCACAGTCACTTTTGCCGGTGTTACTGCATTTGCTGCTCTCCTTGGCAGAAATGTATTCTCTACTCATCAGATGACATCAACTCAGTTTTGCTTGGTAAACTACTGTAGACATTTGAGATGCTGCCTGTTCTCCTGTGTCCCATTTGCTACAATATTTAATTTCTGCTTGGGGCAGGAGTATGGCATTGAATGTGGTCTTCATATCCAAATAGAATGCAAGCCTTTATTTCAGTAATAGGAAATGAGTGTGTGATAGTTAATTTTAAGTGTCAACTTGACTAGATTAAGAAATACCTAGAGAACAGGTAGAGCTTTGTTTGGAAGTGTGTTTTTGAGAGTATTTCCTGAGGAGATTGATGTGTGAGTGTGAGTGGACTAAGTACAGAAAGTTCACCCTCAATGTGAGTTTTCACCATTCAATAGGCTGGAGTCTCTGATAAAACACAGAATAGTGGAAAGGTGAATTGGTCTCTCTCTTGGAGCTAAGATACACTCTTCTCCTGCCCTTGGAGATCAGAACTGTACAGTCTCTGACCTTTGGACTCCAGGACTTCCACCAGCACCCTCAACATTCCCACCGGGTTCTCAGGACTTTATAGTTGTACTGAGCCATGCCACTGGCATCCTAGGGTCTCCAGCTTGCAGATAGCCTGCCATGGGACTTAACCTTTGTAATAATGTGAGCCAATTCTGCCAATAAATCTCCTTTCATCTCTATCTGTCTATCTATCTATCTATCTATCTATCTATCTATCTATCTATCTATCATCTATCTATCATCTATCTGTTTTCTAAATATCATCTATCTGTTATCTATCTATCATCTATCTGTTTTCTAAATATCATATATCTGTTATCTATCTATCTATCTATCTATCTATCTATCTATCTATCTATCTATCTATCGAATCTACCTACCTACCTACCCTATTAGTCTGTCTCTCTGGAGAAACCTAATACAGACTGAAACTTTCAAAAAAGTGTTTAGTTTGCATTTCAAGTAAGGTCTCAACAGTCTAAGAATCAGTTTGTTGGGGGGGGCTAAAAGGAACTGGGGCTTTCCTAGTACCTAGAGGTGCTCCTCAGGCTCCCTGCTGACTCTGGAGCGGGAAAACTTCCCCATTCATGTGGAAGGCCCTACTTCCTTCAATCCTAACTTTAGAAAGAGAAACTTTGTCCTTGTGTCATGTGTTGACAGCTTGAAAAAACATACACTAATACATTAAAAATGTATTCAAGGGATGATATTTTATGTTATTTTATTTTAGCTTATTTGTATTTTCTGTTTTCCCCTATAGTGAACATATATTGCATTTGTAGTAACAAAAAAAAATGAAACAGAGAAAGAATAATTTAGGATATATATTGTTCAAGTTTTCATGATGATCTAAACACATAATGCTTTGCTTTGTTCTTTACTGGTAATGTTTAAAATTGATATAAAACAATAAAATGTAGATTCAGGTAATTAAATAATATTTAGTATGTAAATAGGTTTATATTTTAATGAACAGAAGCTATACCCCCATTCAAAGAGGCAGAATGAAAAATAATGCAGATGCCTTTGCTGTATACCAATACTTTATTTTTGTTTTAAAGCTATAAACACACCAACTCATACAAAGAACACACCAATGAAAGCTCAATCAGTACTGATGCAACATACTAAAAGCCACATAGTGAATTGGCTGCTTTTTACTAGACCTCAAAAAGCATTGTTCGAACCCCAGCAGAACATTCACTGTTAGTGTTCTTAAGTGTTGTTCTCTTAATAACTGAGAAGTTGTGTTCTTCCGTAAGTCCACTTCATTAGTATTGGCACATTTTTATTGCTTTCTAAACACTGATTAGAAACTGCAGCTCCTACTTGTGCGACATCATTAGCCTTAACAAATTATAAAGACTGCTTGAAATCCTGAAATCCACTGAAACCTTTAGGAAGAGTGGGTAAAGGGAAGCCTTAAACCACCATAAACATGCATGTTGTGTTTGTTAATACTCCCCCAATAGGAACAACGAAGTACAAAGCTAATGCCAGTCTTCAGGCTCCTGTTTCAGCTTAGAAAGGGATGAGCAATTATAACAACAACAACAACAATTAGTCTTTATTAATGCTACTATTATTGATTCTTAACTTGCAGGTTAAAGAGCCACGAATATCCCAGTATATTTTTTACCAAATTATGAGCAGCTTATGATAACGAGGGGCAAGACACCACTTCCACCCACCAATGGGCCACTCTGGATAGAAAAGGAAGGCTGCTTGTATGGCTTTACCTTCTTTTCTTTTTTTTTTTTGTTTTGTTTTTTGAGACAGAGTTTCACTCTTGTTGCCCAGGCTGGAGTGCAATGGCGCAATCTCAGCTCATTGCAACCTCCACCTCCTGGGATCAAGCGATTCTTCTGCCTCAGCCTCTCAAGTAGCTGAGATTACAGTCATGTGCCACCATGCCTGGACAATTTTTTGTATTTTTAGTAGAGACAGGGTTTGTCCGTGTTGGTCAGGCTGGTCTCGAACTCCCGACCTCATGATCCACCCATCTCGGCCTCCTAAAGTGCTAGGATTATGGGCGTGAGCCACCGCACCCAGTTGCTTATGCTTTTATTTTCTTAAAAAAAAAAAAAAAAAAAATTTCATTTCTGTCATCTATGACTCATATCATCTCTATTAAATAGCTATTATAACCATTTCATATCAAAGGCATTCATTCACTCATGTAAGCATTTCGAGGGCAGGAATTCTTGTCTATTTGTTGCTCTGTTTTATCTTGAAACTCTAGAGCTGTCTATGGAACATGGTTGGTACTCAATAAATGTTTGCTGAGTGAGGGAACTCGCCTGCCAAGTATCTATGTGATTTACCCAAGATCTCACAGTTCTCAGATCTCACGTGGCAAGAAGCCAAACCAGTTATTTTTAAATTTAAATTTTGAATCCTTTCTATTATAAAATAAAGCATTACATTCATAAAGAGAATAATTCATATGGAGACTAATTATATACCCCCGGATTTGAGAGGAATACCATTTCCAAATTCAGAAAAAAAAAAAAAAAACAGAAAATATTTAAAAATATATGGGCTTATATGACAACATTCTTTCACAGGACACTATAAACAGTGTTAAAATTTATATGGATTGGAAACTATTGTTTATTACATAAAAGATGAGCAAAAGGCTCATCGCTGTGATTTGTACAAACCTTAGGTAGTAGAAAGGAATAATGTCAACAATTTGATTAAAAAATTAATAGAAGATGCAAATAGGAATCCACCAAAAAGTAAGTTGCCATAACCTATAAACATATGAAATAATTATTCATGTTATGAATTTTTTAAATGAAAATTTAAGCCACAATGAAATATCAATTTTATATTCAAGATGAGCATAGTAACAACCACAAATAAACAAATAATGGAATCTACTGTTAAAGATGATTTAGATACAAAATTGAGAGTAAACGAATTGCTTATATAATCTTGAATTATCTATTATCATTTTAAAAATTATAAATTACTTTTGCTTCTGTCTTCCATTATTGATTTTCTATTATACAGAAAAAAATATTAAAATAAATTTGTTTAAGAACATTAAGACCAAGATAGAATTTCTATCATTTATTTTAAAATTATGACATTTAAACTGCTATTACATAAAACTGCTGATAGTTTCACATTAAAAATTTTTAATTATTAAAATAATGTAAGCTGTTCCAACTGTAGTGTACTTAAATTTTTACTTGTATGACATTGGACAAATTAAGGAGCAATATCAAGTATTTAACTTTAGTTACTCCAGTTGTTGAAGGGACATGTTAAATAAGTGAAAATAAAGAACCTTTTCATATATACTTTGATGGTTTTGATAAGTATGTATAATACACATAATTTAAATTCGCTATCCTTTTATTTCTTCCTATTATCCAGACATTTCATGCACTCTGTTTATTCTTTTAACTTTATTCAATCAAGAATTATTATTCAAATATTTCAGAGTGGAAAATGTTAATTACGTTATCTTAAAGATATTAAATAATGTTTTTCAAGACCACAAAAAAAGAAAGAGTATATAATCACATCCAATTCTATCTCCTACAAAGTTAATTTTAACAACTATAGCCTATTGTGGTATTAAAATGTACTAGCAATCAGTTCTGGGTAATGTCGCCCAGCTGTGGTAAGAGTTTCCAGTTCTGGTTAAGGAATTCAGGTTTCAGTTAAGATGAAGTAAATACCCTCCACTCAATCCTTTCCACCGATTACAAGTAAAAACCCTGGAGAGAATGCATAAGGCAACTCTCTGAATTCATTGATAAGTAAATAATAGCTGATCGATTTGTCAGGTAAATCAAAATTCGAATATGACAGGTAAGCCTCTTTTATCTTTATTTATTTATTTTTTTTACTTCTCATCTCTTCCAAATTAGACTCAGCATAACCCAAATCTGAAAAACTTGATTTTTTATGTGGATAGACCAAAATACTTGAACAGCCAAATAATTTTTTAATTGATACACAATTACTGTATATATTTATAGGGTACGTGTGTTAATCAGAGCACTCATATTAGCTAATTTCAACTTTTACTATAAAGTTACAGTAATCATAACATCATAGTATTGATGAAGGAATAGATATACAGATCAATGAAGATCAATGTAAATAAATAAAACATCCAAAAATGGATCCACCTAAACATGGCCAACTGACATTTGAAAAATGTGTAAAGAAGATTCAATGGCCTAAAATATTTCTTTTTTCAGTAAATAGTACTGGAAATAATGGACATCAGACGAAAAACAATGAACCTGGAGTTATTTCTCACACTTTATACACAAAGTTAACTCAAGTAGGTAATAGACTTAAATACAAAATGTAAAACTATAAAATACAAAAATAAATAGGAGATGATCTTCACGATGTTGCCTTAGGAAAATAATTCTTCAGTATGTCATAAACATGGTCTATAAAATAAATAAATCTATAACTTTTACTTAGGCACATTTAAAAAGTTTGTGTTGTGTCAGACATTGTAATATAATAAAAAGTCAAGCTATACTTGGAATAAAATATGTGCAAATCATAGAGATTTTAAAGAACTTGTGTCTTTAAAATTTTTATGATTTTCTAATCATAAAAATGAGAGAACACATGATTCAATCTAAAAAAGAACTGGTGAAGGTTTTCTTTTAAGACATTTTACACTCCCACCAACAGTGTAAAAGTGTTCCTATTTCTCAACATCCTCTCCAGCACCTGTCGTTTCCTGACATTTTAATGATCGCCATTCTAACTGGTGTGAGATGGTATCTCATTGTGGTTTTGATTTGCATTTCTCGGATGGCCAGTGATGATGAACATTTTTTCTAGTTCAACCATTGTGGAAGACAGTGTGGCGATTCCTCAAGGAACTAGAAATACCATTTGATCCAGTGATACCCTTTACTGGATATATACCCAAAGGATTATAAATCATGCTACTATAAAGACACATGCACACGTATGTTTATTGCACCACTATTCACAATAGCAAAGACTTGGAATCAACCCAAATGCCCATCAATGACAGACTGGATTAAGAAAATGTGGCACATATACACCATGGAATACTATGCAGCCATAAAAAAGGATGAGTTCATGTCCTTTGTAGAGACATGGATGAAGCTGGAAACCATCATTTTGAGCAAACTATCACAAGGACAGAAAACCAAACAACTCATGTTCTCACTCATAGGTGGAAATTGAACAATGAGAACACTTGGACACAGGAAGGGGAACATCACACACTGAGGCCTGTTGTGGGGTGGGGGGAGAGGGGAGGGACAGCATAAGGAGAGAGACCTAATGTAAATGACAAGTTAATGGCTGCAGCACACCAACATGACACATGTATACATATGTAACAAACCTGCATGTTGTGCACACTTACGCTAGAACTTAAAGTATAATAATTTTTTAAAAAGCACAGAGCTAATTAAAATTCCCAGGTGATCCTTAGGTCTCATATGTGTTTCAGCTTATTCTCCTTCCAAATCTTTTGCAGAGATACAAAAATAAAACAGAAGGGATTGACTTATATATCACCATGACCTTTCTGTCTACATACTGATGAAGATAATGAGCAGTGAAACAGAAAGCGTAGGCAGAAGAAGGGAAAAGAAAGGCTCAAGATGATCTGGTAGCATGTTAGGCTTAGCATAATCATAACATTGACTGCATTTGAATAATCTCTTTCCAAATTAAATGAGGATTAAGTGTCCAAAATTTTGGAAAAAACTAAACATCCCCATCCAGCCCCAAAATATGTAATCCCTACCATTCCAAAACTGCCTGATTATCTTACACTAAGTTATACCATTAGCAATGAAGTTTCCATTGCCTTTGGGCAAGAAGTCAGAGAAGATTAGAGAATGTGGTCTGGTAGTTACACACAATGCAGCTAAGACTTTGCCTCTTGAGTACACAGTAGGAAAGAGTACTGCAACAGACTGTTTTCTCTAAACTGGCTTATATTCAGATAACACCAAATCATATAAACAGGAAAAGAAATGTACTAGACATGTATGGGAAATGTACTAGACATTCCCCATCAAAAGTAAATGTAAAATCTGGGTTTGTTGTAAATCAGAAACAGGGATTCTGAAATAAAGAGAAGGATAGAAAATAAAGGAAAAAAAAAAAAACACATTTCGTATAACCAAGATAAATCAATGACAAATCAGCACATGAAAATATGCTAAATGTAATTTGTCATTAGGGAAATAATACTAAAATTAAAAAATGTCATGAGACATCTATTGGAAGGTTTAAAATATCTTGAAAATACATGTACTGGCAGTGTGCTTAGTTCTGCAGTTTATTAGGAATGTATTTTTAGTTAGGGTATAAGTTACTGGTCCAAGAAATATTTGGGAAAGTGATCCATCATCAATATCGAAATTATCACACTTTCCTCACTGCACTGCAGTGTCAACTTTGTCATAAATAATCTAATGGAATATGTGTGCTTCTGGACTCTTACTGTGTATTCATCTCCTAGTCTGCTTTCCTGCCAAATCTGCCCAATAGATATTAATATTGATAGAGTCCAAGAGCATAGTATAAATGTTTCCATTTTATTCTAGCAAATTGCCATGGCTACTGTTGAATGTAAGTTTTTCCTTACTTATTTAGAATTTTTTTTTTTTAACTGTGATCTTATCTCCCAAAGAACTCCTAGGATTTTGACTGAGATTGTTTGGACCTATAGATTAACTTGGGGGATAATCTATTATAACTAATATATAACTATTAGTTACATCTTTAAAATATTTAGTCTGTCAACCTTTGAATATATATTTTCTTCCATTAAGTTAGATCTCCTTTAATATCTTTCACAAATGTTGTGTGATTTTTTAACATAGAGGTTTTGTACATCTTTTGTTAAATTCATGCCCAAGTCTTTGATATTAATGAATTCTATTTGTGAGATACTGGTTTTTAAAAATCTGTTTCCCATTAGCATATAGAAATACACTTAAATTTTGTATATTGACCTCGTCCTTAGAAAAATGGCTGAATTTATTATTTATAAAACTTTGTCCGTAGTTACTTTTGAGTTTTCTACATAGGCAATGATGACATCCATGAGTAATGAAAGTTTTGATACTCTTCCAGTTGTTATTATCCCTTCATTTCTTTCCATGCCTTATACTGGCCAGAATCTCTGGTCTAATGACAAATGGAAAAGGTACAGTAAGAACCTTTAATTCTATAACTATTTAATGAAATAATTTCACTTTTAAGTATCTATAAAGTGGAGTCAAAATTTCTCAAAAGAAGGGGAAAAGCTAAACAGTGATGAAATTTAAGTTCTTAAACACTCAAAATTTATTTATTTTAGCCTATTACATTTTTTACTTACCTAAAATATAATCATGCATACATATTATAATAATGGTAGCTAATGTAAAACTGTGTTTATTATTAAAATGTTAGATAAATATGGATCACTTTTAAGAAAGAACATTAATTTAAAGAAATAAAATATGTTTGTTCCTTCTCAAGTTGACTATGCTCAGTTTATTGTTTTTAGCAGCTGCATTCTAGCTATTAGCAAGCAAAATTGAGTTTAGTGACAGCGCAAATCCAGAATGTCGTTTACATACAACAGAAGTGAGATATTCCGAAACTTAAATCCCAAAGTGTGCAGAAATGAAAAAGAAAGCTTGATGAATAATTCCACTCTATTTAAGAATGATTCAACATCTACAAACAGAAAAAAAAATCGATCGCTCTGTCTCCAAATTATGTCACTGGTGAAGAATAAACCTAATTCTCAGAGCATGATATAGAGAAGAAAAATTTCATTGTTTAGAGAACGTATCAGCTACTTTGACTTCCAGAGAATTAAAACAAAGACCACACACTGATATGCAGCTCTCACGCAATTTCAGATCATAATTTATTTCTACATAGTCAAACTCAGAAATGTCCCCGTCCCCACAGCTGATAATTGACTTCATCTTTATAAGCACTTTATGTATGTAAATTATATACTGTGTATATAAACTACAGACACAAAATATCTGCACTTATTTGCATCTATCATTTATTTCAGAGCCCACAAATAAGTGATAGATATTTTGTGGATATATGCACTGGACATATGTCCACAAACTATTTTGTAAGTATACTATAGAGGCTTCAGAATGCCAGTATGCAGATGTTTTCCTAATGTATTTCACAATTATTAAATTTTAATTTGATGAAGAGTTATATACAAGTGAAAGAATAGAATTGTGACATGGAAATCAGTTCCTCACAAAAATGGAATCTGATCGCTGGTGTTAAATTCTGAAGTATAATCTGACGATTAAACTCAAAACAATATTGTAACATTTGTCATTTTAGCATTTAATAGATTCCTTTTTCCCTACTATATTTGGTTTCTACTCCTGCCGTAACAACCGAAGATTATGTGACTTAAACAGCCCGAATAGTCATAAGTGCTATTTGGGTCTCACCACGTTATTATAATCAAGGTGTTGCCAGGGCTGCATGCTTTTTCAAAAAAAATTAATTTTTGTGGATACATAATAGGTGTATATATTTATGGGGTACATGAGATGTTTTGAAACAGGCATGCATTGTGAAATTATCACATCATGGAAAATGGGGTATCCACTCCCTCAAGCATTTATCCTTTGTTTTACGAACAATCCCATTACGCTCTTTTAGTTATTTTAAAATGTACAATTAAATTAGCATTGACTGCAGTTACCCTGTTGTGCTATCCAATAGTAGGTCTTACTCATTGTTTCTATATTTTATACCCATTCACCATCCCCACTGCCTCACATCCCCCCACTACCCTTCCCAGCCTCTGGTAACCATCCTTCTGCTCTCTCTGTCCATGAGTTCAATTTTTTGGTTTTTAGATTCCACAAATAAGTGAAGTGAGAACATGTGATGCTTGTCTTTCTGTGCCTGGCTTATTTCACTTAACATAATGACTTCCAGTTCCATCCATGTTGCAAAGGACAGAATCTCATTTTCCTTATGGCTGAATAGTACTCCATTCTGTATACATACTCACATTTTCCTTATTCATTCATCTGTTGATGGACACTTCGGTAGTTTCCAAATCTCTGCTGTTGTGAACAGTGCCACAACAAACATCGGAGCACCACTAGCTCTTCGATATATTAATTTCTTTTCTTTGAGGTATATATCCAGGAGTGGCATTGCTGGATCATATGGTAGCTCAATTTTTAGTTTTTTGAGGAACCTCCAAACTGTTCTCCATATACAGTGATTTTACTAATTTGCATTCCAGTGAATGAGGGTTCCTTTTTCTCCACATCCTTGCCAGCATTTGTTTTGCTTGTCTTTTGGATATAAGCCATTGAAACTGAGGTGAGATGATATCTCACTGTAGTTTTGATCTTCATTTCATTTGATCAATGTTGAGCACCTTTTCATAGTCATGCTTGCCATCTGTATGTCTTCTTTTGAGAAAAGTCTATTCACATCTTTTGCCTATTTTTGATTGAATTATTATATATTTGTTTCCTATAGAGTTATTTGAGCTCCTTATATATTCTGGTTATTAATCCCTTGTCAGACGTAGTTTGTAAATATTTTCTCCCATTCTGTGAGTTATCTCTTTACTTCGTTGATTGTTTCCTTTGCTGTGCAGAAGTTTTATAACTTGATGTGATCTCATTTGTCCATTTTTGCTTTGGTTGCCAGTGTTTGCGAGATATTGCTCAAGAAATTTTTGCCCAGAACCATGTCTTACAGATTTTCCCTAATGTTTACTTGTAGTAAGTTGCATAGTTTGAGGTTTTGGATTTAAGTCTTTAATTCATTTTTCGTTCGTTTGTTTGTTTTAATACTTTAAGTTCTAGGGTACATGACCACAATATGCAGGTTTGTTACATATGTATACATGTGCCATGTTGATGTGCTGCACCCATTAACTCATCATTTACATTAGGTATATCTCCTAATGCTATCCCTCTCCCCTCCCCCCTTCTCCACAATAGGCCGTGGTGTGTGATGTTCCCCTTCCTGTGTCCAAGAGATCTCATTGTTCAATTCCCACCTATGAGTGAGAGCATGCGGTGTTTGGTTTTCTGTTCTTGCGATAGTTTGCTGAGAATGATGGTTTCCAACTGCATCCATGTCCCTACAAAGGACACGAACTCATTCTTTTTTATGGCTGCATAGTATTCCATGGTATATATGTGCCACATTTTCTTAATCCAGTCTGTCACTGATGGACATTTGGGTTGATTCCAAGTCTTTGCTATTGTGAATAGTGCTGCAATAAATATACGTGTGCATGTGTCTTTATAGTAGCATGATTTATAATCCTTTGGGTATATATCCAGTAAAGGGGATTGCTGGGTCAAATGGTATTTCTAGTTCTAGATCCTTGAGGAATCACCACACTGTTTTCCACAATGGTTGAACTAGTTTACAGTTCCACCAACAGTGTAAAAGTGTTCCTATTTCTCCACATCCTCTCCAGCACCTGTTGTTTCCTGACTTTTTAATGCCATTCTAACTGGTGTGAGATGGTATCTCGTGGTTTTGATTTGCATTTTTTTGTTTGTGGCAAGAGAGAGGGATCTGGATTCATTCCTCTGCATATGGAGATCTATTTTTTCCCCAGCACCATTTATGGAAGATACTGTCCTTTCTCCAGTGTATGTGTTTGACACGTTTGTCAAAAATGAGTTCATTGTACATGTGTGGATTTATTTCTGGGTTCTCTATTCTGTCCCATGGGTCTATGTGTCTGTTTTTATGCCAGTACCATGCTGCTTTGGTTATTATAGCTCTGTAGTATAATTTGGAGTCAGGTAATATGATTCCTCCAGTTTTGTTATTTTTGCTCAGGATAGCTTTGATTATTATGGGTCTTTGTGATTCTGTATAAAGTTTAGAAGTTTTTTTCTATTTCTGTGAAGAATGTCATTGGTATTTTGGTAAAGACTGAATTGAATCTATAGATTACTTTGTATTGTGCAAACATTTTAACAATATTGATTCTTCCAATCCATGAACATGATTATATTTTTCCATTTTTGTGGTGTCTCTTTATTTCATCAGTGTTTCATAGTTTTAATTATACAGAGGTTCCACTTTTTGGTAAGTTACTTCCTAAGTATTTAATTTTTTTTGTAGCTATAGTAGATGTCATTATTATTTTTACTTCTTTTTTAAATTGTTCACTATTGGCATATATAAATGCTACTGTTTGATGTTTGTGGATTTTCTATCCTGCCAATTTACTGAGTATATTTATCAGTTCAAATAATTTTTTGGTGGAATATCTACATTTTTCCAAATATAAGATCATATTATCTGCAAAGAAGGGTAATTTGATTTCTTTCCAATTTGGATATTCTTTATTTCTGTCTCTCGTCCAATTGCTCTAGCTAGGACTAGGACTGCATTCTTTCCTGGAAGCTCTAAGAGAGAATCTGATTCTAGGCTCATTTAGATTGTTGGCTAAACTCATTTATATATGGTTATATGACCGAAGTCCCATTTCCTTGCTGGCTGTCAGCTGTGAGGTGGATCCAATCTTCTAGAGGCTGTCTGCATTCCTGGGTTCATGGTCACGTACCTCCATCTCCAAAGCCAGTAATCGTAAGTTGAGTTCCTCTGACACTAAGCTGTCTCTGCTCCTTCTTCCATCTCATCTCTCTAATCACTCTTTTACCTTCATCTTCCACTTTTAGGGACTCATGTGATTAGATTGGGCCCTCAGGGATACTCTAGAATAATATTTCCAACTCTAATCATTAATCTTTATTACATCTGTGTGGGGAAAAGAAAGATCAGACTGCTACTGTGTCTATATAGAAAGAAGTAGACATAAGAGACTCCATTTTGTTCTGTATTTGAGATGCTGTTAATCTGTGCCCCTACCCCCAACCCTGTCTTTGCAGGAGACATGTGCTGTGGTGACACAAGGTTTAACGGATTTTTGGCTGTGCAGGATGTGCTTTGTTAAACAAGTGCCTGAAGGCAATATGCTTGTGAAAAGTCATCACCATTCTCTTAATCTCAAGTACCCCAGGACACATACACTGCGGGAGGTAGCAGGGACCTCTGCCTAGGAAAGCTAGGTATTGTCCAAGGTTTCTCCCCATGTTGTAGTCTGAAATATGGCCTCATGGGAAGGGAAAGACCTGATCATCCCCCAGTCTGACACCCATGAAGGGTCTGTACTGAGGAGGACTCATATAAGAGGAAAGAAGGCCTCTTGGCAGTTGAGGTAGAGAAAAGCATCTGTCTCCTGCCTGTCCCTGGGCAATGAAACATCTCGGTGTAAAACCGGATTGTATGTTCTGTTTACTGAGAAAGGAGAAAACCGCCTTAGGGCTGAAGGTGGGACGTGCTAGCGGCAATGCTGCTCTTTATGCACTAAAAAGGTTTATGGAGATGTTTGCATATGCATATCAAGGCACAGTACTTTTCCTTAAACTTATTCATGTCACAGAGATCTTTATTCATATGTCTTACTGCTGACCTTCTCCCTAGGATGATCCTGTTATCCTGCCACTTCCCTTTTTCTAATATGGTAAAGATAATGATCAATAAATACTGAGGGAACTCAGAGACTGGTGCCGGCGCGGGTCCTCTGTATGCTAAGTGCCGGTCCCCTGGGCCCACTTTTTCTTTCTCTATACTTTGTGTCTCATTTCTTTTTTCAAGTCTCTCATTCCACCCTAAGGAGAGACGCCCACAGGTGTGGAGGGGCAGGCCACCCCTTCAATCTGCAAAGTCCCTTTTGTTATGTAAGGTGACATATTCACAAATTCTGGGGAATGGGATGTGGGCATTTGTTGTTATCAACAACCAGTCACTGCTAACTGCTCCCCTTTTACTATAAAATAGTTGTTGAAATTATCTTAAGTGTTCTTTAATATATACTCTAGCAATTAGTGAAAACAGTTTATACTGTGAATATTACCCTGAATGAAATTATTATCTTCATCCACCAGTATTAGAGAATCACAGATGCAGCTGTGGGCTACTTCTGGTGGCTGCTTTCATTTGTCCTCACTTTCCCAGTGGGCCTGCTGGAGAGTATTTTCTGTGACTAATTTTCACACGAGGCAACAGAAAACTGATCCTGTGAGTCCAAATCAATTTGTATTATTGGTTTTTAACCATCACCATAACCTTCTGAAGAAAATAAATGTTTGATATTAGATGGACACTTTGCAATCTCTCAAGTAAAAACCACCACAATATGAGAAACATTTCACTCTTCATTCAAATTGCCTATCTCTCTATCCATTTGTTATTCATTTTTTTCTTCATTCGAAGATAATTAATAATCAACTATTACATTCAAGATGCTGTGTTAGGTTTAGTGAATAAATTAGACATGAGGTCTCTTCTTACAAAACGTACAGTGATGGTACATATTGCCTAGAACAGAGTAGGCACTCAATAAAGCTGATTAATTAATTACATTTCAACAGAAACTATGTTTATCCCTCTACGATATGAACAGAAATTATTTATCAAGCAGCTTTGTGCTATCCATATAGCCATTTCCATAGGAATAATGTTTAATAGCTAACTTACCCCAAATGATTGTAATATTCATCTGGCCCACCATGGAACACATTGAAAACATGTCATCCTAATGGCCAATTATTATTTTAATTTTTTTATGTGACAATTCACCTAAATCTGTTCTTTAAAGAATGAGTAATGAGCAGCTATCCACTTGCTTAAGCTCAAAACTTTAGTTCATTATTTTTTCCTATTCCCTCTTATTCCACAAATCCAATTCATCATCAAGTCTTGACAACTTTATCCCTAAAAATATATTTTAATGTTATTATATAGTCACTGGCAAAATTTTTATCTAAGTCATTAACTTTCTTTTCCCCAGACCACTGGAATAGACTCAACTATTCCTCAATTTCTATGCAAAATTCACTTAACATACAACAATAATAATATGTTTGACATATGAATCAGTTCATGCGCCAATTTCCTACCTAAAATATTCTAGTTGCTACCCGGTGCAATTAAGAAACAAATACCAAAAAATTTACTATGGTTTACAGGCCACTTCACAATTTAGCCTGCCCCGTTTTCTGAAACTATGTAGTCACTTGCCTCTACTTCACTCTGCTGCAACCGGTGGCTTCTGTTCTATCCCTTGGGCTATTTCATGTATTAAAGTATTGTGTGTGTGTGTGTGTGTGTGTGTTTTCTCTACTAGAAGATTTCTTCTTATTCTTTTTTTTTTTTCTTATTTGCTTCTTTTTCTCCTTCATATTTCTAGACAAAACCTCATAGGTTTTTGTGACCTGGGGTCACAGAAAACCACACAGAATGTTTATTTTAAAGAATTAGAAATTGGATGGAGAAAACATAATAAAAAGATAATTCAATTGTGTTTGAGAAAGAAAATCCCATGAGAAAAGGCCCATCCAAAAGAGTGAGAATAGCATGCATATGCAGACATAATTGTGATTTTTAAACCTGGTAAGTAGCCAGATGGCAGTTCAATCAGCTGTCAGTTGTGTGAGCATCTCAAAATCAAGACTGTTGAAACAACAATCATTTATTTAATTCATATTTCTGTGGGTTGGAAATTTGGGCTGAGCATTGATAGATGGTTTTTCTGATCTGTACTAGGTTTGGCTGACCTTGGCTGGGCTTACATATGTGTCAAGGTCAACCTCCTGTCATCTGGACGGGTTGGCTTAGGGTGGTCTCTTTAGGACAGTTTCCCTCTCCTCTGTATTATGCCTCATCTCCCAGCTGGAGAGGCTGGGGCTTGTTAAGCAGTAACTCAGAAGGTTCAAAAGGAGCAGCAGATTATTCAAGGCCTCCTGAGGCCAAGGCGTGCAACTGGCATGAGGTCACTTTCTGATGCATTCTGTTGCTCAAAGCAAGTCACAAGGCCTATCCAGAGGCAAGGAGTAAGAAAATGGCTTCTGTTTACTGATGGGAAGAACCTCAAAGTCACATTGTAACAAGCCATGGGTATAAGGAAGGAAATAACCAAGGCCATGTTTACGACTTATGACTGGAGTGAAAATTGGAAGAAGAAAAAAAAAAACAGAAATAAGAGGTTAGTTATCAAGCCCTCATAGGCTCTAATGTTAGTGTGTCTTGGTTAGAACTTTTCTGGTTTTAATTAAGAGCTTTGTATTGACTGGTGTAGGTCAAAATGATAATTTACTTAAATAGTATCTCACAGTTTCTGAGGAAAAAATGTAACTGCTTTAATTCTGCTTCTTTTGTGGATTTTCACAGTCATAAATATGGTTGTTTAAGTGTGTACTCTGTTTTGTAATCTTTAGTGCATTTTCATGGATATAACCGGCTGGTTGGTAGTATAATTTTTAAAACACATACTCCCTATCATTGACTTAATAGATTTTAGGACTCAATCTAATATAACTGCCATAACTGTTTAAAGAAAATATTGTTAAAAAGAGTAGCCAGCTCTTTCGTGATGACTTTACTTATTAGTTTTTATTTTATCTCTACTGATTGCTGGAACAAAAATTCAATTAAATTTTTCAAGTTGTGAATGTTGTAATTCCTCAGTGCTTATGTGCATATGAACATCTTCCTGCTCCTTTTAACTTGGATAATATTCTGGATAGGTAGAAAATGTTAAACATATCCATGTGTCTTTAAAACTTGAAAATTATTTTTTACCATCTTCTGTTGTCTAGTGTTATGAGAAGTGAGGCCTGTCTCACTTTTCTCCACAGCTTCAAGGATTAAATGTGTTCTGCCTAGATGTGTAAGATAGTCTTTTATTTTTAGAAAGTTTTTTTTTAATATTAGGAACTCAGCTCTAATAAAAGCTTTATTCTAGTAAACGAATAAAAAACACAGCTCTGTGTTCTTAATTTCGTATTACTTTTTCTCTATACACAGTAGCCATTCTTAGTTCATGATAAATTTTCATTGTGTTATCCCCCATAGAAATAGTGGTTATACACAATCTTTGCCTAACCTAGATTTAATTTCTATATCACTTTATTATTCTATTGCACACTTGTATTTATTCATTTTTATGCATTTTTCTATTAACCGAAAATCATTGATACTACAAATCACCTCTCATAAAGTATTTTACATTTATAAAATTATTTTACCCCTTTCCTGGTCTCTTTAATGCGCTCTGTTTTAATGCGTTTTTTTTTTTTTTTTTTGAGATGGAGTTTTGCTTTTATTGCCCAGGCTGGACTGCAAGGGCACAATCTCGACTCACTGCAACCTCCGCCCCCTGGGTTCAAATGATTCTCCTGCCTCAACCACCCAAGTAGCTGGGATTACAGGTATGTGCCAACGTGCCTGGCTAATTTTGTATTTTTAGTAGAGGCGGGTTTCTCCATGTTGGTTTGGCTGGTCTTGAACTCCTGATCTTAGGTGATCCACCTGCCTACGCCTCCCAAAGTGCTGGGATTACAGGAGTTTTTTTTTTTTTTTAAACTTCCTAGTCTGACTCCTCTTCTTGTTCTCTATTTTCTACTTCCAGAATTTGACTTATCAAAAAAAAAACTTAAGCAGTGTTAACATATACTTTTCCTACCCCTGTTCAAGAAACAAGAACCCAGGAAAATATTTCTAAAGATTCTTAAAACTCATCATCCATTAACACGTAAAGAGCTTTTGTCTTTCAAACTCACCTGAGAAGATTAAACTAAGGAAATAGGAAACAAAATCCAAAATACAAGAGGATGATGCTAAGTTCTTGGTGTTCAAAGACGACAAAGTAATATACTATAGGGGTGGAGACAGAAGAAACCAAATAAAATATTTTTACAAACTACACAAAAGCCTGTCCTGCTTTCATGCATCATCCTAGATGAGGGGTGCCAGAGGATTCCTCTAGCGAACGGCTGCTCAGAATGTGGTCCACGCACCAGCAGCAGCAACATTATCGGGACATTGTTAGAAATTCTTGGGTCCTGTCTCATCCTATTGAATATGAATCTTTGAGACTGGAGCCAAATCTCTGTGCATGCACAAGTCCTCAGGTGGTTAGTCTGAATGCTAACATTGGAGAAGTAATCTTAGAGAATGTACATTGCACACCATCGAATTAAGATTAGTGCATTCATAGAAGAGATGTATATGGAACTCCTGTGAAATAGTTGCATTAAGTGGGAGGACTACCAGTAGGGTTGCTTCAGTCACCAGGGCTCATCTTGTATAGACATATACAGTGCAGTTGTCAAACGATAGCATGCTGATGCCAAAGGAGTAACTATGAAGATGTAGACCAAGTACTAAATATATCCAATGGTTTCCTGACTTCATTTGATAATTACATTTTTGAGTATGTCCACATTGAGGCTAGGTTGAACTGAACCTCAAGAAAAACTGACACTACATGTATTTCTATCTAGATATGCAACTGTAAATGTTTGGAGGCCAAGAAAAAAATTCCAATTTAAGAAAAAAGTTTAAATGTATTATTTATCACAACCAAATGCTTTTATGTAAAACCATACACACTACATAAAAATCGTTTTCATATTGCACATTTTCTGTTGAATGTGTTCCCCTTTGTTAAAACAGTTTTATCCAGTCTTACTATAAACTCAAGATTATGTGGTTTATCTTTTGACGATTATATTTTTATAGCTGAACACTCTTTAGTGGTACTTTTCAGATTTGATCAGGGCTCCGTTTAGAATGGCCTGCCTGTGTGAAGTTGTGGTGAGAATGGGCAAGAGGAGAAAGGGTTGGTTTTAAACCAAGCTACAAGTGTAGCCGGCTGCTCTCCAGGTCTCCTTAACTGCAGGCATGTTTTTTACAAATATCCTGGGAGCATTTCATTAGGGCTACCTATATATCCACATCTTTAGGGCTGCTGTCTAACGATACCCTAAACCAATATACTTTTATTCCTTTAATATCTCTAGACAGTTCATTCACACATCACTCTTTGAAAAGTGTCTGTCCTATTCTAAGCAATAGCTGTCTAATCCAAATATGTAGTCTAGTGGTTTTCAAACCTCATTTCTTCTCTCTCCAGGGTTTGGTTAAAGCGCCTCTGGGATGCTATTAGATAAAAGAAAGAGAACTAATGTTAGTCGTGGTCTCTTCCCTTAATTAAATTGGTATATTTCTGGTTCCATCTGTTATGAAAAATTGCATTTTTTCAAATATTGTGTTTATTAAATCTTCTGTGAAAATTTAATAAGATTCTGTTTATTAAACAATTGAAGTTTGAATAATATTCATATAAGTCAGGGAAATATGTTAGCATGTGATATAATGTTCCTGGCAAACTTCAATAAAACACTTAACATTTGCTAGAGGTTCTCTGGAGGTAGCATATTAACCAAACTTATTCCAGCAAAGGTTAATTTAAGTAACCTCAGCAGAGTGTTCTGGAACAGTCAGAGACCAGTGATGACTGTGTAATCACCCCCTTTAGGAAAAAGCTTAGACTTTCGTCAGTAACAAAAAAATAGGTCATAAGAAGACTAGAAGCCTGGTAGGAACGAAGAATCATCCTTATTCTTTAACACATCATTTCTCCTTTTCTATATTTTTCAAAGCATTTTCTCTAAGACATTAAAAAAGATACACTAGTTTGTTTTTCCTTTCTGAGCAAATTTCACTGACAGATATATTTACATATATTTTATATATTAACTTTTGGAAACATATATACTAGAGACAGTAACTGCGATTTTAAATTCAATTGACCATCTTTTGAAATATACTTGTCTCAACTTTTATTGCTGATTTAATTTCTTTTTTCAATGTAGAATGTCTATATTTTTAATCTATAAAGTGATTAGAGCAGAACAATTCTTCATTAAATGATAATAGTAAAATACTGCTCTATAGGTAAAAACCAAAGCCACAAAGAAAGTCACCTATTAAATTGACAACCAGATGCTGGTAGTTAAAAATAAATATTAGTTTCAAGACTTCACAACAGTTTAAGATAAATATGTTGTGCTCATGTTTATGATTCTGTTGTCAAATGTGTGCTGATATCTAGGAATACTATGCTGTCATAGATTAATATTTAGCTATTTCACAGACATCGAAGTCCATCTCCAAGAGTTTTAGATTGCCAAGGATTGTTCTGTGCCTGATTAGTATTTTAAAAGACACAGTCACATGTGATAGCATGTGGGTGTTCTGTTTTGTGTGGTGCACACAGTTCTGATGAAAGTGCTATTAAAGATCACATCGTAGGGATTATGAAAAGCAATGATAGTGTGATGACTGCAGCAGTTGCTTAGACCTGGCAATATGAGTGGGAGAAAGCTTTTTCTCTATGTAACTATTGCTCTCATTCAAATATAGCTGGAGGCTCTTACACCTTGAATCACCTCAAAATAAATTTTAAACATAATGAGGAATAATAGAAAAGGGAGTTATTGAACTTATAATAATCAACTCAGAAATGCCTCAAGTAGACCTGTTTTAAATTACTTTTAAGGAATGTGAGACTATGAACTTCTTTAACAATATAAAATTTCCTAATCAATGAGTCAGTGCTTGAATACAGTAGCTATGTTGCCACACAATCAGATAAAAATACATATAACAATGTTCAGGGTGTGTGATGTAGCAGGCATGTTGCATATATATGAAAAATGAGAAGTATAAAGTATGTAATATGTTTTTATATGGAAACAAATCCTCTGCCTTCGAGGTATTCTTAAATATCCATATCACGTAGTTGTAATGTATCTCTTGAAAATTCAAAATTTTATTTTCCTTCAGATTATTCAGACATGTAATCTTCTTTAAATATAAACATAAGTTAAGAAATTATTCTACAATGTGTTAGTATAAACAACTACTGAGAAGTCAAACACAGTATTTTCATTGTGAACAGTTTCTCTAAACGGTCCCTGTCTTCTTGCTCTGATTGAAACTCGAATCTCCCCTGAGGATGCTGATTCTCCAGCAGGCTTCTCAGGGACGCCCGTGCTTTCCTCCCTCACTGCTCATACACCTAGGCTTGAAAGTGAAGGATGTGACTTCTTTGTTCTGTATTGCTTTTTCTAGAATCTTCCCTCTCTGCCTTCAGCTTGGACTTTCATACCGTGAGTCAATCTTTTCTTGTTGCCAGTAGCACTGACCGTGATTTACTCCTCCCTATTCCTTGAAATCTTATCTCTGTGCTCACTCTGTTTCTCTCCAACACAACTTTTAAATCCTTCATTATTTCAGTGTACACCTGTGTGGTCTTTCCAAATCCTGGAATCTATGTTATTTGGCACCTTCAAACTCACCTGAGAAGATTAAACTGAGGAAATAGGAAACAGTCCTCCTTAACTGTCACTTTGAAGCCTGTACCTTATACCTCATCACTATTAATGTCAAAACAACTACAGTCCCAGCCACCAAAATCTTTTCCAAATAGTTCTAACGCACAAAAATCGAGAAACTGAAGATCTCACAAGCTCTTACCCTCAAATTGATACACTTAGATTTGACATTTTTCTATCACTTATGGAAATAGTACTAGGAAAAATGTATAAGTGTACCAAAATTACACTCAATACTGATACACTTATATTTGACATTTTTCCTATTACACTGAATAAATTGTGAGTAAATCTAGTGAAAATCAACCTCCCATTCATATATTCTGTTTCTGTCTCACATAGTCCAGGATAATTCTTAGCAATTATCTTTTCTCTCTTCCTCATCTTTAATATATCTTTCCCTTAAGCCAACAAACATCTTGTCAGGCCTCCCTAAATAATAATAAAAGTAATAACCATAACCTCAATCTCCACTTCTTTTTCCAACAATCATCAAATTACTCTGTTAAGAACTTTCAATATTAGTGTCTTCTATATGATGCCACTGGCATTCTGAAAGCAACAGGAACAGAATGGTGAGTGGGCATCTCAGGGTGAAGGATTATGGTCCTTAATCTCACCATTTTGAGCTGGACACTATAATATCATAATGACACTATAATATCATAATGGCAGGATCAAGTTCACACATAACAATATTAACCTTATATGTAAATGGACTAAATGCTCCAATTAAAAGACACAGACTGGCAAACTGGATAAACAGTCAAGACCCATCAGTCTGCTGTATTCAGGAGACCCATCTCACATGCAGAGACATACATAGGCTCAAAATAAAGGGATGGAGGAAGATCTACCAAGCAAATGGAGAACAAAAAAAAGCAGGGGTTGCAATACGAGTCTCTGATAAAACAGACTTTAAACCATCAAAGATCAAAAGAGACAAAGAAGGCCACTACATAATGGTAAAGGGATCAATTCAACAGGAAGAGCTAACTACCCTAAATATATATGCACCCAATACAGGAGCACCCAGATTCATAAAGCAAGTCCTTAGAGACTTACAAAGACACTTAGACTCCCATACAATAATAATGGGAGACCTCAACACCCCACTGTCAACATTAGACAGATCAACGAGACAGAAAGTTAACAAGGATATCCAGGAATTGAACTCATCTCTGCAGCAAGCAGACCTAATAGACATCTACAGAACTCTCCACCCCAAATCAACAGAATATACATTCGTCTAAGCACCACATCACACTTACTCCAAAACTGACCACATAATTGGAAGTAAAGCACTCCTCAGCAAATGTACAAGAACACAAATTATAACAAACTGTCTCTAAGACCACAGTGCAATCAAACTAGAACTCAGGACTAAGAAACTCAATCAAAACTGCTCAACTACATGGAAACTGAACAACCTGCTCCTGAATGACTACTGGGTACATAACGAAATGAAGGCAGAAATAAAGATGTTCTTTGAAACCAATGAGAACAAAGATACAACATACCAGAATCTCTGGGACACATTTAAAGCAGTGTGTAGAGGGAAATTTATAGCACTAAATGCCCACAAGAGAAAGCTGGAAAGATCTAAAATGGACACTCTAACATCACAATTAAAAGAACTAGAGAAGCAAGAGCAAACACATTCAAAAGCTAGCAGAAGGCAAGAAATAACTAAGATCAGAGCAGAACTGAAGGAGATAGAGACACAAAAAACCCTCCAAAAAATCAATGAATCCAGGAGTTGGTTTTTTGAAAAGATCAACAAAATTGACAGACCACTAGCAAGACTAATAAAGAAGAAAAGAGAGAAGAATCAAATAGACGCAATAAAAAATGATAAAGGGGATATCACCACCAACCCCACAGAAATACAAACTACCATCAGAGAATACTATAAACACCTCTACGCAAATAAACTGGAAAATCTAGAAGAAATGGATAATTTCCTGGACACTTACACTCTTCCAAGACTAAACCAGGAAGAAGTTGAATCCCTGAATAGACCAATAGCAGGCTCTGAAATTGAGGCAATAATTAATAGCCTACCAACCAAAAAAAGTCCAGGACCAGATGATTTCACAGCTGAATTCTACCAGAGGTACAAGGAGGAGCTGGTACCATTCCTTCTGAAACTATTCCAATCAATAGAAAAAGAGGGAATCCTCCCTAACTCATTTTATGAGGCCAACATCATCCTGATACCAAAGCCTGGCAGAGATATAACAAAAAAAGAGAATTTTAGACCAATATCCCTGATGAACATCGATGCAAAAATCCTCAATAAAATACTGGCAAACCGGATTCACCAGCACATCCAAAAGCTTATCCACCATGATCAAGTGGGCTTCATCCCTGGGATGCAAGGCTGGTTCAACATTCACAAATCAATAAACGTAATCCAGCATATAAACAGAACCAAAGACAAAAACCACATGATTATCTCAATAGATGCAGAAAAGGCTTTTGACAAAATTCAACAGCCCTTCATGCTAAAAACACTCAATAAATTCGGTATTGATGGAACGTACCTCAAAATCAGAAGAGCTATTTATGACAAACCCACAGCCAATATCATACTGAATGGGCAAAAACTGGAAAAATTCCCCTTGAAAACTGGCACAAGACAGGGATGCCCTCTCTCACCACTCCTATTCAACATAGTGTTGGAAGTTCTGGCTAGGGCAATCAGGCAAGAGAAAGAAATCAAGGGTATTCAGTTAGGAAAAGAAGTCAAATTGTCCCTGTTTGCAGATGACATGATTGTATATTTAGAAAACCCCATTGTCTCAGCCCAAAATCTCCTTAAGCTGATAAACAACTTCAGCAAAGTCTCAGGATACAAAATTAATGTGCAAAAATCACAAGCATTCTTATACACTAGTAACAGACAAACAGAGAGCCAAATTATGAATGAACTTCCATTCACAATTGCTTCAAAGAGAATAAAATACCTAGGAATCCAACTTACAAGGGATGTAAAGGACCTCTTCAAGGAGAACTACAAACCACTGCTCAGTGAAATAAAAGAGGACACAAACAAATGGAAGAACATACCATGCTCATGGATAGGAAGAATCAATATTGTGAAAATGGCCATACTGCCCAAGGTTATTTATAGATTCAATGCCATCCCCATCAAGCTACCAATGACTTTCTTCACAGAATTGGAAAAAAACTGCTTTAAAGTTCATATGGAACCAAAAAAGAGCCCACATCTTCAAGAGAATCCTAAGTCAAAAGAACAAAGCTGGAGGCATCACGCTACCTGACTTCAAACTATACTACAAGGCTACAGTAACCAAAACAGCATGGTACTGCTACCAAAACAGAGATATAGACCAATGGAACAGAACAGAGTTCTCAGAAATAATACCACACATCTACAGCCATCTGATCTTCGACAAACCTGAGAGAAACAAGAAATGGGGAAAGGAATCCCTATTTAATAAATGGTGCTGGGAAAACTGGCTAGCCATAAGTAGAAAGCTGAAACTGGATCCTTTCCTTACTCCTTATACAAACATTAATTCAAGATGGATTAGAGACTTAAATGTTAGACCTAACACCATAAAAACCCTAGAGGAAAACCTAGGTAGTACCATTCAGGACATAGGCATGGGCAAAGACTTCATGTCTAAAACACCAAAAGCAATGGCAACAAAAGCCAAAATTGACAAATGGGATCTCATTAAACTAAAGAGCTTCTGCACAGCAAAAGAAACTACCATCAGAGTAAACAGGCAACCTACAGAATGGGAGAAAATTTTTGCAATCTACTCATCTGACAAAGGGCTAATATCCAGAACCTACAAAGAACGCAAACAAATTTACAAGAAAAAAACAAACAACCCCATCAAAAAGTGGGCAAAGGATATGAACAGACATTTCTCAAAAGAAGACATTCATACAGCCAACAGACACATGAAAAAATGCTCATCATCACTGGCCATCAGAGAAACGCAAATCAAAACCACAATGAGATACCATCTCACACCAGTTAGAATGGCAATCATTAAAAAGTCAGGAAACAACAGGTGCTGGAGAGGATGTGGAGAAATAGGAACACTTTTACACTGTTGGTGGGACTGTAAACTAGTTCAACCATTATGGAAAACAGTATGGTGATTCCTCAAGGATCTAGAACTAGATGCAGCATATGATCCAGTCATCCCATTACTGGGTATATACCCAAAGGCTTATAAATCATGCTGCTATAAAGACACATGCACACGTTTGTTTATTGTGGCACTATTCACAATTGCAAAGACTTGGAATCAACCCAAATGTCCATCAGTGACAGACTGGATTAAGAAAATGTGGCACATATACACCATGGAATACTATGCAGCCATAAAAAAGGATGAGTTTGTGTCCTTTGTAGGGACATGGATGCAGCTGGAAACCATCATTCTTAGCAAACTATCACAAGAACAGAAAACCAAACACTGCATGTTCACACTCATAGGTGGGAACTGAACAATGAGATCACTTGGACTCGGGAAGGGGAACATCACACACCGGGGCCTATCATGGGGAAGGGGGAGGGGGGAGGGATTGCATTGGGAGTTATACCTGATGTAAATGATGAGTTGATGGGTGCTGACGAGTTGATGGGTGCAGCACAGCAACATGGCACAAGTATACATATGTAACAAACCTGCACGTTATGCACATGTACCCTAGAACTTAAAGTATAATAATAAAAAAAAAAAAAAAAAAAAAGAATGGTATGCTTTCCAAATTAGGTCAACATAATATTTTCCACTGGTATTAAATTTAAAATAATATGCATTTAATGAAAAATAATGGAAACTACATTACAATAAAATTTGGATAATTTAATAAAGAATCAGGTATATTTTAATATTACAGATTGTAGCTCAAGGAGGGTCAAAGTTATTTAGATTATAATGGGGCAAATAAAAAATAGGCTAATTCTGAAAGACATTATCAGTTGATTGCAACGGGTCTTTATTAAATAGAATTTCTTTCCAAAGTCTATGCTTTAATTTGATTGATTCATATAGATCCTTAGCATGTTTCATATACATAGTCCTAATTTGGTAAACTTTGACCCATATACGGATGCAAAGAGAAGGCAAAAAGAAAATATTTTTGTGAAGCAAGATAAAGGATGGAGTGGGAACACAATGCTTTTTTTTAAGTGAAATGTTGACAAAATTTATGATAAGATCAGGGGAAAAAAGAAAATGAAGGAGTAACCAATCATCTGAAAATGAAGAAAAGCGGTATTTAAATCATTGCTTCAGACACTTGTCTGTGCTATCCCTTAGAAACTGTGGCTCTGGAAGAGCTCCTCTAATGAGTAACTTGCAGAGCAGAAAATGAGGTGAGAGGGAATGTGAAGAAAATCACCTGTTTGGCTGGACTGAGCAAAAGCGAAGACAGTTGAACAGACTAATTTATATGTATGAGATCCTTTTAATCTGGACGTTCTTAACTCTGACTGCACCTATATTTAGTAGACATGTCAGAGGATAAGCATCTTCTTATGCTAAGAAGTCATTTTTACTTTTTTAAGGTGATTATACTCCAGTTCAGCTATAGATAAATTACATTACACTCAGCTGATGACCTGAAGAATTGGATGACGTCTAAAAGTGAAAAAACTTGACATAAGTGTAAATTATAGACAACTGGTCATCCTAAATTGCTTATTCTGCTTTTAGGGACAAAACCTGCTCTTTAGAGAGACAGCAGCAAATGGGTTTGTTGTGGTGGTTTCTGTCATATACTGATGTTGCCTATGATTGCTTTACAAGAATTTTAAATTCCATAATGCCATAATTTTCAAATTATTAACCAAAAGTTGACTAAATTTAAAATAAATTATTGACATAACCTCACCCATATCTACCTATTTAGGGACACTCTGTATGATTACTAAGCAGCTTTCTCTGCCCACAGCCTGTGTTTAGTATTGTCTCATTCAGGCTCCAAGACGGAGCTTTCCTCTCCCCTACTACACACAATAGTCCCAGAATACTTTATCCCTTGGGTAGCTGTTTTCTAATTAAAATTTACCTGTCATGAAATTAATTTATTCAGTTTGTAAAATATTAGCGAGTGTGTATTTTCTAGTCTGGTAATCAATGATAAATGCAATAAAATTCTAAATTCTACCTTTTTGGATGTAATAGTTGATATTGTTTGGCTGTGTTCCCACCCAAATCTCATTTTGAATTGTAGTTTCCATAATTCCCACGTGTCATAGAAGGGAGTCGGTGGGAGGTAATTGAATCACGGTGGTGGTTACCTCCATGTTGTTCTTCTGATAGTGAGTGAATTCTCACCAGATCTGATGATTTCATAAGGGGCTTTACTCTCACTTCACTCTGTACTTCTCCTTACTGCTGCCATGTGAGGAAGAATGTGTTTGCTTCCTCTTCTGCCATGATTAAGTTTCCTGAGGCTACCCCAGCCACGTGGAACTGTGAGTCAATTAAATCTCTTTCTTTATAAATTACCCAGTCTCATGTATGTCTTTATTAGCAGTGTGAGAACAGACTACTACAATATTCTAAATAATTTCCAAAACATGTCAAGATCTATGCAAAGGTAATAACAAGCTTTTGAAAGAATTTCTAATTGCAAAGTATGAAATAAGATCAACAAAATTATAATGAAACTAGAATATACATATATATATATATATGTAGAGAAGCAAAAAGAATAATTTTAAAGTACAAGATGGAAGAGGAATGCAATATCCTTTTTTTCCTGAGGTTGAAGAGAAACATCACATTCTGTGAAAGACAGAGATAAATTAGCAAGTGAGAACCCTAAAGAAGCACATTCATTTGACATCTTAAGCATTAAATGGAAGGCAGGACAGGTTAAATGGTTTTAAGAAATTCTCCTTAATGGAAGCTTATTTTCTAAAGACTTTATCTAAAGTGGAGTTAAGCAAATGATCAAGGAGTCTAGCTCTTTTTATCCATAGCAGCAAACAGCTCCTCCGTGCTTAATAAGTGAGTATGTGACAGCTATGGCAGGAGCTCATTATGGCTACTTGCTTCTAGAAACTTCAATTATTACTGTCACTGTACTTTATATTCAAAAGGACATTTTGATTCATGTTGCTCTAAAAGGTTTTTTCCGCAACTATGGAAATGTGTTTAGTAGATAATTTTATTTTGTTTCCAATGAAAGGCATTAGCTTTGAAATGTACAGATAAATACTGCAAAATGCCAATATGATTAAATACATGGGAAACAAAATTGCTTTTGCGAAATTATTTTTTGCTAAGGTTATATATTTAATTCACTTCTCTCTCTCTAAAATAATGTCCCGAGTAGCTAATATGTGGAAGGCAAATTTATTATTTTTAGGCATTATGGAAGGATAAAAGAATAACAATATAATATTCCTGCCCTAAAAGTGTTTATATTCATAAAAGAGATAAGTCTAGTACCCAAATATGTGTACTATGAGGTGAAATTTAATGTCTGTGGGATAGAATACATAAGGTTCCTGTGATCTCACAAAACAACCACTCCCTAAAGTAGCACCACAACATAAGGCTGTGGCAGAGTATACGTAAAAGAGAAAAAGCAAAAATATGAATTTCAATACTGTTGGCTATGCTTAAAGAACAAATGTGTTTCTGGTCTCTTTCCCTGTTGTATATAATTAGGCCAGGTGAGACACCATGGATTTATCTTGCTCTTTTAACAAATGCACAAGAGTAAAAGAAAAGCAAATCCCTTTCTGAGCTGTAGTTCTCAAACATCAGTGTCCATCACAATCACCTGAAACGTTTTTTAAAACACAGATAGATTGGTAGGCATGGTAACTTGCATTTCTAGCAAAGGTCGAAAAGGGATACTGATATTCCTGGTTCGGGGACCAGACTTAGAGAACCATTCCTGTAAAGTGTCACTGTGGAATTACCCTCTGAATCATGTTGCATCCAATTCAATTTTAAAAAGAGAGAAAAGGAGAATATGCCCTTGTAAACTTCAAGCCCAGATAGTCTGCCAAAGTAGATACTCTATATTCTCTTCCTGTGCTTCACGAATGTCAAACATGCTATTTTCATGCCTTCTACCCACATTAGAAATTTGACCGTAAAATTAAAGGTGGTTTATATGTATGTCTGGGTTCGGATTTGGATATTAGAAATAAAGAGCTCTAATAGCAATGAGCCTTCTATAAAGTTTAGAATATGTTTACAACTGTATACTATCAAGGTGAAGCAGCCTGAAAACTATGTATGGAACCAAGCAGATCTAAATTTAGTTCTGATCTATTCCACTAAACTGGCTAGATTACCTAGGGCACATGAGATTTTTATATTTTTAAGTTTATTATAGTCTAATGGATTAAATAGTATCCTCTTGTGAATGTGACATTTGGAAATAGTCTTTGCAGACTTAATTACATTAAGATAAAATCATATGGATTAGGGTGCAACCTAAATCCAGTAAAACTGATGCCTCATAAGAAGACAACATGAAGACAGAGGGACACAGACACAGTGAAGACAGCTATGTGGCAATGGAGGCAGAGACTGGAGAGAGGCAACTACAAGTCAGACAGTGCCAAGGATCGCAGGCAACTACCAGAAGCTGGAGGAAGTATGGAAATAATCCTCTCTCAGAGCCTCCAGAAGGAACACACGCTGAAGGCACCTGAATTTCTGTGTAGGGTAACTTTTTTTCCCCCCTTGACCCATCTGAAATGATTCCACACAAATCTATAATTCCAGCAAAATGAAATATTTTCCCTATATAAAATGCCATTCTCTATCAATGTATACCTGGTCATTCATTCAAAATCCAAGTTATTTTTTTCTGTGTGGGGGGTGGGGGGAATAACGTTCTTTAATTGTGAAATAGCACATATTTTTAATGCTATATTTTACTGTTCTACACTCAAGTGGAATCGCTTGCAGGGCCCCCTTCCCCCTCCCAAGAGTGATTTCGCTCATTCCCTATTCATTTGTGTGTGATTTAACATTGTTATGAGAGAACAGAGGATAAAGGTCTGCCTTTGAAAAAGGACATGTATTTATTGCCACTTTTTATAGGAGTACTTTCAAGGCTCCTCAGAAATGCATGTGGCAATTTTATTCAGCACCAGAATTTAATTTGTTGAATTCATTTTAGACCTAGGGTTCTCATTTTTGTTTGTGAGCTTCCAGGGTAGGTGGAATTTAAAGTCTAGTAGAATTTGGGAAGTGAAGCGATTCTTTGCTTTTTTTTTATTTGCCCTTCCAGCACTCATTTCTTCTTTCAGCATCTTGACCCTAGCATTGGATTTGCTTGTGGGGAATGCCACAGAGCTCTACCCTCCTCAGGAAGTACCTTATTGTTCCAGATCTATGGGGTTCCTCCTCCTTCAACAGAAGCCTGTTCTTAATTGGTGAGTTGTTGTAGGAAAAAAATAAAAAGTTATACTACATGTATGTTTCTTGTAAAATAAAGAAATTGGTCTAGATGATACCCAAGACCCCTCAAAAATTGAATTTTTTTAAGTGTCAGAGTGAACACAATAAGTCATGTTGTTATACATTTAGAAAATTTATTCTTACTTGATGGCTTCTTTATACCTCCTTATTCCAATCCAACTTTGTGTTTTATAGTTTTCAACAAAAATGTTTGGGCAAGTAGGGGAGAGGGGCAATTTTTGTGCCTTTAGCACTCAACAAAATGCTGTCAGCTAATACTTGCTTCGTCGTGTGTATGTGTTTCTTGAAACTTCTCAGCCTTCACCTAGAAATTCACCCTTTAAATATTTACTTTATAATCCAGCTTATGGGTAGTTGGTTCTCGAATAAAATGATATTTTACTGGAAAAAAGGAATTGAATTTATGCAGGCTCAATGCTCTATTTTAACATGAATGGTGTTTTTCATACACTGATTTTCATGGTACTCTCAAGGTTGCAGTATTACATTCCGCTACAAATTTTGTTTAATCATTAAAGCCCAGAATGTCTAAATGAGAAAAGTATACTTTTTGCAAAGAATTGCAGACATCTCAGTTAAAAGTCAATCCAGTGAGTGCAAACATTCACAAAAGGAACTGAACTGCGGAAATATCCAAAATACATGTCAAAGAAAACATGAGGATTATGGACAACCAAAATCAATCTTTTCAAGCACAAAACAGCCCTTTTAAAAAGACTTAGATTCTGTGTGACCATAATCGTAGGCTTGAATAGAATGTTCTTTCAATTTTGGGGCTGCAATCATTTACTGAAGCATGTATTGATTGAAAAAGCCTTGTGAGAATTCTGATTATCCCAACGTTTTTCACTTGAAGTGAAAGGGGCAGCTTTTTTTATTTCATTTTATGCAAAATTACAGTAATTGGTGTCTGACCTTTTTGATATGGACTGTTAAGCACTGCACTGCTGGATCCCTTCACAGAATCAATTATTTTAATTATGGCTATGTGACAAGAAGAATCCAGGACATAAACAAGAAAAGAAGATTTAAATAAAATGGAAAACATATTTTTTCCTCCATAATATAGAAGTGCTGTTAACAATAAACTTGACCAATTATGGGATTTTCGCATTTATGTTTTAAGTTTAATTTTCATTTCCAAATAATTACACTTTCATAGACAAAGACAATTTATTTAATGAGTACATGAAGTAAAAACATTGATTCTCTCAAAAAGTAGACAAAGAATAGAAGAAAAAATAAACAATCTAAATACATGACTTAAAAATGCTGTAGAGAGGTCAATACTTTTAGAATGGCATTTTATTGCAAGACTCAGAAAAAGATAAACATTTTAAGAACTACCTTTTATATAACAATGTAAATCCAGGTCCGTAAGACTGAAAGCTATCTGAACAAAAAAAATGACAATAAAAATTGTAATGAAATAACTATTATATAAGATGAGTTTTCATTTTCAACCAATAGAAATGCCTAGAATCTATTTTTATTAACCCCTCTCTTTCCAATAAAGCCTTTGAGTTCAGTGGTTGATGCTAGCATATCATACTCAGCTCAGTAATCTTAATCTACCTCTTCCCACATTTGGGTTTAACACCATCATCTGCAAAACTCTGTACAGATGCTACAAAGCTTACGATGGGGTTACATCTTTTGACTTACCGTATTCTAAATTTATGATAGTTTTATTGGACATTAAACCCTAGCATAGTAAATCAAAGAGAGTATGGGTTGCAGATCACTTTCACCCCATCGCTAATTCAAAAAATCAAATCATAGGTCAAAGCATTTTAAGTTGGGGATCATCTGTACTTGGACACATATAGACAACTCAAACAGATTTCATCTTGAGAGTCCAATTCTATATATATATTAAAATAATTTACCAAGAGAATTGTGCTTATACATATATAAACACAAAATATGCAGAGATTGGGGGAAAATGATTTTGGTTCTTTAAAGTGATATTTTTTAGCTTCTACAATGATTTCACTTCTAAAATGACCAAATAAGAAAAGAGTCTGAACATTTTGCTTTCATATAACCAAAAAAATTCTGAAAAGAACCAGGAGGCAGGATACTCTAAAGGAACGTGATCATGATGGGGGAACCTCCCGATGTCTCTCCATCCCCATTGCATTGGCCCTGACTCAGTGGTTCAGTGAATGCTACCTGGCTGGTGGTAGGGACAAGCAGTACAGGTATGATGAATTGCCTTCAGGAAATGTCTTATAAAACCAGAAATAGACTTAATTACTGAAACTGATCTGAGACTTACTAACTAGCTGAAGGGCCCTGTCAGAGGTGTTGTCAACTTGTGCACTTATAAGAATAGTCCGTGCCGCTCGCTCTCCCACACACCAAAAAATTGTAAACATTACCCTTCAAGGAATCTGAGACAATACTTTATGTATAGAATTGAGATTTTTAACTTGCCTCACTCCCCCAAAAATAGTAGCTTGCACCTTATTAAGATAATAAGAGACTTAAGTGCTTATGCAAACATCACTGGAAATTCATGTAGCTCTCAGATGACTTCAGGGATCTCCTCAACATGACACTCCTCTTGATCACTGTGGGGAGTTACACACAGGGACAACATGCCCTGTGCACAGTTATCCCTACAGTGGGAATCACCAAATTAGAAATGGTGGTATGGGTTAGGTTCCTGGTTCTATCTACAGTAGTAATGACATCATATCTGAAAGGCAAACCACCCCAGCCTCAACTCACCGGCCAGTGTTGTTATGGAGGATAGAATTTCCCTAGACTTCTTCTTCTGGGACATGGAGGAGTTGTGCAATGACTAATACATCCTGCTACGCTGGTGTTAAATCCTCAGGCAAAACAGAAAGACCAATTTGGAAAGCTGAGAAAGCCATTTGATTTTTCTGAGGTATACTACAGTTGTTAGAGAGATTTGTTCAGCTGTCTGGGTCCAGGACCCAGGAGGTCATGGTTAAAATCAGTACCCTTGGTTAGCCTCATCCTGCCGCTTGGCATTGTATTGATAATAACCTTAATAGGTTTTATTAAGATGCAATGAACAAATCTGGGTTTAGCCTATTTCTGGCAGGTTAATCAGAGTGACTGATAGAGTGGTGTTTTTTATGGGAAAATTCTCCAGAATTCAAAGCAGTGTATAAACTAGGGATAGATATTTTGGTGGGAACAAGGAACAGTTGAGTTCTTGCATTTCTACATGCCTGGTAAACAGAGACATTGACTGCCTCTGTTCCAAACTGTCTTTTCTAGAATGTTCATACTTGGAAGATAGAGATAGTGGTTCCTGCTACAACAAAGTGCAGGTTTGCTGAGAACCAATGGAAGACAGAGCCAGTGTCTTCCTCTAGAGCAAAGTTCATGCTGGCTGTCCATCATGAAAATCGTGGGCTTTTTATACTCAGGATTCTTCTGCAATGCAATTCACTATATTTGCAGGTTTCAAAGGCTGTCTTTGTTTTTAAATTTAAATTCAATTTTTTTATTGTTTTGAGATAGGGTCTCACTCTGTCACTCAGGCTAAAGTGCAGCCGTGTGATCATGGCTCACTGCAATCTCTATGGACCGGGTTCAAGTGATCCTTCCACCTCAACCTCCTGAGTAGCTGGGAGAATAGGTGCACACTACCACGTCCAGATAATTTTGTTATTTTTTATTTTGTAGAGATGAGGTTCCCCTTTGTTACCCAACCTGATTTGAACTCATGGGCTCAAGCAATCCTCCTGCCTTGGCCTCCTGAAGTGCTAGGTTTACTGGCAGGAGCCCACCATGCCTAGCTAACAGGCCCTCTTGTCACACTGTGGTAATTAGAACTTAGGAAAACAGCCCCCAGCATGCTGATACCTTGGTTATTGTTATTCTTGTGAATAATAAAGTCATTTATATGTGGTCAGGAGTCTCATATCTTCTGTCAGCCTCCATAAAATTGTGACAGGCTAATTTGTTTTCTTGAAATTAAGGTTCATTCTCAGATTCACAATAGTTCTTCAGACATAAATCATGCTTTCTATTTAATCTGATTCAAACTTAAATCATGGTTTCTATTTAAATTTCTTTTCAGTTTTATAGGGAAGATGACATTAAAACTCTTGTCCATTATTTTTTCAAATACCATTTAAATCAGTACATTTTGAGCTACCCATTACTATTTTGCTCATATCATGTATTTTTTCCTGCAACAAATAAAACACTTCATGAAAATGTCCAGGTAAATGACTTGACACTCGAGGAAGGGCTATGTACAGTACTTTTTAGAAACATGAAGAATGTAGCATAAAGAACCTAGAAAATCCATTCTTAGAAGGGTTGCACACAACTCTCAGCCTTCCTATTGCTACATATCAATATATTTTGCAGAATGCTAAATAAACTAATTTATTCAAACAGAAAATGTATCTGTCTTTGGGAAGGAAAATGGAATACGTGCATTCACCTGTCATATATTCATCTCTTAGCTCAATACACAAAAATGTGATTCTTGTTTAAAAAGAACTTGTGCTCAACACACAATCTTTTACAGATTTTCTTATTCAAAAACAGATGAAACTAACTCATGGTGCTAGAATTAAAAACAGTAGTTATCTTTGGGTGCAGTTGTAAACAGAAGGTGGCACAAGGCAAGCTTCTACAGTGCTGGGAATGTCTTATTTCTCATCCCAAGTGCTGGTTACGTGGACTAAAGCTACGCACTTAGTAGTTTTTGTTTTTGTCTTATTCTGTATGCAAGGTATACTTCAATAACAAAGTTACTTTTAAAATGTGGCATTATGAGGGTGCAGAAAAGGGATGTTTGATCCGGAGGGCAAAAAAATCTTCTTAAAGAAAGCAATGCCTGAAGAGTCATAAAGAGTGGAGTTAACATAATATTAACAGAATTGGAACATTAGGAAGTACATTTGAGGACAGGGGACTGCATGAATTTGCGGAAGGAAAGAGAAGCTGTAATGGTATTGAAAAAAATCATGCAAGAAACAGCTTGACAAGATGGCACTGGAGACAGTATAGGGAAAGATTATATGGACCTTTTTTTATACTGTCAAGGAACTTAGGTTTTATAAGCCAATAAAGAGGAAAAGTCTTAATATTTTGAATTGATGCATCCTTGTAGTACCCTATTGAGGACTGATTTAAGGGCATCCCTATTGAATATTGACTAAAGTGGAAAATAGTTGCAGTACCAGAGAGTCAAGGCTGTGGATTTGAGATCTACTTAGAGTGCAAATGGAAAGATCAGATAGGTACTTGCTCTCCTGTGTCTATGTCCAAGATATGTCTAGAGAGGTGTTCTTTTCCATCAAATTCTATAGGGTTATTAAAGAATAAAACTAATGGCCTCTCACCTCCAAATTAAGGCTCTGTCAAAAATCTCCCCATTTCTTGGGTGTCTTGTGTTCTGTTTCTTGGGTGTGTTGGGTTCTTAACCTTTGATATGTTGGGGCAAGGGGTAGGAAGAGGACACAAAGGCTCAGTCAGGGTTTTGCTAGTATCTTTATTTAGATCTGCAAATGAAAAAAAAAAAAAAACCTAAGACAAGATACTCATAAACTCTATCCAGTGGGGAACCGCCAATGGCACTGTTATGATACTTGAGTTCACATCTGTCTTCAACTTTCCCTTAAGGGCCAGGTGGAGAGGCTCTCTAATTTTAGGTCCATTCACTGGTAAGCATTCTATCATTTTTTTTCAATTGGTATCCAAGGTTTTCATTAATTATGCAGTACAAATCCTTTTTATATTGCACGTTTTCATTTTCCTAGGGTTATGATAACAAAACAATACCCTTGAAGGTTGAAAATATATTTCATTCAGCCCAGTTGATTTTTGCATACTGATTACTTTATATCCCAGCAGTTAATCATCAAGCTTGGTGTCATTTCAGTTTCTTAATTTATACTTATCTCAGACCCCAGACAGAAAACATGCAAATGGAAAAAGAAATGTGAAGTCTGACAATGAGTTTAATTTCTATGGCTCACTTTTCCGTCCATTACCATCATAATTGTGAGTGTTCCTTTGACATTGAGCTCTTCCACTTAACATTTGTCTAATGACTATGCTAAAATCAAAATGAAAATGCTTTTTCTATTACAGAGTTCACAAGATGTAGCATATGAAACATATAATATATAACGCAACTCAATATAATTATGCACTAAAATATGTGTATATGTATGTGGGTGTGTGTATATACATATATATATGTAAGTTTACATGGAGAGAGAGACATTCTGCTTCAAAATTCAGAAAGAAATGTGCATATATAAGTTCATTAAAATTACTTTATTTGGCCTTTTATCATATTATTTTTCATGAGAAAATATAGACACACTTTGCTACAAATTACATACCATACATTCATCTCAATGGGATGTTTGTTATAACTAACGAGCATAGCTTAATTCTGAATATGATCCATGTTTTTAAATGGTCTTTAAATTTCAATTTTCTATTTCTTCCTCTCTGATTATCTTGCATGTTATTACCCCAAAAAGTTGGCAAACATTTACTGAATTTATACTATGCTCAGTATAAGAATCATTTTTTTAAATATTCAAAGAGGTGAAAATATAAAATTATAATATTTCAAAATTGTACTAAAAGATATGGTATTATACGAGACATAAAACATATATACAAAATATTGTTTGTGTCCAAAATGAGGAACATTACCACCTGGAAGAAATAAGAAAGATTCCTGAATGTGGTTACTACTAAGATACTTGTGAAATTTAAAATGCAGTCAAAATTTCTTTCTCACTAACTTATCCACAATTTTATTTGATGTGGTGCTATGCATAGCTAAAACTAACATCTCAGATGCTATTTTATCTAGGGGTAATCGTCTGACAAAGTTTTAGCCAAGGAAACATAAGCAATAGTCTATCAGCAATGTCCGTATACATTTTCGCTCACTACCTCTTGTTCCTCTCTCCCTCTTAATCTTCCTCAATAAAAAAGTGTTCAACTATAATGCCTGAGATGAGAAACTGTCTTATGACCAGGAGAGTAAAGCCACCAGCTAAGGGTTATTTAGGTATGAAAGACATGAGAGGCAGTGACCTTCGTGGCATCCTAGAAAAATTTGGAGCAGATATGAAAGGTCTGCCTCTCAAGTGTGATTCATAGAACTCCATCAAGCCTTATTAATCTTTTACAACAACACCATGCTACCTGTAGCCAAATGTAACCCCAGCTGACACAGTTATCCACACAAAAGACTGAAATTTACGTAGAGAAGGCTCATATTCTCTTGCAATTTTCTGACTAAACTGACATGTAATGGTGCCGGTTTTTGATCCACTTGATTGAATGTTGCATTTTTTTTCACCACAAAGAAGAGGGAAGTAATCTAAAAATGTATTAACTGTACATGTTCTCTTTTACAGATTCACATTAAATCACCAAAATGGCACAAAGGTTTGAACTGTCAAATCAAACTCATAGGAATCATAGACCATAATGAGAAAATTTTTTAATTCATTTTACTAATGAATTAAAGGACATAGGCAATTATGAGACACAAATCAGTCTTCCTTTGGAGACATCAAGACTGTCAGAAATAGCTTCCCATTACAGTCCTTTATCTCTGGCTTCAAGATGTATTCTGGTTTATGTTCAATCAGGGAGATTTGTTGCAAGCAATATATGTTAAATGATTACTGAGATGTGAAGGAATATCTTCATGTTGTATCATATTAATAATACGGCTTATGTGACTTATCCCATTTTTCCCTTTATTTACTGTAAATGAACCTAGGATTTGTTGATTTATGGTTTAGTAAATAACTTAAATAGACCTGGTATGTCCTGATAAAAGTTTCATGTATAAAACTCTCTGTTATCTTTCCCTTGGTACAAAAACACTCATGTGTTTAGTAAAAGATCTGTTTACTAACATGATTGTAAAAAGATTTGTTTAGTATCACTCCTTCTTCCTAAGTTTCTCAGGAATAAAGAAGAAATGAATTCTAAACCCTTTCTTGTCCACCACCAACCACCCAACTGGCCTTGCTGTGACTTCAGTCTTCTTCATCCAGAAATAATTTAAGTCCTTGTCTCTCAAGTTATTTTCCTTTTGAAAGCCATCAGATTTGGGCTGGCATTTGTGTGAGTGAGAAACAAAATTTTATCATGTCGAGTACCAGATTTGTGGGCTTTTAAATTTTGTCAGCTAGATATTCTTATTAAAATATTGTTTCTTATCTATAAATGTATATCATTAAGTCTTTACCTAAACCATTAACGACAACAAGGCAAAAGCATAACACTAGACTACATATTTTTCAAATAGACACACTCATTAATTCATTTCTGCCAACTTAGGATACAACCACGTACAACCATTACAGTGCCTGTCAGGTTCTGTCAACCTCTCTAAATAAAAACCATATGAAGGTATTAATGATACTTGTTCTTTGGTGTATAAGCTTCAGAAATCGTGAAGGACATACTGAATGATGACTTATTCCCTCTCAACTGAACTATGACTACCCTTTTTCCTTTTACTTTACATTGTCCTTACTAATTACTAAAATAATTTTTAATTTCTTATACATTTTCTTTTACTTAAACTCCCTATTGCTGTTAATAGTTCTTTAGTGAAAATATATTCTTAATCCATGTCTTCCAAACTACCGTCTTGGACTAGCCAAAATAAAAAATCACTTAAATTCATAAACCAGAAAGTTTCATAAACACTTCTGTGTACCATCTGTATTAGTTACATAGATACACTTCTAGATTTCATCTGTATTATTTATCACAATACTACATGGTTTATCTAATGAAAGCATAACCGAATACTGGTTTAAGCACACTCTCTATTTAATTTTCACTCATTAAAATTGCCCAAAAATGTTCAAGGAAGTTCAAGGCTTCTCTGCGCATTAAGTGATCCAAATTGACAGATGCCCTGCTATGCTATACACATCATTTCAAAGATTGTTCTACATATCAACATCTGGCTAGTAACAAGGCAAGGAGCATGGAAGAGCATGAGTGGGAAAGTTCGATAGCAGCTGTGGAGGTTGGAGGAAGTCAACCCTGCTCCATTCTATGGGTGACATCAGGTTTCCAGGCAAGAATGAGAAATGTCATCTAGCTGGACATTCTAGAAGAAAAGAGAATGGGTTTTGATGATCATGATCAGTCTCTGCTACTGCATCCATAAAGCCAGTTTTGAGATTCCTATTCTTTTTGTGTGAAAGCTCTAAATTTCAGTTCGAAACACATAAAAATGACAAGGTCTTTTCATAATTTGCTTTTCTGCCTACACATATTTTAAGAGTGCTCATTATGCCTGATTAATAAGTAGTGCATAGCAGTTAGTAGGCTTAGTGAGACAAAGAAAGATTTTTCTTCATCATACAAGTACCTGTCACAAGAGAGACCTCTCTTTCCCATTGGCCAAGTCAACATTATTTGTTGCCAAATGACTGCTCACCGGCAAAGACTCACCTATCACCATGACACATCCCTCCCTTGCTGGTGAAGTATCACAGTATTTTTTTTCATTAAGATTTTTCTAATTTTTCCATGCATGTTGAATACAGTTTCAGAAGATTTAATATCAGACATTTTTATCTCCAAAATGAAAGGACCACTTATTATTTCTGTCTTTTATTTTTCTTTCTTTATATCCCCTTAGAGTATATTTTACTTCCTCCTGATTCATATTGGTATTAATTCCATTGACCTTATTCAGAATATTTTGTTTCACTTTATATCATTTATTCTATCTTGTATAGAAATTCCGTGTTCTTTCTCTTATGATAGAAAATGGAAAAAAAAATTGCAAAGATGGTTTGTCACCATCAGTACACTCATGAAAATTAGTCTGAATTTATACATGTAGATCTGTGCATTAGGAAGTTCTTTTCAGAGGAGAAATAATGAAAAAATATTGCAGACCTGAGCTTTGAAGGTCACTGTGAGAATGATTTTTTAAAAGATGATTAAAGTGAGTCACATTGCTGAGGCAGAAATGCAAAGTGTGAAATCATGCTGGTTAGTGGGAAAAGGGGTGGGCAGGAGAAGGTTAAAGATATCTCTGAAGTTTAAGTTTGTATAAAACAACTGGGAAAATAGAAGAAAAACATTCAAGAATAAATATATGTATTCATTTTTAGGCATAGGTACCCATATTTAAAGAGAGAGATAATCACACTGACATTTTAAAAAGTAATTTTCTTTAAGAGTGTATTTTTGCTCTCAAGCACCTCCTGGAATACATGCTGTAATCATCAGATACTATTAGTGACTATCCTGGATAATTTGTTGATGTGAAGGAAATAGGGTTATTTTGCTAACACTCCTGCAGAATACAGACACGCTGTTCATGTATAATACATGCATTCCATCTTCAGTGGAAGAGTCTCCATCTGCAGTGCCAGACTACATGAAGAATGGCATGTGGAGATGTGAACAACAGTACTCCTGGGACAGCTGAGTGCGGCTCTACACCTGCTATTTCACTAACTCTCTATGCAGCCCTGGACAGGCTCCAACATTTCGGAGTTCCATTTAATTTATTGAAAAACGAAAACAATACAAAATCTAAGTTAAGCAGACAATAGCTTTGAAAACTTCTCAGCTGAAAGAGAGGCTACAGCAAGAATTAGAAAAAGATTTTCCCCATTCTCTTTCTGGCAAATGCCTAAATTCTAAAAGATAAATATAATAAATACACACACATACATATTCAGCTGTCAACCTTGAAAAAGTAATATTAATGATATATTGACAAAACTGGTATCCCGAGAGCAGTTGAAAGGGATTAATATTAATTTTGCTGCACATACATTATATGGCATTCTGTCTGCATTATTTTCTTGTGTTGTAAGAACATAAGGAGTATTCAGAAAATATTACTTAAATGTATGACAGCTATGGACATCAAAGAAAAAAGGAATACACTCTACTGAGTTGACTTCTATTATTTTAGTTTGATGAAGTTGATTAGGCATACAGTTCTGATGTACAGAAAAGGTCATAAATAACCAAAGAGAAAGAAGAAAAGGGGAAGAAAGAAAAGAAGATGAACGTATTTGGATATGAGTGGTAATTTTTTATGATTGCATTTTAAAATTTTTAGAAAAAAATATCTTTTTTGTGGGGGGGGGCAGGGGCAGGGTGGGGGATGCAGTCTAGCTCTCTAGCCCAAGCTGGAGTGCAATATTGTAATCTCAGCTCACTGCAACCTCCGCCTCCTGGGTTCAAGCAATCCTCCTGCCTCAGCCTCCCAAGTAGCTGGGATTGCAGGCGCCCGCCACCACCCCAAACTAATAAAATATCTTTTCAGTATATGAACGGATGGACGGAAAAAAAGGAAAGTCAAAGAGGGAGAGAAATCAAAGAAAAGGAAAAGAAAAAGAAAATAAATAAAGCTTTTGCCAAATCCTAACACCTTGTGATTTGCCTGCAACAAAGAATGAAAATCATCCAGATAAGAAGCAAACTTGCCTGACTTTTGTTTTTCCAATGGAACAGACAACTTTTACTGACATAAATTTTAAAAATGGAAATTGAGGGCTACTTATTTCTTCTCATTTCTTCTTGAGGGAAAAAATATCATGCCTCAAATTGGTAATGGGTAGACCTAAAAGATTAGCTTATAATAAAAGTCTGAAAAAAGATTTGCAATCTACAAAATAAAAACTCTTCTAGAAGCATCTTCTTATGTTATTGGAGTTTCTCGAGACAATGAACATCTTCTAATAATGAGAATATTGTTATGATGATGCATCAGTGTCAGCTCACAAGGCCATCAGCCCAGATGGAGCTTTCTGCAGGTGTCAGTCAATTTGGTATGATTTTAAACTTTTAAAAATTTTATTTAAATCTCAGTATTTCTCCATCAGCCAGGGAGTATTTAAAAATACATTACAACTGATCCAACATATTTGATCCCTAGTAAGTGCCTTCTAAAGTATAAGCCTGTTAACTTGGGGTGTTATTAAGCCTGTTTGAGCAGTGATCACATTAGTCTTGACTGACCTTTCAGCAAAGTAAAAGTTTCCCAAAGAATGGAGCTCATGTACTCCCATAAATATATGCACTACTATGTCCCCACAAAATTAAAAATTAATAAAAAGAAAAATAGAGTAAAGTATGTGAAGAAAGAGAGAGAGAGCTACAGCCAAGTCAGTTTTAGGGTATGTGGTAGTAGAGAGAAGTCAGGGAGAGAAGGAGCAGTAAAAAGAATTAGGGCAGACTGGGCAACATAATGAGATCTCATCTCTACAGAAATAAAACCAAAATTAGCCAGGTTTGTTGGTACATGTCTGTAGTCCTAGCTACTTAGAAGGCTGAGGCAGCAGGACTCCTTGAGCCAGGGAGGTTGAGGTCACAGTGAGCCATGATCAAACCAGTGCACTGCAGCCTGGCGACAGAACAAGACCTTGTTTCAAAAGAAACAAAAAGAGAGACACAGAGAGAATTGGAGTGTGACAACTAGAAACACATTGGATTCTTTATTAATATTTTATTTACAATTTACTCAGCCTAAGATTTTTTTGTAAATGTTAAATGGTTTCTCATCTGCTTAGCAACACAAGTTATTCTTTGACAAGAAACTAAAAATTTACAGGTCTATTTTCCATTTCTTTCTTTCTTCAAGCATTCCCTCTTGTCTATCTAATCTCAGTAGTGTTGCTTTATAACTGGATTCCAGTTCTTTGCCTAGCAATATTGAACTTTCATTTTGAGACTAGATATTTGATTTGTTTCTAACCAAATTTTGATTTCAACTTTTGTAAAAAATATTTCTTCAATTTGCCATCTTGCTGCAATGCACTACCCTCATATTCAAGTTAAAGAAATACTTAATATGAGTCTCATCTCCAGTCTACCAAGGATTTCCAGAAACTGCCCACCTTTCATAGGGTTTCCTCTAAGTTAGGAACTCATTCAATCTCCATTCTCATATGAACTTGTCTACATTTTAGTGTTAAGGCACAAGGTGTGTTACTTAAAGTCTTTAGCTTGTGTTTTTTTTTTGTTGTTGTTGTTGATCAATGAAAATTTTTTCTGGACCCCAGGGGTCCTATATTCTTATCTATGATACATCTATGCTTTCAAGGAAATTTCCTATTAGATTTCCATCTGGAGGTCAGTTTATGAAATTACTGCTAAGGTTATATTCTGATACCTCGATGATACTTGAATTCAAACAGTACATATGCTTTAAAGAAATATCATGTTTTGCACTAAGGTCAAGAGCAACTTGTAAGTTAACCTACCCCAATGTTTAAACAGGAGAACTAATCAGTGCGACATTTATTGGCTCTATGTGAGAATGTATAGATTAAATATCACTTGTAGAAGTAGCAAGTAAACTTTCATGCTAAAGTTTTGCATTATGTGTAGGATACATCATTTTCTAAATACTTTTTTACAAGTTCTGCTATTTAGATATATATTTTTGCAGCCCTTCAAACACTCTTGGGGAAAAAATGTTTTTCTTTTTAAATGCACAATCTCATTTATATGACTTGTTTTAGGAAATTCTGTAAGACACAGTTATTAGACTTAATTTGTAAGTATGTAAGTATGGAACTGGAAATAAATACGAACAAAGTTTCAATAAATTCTCAGACCTCCTCTGTATTTAGTAGGACTATTGAAATGATGACAGGAGGAATAGACTCATTGACATTCTAAGGGAACCTCTTTCCCTTCCCTTTTTGTAACTTACAGCCACTCTTCATCACATGGCCCAACCTATATTGCCTAGTGGCAATTTACTCACATTTTCACTGACGCTTAACGTAGTAACACATACCTTCTTCAGATCTCTGATTTTATAACAAACTTCACTAACGATGTTTCTCCCTACTAAATTGCTCTTCTCACAACTCCATAAGTTTTTATTTCACCCATCTTCAAATCTAAAGTCAAGTAACACATATTCTAGTCTTTTTTGATATCCCTTATGGGCAATAGTCACTAGTGTGAACATTAAAATACTTTCATCTTTGTTGTAGTGTTAGTATTTAATTGTTTACAAAATTTATTTTGTTCACCAGAACGCAATTTCTTCCTGTGTAGAAGCCAGGTCTAATTCATCTTTCTACTGCCTCAGATGCTGAGCATTCATCGGTTCAATCATTACAGTAAAATGAAAAAACGATGAATGAATAAAAACAGCTCTTAAAAAACTATAATTTCTGGGCTGTATGACAAAGAGAATATCAATGGATAGACATAGATATAGTAAAAAAGATGGAGTGTAGTTTCTTAGATGTAAGAATGTACACCAACAAATCAATTATAGATGGAAGAATTCACAATGACTAGCTGTGGTGTGTTTAATTTTAGTTCAAGATATTTGCAGACACTCGACAGCCTAGGCTAATTTAAACAGGTTCGGGTTTTAAAGCATAATTCAGTTGCAGTAACCTGAGCAATAGAGAAAAAAGTGTGCTGTGATAACTGAGGTGATGTGGTGACACTTATTTATGCATCTCTCCTGGTTGCTGGCAGAATCTAGCTCCGAGTTTCCTAGCAACAGTAATGCACACATGTGAATATGCCCATGTAAACAGCAAATGCAATGAATAAAGTTTCCATTCACTCATTGAACTGCCAGTTTGAATTTCCAGACCTGGTTGGTACTAAACCAGTAGGTTTCAAGATTGCTTCAATGAAGCCTAGGTTGGGTGGATGACACTATATGAAGTTTCAAAGAGGAGTTTCTGAATTGCACTAAGCTACTGTGCCATGTGCCCAAGTATGGCAATATAATGTTATTTCATTCTATGTATTTTGCACATTTGAGTGGAGAGAATTTAGGAGGTTTATGGAAGCTATTTATTTGTCCAAAATACCTCAGATGAGAAAGGAATATATCAACACATAAAAAGTTTTTCTTTCTCTTCATTTTGAAAGAAGCCACTGAAATTTTGTCTTAAAATTGCCTTTTGCCTCAGAAGTTTCCATCATGTCTTCTGCAACATTCATTCTATATGAGTTATGTGTGATTACACTTCTGAAGACCACTGGGTTATATCAGCACATGGACTCACAGTGATTAGTAACTAAGAGTGCCAAGTGTGATTTTCATGTTTCTACCAATGGGGTATTGATTAAACTTTATGAAGAAGTGTCTGTTTCTTTATGGTAAAATGTACATTTATGTTCGCACATTAAGATGAAAAGGAGCCAAATAAAGTCATATCCCACCTCCTATCCAGAAAATCATTTTGAATAATGAATTACATTACAATGTTGTTGTGAGAAATGGCTGTTAGGATGTAGTCTAGGGAAGTGTATGCAAACCACATTGGCACTAATGAAACTTGGTACACAATTTAAAAATTTAGTGACAAGGTAACTTAGCCCCTTCTTACCTCAGTTCTTTTACTCGTAAAATGTGTTTGACATAACTAGCTCTCATGTGTGAAGTAAACAGCATAAAAACTATCTTGTTTTTTTTCTTTTTTTTTTTTTGAGAAAGAGTCTTACTTTTTTGCCCAGGCTGGAGTGCAGTGGTGCATTCTTGGCTCACTGCAACCTCTGCTTCCTGGGTTCAAGCCATTTTCCTGCCTCAGCCTCTTGAGTAGCTTGGATTACAGGTGCCCACCACCACACCTAGCTAATGTTTTGTATTTTTAGTAGAGACGGGGTTTCACCATGTTGGCCAGGCTGGTCTTAAACTCCTGACCTCAAGTGATCCACCCCCGTCGGCCTCCCAAAGTGCTGGGATTACAGATGTGAGCCACCACACCCAGAAACAATCTTTTATAGAGCAAGCATTCAACCAATGCTAGATTGCTGATTCTTACTCTTTCCTCTCACTCTTATTGAGTGAATTATGCAAGATTTTGCAAACTTTTAAATAATGGAGAGGTCTAATGGAGGTAGCGTCATCTATACTTGAATAACTGTCATTTTAGTGTATTCAAGTGCTATTAAAGAATAAAAGGCCCACTCTTGTGAAATTAGGCAAATGTATTTAGATGTATTTACTAATTTGGAGCTCCACTAAGTTAACGTAGTAAAATTTCATTGTCAATAATGTATATATATAATGTGTATATATACAATAATGTATATATGTGTGTGGTAACCATCCATGTGACATAGTAGATGTCACAATAAACTCTTTCCAATATAAGGCATGGGTGTTTTCCAAATGTAATCATAGAAAATGTAGTGTGATATCACTATTTTTAAAGATTTGTCACTAGAGTCAATAGATGTAATACACGTTCACCTTTATGTTTTCTTAGAGATTTCATTAAGTCTTTCCATTAATTCATTCAACAGACATATTTTTAAGTAATCATTTTCTTTGTGGCAGTTTCTGGTATCTGCTCCAGAACAAAGAGAGATAAATGTAGAGTGGTGTTTGGAGCTCTAGGCTGATATTGCCTTGTCTAGAACCCAGCTCATCATTTCCTTTGCGAAGTTAGATAAGCAGTGTCCTCTTCCAAACCTCAGATGCATCCCCTGCTTGTACTGAGAAAACGCACAATAGTGAGAGCTATTTTTTTTTTTAAACTTTATTTTATTTTTAATTGACAAATAATAATTTTGTATACTTATGGGGTATAATGTAATGCTTTAATACATGTGTATATTGTGGAACAATCAAATCAGGCTAATTAGCATACCTAGCACTCCAAATGCTTATCATCTATTTGTAGCAAGAACATTTAAAGGCTCTGTTTTAGCATTGTTGAAAAATATATTAGTGAGAGCTAGTGTAACAGGAAAAAAAATACTATTAAACATAGTGCTGTACTTGTAATCCTAGAGAACAAATGGAAAGTGCTCTGGGATCAGGGTGGGATTCACAACTATAAAGTGTGTTGCTTAATTTTTCCTCAGTTTTTGGTGTTCATTTTCTAAGAAGAGAATAAGGAAAAATAGTGTAGGCAACTGTAAATTGTAAAAATGCAAATGTATAAGGAAAATCAAACTGTGCAACATATTTAAATTTAAATATAAATATACTTAATGTCAAAAATTGAATGTAATGCTTCTAGACTGTTATTTTTTGCATGTGAAATAAAAGTAGTTGAACTTTATTGAGAAATTGTAGATAATGTTAGTGGCGAATCACTTAATAAATAGATGGTGCTGAGTTTTAAACATGCTCCAATATATTACGTTTTCAGTTTATAAAAAAAACAAATAAATCAAAGAAATAACTTTTAAAAATAAATTTCCAGGTCTCAAGGTTAACTTACTAAATTAGATTTTCAAAATGAGAGTCCTGGGATTAATATTTTTATAAATATTTATTTGGTTTCTGTAAGTTTGTAAAAGGAAATCTAACAAAACAAAATGCAGCTTTCAAAATTACTATAATTAATGATCAAGAGTAGCTTCGTGTGGGTGAGGCAGAAGGGATTCTGCCATTCTAATTCCATCTATGTGGTATTCTAGTGGCTCATGTAGACAGCAATACTTTAACTGAAAATGCCCAAGTCTGATCCATCTGCAGGAAGGGAAAATTTGGGTAATTTCACATCATTTGCTACTTCATCAAGTTACGACTGAAGCTCTCCTCTCTCCTGGAGCAACACAAAATTTCCCACGTCTGGAACTGTAACACCATCGTTCTCATCAAATTCAGTTTACTACTGAACTGAAACAACAAACCTCTTCAGATTCTAAATTGCCACATTATTTCTTTTAAAATAAATAAAATCCTTTCCAGAAACAAAAAGGACTTTGCAAAATTGTGTTCATCCACTAGAGCAAATGGCCTTGCCTTTAGAGGAAATAATTTTTTCCCTTATTAGAATAAAATTGTTTTTCCCCTCTGCAGTTACTAACATGAAGCTTGGTGCAGGCACAAAAAAGAAATCAAAGTCTAAAGAAGTGTACTAAAGTCATCATACTCTGTGACTGTGCTCATTGTAAACAACAACAACAACAAAAATTAAGTAATTTCTACTTAGATACACTTAAAGCAACATGACATGTAAAAGTATGGACAACATTCATAGCCAAGTAAAACAAATTCCATCTTACTCAAATTCTACATTTTACACCGTATTAAGGAGGCAATATTAAAAAGAAACCTTTCATTTATTTCATCCATATAACCCAGTGTGCATTCTAATCTTTAAAAAAAATGACTATTAACAGTTTATTGCAGAGAACAAGAAAATTACAAAGCAGAAACCAGAAAATTAAAAGGAGAAAACCATTTACCATTAAATGGCAATTACATTTGGTTATTAGTGTTTCTATTTTCAAAAAAGAATTATCTTCATTATACATCTTCTTCAACCAGTTTTTAAAATATAAAACTCTATCTATAATATTTTCCAAAAGGATATAAATATTATTAGAGACCATTAGTTTTAGTAACTACCTAGTATCCTTTTTATTGTGGTAAGAACACTTAACATTAGATCTATCATCTTAATAAATATTTCAGTATCTATTCAGTAATGCTAACTATATCATCATAGCTATTGTTACATAGTTGTTATAATACTATAACTATATATAGTTATTATATATATATATAACTATTAAGCATGATATTTTACAGCAGATGTCTAGAATTTAATTATCTTGCATAACTGAAACTTTATTCACTTGAGTAGGGAGGCTCCATTTCCACCATCCCTCAGGCCCTAGCAACCATCATTCTACTCTTTGCTTCTCTATGTTCATTTTATATGTCTTATAGAAGTGAAATTATGCAGCATCTGTCCTGTACGACTGACTTATTTCACTTAGCGTAATATCCTCCGGGTGTAACCGTGTTGTTCTTTCTTGCGGTAGAATAATATTCCATTACACTGTTTTATATAGTTGCTGTACCAGTATACATTCCCACCAACATTGTACAAAGGTCTCCTCTTTTTCCACATTCCTACCAACACTTGCTATCCTTTCTTTTTCTGATACTAACCATCCAACAAATGTGAGTTGATAAATAATTGTGATTTGGATTTTTAGTCTTCTGATGATTAGTGATATTGAACATCTATTAATACACCTATTGGCCATTTCTATGTCTTCTTTGGAGAAATTTCTATTCAAGTCCTTGGGCCATTTTTCAATTTGGTTACTTGTGGGTTTTGTTTAGTTTTCACTATTGAGCTAAATGTTTTATTTATCTACTTTGGATATAAATGTTTTATCAGATATATGGTTTGTAAATGTGTTATTTTACTCTATTAGTTGCCTTTGAATTCTTTCAGTTGCTTTCTTTACTGAGCAGAAGCTTTTCCATTTTGATGTAGCCTCACTTGTCTACTTTACATATTGTTGCCTGTGCTTTCTGTGTCACATCAAAGAAATCATTAATGAGAAAAATGTCACGAAGATATTTTTCCTATGTTTTACTCTAGGAGTTTTACAGTTTCACATTTTATGTTTAAGTTCTTCGTCCATGTTGAACTGAATTTTAAAAATATGCTGTCGTGTAAGGGTTCAGATTCATTTTTTTGTGTTTGGATATCCAGTTTTCTCATTTGTTGAAAAGATCATTCTTTCTCTATTGTGTATTCTTGCCACCCTTGTCAAAAATTAATTGATCATATATATGTGGTATGGTTTCTGTTCTATCTATTTATCTATCTATCTATCTACCTACCTACCTACCTACCTATCTATGTCTTAATACCAGGACCACACTGTTTTAATTACTATAGCTTTGTAATATATTTTTAAATCAGGAAGTGTGATGTTTCCAGGTATGTTAGTATTGTTTTAACAATTCAATGCTTTTTTTTACTCCATATAAATTTTAGAATTGCTTTTCTATCTCCTTAAAAAATGTTGTAAGGATTTTGTTAGGGATTGCAATAAATATATAAATCATTTTAGGCAATATGGATATTTTTAATAATATTAGCCTTCTAATCTGCTCCTGCATTTGATTTGTTAGTATTTTATTGAAAAAGATTGCATCTATGATTATCAGAAATATTTGTCTGTAGTTTTCTTCTAATGTAAAGTATTTGGCTGGCTTTGGCTTCAGAGTAATGCTTGACACAGAATAAATTTGGAAGTATTCCATATCACCTTTTTTTTTCAAAGATGTAAATGGATTGAAGTTAATTCTATAAATGCTTGCTACAATTAACAAGTGAATTCATCAGGTCATTGACATTTTTATTTGTTAGGAGGAATTTGATAGTTGATTACTGATTCAATCTCCTTACTAATTGTAGGTTTGTTCAGATTTTCTATTCTTGATTCAGTTTTTGTAAATACAAGAGAAACATACATCATGAAATTTATTAATTTCTTCTATATTATCCAACTTGTTGGCATGTAATTTTATAGTAATCTTTTACAATCATTTTAATTTCTGTGATGACATTTGTAATGTTTCCTCATTAATTTCTAATTTTATTTGTCTTCTCTATCTTTTCTTACAGTTTACCCAATAGTTTGCTATTTCTGTTTATCATTTACAAAAAGCAATTCGTATTTCTTAATTTTTTATCTTTTCTATTTTATTTCTGCTCTAATCTTTATTTTCTTCTCCTAACATTAAGCTTACTTTGTTTTTCTAATTCCTTGAAGCATAAAGTTAGGTTGTTTATTTGAGATATATCTTCTTTTTTAATGTAGGCATTTATTGCTATTTACTTTCCTTGTAATGATGTTTCTGCTATGTTTGTATATGTTGTGTTCCCACTTTCATTTGTCTCAAGATTTTTGCTCATTTCTCCTTGATTTCTAATGACCTGTCTTTCAGTTTGCTTATCCTGCTTTCTGATTGATCTAGTCTGCTGTTGAAACTGTAATGATTCAGTCTTACAATTCAAGTTTAATACTTTTTAAAATATCTTTTAAAATATCTTTATTTCTGTTCTTGCATTGTGCTGTTTATGCATTGTTCTCCTGACATTGTGAAGTGACTTTATGACTATTATTTTGAATTCTATGTCAGTTAAATCACATATCTCCATACTAGGATCAATATCTAGAGATTTATCTTATTCTTGTTGTTGTTGTAGTTGAAACGTAGTACCCTGTTTCTTCAATTTCCTTGATGTTTTATATTAGTGTCTGGATATTAAACAAATTAGCCAACACTCCTCATCTTCACAGATTAGCCTAGTACAGGATAAAACCATCAGATTGACCACAGATTCTGGGTGTCTCCCAAGACTTCATGCTAGTCTATACACTTTCTTTGTTCTCAGTGCCCCCCTATCCTACCCGCCCCTGTCCAGCATCTACAGTTTTTCTCAATCCCATCAGCTCCTCGAGACAGGATGAGACAAAAGCCAGGGCCTCAAGCAGCCACCAGAGAAACTATAATATTGGACATATGGTCCAATCATTTCCTTCTATCTCTGGGGAGAAACTGAAAGCTGGAGGTTTCCTCCTGATTATATGTAGCTCTGTTGGGGTAGGGCTTATGGTGAGAAGGCATCACAACAATTTCTACTGGCTTCGGTGTGACTGGATTCTCACTTGAGATACAGGACTCTCCCAACTTGTTGCTGAGTTTTTCACAAAGGAAATGATTCTGTGTGTTGTTATTGAATTGTTAAGTCTATGGAGATAAGGAGGGTCCAGGATTTCCTATTTTCCATCTTACTTAAGCAACCCCCTGTATAGTATCCTATAATGTGGATTTATTATAACTAGTTATCTTTTGTTGGACATTTTAGCTTTTCTATTTTTTAAATAAATGGTATGGCAAATTTCTTTGTGTGTGTGTGTGTGAGAGAGAGAGAGAGAGAGAGAGAGAGAGAGTGAGTGTGTAATTCTTTACCTTAAAAAGAAAATTATTTGACTAAGGGATATAAACATTTTGTGAGCTCATGTTACATGGCCTCAAACTGTATTTGAGAAAGTTTGTGGCAATTTATTTTTCTAGAAGCAATACATGAAAATGCATATTTCACCACAATTGGTCTATTTCAAATATCCTAATAGAATGAGAAAGTTATGAAGATGTAGGCAAGTGCTATGTATCATAGTCTCAAGCAGGGATTTATAACACCATAAAACCACATGCACGTTTCATTTATATGAGTATTTTTCAGACGGAGGAAACAGAAAGGCCAAAGTTTGTGGTCCACAGATTTTGTCTTGCTCTAAATTACAGATTACTTTCCTTACCTCTCCTCCGACCATCATTTTTACCTGTCATTAAAGGTTAGGCGACTACCACTGACCAATGGTGACCGTAGGATCACTGGAGTTCAGGTATTATCTGTGACAAATATTTAAAAGTAATGTAAAAAGTACTGATTTAATTTCCACATTGTTTTAGTTGCTACATTAATACAAACTTCTTGTGGAAAAAATGCTAAAGAAAAATAACTATGTTATCTTTTCACAGATTTTGATAAAAGTGAATACAGCCATTTTCAAAAATGCTGTAGAATTCGCACTAGAAAGAATATTGCAGTAGTTTGTTTCACATTTTTGCCAACATCATAAGAGGCTATGCATAATTTATAAGAAACTAATTTAGTCTTGAACATAAATTTTCTGGTGGTGGGGAAAAGCTCTTTATTTATGCATGTTTTATGACTTAACTTTTTCTCCTGTCCCTATTAAAATGTACGAGTATTACCCTTTCATAGTTTAACTTCTGACTGTATAGACTGTAGACCAGGAGGGACAACTGGGAACATCTCTAGATACATGCTTGTTATAGTCTGGAACACCATTTTATTTATAATCCAATAAGAAATTGGATTAATATTTTAAATTTCTCTCTTAGGCGCCTCACTTTCCAATCTAATAAAATTCCGTTCACTTAATGGACAATATTTTGGAGATGAAGTCCGCAACAAATATTTTTTTCTTTTAGATTAAAAAATATACTTCCAATAGCAAAATAAAATATTCTGAGCCATATATAAAATTCTATCGTTTTTGCTTCACTGCAAGATACATCCTTAGCCATGAGACCTCTGCAACCCCACTAGATAGCAATGCCACTTTGCATGCTTCTGTTTCTATCACCATACATTTCTGTTGATCAAGGTACAAAGCATATCCCAGTCTTGGGTCCTGGCATAATTGTATGACATCATAGGATAGGCCCAACATGAAAGAGAAATTGCTGTATCTCAAGGAATATATCCAATCTACCAGGTTCTGCAGATCCTAGCCCTGTACTTTACTGAACCTCCCTAGATCTGTTACTCATAATTTAAATACATGTCTTAAAGCAAATCTTCCTTGCAGAAAAAAACACATTAGTATAATTTATTTCTCTTGTGATAAGAGACTGTTGATTTTGTGTATGGAGGAAGAGTACTTTGGAGCATGGAGCATTCCCAGACATTAGGTGGAATTTATATAATCAAAACCAAAAACCTTCAAAGTTGGGGGATAGAAGCAAGAAGTAATCTGAGGCATCATGGATAGTCCCTGAGTTAGAAGACATGAGCGTATATATTCACTGTGGCTCTCAGCAGCTTTTTGATCTTGAATGAAACACCACAGTCTCCACGTCCCCATCTGGAAAGGTGAAAATACCTAACTTGGGATTTTATTGTGATTACTGTATCAACCAATATGTGTAAAAATCTTGTGTAAATTACAGAGAAACATACATGTATAAAATATTATTTTGCCAAGTAGGGTGAAGGAAATGCATAACCGAATCAATAGAAATCTGATATGTTTTGCCTTTCTCATAATAGTGCCTCGTTATTACATTGTTTTTCAGCATAAAAATTGTATTTAATATATATTTCTTATCCTCTTGGTATCAACATATTGAGAGGTTAAAGTCTCTCTACAAGTAGCAAGACAAGCATAAGTTTTCTATAAAAATAACGGTTCTAATTTAGTTATGATCCATGATTTATTTTTCATCAGTTACACTTAATAATTGCTCAGCAAAGAAAAAGGATCAGCATCTTTCAGCACTGTATCTTTGGGCATCTTTGCAAAGCCTTGGCCTAGAAAGCTGGCAGAGTACACTGGAAATAACGTAGGCATTTCAGTATGAGGCAACATCTGCACATTATAGGTGCTTAATAAATAGATACTTGCTGCCTGATTTGCAATTTAAGATATTCAGGTGTAAAAACGAGTGTATAAGTCCTTATTCTAAACAAATGCATAATTTATAATCATGCCTAATTTAAATAAATTCATCTTGATTTAGATTGAGGGTTTGATGCCACTATGCCCATTTTGCGTTGATACTGTTTATTTTTCCACGTTGCTAATTGAACCTGTCACAGATTAGAACTACACAAACTATGCTGAAAGTGTGTCTCAGGAGAGATCTAGAGGATAGGGAACAGCTGTGGGTGTAATTTGTATTTACAGTCAGTTTTTAGAAGATTCCCCACGCTGGGTTCTTTTCAGTCGCCTGTGGGAAGCAGAGGACATGCACAAGTGGAGCTGATTGTGCAGAACCTGCTGCGGACACTCGGGGCATGTTTGTGAAAATCAGGTTGGGCACCTAGTCCCCGAAGTGAAGCAGTGTGTCAGGTCAACTGAAACTGTCTGCTGATTTGTTCTTGCCAAGCAGCTCTAAGGACGTGCAATAGGAATTGTTAACACCTGACTCTTTCACTTCAATTGACACGTGATACTTTTGACAGGAAACATGACAGACAATTAGCATATCTCATCTATAATATAAAACAAGTGAAAAACAGGACTCCACTTTTAGTTAGTCTCATTCCCGATGCAGGATGTGGGCTGTGTAAAAAATCATGTTATCCATCAAAGCAGAAGAGCAGACTATCAAAGTTACCAAAAAGAGACAGAGAAAATGTTCCTAAATTATTCAAGAACAGAAACAGAGCTCTAAGCAGGGGAGTATCTGAAGTATAAACACAAACCTCATTCAAACTTTGAGTCTTTATATGAGTTCATGTCCCTTCTAAGTAATTATTTTTTTCATTTATTTTTTACTTTTTTTATTTTACAGCTTTATGCTTTCTTAATTTCTATTGCTTTTTGGATGTAAGTGGTTTTTTGGGGGATCCAATGGCTTTTGGGGTACAAGTGGTTTTTTTTGGTTACACAATTATTTGGTGGTGAATTCTGATATTTTAGTACACTCATCACCTGAGTGGTGTACACTGTACCAAAAATGTAGTTTTCCATCCCTGGCCCCCTCCCACCCACCTACTCAGAGTTTCTACAGTCCGTTGTATAACTCTGCATGCCTTTGTGTACTCGTATTTTATTTCCCACATAAAAACAAGAACATATGTTTTTTGGTTTTCCACTCTTGTGTTACCTCACTTAGAATAATGACCTCCAGCTCCATCTAAGTTGCTGCAAAAGACATTATCTTATTGTTTTAATGGCTGAGTAGCATTCCATGGTGAATATATACATTTTTTTTTTGTCCACTCATAAGTTGATGGGAAAATATGTGAATTCCACATCTTTACAACTGTGAATTGTGCTGCCATAAACATACAGTGCAAATTTCTTTTTCATATAATGACTTCTTTTCCTTTGGGTAGATATTCAGTAGTGGATTACTGGATTGAATGGTAGACCTATGTTTAGCTATTTAAGAACTAACATATGGAGATCCATATGATTTCCATAGAAGTTGTTTGATTTACATACCCACCAGCAGTAAATAACTGTTCCCTTTTCCCCACATCCATGCTAACATCTATTGTTTTTTGACTTTCAAAATTTGATTCAGGGTTGTATGTTTGCATGCGTGTGTGTGTTTAAACTTATCTCAAATAACAGACTTAGAGTCTTATATATGATTAATAAAAATGTAGCCACATGAATTTTTGTCTCTGGAAAAAATTAATTATATGCAATAGTTTTTTGGATATAGAGGTTATTTCTTTCTTATATACTTTATGTACTAGGGTATATGTGAACAATGTGCAGGTTTGTTACATATATATACATGTGCCATGTTGGTGTGCTGCACCCATTAACTCGTCATTTACATTGGGTATATCTCCTAATGCTATCCCTTCCCCCTTCCCCCCACCCCACAACAGGCCCTGGTGTGTGAGGTTCCCCTTCCTGTGTCCAAGTATTCTCATTGTTTAATTCCCACCCATGAGTGAGGACATGCAGTGTTTGGTTTTCTGCCCTTGTGATAGTTTGCTGAGAATAATGGTTTCCAGCTGCATCCATGTCCCTACAAAGGACATAAACTCATCCTTTTTATGGCTGCATAGTATTCTGTGGTGCATATGTGCCACATTTTCTTAATCCAGTCTGTCATTGATGGACATTTGGGTTGGTTCCAAGTCTTTGCTGTTGTGAATAATGCCACAATAAACATACGTGTGCATGTGTCTTTATAGCAGCATGATTTATAATCCTTTGGATATATACCCAGTAATGGGACGGCTGGGTCAAATGGTATTTCTAGTTCTAGATCCTTGAGGAATCGCCACACTGTCTTCCACAATGGCTGAACTAGTTTACAGTCCCCCCAACAGTATAAAAGTGTTCCTATTTCTCCACATCCTCTCCAGCACCTGTTGTTTCCTGACTTTTTAATGATCGCCATTCTAACTGGTGTGAGATGGTATCTCATTGTGGTTTTGATTTGCATTTCTCTGATGGCTAGTGATGATGAGCATTTTTTCATGTGTCTGTTGGCTGCAGAACAGAGCCCTCAGAAATAATACCACACATCTACAACCATCTGATCTTTGACAAACCTGACAAAAACAAGAAATGGGGAAAAGATTCCCTATTTAGTAAATGGTGCTGGGAAAACTGGCTAGCCATAAGTAGAAAGCTGAAACTGGATCCCTTCCTTACACCTTATACAAAAATTAATTCAAGATGGATTAGAGACTTAAATGTTAGACCTAAAATCATAAAAACCCTAGAAGAAACCCTAGGTAATACCATTCAGGACATAGGCATGGGCAAGGACTTCATGTCTAAAATACCAAAAGCAATGGTAGCAAAAGTCAAAATTGACAAATGGGATCTAATTAAACTAAAGAGCTTCTGCACAGCGAAAGAAACTACCATCAGAGTGAACAGGCAACCTACAGAATGGGAGAAAACTTTTGCAATCTACACATCTGACACAGGGCTAATATCCAGAACCTACAAAGAACTCAAACAAATTTACAAGAAAAAAAAAAAAAAAAACCATCAAAAACTGGGCAAAGGATATGAACAGGCACTTCTCAAAAGAAGACAGAAGGTTATTTCTAAGTAAGTTCATCATGACTTCCTGGCCTCTCATCAAAGCTGTTTTACCATTAATGTATTCTAGCTTGTATGGACAGGAGTACATTTGATAAAAGATCACAAGGTACATACTTCTCTTCATCAATTTCTAAAACGAGTTTTCCAAATATTGCTAGTAGCATGTATTTTTTTATTCTCTCCTAAGTAAAAATTATAGAGTTGAAAGCTAAATTTTAGATCACACCTGTTGGATGTGTGAGCTTTGTTCTTTTGAATAGGTCTTCATTTCATCACTGGTTATCAAATACGTATTTAGTACTTACCCTCTGTATTTGTTATCCAGTGCTTCATTACACATTGCCACAAATTTAGTGACTGAAAACAACAAACATTTATTTTTTTATAGGTTCTGTGGGTCAGGAGCACAAGCATGGCTTAGCTACATCCTCTGCTACAGGGTCTCTCAGAAACCTGCAATCAAGCTACTGTCCAGTTCTAGGTCTCTACTTCCACATTCACCAGGTTGGCTATATCTATTTCCTTCCAGACTGCTGGCCAGCCTCCCTCAATCACTTGATATATAGGTGTTTCAATAGGGCAGTTCCCACTGTGGCAACTCCCTTCCTTGAATCTTGTAGGGGAGAGAGTCTACTGGCAAAAGGAATGTTACATTCTATTAACGTAATCACAGAAATGACATCCTGTCCCCTTTGTCATATTCCATTTATTAGAATTGAGTCACAGATCTCTCCCACAGTCAAAGGAAGGGATTTATACAAGAGCTTGAATGCCATACCTCCTGGTACATAGGGCTACCCTAGAATGGATCCACCACAACTTCCGTGGTCCAAATGTTAAGGGAATATGACTACAGAGATTATGACTCCTTTGTACCCACACTGGTACTCCTTTCTTACAAACTATTCTGGTTTAGAACTTACTGTCAAATACTTTCTGACTTAAAAAAAAAATGCAGCTTAATGCATGCTTTTGGTGATGGTGGCGTAAGCAAACCTCCTGTACTTCCAGTCATAGAAGTCTGTGTGCAGTGGCTCATGCTTATAATCCAGCACTTTGGGAGGCCAAGGCAGGAGGATCACTTGAAGCTAGGAGTTCAAGACCAGCCTGGGCAACACAGATCCCTGTCTACACACAATAAAAGTGTAAATTAGCCAAGTGTAATGCTGCATGTCTGTAATCCCAGCTACTCAGGAAGCTTAAGTGAGAGGATTGTTTGAGCCCAAGAGTTCAAGACTGCAGTGAGCTATGATGGTGCCATGGCACTCCAGCCTGGGCAACAGAGCGAGTCTCTATCATAAAAATTAAAAAAAGAAATACAGCACTTACAATTATGCATAGTACATAATACTTGATGATTACTGATATGATTTGGCTGTGTCCTCACTCAAATCTCAGTTTGAATTGTAATTCTCATAATCCCCACATGTCGTGGGAAGGACCTGGTGGGAGGTAATTGAATCATGGGGGAAGTTACCCCCATACTGCTCTCATGATAGTGAGTTCTCACATGATCTAATGATTTTATAAGGGCCTTTTCCCCCTCTGCATGGCACCTCTCCTTCCTGCCACCATGTCAAGAGGATGTGTTTGCCTCTCCCTCCACTATGATTGTAAGTTTCCTGAGGCATCCCCAGCCATGTGGAACTGTGAGTCAATTAAAGCTCTTTCCTTTATAAATTATGCAGTCTTGGATATTTCCTTATAGTAATATGAGAATAGAGTAATAACAATCATTAACATAGCTATGTTGCTGGTTTATGCATTTATTATACTAATTTTTATTCTTACTTTAGAGCATACTTCATATGTATATTTTTTTAAAGTTAACTGCAAAACAGCCTCAGGTAGGTCCTTGAGGAGGTATTCAGAAGGAGGCATTGTTATCATAGGAGATGACTACTCCATGTGTGTTACTGTCCCCGAAGACCTTCCAGGAGGACAAGATGTGGAAGTGGAAAACAGTAATATTGATGATCTTGACTCTGTGTAGCTGTAGGCAAATGTGTCTGTTTATTTTTTAATAAAAATGTTAAAAAATACAAGTAAATAATTTTTAAAATAGGACAAAAGTTTATAAAATAAGGAAAGAAACTATTTTTATACAGCTGTATAATGTGTTTGTGTTTTAAGTTGTTTTATTATCAGAGTCAAAAAGCTAAAAAAGTAAATAAAAGTGTATAAGATAAAAAATGTTATGGCAAGCTAAAGTTCATTTATTATGAACATGAAAAATGTTTTAAATACACGTAGTGTACCCTAAGTGTACAGTGTTTATAAAGCTTACAGAAGGCCACAGTAATGCCCTAGACCTTTACATTCACTCATCACTTACTGACTCAACCAGAGCAACTTCCCATCCTGCAAGTCCCATCCATGGTAAGTAAGTGTCCTAGACAGGTGTATAACTTCGTATGTTTTCTAGCACATTTTCCTGTAACTTTTCCATGTTTATGCACACACATACTTACCATTGTATTACAACTGCCTACTATATTCAGTGCAATCACATGCTGCATAGGTTTGTAGACTAGGAAGAGTAGGTGACATCATATAGCCTAGGTATGTAGTAGGCTATACCATCAAGGTTTGCAAAAGTGCATTCTATAATGTTTGCACAGGAACAAAATCACCTAACAACACATTTCTCAGAACGTATGCCTGTCGTTAAGTAACACAAGACTGTATATTGTTCACTTACAGAGTTGCACATGTTTAGAAGAAAAATATACCAATTGAATGTTTAACGGTATTGAATTATGCTAGAAAATGGAAAAAAAAAAAAGATACAATTCCATGTTTGGTGGATACCTGAGTAAAGAAATGCCTAAGACAGGAATCCAGAGTTTGGTTTGTGTCTCCCATTTGGCTCTCTGTTTGATCTCAGGCAAGTGACTTAATTTTTCCCAACATTTCTTGTCTCAGCTGTAAAAGGAATGGCTGAGGTAGGGGATTCCCCAAAATCCCTCCTAGTATTAAGCTCCATGAGTTTATGGTCTGTTCTGGTTGTTGTGTGGCTCCAGCATGGTACAGTGACCACAGCTCGCCCAGGTCCCTCAGCCCAGGTTTATACCATCATCTACACCTCCCCATAGTGCAGGTGTGGGTGAGTTGGACTTCACAGAGAGATTTCAGATGCCTTTTAGAGTATAGTCACTAACTGACTCATTGTATACCTAACTGTGGTCTTGGATTTAACAGTTTATATAGTTTCAATGGCACTGGAGGGCCAACCTTTTGACTATGTTATCTGTCAGTCTGCAAATATTGTCATTTCTTTGGCTGTGATGACTCCCAAAAATGTTATTTATGTCTTATAAATCCACTTTGTGATGAGAAGAGTTTTCTAATATTTTCAAAATGGGATGAGGTATTGGCACGTGATCTTCAAGTTTTGTTTTGTTCTGTTTCCCTGATGGCTGATTTTGGAAGACTTTTCGGGAGAGTTGTGGGGAAATAAACTTAAGACGAGAAGGATGTTATCAAATAGAACACAGTGATGTATTTTAGGACTCTATGCTAAGTTTGAGTTATTTCACTATTTTTTATTCAACTCTAAACAAAAGAGAAAAGTAATTTTAGAACCTCCTACATACACTTTAAAAATAATATTAACGTTATTCTTAAAATGCTCTTTCAGAGGTAGAGTTCAAACATTAGAACACGATATTTTTGTTCTCTGTATCTTCTCTGATCTCTAAAACATCATCTCCGATAAAATCAAAATAAAATAAAATTGGAGTTAAAGTGATGAAAAATGTATAATATATGTACTAATGATGATTTATGAAAAAAGAAATTCCAGGGTGTGAAAGACACTGCAAATAAGGTTCATTTAAAACAATATTCCTGGGAATAAGTTGGAGGCAAGAGTTCATTTAAAAATCTCTTTTGATTGATAAGAAAGTACTTTTAATAAAATAATTTTATTTTCCTCTTTTCAAATCACTGATCATTTAGTTTTGCAACATTTATCTACTGAATTTAAAAGTTGTATATATTTATAAGTAAAGATATTAATAAATCCTGCCTGAAAATGACTACCCAAATAATTCATTGCATCAATGACCTAAGTCTTTTACAAGTTGTTTGTCCACATACAAAAATCCTCTACACACACACACACACACACACACACAGAGAGAGAGAGAGAGAGAGAGAGAGAGAGAGAGAGAGAGAGAGAGAAACCTCACAAAATTTGCCCTCTAGGCTCAGTATGTCATGTATACTAATGTCCTAAGCCTTCACATTCACTCACCACTCACTCAGCCATGAATAATGGCAGGGAATCCTGACTAGAGACAACACAGCATTTCTGTTAGAAGGAATAGCCACGTAGTTGTTTTGTGAAATACGCCCTCGCGAGGGCCTGAAAAATTAAAATTTGGTGGTAGTTCCATAGGTTCATTTTTAATGCCAAAAAGTTATATAAAATGGCTATCATGGAATATTTTTATGACTTTTTGCAAGAAAATGACACTCATAACTTAGATTTAAATGTTCAGGACACTTTTATTTTTAAATATGTTATTAAATCAGAATTTAATTAAATAAATGGAGATTCTTCTGCAGGTTTGTGTTGTGTTTTTTCTCAAGAGAACTTTCCTCTGGATGACTTGGTTTTCTGAAAGTCTACTTCACAAGGCAAGTCCACAGCTATCCCCTCTTACAGAAATGCGGTGTTCTCTCTGTCAGCATTTAGTGCCATTACGAAGATTATTTATAGTACTTTTGTCTAAAAGTTACAACCTCTGAAACTAATAGGAAAGAAACCAGAAGCCAGATAACAGGACAGAACTGCTACCCCACAAATCAGTATGTAGGTGTGACAGTTAATTCAGTTGATGGTATGAATTGTATCTCTTCATCAGGCTACATTTAGGACTTAGGACCCCTGATATAAATAGTGAGAATTTTACAAGAGAATGAGCAGAAGCAGTGGAGCAAGGACCTAAGATTAGTTTGAATGAACCATATTTGTTATACAAGTCATATTCTAGAAGGCTCTTTTTAAGAGACAATTGAGTTTTTTATTCTTTTCCTTAACATGATGTTACTGTACTTGTCACTGTTTTAGATTAGCAATTATTGTATAAGGAATTGGAAAAAAAAGACTACATTACTTAAAACAATGCATAACCTTCAGCAGATGAAGCAAGGTGAATACAATTTAAAACTGAAAGCATAGGCTGCTTCTTTTTTTTTTTTTTTGGCTTAAGATTAACATAAGCATTATAATGGAGTCCAGTAATTATGTATGAACTTTTTCATAACGCAGTAATTGTTTCCATGCTTTGCTGTGCTGCAGTGTTTTAAGCTGCAGATGGTATTATCTGATGGGTAAATGCAGGAACTAATGAAAGAAAGGTGTGACTGTGTCAGGACCTTGAATGAAAAATCAGAAAGTTGCTGATTTGGATAATTGTTAAAAATAAGAATATTGAACAGAAAGGTTTCAGCTAAATTTAGCCTAATAATGACAGGAAATAGGTCCACAAATTACTTAATAACTGATGTTTAAAATTACTACAAAATACAGTATACGAGAGGGCAGTAATTTGATTTTAATTAAGTTCTACTTCAACCATATGTCTTAACTGATAAAGTGACATGAAGTAATGAAATAGCTTTATAGTTTTATTAAATTTCTTGTGTAGGAAAGTTATTTTAATAGCTCTGTCATTTTTTCCCCTTCAGTCATGCTAGTAACAGGAACAGGATTTAATTTAATGTGTATGTTCATACCTCATAGGGATTAGGAAATGTTTGAATCTTCACAAATGTCAAGAATTCTACCTGCTACTTCATAAATTATCTCTTTCAGTCAGACTACAGTGCTAGCAGGTACGTACTATGATTCCCATTTTACAGATAGGAAGCTAAGATCTCATGAAATTAGATAGTTTATCCAAGACCCACACTAAAGTTCTCAGAGCCACCAAGTTCCAAAAAGGGTGCACTTTCCATGGTAACCCAGTGCCTCACACATTTCAACTTCTTTTTTTTTCAACAAATGCTCCTTCTATAAAATTATCCTTTTATGTGAAAACATATTTTTACTTTCTAAGACTGATTAAGAAAATCCATAAAGACTTTTGCTTTATTCTTGTCTTCACACTTAACATTCCTGTGTTTTCATTTATTTAATTATATGTAGTAGTGTTTAGACTTTGTATTCAATTATCATTTATAATATTAAATATATATAAAGGAGATTAGAGTTTGGGGACTTTACAAAAACATGCACTTGAGATTACCGGAATGTTGTTTCTTTTATGATAGTGAGAGAGCTACGTCAAAACCGCACAACTACATGGAAACTGAACAACCTGCTCCTAAATGACTACTGGGTAAATAATGAAATGAAGTCAGAAATAAAGATGTTCTTTGAAACCAATGAGAACAAAGATACAACATACCAGAATCTCTGGGACACATTTAAAGCAGCGTGTAGAGGGAAATTTATAGCACTAAATGCCCACAAAAGTAAGCAGGAAAGAACTAAAATCAACACCCTAACAGCACAATTAAAAGAACTAGAGAAGCAAGAACAAACACATTCAAAAGCTAGCAGAAGGCAAGAAATAACTAAGATCAGAGCAGAACTGAAGGAGATAGACACACACACACACACACACACACACATACACACACACCCCTTCAAAAAATCAATGAATCCAGGATCTGATTTTTTGAAAAGATCAAAAAAAAAAAAAAAAAAGTAGATAGACCACTAGCAAGACTAATAAAGAAGAAAAGAGAGAAGAATCAAATAGACACGATAAAAAATCATAAAGGGGATATCACCACCGATCCCACAGAAATACAAACTACCATCAGATAATACTATAAACACCTCTATGCAAATAAACTAGAAAATCTAGAAGAAATGGATAAATTCCTGGACACATACACCCTCCAAAGACTAAACCAGGAAGAAGTTGACTCCCTGAATAGACCAGTAACAGGCTCTGAAATTGAGGCAATAATTTATAGCCTATCAACCAAAAAAAAAGTCCAGGACCAGACAGATTCACAGCCAAATTCTACCAGAGGTACAAAGAGGAGCTGGTACCATTCCTTCTGAAACTGTTTCAATCAATAGAAAAAGAGAGAATCCTCCCTTACTCATTTTATGAGGCCAGCATCATCCTGATACCAAAGCCTGGTAGAGAGACACAACAACAACAACAAAAAGAGAATTTTAGACCATATTCCTGATGAACATCGATGCAAAAATCCTCAATAAAATACTGGCAAACCAAATCCAGCAGCACATTAAAAAGCTTATCCACAATGATCAAGTGGGCTTCATCCCTGGGAAGCAAGGCTGGTTCAACATACATAAATCAATAAACGTAATCCATCATATAAACAGAACTAAAAACAAAAACCACATGATTATCTCAATAGATGCAGAAAAGGCCTTCGACAAAATTCAACAGCCCTTCATGCTAAAAACTCTGAACAAACTAGGTATTGATGGGATGTATCTCAAAATAATAAGAGCTATTTATGACAAACCCACAGCCAATATCATACTGAACGGGCAAAAACTGGAAACATTTCCTTTGAAAACTGGCACAAGACAGGAATGCACTCTCTCACCACTCCTATTCAATATAGTGTTGGAAGTTCTGGCCAGGGCAATCAGGCAGCAGACAGAAATAAAGGGTATTCAATTAGGAAGAGAGGAAGTCAAGTTGTCCCTGTTTGCAGATGACATGATTGTATATTTAGAAAACCCCATCGTCTCGGCCCAAAATCTCCTTAAGCTGATGAGAAAATTCAGCAAAGTTTCAGGATACAAAATCACTGGGCAAAAATTACAAGCATTCCTATACACCAATAACAGACAAACAGAGAGCCAAATCATGAGTGAACTCCCATTCACAATTGCTTCAAAGAGAATAAAATACCTAGGAATCCAACTTACAAGGCATGTGAAGGACCTCTTCAAGGATAACTACATACCATTGCTCAATGAAATAAAAGAGGACACAAACAAATGGAAGAACATTCCATGCTCATGGATAGGAAGAATCAATATCGTGAAAATGGCCATACTGCCCAAGGTAATTTATAGATTCAATGACATCCCCATCAAGCTACTAATGACTTTCTTCACAGAATTGGAAAAAACTACTTTAAAGTTAATGTGGAACCAAAAAAGACCTACATTGCCAAAACAATCCTAAGCAAAAAGAACAAAGCTAGAAGCATCATGCTACCTGACTTCAAACTATACTACAAGGCTACAGTAACCAAAACAACATGATACTGGTACCAAAACAGAGATATAGACCAATGGAACAGAACAGAGCCCTCAGAAATAATACCACACATCTACAACCATCTAATCTTTGACAAACCTGACAAAAACAAGAAATGGGGAAAGGATTCCCTCTTTAATAAATGGTGCTGGGAAAACTGGCTAGCCATATGTAGAGAGCTGAAACTGGATCCTTTCCTTACATCTTGTACAAAAATTAATTCAAGATGGATTAAAGACTTAAATGTTAGACCTAAAACCATAAAAACCCTAGAAGAAACCCTAGGCAATACCATTCAGGACATAGACATGGGCAAGAACTTCATGACTAAAACACGAAAAGCAATGGCAACAAAAGCCAAAATTGACAAATGGGCTCTAATTAAACTAAAGAGCTTCTGCATAGCAAAAGAAACTACCATCAAAGTGAACAGGCAATCTACAGAATAGGAGAAAATTTTTGCAATCTACCCATCTGACAATCTACCCATTAGACTACTCATCTAATATCCAGAATCTACAAAGAACTTAAATACATTTACAAGAAAAAAATCAAACAATCCCATCAAAAAGTGGGCAAAGGACATGAACAGACACTTCTCAAAAGAGGATATTTATGCAGCCAACAGACACATGAAAAAATGCTCATCATCACTGGCCATCAGAGAAATCAAACTGCAATGAGATACCATCTCACACCAGTTAGAAGGGTGCTGGAGAGAATGTGGAGAAATAGGAACACTTTTACACTGTTGTTGGGAGTGTAAATTAGTTCAACCATTGTGGAAGACAGTGTGGCAATTCCTCAAGGATCTAGAACTAGAAATACCATTTGACCCAGCCATCCCATTACTGGGTATATACCCAAAAGATTATAAATCATGCTACTATAAAAACACATGCACACGTATGTTTATTGCAACATTATTCACAATAGTAAAGCCTTGGAACCAACCCAAATGTCCATCGATGATAGACTGGATTAAGAAAATGTGGCACATACATACCATGGAATACTATGCAACCATAAAAAACGATGAGTTCATGTCCTTTGTAGGGACATGGATGATGTTGGAAACCATCATTCTCAGCAAACTATCGCAAGGACAAAAAACCAACCACCACATGTTCTTACTCATAGGTGGGAATTGTACAATGAGAACACTTGGATGCAGGAAGGGGAACATCACACACCGGGGCCTCTTGTGGAGTAGGGGGAAGGGGAGGGATAGCATAAGGAGATATACCTAATGTAAATGATGAGTTAATGGGTGCAGCATACCAACATCACACTGTATACATATGTAACAAACCTGCACGTTGTGCACATGTACCCTAGAACTTAAAGTACAATAAAATTAATTAATTAATTTTAAAAAGTAATATGAAAGTACAAAATAGTCAGCTTATCATTAGACTTCCTAAATGTTTACATGAAAACATGTTCCACCCAATACGACAGACCAAATAGTGTGTACATAAGATTTTAAGAGAATGTATTAGAGAAAAAGTTCGGAACTGAATTATCAACACTCAAGGGTTATGTCACAATGCCTGTAAAGCCCAAGCCAGTGATAGTTTGCGTATCTGAATGTCATAACACATTCCTTTAGCAAATGTATTTGTGTTTGAATTATCATCTCCTCTTTCCATGACATAGCTACATTTATTTCCAGAAAACATGTTGATTTGTCCTGTTTCAGTTTAATAGACAAGTAGATTTGAAGATTTTACTATTTCCTTTATCCAAAATAATTCTCACCCAAAACTGGATGATGTAAAAATTTGTCACAATAAGATGTATAGAGTAAAATCTAAAAGCCATCTAAAGTGCTAACATTATTTCTCAAAAATATTAAGTATGTTAAAGATTAAGAAAAATATTTATCTTCTTATGAAACACTAGATTCAAAGACATTTTTGCATTTATTCTGTGTTATTTCCAAAAAAACACTGAAATATTGCCTTTAAGTAGAGATTATTGCTTTTCACTGCTTTGCTATTAGTTCTAATTTAAGATAATCGTGTATGAGTAAATCACATTTTAGTAAATTTTGAAACCATACTTCATAATTTTCTTTATTCTTATTCTAAGCTGCCTGATTTTTTTTTTTTTCCTACCTAAGCTTTGAGCTCTTGGCAATCACTCAACTGCAAACGAATGCTAACTTACTATAACCCCCTTTATTATAGGCTTAAAAAAGCAGTGTCAAGAATTTTTTATTTAAATAATTAAATCATTAATAAATTTTCATAAGATATTTTATGTGTATTCTTCCCCCTGAGGTCAAAAAATAAAGCAGGAAAAAAAAAAAAAAAAACCTAGAGAAGTCTTTTATAAAAGGCTGATTAAATTTTTCTCTCTCTCCATCCTTTTATACTGATATGTACATATCCGTGTTACATGTGCTATAACAAAATGTGTGCATTTCCTGCAAACAGATTAACTTATAAATACTTATGAAAACTTACAAGTCATGACGTTCAGGAAGTCACCCAGCCTCCCTCAATGAAACTCAATGAGGATGGTAATCCCTGAATTAAGGTGAAAACAAGGATGGTAATCTCTGAACAAGTCATCAAATGATTGTGCATGAATGTCAATGTAATGCATATTGAAGTCCTAGTAACATAAAAATCTTCTAACCATGTATCTATTAAAATAATCCCCCTATATATTAACTTATCTTGAGGACTGTGTCTTGTGTTCTCCGGCACTTTTTCTACTGTTTTGCATAGTGCTTAGTGCAATAAGTAACTTTGTCAATGACAATTTCATCTTTGTATGGGCTTTATCATTTTCATGTTATGCTCTTTTCTCCCCAACTCTTGAGTTGGCTCAACTCTTACTCTTCTGGGAACTCAGTTTAAATACCATTCCTTTTGATAACCTCCCTGAGTTCTCAGACTAGATTAGGTCCCACTGGTGTGCAGTGTCATAATACTCTGTATATGTCCTTATTGTACTTATCAGAGTGGGAGTCAGTAAATTACTTGTGTATACATTTTAACATTTTCTTGAACTCTCACATGTAAAGTTTACAGAGCACCTTATAACTGCCATCTCTACAGCTCTAAATTCTAATAAAATAATGATTCAATATATATTGTTCGGCCTGATGAATGAGTAAATGACATGTTATTCAGCAAGAGAAGAAAGAAAAATGTTGAGCCTAAATTTTTAATGTTGTATTTATTACAGTCAACTTAATCCACTCTAGTTAATATAAGCATAGATGGATTTATTTAGGGTTATTAAACAGCTGACCAAAGTAGTGAGAGGTCTAGAGAAATGGGGCTGGAGCTTTCAGGAACAACCTCACACACCAAATATTTAGAACTGACTGGAGTTGCTTCCATGTACCACCAGCACCTGAGTCACACTGTTGAACTGTCCTCATTGGAAATATGCCACTGCATCCCCACCCAGAGAACCATAAAACCCATTGTAGCCTTGTAGGTGACAGTTCCTTCACACAGTATTCTTTAGTCGAAATAGTACATATTCTATGTTGGTAAAGGACTTTGCTCATGCTCAAAGCTGAATATAACACTTCTGTCTTAGAGCTGATTGTTGTTGAGTCAGCAGACTTTACAAGACTCTGGGTTTGATGGAACCCATAATGAGATGCCTTGACCACATGTCCCATTTCTAATCAGTCTGAGTGGCATGTCAGACATGTTTGGCACTGTCTACTGCACATGGCATTGCCTTGCTTTAAAACCTATACTTCTAGATTCTGATCGTATTTTGGGAGAATTGCCCAATCTTCACATAGTGAAATTTCCCTCCAAAGGTACCTCTGAAGACATAGAGTCTAACGTCATCAGCTGGGTTATATGGTATAAGCAGACAGCTACAGCAGAAAGCTGTCCTGCTCCAATACTTCTTTATCTCCCATCAGATGTGTAGTAGGAGAAGTTCTAGATCTTAAAGAAGCATAAAGACACTGTGTTTATTCTTAGTGGTGAAAGAGGTGAGATGTAATAATTTATCCTTTATTTTAAGGAGATTTTATGGCATAACCAAGACCACTGGACTTCACTTACGTTGCAAATCCCTAAATCATTAATGAGTTAATCTTCCAACCTTCTATATTTCATGTGTCTAACAAAAGCCTCCAATTCATTTGCCATTTCATGATCGACAGGTCCCCTAAACATGAGGTCACTGATAGAGTTGGCAATGATATATTTTGTAGACTATATAGGTGATCTAGGTCCCTTTAAATTATTGATATAAATAAATGTGTCCTTCTCTCAAAATCCCCAAATTCACAGGTTTAAATCCCAACCCCCAATATAATGGCATTTGGAGGTAAAGTCTTTGAGAAGTAATTAGGGTTACATGAGATCATTTAGTGGGGCCTCATGATAAGATTAATGCCCATATAAACATAGGAGAAAACACAGACAGGATCTCTCTCTCTCTCTCTCTCTCTCTCCCCCAACTCTGCTATGTGAGGAAACAATGAGAAGATGACCATTTGCAAACCAGAAAGAAGACCCTCACCATATACTGAAACTGCCAACATCTTGATCTTGAACTTCCCAGCCTCTAGTACTGAGACAATTTTTTTTTTTTTCTACATGAGTATTGCCCTGTTGCCTAGGCTGGAGTGCAATGGTGTGATCTCGGCTGACCACAACCTCTGCCTCGTGGGTTCAAGCAATTCTCCTGCCTCAGCCTCCCAAGTAGCTGGGATTACAGGCGACTTCCACCAAGCCCAACTAATTTTTTGTATTTTTGGTAGAGACGGGGCTTCACCATGTTGGCCAGACTGGTCTTGAACTCCTGATCTTATTATCTGCCCACCTTGGCCTCCCAAAGTGCTGGGATTACAGGCATGAGTCACCACGCTGGGCCTTATAAATTTTGTTTCTTAAGGCACGCACCCAGTCTATATTATGTTTTTATAGCAGCCTAAAATGACAATTGTATCAAGACTGCAGACAGGACAGTGATAGCACTTGGGCTAAGATCATACATTTATACTCTTGTCTACATTTGTCCAATGTGAAAGAACTGTTTCTGGTCCTCCTTCCTTACAAGGATAGAAAACTAAATATATTTGCTGGATGAACAATCTCAAACTATGTACTGGAGGCTGTATTAATCTGTGCTAGAAAATATGTTACATCTAGAAGAATGGCTGAAATGTGGGTGAATTTTTGATAGTTTATTGTCAGCCTCTAAGATCTGCCTGGTTTTTATAAGGGCCAGGCTGATATTTTAATGGGATATAGTGGATCCACCTCTGCATGTTTGACTCTTTAAGTGTGTAATCAATCTTGGCCACTCACCCTAGGTTGTAATATTGCTTTGGTTTAATATCTTAAGGGGTGGGGAGATTTCAGAACCTTTACCTGGGGCTTTCCCCACTATAATTGCTATTAACTCAACTCTCTGGAAGGCCCATTCCAAGTATACATTGAGGCATATGAGAAAACCCCACCGTGAATCATACCTAGGTTAGGATCCCATTTATTTCCTGCCCCCGATCTGCTCCACTGAAACCAAAACACCTCCATAAAGATTTGGGTTTCCAAGTATCAACTAGAACCCTGTGTGAAACAGCCTTTGAAATATTTTGATATGCTCCCTTTCTTCAGCATAATGCCACCTAAAGAAATGGTGCTGGTGTAGGATCTTTGGGGGGAAGATCTGGAGAGTCCACTACGGTCCTCAACTGTTAAGGTGTTGCTGAGTGATTCCCCCTGGGAACCCAATTTGTCCTTTACTCAGTAGATTCAGGTATCAGGGTTGACTCAGGTCCGGAAACTGGGCAAAAGACTGAGACTTTCTATTTTTGTGGCCATTTTCAGCCTTATCATTATCCATTTTTATTTCTTTCAATTGCATAGATTAACAAATACCTTGTTGGCTGTCCATATTGCTTACTTTGGAAATTACAAATCATCAGCTTGTTGAGGCCTGTCCTGATGGCTCATTATGACATCTGTACTTTCCTGGTTTCTGAGAGGTGAACACTACCCCCCTACATCTCTTATCTTAGAGTCCTATCACGCTCACTGCTATCAGAAGACCGAGCTGTGTAATGGAATCTCCTACCGACAGTCATTAGGGAAAGCATCCATCTTAACAAAGCTGATTCTGTTCTTGTCTACACTTTCTTTTCCCCTAAGGTACAAAGAAAGGTAAGTGTCCTACATTTGAGGTGTCCCCTAAGCCCTCTCAGAGGCCATAGTCAGCTGATGGGGCCTCTCATCTTATGTAAAATACTACTCTACCACACTCACTTTGTGTCTTTTAATTCCTTTGGTGTTCTTTTCCTTAGTAGTCTGCCATTTTTAATTCACTTAGTACAAGCCAATGTTTTTTTCCATCTTCAAAGAGCAAATGTAAACTCTGATAACATTATATCTCTGAGTTATTGCCAGAGCATTAAATTCTGTATAGAAAATCTCTCCCTTGTCAATCAATTTCCTCTTATCCAACATTGAGTACTCTCAGGATCCAGTTCCATACCTCCTCTTCTGGCTTCTACTGTTACATGTATAGGCTAAGTACTGCAGTTCCTTTGGTGTATGATCCCTTTTATGCCTTAGTAGGCCCACAACTTCCCTGGCCAGGTTATGTTATGGCTGAACCTTAGTTTTTGTTCTGGAGGAGAGAAGGAAGTAGATATTGCAGGAGGATGGGATGTGTTCTCATGTAAGGTATAAGGAAGCAGCCAGGTGCAGTGGCTCACACCTGTAATCCTAGCACTTTGGGAAGCCTACGCGGGTGGATCACCTGAGGTCAGGAGTTCAAGACCAGCCTGGCCAATATGGCAAAACCCCTGTCTCTACTAAAAATACCAAAATTAACCGGGTATGGTTGCAGGAACCTGTGATACGACTTCTTATTCAAGAGGCAGAGGCAGGAGAATCGCTTGAACCTGGGAGGTGGAGGTTGCAGCGGGCTGAAATTGTGCCACTTCACTCAAGCCTAGGTGTAAGAATGAAATTCCATCTCGGGAAAAAAAAAAAAAAAAAGGAAGCAGAGGAGGGTGCTTTTTCTGCAGCATTGTTTTATTTTAGAATAAGCTTCCTGAGAGCACTCTTGCTACCAAATTTCATTTATTAGGTTCCCTGAGAAAAAGACTATAAGATCTGAGATCTGCATTCAGGAATTTTATCAAATCATGCTCCTTAAAACAACACAGTTGAGTGTTTAAAGAAACAAGCGTGAGTAGACAGAGAAGTCGAACTGAGAAGCCATGCAACAGAAGCCTCAGCTGTTTCTATAGGAAGGCTCTGGAACTAGAACGGCCCTTCGGAATTGCCCCATGAAGTAAGGGTACCTGGGTATCCCCACATCAGTCATTGGATGCAGCCGGCCCTGGAAAAAGGCTCAAGACAAAACCTAGTTGGAGGCAACTCACTTTAGCTGAAGTTAATTTCTAAAGTAGGATTTATCCGTGAGCTATCAGAAGTCACCTGTCTGGCAGCTGGAATAATGAGCTCTTTTGTCCAGAAGGGAGACCTAGAGTCCCAGCACTCACTGGAGTTCATATGTTCATGTGTTTCACTTGGAAATTATATGAAATTTTTCATATAATATTGAGCTTAAAATATTGACCAAAGTATTTCCCTTAGTGAACAAATAAACTGGCCATAGTTTGATTTCCAAGTTTTGATCCTCCATTAGAATACTCGGCACCAAGTACCTCAGTAGTTTCCTGTTTTACAAACAATGAATAACTACTACTTCATTTAAAATAATAGCTTAAAAACTTCCAGTAAAAAGGGCAGGTTATAAAATAATATACATCATGTAATATCATCAGGAAATAAAGTAATATCTTTCAACATAAATATTTCTGTTATAACACTGTAACTAGAGAAAATAATTAAGACTGGTTAAAAATGGGAACTCATGAAACTTAAGATGGTGAAAGAAAGATATTTTAGGTTGTGAAGAATAAGTTAAAAATATTTGAAGGTTATATGTGCTTTGAAATGCTGGTATCTGGAGCTTGTTGCCTGTTTAAAGCAACAGTTCGTTACTCAGATAATGTGGACAGCATTAAAGAACTATTTGTATTTGAAATAATGAAATAATGGAGATTAAAGCCTCTGATGAATGCACAGATGCAAAGAGTTCATGAAAATGCCAACAGTGACATGCAACATGGTTTTATTATCATATTATCTTATGTTTTTTTTCTGATTAAATAGTAATCCATTTTTATAATATTATATGGGTGTGTATGTTTTTGTGTGTGTATACACACACTACAGAAATACATAAAATGGAAAGGTAAAAGGTTATTATCCTAGAATTCAAATATAAGTACATTTTTCTTCATGTTTTTCTTCTTTTTACAAACTCTACAACAAAGGTCATCACAAAGGAAGATGAAAAATTTAACTTGTAAAAAAAATGCCAAAAAAACCAACTTAAAATGGAAAAACATATGTATTGTTCAAAATACTGGGCTAGGGACAGATTGCCTGGGTTGAAGTCCAGGCCCCAATTACTAGCAACTCTTATTACTCAAGACAAGTTACATAACTTCATATTACTTTATGTAAATTAGTAAAATAATTGTAGACACCTCATTGGTTTGACATGATGGATAACTAAAATACTAATGCATAGCATCTGAACATAGTAAGACTTAAGTAAATTGTATTATTGTTAGTATTGTCATTATTAAAATTAGCAAAATGTAATGGAGTCTGCTAATCAGTTCAGAACAAAGACATAACACAAACTACCAACAAGAAAGAGGACAATGGATAAGGATAGAAAATTCACTGAGGAAATAAAACAGAGAATGAAAGAATCAAAAATGATGAATCTCAGTAGTTATCAGAGACCTAAAATTAAAAATAGTTATATTTCATTTATTTATGTATTTATTTATTATGTATTATTATTATTTTTTTGAGACGGAGTCTTGCTCTGTCACTCAGGCTGGAGTGCAGTGGCACAATCTCAGCTCACTGTAACCTCCTCCTCCCGGGTTCAAGCAATTCTCTTTCCTCAGCCTCCCAGGTAGCTGGGATTACAGGTGTGCATCACCACACACGGCTAATTTTTGTATTTTTAGTGGAGATGAGGTTTCAACATGTTGGTCAGGCTGGTCTTAAACTCCTGACCTCATGATCCACCCGCCTTGATCTCCCAAAGTGCTGGGATTATAGGCATGAGCCACCGTGCCCAGCCCATTTCTTTTATTTTTAATGATATACAATTCATATATCCAGAGTAGGTGAACCTGTGAGAAAAAAAATGTTCACTTTCCTTCTAAGTTTTAGGCACAGTAGTTGCCCTTTTTCAGTAGTTTTGATTCTCATAGTTTCAGTTACCTGCAGTCTGAAAATAAATGGAAAATTCCAGAAATAATCCATAAGTTTTAAATCTAAGTACCCTTCTAAGTAGTGTAATAAAATCTCCTGCCATCCTGCCTGGGACATGAATCATTCTTTGTCCAAGCATATCCACTCTCTGCACACTACCCACCCATTAGTTACTTTGAAGCCGGCTCAGTTATCAGATCACAAGTAAAAGGAGGGTGAAAGCAGTTACAAAAAGATATTTTGAGAGAGAGAGAGAGAGAGAGAGAGAGACCACATTCACATAACTTTCATTCCAGTAAGTTGTTATAGTTGTTCTATTTTTATTACTTATTGTTGTTAATCTCTTACTATGCTAATTTATACTTTAAATTTTGTCATAGCAAAAAACATGGCATATATAGGGTTTTGTACTCTTCAAAGTTTTCAGCATTCACTAGAGGTCTTAGAACATAACACCCACAGCCACAGATAAGGGGAGACTAACTACTCTATTTAAATTGGTACAACAGAGCAAAGGATACTGAGAATATTCAAGAACAGGGAACATACAGACCCTGACCAATCAAAACAGTAAAAGTTGTTGCACTGCAGCAGGCCCCTTAGCTAATAGGCTTGCTCCTCAGGTCAGTGTTGAACCTTTAGTTTTTAGTTCATGAGGACTTGCAGGGGTCTCCGGGAAGAAATGGGGCAGGTAGAGGGTACGGGTGGAGGTCACATTGGGAAACAGAGCTGTTGGTGTGATGACTCTATCAATAGTTAGGATTCTATTTCAGCATCTTAATAATGTTGTGACTGAACCAGATATCAGCCCTAAGTTGGAACAACTTTTACTGAAGACAATTTAAACATATGTACTCTAATTAAAAGCGCTTCTATCTCTTGGTCTAATTCCACCCATTCACATATTCTATGAATATTACTTGAGTGCACTATATCTCAAGTCCTGCCTAGTCACACGGGATAAAAATAGGAGCAACGCAAACATGGCTGGAAAGATCATGGAGTTTAGACTGTTAGGAATTTATCTGAAAGAATGGCTTCAAATAAGTGAATCCATAGATGGCCAAGGACGATCGGTGCAGCACTATGGCAAATTGCAAACGATAAATAATAAAAAAGAAAGAAAAAAGAAATAACATGAAATAACAGGAATACCTCCTCAAAGATGGATGACTATATAACTTTGACATGTTAATACAACTGACGATGGTGTGGCCATTGAAAAGAATTTGAATTATTACGTATTGACATGGAAATGTCAAAAATATTTGAAGTGTGCCAACCCCATTCATTTTCTAACAGAAGTATTAAAAGTTACTTTACATACAGAGAAATGGACATATTTTTGGGTGGACAACTTGATTTGTTTTAACGAACGCAAATACAAGCACACATGAAAACCCACACTTCTATCAAGGTATCGAATAGTACCATCACACCAGAAAGGACCCTTGGGCCTCTTTGCAGTCAATCCCAGAAACATCCACTGATCTCACATCTAGGGCAAGGGATTACTTTCTATTCTTCTACAACTTCACATAAATAGAATCATATAGCACGTTGTCTTTCGTGTCTCACTATTTTTACTCAGTATATTGTTTCTGAGTTTCAGTCATGTTGTTACATGCATCAGCACTGCAAGTCTGTTTATTGCTGAGTAATAGTGCATCCATTCTGTATTCATTTATTTTTGTAACACAGCTTTAATACAAATTCTTTTTGCTCAGTTAAACTCCCCACTGTTTCATCTTAATATTTCTACTTAAAATTATGTCCTTCTAGCTTCTTTCATACTCTCCAAATCATAATTTCAGGTACTAACTCATTATGTAAATGTATTAATTTGAGAAAAAATATAAGAAACATCACATTTTGCTAACAAAAAAATTTTAAAACTATAAACCATTTATCCATTCTTACATTTTAATAAGCCCGCATTGTATAAATCATTATAAAATATAATGCCAGAACAACAACAACAACAACAAAAAGCAGCAGAAACCTCTGCAGAGGCAAATGACTCTATCTGACAGCTTTGAAGAGAGCAGTGGATCTCCCAACACGGAGGTTGAGATCTGAGAAGGGACAGACTGCCTGCTCAAGTGGGTCCCTGACCCCTGAGTAGCCTAACTGGGAGACATCCCCCACTAGGGGCAGACCGACACCCTACACCTCACACGGTGGAGTACACCCCTGAGAGGAAGCTTCCAAAGCAAGAATCAGACAGGTACACTCGCTGTTCAGCAATATTCTATCTTCTGCAGCCTCTGCTGCTGATACCCAGGCAAACAGGGTCTGAAGTGGACCTCAAGCAATCTCCAACAGACCTACAGCTGAGGGTCCTGACTGTTAGAAGGAAAACTATCAAACAGGAAGGACACCTACACCAAAACTCCATCAGTACATCACCATCATCAAAGACCAGACGCAGATAAAACCACAAAGATGGGGAAAAAGCAGGGCAGAAAAGCTGGAAATTCAAAAAATAAGAGCCCATCTCCCCCTGCAAAGGAACGCAGCTCATCGCCAGCAATGGATCAAAGCTGAATGAAGAATGACTTTGATAAGATGAGAGAAGGCGGCTCCAGTCCATCAAACTTCTCAGAGCTAAAGGAGGAATTACATACCCAGTGCAAACAAACTAAAAATCTTGAAAAAAGAGTGGAAGAATTGATAACTAGAATAATTAATGCAGAGAAGGCCATAAACAAACTGACAGAGATGAAAACCATGACACGAGAAATACGTGACAAATACCATGACACGAGAAATACGTGACAAATGCACAAGCTTCAGTAACCGACTCGATCAACTGGAAGAAAGAGTATCAGCGATTGAGGATCAAATGAATGAAATAAAGCAAGAAGAGAGATCTAAAGAAAAAAGAAGAAAAAGAAATGAACAAAGCCTGCAAGAAGTATGGGATTATGTAAAAAGACCAAATCTATGTCTGATTGGGGTGCCTCAAAGTGAGGGGGAAAATGGAACCAAGTTGGAAAACACTCTTCAGGATATCATCCAGGAGAACTTCCCCAACCTAGTAGGGCAGGCCAACATTCAAATTCAGGAAACACAGAGAATGCCACAAAGATACTCCTCGAGAAGAGCAACTCCAAGACACATAATTGCCAGATTCACCAAAGTTGAAATGAAGGAAAAAATCCTAAGGGCAGCCAGAGAGAAAGGTCGGGTTACCCACAAAGGGAAGCCCATCAGACTAACAGCAGATCTCTTGGCAGAAACTCTATAAGCCAGAAAAGAGTGGGGGCCAATATTCAACATTCTTAAAGAAAAGAATTTTAAACCCAGAATTTCATATCCAACCAAACTAAGTTTCGTAAGTGAAGGAGAAATAAAATCCTTTACAGAAAAGCAAATGCTTAGAGATTTTGTCACCACCAGGCCTGCCCTACAAGAGGCCCTGAAGGAAGCACTAAACATGGAAAGGAACAACCGGCACCAGCCATTGCAAAAACATGCCAAAATGTAAAGACCATTGAGGCTAGGAAGAAACTGCATCAACTAACGAGCAAAACAACCAGTTAATATCAAAATGGCAGGATCTCGTTCACACGTAACAATCTTAACCTTAAATGTAAATGGACTAAATGCTCCAATTAAAAGACACAGACTGACAAACTGGATAAAGAGTCAAGACCCATCAGTCTGCTGTATTCAGGAGACCCATCTCACATGCAGAGACATACATAGGCTCAAAATAAAGGGATGGAGGAAGATCTACCAAGCAAATGGAGAACAAAAAAAAGCAGGGGTTGTAATACGAGTCTCTGATAAAGCAAACTTTAAACCATCAAAGATCAAAAGAGACAAAGAAGGCCATTACATAATGGTAAAGGGATCAATTCAACAGGAAGAGCTAACTACCCTAAATATATATGCACCCAATACAGGAGCACCCAGATTCATAAAGCAAGTCCTTAGAGACTTACAAAGAGACTTAGACTCCCATACAATAATAATGGGAGACTTCAACACCCCACTGTCAACATTAGACAGATCAACGAGACAGAAAGTTAACAAGGATATCCAGGAATTGAACTCATCTCTGCAGCAAGCAGACCTAAAAGACATCTACAGAACTCTCCACCCCAAATCAACAGAATATACATTCTTCTCAGCACCACATCACACTTATTCCAACAATGACCACATAATTGGAAGTAAAGCACTCCTCAGCAAATGTACAAGAACAGAAATTACAACAAACTGTCTCTCAGACCACAGTGCAATCAAACTAGAACTCAGGACTAAGAAACTCAATCAAAATCTCTCATCTACATGGAAACTGAATAACCTGCTCCTGAATGACTACTGGGTACATAACGAAATGAAGGCAGAAATAAAGATGTTCTTTGAAACCAATGAGAACAAAGATACAACATACCAGAATCTCTGGGACACATTTAAAGCAGTGTGTAGAGGGAAATTTATAGCACTAAATGCCCACAAGAGAAAGCTGGAAAGATCTAAAATGGACACTCTAACATCACATTTAAAAGAACTAGAGAAGCAAGAGCAAACGCATTCAAAAGCTAGCAGAAGGCAAGAAATAACTAAGATCAGAGCAGAACTGAAGGAGATAGAGACACAAAAAACCCTCCAAAAAATCAGTGAATCCAGGAGTTGGTTTTTTGAAAAGATCAACAAAATTGATAGACCACTAGCAAGACTAATAAAGAAGAAAAGAGAGAAGAATCAAATAGATGCAATAAAAAATGATAAAGGGGATATCACCGCCAACCCCACAGAAATACAAACTACCATCAGAGAATACTATAAACACCTCTATGCAAATAAACTAGAAATTAGAAGAAATGGATAATTTCCTGGACACTTACACTCTCCCAAGACTAAACCAGGAAGAAGTTGAATCCCTGAATAGACCAATAGCAGGCTCTGAAATTGAGGCAATAATTAATAGCCTACCAACCAAAAAAAGTCCAGGACCAGATGGATTCACAGCTGAATTCTACCAGAGGTACAAGGAGGAGCTGGTACCATTCCTTCTGAAACTATTCCAATCAATAGAAAAAGAGGGAATCCTCCCTAACTCATTTTATGAGGCCAACATCATCCTGATACCAAAGCCTGGCAGAGACACAACAAAAAAAGAGAATTTTAGACCAATATCCCTGATGAACATCGATGCAAAAATCCTCAATAAAATACTGGCAAACCGGATTCAGCAGCACATCAAAAAGCTTATCCACCATGATCAAGTGGGCTTCATCCCTGGGATGCAAGGCTGGTTCAACATTTGCAAATCAATAAACGTAATCCAGCATATAAACAGAACCAAAGACAAAAACCACATGATTATCTCAATAGATGCAGAAAAGGCCTTTGACAAAATTCAACAGCCCTTCATGCTAAAAACACTCAATAAATTCGGTATTGATGGAACGTATCTCAAAATAATAAGAGCTATTTATGACAAACCCACTGCCAATATCATACTGAATGGGCAAAAACTGGAAAAATTCCCTTTGAAAACTGGCACAAGACAGGGATGCCCTCTCTCACCACTCCTATTCAACATAGTGTTGGAAGTTCTGGCTAGAGCAATCAGGCAAGAGAAAAAAATAAAGTGTATTCAGTTAGGAAAAGAAGAAGTCAAACTGTCCCTGTTTGCAGATGACATGATTGTATATTTAGAAAACCCCATTGTCTCAGCTCAAAATCTCCTTAAGCTGATAAGAAAATTCAGCAAAGTCTCACGATACAAAATTAATGTGCAAAAATCACAAGCATTCTTATACACTAGTAACAGCCAAACAGAGTGTCAAATCATGAATGAACTTCCATTCACAATTGCTTCAAAGAGAATAAAATACCTAGGACTCCAACTTACAAGGGATGTAAAGGACCTCTTCAAGGAGAACTACAAACCACTGCTCAGTGAAATAAAAGAGGACACAAACAAATGGAAGAACATACCATGCTCATGGATAGGAAGAATCAGTATCGTGAAAATGGACATACTGCCCAAGGTTATTTATAGATTCAATCCCATCCCCATCAAGCTACCAATGACTTTCTTCACAGAATTGGAAAAAACTGCTTTAAAGTTCATATAGAACCAAAAAAGAGCCCGCATCTCCAAGACAATCCTAAGTCAAAAGAACAAAGCTGGAGGCATCATGCTACCTAACTTCAAACTATACTACAAGGCTACAGTAACCAAAACAGCATGGTACTGGTACCAAAACAGAGATATAGACCAATGGAACAGAACAGAGTCCTCAGAAATAATACCACACATCTACAGCCATCTGATCTTCGACAAACCTGAGAGAAACAAGAAATGGGAAAAGGATTCCCTATTTAATAAATGGTGCTGGGAAAATTGGCTAGCCATAAGTAGAAAGCTGAAACTGGATCCTTTCCTTACTCCTTATATGAAAATTAATTCAAGATGGATTAGAGACTTAAATGTTAGACCTAATACCATAAAAACCCTAGAAGAAAACCTAGGTAATACCATTCAGGACATAGGCATGGGCAAGGACTTCATGTCTAAAACAGCAAAAGCAACGGCAACAAAAGCCAAAATTGACAAATGGGATCTAATTAAACTAAAGAGCTTCTGCACAGCAAAAGAAACTACCATCAGACTGAACAGGCAACCTACAGAATGGGAGAAAATTTTTGCAATCTACTCATCTGACAAAGGGCTGATATCCAGAACCTACAAAGAACTCAAACAAATTTCCAAAAAAAAAAACAAACAACCCCATCAAAAAGTGGGCAAAGGATATGAACAGACAGTTCTCAAAAGATGACATTCATACAGCCAACAGATACATGAAAAAATGCTCATCATCACTGGCCATCAGAGAAATGCAAATCAAAACCACAATGAGGTACCATCTCACACCAGTTAGAATGGCGATCATTAAAAAGTCAGGAAACAACAGGTGGGCTGGAGAGGATGTGGAGAAATAGGAACACTTTTACACTGTTGGTGGGATTGTAAACTAGTTCAACCATTATGGAAAACAGTATGGCGATTCCTCAAGGATCTAGAACTAGAAGTACCATATGACCCATCCATCCCATTACTGGGTATATACCCAAAGGATTATAAATCACGCTGCTATAAAGACACATGCACACATTTGTTTATTGCGGCACTATTCACAATAGCAAAGACTTGGAATCAACCCAAATGTCCATCAGTGACAGACTGGATTAAGAAAATGTGGCACATATACACCATGGAATACTATGCAGCCATCAAAAAGGATGAGTTTGTGTCCTTTGTAGGGACATGGATGCAGCTGGAAACCATCATTCTCAGCAAACTATCACAAGAACAGAAAACCAAACACCGCATGTTCTCACTCATAGGTGGGAACTGAACAATGAGATCACTTGGACTCGGGAAGGGGAACATCACACACTGGGGCCTATCATGGGGAAGCGGGAGGGGGGAGGGATTGCATTGGGAGTTATACCTGATTTAAATGACGAGTTGATGGGTGCTGACGAGTTGATGGGTGCAGCACACCAACATGGCACAGGTATACATATGTAACAAACCTGCACGTTATGCACATGTACCCTAGAACTTAAAGTATTATAATAATAATAAAATAAAAATTAAAATAAATAAAATAAAATATAATGCCAAATTTAAAAAGGGAAAAAGTACAATTACTAAAGTAATTACTTTGAATAAGTTCCCATTTCATGTGCCCTATATGTTCTCTTTTCTAGAAACCCACATGTAACATTGTCTGCTTAGCTGATCTGAAGTTATTGTGTCCTCAGCTTTCTTTGATCTTATATGTCATTTACATTTTCCCTTCAGATAATCAACCACAGTTTAAAAATATTTTCAAAATTTGTTTATTTTGAATTTTGAGTAGTAACAGAAAATAAAGCAAATATATTCTTTCAGTAACAGGTTGGTCAGAATCACAACTTAGCAGAGAACCCTTTTGATACGTCAGTCTAAGAAGGAGCATTCTTCAAAGCTGAGAATCACACAGCAGTGGCACAAAGCGCACAGATGGGATTCAGAGGAAATGAAAGTAAAGCTTCCTGGAATGCGGTGTCTCTGTTCTGAACAAGTTATACTCATGGGAGAGCAAAATCTTGTTTCCCCCACGTTACAAACCAATCATCTTTCAAAATAAGTGACTCTAGGACCTTTTAAAACATCACCGATATTGTCTGTGGTAGATTTGTATCAAGCAAGAGTAACAATGGTAAATAATAAACAGATTTGACACAAAACTAAAATTGCTCATCTTAGACCACTGCAAGCGAATCTGTGCAAAATGACTTTAAGGAGTAATTAATCAGATCTTAATGCCTAGCAGATATCTACTACTGAAAACAGAAACAATAGGGACAGCAACAAAACTCTCAATGTTCTCTGACAATATGACTGATTTCACACAGGTCTTTTATCTTTAAAAGAGTAAATTGTCTGAATGGCCTTTATCTGAGTGTGAGAAGTAGTGAAAAACACCAAATGTTATCAAGGAGGAAAAATATAAAGAACACTATATTTTGCTAAGAAAACAATGTAAAATTCTAAACCATTTATCCATTATTGCGTTGTAATCAATCTGTGTTTTAGAAACCATTACATAATAGTAAAATTTAAAAAGGAGAAAAGTAGAATTACTTAAGTAAGATTCAAGATAATTTAATATCCACAAGGAGAATGAAATTAATAATAGATCCTTCAGCACACAAAACTGCTCACAGAGTTTAGACGGCACTACATGTGATCCTGAAAATATTATACAAGAAAATAATCTGAGTGTTAGGTTTCTACTCTGATAAAACAGTATATATTCAGTGTCTTTCTTTAGTGAAATAGAGATCTCTTAAACTAATTGTGTTATTGAGGATTAACCCAGAAAAACAGAAACCATTCTGCATACTCTCAGAAAAAAAAAAAAATGTTTTAATGCATGAAATGGAGCCTTAGAAAATCATTGAATGCTTCAGGAGCAAAGGCCTCTGATGACTGCCTCAGCGGCCCAGAGCAACAGAGATTCTGCCGCCACAGATCGTAGCTGCTGCTCCTCTTATTTCTCCCAAATTTTGTGTAAACATCTGTCATTGGCAGAGTCTAATTCAAAACCATATAGAGAAAAGATTTTTTGAGCTGCAAAGAAAAATGCAGGATAAAGTGGCAACAATTCTAGGTTAGTATGAGACAACATTGTAAAATATTATTTGGCTATATCATCACATATACATTAGCTCAACATAATTATGAAATAATACTAATGTGGCCTAGAGGGTTTATGTTTTTCATTCATTTAGCATCTGTCATGTGTCAGTCCTGGGCTTGATTCTGGGCATCAATATTGACAATACACAAAGCCATTGTTGTAATTGAGCTTCTCGTTCAGAGAGGAATCTAATGTCATTTCATTTCATAATCACACAAATAAGTGGAAGCTCGTAATTGTAGTACCATCCTGCAGTGAGAGAATTTGAAATGATAGCCAAATATCAGAAGAGTCAAGGAAGACAAATTCAACAACAGAGATTAACAGTCAATTAGTGATATCACAGATTTGAAAGAAGTTTAAATAATATAAAATTTAACCTAACAAGCAAACATAGAAGAGATAAAACTCCTAAAAGTACAGTAGAATGATTTTATGAATTAAGCACATTTTCCAATAATATGTGATATAATGGGCAAATTGCTAAAATTTCAGTAAAAATTTAGAATTTTCAACGTACTACACATTTCAACACTTTCCTATCCTACCTTTCAACACATTTCTTTTTAACACAGCTGACAGTGCTAAGTTTGTACACGTGTGTCCTTGAGATGTCTGCCGCACTCAGGTGTGCAAAGGCCTTTGAGTTGACATTTCAAATTGCCTCAATGGAATCACTTTTAAGTGTCTTTGGCCTTTCCCTTTTTTTTATTTTTCTACTCTCGATAAAAATGTCTTTAGTGTAGCAGTAGAAATGATAATGGTAATATTTATTGACTGCTAGCAACAGGTCAGGGAATCTAAGTGCATCAATTCACAAAATCTTTGCAACCACTTTTCGAGATAGGAATAAATAGAAGAGATCAGATCTGAATGCTAGCAGCTTGCCTTTGAGCCCACACACATCACTCTCATATCGTGCTGCCTCTCAACTGGGAGCAGGGGAACAGAAATCATGTGGTTTTAAAAAGGTGAGGCCTGTGGCCCACCGTGATTCCATAATGTAGGCAGTTAACTATCTTTAGGGTTTGCTGTACCAAGTACGATAGCTCTCATTACGCCTTGGCATTTGTAATAGTGATAACTACTATGTTTATTGCAGCATTATTTACAATAACAAAGACTTGGAGCCAACCCAAATGCCCATCAATGATAGACTGGATAAAGAAAATATGGCATATATACACCATGGAATACTATGCAGTTGTAAAAAAGAATGAGTTTATGTCCTTTGCAGGGACATGGATGAAGCTGGAAATCATCATTCTCAACAAACTAACACAGGAACAGAAAACCAAACACGGCATGTTCTCACTCGTAAGTGGGAGTTGAACAATAAGAACACACAGACACAGGGAGGGGAACATCACACACTGGGGCCTGTCAGGGGGTAGGGGGAAGGGGGAGGGAGGACATTAGGACAAATACCTAATGTATGTGGGGCTTAAAACCTAGATGACAGGTTGATAGGTACAGCAAACCACCATGGCACGTGTGTATCTATGTAACAAACCTTCACATTCTGCACCTGTATTCCAGAACGTAAAGTAAAATAAAAATAAATAGTTAAATAGTTTACTAAAAATAGTTTAACTACTAAATATTTTAACTACTAAGCTAATAGTTTAACTACTAAAAATAGACAAAAACAATTTTTATAGAGGTTTTACATCTCTCTCATTTAATCCTTAAGAATTCACCAGGAGAGAGAGAGAGAGAACTATGAAAATGTTTATTTTAGAGATTAAAAATTCCAAGAGTCAATGATGCTAAGTTAGCCATCTAAGATTAATGGCAGACATGGAATTCAAAAGCAGGACTAATTGGTCCCAAAACTGTTTCCTAAGAGTCAAGAGAAGATAAAGGTCTCTATACAGAAATGGCCACCCAAAAAATTGGTAAAATTTTGCTGCAGGACACATATAGAATTTAAAATGAACTGTGAAACATCAAAAGAAAATATTCTCAGCAAAAAACAAATCCAAGTAAAAGGTGAAAGGTCAGTTAGCACTGCTTTCCTGCTGCTCCAGCTTTCTGCAAAGAATAGCTTGGCTGCCTGGCCTGGGGATTTGCCTCTGGAGGCCCAGACTCTTCAGGTTGTGAGAGACCCAAGCGTGGTTTGTATGAGATCCTTATTGCTGCTGCAACAAACTGTCACACATCTATTGGCTTAAAAGAACATGCATTCATCCTCTTACAGTTACCGAGGTCAGAAGCCCAAAATAGGTCCCTCTGGGCTAAAGTATAGTTGTGTGCAGGGCTGATTTCTTCTGGAGGTTCTATGGAATAATTTGTTTCCTTGCCTTTTCCAACTTCTAGAGGCCACCTGTGTTCATTCCTTGGCCCATGGGCCCTTTTTCACATCACTACAATCTCTTGCTTCTTTCATAATGTCTCCAAATACTGAATCATCTTATGTCCCGCCTCCATTTTATAGAGATTCTTGAATTACATCAAGTTCAGATAATGCAAGATAATCTCCTTACCTCAAAAGTTAATCACATCTGCAAAGTCTCTTTTCTCACTTAAGGCAAGATTCATAGGTACCAGAGATTAGGATTTGAGAACTTTGGAGGCCATTTTTCAGTCTACCACAGGCTGCTATCCCTCTTAGATGCTCAATTTTGTCAATTAAGGTCCATCTAAGTTTAATTCCTTACTACACTTCCAGAATCATACTACTCTAATGTTTGCTTGTTTTTCCCTAGGGATTACTAAACATCACACATTCATGTAGCATTGTACCTGTGTGACTATAACCAATCTGAGACTGGTAATAGTTTTTATCTACAAGTCCTGGCAGAATGTATCAGGTAATGCGCAAAGTGTATTTTGCGTCTTCTTTTTCATAAATTCCAAGGAATCTCTTACTGTTTATTGATTTTGTTTACGAAGTCCTGGGTTCCCTGAAGAATCAGACATGGGACTTCTGTTAAAAAATTTCCAGTTGTATTTGGCCAAGCATGTGGTTTTCAATGAAATATTCATACATAAAAAGTATACATGCATATATGTGGATATATCTCAAGATATAAGAATAATAACTTTTTCAATATTGTTGATCCCTCTATGTCTCTCTCCTGAGACATCAGACCATTTCCAAGTCTGAAAAATACATTGACTGAGTACTCCTAAAGCCTCTCAATTCTCCCAAACTTATTACTCTATTTAGCTCTGTCCTGTTATTGCCAATTATAGTCAGGTTAAGAAAAAAAAAAAAAACAACTATGCCTTTGTAATGATAGTTTGCTTCATTGTTTTATATTTTGCTGATTAAAGACATAATGGGGTCTCCACTCAGTTAGAATAATATTGGATTAAAGTTGTCATGATACATTGTAAGGCAATAGCCCTCTAAGGAATGTTTGTCTCCACTTAGGAGCCACCGGTGGGGTGGGGAGGAGGTGGAACCTTTCCCATACTTAGATGTAAACATAGTTAGAAGTCTGATGAGTGACAGGGTAGAGTTGCAGTTGGTACATTGTGGCAGGAAAGGATGCTGGAGACCCTGAATGAGATTCACCCTAAAGAAAATATATAAGAGAAAATATATAAAAATATATTTTAATTCATGAAGAAAGAGTCTGTCCAGGAGGCCAGGCTCAGCGATGGAATTTCAAGTTTGGAAGAGAGTGGTCATTTGAGTCTTTCTGGTTTCAGATTTTCAAACCAGTCCTGAGAATCCTCCAGGGGCTTCCATTTGCCCTAGGGAGAAAAATGTTTGTGTGGAATGGAAAGTCATCTTTCTTGAGTCTGGAACACTACAGGGGGTAAGCACCCAGTTATGGCCAACCTCCTGAGGAGCACCGTCCAGAGGCAGGAATGGCGATGATCCTTCATGATACATTATAAGACAGTAGTCATCTAAGAAATGTTTTCTCTAAGGAGGACTCACAATTCTGAGCAATCTCTTACTGTGTACTGATTGCATTTACAAAGCTCTGGGTTTCTGATGATTCTAAGTCCTCCTTAGAGATAAACGTTCCTTAGAGGACTATTATCTTATAATGTATCGTGACAACTTTAATCCAATATTATTCTAACTCTGTTGAGACCCCATTATATCTTCAATCAGCAAAATAAATAATAATAGAGCAAACTACCATTACAAAAGCATGGTTTTTGTTTTCTGTTTTGTTTTGTTTTTACCTTTCTTTATCTTCACTATAAGAAGAAGAGAGAGAGCATCTCTGGGGCAAAGGGGCATAAATCTACTCCTTCCTAGAAGCAGAAATGTGCATGGAGTAATGAGGCCCAGGCTGTGTATCACCTGACACTGAGGGGAACCAGCAGAGACAGGGTGCTCAGGCATCCACAGCACGGCAAGCTGCCCAGTGTAGACTTCCCCAGGATAGACTAGGGGGCTTACAGAGGTGCATAGCTCCAGGTGGAAAATTACAAAGAGCAGCTCATCTGTTTCAAAAAGGTAAGGCTTACATCCAATACAACACAGATGAAAAAGAATGCAACCTAAATCCTACCCTCAATTTATCCTCTCCAGAGGCATTAGGGATACATAATGATTTGTAAAGCCGTCAATGCAAGATTATCTTCATTCCTGTCTATTTCACTGTGTCACTCAGAAGAATTTTTTCACAGGCGTATTTGTTCAAAAGCATGTGAAAACAAAGCACACAACTGGAGAGTACACTGGAGGTTAAAAAACAGCTAGCGGAATTTCCAAAACCTCCGTCAGGTCAACTGTTGTACCCTGCTATGCATGCATGAACACAGAAAACAGAATTCGTAGCACGAACCAGCTATTTCTTCCTTCAAATTTCAAAAATCCATAAATTACCAGAGCCTAGAATGTTTCTCAACAGCAGCACTCTTGAAATTTTGGACCACATAATTCTTTCTTCTGGGATAGATCCGTGTGATTCTAAAATGTTTAGCAGCATCTCTGGCCTCTATCCACTGGATGCCAATAGCAAGCCCCCACCTCTGACGATCGAAAATGTCTCTGGAACGTATTTAATATCCATTGTCAAGTGTCCCTGGAGGGAAAGATGACCCCCCCCCCTTTCTGGTTGAGAAATATTCCTTTCAGTCAATGAGCATTAAGCTCAAGTTCAAAGTTACGAATTCATTTCCAAATGGTGTGCAGTAAATAATGCAAGTAAAGATATTATGCTCTACAACTTCATAACGTAAATTATTTATATTTTAGAGATAAATTCAGATTAATATGTAAATATTAAAAACAGCATTGTTTTATGATATATTTAAAAATAATATTTAGAAAATTTTATTAAAATCAGAAGTATCATGCAAGCTTTAAGGCCCAAACATAAAAATGTGGCTTTGACCCTAAATGAAAGATTATTATTATTATTGTTGTTGTTGTTGTTGTTTTAATTCCAGAAAGGAAGTAGAGAGAGTCAGACAGGAACATAATATTAGGAAAGTTTTTTCTTATTCATTTATGTTGTGGTAATAGAGAGTTTTCTCATCATTTGTGGTTCTTTGTTCCAAAATGAGGTTGATAACATGGAAAAGCAATTTGATTATTTTAAATAACACCTTTAGGAAAAAAAATAGCAGTGTTTTGTACTTGCAGTATAGGTACTTCAAATTACCCACACAGAAACATTTCAAAACAGATGAAACTACCAAAATTGAGACATTATGAATGATAAACTGATAAGCCTTTTCTCTGTTGAATTATGAAAGAAACTTACCAGAGAACAGTAAAAAGAATTTAGTGTAGAGACACATGATTTTATTTCTTCTGTAGAAAAAGAAGGCACAAAAGTGAATTCACCTCTATAGTCATAAAGATGAATTTTAAAACCAATAAAACCCCTGGGTACAATCTGCAAAGCTGAAGGGAAACATAGCTAGTGCAGTTTCATTCAACATTTACCAATATATCTATATATTAGGATTTTTTAAATTTATTCACTCAAGACATTTCTCTATAACAGTAAACCTTAGAGGACAGTCCATGAAAATACTGCCTGAAAGAAACACACATTAAAAGTTTAAAGCAGTGATTTCATAGCATTGCTCAGATTAAGTTTTTTATCTCCAGTATTACTGCATGATAAAGAAAATCAAATAAATTTCACTCATGAGGTTTTTCCCCAGAGCTCCTGATTGACAGTGAAAATGTCAGGAGAAGACAAATGCACATATATTGCTGTTGCTTTGTGTCTCATAACTAACCATTTAACTCCTACAGCAATAGAAAAAAAAAAAATTGTAACACAGGCTTGAGAAAGAACACAGTAGAGCATCCTAGAAATAGCCAAGTCTTGACTAAAGTCCTGGCCAAAACTCAGTGTCCTTGCAGAGCTTACTGTAATATCCTGGAAAAAAGTTGAAATAGCTATTGTTACAAAATGGCAATAAATAAAAATATATTTTAATTAATGCAGATGTGAACTCATTGTTATTTATTTTATTTAATTTATTTTTGAGATAAGGTCTCACTGTCACCCAGGCAGGAGTGCAGTGGTGCAAAAATGGCTCACTGTAGCATCAACCTCTTGAATTCAAGTGATTCTCCCACCTTAACCTCCTGAATAGCTCTGGACTCAGGAGTGCAGTGGCCAGGTCAGGCTCACTGCAGTCTCCTCCTCCCCAACCCAGGTGATCCTCCCACCTCAGTCTTTCTAGTAGCTAGGACTACAAGTGGATGCCACCACGCCCAGCTAATTTTTGAATTTTTTGTAGAGACAGGGTTTTGCTAGGTTGCCCAAGCTGGTCTTGAGCTGCTGAACTCAAGCGATCCACCTGCCTCAGCCTCCCAAAGTGCTGGGATAACAGGCATGAGCCACCACACCCAATTTTTTTTTTTTTAATTGTTTTGTGGAGATAGTGTCTCACCATGTTGCCTATGCTGCTCTCGAGCTCCTGGGCTATGAAATCCTTCCGCCTTGGCCTCCCCAAGTGTTGGGATTAGAGGCATGAGCCACCATGCCTAGCCAGATGTAAGTTTTAAAAAGGTTATTCTAGCCCAAACAAGGTACAGTACACACACATTTTCTCTTTCCTTTCCACCGGATCCAGCTAAAATCGCTGAACATCATATAAAATACTATGAAAGGTGGAAGGGAGAAAACAGATGGGCTAGGGATCCTCAAACCCAAGGAACCACACAATAGTAAGTTTGTAGGTTTCCTTTTAGCCTCTTTTATGTCCTGGAGGAACTGGTAGCTGGGAAACTACACATCAAGAAAAGACTGCTTTTTTTAGCCAAAGGATTAAGAAAGGACGATCAAGAAAAACAACAACAATTTTAGCAATAATTGCCCTGCTACAGTTGAACACAAAGCCTTCTGCCACCCATCAGCAAAGAATTCATTTCCTGCTGGCCAGAAACTGACAAATTACAGCAGCAGCAAATCCTCTCCTAGTTCTTAGAAAAAAACTTACTGCCTGCTAAATAAATACATAAGATGCAATTCTGTTTCATAAATAACTTTTTGCACTTCTTTATCACTCTTCAGATTTTAATTAGGTCCTATCAATGCCCATGAAGTAGACAATGCAAAATTAATGTATTCATTTCACTTTTTTTCCTGCCTTACTCTATGAACCAAGTCACTGAATGGGTCACCTGTTTATTCCTTCATCGACCTTGATAACAACTTTTCATCTTTCAAATCTCAAAAGATGCCATAAAGATACCATTTCTAAAAAGCCAACTTCCTTGAATGAAACCTCTACCTGTATCTGGGTTTCCATGAGTTCAGTAGCACCTTGACATTTTTTTGTTTGGTTGGTTTTTGCTTTTGGAGACAGGGTCTCACTCTGTCACCCAGGCTGGAGTATAGTGGCACCATCATAGCTCATTGTAAGCTCCCACTTGTTGACTCAAGCCATTGTTTGAACTCAGCCTCCAAAAGCTCTGGGATTACAGGTGTGAGCCACTGTGTCCAGCTTAAGGTATTTTTAATTGCCAATTTCAAGATGAGAATATTCATTCTCGGGGAGGCCTGGCCACATTTTTGCAGCACGGAGTCCAAATACCATCTTTGCAGAGTGTGTACTCTGGAACCTAGAGGACATGGCTCTAGCTTGAAATTCTGTTAAATTTCATGCTCAGATTGTATGGGATATATATGCAAATCATGTCCCAGAAACAACCCTGATATCTATATACTCTCCAGGGTGTATAAGTTCTGCTGTGTTTGATAAAGCTTTAGACAAAATCCTTAATTGATTTTCATAAGGCAAAGTAATAATCTATTCTCTGCAGGCGTGCTCAGTCTTTCAGAAAACAAACACAATTCTTGATAGGCAATGGTTAGACAGGGAAAACCCATGCAATGAGACTTGCATTTTCAAGATAAAAATATCACAGCTTTAGTGTCATTTGAGAGTTTGTAGATAATTTAGAGTTTATTACTAACTCCATACATCTCAACAAGGAATAATGTTTCTGCATTCCTCTGACAGAATATACTTAGCCTTCAGGAGCATTTTATCCAGAATAGAGTTCTCTTTTAAAACTGCCTTTGTCCTCCTTTACAGAATACTCGTCTCAGCAAAGTATATTATATAGTCACACATTTAATAAACTTAATTTAAGAAATAAATTATAAAATGTTATTTCCAGCTGGGCGCAGTGGCTCACGCCTGTAATCCCAGCACTTTGGGAGGCCAAGGTGGGCGGATCATGAGGTCAGCAGATCGAGACCATCCTGGCTAACACAGTGAAACCCCATCTCCACTAAAAATACAAAAAATTAGCTGGGCATGGTGGTAGGTGCCTGTAGTCCCAGCTACTTCGGAGGCTGAAGCAGGAGAATGGTGTGAACCCAGGGGGTGGAGCTTGCAGTGAGCCAAGATCGTGCCACTGCACTCCAGCCTGGGCGAGAGCGAGACTCTGTCTTAAAATATATATATATATATATATATATATATATGTGTGTGTGTGTGTGTGTGTGTGTGTGTGTGTGTGTTATTTCCTTTTCCCTTCATTTAAAAGTAACCACATAGTCTGTATAGATTAAATAAAATATGCTCCTTTTACAATTATTGTTATTCTTACATTAGAAAAGACTGTCAAGTTGCTCACTCCCGGCTGGAGCAGAAATAAAAGAATATAGAGGGTTATTGCTGCCCATCTGAGAACTCTAGACAAATGAGTTTTGTCTCTTTTCCTCATTATCTCTGTGTTGCTTAGTTAAAAATAAAGTGCTAGAAATCCAACATTCTGCTGACCTTTCTTCACCTTGACATAGAACCAAGGACAAAGACCTAAACACTAACAGGTAAGTAAACACTACATGTAAATATCACCCTCCTAGTACCAGAAAAACAACTGATATTTTTCTCTCTTGCTTACAAAAATATATGCCTTTTTTTTTTTTTTTTTTGATGGAGTCTCGCTTTGTTCCCAGACTGGAGTGCAGTAGCAGTGGATCTCGGCTCACTGCAACCTCCACCTCCTGGGTTCAAGCAATTCTCCTGCCACAGCCTCCCGAGTAGCTAGGACTACAGGCGTGTGCCACCACGCCCAGCTAAGTTTTGTATTTTTAATAGAGACGGGGTTTCACCATGTAGGCCAAGATGGTCTTGCTCTCCTGACCTCATGATCCGCTGGCCTTCCAAAGTGCTGGGATTACAGGTATGAGCCACTGCACCTGGCTGCTCCTTTTTAATAAATTTACAGGACATGCTGAAGCAAAGGGGAAAAAAATTAGAAAAAAATACATAAAACTTAACTTTTTAGCAATAGGAAGTATTTCATTATCTTTTATGAAAGATATCTTTTATGAAAGGTTTTTGAAAACCAAATTTGACAAGCTTTTATATTCTTTCTTTCTCTTAAAGTATCCATTTCATGGGAAATAGAGAGGGCATATATGGGAGAACATAGAAGCCATGCAATTCTAAATTTGCTTAAGTAAACTGTTTTATATGAACATTTGAAAAATAGTTTTTTTTTTTAAAGTGTTGTGTATCCAGTTAAGAAATAAAAATAAAATTTGGATCTTAAATTACATAAGCAAATGTATTTAATATGCCTTCAAATGCCTTTCTAAATTTATGTCATGATAGAGATATGTTCTACTCCTTTATACTCCATGTCTTTGAAGGGAGCTTCACCATAAATGATATTTTCTTCTCTGTGCAACTTAAAATTCTACCCATATGTCAAGGAAGCTCATCTCGATATCATCTTGCCATGCTAGTTTCTCCTACTTCCCAACGAACTCGAGGTTATCCTTTGTTCTCTTGAACTCCACAGAATACTGTAGAACACCTTAAGTGATTTGTTGGCAGCGTCACTGCAGAAGCTATACATTAAGGATTCAAATATGGGCACCGGGGAAGAGAGAAGAACATGAAAGTGAGCAAAATATAGAAAGAGTCAAATACATACATATATACATACATAAAACAAACAAACAAAAAAACAGATAAACACAGATATAGCTCATTATTTAAATAAGTCAATCAATGAGTATAAGCCTAACGGGAATATGAGAGGGAGAACAGCTATCTGCTTTTCACTGAAGCCTTTTTTTTTTTTTTTTTTTTTTTTTTTTTGAGACAGAGTTTCACTCTCGTTGCCCAGGCTGGAGGTGCAATGGCGTGATCTCGGCTCACCGCAACCTCCACCTCCCTGGTTCAAGTGATTCTGTTGCCTCAGCCTCCTGAGTAGCTGGGATTACAGGCATACGCCACCATGCCTGGCTAATTTTGTATTTTTAGTCGGGATGGGATTTCTCCATGTTGGTGAGGCTGGTCTTGAACTCCCAACCTCAGGTGATTCACCCCTCCTCGCCCTCCCAAAGTGCTGGAATTACAGGTGTGAGCCACCACACCCGGCCAAATCTTTTTGATTTCTATAATGCTTATCATAGCAGAAGCTCATCATTCTGAGCTTGATTTCAATCAGAGAAATATTTGTCTCAATGCTGGCGGATTGTCTTAGGTTTAGGTTTACTCCTCTTTAACAATTTTCTTAGGGTTTTTCAAGGGTGATTCTGCCAATATGTGTTTTTCAACGTATAGGGTGATTCTAGAATCCAACAAATTTGGCAGGTGCTACAGTAATAGTGTTTTTAAAACTCTCCTGTGATAAGAATTGTAAACCCCTGTTGACAAGAATCATTTACCCTTGCAGTGGTTATCACAGAACCAAGCACATAGTTTATATTCAATAGTCTAAAACACAGAACTGTTTGAGACCTCAAATTAGTTGTTTCCATGGTAATTTCTACTTGTACTCATGAATATTTACAATCTGATAGGCAAGTTAATAATACAAACAGGAGTAAAACAAATTCAAATTATTTTATTTTTGCAGTTGAATCATGGTCATATACAGCGTGCAACAGTGAACATAGAACTCTAACATATATTCATCTAAAATGTTAATTTTTTTTCTTCTTGATACAACGAATAGTGATATTTGGAACTTTGAAATTTACAACAAAATTTATGGCAAGTCTATGGAAATAGTAGTCACATGATTTCTTTTCTGGTATTTGTCAATTACATTAGAACATATATTTCCATTTTAGACGAAGAAGACAAAAGCATTTGACAGAGATTAACTGTTGTTGGATTTGCTCATTTTGTAGTAACAGATTTCTGAACAGATTTTTATAGCAGGTGTTGCCCATATCCCCATGTAAAAGGAGTCTATGGGGCCTGTGTTGATGTGTTGATGAATTGATATATTTTAAGAACACACTCTCTCTCTCTCTCTCACACACACACACACACACACACAAATACACACTGCATAATTTCCACCACTACAACCCAATTCTATGATATATTCTCTAAATCTAATTATATTTAAGAATTGTTAAAACCTGGTCCTTTACTGATGAATTACTTCTAATTTAGAACTCATTCTTTAACCTTATTTTCAAAAATATACCATTAATAATTGTTTATTAAAAAATCAATGTTATTAAATAACATGTAAAAAAATTCTCGAAGCATATCTATAAAAAGTATATTTTCCTTAAGATATGAATCTATTTCAAATGTCACCATAAATTTTAAATCTTACCATTATTCAATAAACTAGAATTTGATTTTCAAAAGAGTAATAGTTACTTATGCATTCACATGAAAAATATTATACATAGTCACTAAACATTTTATGTATGGAAATGAACAACAGTATCTAATTTTCATTTCATTTTAATAGATGCTTAATGGTGTAAATACTGCTTAGATTTTTATTCATGGAAGCCAGCCACCAAATAATTTGCACTTCATTATGTAGTTTTCTCATATTTCCTTTTTTACCTTTTAATTAGAGAAATTATAATGTCCATAATCCTGACCAGCAGGCAGATAATTTACAACACTTTTGCTGATTAAGAGTATTTTAACTTGCAAACTCTGCTTATTCATAATCCTTTTTTTTCTTTCTTTCTTTTTCTTTTTGAGATGGAGTCTTGCTCTGTCTCCCAGACTGGTGTGCAGTGATGTTAGCTCACTGCAAACTACACCTACTGGGTTCAAGAGAGTCTCCTGCCTCAGTCTCCCAAGTAGCTGGGATTGCAGGCATGCGCCACCACCCCCAGCTAATTTTTGTATTCTTTGTAGGGATGGGTTTTCAACATGTTGGCCAGGGTGGTCTCAAACTCCTAGCCTCAAGTTATCTGCCCGCCTCAGCCTCCCATAATGCTGGGATTATAGGCGTGAGCCACCACTCCGGGCCTCCTTATTCATCATGTAACTCTGATAACAAAGTTAACTGATAGTTTAATAGTGTTAATGAAACATAAGCCAGAGCCTCCCATTTGCCAACACTGGCTCAGTTGTTATCAAGGAAAAATTTTCTTCTCTGTCCAACAACAATCTAAAAAAAAAAAATCCATGATGATTAATAGTTATAAATCAACTATATGTTAGTGTGTAAATTTTAGTAAATCCATCTCTGCTATTGGAAATACAACTCAAAACATTTGGCATTGGAGTAGCATGATCTAATCACATGGAAATACATTAAAACTATGTATATAAACTAAATAATACAGCACATTTCATAATTACATGGTCAATCAGATAGATTAGTTCAGAGACCTTCATCTGACCTCATGATATGCATATATACATGTTAAATATGAGATCTATTTTTAAAATGCATTTGAGGTATCTAAAAACACATGGACACATAAAGGGGAAGAATACCTCCACTTTTTTGGAAAGTGGAGGGTGGAGGATGGGAGGAGGGGGAGGATCAGGAAACATAACTAATGGGTACTAGGCTTAATACCTTGGTGACAAAATAATCTGTACAACAAACCTTCATGACAAAAGTTTACCTGTGTAACAAACCTGCACTGTATCCCTGAATTTAAAATAAAAGTTAATAAATAAAAATCTAACAGATTTTTAAAAATTCTTTACTTATCCTAATAGTTTATAGTAAGTGTGACTAAAATGTGACAAGTGTATTTGAAATATGAAAAATAATACCCTGGACATCTTTGCCCCACCTGCTGTACGTGAAAAGTTTCTTTTACTATAAAAAGAACTTTAGTTCTATTTTCTATTTTCTTTTACATCATGTATCAGGAGTGTTTATTCCTTGAACTTTGCTAGATTTGCCCATTGTCTGATTTCATGAAGTGAGCAATATCAGTACATTTGTTCATAGCTATCAATTAATGAATTATTAATTTATAGTCATTTTGGAGTATGGTGAGATAATGCATTTAATCATGGCAGACAGATAAACTAAGGCCATTTCATGGGATCAAAGAATTTTTGAAATTAAAATCTTGCTAGAAATAAAATTTAGGGGAATAAAAAGAACCTTCCTAAGAAAAATTATGGCTCATAAAACAATCCTTTACGTAAACGGTTAAACTGGTTCACACACCGAACTTAAAATTTCCAGGTCATTTTAAAAACTTACATGTTTAATGAATTACAGGCATTCAAACTCAAACCTAATATGTGACTCAAGCAAATGGCTCATTACTAATATTCTGAGGTCAATGGAATCCCTTATATGAAGAGTGACACATTTACTAGCAGTGATTTTGTCTATTCATCTAATTCCATCTATCGACCTTCTAAAGAGATACTTTCAAATCTTCACTGCTTATCTGGTCTTTCAGAAAGTCAGACAAGCTCTCAAGAACCTTCCAATTAAATATTTCCTCAATGCAGTTTCTTCTACATCAAGTTCCCAGCTTTTCTCTTAGTCTAACCTCAATTCCTTCGATCCAATTTCCATCTAAACAAATAAAAATTTCACAGTGCACATGATCTCCCCTTCCCTCACTTACAGAAGTGAATGGGGAACTAAATATGGCATTTTCTAATGTTGTAGCATGTAGCATCAAAACTAACTGCAAACCAGATCAATTAGGACCATACTCCCCAAGAGGAAACACTGAAGCCTGCCAGTCACCAAAAGCAAACCCCCATTTCATGCTATCTTCTCTTCCGCCATTGCAGCAAGACCTCTGCCTGAAGAATCGCTGCTAGGGTGGGAAGAGGCCTTAAATGCCAGGTTCAGAGTTCTGAAGTGCAATTAGAAAAGGCGTAGATATCCCCAGGGGTAAGTCAAAGCAGATCTTCAACAAGAAGCCAGACCACACCCAAACACTGCTCTTTCCATTTTCATCTGCATCTCCTGCGTAAGTGTCATAATTTGCCTTGACTCTGAGAGATAACGCTCCTAGATCAGCCCTCTTGCATAACACTGCCTTGTTTTACATCAATTTAGTTCCTGGCAGTGGAGGACAAACAAAGCAACGTTATGTTGATTTTGGATGTTCCTTCACAGTATGCCCCACATCTCACTTGACTTGTAAGAACCTGATTCTTTGATGGACCAGTTAATCCCTTAGGATGGAAGTTGAGGCATTTTTTTTTTTGATGAAAGAGAAATTTCTGGCGGGCGGGGGGGAAAAAAAGTCAGTCTATCTTAGAATAGATATATAAATGACTGGTTTCACATTTTGGTATAATAATGAATACTCCTCTTATTACCTAGAGGATCCTATAGCTTCAGGCATCTTTAAGTGTTTAACATAACAAAGGGAAATTAATATAAGTGAGGGATTTTTTTAAATACTAAGTAAGGCCAGGCGCCGTGCTTCACGCCTGTAATCCCAGCGCTTTGGGAGGCTGAGGTGGGCGGATCACAAGGTCAGGAGTTTGAGACCAGCCTGACCAACATGGTGAAAACCCTTCTCTACTAAAAGTATTAGCTGGGCATAGTGGCACATGACTGTAATCCCAGCTACTCAGGAGGCTGAGGCAGGAGAATCACTTGAACCCAGGAGGCAGAGGTTGCAGTGAGCTGAGATCACACCACTGCACTCCAGCCTGGGCCACAGAGCAAGACTGTTTCAAAAAAAAAAAAACAAAAAAAACAAACAAACAAAAAAAAACACTAAATTAGATACTACTACAATGCTAGTGAACGTGAATAGTTTTGTTTTTTTTTTAATGGTGAAACATTTTGTTTTCACATACATGTAAATGTATCTGTTAAATATGTCCATCACATCAGTAGATCTGTCAGATCTGTCAGATTTGAGCATTTTTACCTACAGATCTGACTCTCTTTCTTATGGGCATTTAATATAATCACACTATGACCAAGATATCATGAGAAGAAATTAGAACATTTAACTGCTTGTGGAATTTCAAGATAAGGTATTAAATTATTTTTACAACTTTTTTTACATAATTCTATAAATAGAATTAACAATAATTGCATACAACTATCCGGGCTAAATAGTCATTGATTGAAGCTATCTCAAAGCAAGTTTTTAAACACAAAATTTAACCTTGCTACCAACAAATATTTATAAAGGTCTTCACAGTATTATGCTGGCTATTGCATAGAGATATCAAAGACATATTGTATAGATATATTAAAGACACATATGAAACATTTCAGCCAACAAAAAGTTTTGAATATTTGTTGAAGAAACAATTTAAACTATTTTTTATAAAGCTACATTATTTATCCAATGGAACATGTAATTTCTATATTATAAAAGTCTTTCAGTGAAAAGACTAATATAATTGTCCAGTACAACAAATTTTATTTGAATTTCCACAGTAATTTCTCAATATAACCTGTATGAATTAGTCACACAATGCACTTTTTATAATGTATAATCAGAGAACATATTTTTCCCATCTTCCTATATAAATTTTTAAAACTACAATTTTTTTACTCCTTAGTTTTCGCAATTTGATGCTAAGCTTCCCAAATTTCTTTCTCTTTTCCCGTAAATTGCTTTCTTATTATGTCTTTTTAAATAATATTTATCAGATATTTATTCAAATGCTTGACTAAATACATAATGAATAAATAAATGCACATATGAATAAATAAATGAATGTTAATTTGTTTACATGTCAATGTTACAGGCAAATGGAACTGCTTAATAACAACAAAGAAGATCTTTGTCTCTTAGAGGACATTGTGGATAAGAAAATGAGTACTGCAGACAATCTCTGTGAAGGGAGGCATTTAATACCACACAGGATACAGTGGCTATACCGCATACTCACTGTACCTCTGTTACAGTGCCCATTAATATGCTCATGATTCATACATGTGAGTGTGTATGCGAGAGTGTGTTTCTGTGTGTATTATGCAAGGCATAATTCTCATCTAGATTTTGTTTCTGCACATATCTCAGTGTTTGGCAGTGTTTGAAGTACCTCCTTTATCAAAAGTCCAGGGTCAATTCAGCTGGACCATACCATGATAACAGAGCTAAGGGAAAATATCTCTCAGCTAAGGCTGTTGGAGATACAGAATCCAAGTCACTTGCAAAAATGGGCATCAATGGGAAACAAACATGCAATTAGCCTGAGAGAAGCCTAAATGGGCTGTCAGCCTACCATGGAACAAAGGCAGGAACAGTGTCCAAGAGACAGAAACAGAACCGGAAATGCAACATTAAAGAGGTGAAATTAAGGTCAGTTGACGGAATAAAAGTGCACATATGTAGAGTCATTGCAGGGAGCAATGGCAGCCTGTGGCTGGTTTTTATTCTTCGCTTAAGCAAAGTGAGGGAGAGGACCAATCTGTTTGAGGAATCAGTGGCACTCTGGACTCTAAATAAATACCTCCTGGTTCAATGAATAATAACTATAGGATCTCAGAGTAGTGAAAAAATAGAAGACTTTAGAAAATCTAATGTTATCATTTGTTTTCATAAATTGGTGAACAAAGAAAGGCTAAAGTAGTCATCCAAAGTCACATAATCATTTATTAGTTAAGTTGGAGCTAGGGTATGACTAGATATTCCCAAATAGGTACTCACTCCACACTCATATAGTCCTTTTCTTTCCTAGTATTTATTTTAGTCCACTTTTTAAAGGTATGATTGACATACAAAAGCTGAACATATTTAATGTATCAAACTTGATGAGTTTGGAGATAAATATACAGCTGTGAAACCATCAACACAATCTATGCCATAAACATATCCATCACCTCCGAAAGTTTCCTCTTATCCTAGTTAGTTATTATTATTTGTGTGTGTCTGTGTGTAACAAACACACTTAATATAAAATCTATCCTCTTAGCAAATGTTTAAGTTTACAGTGTCATTAATTATAGGCACTATGTTCTACAGTAGATCTCCAGAACTTATTCATCTTGTGTAACCGAAACTTTACACACTTTGACAAATAACTCCCATTTTCCCTTCCCCTAGCCTCTGGCAGCCAGCATTCTACTCTCTGCTTCTACGAGTTAGACTATTTTAGTTTCTTCATATAAGTGGGACTACTTGTCCTTTTGCGTCTGGCTTATTTCACTTAGCACAATGTCCTCCAGTTTCATCCATGTTGTCGCAAATGAAAAGATTTTCTACTTCTTTGGTGCTGAACAATATTCCATTGGGTGTGTGTATCTGTGTTTATCATTTTCTTTATCCATTTCATATGTTGATACACATTTACGTTGCTTCCATATGTTCGCCATTTTGAATAACTGTGCAATGGTCATGGGAATGCACATATTTCTTTGAGAAGCTGATTTCACTTTCTTTGAATATATACCTAAAAGTAGGATTGCTTGATCATGTAGTAATTCTATGGTTCATGTTTTTAGGAACTTCTATAGTGTTTTTAGCGGCTGCAGGAATTAACATTCAACATTCAACATTCAACAAGAGTTCTTTTCTCTCCACAGCTTGTCAACCCTTGTTACCGCTCACCTTTTTTATAATAGCTGTCCTACCAGGTGTGAGGTGATGTCTTTTGTATTTTATTCATATAAAATAAAAAATTGTAGTTTTAATTTGCATTTATCTGCGATTAGTAATGTTGAACATCTTTTCATAAACCTGCTAGCCATTTGCATGTTTTCTTCGGAGAAATGTCTATTCCGTTTCTTTGCACATTTTAAAATCCAGGGTATTTGGATATTTTACTACTGAACTATAGGAATTCCTTAGATAGTTTGGATATTAACTATCCAAATTAATTGTGGTTAGCCAATATTTCCTCCCTTCCTGTCAGTTGCCTCTTTATTTTGATAATTGTTCCCTTTGCTGTGCATCTTTTTAGTTTCTTATAGTACATTTTTGTAAAAGTGGCCTAAATACAATATTTTAAGAGAACTTCAAGAAGTTTTGTGTTTATTCCTGATATTTAAGGTAGTAAAAAATCACAGGACCTTTGGGTCAGAAAAGTTAGGACTTCAACCTTAGCTTGGCACCTGTGGTGTACACTGCTGCCCACTATGTACTTATTTCCCCTCCTTCCCTTTCATAGAAGAGCTCAGATTTTCTTCTTACACAGTGGCTGAGAGAAAGATGAGACCTTCACCAGTTTATGGAGTGCATTATGAATAGGTTAAGCCACAGGTAAGATCACTACCCTTTCCATGGAAATGACAGGCTTAGGAATGGGCATATGAGGTACACCAGTATCATCAGGAACCTGGCTCTGTTACTTTATTTACTCTCATTCCTATTGTCCCAGCTCATAAAGGCTGCCTCCACATTAGGCAATTCATCCTAGAGGCAGGGCAATATCCAGAGGAATCGCTTTCTGCTTAAGAGCAAGGAACTCTTTCTCCCAAATCTCCAAACAGACGCATCCTACAGCTGGAGTTCACCTTACAAGGACACTTTTTGGCATGAAAGGTAAAAAATGGTCTTGTTGTATAAGCCAGCGTGAGTCTCTTCTCCTTTACTTGTAACTAAAACACTCCAGCTAGTACAATACATAAAAGCAAATTCCTGTAATCACATGACATCATAGTTCCTGGGTGATATAAATATAGCAAACAAATATAAAATGGGCCAGGTGCGGTGACTCACCCCTGTGATCCCAGCACTTTGGGAGGCCGAGGAGGCAGATTGTCTGAGCTCAGGAGTTCGAGACCAGCCTGTGCATAACAGTAAAACCCCATCTCTACCAAAATACAAAAAAATTAGCCCAGCATAGCAGTATGTGCCTGTAGTCCCCGCTACTTGGGAGGCTGAGGCAGAAGAATTGCTTGAATCCGGGAGGTGGAGGTTGCAGTGAGCCAAGATTGTGCCACTGCACTCCAGCCTGGATGACAGAGCAAGACTCTGTTCTCTAGAAGTCATCCTCTCCAATCTATTGCTTTTTATGAGAACAATCTATTGTTCCAAGTAAATGCATGTTTCATAAAAGAGGAAATACTGATTAAAAAAATTCCTGTATTAGAATACTCTAGAGGGACAGGACTAATAGGATAGACGTATATATGAAAGGGAGTTTATTAAGGACTATTGACTCAAATGATCACAAGGTGAAGTCCCACAATAAGCCACTTGCAAGCTGAGAAGCATGGAAGCCAATCCACGTTCCAAACCTCAAAAGTAGGGAAGCCGACAGTGCAGCCTTCATTCAGTCTTTGGTCAAAGGCCCAAGAGCCCTGGAAACCCCCTGGTAAACCACCCGACTCTTGGTTAGGTCCAAGAGTCCAAAAGCTGAAGAACTTGGAATCCGATGTTAGAAGGTAGGAAGCATCCAGCATGGGAGAAAGATGTAAGCCAAGAGACTTAGCCAGTCTATTCCCTCCACACGCATCTGCCTGCTTTTATCCTAGCCCGGTTGGCAGCTGATTACATGGTGCCCACCCAGATTGAGGGTGGTTCTCCCTCTCCCAGTCCAGTGACACAAATGTTAATCTCTTTGCCAACACCCTCACAGACACACCCAGGATCAATGTGTTGCATCCTTCAATCCAATGAAGTTGACACTCAATATTAACCATCACAAAACCAGAGGACCCAAGGTGTTGGGGAAGCTCAAGAAAAGAGAATTCTTTATAATTGTAGAACAAATGTGCACCTGTAATTTCATAAGAAAAAGTGATTGGTTTGAAAATTATTTAAGTTTGAGAAGAAGTACATGTAACAGAATTTGGTTCCTCGGGTTTCTCTTTGGATGTGTCCTTTAAGACAACTGAAAAGTTTCAGAGAGAATTCTAACTTGCAAACTTCCAGGTAACTTCACCTAATCTTTTGTTCTTAGTTTTGCTTTTGTGCAGCATTGACACTATACAAACTCTTTTGTGACAGATTAAGGGAAACTTTTCCTCATTGAGTATAAAGAATCTTTGGAACTGCACTTTGAAATTGTTGGTGTCTCTTTCATCCTGGAATATTTTGACAGGCACTTTCATGATCTTTATTAAATATACCTTAGCATTTTCCTTTACTTTCATAACTTTAAAAATGTGGATGAGTAACGTATATATTTTTTATGTTTGTCTCTTTTGCACAGAGGACAAAATAACTGCAAAAGCAAAACATTAAAAATATGTGCATTGATAATCCAATTATATAATTTATTTTAAGCCAAAGTGTACAATATAAAATCTTCAACTGTAATACTAAGACATTAACTTATACAAAAGTACCTAAATTATATTCAAATAAAAATGTGATTCTTGCAAATATTCTGTCTTCTCAACTAAGAGCCAATATACAAGTTAAAAGAATTAGTAAATCAAATTGCAAAATTTTAGGGTAAATAATTATTTTACCTTACTTAGGTATTTTCTCTAAGTTTCTGAAGAATGAATCAAAACTACTGCATTTTATTAAGTCACTTATGCTTGAAGCATATTTTCATTTAGAGTTTTAATAAGCCCTTATCCACAAATAAATAAGGTTTGTGAGTCTTTGTGACACACAAAATGATAGTACCTTTTTTCCATCTATTCAGGAAGTTAAAATTTTGCACATAGAATTGCCAAAATGTCATTCTCTGCATTGTCCAAAAGTGCAAATGCTGACTAGTGAACTTTCCTGTCTAGTAGTTTTATATCTCACACACCTTCCACCAAATATGATACTGAAACAATGTTAATTATTAAAATATTGGTTATCAATTTAATTTTAAAATGTGGGACTTTTAAGACCTCATTAGAAGTAAAGTAAACCTATGAAAATTTTGATAGATTACTTTTGCCTAAAATACACAGATAGTTGTACAGGCTTGTGAGGTTTGCATGGAGAAAATGTTGGTTTGATTAAGGTTACTTCCATTCTAAATTGGAGCCATGATTCTTTTGATATTTCCTTTGTTAATGTGGGCAGGGTTCCACTAAAATTAAATGTGCATACTATGGGTATGTGGCTACATGAATGAAGGTATGGACAGCCGTGTGTCACTCTAAAAATTACCAAAAAAAATCCTTTTCTGGATTGGTTCAACTAGAATTCGTATCTGCTTCTGGTAAATTATTGTGTCATTATCTGTGGCACCTTTAAAACAGTTATAATCCAAAATTGTTCTTGCGTCTTACTTCCCCAAATAGAAAATTCAAGGAAGACAGAAAGTATATCTCATCTGTATTTGAATTCTAGACGCCACTTAGAAAATCTTTGAGCAAAGATATTGTTTTAGGCATAGTTGCCCCATGAATGAACACATGCAACATGATATTAAAAAAACATAAGAATGAGGTAAATTTATCTTTGTTTCAGCATAGATCATAGACAGAATATAGGGGAAAAAAGGAGAGAGAAGAACACTTTTTCAAGTGTATAAAATGAGAAAACCAAATACTGCATGTTCTCACTTATAAGCGGGAGCTAAACATCGGGTAGTTGTGGGTATAAAAATGACAACAGTAGAGATTGGGGATTACTAAAAGGGTTACGGAGGGAGGGGGCAAGGGGTGAAAGACTATGTGGTACTATGCCCAGTACCTGGGTGACTGGATCATTCATACCCCAAGGCTCAGCATCATGCAATATACTCAGGTAATAAACCTGCACATGTATTTTTGAATCTAAAATATAAGTTGAAATATATACATTTATATACATAATATATACAATATATGTAATAATATCTATGTAAAGTGACTAGTTAAAAATTTTGGAACCTGTACAATATTGATACAAAAAGAAAAACTAGAATCCCAAATGGAATGGTTATCTTACTTTTTGATTATCATGCTTGAAGGGGAAGACACATGCTTTTTTATTTTTATGATTAGTACACATGCTTTCAAAGAATAACCTTGATGCTAATTTTGTGTAAGTACTAAATAAAATACCTGCAGTGTTGTAATCCTAAGCAACAGTCTCTTCGCTTTACTTCTAAAACTGTCTAGCTTCTAAGAAACTAATAGAACTGGACAGTTTCAGAAGAAAGAATAATATCTCATTGTCTCATATCCCCAAAGACACCTGCTGAGCAATTCATCACAGTCCAAAGAGCTTGGCTATACCATCTCATATTAAATGCAAGCATCTTATCTAAAGTGTGATCCCCAGTGTGTTTAGTGAATTTGGTTTGAAAAACCCACATATTTATTCAGACCTTTATTTTAGTGTTAATCCCCTGCCTGACAGCATCTCAGATCTCTTGGTTAAACAGTCCTCTACAAATGCCACCTTATACTAATTAAAAAGAAAGATTTCAGCTACTGTTTATTTATTAATTCAACCAAGGCTTCCTGTAAATAAAAAGAATCCAAGAGGGAGAAAGCTTATATTTGACTTGCAGATTACATCTGTAGAGTGTCAACTTTGTCCGTGAAAATTAATGGTTTGTAACGTAGCTATTTATTCCCTCTTAGTTTACATCATGTATTATGAGTAAATTATAAACAAATAGTAACTTCAATGTAATTACAAGTATAATACAGATAGCAAAATGGAAATTTTTACTTGGATTAAAAAAAAGGCTTTTCATTTAGATCAGGGTTACTAATATAGCATATTTGTAATGAAGTGATTGCTTTCAGTTGGGTGAGATAGAAAATCATTTCTAAGAGAAAAATGGAGATAAAAGGATTGCTGTACCCCGTTTGATATCTTTAAAAATTTCAGAGCTTTTTTATTGAAATAAAAGGTATGGACTTTTAGGGTTCCCAACTTCATTTTTTTTCTTGCTACAAAGATCTGTTTTGGATAAATATATCAAATTTATATATACAAATCATAATTTCTATGTTGATTTTATAAAATCCTAAGACAGTTCTTATCTGCTCTCGCAATAAGATACTGACTATTCCATTATAAATATTATACTCAAGTGATGCTGAAGGGACAGAAATTGAAAGTATTGATAACAGAATCAGTACCACATTCTTACAACAAGATTGACTACATTCTCTCTATTTTGATGTAGGAATTTCTAGTTTTAGGGTTTCTCAGTTGACTCCACTACTGCTGCAGTGACAGTTAATATTTACGAATCAGTACTTTTTCTCTATTAATGTGGTGAAGTTTTTCTAACTGTAGACATCCTAAAAGTATGCTCAATCAGAGCACTTTTGGTTTTTTATTATTTTTTATTTTTACTCAATTTTAAAAGGGTATTTGTGAAATTTTAATGAAAATATCTCTCTAAAACAAAGTGGCCAATTTTTACCACAACTTCTTCAATTCTACATATGAATTTATAAAGACTAAACTCTCGTACTTCCCTTTTTATGTCCATATACTAAGAATATGTCTTCATGAGAAAAGGCCAGCTACTTCCCATACTTGGTTTAAGGTAACAATCACATAAGTCAAGGCATCCTGTAGAGAATACAGGGAGGCCAGAATAGATGGAACTGGTGCATCGCTCTCTCTCTGTGACTTATTACCCAGGCTCAAGGATGTAATAATGTCTCCCCTATACACTATAAACCAAGTGTTAAGATGTCTGGGGATTTTAAATTAGAAGCCCTACCAAACCGTGTTGTAGTGCTCATTATTAGTAATACCCCATGATTTGGAAGACAAAGATGGCGAAAGAAAAACACCTGAGAAGAGGCAGTGGATGAATCAGAGGGCAGGTGCTGCAGGTTACCTGACAACAAAAGCAATTGACCATCCATGTTAGAGAGATCCAATCTGCAAAAACAAACTGGGCTGACATTAAGGAAGAGATAAATATTGTTAAACCTTCTGTGCTTTTTCTTCTAATGTTTTCTCTAAGATTTAACAGTTCTCCAGGGTTTCTATAAAAAAGCTATTTCCAAACTTTTCTGATAAAAGCTAACTCTTTCCTATGCTGCGTTTTTCTTCTCTCGCAAAGCCTCTCTAAGAGACCTTATCTAGAAAGGGATTTGTTTCTCCTACTCTACTACTAGTAATACTTTCTTTTACAAATATGTAGCTAGCATGTGTTACATGTCAGGCACTTGTCTAACGGTTTTACAAATATCACTTATTTAATCTTCATAACACCCTATGAGGTCAGTGCTATTATTATCTAACAATTTCCAAGGGAGGAAGTTGAAGCAGAGGGGGCTTATGTAATTACCTGACATCTTACAGTTAGTGGATGGCAAAGCTGGGATTGGAAAGTAGGCTTCCGTCTATGATTTTTCTTTAGCTCAGGAAGAGAGTGACCATTAAAGGTAAATGTTCATTATAAATGAAAAATAATATATGAAGAATCCTAATGGTGAGTCACATTTTAATATTGTTAATAAAAGGTTCTTTGGAAAAAGAGAATTATATAAACATTCTTACTCTTCTTGCTTTTATGTTAAAAATCGCTTTTCAGATTAACTACAAATGAATTGAAAAAGCAATAACATTTCAATTAGTAGCATTAATTTATGGTGATAAACTGAAGTTGCATTTTACAGAAAAAAAAAAAACCATGTTATCTAAAACTTGGTTTTACAGTTAAAGTTTACAAACATGAAAATCAGTAAAATAACTGAAATCAACATTTTGTTATGAGAGTGAAATTAATGTCAAACTTTGGTTTGCTGATTCAGAATAATGGAACCTCATATGTAATCACAACAATGCTAAGAGCAATTCTCAAAATTCAATTGTAATTAGGTATCACATGATAATCTGCATAGTTACCTTATCCACTTGAAATTTATCATGGTTTCTTTACAAACAATCCCTAACCAATAATAATGGGAATACAAAACTATAATTTAACATGTAATTTTAGTTTTTATTATTGCAAAACTGGGGAAAAATACTTACATATGGAAATTATTTAGTTGTACAAATTCTGTTATAACTAATCCAAATCATTTTAGAAGTGACTTGAATGTAAACTAAATTGCGTTCCTATTTTTAATTTTTATTTTATCTTTAGCATTGAATGTTCACCCTGAAAAATTCTTATTTATGCAGCATGCGATGACAGCTTTTACTCTTCATTTGGTAGAAATCTATATGTTATATTTCAAGCTTATGTCTGCTTTTTTTCGTCATCCTGAAACAAAGTAGTAAATTACTGTATAATGTTGACATTTTTATGGTGCCAACTCAATATTTCCATTTACATAAGAATGTAAAGTTACATTTTATTAACTCTTGCATGTACAATTGCCAAATAAAAGTTTTAAAGTAGAGTATTTCAGATTTCAGTACAAAGGTAAGCATAGAACAATTCTTTTAACTTTTTTTTTTTTTTTTTTTTTGGACACGGAGTCTCACTCTGTTATCCAGGCTTTAGTTCAGTGGTGCAATATTGGCTCACTGCAACCTCCGCCTCCTAACTAACATTTTAGTTGCTGTGATTATTCCCAATATTTACCCTCTGTTTCTTCAGATAAGAAATTTTGCAAGTTTCTTTTAGAATTTTTGCCTCGTTGTGCTGTGCTATCTGCAGCCAGCTTTCAGGCTAAAAGCTGTAAACATGGGGAACTCACCCTGTGACCTTTATTTTTTCCAAGTGTTAAACCTCTTATAGAATTAGTCTGCTTTTGCTCATTCTCCAGTTGTCTTATCTATTTTATCCAGAGTTAATAGCTTTCATCTACAAGGTTGTAGTTTTGTAGGAATTTCCTGAGTAATTTACTCAGTTATACTGAAAGTGGACAGACAATTTTTAAACTTTAATGTGTCACTAAGCATGTCTAGCTTATATTTTGTCATCATTTTCTAGCATCAAAAATTAAAGAATTATGACTGGGTGTGGTGGCTCACACCTGTAATCCCAGACTTTTGGGAAGCCGAGGCAAGTGGATCACTTGAGGTCAGGAGTTCACGACCAGCCTGTCTAACATGGTGAAACCCCATCTTTACCAAAAATACAAAAATTAGCCAGGCATGGTGGCTTGCCTCTAATCCCAGATACTCAGGAGGCTGAGGCAGAAGAATCACTTGAACCTGGGAGGCGGAGGTTGCAGTGAGTCGAGATCACGCCACTGCACTCCAGCCTGGGCAACAAAATGAGACTTCATCTCAAAAAAAAAAAAAACAAAAATGGTAATATGAGGAGGAAAAAACAGTGTCAGTGAACCCCAGATAAATTAATAAACAACTTCTAATATGAAAAAAAAAGGGGAAAAAGAGATTTTAAAAATCTATCTTTTCTCCAAATATTCTCTATAGGATAACTTTATGTGACTGTTACCTTAAACCAAGTATAATAGACAATACCTGGCCATTTCCCTAAATATAATTAAATATTGGAGCAGGACTTTTAAAGGTAAATAAAAATTAAAGGATTATCCAAAATAAAGAATTCCAAATTTTAAGAAATAAAAAGTAGACAAAATAAATAAACAGTCCAGAAAATGGGACAAAAATAATTCTTGATACAATTACAGGGGCAGTTTAATAACATTTTAAAAGTTTGACAACATAGAAGATTTTGGAGGATGTAAAGCATTGAAAATTTCATCCACTATTCTTGTGCATATAAATAGACACAGTCATTTTGAAAAACAATCAATTTGGAAATATGAAGTCAACTAAAATATTCAAATGCAGATATATATACACACACATATATATATATGTACATACACACACACAATTATAGGTATATATTTATATGCCTTAAAGAAATTCTGGCATTTGGGACCTTAGTAAATAGTAAATGCAGATATATATGCACACACACATATATATATGTACATACACACACACAATTATAGGTATATATTTATATACCTTAAAGAAATTCTGACATTTGGGGCCTTAGTAAATAGAAACAATATCATTAATTTTAAAAGTTAAAACATAAAAAATATCTATTAACAGAAGAAAAAATAAATTTTGGTTCAATTATGGAGAGGAATTTATACATGAATTAACTACAGCTACACAGTTTCTTGTGAATCTCCCGAAACAACAGAGTAAAGCAAGATGCAGAAGAATAAATGCATTAGGCTGTCAATCACAAAAATGTAGTATGCAAAATAATACCATGCATATCGTTTTGGGGGGATACAGGCAGCATAGTAAAAATACAACAACATGGAAATTATTACCGTAAGTACAATATTAAAGAAGGGAACATTTACTTTCAGTGAAATATACATATATCTGAAGTATATGTTAAGGAATTTGGACAAATGTACATATTCATGGAACTGTCTCTGTAATGTGATATAAAATATTTCCATTATGCCATATTTTCTACTGTCTTTACCCTGTCAATTTTCACCTCTTTGTATAACGATTTATTTCCATAAACCAAATAAAAATCAGTTTTTCTTGTACTTTTCTTGTACTTTATATAAATGGAAATTTATAGTATCCACCCACTTAGACTGCCTTTTTTCACTCAACATATTATTTTACATTTTAAAGGGAGTTTATATATACATAAGTACATATATATACATAAATAGTATATATAAATATATATACTGATACTGATATATACTTATGTATATATAAGTATACATACTTATACATAAGTATGTTATACATAAGTAAATATATGTTATATAAATATACTTATGTATATTTATTCATATATACTGACACTAATATATACTGATATATACTTATGTATACTTATATATATACACTTCTATATACTGATATATATATATCAGTAACTCATTGTTTCTGTGTTGCTGTATAGGAATCCACTGCACAAGTATACTGCATTTAAAAATGTATTTGCTTGTTAATACACATTTTTTTTGATGCTACATTCAGTATTATGAATAAAAGTTCAGTGTACATCTTTATAGAACTCATTTTTGGCACATTTTTGCATTTCTTTTTGATACAGACCTGGGAGAAAAGCTATATCATAAAATAATACAATAGTCCATTCTTATCTGCTGTTTTGTTTTTCATGGTTTCAGTTATCCACAAACATGGTCCAAAAATGAATAATACCAGAAGTGCACAATTTATAAGTTTTAAATTGTATGGCATTCTGATAAACATGATGAAATGGCCACTGTACATGTCTGTCCTTCCCTGGATGAGAATTATCCTTTTGTTCAGCATTTTCAGACTGTGCGTGTTACCTGGCCATTAATCACTTACTAGTGATAAAAAGCCAGTATTCTTGGTTGTCAGATGGACTGACACACTATTGTAGTGCTTGTGTTCAAGTGACCCTCATTTTACTTAGTAATGGCCCCCAAAGTACAAGACCAGTGATGCTGGAATATTGCTATAACTGTTCTCTTTTATTATTTTTTTATTATTTATCTCTTAATAGGCCAAAGTTATAAACCAAACTTTATTACATATACATATGTATAGGAAAAAGGTAAACAGTATATGTAGAGTTGGGTGATAGCTGTGGTTTCAGGCATCCACTGTGGGCCTTGAAACATATTCCTGGCAGATAAGTGAAGTTGACTGTAGTGTGTTTACTAGCATTAGAAAATTCCAGTTTACTATACCCTAGAACAAATGGACTTAATAGGTATTAACAGACCATTTACAAAATAACTAGAGAATAAACATTCTATTCATTAGCATATGGAACACTCTCCAAAATACACTATATGATCTACTGAGACAAAACAAGTCTCAATAAATTTAAGACAATTGAAATTATATCAAGTACTGTCACTGACCACAGTGGAACAAAATTGGAAATTAACTCTAAAAGGAACCTTCAAAACCATGAAAATACAAGAAAAATAAGCCACTCCTGAATGATCCCTGGGTCAACAAAGAAATCAATAAGGAAATTTAAAAATTATTTGAACTGAATGATAATAGTGACACAACCTATGAACACCTCTGGGATACAACAAAGATAGTGCTAAGAGAAAATTTCAAAGCCTTAAATGCCTACATCAAAATGTCTGAAAGAGCACAAATAGACAATCTAAGGTCATACCTCAAGGTACTAGAGAAACAAGAACAAACCAAACTCAGGCACAGCAGAAGAAAAGAAATAACCAAGATCAGAGCACAACTAAATGAAATTGAAGCAAATAACAACAACAAAAATACAAAAGATAAATGAAATAAAAAGCTGGTTCTTTGAAAAGATAAAATTAATAGACTATATCGAGATTAACCAAGAAGAGAAGATGTAAGATGCAAACAAGCTCAAATTAGAAACAAAATGGGAGATATTACAACTGACATCACAGAAACACAAAAGATCATTCAAGGCTACTATGAATACCTCTACACACATAAACTAGAAAACCTAGAGGAGACAGACAAATTCCTGGACATATACAACCCTCCTAGCTTAAACCAGAAAGAATTAGAATCCCTGAACAGACCAATAACTATCAGCAAGATTGAAATGGTAATTAAAAAAAAAAAAGTCCAAGACCAGATGGACTCACAGCTGAATTCTATCAGACATTCAAAGAAGAATTGGTACCAATCCCATTGACACTATACCACAAGATAAAGAGAGAATCCTCCCTAAGTTATTCTATGAAGCCAGCATAACCTTAATGCCAAAACCAGGAAAGGACATAACAACAAAAGAAAACTACAGAATAATCACCCTGATGAATACAGATGTAAAAATCCTTAACAAAATACTAGCTAACCAAATCCAACAACATATCAAAAAGATAATCCATCAAGATCAAGTGGGTTTCATACCAGGGATGCAGGGATGATTTAACATACACAAGTCAATAACTGTGATACGCCACATAAACAAAATTAAAAACAAAAATCACATGATCATCTCAATAGACGCAGAAAAGGCATTTGAAAAAATCCAGCTTTCCTTAATGGTTAAAACCTTTAGCAAAATTGGTATACAAGGTACATACCTCAATGCAATAAAAGCCATCTATGACAAACCCACAACCAACATAATACTGAATGGGGGAAAGTTGAAAGTATTCCCTCTGAGAACTGGAACAAGACAAGGATGCCCACTCTCACCATTTCTATTCAACACAGTACTGGACATCCAGAGCAATCAGACAAGAGAAAGAAATAAAGGGCATCCAAATTGGTAAAGAGAAAGTCAAACTGTTGCTCTTTGCTGATAATATGATCATATACCTAGAAAACCCTAAAGACTCCTCCAAAAAGCTCCTGGAACTGATAAATGAATCCAGCGGAGTTTCAGGATACAAAATTAATGCACACATATCGGCAGCTCTGCTATACACCAACAACAACCAAGCTGAGAATCAAATCAAGAACTCGATCCCTTTTACAATAGCTGCAAAAAATAAAACAAAATAAAATAAAATAAAATAAAATAAAATAAAATAAAATACTAGGAATATACCTAACCAAGGAGGTAAAAGACCTCTACAAGGGAAACTACAAAACACTACTGAAAGAAATCACAGACAACACAAAAAAATGGAAACACATCCCATGTTCATGAATTGGTAGAATCAATATTATGAAATTGACCATATTGACAACAGCAATCTACAGATTCAATACAATTCCCATTAAAATACCACCATAATTCTTCACAGAACTAGAAAACACAATCCTAAAATTCACATGGAACCAAAAAAAAAGAGCCTGCACATTCAAACCAACCCTAAGCAAAACACAAATCTGGAGGCATCACATTACCATAAGGCTAGTCACCAAAATGGCATGTTACTGGTATAAAAATGGGCATACAGATCAATGCAACAGAATGGAGGACTCAGAAATAAAACCCAAATACTTACTGCCAACTTATCTTCAACAAAGAAAACAAAAACATAAAGTGGATAAACGAAACCCTCTTCAACAAATGGTGCTGAGATAATTGACAAGCCACGTTTAGAAGAATGAAACTGGATCCTCACCTTATATAAAATCAACTCAAGATGGATCAAAGACTTACCTCTAAGACCTGAAACCATAAAGATTCCAGAAGATAACATCAGAAAACCCTTTCTAGACATTGGCTTAGACAAAGATATCATGACCAAGAACCCAAAAGTAAATGCAACAGAAACAATGATAAATAAGTGGAAATTAATTAAACTAAAAAGTTTCTGCACAGCAAAATAAACAATCAGCAGAGTAAACAAACAAACCACAGAGTGGGAGAATATCTTCACAATCTATGCATCCAACAAAGGGCCAATATCCAGAACCTACAAGGAACTCAAACAAATTAGCAAGAAAAAGACAAACAATCCCATCAAAAAATGGGCTAAGGATATGAACAGACAATTCTCAAAAGAAGATATACAAATGGCCAACAAACATATGAAGAGATGCTCAACATAAGTAATGATCCTGGAAATGCAAATCAAAACCACAATTCGATACCACCTTATTCCTTCAAGAATGGCCATAATCAAAAAATAAAAAATAAAATAAATAATAATGTTGGCAGGTGTCCAATAAATAGGGAACACTTTTACACTGCTGGTGGGAATGTAAACTAGTAAAATCACTATGGAAACCAGTGTGGAGATTCCTTAAAAAACTAAAAATAGAACTACCATTTGATTCAGCAATCTCACTACTGGGTATATACCCAGAGGAAAATAAGTCATTATATGAAAAAGATACTTGCAAATGCATGCTTATCGCAGCACGATTCACAATTGCAAAAACATGGAACCAGCCCAAATGCCCATCATTCAGTAAGTGGATAAATAAATTGTGGTATATATGTATTCCATGGAATACTACTCAGCCATAAAAAGAGACAAAATAATGGCATTTGCGGCAACCTGGATGGAAATAGAGACCATTATTCTAAGTGAATTAACTCAGGAATGGAAAATCAAACAACATACATTTTCACTTATAAATTTCTCATTGAGAAACTCTTTTTGACCAAAAAATAAAGTAAAATAAAAAGGAGATTCTAATTACTAAAAGAAGAAATGAATGAGCTGCCTTTGCCACTGACATTACAGAAATAAAAATAATTATAAAAGAATACAATGAACCAAGTTATACAGAAACAACCTAGCTGAACACATCCAAACAAACTTTTAAAAAACAGAAGAAAACAGGAACACATCTGGACTCATTCTATGATGTCAATATTATCCAGACACTGAAATCAAAGACATCAAAAGAATAGACAACTGCATAACAGTATTTCTTAAGAATATCAATGCAAAAATTTTCAAGAAAAAAAAAAACACTAGAAAACTGCATCTTGCAACATCTTAAAAGGATTAGCTGTCATGAACAGGTAAAATTTAACTCAGTAATGCAAAGTTGTTTTCACATCAAAAATCAGCCAATGAAACACACCATAACAGTAAACTATATAGCAAAAACATTATTGTCTTAATAAACACAGAAAAGTATTTAGCAAAGATCAACAGATTTCATAATAAAAACGTTTAACAAACTAGAACGAGAAAGGGATATGAATTAGCTTCCCCAAATTATTCTGATGGCAGCTCCTATGACCCAATGTCCTCTTGTTTTCCTTTCAAAATATTATCTACTGGATACCTCTAATTTTTCCCCTATTTCTCCTTTTTCTCTCAACATCTCTTCCTTTTTATTCCTTATCAGTGAGGATTTCAGAAGTTGTCACCTACTTTGTTATGATTTTATTTCCAGAGAATGTATCTAGTCTCAGTTTTTAAATCCATATTTATGCCAAATGAATTCCAGACCTATATTTACATTCTTGTCCTCTCACTAAAGTAGCATTTTTAATTCTCTCACTGCTAATTGAGAATTTAATAATCGTCTTAAAATTAACACTCCATAAAAGAAGTTCTACTCTGAATGTTCCTGTCCTGTTTTATAAAATCACCAAATTGTGTCTCAGAATTAAGCACCCTCTTGGCTTTGTTTCTGCAGTAATTTCAAATATTGAATAGTCACAAATTTCAAAAAAATTTCATTGAACTGTAAAATAACTTGGTTCTGTGAATAGACTTCAAGAAAAATTAAGATTCTGAGATATTCAGTAGACCTCCCTTAATCACAAAGTATATACTGAAGATTCTTAGTAGATGTTGGAAATTGAAGCTAGTACTCTACACAGACTAGGTTAGGTTTTTTCCATATTTACATAACAATAACAAAGTTTAATATATTAGGCACAGTAAGAGGATAACAATAACTAATAATAAAATAATTATAGCAATATGTAACCATCATTATTCTTGGGCTTTGGGGCAAATTAAAACTTATGAATTATTTCTGGAATTTTCTATTTAATGTTTTACAACTGTGGATGACTGCAAATAATGGAAACCAGGGGAAATGAAACCTCTGATAAGGGGTGCTACTCTATCCGATAAAATTCTTACGTAAAAACATGAAAAACTTTAGACCAAAAAAATAAGAATATCAAATGATAATTACTTAAATACTTTTATTTATCTTTTTAAGTCTTCCCCAGAATGGTTTAGACTTCTTTGCTTGCAAACAAATTAACCACCTAAAGTTCTGTACATTAATTCAAATATGCAATCTTTTCTCTAGTTATTTTACTGAACTCAAAGTCCTAGAACATGTGGGCACAATGATTCTTATAGTATCACCGTAGCTTCACTGGTTATAATTTATAGTTGACAAATGAGATATATATTCATTGCTTTAGGCATCCTAAATAATAGAAGGCATGTTTTGCCTTAATTTTCACTTCAAGTTTCATTTCTCACTTGTCAGAGTGATTGAGGTAATTTCAGGGTAATTGAGAGAATTACCCGGAAATTTGCAGATATTTCTGTTTCTCTGTGCACATTTATATAAAAGATGGGGTGCCATACTATGCTTGTTTATTTCATTTTAGAACTCACACAATGCAGAGAACAGTTATTTTCACAAATTGGTAAATTTTCAGAAATTAAAAATAAGTAAAAATCAATGTTTGATCTCACAATAAAACACTCGTAAATTAAATTTAATTGCTCTTATCACTATTGGTGTATTTTGCTTTAAAACTATTTAGTCACTATAGGAAGCAAATTATAGTTATTGAATATTTAGGTTTACACAGGGCATGCTTTTTTTTCTTAATTTCTACAGTGTTCACTGGATGGCTCATCTCCATTTGTTTGAATATGAATCCATTTCATAGAAAGTGAGCAGCACTCTACCTGGGGTGAATTCATTTTGTGATCTTTAACATTTCCATTTCTTCAAAACGAGCCAACATCTGCTCTTCTGAAGATCCAGGTGTGTAATAACTCACCTGATATCTACTTTTGTTGCCAGGATAGCAGCACATTTTAATTAAGTCAACAAATCCAGGCCGGGCGCGGTGGCTCAAGCCTGTAATCCCAGCACTTTGGGAGGCCGAGACGGGTGGATCACGAGGTCAGGAGATCGAGACCATCCTGGCTAACACAGTGAAACCCCGTCTCTACTAAGAAATACAAAAAACTAGCCGGGCGAGGTGGCGGGCGCCTGTAGTCCCAGCTACTCGCGAGGCTGAGGCCGGAGAATGGCGTGAACCCAGGAGGCGGAGCTTGCAGTGAGCCGAGATCCGGCCACTGCACTCCAGCCTGGGCTACAGAGCGAGACTCCGTCTCAAAAAAACAAAACAAAACAAAACAAAACAAAACAAAAAACAAATCCAAAAGTCAAATTGTAGACGAAATTGCAAAATGTAGCACTCAATGCCTCAAAATAGCTCCACTCCTGTTGCATAAGACACATAGATGGAAACTTATAATTCTTTATGGCAAAACCCAAACACAGCCCAACTACAGAAGCTATCTGTTTACTAAATAATTGACAGCATTTAATTTTCAAACTCTATTAGGACAAAAAAGTTTCTTTCACGTTAAACTAATTAATTAGAATTGCATGTAGAATAATACATTTTTGTTAAGAGCAATAAAAAAGTCAGGCACAGTGGCCCAAGTCTACAGTTCTAGTCCTTTTGAGAGACCAAGGCAGGAGGACTGTCTGAGGCCAGGAGTTGGAGACAAGCCTAGGCATAATAGCAAGACCCAGTCTCTACAAATAAAACAAAATGAAATAAAATAAGACTAGCCAGAACTAGTGCCACATGCCTGTAATCCTAGCTACTCAGGAGACTGGGGTGAGAGGATTTCTTGAGCCTAGGAGTTCAAGGTTACAGTGAGTTATGATTGCAGCAGTGTATTCTAGCCTGGTCAACAGAGCAAGACCCTGTCACTAAAAAAAAAAAAAAATTAAATAAATTTAAAATAAGCAAAAGTAATGTGCATTATATATGTCATTGAAAATGATCCAAACTAAGTTACATATACTTCGTCATTTCTATGATGTTATAGGCATATATTATTGATATACATAATCATAAAACAAATTTCAGGCCTCCACCCTGATTACTTCCTGGCTTTCTACATAGCCTGTCTACTTTCCGGGCTTCACCCATACTCCAGCAAAACTGCTTCCTTCTGTGATATAAATACACTAAGATTTTGATGGTGTTCACACCTTTACTCCACCATTTTCCTCTGAAGGTTGTTTCTATTAATCTTTGTAAAACTAGCACGTCCTTGTCATTTAAATCTTACTGTTAAGTGTCACATCCCAAGGGGCTTTCTTTGACCTCCTAGTGGCTCCACTGAGTCTTTGTAGCATTTATCACTCTCACTTTTTTTTTTTAACTTCCTATTCCTAGTTTATTTCTGTCTCCCATATAAGTACTACAATTACCAAACTTTTCTCTATCTTACAGCCGTGTTGCAATGTCCTGCACAACATTTGACACATTTATTTTCTATATACTTAGCAGAGGAGAGTTCATGCAAGATTGTATGTGTCCTTTTAAAGAAATTAAAGACTGCAACAAGGACATAGTGAAGTTTACAGTAAATATGACAACCATGACCTTTCTCAAGATATTTTCTATGGTTAGAACATTCTCATAATTCAGCTCTCAGTTCAAGAAAGTTCTTTACTAACTAGCACATTCAAACAGATTCACTCTTACTATTCTTTGTTGTAGCACACTATTTATTTCCTGCAGGATATTGATAGTGGCAAGGGGCAGGTCTAGGCAGATAGGGGCAGGTGCCAAGTGAAACTCCACCTTCAAGTCAAACACAGTTTAAAGTCTAGCTGCAAGTCCCAGGTAAATCCACAGACCAGATTGAGAACATGTCTTCCCATTTGGCATGGTTTCCTCTGGTTGATCCTCACTTTTCTTCTATTTTACGTATACTTACCATTTCTTAATTGGTTTTCCACACTGCTGTGTCCACCTTTGAGTGACGCCTTTGCTTTAACCTTTCTTTCCATACCCACAAACCAATCAGCATGCACTTCCCTGTTTTGAGCACATAAAAGACCTAGACTCAGCCACACTTGGAGAGAAACCACCCAACTGCAGGGATGGGGGACCAGTCCCCACATTCCCTATCTGCTGAGAGCTGCTCCATTGCTCAAAATAGTCTTCTTTGCCTTTTTTAAGAAGTCATGGAAATGTAAATTTTTGCCTAGTTTAGAGAGTTAAAGGACTGGTTAAAATTAAATAAGATAAAGCTAAAGGTTTAAAGAAGTTGTAGAAGGTTTGTAAAAAAACTTGTAAAAGAAATTCCGGGTGTGAGCACATTAACTGAATTCAGAAGGTTATTATGTGGTTTTTATGTAAATTGAACATCAGAATAAAAGCACAACAAGCTTTTCTTAAGGAATTAATCTACTCTGTAATAAAATTTGTGAAGTTTTGTAAGAATCTCACCTCATGGTCAAACTGGTTAAGGTTGGAAAGAATTGCCTATAAGGTTTTATTTTTTAAAATTGGATTGCTTTTAATGGTGGACTAATGCAAGGGTGAAATTTGGTTTCTTTCCCATGAATAATTTTTTTTTATGTAATACTAAAGGTAAATGAAAGATTTTTGTTTTCCTTGTGAATATACTACTGAAAAAAGAGACAGATTGTTTGGAAAGCTAAGTCTTCCCTCTTAATGAGTGAAGATTTTTTGCCTTTTTAAAAATGTTTGAGTCATCATTTTTGCTAAATAAATGACTTACAATAATCTGGAATTCTATTTAAGCCTCTTAACAAATTTAACAGGCTTCCTAAAATAAAATTTCAGCTTCAAAAATTGTCTTTTCCGACCTCTGACTTTTGGATGTCACAAAGTGCTCCTGAAGCATACAAAACAGAGGCAAACAGGATTCTTTGATATGTTAATTATATGGTATTGCCAAGATGAAAATACAGTTTAATATTCCTGAGTTTATATTTTAGTGAATAATATTAATATATGTACTAAAATTGTATGAGATTTCTAAAATTCTAATATCTGAATATATGCTCTCAATCATAAGTAAGGTTATTATGGTAAGTGACTGTAAATCACAGAAATAACCAAATCTCTTTGTCAATCATATTTTTAACTGTAACTACCCTGGACATTTTGTCATTCATAGACAATTGTTGTCTTGCTTTGATCCTCATTGAGATGGTTTATAAACAGCTATAGGACTTTGATGGGTACTCTCAAAAACTCACGTTTCTGATAACTTTGGAAATTGTGACTTTGGAATAGAGGAAAAACATACAGGACAAATGAAGAGCCAAAATGTTTATGAATATCAAGCAGAACAAGAGATAACGGAATGGACTGAACTTATAGAAAAATAAAGTAATCCTTTTTAACTTTTTGCTTAAAACATTGCTGATCCTTTGTTTTTCAAAGTCAGGAAAACCTTTATATTGAGTTCATTACAGCTTTTAACAATTGAGTAAGGTATACTTCTGTGAACAAGATTTGGAGCATATTTATTTCTCTCTGCCTGGTTTCTCCAAAATTTGGAAGCTATTTGTGAGTATTCTTAAATTATGGCAATAAAATTATTTGCATATGTGCAGTAAGAACCTATTTTTTTAATTTTATTTCATTTTTTGCAGTAAGATACTATTGAAGAAATTAGTAGTTTTACCTAAGCTTTGGCTGGAAGGGTGTGCTTCCCTTTCAGGAATCAAGCCTCACTTCTGAAGTCAATAAAAGCCCTTTGGGAAAACTGTCATCATACCTTGTCTACATAGTCCCTGTACAGATTTCCTAACATGTGATAAAGATTGTCACTTTCTCACTAGGCCCAGGTGCCCCAAGTTCTCTTGGATCATCGAGAAAAAAGAAATGTTTCCGATTCATAGGTATTTGCGGGTACAAACCCATGACTGGGCTGGGCTTTAAAAAAATCTTATGTGAGACTCCAGTGGTGTTCCATCAAAGCCAATTTTTTAACCTATGTGAAAATAATTATTCTTGATGCTCTTTATGCAAATAATCAGGTCAAGGATAAGACAAGTTTATTCTGCAAACAACTCAGTCCTATCATGATTTGTCTTTAAGAAAAATGAACACCGGAGAGAGAAAAATTACATTTCAAAATTTATCATAAATGTGTCATTAAAATCTAGTCTCATTAGCATTTTTTAAGTTTTTGTCTGCATTTTAGACTAATCTTAATTGTTCCTGTGAACAATTAAGTGATTTCTGGCTGCAGCTTGGAAGGAACAAAAGGGATGTCTAATGTGAAAATCTGGATTTATATTCTAATTCTGGGCAATTATCTTGCAAATCCTGCCAGGTGATGAGGGTAAACCCATAACCTGGAGATTACTACGTTTGGGAAAATAAGACCAAAGAAGTTGACCAAAGCAAAGCTCCAGGCACCCAAGTCTTAGCAGGTATAACTATAGCCACCCATTATCTGGGCATGCTGGCAGCCTCAGGATTTTTGAACTGTCCTTACCCCCTTGTTCCATATTAATCCATATTTTCTAATTACCCAGTTTGTCTCTTCTAGCCTTCAGGCCATCAAATTCAAATGGTCATGCAACCAGAGCTTTGAATGATGGCTCCCTTTTACCAGGGACCCTTAGATAGGCCTCCAAGGGAGATCTGACGGCCGTCTTCCCAAACTTCCCAAACTGTCATCATAGAAGCAGTTAAGATCGGTAATGATCCTTATCCTAATGGCTGTTAGTTGTACCTCTTCAGAGGAGAAAATTGATAGCAGCAGGAGGCAGGCAAATGCCCAGGCAGATAGGGTCGGGTCCCAGGTGAAACCCCAACTTCAAGCAGAAGACAGTTTAAAGCCTGGCTAAAAGCCCCAGGTAAATCCATGGACCAGATTGAGAACCTGTCTTCCCGTTTGGTGCACTTTCCTCTGATCCCTACCCTTCACCTATTTTCCATATATCTACCCTTTCCTAGTTGGTTTTCTATACTACTGTGCCCACCTTTGAGTGATGCCTTTGCTTTAGCCTTTCTTTGCATGCTCGCAAACCAAATAGCACACACTCCCTATTCTAAGCCCTTAAACATGTAAAATTAAAAGCCCTGAACTCAGCCATGCTGGGAGAGAAATCACTTGACTGTGGGGGTGGGGAATCACCTCCTGCATCCCCTCTCCACTGACAGCTGTTCTGTTGCTCAATAAAATTATTCTCCCTCTATCCTCACCCTTCAATTATTGGTGTATCCTCATTCTTCTTGGATGCAGGACAGGAGTTTGGGAACCACTGAATACGGGTACAAGCTATAGCATAGGCAGGTCGAGTGGGTGGGGCACCTCCAGTGCCCACGCAAGGCCCAGGCAGGATGGTGTTGCTGGTCTTTGAGGTCCTGTGTTTGCAAAATGACCTAGAAAAATCCTGTTTAAGTATTAGGTTATAGAAATATTTTATTAACTTATTGACTATTTTTTTGCTTCTACTTTTGTAATAAATAGTCGATGAGGGCAGTGATCCTGTGTCTTTTGTTCACCATTGTATATTTTGCTGCCTAATCCAGTGTCTGGTACGTGGTGCTTAAAATATTGGCTGAATGAGTAGATAATGAATTTAATGTATATTTTACAACTTCTATCTAATAAGCTTGGTGACCATTCCAATATGCGTAAGGGCAAAAGATAAAAAATTAAAAGATGATTTCCATTTTGGGGCAATTCAGGGCAAATGGCTAGAGGAAAGTATCATTTATTAAGAAAAATGGATGAGAGATGAAGGATGGATCGGCAGAGGCAGAGAAATATGGATGGAAAGGGGGTGAAGACATGTTACATATAATATTTTTGAAAGTTATAAGATGTCCTAAGATAACCCAAGCAGGTAGTTGGATTTATAGGCTAGAAAGTCAGTAGAAAGGTCTGGGGTTTTTTTATTTGTGTATTATGAGCATTTAGCAGATGCTTAAGGCCATGAAAATATATGAAAGCACATAGAAAAATATAAATATTTAGAAATAGAAAAAAAAAACAACAGGATTTTCCCCTGTGATTTCTAAAATTTAGAGGTTCTTGGGAGGACCTTGAGCTTTCTAAGTGACAGAAAACAAATGGTTTATGAAGTGAGAAAAATACAAAGAAGGAAGAAGTGCTCACCACTTTTTAAAATAGTAGTAAGAGGACTGATGATACATAGCATTGATCTGACATATATATGAAAGATATTCAATCACACTTAATTACAATTTGGCCTATGTGTATTTTCTCTATATTGGTTATGAAAATTAAAGAAATATTCTGGAATCAATTACAGCTAATTAATAATATAACCTTAGGCAAATTACTCTGGCTAGTCCAGGGCCACACAAATAGTAGGCTTTCCATTCTATTTGATTAATTAACTACCCTAGATGTCAGTTTCTTCATCCACTAAAATGAGATATTCAGATGATCATAATGACTTCTTCAAGTTTTCTACTGCACATGCCAAAGGGAAATTATTTTGAACTACTAAACTTAAAGGTTATTTTAAATGATGTTTTCTTCTTTAGTTTATTCCAACATGTTCCAACACGTACACCTTACTTATGCTTTTCTTTTTTTTTTTTAATTTTACAGGATAAACTTTGTAAGAATTCAGCTGTGGTTATGTTGCAGTTTCCCAGTTTTCACCAACATGTACAATCAAAAGTAGAATACAGAAAGGGAATTTAGACACATAATAAGTAAATGAAGGAAAATAATAGTGAGTTACAAGTATTTTTTACTTGATCATTTGTCCAAATTCTAGAAGGGCAATTAAATGCAGAAGACAAACAAACTGGCATAATTGTTCCATAATCTTTATGAGTATTTGAAAGGGCATCTGAATCCATTGTTAACAACAAATTGTTATGGAATTTTTTTCCTTGTGCAGTTAATGAGGTCTCCATGAAGAGTTTATATTACTTCTGAACTTTACAAAAAAGGAAATAATAATAACTGCAAGTAGATCTTGAGAGTCACTGATAAAGACAAATAATTATATTTAACTTTCAAGCCAAGTTTCAGATTATTCAATTTACTTCAATGATAACACAGTTAACTCAATACTACTGATTCTTAGATGAGCAAAAAGCCTCCCTCAAGTTTTCTTAATCTTATAAAATACTATTTTATGTACACTGGAGTAGCAAAGATGAATGAATAATTAAAAATTCACTTTCATATAATAAAGCATTCATTTACTAAGCACAGGAAAATATTTAAGACCAACTTAGAAAACAGGATCTGGTTTTCCTATTTCACTTATTTCATCTTTCTTCCAAAAATATGTTCGTATTTTTTTAACCCATCACCTCAAGCAAAAAAAAAAAATCCAATTTTTTAAAGTTATTTTTAAATGTACAATTAAATTACTATTGACTATAGTCACTCTGTTGTGCTATCAAATACTAGATATTATTTGTTCTTTCTGTTTTTTGAACCCAATAACCATCCCCATTCCCCCAACCCCATTCTGTATTTTCACGTACCTCAGTTTTAAAACTTTTACCTCAAATTTCTGTTTTCTCAATATTTATTTTTATAAGCTACTAATATACTAAATTGACCAAGATATGTAGTGCTTTTGTATAATATTGTGAAACAAAAAAAAATTAGTAAAAAACATTATGAAAACATTTGTTTCAGTAAATTAATTGGAAAAAAGTATATTTTTAAATTAAAAAAGTGTTATATCAAGTTTTATTGAAAATTTTACCTTAATAAAATTAAGGTTTATATTAAACTTGGAAAATGTAGATTAAACAGAACAATAGTAGTCAGGAAACACAGAAGACCAGTCATTGAGATTAAATATTGCCAGGTAAAGATGAACAGTACAGTGAAAAGGTACTTCATTTTTTGAACCTCAGCTTCCTTGCCTCCCTAAAACACAGTAGAAATATCTGTGCTGTCTAATTCAGAGGGGCTATTATGATCTAATGAAATAGTGGTTTTGACTGGTAGATAAAATACTCTCCTAAATCAAGGTAACAAAATAGTCCATGGCTGAAATTGTGGGCTTTGGAGTTAGGATAACCATGGATGGTTCTGAAATCAAGTGCCTGCTTCCTGGAGAGGATAAGCTACTGCCTCTCTCCAAAGTTCATTTTAAAAAATCTATAAAACATAGACATAATATCTAACCCAGAAGATTATTGTGATTATTGAATAAGAGCAGCAGTCATCATTATCTCAGGCTCCATGCATGGAAACTATTAATGGAAGAGTTTGTATTATTCTATGTCTCTGAATTCTGTGTTCCAGAGCACATCTCTGAATATAGCTCACACAAAAAGTGAAAGCAAAGAGATAATTTAGAAATGTGCATGGTTTAAGAAAAAAATAAGTGGTTACAAAAATGTCTTTTGTTTTATTATTCACCCAAAGCCTGAAAGGATAACTGAAAGTAAAAGTGCATTGAAAACTAATTATAAAGTTTTATTTTTAGCAGCCTTAACACAGCAAGGTACAAAAATGGGGTGTTTATACTTTTCCTAATGAATGACATCAAGGGTATTTTTAAAATCTCCATCACCTTAATCTTTGTAGGATGGGGTGAGGCAGAGAATGCAAAAATACCAATTAATAAATTTTCAGTTTGTATGATAATTTGTATAATAATATTGCATATTTTTGATATAATTAAAGTCTCAGTGCCCATAAAGTTCAAAGTTCCTATCTCTAATAATTCCAGCAGACCCTCTGCACAGCTGCTGAGATCTGAGATCTACCTACAGGAGGAATGACTTGTTAATTCTGAACCTTTCATCTTACCATTTCCCGGGTTGTCACATGTACCCAGGATGACAGCAGAGGTGAGGCTGGGAGATGTGTGCTTACTTAGGAATGGCCCAGGTTTGCATGAACAACAAAAGCACATAAAATAAATAGAGAAAAGGCCAAAGACACAGTCTGAGGGCATTTCCCAACCTGTATACCAGGTTCAATATAATTTTTAAATACTGGTATTAAGACGCTGTTACAAGTCGAATTGTGCCTCCCTCCCCATGCATATTTTGGAATCTTAACTCCCCGTATCTCAGAATGCAGCCTCATTTGATGATAGGCTCTTTACATAGAAAATAAAGATAAATGAGGTCATTGGGGTAGGTCCTAACCAAATTGACTGATGTTTTAATAAAAAGGAGAGATTTGAACACAGAGACATGCAGAGACAGAAGACAATATGAAGAGACATAGAACATGGGCATCCACAAGTCAAGGAGAGAGGCCTGGATCATGTCTTTCCCTCACAGCCCTCAGAAGGAATCAACCCTGCTGACACCTGGATTTTGAACTTCCAGCCTTCAAAGCTGTGAGAAAACAAAGTTCTGTGGTTCAGCCAGTCAGCCTATGGTACTTAGTTACAGCATACACAGAAAACAAACACAGACTTCAACCCAGATGTAGTGAATATACATCTCTAGGACAGGGGTCCAGAAATTTATATTTAAGAAAGTATTTTTGATAATACTGAGATGAACCAGGTGTTCCCAATCCTGCCCCAAACTTTAGTATTAAAGGAAGTGAGAGGTGGTGAATGATAGGTATAAAGCAGACCAAAGAGAAGCCATTAGAGAAGTAAAGTAGAACCAAAGATGGAAAGAATCGAGAAAACTAAGAGAAAGAGTTTGAAGAAAAGGGTAGAGGTTAAAAATATAAAATCTATAAAATCATCCATTTTTTAAGAAAGAAAAGAGCAGATAAGGTAAATTGGCTTTAACCATTAGGAAATAGCAACAGCAGCTTCCAGTTGCTAAGAATCCTGGAAATTCCTGACTATAATGCATCTCTTCCTGATTTGTTTATTGTGCAATTTTTTAAACTGAAATCCACAGTTGAATACAAATGGGTAATATAGAATACCAATGCATTTAGATACATTAACTAACTAATAATTATATATTTACGATGTTTAATCACAAGTCCCATGTCGGGGGAGTGAAGACAAACAAATACATTAGTGGGAGAAGAAATGGCTCCAAATGCTGACAATTTGTTTTTGAATCCAGCATATTTGGAAAATGTTTTAAATATCAACTAAACAATTTTCTTTCATAAAAAAAGAATCATGCTGTTTTGAAGAAACTAAGAATAAAACATCGTTCTGATATGCTAAGGTTACGAAGTTCCCTCCAGAGCAGAGGAAACAAGAAGGTAGAAAAACTAAAAAGCTCATTTAAAATGAATTCACATTTGTAAAGTTTCAGAAACTGGTAGAATAACTTTTTTTAAAAAATAACATTTTAAAATGGACTTTTAAAAAGATCAGTCAAGAAAGTCAACCTCATCTGTATTATCCTTTTTGACATCCTTGATTATGAATTTTATTATTTAAATACTTTATATTGGTAGGTGTTTCAGACATTACATCACTGACGCAAAAATTCATAAAATATTTAGAGACAGACTTTGTGTGTGTGTGTGCGTGTTCTTTTTGCTGAGATATAAAATGAGGTCCAAGGCAGACATAGAACTAATTGCAGAATAATTTGGAATCAGATTATGCATTTTATAAAGTCTAGTAAGTAAATTAGGTATTTAGCAATTATGTAGGCCAGATTAAGAAGAGAGGGTACAGGAGAAAATATAGAAGGTTTAAGAATTATAACACATTAAAATGAAGAGCAGACTTTCTGACATCATTGTGAAACCATTCAGAAAAAATAAAAGAATATAAATTTGTAATGCTACAGGAAGACTTTAGCTAAATATTGTAACAAAAGTTAAGCATGTATAAGTTTTGGAAAGAAAGAGAAAGGAAGAAAGGAAGGAAGCAGGGGGAAGGAGGGAGGGAGGGAGGCAGGGAGGGAAGAAGGAAGGAAGGAGGGAGGGAGGGAGGCAGGGAGGGAAGAAGGAAGGAAGGAAGGGAGGGAGGGAGAGAGGGAGGGATGAAGGAAGGGAGCGGGAGAGGTGGGAGGGAGTGAGGGATGTTAGTTTCTGTTCATTGGTTCTGTTTAAAATGATTTCATTTTTTGAATAGGTTCCAATCTCTCCTCATACAGATGCTTCATTGAACACCTTGGGCAATTCATATTTCTGGAGTTTGCCAAGATGAAGAAGATAATGATAGAGGGAGGAGAGCTCTTTTCCCCTCTAAATCCTTAATTCCCCCTCTTAACATTCTAACTGCAAGATTCTACATGATCAATTGATTAAAGTGAGCCCTTCACCAACTAAAAACATAATCATATGGGGGGGGGGAAAACCCAGCATGAATAAATAAATGCTCTCCTGAGGATAAATGGTTACGGGGTGCCTAAGGCATACAGGATGTTGAATTCAGAACTGTTAAAGCCTCTGCTAAGTTAATCAGGGACTACTTCTGTAGGAGTAGTTTTGTTAATGAAGCACTCATTAAATGCTTTCTGCTTAGGTGATTTGTATGTTGCACATTAGTTTTAAACATTTAATATATAAACATACTTTTGGAAACAGATTAACTTAAAGTTTCCATAAAGCACTGGAAGCAAGTTAAATACATTTAAGTAATAATAATATTTATATCCCACTTTCCAAACAGAATAAGAGGTAGTCCTCATATTTTTCAAACTTTCTCCCTTTCCTTTCAATTAACATTTTTAAGCTGTATTATTGACTATTTTTACATCATTTTAAGAGAATCCCATTTAATATCTAATTCAATAATTATACTATTATAATATTCTGAGAGTAAAAGTATTACACTTAGAAACAAAAATTATATAGATTAGAGAAAAATAGCGACTTTTCTGTGTTGTCTACTTTGGCTAACTAAGTTAGAAGTCAATTTCAAAATATACTGTATTTGGGGAAACAACCATGCCTTAACATTGGTTGAATATCTAGCATAAGATCAGGTTCTCTGGTAGCAAACGGTTGTATTTAAAAACAGTATGTGTTTCAATCATGTACTTAATAAAGGGTGAGTTCATAATTCAGTTTAAGGGATCTCACATATTCTCATCTTTTTCAGTGACTAAAGTAAGGCTACTTTGTGCCCGTTAAATAGAAGAACTATAGGCATTTCCTCAGTGTTAACATTGGAATATTGACCTGGGTCATTCAACAGCATTTTATCACTGTTTTGCAATCAGTATGGCTGTTGGCTTCAGTGTCTAAGCAAAGCAAAACAAAAACTTACAACCTTGTTGCTTAATTTGTTACTATTCCCAAAACATTATAGAGATAGTAACATGCATTTACAATATTTCATTTTTAAAAGGTATGAAAAATAAAGTATATTAGACTTTCTGAACTGCTAGAATCAAGAAAATACAAGAACCAGGAAAATAAATGAAACCGTTAGATTGATATGGTATGTGTATATCTTTTGCAAGGAATTTTGTTCTAAAGAACATGTCGATGTAAACAATCTGTTTCCTAAGCTGTTCACCTGGAGAATCATGGCTCCAGGCACAAATAGATGGATAAAATGCTTATTTTCTCAACCATTGTAACTGAGGAGTTAAGAGTACAGGCATATATACTTCTAATTGTAGTAAGTTTTTATTAAAAGAAACGTAATTTAACTAAAACTTCTCTTTTTGTATATTACATATTTTCCAGGCTAATTGAAAGCATCTGAATTACCGGGTAATATTAATAATAATTTTCTTACCATTTTAGAGTTTACAATACATTTTAAATTATATTACTGATGCATTGCTTCATTTACAGCTATTTCTCTAAAATGTTATTTGGTTAAGTTTCTAGGATATATTATTTTTATCTTAAATAGAAAGTTAATATAAAAAAAACTATTGATTGATTTTTAAGACCTCCTTCTAATTTCACATAGTAAAATTGTCTCTTCCTCCTGAAAAAATAGCATAACTACCCATTCAAAGTCTCATATTGTAGTGATTACAGATCCACCTCAAATAACAAAGCAAACAGTTTACATTTGAAATGTAGTGAGGTAATAGTAAGTTAAAGTGTTTTAAAATTTTAACATTATTAAGATTGGGAAGACTGAGATGTTCATAGAAATAAAAAGGAGAAGTCCCAGAAGTGTGCAAGTCTAGAACAACTGCCCCATTCTAGGTCCTAGCCTCACTGTCATGGCAGACCCAGAAAACCCCAGGCTAAGAAGCCATCAACCACTCCTCAGTTACTCTATAGACCCTATTGTGTGAGCAAAGCATCTTGAAATCAACAGAATGCATTTATATATGTAACATACTCAAGAGGACATCTGTATTTCACATGTTTGCATAAGCTTGAGATTCACTGTCTAGACCACTGTCAATTACAACTTATTTTGGAAGTGTTCTAAAGGTGCATTGTCAAACATGGTAAGTACTAGCAGCATGGACTACTGAGTGCTCAAGATGTGACTGCGGAGCTACCTTTATTCATGTTATTTGCATAACTTCAGTGACTTTGTTCACTTACTGGCTAGAAGTCATGAACAACAATCAGCAGAAACTAAAAACTGTAGAATCTGACCTGAACATTCTATAGATATGAGATTTATAAAATACAGAAGATATAAATTAGTATGCTAAGTTTTTAAAGTAAAAAGGGAGATTAACTATATGAAGAAAAATTAAGATATCTGAAAATGTACTAAATTTCTATCAATAAAAACTATTAAGTTGAAATTCGTATTGCGGCCGGGCATGGTGGCTCATGCTTGTAATCCCAGCATTTTGGGAGGCCAAGGTGTGTGGATCAGCTGAGGTCAGGAGTTCAAAAGCAGCCGGGTCAATATGGTGTAACCCTGTCTCTATTAAAAATACAAAATTAACCAGGTGTGGTGGCACATGCCTGTAGTCCCAGCTACTCAGGAGGTTGACGAAGGAGAATTGTTTGAACCCGGGAGGTGGAGCCATTACCCTCAGAAAACTAACAAAGGTACAGAAAACCAAACATCACATGTTCTCACTTATAAGTGGGAGCTGAACAATGGGAACACATGGACACAGGAAGGGGAACAACACACACTGGGGCCTGTTTTGGGGTCGGGGGGGAAGAAGAACATCAGGATATATAACTAACGCATGTGGGGCTTAATACTTAGGTGCTGGATTGATAGGTGCAGCAAACCACCGTGGTACATTTTTACCTGTGTGACAAAACTGCATGTCCTCCACATATATCGTGGAACTTTAAATTAATTTTTTGAAGATATCAAAGAGCCTAAATAAATGAAAATATACGTCCTGTTCTTGAACGTATCTGCAACTTACAAGAAATGCTATTCCAATTTAATTCTCATTAGGGTTTGTGTGTATGTCTGTATTTATACACCAATAATAAACTACCTGTAAAGGAAATTAAGAAAAACAATTACGTTTACAATAGCCTGAAAATGAATAAAATATATAGCAATAAACTCAATAAGGAGGTAATACTTCTACAGTGAAAACATTAAAACACTGATGAGGAAAATTATAGTGAACATGGATAAATAAAAAGACAGCTCATGTCCATGAGTTGAAAGAATTAATATTATTGAATAATATTATTCAAAGAGATCTATAGGATTCAATGCAATTCCTATCAAAATGCCACTGGCGAAACTGACCGGGGGTGGAGCAAGATGGCCGAATAGGAACAGCTCCAGTCTCCAACTCCCAGCGCGACTGACACAGAAGACTGGTGATTTCTGCATTTTCAACTGAGGTACTGGGTTCATCTCACTAGGGAGTGAGGGACAATCGGTGATGGTCAGCCGCTGCAGCCCGACCAGCGAGAGCTGAAGCAGGCGAGGCATCGCCTTACCTGGGAAGTGCAAGGGGGAAGGGAATCCCTTTTCCTAGCCAGGGGAGCTGAGACACACAACACCTGGAAAATCGGGTAACTCCCACCCCAATACTGCGCTTTAAGCAAACAGGCACACCAGGAGATTTTATCCCACACCTGGCCGGGAGGGTCCCACGCCCACGGAGCCTCCCTCATTGCTAGCACAGCAGTCTGCAATCTAACCGCAAGGCAGCAGCGAAGCTGGGGGAGTGGCGACCACCATTGCTGAGGTTTAAGTAGGTAAACAAAGCCCCTGGGAAGCTCAAACTGGGTGGACCTCACAGCAGCTCAAGGAAACCTGCCTGTCTCTGTAGACTCCACCTCTGGGGACAGGGCACGGCTAAACAACAACAACAAAAAAAGCAGCAGAAACCTCTGCAGACGCAAACGACTCTGTCTGACAGCTTTGAAGAGAGCAGTGGATCTCCCAACACGGAGGTTGAGATCTGAGAAGGGACAGATTGCCTGCTCAAGTGGCTCCATGACCCCTGAGTAGCCTAACTGGGAGACATCCCCCACTAGGGGCACTCTGACACCCCACACCTCACAGGGTGGAGTACACCCCGAGAGGAAGCCCCCAAAGCAAGAATCAGACAGGTACACTCGCTGTTCACAAATATTTTATCTTCTGCAGCCTCTGCTGCTGACACCCAGGCAAACAGGGTCTGGAGTGGACCTCAAGCAATCTCCAACAGACCTACAGCTGAGGGTCCTGACTGTTAGAAGGAAAACTATCAAACAGGAAGGACACCTACACCAAAACCCCATCAGTACGTCACCATCATCAAAGACCAGAGGCAGATAAAACCACAAAGATGGGGGAAAAGCAGGGCAGAAAAGCTGGAAATTCAAAATATAAGAGCGCATCTCCCCCTGCAAAGGAGCACAGCTCATCGCCAGCAATGGATCAAAGCTTGATGGAGAATGACTTTGACCAGATGAGAGAAGAAGGCTTCAGTCCATCAAACTTCTCAGAGCTAAAGGAGGAATTACGTACCCAGCACAAAGAAACTAAAAATCTTGAAAAAAAAGTGGAAGAATTGATAGCTAGAGTAATTAATGCAGAGAAGGTCATAAACGAAATGAAAGAGATGAAAACCATGACACGAGAAATATGTGACAAATGCACAAGCTTCAGTAACCGACTCGATCAACTGGAAGAAAGAGTATCAGCGATTGAGGATCAAATGAACGAAATGAAGCGAGAAAAGAAACCAAAAGAAAAAAGAAGAAAAAGAAATGAACAAAGCCTGCAAGAAGTATGGGATTATGTAAAAAGACCAAATCTATGTCTGATTGGGTTGCCTGAAAGTGAGGGGAAAAATGGAACCAAGTTGGAAAACACTCTTCAGGATATCATCCAGGAGAACTTCCCCAACTTAGGAGGGCAGGCCAACATTCAAATCCAGGAAATACAGAGAACACCACAAAGATACTCCTCGAGAAGAGCAACTCCAAGACACATAATTGCCAGATTCACCAAAGTTGAAATGAAGGAAAAAATCTTAAGGGCAACCAGAGAGAAAGGTTGGGTTACCCACAAAGGGAAGCCCATCAGACTAACAGCAGATCTCTCGGCAGAAACTCTACAAGCCAGAAGAGAGTGGGGGCCAATATTCAACATTCTTAAAGAAAAGAATTTTAAACCCAGAATTTCATATCCAGCCAAACTAAGTTTCATAAGTGAAGGAGAAATAAAATCCTTTACAGATAAGCAAATGCTTAGAGATTTTGTCACCACTAGGCCTGCCCTACAAGAGACCCTGAAGGAAGCACTAAACATGGAAAGGAACAACCAGTACCAGCCATTGCAAAAACATGCCAAAATGTAAAGACCATCGAGGCTAGGAAGAAACTGCATCAACTAACGAGCAAAATAACCAGTTAATATCATGATGGCAGGATCAAGTTCACACATAACAATATTAACCTTATATGTAAATGGACTAAATGCTCCAGTTAAAAGATACAGACTGGCAAACTGGATAAAGAGTCAAGACCCATCAGTCTGCTGTATTCAGGAGACCCATCTCACATGCAGAGATACATAGGCTCAAAATAAAGGGATGGAGGAAGATTTACCAAGCAAATGGAGAACAAAAAACAGCAGGGGTTGCAATACTAGTCTCTGATAAAACAGACTTTAAACCATCAAAGATCAAAAGAGACAAAGAAGGCCATTACATAATGGTAAAGGGATCAATTCAACAGGAACAGCTAACTATCCTAAATATATATGCACCCAATACAGGAACACCCAGATTCATAAAGCAAGTCCTTAGAGACTTACAAAGACACTTAGACTCCCATACAATAATAATGGGAGACTTCAACACTCCATTGTCAACATTAGACAGATCAACGAGACAGAAAGTTAACAAGGATATCCAGGAATTGAACTCATCTCTGCAGCAAGCAGACCTAATAGACATCTATAGAACTCTCCACCCCAAATCAACAGAATATACATTCATCTAAGCACATCGCACTTATTCCAAAATTGACCACATAATTGGAAGTAAAGCACTCCTCAGCAAATGTACAAGAACAGAAATTATAACAAACTGTCTCTCAGACCACAGTGCAATCAAACTAGAACTCAGGATTAAGAAACTCAATCAAAACTGCTCAACCACATGGAAACTGAACAACCTGCTCCTGAATGAGTACTGGGTACATAACAAAATGAAGGCAGAAATAAAGATGTTCTTTGAAACCAATGAGAACAAAGATACAACATACCAGAATCTCTGGGACACATTTAAAGCAGTGTGTAGAGGGAAATTTATAGCACTAAATGCCCACAAGAGAAAGCAGAAAAGATCCAAAATGGACACTCTAACATCACAATTAAAGGAACTAGAGAAGCAAGAGCAAACACATTCAAAAGCTAGCAGAAGGCAAGAAATAACTATGATCAGAGCAGAACTGAAGGAGATAGAGACACAAAAAACCCTCCAAAAAATCAGTGAATCCAGGAGTTGGTTTTTTGAAAAGATCAACAAAATTGACAGACCACTAGCAAGACTAATAAAGAGAGAAGAATCAAATAGACGCAATAAAAAATGATAAAGGGGATATCACCACCGACCCCACAGAAATACAAACTACCATCAGAGAATACTATAAACACCTCTATGCAAATAAATTTCTTCTAGAAAATCTAGAAGAAATGGATAATTTCCTGGACACTTACACTCTTCCAAGACTAAACCAGGAAGAAATTGAATCCCTGAATAGACCAATAGCAGGCTCTGAAATTGAGGCAATAATTAATAGCCTACCAACCAAAAAAAGTCCAGGACCAGATGGATTCACAGCTGAATTCTACCAGAGGTACAAGGAGGAGCTGGTACCATTCCTTCTGAAACTATTCCGATCAATAGAAAAAGAGGGAATCCTCCCTAACTCATTTTATGAGGCCAACATCATCCTGATACCAAAGCCTGGCAGAGATATAACCAAAAAAGAGAATTTTAGACCAATATCCCTGATGAACATCAATGCAAAAATCCTCAATAAAATACTGGCAAACCAGATTCAGCAGCACATCCAAAAGCTTATCCACCATGATCAAGTGGGCTTCATCCCTGGGATGCAAGGCTGGTTCAACATTTGCAAATCAATAAACATAATCCAGCATATAAACAGAACCAAAGACAAGAACCACACGATTATCTCAATAGATGCAGAAAAGGCTTTTGACAAAATTCAACAGCCCTTCATGCTAAAAACGCTCAATAAATTCGGTATTGATGGAACGTACCTCAAAATCAGAAGAGCTATTTATGACAAACCCACAGCCAATATACTGAATGGGCAAAAACTGGAAAAATTCCCTTTGAAAACTGGCACAAGACAGGGATGCCCTCTCTCACCACTCCTATTCAACATAGTGTTGGAAGTTCTGGCTAGGGCAATCAAGCAAGAGAAAGAAATCAAGGGTATTCAGTTAGGAAAAGAAGAAGTCAAATTGTCCCTGTTTGCAGATGACATGATTGTATATTTAGAAAACCCCATTGTCTCAGCCCAAAATCTCCTTAAGCTGATAAGCAACTTCAGCAAAGTCTCAGGATACAAAATTAATGTGCAAAAATCACAAGCATTCTTATACACTAGTAACAGACAAACAGAGAGCCAAATCATGAATGAACTTCCATTCACAATTGCTTCAAAGTGAATAAAATACCTAGGAATCCAACTTACAAGGGATGTAAAGGACCTCTTCAAAGAGAACTACAAACCACTGCTCAGTGAAATAAAAGAGGACACAAACAAATGGAAGAACATACCATGCTCATGGATAGGAAGAATCAATATCGTGAAAATGGCCATACTGCCCAAGGTTATTTATAGATTCAATGCCATCCCCATCAAGCTACCAATGACTTTCTTCACAGAATTGGAAAAAACTGCTTTAAAGTTCATATGGAACCAAAAAAGAACCCACATCTTCAAGACAATCCTAAGTCAAAAGAACAAAGCTGGAGGCATCACGCTACCTGACTTCAAACTATACTACAAGGCTACAGTAACCAAAACAGCATGGTACTGCTACCAAAACAGAGATATAGACCAATGGAACAGAACAGAGTCCTCAGAAATAATACCACACATCTACAGCCATCTGATCTTCGACAAACCTGAGAAAAACAAGAAATGGGGAAAGGATTCCCTATTTAATAAATGGTGCTGGGAAAATTGGCTAGCCATAAGTAGAAAGCTGAAACTGGATCCTTTCCTTACTCCTTATACGAAAATTAATTCAAGATGGATTAGAGACTTAAATATTAGACCTAATACCATAAAAACCCTAGAGGAAAACCTAGGTAGTACCATTCAGGACATAGGCATGGACAAAGACTTCATGTCTAAAACACCAATAGCAATGGCAACAAAAGCCAAAATTGACAAATGGGATCTCATTAAGCTAAAGAGCTTCTGCACAGCAAAAGAAACTACCATCAGAGTGAACAGGCAACCTACAGAATGGGAGAACATTTTTGCAATCTACTCATCTGACAAAGGACTAATATCCAGAACCTATAAAGAACTCAAACAAATTTACAAGAAAAAAACAAACAACCCCATCAAAAAGTGGGCAAAGGATATGAACAGACATTTCTCAAAAGAAGACATTCATACAGCCAACAGACACATGAAAAAATGCTCATCATCACTGGCCATCAGAGAAACGCAAATCAAAACCACAATGAGATACCATCTCACACCAGTTAGAATGGCAATCATTCAAAAGTCAGGAAACAACAGGTGCTGGAGAGGATGTGGAGAAATAGGAACACTTTTACACTGTTGGTGGGACTGTAAACTAGTTCAACCATTATGGAAAACAGTATGGCGATTCCTCAAGGATCTAGAACTAGATATACCATATGACCCAGCCATCCCATTACTGGGTATATACCCAAAGGATTATAAATCATGCTGCTATAAAGACACATGCACACGTATGTTTATTGTGGCACTATTCACAATTGCAAAGACTTGGAATCAACCCAAATGTCCATCAGTGACAGACTGGATTAAGAAAATGTGGCACATATACACCATGGAATACTATGCAGCCATAAAAAAGGATGAGTTGAGTCCTTTGTAGGGACATGGATGCAGCTGGAAACCATCATTCCTAGCAAACTATCACAAGAACAGAAAACCAAACACTGCATGTTCTCACTCATAGGTGGGAACTGAACAATGAGATCACTTGGACTCGGGAAGGGGAACATCACACACCGGGGCCTATCATGGGGAGGGGGGAGGGGGGAGGGGGGAGGGATTGCATTGGGAGTTATACCTGATGTAAATGACGAGTTGATGGGTGCTGACGAGTTGATGGGTGCAGCACAGCAACATGGCACAAGTATACATATGTAACAAACCTGCACGTTATGCGCATGTACCCTAGAACTTAAAGTATAATAATAATAATAATAAATAAATTTAAAAAAAAATGCCACTGGCATTTCCTACAGAAAAAAAATCCCAAAATTTTATATAGAACCACAAAATCCTTGATAGCCAAAACAATTTCGAGTAAGAACAAAGCTGAGGGTATCAACACATTGTGATTTCAAAATGCATTGCAAAACTGCAGTGATTAAAACAATACGGTACTGTCTTAATAACAGACATAAACCAATAGAACAGAATAGAGAACCCAGAAATAAACTGATGCATGTATAAGCAATTGATCGTTAACAAGAGTGTAATGAATATATAATGGAGAAAGAACAGTCTCTTCAATAAATGCTGTTGGGAAAACTGGATATTCACATGGAAAGAAAGGAAAGAAATTGGACCCCTTTCTTACATCATACACAAAAATTAAGTTAAAATAGATATTAAAGGTATAAACCTAAGACCTGAAGTCATAAAATTCCTTCAAGAAAACATAAGGAAAAGCTGCTTGACATTATTCACAATAATTTATTGGATGTAACCCAGAAACACAGTCAGCAAAAGCAAAAATAGACAAGATCTGAAACTCAGAAATTTCTGTACAACTAAAGAATTATTGACAAAATGTAAAAGTAATCAACTAAATGGGAGAAAATATTAGTAAGCCATGTATCTGTTAAAGGGTTAATATCAAAATACATATCAAACTCTTGCAAGTCAATAACAAAAAAACCCTAGATTTTAAAAATGAGCAAAGGAACAGAATAGACATTTCTCTAATGAAGACAACGTATGGCCAACAGGGATATGGAACGGTGGTCAATATCATGAATCATCAGGGAAGTGCATATCAAAACTACAGTGAGATATCATCTCAAACCTTTAGGATGGTTATTATTCAATAAAATAAAATAAAATTAAAAACAGCAAGTGTTGTCAAGGATGTGGAAAAGGGAAACTCTTTTACACTGTTGGTAGAAATGTAAATTAGTGCAGCCACTATGGAAAACAATATGAAAGCACTTCAAAAAATTAAAATAGAACTATTGTATGATACAAAAATCCCACGACTGGGTAGATATACAAAGAAATTAAAATTGGAATCTCAAAGAATATATGTTTTCCCATGTTAATCACAGCAATAGTCACAATAGCCAAGATACGGAAGCGACCTAATGTCTATCTACAGATGACTGGATAAAGAAATTGTGTTACGTGCATACAGTGGAATCTAATTCCACTTAATACAAGATAAAAAGTTTGCTTTTTGTAACAACATAGACAAATATGCAGGACATTATGCTAAGTGAAATAAGTCAGGGGCATAAGGACAAGTACCACACAATACTATTTGTATAAGGAATCTAAGATGGCTAAACTTATAGAAATAGGGTAGAATGGTGGTTATCAGGGTCCACGAGGAGGGAAAAATGAGAGGTGTTGATGAAAAGGTTTAAAGTTTCAGTATGCAAGATAATTAAGTTCTGGAGAGCTAATACACAGCATAGTGTCTGTACTTAACAATGACTATATTGTATACTTAAAAGTGTGCTAAGAGGGTAGTTCTTACACTAAGTGTTCCTAATAATAAAAGTAAGAAGAGACTAAAAAGAGTGCTAAGAAGCTTTTGGCAGTGATGTATATGTGGTATGTATACATCAGACTGTGGTAATGGCATCATGAGTGTATATTTTCAAACTCATCAAGTTGTATACATTAAATATGTACAGCTTTTTGTATGTTAATCATCATCTTTAACATTGGTTTGCAAAACTTGCTGGGTGTTTATTAATTTTCAAATTGCTCTCAAAGATTTAATTCTGCAATATTTTGGATCACTAACTTATCCTTGAATTTAATTTCTTAACGAAGAAGCAATAATACACATCTTACTTTTAAAAATTTAAACTCATCTTTGGTGATAAAGAGTTTTAAATAATATTTATTTTTATGTTTTTCAAAGTTACACAACAAAAAAATAAAAGAAGTGAGAAAAACTTGCAAGATTTCTGCTCAGCCACAAAATTTTTTTAAACTCTTACAATTTGAAATTCATAAAAATGCAATAAATTCTGGGTTAGATTTCACTGACTGATTCATTAATTATCTACTGTGTCACAATGCTAGTAAGCATATTATGTATTTAAAATTTCTCTTCACACCAACATATGTTCATTGTGTGCAGTTTCTGTAAAAGCCAGTTTTTATAATAATCATTTGGTCTAAATCAAGAGGATAATTATCTTCATAATCAAAGGAGAACTCTAAACGTATTAAATCTGAAGTAACCATTCTGTAAATGTCAGTTAAAATGCTGGTGAATTGTATGAATATTAATAAAAGTTCTTTGAAGTATGTTAGGGTCAAATGTGGCTCTAATTAACTCAATGTCTTTTCTTTTCAATAAGCATTTAAAAACCTTAAAGATCAATTAATTCTAATGTTCTTAGAAAGAAATCAGACAGCCAAAACCCAATCAGATTTGTTGTCCAAATGTAGATAATGTCATTATCTCATTTTCTCTCCCAATTAATTCCAAGATAGTATACAATAATGTCTTCTATTAACTGTGGGATGTAGAGGATAATGAACTACAAATAAGTTTTAGTTAAATTTATATTATACCAAGGTCTGTATATAATGTGCTTTGTATCCTAAGAAGCTGTAAGCAAATTCTTACCTATCATTATATGATAATAAAGTTCTCTGACAAATAAACCTAAGTATACACCTCTGATAATTCATTTAAAATAAATTAATGTATTCTCACCATATTTATGAAAAATCATAGGATAGAATGTTCTGAGGTGAAAAAACACAAGTTTCTGTTCTTAAACTAATTACAAATGATTTTTTGGCCATTGATAAAAGTTTTAAATTGCTCTAAGGAAGAAAAAGTCTCAGTGAATACCTTTTATCAATAGACACTTTAAAAGTTAATGAATCTACTTATGCTTATTACAACTTCAGAGTGTGTGTGTGTGTGTGTGTGCGCGCGCGTGTGTATACATAAAAATTGGTGAATTTTTTGGAGGAAAAAAATCAGATAAAAGAAGGACATGTGTGCAGTCTAGTGCATTAAATCAGGCTTTTCTCATTTTTGTCAATATTTGACCACCCTCCCACGCCCACTGGTTTCACTCTTCAAGTCACTCCTTCTAACAACACATTACTGTGAATCCATATTAAGGAAATACTGAAAATCAGAGATAAAAGCTATGAACTAAATGAATGGCATTAGAAGAACGTTGTTTATTTACTCCAAGAAAGTATCATTTATATTATGTTACTGTTGAGTTACATGAAGGTGAGCACATTTGCATGTTTGTATAGTAGACGTTTATTAACTTCTCAATGTCTCTTGTACATTAGGACTATTAAGATGCCCACATAGGCCAGGCACAGTGACTCAAACCTGTAATTCCAGCTCTTTGGGAGGCTGAGGCGGGTGGGTCACCTGAGGTCAGGAGTTTGAGACCACCCTTACCAATATGGTGAAACCTCCGTCTCTACTAAAATTACAAAAATTAGCCGGGTGTGGTGGCATGCACCTGTAGTCCCAGCTACTCAAGAGGCTGAGGCAAGAGAATTGCTTGAAGCCAGGGTGGGAGGAAGGTTGCAGTGAGCCGAGATTGTGCCACTGCACTCCAGCTTGGCGACAGAGCGATACTCCATCTCAAAGAAAATAAATAAATGAATAAGCCCACATAACTGTGTTTTTGTTTTTGTTTTCCTGTTATTCTTTGACTCCACCATTGTATGTTTCTTACATGAGGTCATTCTTTCCAGTCTCGTGGTAAGGGAAGATAGGGTTTGGGGCATGTTTTGATAGAGTGAATGACTTACTCAAGTAAGTATGTCACAATTCTGTGAGTACATATTTTTTTATTCTGAAAGATGTTAATTTGCTATCACCATAATTGTTTGACTCTATGTTAATAGGGAAAATAAATGTGGTGATAAAATTACCAGTAGAGCAAAACAGCTAAGAGCTCTGATATGACTAAGCTCAGAGTGTGTCAATATCATTTTCTTTAAAGTCACGTCATCTTTAAAATGTGGAAAAATAATATTTTTCTTAAAGGTTTTTTGAGAATTAAAAGGATATGTTGTACAGATGCTTAGAATATTGTCTGACACATAGCCTGTATTTTGAAAAAGCTATAATTTATAATTTTTCACTTGAGATATTTAAAGGAATATAGTTATATTTGTGAATCAACATCACAATATTTTTATTTGAAGCACAGAAATATTCTTTGTCTGTAGTCAACTAAAAGTCTACTTTTGTTATCATTTTTGGGTTTCTAAAGTTTTGAGAAGGCAGATCAATACCAAATCCAATGGATGTTATATGAATTATCAAATGATGAGAATCAAACTGTAATGACTTAGTTTTAAAAATGTAATTTTTCCTATAGGCACAGTGTGTGACTTATTTTTGTTTCACACAGAAGTGGTTTTCATTAATATTGAAACACAGAACAAAAATTTCATGGTTACCTCAAGCTCTCCGGCCTTTTGGTTTAGTTTAGCAAATCAATTTCCCACAGAAGCCAACCAACCATGCTATATCTCAATGTCATCTCTCTCAAATCTATAAAGCAATTCTTAGTATCAAAATAATTAAAATGATTCATTTTTTCACTGACAAGGAGAAAATATTATAATTTGGTTTTTAATATACAATTCTCTTATTGTTATTATTTGGAAAACATGTAGCCTCAAATCAAGATAAAATTGCTTTTATTCTAACAAAATGCAAAAAGGCTGATAGAATACATTACAGTAAGAGAGGCTAGAGTAGAAAAACAATACCTTGAAGAATAAAACTTTAACTTTATTTTTTCTACCAAAAAAGGGCAGAAAATCAGATAGTTTAAATTTTTTTCAAACTGCAGGTTTTAATCTACGAATGGGGGTAAAATAAATGTAATGGATCTCACTAGAACATATTTCACAAGAAAACCACAAACAAACCAAAATAAAATGAAAAACATCAGAGAGCATCATCAAGTTTTATGAGAATCTTGTCTCTGTGTGTGTGTGGTGTGTCTGTGTATGCCTGTTTATGTCTCCATGTGTCTGTCTGTGTGTGCTTACTGGATCATGAGAGAAAATGTGCTTCTCATTGTATCTCATTATCAGAAGTATTCTTAAAATCCTAAACTGTAGGAAGCAGTTGAAAATACCAGGCTACAAAGGGAAACAGAGAAGTAGAAACATGGAAGTTGTCAATAACTGCTCTATTGATGTCCGATTATGTTATAATTTCTCAAGATAAACTTTTGAGGGAGATTTGAGACACTGAATTTTCACTCTAAATCACAAAATAGAGCATGTGACAGAGTATTCTTACTCTTTTTAAAGTTCCCTTTTTGAGCAAAACAAAATAGCTTCAAATTAGTTTCAGAGACTACTAATAGAATACTCAGTCACACCATGATTTTGACAATGCATCTGGCTTGATAGTCAGTAGACAGTGATTATTAAGGTAGCCAGGATCAGTTTTATTCAAAGCTTCTGTGGGAAGAAGCTTGGAAAAGTACAAAGGCTTTAAGTACAGATCACCTAGGCACACATAATGAAGATGAAGGTGGTAAAGTCATGCTCACTAAAGTTAAAATTAGTTGTAAAACAGAAGGTAAATCCCAGCACATGGAAAAGAAATACTCTATAGGTACAAATTAGATATAACATGACAACAGGTGTAAAATTTTTAAAGTGAAAATGATTTCATCCTTTTGATGCATAATATGTACACATATACAGTCATAATAACAATGCAATACAAAATATTTCCTGAATATGAACCTTATTTCTTATTCTTCGCAAATTTACAATTATTTGGGGACATAGAAAATTTAGGCCACAGAGCATTTATTTTTCTAATGTCTGTGGCTTTGATGATAATTAGTATGCTACTGTGCAGCCTTATCTTCCACTGAACACAGACTCCAGTCTACCTTCCATTAGGAGTTTCACCCTTTTTACTAGTATTCAGGATGCCCTTTCAACATCTCTGTTGATCCTCCTGGTTCTTTAAATTATCATGTACATTAATTATTCTTCATTTTCTACTAGAGAACTTTCACTAACAGACGATCAGTTCCTTGAAGTTAGGTTACTGTCATAATGATCTTTGTGTCTGTTATAATGCCTTGAACATACTTGATAATCTCTCTCTGTGTGTGTGTTTGTGTGTCTGTGTGTACATGAGAATGAATGAATGGATAAATGAGTGAATGAGTGAAATAAATGAGTAATAAAGGGACAGGCCTATGAACTTGACTTTTCAAAAGCGTTTATCATTTAATTCTCGCATTTAGAACAAGCAATTTGAATCATCTTTTGAAACCCTCTTGAAAGGTAAATTGCTGCAAAATGTTTTGTCAACTCTTCAACAATAATGTAAGCAATTTCACCATGCTCAATACAGGATGCTGGACTGCTTCTTACTGTGAGAACAGATGTCAATGAATTCAATGTGATTTGCCTGTGGAACCAGCTCTGACTTGGGTGACCAACATGACTTTCACATTCTGTTGCCTTTCTGTAGCATTCTAAGCCTTGACATAGATAAATCAAAGAGAACTTTGACACTCATTTGGTAAATTACCTTAAAAACAGATATTGAATGTTTTCATAGTAATGCAATGATGCTGCAAAAGTCATTATATCAACACATAGAACAGAAATATCTGCTATGTTCTCATGCATTTCTGGAAACCTGATTTCTAAATGAATATTTTACATTGCCTACATAGAGTTGCTTCCTAGGAAAGGATTCAAAAAACATTTTAATTATATTGAAAAGTTTCTCGAACACTGTTTTGTCAGGTTTAGCTCCATTTACTTCTTTTATATGCCTCATATTCTAACAACACCATATTACATAGAGTTTATGTTTAACTCCTTTATCCTGAAATACCATCCTCCATTCTTAATTACTTAGCACTTCCCACACTCGTGTTTCAAAGGTTGGTAAAAATTAGAGAGTTTCTACATATCTTTCCGTGAAACTGTCCTTCCTGCTCAAATTAATTGATCCTAATCAGTATATCTTTAGCACTAGAAGTATTTTTAAAATACTATAGTTAAATATACTTTAGTGCTGGAAAATTAGTTATTTCTCTTTTGTTTTGTGTGCATAATGTCTCAATATAAGAGTTTTATGTAATTCTTCTCTCCTATGGGGAAAGAAAGAACAGTTTCATTGCTTTAATAAATTAGAAATGCCTGTGCAAGTTAAAAGAGAAGTAGGAATAGTCACTTTACCATTAAACACAAATTCAACCTTTCACGAAGTCAGAATACAGAGAAAAGATTACTACAGCCTAGGGTGTAGACAGTTAGGCGTATCTGATACATCAGCATTATTACAGTTTGGAGAGGAAAAGAACTTTGAATGGTGTTGAGAATTTTTTAATTAAGTCTTTTAATTATTCTTAGAAGAATAGAAAAGGAAAGGTTATAGTTTCTTTCACACTACCTTGGAGTGAGATTTTTATCAGTTCTCCAAGCTAAGCAGAATCAAATCTGTTCATTAATTTCCTGGGAACTGACCAAAACAAGGTTGCTTGTATAACCAGCAATGTAATTGATAGCAGATACTTTTTCTGCTGAGTCAGTCTTTGTAGTTTAGTGAAGGATTCTGATCCCATTGTCTTTAAAAGAAAATTTCATATTGGCTTAAGCATAGCATATTTCTGAGATCTTTCCAAAGTGGTTTACTACAATGTTAAGTAACTTGGTTAAACTTCAGCATATTAAATTCGCACTCTACTGATACTGAGTGTTTATGAAATCTTGCTGAACAGCACAATTTAAGGACTTTTTTTCATTAAAGCAAAAAGTTTCATGTATGCAGGAGGCCTTTATTAATTATCTCAAGAAAATTGGTATGTGAAACCCTCTTAAATACGTAACTTAAATTGTATCCAAAAGGTTTGAGTAATAGTGGAAATGTTGCTTCTTATTATACCTCATATAATAAAAATAATGGTAGCAGGAAAAAATGCTAAGTGTTTGTATTAGTCTGTTTTCATGCTGCTGATAAAGACATACCAAAAACTTGGCAATTTAAAACAGAAGAGGTTTAATTGCACTTACAGTTCCACATGCCTGGGGAAGCCTCCGAATCATGGCAGAAAGCAAGGAGGAGCAAGTCCTGTCTTACGTGGATGGCAGAAAGCAAAGAGAGAGCTTGTGCAGGGAGACTCCCATTTCTCAAAACCATCAGATCTTGTAAGACTTATTCACTATCACAAGAACAGCACAAGGAAGACCTGCCCCTATGATTCAATCACCTCCCACTGGGTCCCTCCCACAGCACATAGGAATTCAAGATGAGATTTGGGTGGGGACACAGCCAAACCATATCAGTGTTTATTCACATAAAGCCAAAAGAAAATGTTTTGTTTCTGCCTTCTGCACATGGATTGGGGTCATGTGACAAAAAAAAAAATAGTCAATGTCACATAGGCCAAAGGGTTATAAGCCACTTACAAGCCTAGCTAATGAAGTTCTTTTGTAAAATTACTTAGCTCACTCTTCGCCTAATACACCAACCCTGGAGGCCATGTGCTTATGATTGCCAAACTGCGAGATAAAGAGGGGCTCCTGATCCACATCAATTTGGATATTGAATGAAAAGTACATACTGCGTTAAGCCACTGAGATTTCAGGATTTATTAACCACCACAGCATAGTCTAGCCAATCTAATATAGTAAATTCATTTTTATTAATATTAAAAATTAGCTATTAAAAACTCTGTGCTAATTATTCAAATGGAAAAAGTAGAAATAAAGTCTATAGTAGTTAGCCTAAATTTTCTAAATAAATTATATGATAGCATAATTCATATTCTTCATTTCAAGTTTTGCCTTTACTACATAATCCTAAGGAGCATAATTTTTGCAAACATATTTGAAAATTTCATCATTTTCAGAAGGACTTCAAACTTCAGGCATCAAATATTTCCTTTTAATTTACACATGATAGTGCCATAGTCTGGTGTAATTATTTTTCTTTGCATGTTATTCAGTGTAACTCTGCTAGATCTGTAAACACCAATGACTTTGCTTGTGATGCAAGCAGTTCCCCAGCATCACTTCCCTGACTTCTTGATTCACTTATTAATAGCTGCTGCATTTTACCATACTTAGGCTTGCATATTATGAGAACTGGATTTTAGAAAAGACCTGATGACAGCAATAGATAGACAAATACAAATGCAGTTAAGTAAAAAGGATGAGAGGAGAAGATTGGGAACTTGTTTTTTTTTTTAATTTTATTTCTTTTTGGGAACTTGTTTTATAATTGTATTGTTTATAAATGAATATATTCTTGACATGGGTGTTTCTTCACTAGACAACTTCATAAATACCAAGACTCAATTAAAGCTTGGAAATAGCAAAAGACAGCCAAAGGGAGTGAAAGGGAGAACATGAAAGGTAAACCAGTTAGGGAGCCCAGGACAGGAAGATCCACAAAGTGGCAGTTCATCCTACAACTCCCTCCTCCACAGTATGCAGAAGAAGGCGGTCCAGGTAGTCTCAAATAGAAATAATAGAAAGAAATATAATAAAAGCAGGAAGTTTTAAATAAAAAGAAATAAGTTAGAAATCCCAGAAAGTCAGGAAGGAAAAAATAAACCGGAAACAGTTTTAAATATGGTAAAGTTTAACAAGCCTACCCTTACCTCATGTATTTTCTAAATCATGTGTGATGATGGAAATACAAATTACAAGACCATCTAAACTCAAGACAATTCTAATTTAGAAGTGAAGGTGGTAAAGGGGTCCAAATGGAAGTAAATTTTCCACATTTCACTCAAAGTGAAAAAATATTAATACAAGTAGACTATCCAAAGTCATGTATATACTGTAATTTGTAGTGATCGGACCAAAGACTAGGAAAACTCTTAAAAATAATACCACAAATAAATTATAAATGAAACTATTATAAGCTGGGTGCAGAGGTGGTGCCTAAAGTCCCAGCAGTACTAGGGAGGCTGAGGTGAGAGGATCACTTGAACCCAGAAGTTCAATCTAGCCTGGGCAACGTAGTGAGATCTTGTCTCTATAAATAAGTAAATAAATAAATAACACAAATAAGATAATATCCTTTAAAAAAGTGCAAGTTTTATTCACAAAAAGGAATAAAAACAGAAAAATGACAAGCAGAGAAAAAAAAAACCGAACAAATAATTTGGCAGACTTAAGCACCAACATAAGAAAAATTACTCTAGATGTGAATTGTCTAAGTATTTCAACTAAAAGACAGTGATGAGAAGAGTAGGTACAAAGCAAAAGCAAGCAAGAAAACAAAAAATGACCGAAGTATATGCTATTTACAAGAAACTTACTTCAACTTTAGTACATAGGCAGCTAGAAAGTAAAACTGAAAAATATATACCATACAAATTTTATTTTTTTTTAAAAAAAGCAGAAACAATTATGTTTCTATCAGAGAAAGTAGACTTCAGAGAAATGAATCTATTAGACATAGGGAGACATTAGATAATGATAAAAGATCAATCCACCAGGAAGACGTAACTATTATAAACGTGTATGCATGAAAAACAGAGCCTCAACATACTTGAAGCAAAAACTGGTAGAATTTTTAAAAACAGGTAAATACACAATTATACATGGGAAACTTAGCACCCCGTCTCAGCAACTCATGCAACAGATAAGAGTATAGATGTGAACAACACAGTGAACAACAGAATCTAATAGGTACCCTTAAAATACCCTCGTAAATGGTAGAATGTACAATTTTTCAAGCACTTATAAGATATAAACAGATCATATTTTGGGTCTTGAAACAAACCTCAACTTGTTTAAAATAATTGAAATCATGTGTATTATGTTGTCTGACCATAATGGAAGCAAAGCAGAAAACAAAAATAGAAAGCAAAAACAAAAAGACAGAAGGAAAATTTTGAACTATAAGGAAATTTAAAAAACCACTTCTAAATTATTCATAGTTCAAAGATAAAGTATTACACGAAATTAAAAAAATACATAGAACTAAATTAAAATAAAAAATACATAACACATCCTAATATAGAGGGTGCAGCTAAAGCAGTGCAGAGAGGAAAAATTATAATAGTAAATCGTTATGTTAGGAAAGAGAAAAAGTCTCAAATAAATAATCCTGGCTTCTAATTTAAGGGAGTAGAAATGAAGAGTAACACAAACAGAGTGAGAAAAATCAAGGAATTATTAATGATAGGAATATAAATTAATGAGAAATTAAAACAGAAAAATGACAGAGAAAAACAATAAATCAAAATACTGATCCTTTGAAATAATTTCCAAAATGTATAAGCCTCTAACAAGACTGATGAGATAAAAAGGCAGAAGAAACCAGCCACCAGTACCAGGAGTTAAATAGTTCCTGTCACAGCAGATCTTGCAGCCATTACAAAAGACAATAAGGAATACTTCAAATAACTTTACACTCATAAAATCTAACAGTTTTGAAAATACCACTCAGCAATAAACAGAAACAAATTTGGATGTGATAAGCACATGCAAACACTTGGTTGAATCTCCAGGAGATTCTGTTGAATGAAAGAAAGCCATTCCCAAAGGGTTACATGATGCTTGATTCCATTTATCTAACATTTTTGAAATGATGCATTTGTAGAATTGGAGAACAGATAAGTGGTTGCTAGGATTTAGGGACAAAGTTAAGAGAATAGAGAGAGGGAGAGGTGGTTATAAAAGGGCAACCTGAGGGATCCTTACAGAATGTTCTGTACTTTGACTGTATTAATTTTAATATTCTCATTGTGATATTGTAATACAATTTTGCAAAAATGTTACCACTGGGAGAAATTAGACTAGATCTCTTTATGTTATTTCTTACAATTGCATGTTAATCTACAAGTATCTGTAAACAAAAGTTCAATTTTACAATATGACTTGTTGATTGATAAATTGAAATTCATTTATATTGGGTAGGCCACAAGTATAGAGATGTGGGGATTAACATGTGGGTATAATCGTGTGATTTTATGTATCTCTATAAGTGTATTAGAGGTGTCCTGGTTTTATTAAGCACATCTTCTCTTTAACAGGTGCAGATAAGTGTGAAAAAAAACCTTGAAGATTCTAGCAAAATAGTAATTAAACCAATAGAAGTAAGTGATGAACAGCAGGGGTCATATGTAATAACCAGGTAATAAAAAGGGATTTAACAGTATTGCAAGATGCTAGACTAGCTGAAAGTCATGAAAAAGGGTGGTCAGTGAAGAAATTATCCCATATGTATGATATAATGATACGAATGTTCTGGATATCATCAGTAACTCTAACAAAATGCTAATAAGGTATATTGAAGGAAGTAGTAGGCTCAGGTGAATATACTCTGCATGATCTTTGGTGTACTTGATGTGAATGGATTGGTGGAAATGATTACAGGGTTTACAGATGAGGTTAGTGTGGGTTAGTGTAGAAAGAGGGAGATGCATAGGCTATAAAAGGGTAACATGAGGGATCCTTGCTCTGATTAAATGTTTTGTATTATGACTGTATATTCATTCATAATAATAATATCTACCAATAACAGGATTGGTATCAGAGGAGGAATTAGAAGTAGAAAAGAAGGTACAGAAAGGAACTGAATGAGATGCAAGTCAGTGGATCCTAGCTATAGCAACTGATTGGAAAGGTTTATCTGGTGAACATAAATAAAAGTCATCCCTGCTATACTAACTCTGGTTTCTCAAGGGAGAAGTCAGTTATACTGCTTGATGAATGACAAGGAATCGATCCTTTGATACGGTTTGAATCAGGGCCCTGCAGTGACATCTCACTTGTTTACAGATTATTGACTAGTCTCTAAGGAAGGCATTGGCAAATTATGGGAACCAAATTCAAGCCTCTGTGTGTTTATGTAAATAAAGTTTTATTGGAACACATACTCCCTCATTTGCACACGTACTGTATATGGTTACCTTTACACACCAATGGCAGTGTTGAAGAGCTCCAATACAGATTACTTGGCTTGCAAAACTGAAAAATATTTACTGTCTGACCCTTTACAGAAAAAATTGGCTTACCCTGCTCCACAGCTAAGATTCATGTCATTTAAAAACTTTAGGAGATACTAAAAAAAAATTGTATATATCTATGAGGTCATTTTTCCTGTGGAGTAAATGTTTCTGTGGCCAGTATTAAACTGCATCAACAATTACTGTAGGAACAACTTTCCAGAAATCTTTCTTTCTGCAACATGCAATGAAATTCATTAGCTATGAAACCACTAACTGGCAATGTGATAACTTCAACTTTCCTTATTTGTACAGTGATATGGATTGGCTCTGTGTCCCCACCCAAATCTCATCTTGAATTGTACTGCTATAATCGCCACATGTTGTGGGAATTGAATCATGGGGGTGTTTTCCCTCATACAGTTCTCACGGTAGTAAATAAGTCTCACAAGGGCTGATGGTTTTATCAGGGGTTTCTGCTTTTGTGTCTTCCTCGTTTTCTCTTTGCCTGCTGCCATCCATGTAAGATGGGACTTGCTCCACCTTGCCTTCCACAATGATTGTGAGGCCTCCTCAGCCACATGAAACTGTAAGTTCAATTAAGCCTCTTTTTTTTTTGTAAATTGCCCAGTATCAGATATGTCTTTATCAGCAGCATGAAAACTAATACAATAAATTGGTATCGGCAGAATAGGTAGGGTGTTGCTGAAAAGATACCCGAAAATGTGGAAGCAATTTTGGAAATGGGTAACAGGTAGAGGTTGAAACAGTTTGAAGAACTCAGAAGAAGACAGAAAAAATGTGGCAAAGTTCAGGGCTTCCTAGAGACTTGTTGAATGGCTTTGAACAAAAACCTGATAGTGATATGGACAATAAGGTCCAGGCTGAGTTGGTCTCAGATAGAGATAAGGAGGAATTTGTTGAGAACTTGAGGAAAAGTTTTAGCACGAGACTGGTGGCATGTTTTAGCGAAGAGACTGGTGGCATTTTGTCCCTGCCCTAGAGATTTATAAAACTTTGAACTTGAGAGAGAGAGTTTAGGGTACCTGGTGGAAGAAATTTCTAAGCGGTAAACCTTGGGTAACTTGGGTGCTGTTAAAGGCATTCAGTTGTATAAACGTAACAGAGCATAAAAGTTCAGAAAATTTGCAGCCTAACAATCCAATAGAAAATAAAAACCCATTTTCCGAGGAGGAATTCAAGCCAGCTCCAGAAATTTGCATAAGAGGAGCCAAATGTTAATCCCCAAGACAACGGAGAAAATGTCTCCAGGGTATGTTAGAGGTCTTCACAGCAGCCTCTCCCATCAGAGGCCCAGAGGCCCAGGAGAAAATGGTTTTGTAGGCCAGGCCCAAGGTCCCCATGCAGTGTGCAGGCTAGGGACTTGGTGCCCTGCATCCCAGCTGCTTCAACTGTGGCTGAAAGGGCCTAATGTGGAGCTCGAGCACTGGCTTCAGAGGGTGCCAGCCCCAAGCCTCGGCAGCTTCCATGTGGTGTCGAGCCTGAGAGTGCACAGAAGTCAAGAATTGGGGTCTAGGAACCTCTTTCTAGATTTCAGAGGATGTATGGAAACACCTGGATTTTCAGGCAGAAATTTGCTGCAGGGGTAGAGCTCTCATGGAGAACCTCTGCTAGGACAGTGGAGAAAGGGAATGTGAGGTTGGAGTCCCCACACAGAATCCCTACGGGGGAACTGACTAGTGGAGCTGTGAGAAGAGGGCCACCGTCCACCAGACCCCAGAATGGCAGATCCACTGAAAGCTTGCACAGTGGGCCTGGAAAAGCTGCAGACACTCAATGCCAGCCCATCAAAGCAGCCAGGAGGGAGGCGGTACCCTTCAAAGTCACAGGGGTGGAGCCCAAGGCCATGGTAATCCACTTCTTGCATCAGCGTGACATGGATGTGAGACATGGAGTCAAAGGAGATCATTTTGGAGCTTTAAGATTTGACTGCCCCACTGGATTTTTGACTTTTATGGGCCCTGTAGCCCCTTTGTTTTAGCCAATTTCTCCCGTTTGAAACAGCTGTATTTCCTGTACCCCCATTATATGTAGGAAATAACTAGCTTGCTTTTGATTTTACAGTCTCATAGGTGGAAGGGGCTTGCCTTGTCTCAGATGAGACTTTGGACTGTGGACTTTTGAGTGAATGCTGAAATAAGACCTTGGGGGACTGTTGGGAAGGCATGATTAATTTTGAAATGTGAGGACATGAGATTTGGCAGGGGCCAGGGACAGAATGATATGGTTTGGTTCTGTGTCCTCAACCAAATCTCATCTTGAATTGTACTTCCATAATTCCCACGTGTTGTGGGAGGGACCCAGTAAGATATAATTGAATCTTGGGGATGGTTTCCTCCCTACTATTCTCATGGTAGTGAATAAATCTGAGGCTGACAGTTTTAGCAGGGGTTTCCACTTTTGCATCTTCATCTTCCTCATTCTCCCTTCACCTGCTGCCATCCACATAAGATGGGACGTGTTCCTCCTTGCCTTCTGCCATGATTGTGAGGCTTCCCCAGCCACATCGAACTGTAAGTCCAGTTAAATTAAACCCCTTTCTTTTGTAAATTGCCCAGTTTTTGATGTGTCTTTATCAGCAGTGTAAAAACGGATTAGTATATATAGTATAGCCTAACTAATCAGCATGGATATATGGCACACTGGCCCTTTTCCACAGATAAACTTGAAGCTAAATTACAGTGTAACAATTTCATTGGATAGGCATTAAAGTGCTTCACATTCTAAAATAAAGTTGACTGTTTCCAAATTTGTCTGATTTTCTGCTGAGTTAACCTTCACTGAGGTAATTTTGTTCCTTAAATACTTTTAAAAGAAATTTTTGAGAATCTGAGTAATGTGGAAACTATTGAGCTAAAGAGGATATTTTAAATGGACTTTTGATTGTATAGAAGGGAAAAAATCTTAATATACATCCAGGGAACATACAGAAAATAGAAGTGAAGCAACCAATTAAAAGGTCATAATAATATCCAATTTTTGCTTTTACATTTTTAAAGCTATCATCTACATATTACCTCTAGGTGGTGGAACAACAAGTCTCTAAAAAAATCTAGTCAGCATTCAAAAGTGTAAACGTAGAATAAAAGGGGGATCTTCAATTCTTTTAAGTAGAATTGCTTTTCTTTCTTATAGTTCTGATTATCTTCTCAAACACATTCCACCCATTTATGTTTTTATCTTGGTGAACGGCACCATTTAATCATGAAAGTCAAAAATCTGAAAGTCATCTGAGAGGTCTCCCTCTTTTTAATTCCCCTCATCTTGCCTGCATTAAATGCGGCCTGTCTTGTTTCATCCATACTGGACTTTTGATCACTAATGGATATTCTTGCCTCCAGTGTTTACATTTAAGTCATCACTCTCACCACCTCTAAAATGCTTCCAAATCTAGTCACATTGATCTCTCCCTTAAGACATTGTAGGAGTTTCCTTCTTTTACATTATTGAGTCCGATTTTATTATGATGAATGATAAATCCTTCATGGTATGGCTCTCACCCAAGTCTCCAGGCCCATTTCTTTTTTTTTTTTTTTTTTTGTTGAGATGAAGTCTCACTCTGTCTCCAGGCTGGAGTGCAGTGGAACGATCTCGGCTTACTTCAATCTCCACCTCTTGGTTTCAAGCAATTCTCCTGCCTCAGCCTCCCTAGTAACTAGGATTACAGGCGCACACCACCACACCCAGCTAACTTTTGTATTTTTAGTAGAGAAGGGGTTTCACCATGTTGGCCAGGATGGTCTCAATCTCCGGACCTCATGATCTGCCCACTTCAGCCTCCCAAAGTGCTGGGAGGACAGGCATGAGCCACTGCACCTGGCCCTCCAGGTTCATTTCTTACCAAGCCCCCCTCATCACATTTCTAGCCCTATCTCCATGCAGAATAATTTATGGCTGCCTGAAGGAACATTTCCTATGCCTTTGTGTCTTCCTATATGCTAATCCTACTTGTTAGAATGCTCTTGCCTGTCCAATTCATCTGAATAATAATATTTCTGTTTTTAATTTTTTTACGCAGAGTCTTGGTCTGTTACCTAAGCTGGAGTACAGTGGCATGATCTCGGCTTACTGCAACCTTCACCTCCTGGTTTCAAGTGATTCTCTTGAGTAGCGGATACTCAGCCTCCAGAGTAGCTGGTACTACATAAGTGCACCACCATGTCCAGCTAAGTTTTGTACTCCTCTTTTTAGTAGAGATGGGGTTTCACCATGTTGGCCAGGCTGGTCACAAATTCCTGACCTCAGGTGATATGCTCTCCTCTGCCTCCCAAAATGCTAGTATTACAGGCATGAGCCACTCTGCTCAGCCTGAATCATAATTATACTTCTTTTAAATCTTGCTAAAATACCATTTCTTAGGAAATATTTCTTGAGCACAAAACCCCATCTCCTTCCTTTACACCCTGAGTCTTAGTGACTTTCCTTTGGGAGTCCCACAGAGTGCTTTGCATATCCCTACTTATCTCTACTTATTGTATCAATCACTCACATAGCTAAGAAACAGTGGAGGCAATTTAGAGGCAGATAGTAATCACAAGAATATTTATTGAACAAAATCTCTGAGTCAGATAAAGACTGAGTATTATGTAACTACTGTGTCATTTAAGCTCACAGCAACTTTATGCAATAAATTCTAAATGATTTATTTACTTTCAGGACAATTCTACAAGGCAGGTATTATCCATATCACATAGATGAGGAAGCTGAAGACTAGGGAGACCAAAAATAAAATCCAGGTTTATCTAAATCCAGACAACAAATTATTAACTTGTGCCATATGTGAAGTGTCTTCTTAAAGGAGTATTTTGTCCCTTTTATTATACCTGTGTATAAAATATACATTTATTTATATCCACACACATATTACCACTCTTTTAATAAGTATGTATTCACACATTCAATAGTTAAGGAATATTTATTGAACATCTACTACAGTATGTGCCACTTGTCCATTCTTAGTATTCCTATTCTCTTCAATCGGTGTCCTGCTACCTAATGGCTTTGCTCATGATGAGCAAAATCATAAAATAAAAAATAGATTTCCTGCTATAAGGTGTTAAACTTACTAAGACTAAGACATTAGCAAAGATTTAAAACGTTGAAAAGGTATTTGATATGAAGTGGGGAATCCTGGAAACCAAACAATTTCATACCCTAAATAATAATATGTCAATCATGGAAATTTGAGATTCAAAGACAGATAATAAAGAATTGGACAAGAACATTTTTTTCTTTATATTTCGCAACATTGGCAGCAAGTTCGTTTGTATTCAGTCTTATGCCTTATCACACAAAATTATATAAAATGTAATAATTTTTCTTAAAGCTCTCAACTTTCAGTGAATAAAATTAGGCAGAATCTGATTCATTCTGCTGTTCAGCATTTCTGACTTCTTAAAACATTTTGTTTTTGAAATCTTAGGTCATAGTCTATCACATGGCAACCTAGTTGATTTTCTCCAAAAAGAAATGGGGACTAATATTCACTATATAAAAGTTTCTCATTATACTTGAAAACAAGAATGCATTCACATTTTTGCTTCCTCTTTTCATCATAACTAGTCATAGCTCCTGTAGCTCTTTCAGATAAGCAATTTATTCAACTATTCAGCGCTAACTGGACTTAAATCAAGTGAAATGGCACTGAATTTAAAATAGAGTTTTTATCTTTGTTTTAAATTGGTAATTTTTATTCATGGTTGTGTGGAGGAGATGACTCAGAAACACTTCCATGAGATCCGTGTAATTTTTAATCTGTTTATAAATTTTGGCAGGTGAACCAGACATAGAAAATGTAATCACAGACTGAAGGGAAAACTACTTGTAATTATGCAAATGTAGTTACCTCTGAGTTTTACTAAATGGTACAAAATAGTAATGTTATTAGCTAATATTTGTGGAACACACAGGTTTTAGAAAAACTACTTAGGTTACTTTGAAAGATGTAGTGTAACAGCTAAACAAATTCCTTTACGGAATGGGTGTTTGTTTGTTAGGCACAGACACTAAATGGATACCTGTATATTAGCCATGCAAATTGAAGTAAAATTGATATGATCATTAGGTGACTAATGTCCTTATTTATATCATACTTAGAATTTTTTTATAAATAGTTGAAAACTGAACTTGGATCAAAAGTGACAACTGATTTTTCTTTGAATATAGACTCTAATATAATATATAGTAAGATTTCACAGAGTCATCGTGAGTAAAGGAGGCAAATGAGATCCCCAGTACAGATGTGTATCCACAGTTACAGTGCTTGCAACAGTGGAGATTTGCATGCCACTGATTTTAACTGGCAATCCCCTTGCAGCAATGACTGTTTTTAGGGAAGCAGGTATTGGCAAACATGTTCTCAGAATGGCATCAACATATCTGGATCCAGCAGACACTGATGAATTTTATACTGACATCTTGTTATTCAGATTCACACATGTATCACTGATAAGGATGGAATATTTAGTAGTCATACTTGTAGATACTACAGCACTGGCAGGAACATAAATATATTGGTCTTGGTCAGAATCTTCTGCTTTATGGGTGATGTGCTCAAACCTTCCTGACTTTTCACTGCTATAATCCTGACATTGGTTCTTTTGTCTTCTGCCCATTGCTGAAATACTTGCTCTCAGAAAGAAAAAAAAAATATGGCAAAGGGGAAAAGCTTTATGAAGGATGAAACACTTAAGTTGTAAGGCCTAGTGGAAAGACAAACATGAAGCTTTGTTTTGCATTAAGATACGTTTTCTCTCTCTTTTACAGACTTGCAATGTTTTCTTAGTAAAGATAACACAATATGGTAGATGATCATTCATAATAAACTATGGAATGATCTGAACATAAAAACTGGTTCCACTGTGGGGCAAAATAAGTCTACCCCAGGCTTCACCTTTCTCATCTTTAACACAAGGACAATAATCATGACATACCATTTTTTATGTGCCACTAAAAAAAAAAAAAAATTTGCAGATAAAATATGCTTCACTGCTTTTCACTTATGATTGATTTTATATTTATTGATTTAGTTGTTTATTATATATAGACATATAATTTTATGCATGCATAAAATAAAAATATAAGACAAATAAATTTGTCAAAGGATCTGTGAAACTTCTCTATTTTCAACATCTGACTTTTCTATATCACTTTTGGATTCAGAATTCATGCACATCTGTTTTATTCTGCACAATATAGTTCTCTGGATCATCAAAAAGATTGGTGATTCAGTATTTCTTATCATAATACATAAAAGAACTGAAAGTTATTGATGCTGGATTTTTTTGCTACCTTTGATATTATATACAACCAATCTACTTTAGAATCCTGTTCTAGGAAAATGTTTTAAAAGTCCTGAATCATCCCATTGCTCTTCCTATATTCATCATCATCCAGACATAAGCAAGTACTCCACTAATGTCCTGAGGTTTCCCTCAATCTTCTGATACTGAATCTGAAGTTTTTATACTGGCAGTTTTTAATGTTCCTGCATGTATAGGCAATAACATCTAAACCAGAGTTGTCATCTAGCTAACAAAAATTGTGAGATGTCATGATTGTAAAAAAATAATTCTGGCAGCAAAGACATTAAAATGTAAAACAAAAGTATCTTAGAATTGATGAATTATGGCAATGCTTATGTCACATGTTGCATATATGATGAATGGGTATAAAGTCTGTAAGTACTTGTGTCATTTACTTTGCTTTACCAATTATAATATCAATATAGATTTCCATAGATTATGTTACATCCTTATAGAGGAAGGGTTATAAACCATACACCTCTATAGCTATTATATTTGTATTTAAATTGTATCTCTGATTATTTAAAAAAACAATTTCAATACAGTTTCAAAGTAAATTGATTTTAGTTATTTATTAGTTTCTAGAGCAACAATGTATCTTCTTAAATGTTTGAAACCATCTAGTAAATTCCAGTTCCTTTTCTTAGATTGAAAGTCACCTGTGAGAGATATCTCTTCTCTGTAGGGAACTTATCATAGCTTGCTAGGTATTGAAGCAAGTGTGATAACTGATGGAAAGATGGCAATAAATAGGTTAAGACCACAATTCCTTTAATGTAAGTATTGAGAACATCAACTTTTCAACTTATGATGCATTTATTGGGATGAGCCCCACTGTAAGTTGAGTATTACTTTCTCACTGTTGTAAAACCATTGAAATTTCTGTAACTGTCAGGACACCGGAACATCTTGTCTTGTTAGTATTTACCTAATGTTTTTTTTATCATGTATTGAGTAATTAGTGCGTACCAATTTCAACACACTTCAGTGAAAACACAGTAGGCAAAGATGAATCAGAAAGCAATGTTAGACATCCTGGGATCTGACAATCCTAAATAAGGCTAAGTTTTAGACTCCCTCATTTACTGTAGGAGCAAGACTTAGTAACCCCTTAGCAGCACTAGCTTTGAAACCCATCCAGTCTCCTACAGAGTTGGTATTTATGGTTTCTTTGAATAAACATAGAAATTAATCCTCACAGTCTTAACACTTGAGAGAGTTACATTTGTCTTATCGAAGTCCCTCTCTCAGGAAGCCAAGCACCAGGGCTCCCAGATGGTAACAAGAAGCTGAAACTTACAAAATCCCTGCACCTGGACAATGAGACACCAGACTCCTCACCCATCATGATTGTCTAACCAACCACTTGCTTCCTGTTAACCAATTTGTCTTCCTTACCCTTCTCTAATTCCTGTTTTCCTACACATGGTTACATTTCTTCCCTTCTATATAAATCCCTAATTTTAGTTGGTCAGAGAGATGGATTTGAGACTGATCTCCCATCTCCTCAGCTGCAGCACCCAATGAAAGTCTTCTGCCTTGGCAATACTTGTCTCCGTGATTGGCTTTCTGTGTGGCAAGCAAGACCTAGACTGAACCCCTGTGTTTTGTTAACAGCTTAGCAAGTCTATCCTTCTTTTCCTTCCTAACACACACATTTCAAGCAGATATCAAAATAGAGACTTATCTGTATTACTACAACAGCTGTTTGAATTACTCAAAAGAGGAAAGGTGCAGCAACAGCAAAACCAATCAATTCCACAGTCCTTCAGCTCCCTCCCTTTTAGGGGGATGTCTCATTGGTGTTAGTATGTGTGGCTTTGCACTAGCACACATTATGTTGAGAAACACTTCTGAACTTCCAGGCTTACTTGGTTCCAATAAACTGGAATTAATATTTTCTTATTGATCCTGGAGTTATCCCCATGTGGATGTGGTTGGCCCTTTCATTAGGCAAACTTTTTATCCTTTATCATTATATCAGGGCACTCTTGAAAGCACATGCTTTTCTCCCTACTCCAAGAACAAAGTTTGCTTTATTTGGTTTTGTTTCGTCCTGACTCAAGACACGAAATCAGTTAATGTTCTGGGGATCCCTAATTCCTTTACGCAGAGAATAGTAATAGAGAATAAATTTTATACCATCCCCCTATACTTAATGGAAAGAAGCTTTTAAAAAGCCTAGTGTCCAGAATGGCTTACGCAAGAGTACATATCTGCAAATATACTTGAGATGTTTCTTAAGGTTTGTGCATTTTACTGTTTGTAAATTATGCTACAACTTAAATTAAAAAAAAAAAAAACACTATACTGGTTAAGGAGAATTAAAACTTAGTCAAATAATTTTAAGTTCAGGTTGGTATTTTAACTAAATTCCTTTTACCTCTCTATGATATTATTTCCTTTTAATAACTTTAGTGTATCCTATGTTCAGATGCCAACTATGTTTTTGAACTTGAGTATGGTTTCTGAATGTAGAAGTATTTACTTTTCAACATTTTTTTTTTTTTTTTAGATATAGGGTCTCACTCTGTTGCTCAGATTGGTGTGCAGTGGTACAATCATAGCTCGCTATAACCTTGAACTCCTTAGCTCAGACAATCCTCCTGTCTGGGCCTCCCAAAATGCTGGAATTACAAGTGTGAGCCACTGTACCTGGCCTATTTTCCTATTTAAAAAATAAAAATACAAATTGACTTTCTGCTCATGTATCAACGACTTTGCTCCAAATATACAAGTCCAGAAAATCTCTTGCCAGCATCATTTGAGCACAACTATGTAAAAAGAAATCTCTCTCAAAAATAAAAATAAAAACTAGGCTTTTCCCCAAGGGAATATTGAAGAATCCCTTAGCATAAAACATTCAGGATCTAACAAAAGCCCAAGAAAAGTAAACAGCCACAAGAAAGAAAACATAGTTAAATATAGCCTTTCTGTATTATTTAAAATCTTCTTTTAATGCTCCTTTCTCTTGGGGACTATTGTCATTATTTATCTTTGATCACAGGCAGATACACTATTAAACTCCAATTTTTCAAAAAGATTTAATAGATACAGATCTTCTCCAACTCAGTACACATACAAGTTCAATGTTTAATTGAAGATACCTGTAAATTCACATAAATTAATATAAAGTTCAAGCATTTTTAAAAATTTTACTGAAATTCAAAGTAGAACAGGTTCTGTAGGGTCTATTCTGGTTGAGTCTCATAAAAAAAATGTTATTAATATGTTAGAATTTTCACACATTTGCAGTTCCAGGTTTGTGCTAAATTTATACATTACATGATAAATTCATAAGTAAATTTTAGACATTTTTGGTGCAATGCATTCCTGCTCCATAAAATAAAAAGTCACTTTCTTCAGTGATGGATGGAGTTGAATGAACAACTCTGATTTGTTGAGTGTTGAGTAATAATGTGCGTGACCTAAGTTTTGCCACAATCCTAATATGCCTACCAGACGTTTACTCTTCTCCTTGGATCAGACTGGGCCCAGGGCAATCATTTATTCTTTCCTGTCAGAAGTTGCTTGTGGTTTGGGCCCAAGAAATGTGGCTGCTTGTTATTAATTAGTATCCTGAAGGCTGATAATAATGGAAAGTCTCATTTGCTCTGAATCTAAACAATCTATGTGAGGCCACCTTCAGGCTTTGTTACCCTCACTCTAAAGTGATAGAGATTCTCTGACATCTTCAAGTGAGGAGAGCAGACACCTGGGCCACAACTTCAGTCTAACAGGGGACAAAGCACCTCCTGCATTTCTTCCATTCACTTACTCTAGCTTTTACTTATGTAGATTTTACTTTTTTTTTTTTTTTGCATGAGAGCCAGGAAATACAATCAGTTTTATTTCATCAGGGCTTGTTTGTTCCATCTTTCTAAAATATAAAGTCAGTTAGATATTTACTGGGCTATGAAATCAGTAGCATGAGTCTGAGCCCTGACACGAGTTTTGATTTACAAAAACACTGGCTTCTTTTCCAACTTATATTCACATGCCAGAAAAAACACAGAATGTCCAGTTAAGTTTAAATTTTAAGTAAAATGTTATCCATTGCTAATTCAAAATTCAAATTTAACCGAACAGCCTGTAATTTTATCTGCTAATTCTGTCAACCCATCTACACTCAGTGAGCTAGAACCCGACACCTACAAATACTAGACTGATAAGGAAAGTTTTATTTACAGATATGCCAAAGGTGAACTGGAAGGTGTGTTAAATTTTCGCTGATTTCAGAAGCAAAGAGCAAATTCATGATCTTACGGCTGCTGTAACCAGTTAGCACAAATTTGGTGGCGTAAATCTGTTATCTTATAGTTCTAGAAGCCAGAAGTCCAAAATCTGAAGTCCAGGTGACTGAAGGCCATGCTCCCTTGGAGGATCTAGAAGAGAATCCTTTTTGCTTCCTTCATATTCTGGTGGCTCCTGGCATTCTTTGGCTTGTGGTTGCATCACTCCAATCTCTGTCTCCTTGGTCACATTGATCTTTCCTTATCTGTGTGAAATCGCCCTTTGTCTCCCACTTATAAGGACACCTATAATTACATTTAGAACCCAGCTAGGAAACTCAGGCTAATATTCCCAGTTCAAAATTCTTAACTGAATCACACCAGTAAAGTCTTTGCCAAATAATGTGACATTCACAAGTTACAGAGGTTCGGATGCTGACATCCTTGTGTGACATTATTCAGTCTACCACACTATCATTGTGTAGAATTTTCAAACCTTCTGTATCAGTCCATTCTTGTATTGCTATAAATACCTGATACTAGGTCATTTATAAAGAAAAGGGGTTTAATTGGCTCATGGTTCTGCAGGCTGTACAGCAAGCATGGAGCTGTCATCTGCTTCTGGTGAGACTTGGGGAAGCTGATAATCATGGTGGTAGACAACAGGGAGCCAGCATGTAACACGGCAGAAGCAGGAGCAAGAGAGGGAAGAGTCGCCACCCTCTTTTAAACAACCAGAACTCATGAGAACTAAGAATGAGAACTCACTTATTATAGCCAGGACAGCACCAAGCCATTCATGGAGGATTCGCCACCATGACCCAGACATCTCCCACTAGGCCCCACCTCAAACACCGAGAATCAATCACATTTCAAGATGAGATCTGGAACAGACAAACATCCGAACCAAATCACCTTCATTTGGAAGTGAGAGTTCACCATTTTAGAGAGCCATCCAGCATCTTGCAGTTATTGTTCAACTGTAGCTCCAAAGATGAGTAGTTTGTGAGTCCAGACCTTCTGGATCAGAGTCTCCATGGATAGAATTTGACAATGCAACCAAAGCAAACTCCCCAGTGACATGTGGGCACACTAAATTTGGGAACAAACACATAGTTTGTTTTCTTTCTTTTCTTTTTTTTTTGGAGTCTTGCTCTGTCACCCAAGGCTGGAGTGCAGTGGCACAATCTTGGCTCACTGCAAGCTCCACCTCCCGGGTTCATGTCATTCTGTCACCTCAGCCTCCCAAGTAGCTGGGACTACAGGCATCTGTCACCACTCCCAGCTATTTTTTTTTTTTTTAAGTAGAGACGAGGTTTCACCATGTTAGCCAGGACGGTCTTGATCTCCTGACCTCGTGATCTGCCCACCTCGGCCTCCCAAAGAGCTGGGATGGACACACATGAGCCACTGCACCCGGCTGAGAAAAAATACATAATTTTCTAAGAACAGGAATCATGAAATGAGCTGCTTCTGTTCCAATCCAAAATCCACATTCTACATATTTAATCTCAGAAAATTTACATGAACACCATTGGCTTCTGTTTTCTTTTATGTAATAGGATGCTGGTAATTACACCTGGTTTATATAGTTTTTGATAAGATTAAGTGAATTAATTAACGTAAAGTGCTTAGCACTGGGCCTAGCTTATAGAACATGCCCAAGAAATATTAGCTGCTTTATCAGAATAGCATGAATGCTGTTATTGTTATTACTCTGAACTATTGTAGATTAGCAGGGTACAAAAGAAAGCACTCTAATGAGGGTTCATTTAAATGGTCCAAGTTCCTGATAGCTGGTAATGAATGGATAGCATAATAGCATAGCCTGTAAGGCATCTAAATGTTTCCAAGTTATGACCCATGTATACACATGGCTTACAGTATAGCCGACACAGAAAGATAGTTTTGAAGTGTAATTTCTATACATAAATGCAGTATTTACACTAAGATTCATCTCCTGATACTAACTTAAAATAAATGTTTGTAATGGTAAAAAGTTTTAAACATAACACTGAAATAGAAAATGCCTTACATTCACTAGGCTGTGTTGAAAAAACATCTTTTATATAGTAGAACACATTTCAACACTAAGCTGTGTTGAAAAAAATCTTTTCCATAGTAGAACACATTGAATGTATTTAAAAACCAAAAATACATTTATAAAGAACACTTTCTCTATTCTAAAAGTTCAAAAATTGGCGGCAATATAAATTCACATATTTGGCAATGAAATCCCTAAGCTAAAGTATTTTCAAGTATATATCAATTTAGTATAGCATATATGTTAAAGCCTATATTTGGGTTCTTTAAATCATATTTCAATATATATTCATGTACAGAGCTTTCTAAATCTTTTCCTAAAAATTAGATTTTTTGAAAATAGACCATTACTGTGATTATTGAAAGTTACATTACATTAGATTAGTTTTATAATGCCACCTAACTCACACAAATACTGGCATTTTGCTATAGTCCTTTGGGTAATTCAGCTAAACAATGCAAATGAGGCTGTATATTTCATGCTTAGTTACAGGTTTCCCTAGATAAATTTATAATATGATACATCTCTGGGAAGCTGATATATCAAACAGTTTATTCTAAATATATGCACCAAATAATTTACAAAATTTACCAGGTTTACTATGTCAGTTGGCTTTGGCGACCATAACAAAACACCACAGGCTGAGTGGCTAAAACAACAGAAATGTATTTTCTTACAGTTCTTGAGACTGGAAGTCGAAGATCAAGGCAGATGCTGGCAGGGCTGCTTCCCCCTGAGGCCTCCCCCCCTGGCTTGCAGACAGCTGCCAGTGTCCTCGCATGGCCTTTCCTCAGTGCGTGCCCTTCTAGTATCTCATCTCTTCCTCTCCTTGCAAGGATACAGGGTCCTATTGAATTAGGGCCCCAGCCTGTGATTTTTGTTCATCTTATTTATCTACATAAAGGCTCTCTTTCTCAATACAGTCATATTGGGGGTTAGAGTTTTAACCCATGAATTTTGGGAGACCACATTTCAGTTAATAATATTTACCAAATAATTATGTTAAAAGATTAAAATCATTCTTGGAGACTTAATTTCCTTTAGTAACTTAAAGCAGGGATGATGACTTCTAGTGTTCATCATCACTGCTGTTTTGCTAACATTCTGGCATTGTGCCTTCTGGGTGCTGAAGAGCATTGTACATTTTAGGACCATTGTGTTTGGGAAAGACCATGTAACTCATTCTTCCAGTGAGTGGATGAGAGAAATTATGGATGTCACTTCTGAGCCCCAGTATATAACTCTTGCCATATGCCTTATTCCAAATGCTACTCCCTCTGCCATAGAGACAAGCAATGCTCTAAACCATGGCAGGGAAGATTCAGCTGTATCATATGGCATAACCTAACCTATACTGACTAATACAAGAATTGGTAAAGAAGCGGGCACTGAGGTACCAACAATGACAACTACCAAAAAAAAAAAAAACCACCTCCAAAATTAAAAACTAATGTATGTGACGGAGGCCGTCAAGACGCAACTATCAGAGGTGGATGGAGCATCAGTCATGTGTGTGTATATAACAGAGAGACATTCGTCAAAGGCATCAGGCCTTTGATAACTTTGTGGTACTAAGGAAAACAGATTATTAGCATGTGGTAATTTCCATTGGATATATATAGCAAGGTAGTGTGAGAAAGATATTGATTAAAAATGAATGGAATGGTTTGTAAGCAGAAATGATTGAGGAATAAGAAAGGCTATAAATTTGTGGACACGAATATTTGGAGGAACCAACTGCTTCTCACCTCCAGAGACTAACACTTAAAATTAAATAACACAGTTTATTAAAACTCTGCATACAGAAATAATTAAATCAATATTTCTTTCACTCCATTGGTCAACATTTTGGATTGGATTAAAGTGGTGCCCATTAATCCTAAAAACTGGACAAAATGGATCAAGTATAAGAGAGTAAGGATGTAGCATTTCAACGATGGCAAAGAAGTCACAGGTAAGTTGAAAGGAAGATGAGGGGAGAGGAGAGACATAGAGGCAAAGCGTAATGATTAAATTTTAGCATTCATTTGGCTAGGCTATAGTGCGCAGAAGTTTGCTCAAACACTAGTCTAGATGTTACTGTAAAGATGTTTTTAGATGTGATTAACATTTAAATCAGCAGACTTTGAGTAAAGCAGATTATTCTCGATAGTGTGGGTTGGCCTCGTCTAATCAGTTAAAGGCCCTAAAAGCAACGACAGATTTCCTGAAGAAGTAACTGTGCCTCAAAAGACTGCAACATAAAAACTACTCCTGAGTTTGCAACCTGAAAAATTCAGACTCAAGACTAATACCAACTGGTCCCTGAATTTCCAGCCTCCTGAGACCTGCTTTACAGATTTCAGACTTGCCAGTCCCCATGATCTCGTGAGCCAATACTTTGTGTGTGTGTGTGTGTGTGTGTGACACACACATCTCCCTCCTATTGATTCTGCTTTTCTGAAGATTCATAACTAATATGCAAGGAAATATAACAAATGCAAGGAGTATGTCTGAAATGTTATTGAGGGAAATTAGCCTACCAAGTTCTTAAGAATATTATACTGAGAAAGAGATCCAAAAGTAAATGAGAATGTCTGTGGCCCTACGATACTGGAAAGGACAGCTGTGTTTCCAATGCTCTATTGGCAAGAAGCAGACTGAGAAAAAGGCTCTGACCCCAGGAAGAAACGGGAAAACACATTTTATTTGTGGACTAAGACAATGATGATAAATGAATCTCAATTTTAGTTCTAGCATCCCCCTCATCCTTGTAATAAGTAAAAGCTTCACAAACTGAAAATCGATGCCTTTTCTTGTACCCATCAGAGAAATGAGGTTGTGGGCAAACAACCACCTAAATTCTGGGAAACAGGCACATTCACAGAGCCTCGGCTGAAAACTGCTTACTTAGAGCAGAAGCAGCTAGCACTGTAAACTAGTAGAGACTTGTGGTAATTTTGACGAATTTCTGGGGGCTGAGTATGGTGCTAGATTGCAAGAGAGCTCTTAGAGGCCACAGTCTTAGCTGTACCCCCGTACTTTTGAGTGATTTGCCTTAGGTACTCCACCAGATTCTCACAATAAACATACAAATAATCCACTCCCAGATCTGCAATAAAGAGATGAAGAGTAATTATTATAAACAAACCAAGATCCTTCTCCATAGGAAAAAGCATATTTTCCAGGGAAAATATAAAAAGCAGAGCTTGGAGAGGGTATTTCTCCTACTTCTGTCCCCTCTAGACTTTCTGTCTCACATAAAGAGGAAAACAACATAATCAACGGGGGTCAGAACTTTGCAGAAATTTATTGGGAACACTGCAGGTCAGATTCCCAAATCACAGACTCACTCAAACTCTGGTATTTCCTTGGAAGATTATAGAATTCTCTCCCTCTTGCTTATCTTATTACCACATTAACAGTCTCCAGTATATGAACTGATGCAATGAAAGCATCTGACCAACCCCCACAACCACTCATGACTTTGTCCGTCAGATTGGGAACATGACAAGGATGTCCACACCTCTCCTGTTCAACAACATACTGGAAGTCTTAGCTGGTGCAATAAGATGAGAAAAGGAATTAAAGGTATATGGAAAGGAAGAAATAAAACTCTCTATGTTGGCAGATGACATGAACTTATGCAAAGAAAATCCCAAAAACTTGACAAAACAACTCCTTGGAAGGAAGATTAAAATCATTCTTTTAAATGTAATTTCTATTAGTAATTTAGAAGAGGGATGATAGGAATTATAGTCATAAGTGATCATAGCGAGATCATAGGATATAAGATTGATGTGCAAAAGTCAATTGTGTTCCTATATACCAGTAATAAACTGGAATTTGAAATATTAAAAATGTACCATTTTCAATATGACCCCTACAAATGAAGTAATTGGGTATAAATTAACAAAAATGTACAGGATCTATTGTGGAAAGCTAAACAACTCTAACAAATCCAACAAAAGTCAAATTAAGAAGATGTGATGAGAATAGTTTTCTGCCTCTGAAGTCTTCTTACCAAAATCCATAAGCCCCTTCTAATCATGATAAAAACATCAGAAATATAACAATTGAAGGAAATTCTGAAAAATACCAGATCAGTCCTGCTCAAAACTGCCAAGGTCATCAAAAACAAGGAAATTCTGAGAAACTGTCACAGTCAAGAAAGGAATAGGAAGACGTAATGACTAGATATAATGTGGTATGCTAAATGGGACTATGGAACAGAAAATGGATACTAGGTAAAAAGTAAAGGAATAAAAATAAAGAATAGATTTTAGTTAATGTTGTATCATTATTGTTTCACTAATCGTGACAAATGCATCATACTTCCTAAGATATAGTAGGGGAAACTGAGTGTGAAGTTTAAGGGAACTCTTGGTACTACCTTAATTTTTCTTTATATCTAAAACCATTCTAAAATGTTTTCTTAAAAACTGAACAACCTGCCAGATGGCAAAGGCAAGTGCATGGATAAAAATGGACACTGCCATGAGTGTCAGGAGCATCAGAACCTAATGAAGAAATGTCTGGAAACCTCAAGGTAAGAGATTCTTGCGTTCTGGTTCAGCATTGTTGCAGAGCAATAACTGTTGCATATCTCACATTCTTCCTCATTCCCACAGTAAATGATTTCTGTAATTAACTATCTCTATTACAACTTGTACATTGGGTATATATATATGAGCTGCAGTAACTTGCTGTTTGATTTATGTGCTTGCAGATCAAGAAGAGTCACACTTCCCTGTTAATAGGGGTGCATCACTAAGAGATGATGGACCTTGAACTTGATGTTTTAACTGAATGGGACTTACAGGATTGTTCCTTTTGGGACTGAAAGTTCATTTTGCCTCTGAAAGAAAGAATACATGGCTATTTGTTGGCAAAAGGGTAGACTCTGTCAGTCATTAATACACTTAGTCAACTATTTCCAGCACTCCGTCTTCCAGGCTCATTGTAATTGCAGTTCTGGCCTCCCTTGTGTTTGGCTGTGGCCATATGACTAATATTACACAGGGAATTATGAACAGAAAAGATGTAAGTCACCTGGTGAACATTTAACTGCTTTTCCCTTCTTCACTCTGCTCAAGCAACATTCCAGATAGTACCTGGATCTTGGAGGACAGCGTGCAGTAGAGCTCCTCAGTGAACTAGCAACGAACGTGTTGCATGAAAAGAAATAAACCTTTGTTTTTAAAATCCATTGAAGTTTTGAGAGTTGCTTTCATCAGAGCATAATCTACCTCATCTTGACCTATTTAGGCCTATTTAGTGACTGTGGAAGTCAATATGAGCTTTAGTAGTAAAATCTGAATCTATTCTCTCTGGTGAAGTCTACTAAAACTAGAAAATATAACAGTATAAAATGAAGTTTAGTTGAACATTCTCTATGTCTGTTCCTGTCAGGAAGTTCAGATTTTAAAAGAAAAAAAACATGCTAGGAGTATGAATATATAATCAGCAGATGCCCAGTGGAAAAATACTATTGGAAAATATAATAAAAATAGGCAAATAATAATATTTCTCCAGGACAAGTTAAATCTTACCATTCTCTTTATGTCTTTATCCCACAACTCTTACATACCATCAACTCATGACATTGTCTCCAAACTCAATAGACAAAAAAAAAAAAAAAATAGTATCAGAAGTAGCATTTGTGAGATATCACCCCAGCATTTATTTGCCTATACAGCTATTTTTCTGTATCCATTCTCACCTCCTGTCTTTCAGCCTCATATTAAAACTTAGAATTTTAACTGGAAATCATTTCTCAATATCAGACATTTAGTTAAAGGAATAATATCATATTTTTAAATATGCTAGTCTTCACGGTGATTGTAATTATATCGAATTAGATGAGCATATTTTAACTTACCATTGCATTCTAGAATTTCAGAAAGTAAGCAAGACATTTTTGTAATGGATTTAGAAAACTTTTAGCAAAAATTTGTATGATCGTGCCAAAAAACATCTATGGTTGTGTACCCTAAAAGAAGGAACCAAAAAAGAAAGAAAAAAAATGGCAAAACTAAAAATTAAGAACAGTGCGTGATTAGTATATTTGGATGCATGCTGGAAAAATTCAATAGTGACTGTCTCTCTAACCAATCTCTCTTTGACATCATTTGTTATCTCTTTGCTAAACATGTTCTTGAAATAGAATAGGCCCTACTAGTTTGATCTGATTAACAATCACAGGTCAATTGTGAATTGTCTACTCCTCAGCTACATGACTTGTAGTGATTGAGTAGTGATTCATGCCTGACAACAACGGGAACTGGCTCTAAAATTTAGCTCATGACAACTAATAAAGTAAGAGTAATTTTCTAGTTATAACTGATTTAGAAAATATGTGAAATAAACCAGCAAATGCCCTTAGCAACCTAACTAGTTACATCAATATTTCTCATTTATGATGTGTAAAATTCTTCTCCCCAAAACTGCTTTGACCTGACAGTGTATTATCTTCTTGTGAGTTCCTTTATTAACAAGTTAATATACTTTGACATGTGCTCAAGATCAATTTTTCTCAGAAATTTTTCTCTAACAACCCATAACCCACACACTCCATCAAGTGATGATATTGCCTCTAAATTCGAAGAGAATAAAACGAAGTTGTCAAGAGTGAAAATCACTTCACTACCCCCTACTCTTCACTTATCTATAAAGCTGTAATTACCTGTCTTCAAAATTATACCCTTTCCTGTGGTCTCAAATGAAAAAGTATTCCTTCTATTCTTGGTGTATCCCTGTCCTTGTTTTCTCAGTCCTTTCTTAGGTCAGTGCATATGAAAGGGTGTTATCCTCTAGAACACAGGTTATTTATTCTCATGGTTTACCAGCATCTCTGTATCAGTTCTTCCTATAGCTTCTAAGTATATTATATTCCCTCTCATATATAAACACCTAATAGGCAAATAAGAAAGAAAACACTTATTAAGTCAGCATATCCCTCCAACTCTCACTCTAATTTTTTCCTTCATTTTACATTCTAACTCATCAAAAGAAAATAATTTTTTGAAGTATAGAGTTCATGTAACTCTATATTTATGTCCAGAATGAGGGACATCATCATGGAAAAGTTTTCAATGACCAGAACAGTAGCTAACAAGCTGGCAGGCTGTCTAAATAAATAAATAAACGCATCAATTTAGAAATTGGAAAAGAGAAAGAAATGAAAAGCATCCAAATTAGAAAGGAGGAAGTAAAATTTTCTCTGGTTATGGGTGATATAATTTTTTATATAAAAAGCCCTAATAACTTCACACACACAAAAAATTGTTAGAGCTAATAAATTCAGTAAAGTTGCAGCATACAAAATCAACAGTGAAAGATAGTAAGTTACGTTTCTACACACTAACAATAAACTATTCAAAAAATAAATTAGGAAAACAATCCTATATTCAATAACATAAAATACTTAGCAAAAAAATAAATAAAACAAAAAGAGTGAAAGACTTCTATACTGAAAACTATAAAACACTGATGAAAGAAGGAAAGTAAAAAAAAAATGGGAAGACATTCCATGTCTATGAATTAGAATAATTAATGCTGTTTAATTAATGCTGTTCCTATTACTCAAAGCAATCTACAGATTAAATGTAATCCCTATGAAAATCCCACTGACAGTTTTTACAGAAACTTTAAAAAATGTACAAAATTTATATGTTCCTACAAAAGACCTCAAAGTGTTAAAGCAATCTTGAAAAAGAAAAACAAAGTTGAAGGCATAATACTTCCTGATTTCAAAATATATGACAAAGCTACAGTAATAGAAACAGAATGGTACTAGCATGAATATAGATATATAGACCAATGTAACAGAATAGAGAGCTCAGAAGTAATATCAAGCACATACAGTAAATTGTAGTTGACAAGAGCATGAAGAATACCAATGGGGAGAGTATAATCTCTTTAATAAATGGTTTTGGGAAAATCAAATGTCCATTTGCATTCAAAATTGTTGAATTAAGACTTTAAGGTGCTAGGCGTGGTGGCTGATTCCTGTAATTCCAGCACTTTGGAAGGCAGAGGTGGGTGGATCATGAGGTCAGGAGATTGAGACCATCCTGACTAACATGGTGAAACCCCGTCTCTACTAAAAATACAAAAATTAGCCAGGCATGGTGGTGGGCACCTGTAGTCCCAGCTACTTGGGAGGCTGAGGCAGGAGAATGGCGTGAACTCAGGAGGCAGAACTTGCAGTGAGCTGAGATCGCATCACTGCACTCCAGCCTGGGTGACAGAGCAAGACTCTGTCTCAAAGGAAAAAAAAAAAAAAAAAGACTTTGAAATATCTTGAATTAGGAACATTAAACTGCCCTTCAATTCTCAAGATGTATGTGCAAGATAAATTTAAAAACAAACTTCTCCAGGTTTCCCTTTTAATCTGGTGATTTATTCATGGTAGATTAAATACAGAAAGATGTTAAAATGGGCATCTTGCTGTATTGGTTTCAACTGGAACTCCCAAGGTTGAAAACGTATAGTGAGTAATACGTACACCAACATTTTTAACGAGAATGGCCCACTTAGGCAGAGCATGCTGAGAAATTCTACAGGGGGTTTGACCAGCATCATTCTACCTTCAGAAGCTTCCAGGAAATTAGGACTTCTTGGAACACAGTTGTTTATGTGCTATATTTACTCTTTCTTCATCTACTGATGAAAGGATGTTTTTTATTGTTGTTGTTGTTTTCTTCCCACTGCTCTAAGCTAAAAGGAAGGATCTTGAAAGAAATGCATGGAAAGCTTTAGATGAGTCCTTTAAAGTTGGAAGACTTTATACAAATGGTCATATTTTCCTAATGCCTACAAACTCCAACAGTAAAAGGCAGTGGCTGCATTTACCCTGCTTGGTGAGAATAAAGAGGGATGCATTGAGAGTGAGTGTCACTTCTGCTCTGAGCAAAGCAAAGATATACGTGTCCTGATGAAGGGGATGCCCTGTATCAGGAAGATCAATATGACCTCAACAGAATAGTAGACTCCTTTAATTCCCATGGGCTAAGAAGGAGTCTTGAGATGCCAACTGAGCTGAGGCATTTCTAGCATCAAGGAATCTGCAGTTGGAGGTTTCCATCAGGGGCTCTCCCTTTTCCCTGCCCATTTATTTCTAATCTCTTCCCACTTTGGTCTGACCTTGAGGGATCAGGAAAGAAGCAGGAAGGAAGTAGCGAAAAATGTGAATCAAGCAAAAGAGAATACATTGACTTTGCACACTTCTAGTGCAGGCTTTCAAACTTGACTTTGACCCACACTATAGGAAGACACAAATTTTAAATTTTAAATTGAATTAAGCCATGGAGCTATGTACTGAGTGAGGACTACCATTTTTAATGGTCTGAGGATTTTTAATTACATGAAGTTTAAAAAAAACAAGCTATGGGGTATGCCTGAGATTTTATAAAGAGAGAAAGAAATATCCAACAAAACAATTTTGAATGTGTAGTGAGAAAAATATAGGTTGTATCTGTTTGTACATTCTGAGTCCAGCTTAATTAGTAAATGTTTTACATTAAGATTTTACAACTCTCACTCATTCAACCAGTATTAAGTTTTTTTCTATATTCTAAACACTTATATATATTATAATATAATGATGAAACATTTATAATACAATGAAACATTTATAATTTAATGATGAAAATAATAGACATGAAACTTTAGTAGGGGAAACTGACATTTAACAACATATTTCAATAACTATATAATTGCAACTCTAATATATGTGGTTAAAATAAAAGTGCATGCTATTTGAGAGGCATAAACTGAGAGCTAATCTGGACCGGGGATATAAAAAGAATTGAGATCTGAAGAATAAACAGGGTTAGAAAAGAAAGCGTATTCAAAATGAACAATGTGTGTGAAGGTTCTGGTACAGAAAGGGGAATTTTAAGGACTGGAAACACAGCTGGTGTGATGAACGAGGATTTGGCAGTAGATGAAAATCGAAAATTAGGCTGAAAAATATGAGCCAGATCATGCAAAACCTAAAGTATTCAGAAGGTCTTAATCATTCTGGAGATCTTAAAGGTTTTGATTTGGTGAAATACATGAACGAATTTGCCTTTTTAAACAACTGCTTAGGCTGCAGCACAGCTAACTGTTAGGAACTGAACAAGGATAGAAACGTATAAAGGAGGGTTTCATTTGCAGCAGAGGCCACTGTGGACCAGACGGGATGGAGAGGAAGGAATGAGAGACATTGTTGACCTAAAATGGGCAGGATTTGATGAGAGATGAGACACAGAGATGAGACAGGATAACAGGAGACTTCTGTCATGCAGCAGAAGATGTTTCCGAGATAGGAAACTCTAGAAAAGGGACACATTTAGAGCTGAAGTCTGGAGAAAGCAGGAACAAAGTTTAGTTTTGCCATAAAAAACGTGAGGTGCCTGTGAGACATCCAAATGATAGTAGACACACAGAGTTGGAGCTCAGTGACTTCCTGGGATAAAGAGATAAATTTGGTGGTCATTGGCATTAGATGGGGTCATATTTAACTCTAAAATTGAATGACATAACATAGGAACAAATATGGCAGGGAAACAAAAATGTGGTCTAGGAAGAAGTTTCAAAGTAGAGAAAGAAGAACCTAGAGACAGTGATCTAAAAAGGAGAAGTCAGTATAGTTACTTTGGGAGGCTAAGACAAGTGAATTGCTTGAGGTCAGGAGTTTGAGACCAACCTGGCCAACATGGTGAAACCCTGTCTCTACCGAAAAAAAAAAAAAAAATCATCTGGGTGTGGGGGCAGGTGCCTGTAATCCCAGCTACTTTAGAGGCTGAGGCAGGAGAATTGCTTGAACCCAGGAGGCAAAAGTTGCAGTGAGCCTGGACTCAACGACTGCACTCCAGCGTGGGCCATAGAATAACACCCTGTCAAGTAACAACAACAACAACAACAAAAAGAAAGAAAAAAGAAAGTCAGCATAGTGATATATCACAAAGCCATGAGAAAGGAATGTTTCATGATGCCGGATTCAACTGTAAAGTCAAATTGGGAGATGTGTCTCATAAAGACTTTGATGAGAATCACATAAGTTATTTTCAAGGAGTTAGGGTGGCAAGACCAAGATTAGAATGGGCCCAACAGAGACTAGAATGTGAAAAAGTAAAGAGAGTATGTGGAGCTATGCAAAAGAAGAGTGATCACAATTTTCCCTAGAGAGTCCGTAGTTATGTCTGCTTTTCAGTCATAATTATAAATAGCTTTCACTTCCATAGTCAAAAATGGGGATTATATAGTCACCTTGCGATAGGAGGTAGGAGTTGAGATATAAATGATGTAATTATTGTAGTGGCAGGTAAGGATCTATGGTTGTTCAGGAAATAATACATCAGCAAATTACAAATATTAACACATGTGCCTTTCCAGATAGTTGAAATTTTCCTGAGAATTTTAATCGCTACCATATTTTGTTATGTCACAATTATGTGATACATCCTGAAACATATGAAGTATTATGCCTTTAAGCTAAAATAGAGTGAATGTGACTTAATTTCTCTGGATCTTTAGCTTATCAAAATATGGTTTATACCATAATACCCCTGAAGGGATACCCTTGAAATTTGTAAGAGTATTCATCATTCACTACATTGTATATGTGTGTATTTGGTTATACTTGTGTGTGAATAATGGGATGAAAGTGTGTATGGATGGCTGATGCAAGAGAGAAGATATCGGAGGGGGACAGGAATGTGGTACAGAGGATGGGAATGCTCAGGGAGTGTCGGGGAGCAGGATGATTTCAAGGAGGATAAAACAGAGGAGAGGGTGAATGTACTATTTCCATGCATGTTGTGATGTAGGGTAGTATATATATTACAATTAGGTATTCTGTATGTACTGTAATTGAGATTCGTGTGTGCATGTGTGTGTGTGTGTGTGTGTGTGTGTGTGTGTTAGAGTTTGTATGCACTGAGATGGGTGTCTATAGTTGTATGTGCAGTGTGAGAACATTTGTATCTATGTAGAAGTATGAGAGTTAGTACATGCATGAAATGTGTATTTGTCTTTTTTACTGTCTTTTCTTTCAAGTTTTTAACTTCTCGTTGTGACCAATATACTTAAATGAGATACCTCTTCTGTATGATTAAGATACATATCTCTTATGATTTCCTATTTCTAATCTGGTATAGGACATAAAATCAAATACCCATGTATATGAAATTTATATATACAAGAAGGACACCACCCTCTGAACAGTGACTTGAGTGGCACACCTATTGGCGAACAATGTAAGTGTTAACTAAAACCAGTTGTGACAAAGAATTGGTGACTCAGGGACTTTCATTTGTGTATGTAAAACTCTCAGTTTAATAAGGGAAAAAGTATCTCCAACACGTTGCTAGAGAAAGCACAAACAAAACGGACATCGTTATAAATTCATGTCCCCAGAGATAATATTCTTTAGGAGAATTCTGAAAAACTCTCACAACACGTTTAGATAATAGCAAAAGTGGTGTGGCAAAAGAAGACCCACATTATAAATAGTGCTGTTTTTTTGTTGTGTATAACATAAAACAGCTGTGTCTTCAGGTTTATAACAGAATTTAAGCTGTATTTTTTTTTTTCCAACTTTTACCAAAATATTTGCCTTCAAGAAGGTTTTCCTGAGAGATATTTCCTGACTGGCTAAGAGCCAATCTTCCCTTTTGTCTCTTCTTAGAATAATTTACATCTCCTCCTAGAGCACTATTACTGACATTAAGGGAATGGGTGGCTGCAACTTCTGGAGTTATATTATGAGGTTCATAATAAAACTAGATTGAAAATATACATGTGATGATATGAACGATTGAAGAGCATAGGTAAAAATAAAGTGAGATTGCAGAGTCAATATGAAAATTTTTGACCATGGACAATTTCTTCTTGCCTAAATAGATAAAAGGATGAAAATTAATCATCTTGAGTGGAGCCTCACAAGGCATGAAAGAGCCAACTGGAACAACTTAAGCTGAAGTTGCAAGTTCGGGCAGAGAAATGGTCTGATTCAGGGACCTTGGCCCAATCCATTTTATCTGACAGTTGAGAAAAGATTTGCAGTAACAAAATCACATTAGGGAATAGAGAACAAAGCACCAAAGGAGAACAAACAAGAAACTTGGATCCCACACCAAGGGCAGAACAACAATAAGATGCTTTAGTTTACTGGATTCAGATATGGAATTAAAGTATTTTTCTAGTAAGTATCATTGGGGTATTTGTGGGAGCACATTAATAATAATCTTAAAGTGCTCTGGTTAGATGATTCAGCTTTAATTTAGTGTCCATTGCCAAAGTTTAATTTTTGTATGCACATCAAAAGACACTAAGTTATGGTCTCTTGAGATATTTGGGGAAAAACTTTTTATGTAATCAAATCAGAGAACAGAAATAGGGAATTACTGAAGAGGTATTACAGATAGAAAAATAACAAACTTATATTAATATTTAACTTTCAGTTATCCTGTTGCTGAGCTGTGAGGATTCTAATTGTTCATTTTCTTTTCTACTTTTATTTGCCTCAGATCATTTGCTTCATCAGAAGACAGGTTACGATCAAAAAGAAAAAAATCAATTTGGTCAGCATAGTAAAACTTTGGATAGGAAAAGATGATTTAAATCAGAGAATGGCAAATGATTTTCTGTAAAGGGCCAGATAGTGTATATTGTAGCATTTGTGAGGAATAAAGTTTTTGTTGCACCCATTCATCTCTGCCATCACAGCATGAAAGCAGCCGTATACAATATGCAAATGCAAGTGAATGTTGTTTGCTTTCCAAAAACACTTCGTTTTGAAAAGTAAGTGGTGGTTGACAATTTTAAAATGCATTTTTAAAAGAATTACCAATTTTAATCAATTATTCCAGAAAATAAGGCAGGGGAGAGTCTTTTCCAATTGGCTTTGTGTGTTCAGTATTACCTCAGTCCCAATACAAGAAAATGACAGTGCAACAAAGAAAGGTACAGACACATATGTCTCACAAAATTAGATGTAAAAACCTCAACAAAACATTAGCAAATTAAATAAAACTACATGAAAATAATCACACAACATAACCACATGATACATATTTCAAATTTGCAAGATTTAACATTCAAATTCTGTCAATGTAATCTCCCATATCAATAGGCTAAAGAAGAAAATTTATATAATGTTTCAATTGCTACAGAAAAGGCATTCCACGGTACCTAATTTATAATAAAAATCCTCAGGAAATTATGAATGAGGAGGAATTACTGGCTGAGCAAGGTGGCTCACTCCTGTAATACCAGCACTTTGGGAGGCTGAGGCAGGCAGATAACCTAAGGTCAGGAGTTCGAGACCAGCCTGGCCAACATGGTGAAACACAGTCTCCACTAAAATACAAAAATTAGCTGGGCATAGTGGCATGCACCTGTAATCTCAGCTGCTCGGGAGGGTGAGGCAGGAGAATCGCTTGAACCTTAGAAGCGGAGGTTGCAGTGAGCCAAGTTCATAAAATTGTGTACAATCACTAATTAACATTACACAATGGTAAAAGACTGGAGCACTTCCTCTCAGATCAGGCACAAGACAATGATGTCTACTTTCAATGTTCCTATTCAACTTAGCACTGAAAAATCTAGCCACTGCAAGATAGCAGAAACAAAGTGAGGGAGGGAGACATAGAGATTGGAAAGAAAGAAATAACATTTTCTCTATTTACAGACAAAATGATTGTCTAAATAAAAAATCTCCACAGAAAACTGCAAAACTTTTAGAACTAGCGCATGAGTCCAGCCATGTAGGAAGATGTAAGATCAATAGACCAAAAAAAAGCAAGCATACTTCTATATAATAATAAGAAACATAGGAGAATCAAAATCAAAAACAAGATTTTATTTATTATTGCCCCAAAGAAAATTAAATACTTATGCAAAATATAGCAACATATGTATAGAAAATGTAAGTGGAGATTTACAAAATGTTGATGAAAGAACTCAAAGAAGATCTAAATAAATGGGGAGACATATCAGCCATAAGCTGTCCCTTATATTTAATGTGATTCCTACCAAAATTCTGGCAAGTGTTTTTGTAGACATAAACACACTTATTCTGAAATGTATGCAAAAGACCTGAGCCCTAGAATAGTTAAAACAATCTTGACAGAAAATAAAGTGGGAGGAATAACTTTAGCTAATGTTAAGATTTACTTAATGTCACAATGTGTTATTGTCAGAGGGATAGGCACATAGATGAATGTAAGAGAAAAGAGAACCCAGAAAGAGTCCCAGGTAGATAACCCCGCTGATTTTTGACAAATATTCAATTCATTGAAGGTAGGATAGGCTGTTCAATAAATATTGCTGGCACAACTGGACATCCACAGGTGAAAAACAAACCTCAACCTAAATCTCACACCTCAAAAGGAATCATGGATTTAATGAACAAGATTCAACTTTAAAGCTTAAAAAAATCGTAAGAAAACATGTTCAACATACCACATTAGGGAAAGAGCACGTAGAATGGATCTCAAAAGCAGGATACATAAGGGGGAAATTAAATTTGATGTTGGACCTCATAAAATTTAAAAATAAGTCAGGTCAGATTTGACCTAAAGGCTGTAATATTCTGATCCCTTATTTAATGGTCAATTATCATGAATTTTAAGATTTGTCTTTGACTTTGACTCAAGTCATGTCAGTAAACGCACCTGCCCTACATCCTTCCAGCGAGAGCAGAATATTGTGTATACATGATCAATACACATCAAGGAACTTAAAACTTTTTTGGAAAAGCAATACATCAAAAGAAATACATATGTAAGAAAACAGTTAGCCTGAAGTGATAAAAATTGTTATTACAGGAAAGCATTTAAAATATGAGAATTCTTCAAAAAAATCAATTTGTGATCAATTAGTGGTAACTATCGAGAGAATACAATGAAATTGTATGAGAACAAAGTAATTATTTAGTTACCATAAAAGTCAAATGAAATATTTTAAAAAGGATAAGCAAAAAATAGTTTATAAGACATTGATATCCATATTAATAAATTTAAAGTATTCAGTTATTAACACTATATGAGATTTTGGATATTTTTATGTACAACACTTAGTTGACTTTATATTTTACTCAAAAACACAAATCTTTTAATGTAAATATGAAATGTTTATTTTTACATATACTTAGAAACATTTATATATTGTTTATTAGAGAAACATAAGTAAATGGTCTATTTTTCATCAGGTATAACATTAGCATCAAATGTAAACTTGTCTTGTGAGATAGTCAATCTGCACTGGTCAAATATAGGTTTTTTTAAACTCATTATTTTGTAGAAATATTCAAATAACTCATACACACACACAGAGAGAGAGAGAGAGAGAGAGAGAGAGAGAGAGAGAGAGAGAGTGAGTCAGCCCTCCATCTCCTAGGGTTCCACATCTATAAGTCCAACCAACCACGATTGAAATATTGTTTTAAAAAGGATGGTGGTGATGGATGTGTTGGTTCACCCCAGCACTTTGGGAGGCTGAGGTGGCAGAATCACTTGAGGTCAGAAGTTTGAGACCAGCCTGGCCAACATAGTGAAACCCCGCCTCTACTAAAATTACAAAAATTAGCCGGGTGTGGTGGTGTGCACCTGTAATCCCAGCTACTCAGGAGGCTGAGGCAGGAGAATCACTTGAACTTGGGAGGCAGAGGTTGTAATGAGCCAAGATTACGCCACTGCACTCCAGCCTGGGCAACAGAGCAACTCCATCTCAACAAGGAAAATAAAGAAGGATGGTGGTGTCTGTACTAAACATGTAAACACTTCTTTGTCATTATTTCCTAAATATAGCATAACAACTTTTAACTAGTATTTGCGTTGTATTTAGTATTATAAGTAATCTAGAGATGATTTAAAATAGTGGGAGGATGTAAGGGGGTTATGTGCAGCTACGGCAATATTTTATATCAGGGACTTCAGCATCCATGGATTTTGGTGTTTGTGGAGAGGAGCATGTGCTAGAACCAATCCCTCATGGATACCAAGAAACACTGTGTCTACACACACACACACACATAAATGTAGAATGCAAAATACAAATATATATATATATTTGGCCAAATGAATGATATGTACACTTAAGAATAAAATTATACATTCAAAGTTGAAATGTGATGTCATGATAACAGCTATTGTTGATAGTACATAAAAATCATGTACTAACAAGAAACATGGGGTAAGAATCCTAGATAGTGCAAAACTGAAATTTTCTCACATTAGAGACAGTTAAAACATAAAAGAAACCTGTATTTCCAACATCGGCGGTTACAGGGATTTTCAGGTAAGACAGGTCCTCTTTCTCCTAAGATTTAAGAATTGTCCATTTTGACCAACAGTTATGATAGGATCAGCTGAGAATCTCTTTGAACTAGTAGGAGAGTAAAGTACAAGAAGCAGTAAAAATCACTTATAAAAATGGTGACCCAGCCCTAGCTGCTAATACCCTTCATTGACTGCAAGAACTACAGAAGCAGCAACAAAGATGCTAATGGGCCTTAAAAGCACTACATCCTGTAGTGACAGAGGTAACAAGGCAGGAGGAAGTGACAGCACAGATCAGAAAAGGGAAACTTGCCATAGTTTAAGGATAAGTTAGGAAACAGCTGATTATTGGTGCTCTTTTGTTCTTTCCAGCATTGCTCTGGACAGATTCTGCCTATGTTCACCACATGAGGCAGAACCAAAGAACGAATGCAGCACCAGCCTAGGATGCCAGCCTGGGTTATCCAGGTAAAAAGAGGAGGGCGGAATTTGAGCTCAGCCAGGGTGAAAAACATTGTTTGTCCCACATGTAGTCTTACTAGTTCTGAAGCATTCCCTCTCTTCCTATTCTCTTCCCACACCTTCAGGTTTCTACAACAGAGTAAGAGTGGTTTTAGCAAACTGTGGTGCTGTAGCTCTCTAGAGAGACAGTCTGTGACTACATGATGGTCTGAGGGAGAGGAGGTCACAAATCGAGTGTTCGGAGGCTCGATTATCATCCCTGAGGGGACCCCCGCGCCTGCCAGAAACTCTCACTTACATTCAGCAGAAAATGCACAAACTATCTCTGGGCTTGACAACTCACAACCAGATAAGCCAGCTTATCTGTAAAGGGCCATAGAGTAACGTTGGATATGAGATTTGTTACAGTCTGAATAGGAAGACAGCACATGGGCTGTGTAGCCAAATGCAAAGAGCCCAAGAATGCACTCATGTGCTGGAAGATCAGGTCAAGGAAAAGTCATAGAAGGTATAAAAGAAAAGCTGGAAATGTGAAAGAAAAATGAACTTTCATCATCTCTTCAGGAGAAAGGAAAATAAATGAAGGAAAAGAAAATTTGTAGAAATGTTGACCAGTAATTGCCCTGAATAAAGAATAATGGAAAAGGTTGGTTGTGACACATACAGCACAATTGGGAAGAAAAAAATCCTAGAACAAGTTTAGAGAATTGTAAGAATATCGAATCAAGAAAAGTTCGTAAAGGGGTTCATACAGAAAGAGAGGACTATAAAGAAAGAGATATATTTTCAGGAATTCACTCAGGTGATTATGGAAGTCGGCAAGTCCAGACTCTGTGAGGAGGGTCGGCAGATTGGAGATCAGAGAAGAGCCAGTGCTTGAGTTTGAGCCCTAAGATTCCACTGCAGACATCCCTCTTGCTGGGGACAGAGACTGGGGAAGTCAGTCTTCAGCTGGATTCAGGTTTTCAACTGATTAGCTTGGCCCACTCACATAATTGAGGGCACTGTGCTTCACTCTGAATTTATCATTTTAAATGTTATTTTTATTCCAAAACATCCTGTCAGAAACATCCAGAGTAATGTCTGACCACATATCTGGGCAACATGACCCAGCTAAGTTGACATATAAAATTAACCATCACAACCCTAACACACACACACACACACACACACACACACACACACACAAATACAGAATTAACTTTGTGACCAGGTTTCTTAATGTCAAATCTGGATATAAGTAAAACAATGGAAAAAATAGTTTGCAAGTGTTAAAGAAAAATAACTATGAATGTAAAATGTTATAGTCAAATATTTTATTTAAAGAAAATAAGGATCATATCAATCATAACATTTTTTATATATACATCATAAAATAAGGATACTGTTAATCATTGTAGACTTTTCAAAAGTCTACAATGGAAAAGCGTTGGAAACCATCATACACAGCAAGCTATCGCAAGAACAGAAAACCAAACACTGAATGTTCTCACTCATAGGTGGGAATTGAACGAGATCACTTGGACACAGGAAGGGGATCATCACATACCGGGGCCTATTGTGGGGAGGGGACAGGGGGAAGGGATCATCACACATCGGGGCCTATTGTGGGAAGGGACAGGGAGATATACCTAATGTAAATGACGAGTTAATGGGTGCAGCACACCAACACGGCACAAGTATCCATATGTAACAAACCTGCATGTTGTGCACATGTACCCTAGAACTTAAAGTATAATAATAAAAAAAGAAAAAAAAAGACGAATTAACTTGGCTGAGAGAGAAATAAATTCATGAGGACTATATGAGCTAGGTAGGAAATAGAGGTGATAAAATAATTCAGTAGCCGGGTGCGTTGGCTTACACCTGTAATTCCAGCACTTTGGGAGGCTGAGGTGAGCGAATCACAAGATCAGGAGATTGAGACCATCCTGACTAACACAGTGAAATCCTGTCTCTACTAAAAGTACAAACAATTAGCTGGGCATGGTGGCGGGCACCTGTAGTCCCAGCTACTCAGGAGGCTGAAGCAGGAGAATTGCTTGAACTGGGAGGCAGAGGTTGCAGTGACCTGAGATCACACCACTGCACTCCAGCCTTGGTGACAGAGTGAGATTCTATTCCAAATAATAATAATAATAATTATTATTATTATTATTCAATAAATTACGATGTTACCTAAAAAGAATTAAACACAATTTGTACATGTAATGACCCTCCCTCCCAAAATCACCCTAGATTAGTGCTGTCCAATGAAATATAATACAAGACACAAATATTAGCCACTTTGTAATTTTAAGTTTTTTAGTAACCATATTAGAAATAGTAAACAGAAACAGGTGAAATGTATTTTAATAATATATATAAAATATTATACCTAATACTGTATATATTCAAAATGTTGTTTTAACATGTAGTCAAGAAAAACAATTATTAAGGAGGTATTTTATATTTCTGTTTTTTACTGTCTTTTAAATCTGGTGTATATTTGATGCTTAAATCTCAATTTGGACTAACCACATCTCAATTACTTAGTCGCCACATGTAACTTGTAGCTGCCGTTTTGGAAAAGTACAGTTCCCGATGATACCAACATAGTGAATAGTCATCTTGATATTGTCTAACATTCCACAGTAAATTAGTGGTACATGCTTAGGGTGGGGCACCAAATAAAATAGGGTCAGTCTTTGATGAATATCCAACTGATCTGGTAGACAGAAATTCCGAACGTGGATTTTTTTCTCAATTTATAGCAGAATATATGTTGAATTAGCATTTCTGGCTATGGCCACAGTGTACTGATGCTTGCTAACTTTTAAGCTGTTATTTTTTTTCTGTGTAAAAACATATTTAGTAAAAATGTTGTATTAAAATTGACATAAAGTTATAAAATACTTTTAAAGGATTTTTTTATTTACAACTGTGATTTTCTTGAACCATCAATCCTTATCCCTTAACTCATTTTGCACATGACATATTGAATGCATAATTAATAGACCAGACATGCATCTAGTAGAAAAATAATAGCTTTAATTTTAAGCTGTCATCACCCTAAAAGAAAAACTGCTTTCATGAATCCTGATGAGTCATCATCCTCTAAAAATAAACACCATATTTTTTCAGAATGATTATCATTCTCACCTAAAGCTTGAAAATCCTCACCCACATCTGCAAAAATTCAAAAAATAAAGTGCTTTGAGACTCTAAAAAGCCTCTTTGCTCAGGCAACAAACGCTATTTTCCTCCTTTGTATGTCACTCATACTTCATAGGCAGCTTTTAGCACCTGCCATTAAATGTCAGATGTTAAAACCTGAAAAACAATGACTAAGTAACTGTGTTAGTGAGTGACGATACAGAGTGGAGAGTTGGTCTAATTAGCGCTAAGGGAATCAGGGTGTAGGACTGATCTGTCTTTCTCAGAAACTAAGAAATTTTAAAAGTGTAACACAGAAAAAAATTAAGCATATCAAGTGTACCTCTTTTTCCCTACTGACCTAGCCCTTGCTGATTTTCCCCCAGGAACATCCCTGAACTTGCCTTCCTCAGGTTCTTTACTCAAATGATCCATAGTTCTCTGAACATCCTTCTTTTGCATTAACACCCACACAGCATTTATACTTCAGTGTATACTTTCTCTTTAGAATTCAGCTCAGACATCCCCTCTGCCCACACAGCAGGTGAAATTGTATTCACTGAGCAGATCTGTTTTGCCACTGATTACACTGTGATCTAAATACTTGTTTACTTGTATATCTCCCTCCACTTAGTAATACTTATGGCCCTGGCATTCTCAAATGTTTTGCAACACACACACACACACACACACACACACACACACAGACACACAAACACACAGAGCAATACTTCTTAAAAATTCAAAATACCCCAATGCCTTTTCTTTGCCAAAAAAACAATGTAGTATACAATTTTTGGCTCCAGACTGTATTATGATTCTTTATAAAAGGAAACTACTACTGTTACATTATTTAGGTGCAAGACTTTGTCACACCAGTGCTGCATCTTAATAAAAATGTGAAGTCTTTTGATGGTGATGTGTACAGATCTGCATACATGCATGGTCATATGTGCATGTTTGTAGTGACATCACTTACAGGAACACTCATATTCACTTGCCCTTGGGCTGTATACTTCACATTAACACTTGCATGTGGAAAGTTGCTGGTAATTGTGGTTCGGTTTGCTCTCTTCTACCATGCGGCAATTTTCATTTTGTTGTTGTTCCTGTTGTTGCTATCTAAGTTACTAGCACGATTATCTAGGTTGAAACGTTAACTTATCTATGTGAAAATATGTGTACTATTTCTTGGCTGTCTTATTTGATGTTGTTTGAATCCGGGGGGAAACTATGAGCCTTCTGTTCATGGCAGCCTTCCCTTGGGATCTGAATTGTCTATCAGTGTCTGTCATCATTTTCAAAAGAAAAAACATTAGAAATGCAGAATAATTTGTATGAAGAGTGATTACAGCTTATCATTTCATCTTGGCGCGTGGGATTTTAATACACTTTTCTCTCTTCAAATGCCTTTGTCAGTCTTCGGGATCTGTTCATTATGGATCTGCTGGTAGTCAGCCTCTTTGTGAGAAGTGGGTATAATTATAATGAGGGGAATAAAAGCCTCTTTTAATTTTCCTCTACGACTGAGGGAGTGGACAGGTCAAGGAAAAAATATATTAAAGGGAAATAAACAAGTCAGATTAGGGAATCTTAGAACTGACCCCATGAGAACTCGGTGCCAGGCTGAGGCTCTGCTGTCTGTCTAGTGGCTGACACATCACAGCCTTTATCCCTCCCTTCTCCTGACTCAGGCATGGGTCCTTGACTTTCTTTCATTACAAGATAGCAAGTACATCTGGCTAATAGTGCCATTTTCATGAATCAGGGCCCATTCTATACACACTAAAGTAAATCTCTTCAGCTTTCTTTAATATGCATTTGTCGGCTATTTATTATTCTGTATTTTTCCCCCATGTCTTAAAAACTGGTCACATTACAAACAGAACGCTTATAGGGTGTGGATTTTCTTAAGTCTATTTATATGGATTACTTTAGTAAACAGACAATGCTGTTTGGCACATCTGGAAATAATGCCAATGCACTATTTTTCATAATTTTGCCCTTAATAGTATACCTTTCAATATGAAATACTTAGCAATAATGCTTGCACACTCATCACTAAATTGCAGGTCTTCAAATGAAGACAAAATAAGATCAGATAAGAAAAATCCTGAAAAATGATAAACTTCAGCTTTTACCTGTATTTTGAAGAAAGAATAGGATCTACTTCAATTAACTTTTGTTATTACACAATTAAGTTGGCATAACCAATCAAGTACAATTGATTTTCAACTAAGGCATAGATACCATTATTCTGAAATGAAAACTTTAAAAAGTTTAAATGCATAAGAGCTTTATTTTATCAAGCTCTGTAGAGTACCCATAGATATTCTTGTTAAAGATATAGCAAAAATATGATTGACTTATTTTGACATATTTAAAATGTACATCAATTACTGCAAAGGTAGGAACAAAATGTAGATTTTACACTTCTTAGAGTACAACTCTTTTCAAGACAAAAATTTAAATGGAAGTGAAAGCAAACTTCACCCAGATATTCTGAATATTACCAATTCAACTTTTTCTATACACACTCTTCTGCAATTTAAATTTTCAGTAAAAATTATATTTAAGGTTTTCACACACTTCCATTTTTTATTAATAACTCTTATCTGTCACATATTAACCAAGCTACCAATTATTAAAATCTCTTTGAACCAATGAAAACAAGATGTGATATCTCTTTTATATCAACATATCTATAAATTGCATTTGTTTCAAACCCTGCCCCCAATGTGCTGCTAAAGTCAACACAATATGCAAAGATAACACTTTTATAAAGAACATTTATAAACACCTATTTATCTATATGTCAGTGTTGTTCTTGGGACACCCACATAACAGTCCTGAGTTAGATATTGCAGTTATTTTTTCTTACTTTATCTAACTTCCCCTTCAATTTTCTGAAAATATATTCCTAGAAGTTGAACTTTTGTACCCCAGAAAATGGACATTTTGTTTTTAGTTTGCACATTTAAAGTGACAATTTTACACGCACATTTTTATGTGTATCTTAAACTATTTCAGTTTATAGTCTGAAATAGAAAAAAGTATATGAAGTACACATATATTTTAAAAGAATAGAAATAAAACACTCAGGTCACCACTACACAGATTAAGAAATAAAATATTGGCAGTCCCGCACTTTGGGAGGCCAAGCAAGGCATATCACCTAAGGTCAGGAGATTAAGACCAGCCTGGTCAACATGGTGAAACCCCATCTCTACTAAAAATACAAAAATTAGCCGGGCCTGGTGGCGGGTTCCTGTAATTTCAGCTACTCTAGCGGCTGAGACAGGAGAGTCACTTGAACATGGGAGGTGGAGGTTGCAGTGAGCTGAGATTGTGCCACTGCACTCCTGCACTCCAGTCTGGGTGACAAGAGTGAAACTCTGTCTAGAAAAAAAAAAAAAAAAAAAATTGGCAGTGTCTCAGGAAATCAACTTCTCCCTCTCTCTCTTTCTGTCATTGTCTCTCTGCCTCTGTTCTCTTTATTTCTGTCTCTGTCTCACTACCTTTTTCTCATGCACAGTTTTATGAGTATAATATTATAATAGAAAAATCACAGATTAATATCAAAACTCAAAAAAATGTTTTAAAAGTGCTTTGACATGTCTTAAATACAATTTTTCAAATTAACAGCATTGAGGTCAAGGGTATGTCTAGTAGGATTAAGCACAGAACTTTGTAAACGTAAGAGCTATAAATAATAAGTAACCACCAAGTATATCATGACTAATAAAATCAATCTAGTTGTAAATTAAGACTTTTGAGAATACACTATTTTCCTAGTTTAATTTCTGACTGGTTGTTCTCAGAACCTTCCAACATATGATTTGAAGTAAGTAAAGTGAAGTAAATTGCAAATGTATGTAGATTCATACCGAGTTTCAGAAAATGGCAAACTAGAGATGCGAGTGAACTGATCAGCTCTGCAGCTGTAAAAACAACTTGGAGGCACTATGTTAGGCAAAATGGGATCCACTGAATTATCTAATATATCTCCACTGATTTTGGGGGCTGTGTTCCTGGAACAAGAACAAGATTGGAAAGGAGCCAGCAGTCACACATTGACATTTCATCATTATCTGATTTTATTTAGCAACCTAAACTCCAACTAGTTTAAAGATCTATAGACAACAATATAAAGTTGAACTAAACTTAAAAAGCTCCAGATATTTTCGCTTAGGATTGTCTTGCATATACAGGCTCTTTTTTGGTTCCATATGAAATTTAAAGTAGTTTTTCCTAGTTCTGTAAAGAAAGTCAATGGTTGCTTGATGGGAATAGCATTGAATCTATAAATTACTTTGGGCAGTGTGGCCATTTTCACAATATTGATTCTTCTTATCCATGACCATGGAATGTTTTTCCATTTGTTTGTATCCTCTCTTATTTCCTTGAGTAGTGGTTTGTAGTTCCCCTTGAAGAGGTCCTTCATGTCCCTTATAAGTTGGATTCCTAGGTATTTTATTTTCTTTGTAGCAATTGTGAATGAAAGTTTACTCATGATTTGGCTCTCTTTTTTGTCTATTATTGATGTGTAGAAATGCTTGTGATTTTTGCATATTGATTTTGTATCCTGAAATTTTGCTGAAGTTGCTTAACAGCTTAAGGAGTTTTGGGGCTGAGACAATGGGGTTTTCTAAATATACAATCATATCATCTACAAACAGAGACAATTTGACTTCTTCTGTTCCTATTTGAATACCCTTTATTTCTCATCATGCTACTTGACCTCAAACTATACTACAAGGCTACAGTAACCAAAACAGCATGTTACTGGTACCAAAACAGATATGTAGACCAATGGAACAGAACAGAGGCCTCAGAAATAGTACCACACATCTACAACCATCTGATCTTCAACAAATCTGACAAAAACAAGCAATGCGGAAACAATTCCCTACTTAACAAACAGTGCTGGGAAAACTGGCTAGCCATATGCAGAAAACTGAAACTAGATCCCTTCCTTATACCTTATACAAACATTAACTCAAGATGGATTAAAGACTTAAACATAAAACTTAAAACCATAAAAACCCTAGAAGAAAACCCAGGCAATACCATTCAGGACATGGGCATGGGTAAAGACTTCATGATTAAAGCACCAAAAGCAATTACAACAAAAGCAAAAATTGACAAATGGAATCTAATTAAACTAAAAAGCATCTGCACAGCAAAAGAAACTACCATCAGAGTGAACAGGCAACCTACAGAATGGGAGAAAATTTTTGCAATCTATCCATCTGACAAAGGTCTAATATCCAGAATCTACAAGAAACTTAAACACATTTACAACAAAAAAAAAAAGAACTCCATCAAAAAGTGGGCAAAAGATATGAACAGACACTTCTCAAAAGAAGATATTTGTGTGGCTAACAAACATGAAAAAAAGCTCATCATCATTGATCATTAGAAAAATGCAAATCAAAACCACAATGAGAAACGATTCACGCCAGATAGAATGGTAATCACTAAAAAGTCTGGAAACAACAGATGCTTGTGAAGATGTGGAGAAATAGGAACACTTTTACACTGTGGGAGTGTAAATTAGTTCAACCATTGTGGAAGACAGTGTGGCGATTCCTCAAGGATCTACAAATACCATTTGACCCAGCAATCCTATTACTGGGTATATACCCAAAAGATTACAAATCATTCTACTATAAAGACACATGTGCACGTATGTTTATTTCAGCACTGTTTACAGTAGCAGAGACTTGGGACCAACCCAAATGCCCATCAATGATAGACTGGATAAATATGGCACATATACACCATGGAAAACTATGCAGCCATAAAAAAGAATGAGTTCTTGTCGTTTGCAGGGACATGGATGAAGCTGGAAACCATCATTCTCAGTAAACTAACACAGGAACAGAAAACCAAACATCACATGTTCTCCCTCATAAGTGGGAGTTGAACAGTGAGAACACATGGACACAGGGAGGGGGTCATCACATTCTAGGGCCTATTGGGGGGTGGAGGAAAGGGGAGGGAGAGCATTAGAACAAATACCTAATATATGTGGGGCTAAAACCTAGATGATGGGTTCATAGGTACAGCAAACCACCATGGCACATGTATACCTATGTAACAAATGTGCACATTCTGCACACGTATCGCAGAACTTAATGTATAATTTTAAAAGATAAATAAAATAAAATAAATACCCAACGGAAAAGAGCTCCAGATAATTATGTAATAAAACATCCTTCAATATGAAAACTATGAACAATTATTCCCTAATACATCCATTCCATGAATCAAGTCTTATATTGAGAATTACTTAAAGCCTACACAACAGTTATCCTTCATACATGTTTCAAATGCACTTTTATATTAAAAAAAAAAACAAATTTCTTCAATATCACTGTATATGAACTCAGTGAAAAAAGCAGAATTTTTATTCTGGGAATTATGACTGTATTACTGCTTTATTTTATATATATATATGTTATTTAATGTGTCATCTTGAGTTAGGATATCTAGAGGCTATTCTTTTACAACCCTTATATTTTAAACACAATGTTTAGCTTTTCTAGTGGGTTCTCCTCAAATATTAATTCTCCATATGAGAATTAATACATAATCATGATGAATATAACCTATTTGGAGGAGATGATATTTAAACATTGAAATCTCGACATACCACAGTTTAAGGGACATTTAATGAAGTCAAACAGGAATAATCAAATTGACCCTGACAGTCAATCAAGTGCCATTAGAAGCTCAAAACTCCCATCTCACTCTTTTTACCAAAAAAGTGGGGCTATAAAACCTACTTCATGATGCAGAACATAACATTTTATAGAAGGATCTGAATTGAGGGCACGTAATTCACATTATTGGGGACAGGAAAAGAAAACTGTTATGGAGCTACACAAAAAGAGATAAAATGTATTTAAGGGTAATAAGTAGCTAGCAGTGGGAATATTTCTGGGTGTACCTCCCAAAAGAAAAAAAAAATTAAACCAGACATTATGCTTGGTTACTTATTTGCTATGAGTGTTTAAAAATTACAGATTTAGAAACCAATAGAGGCGGATTTTTCTACAATTACTATGAAAAGCTCCAACAACTCTTGGTGATTACAGAAAGAAAAATGTAGGATAAGGAAAAATAAAAGCAGCATATAAACTGAACGAGAATACGGAACATTTTATTTTCCATATCCAGTTAAAGATTTTTCATCAATTACTAATGAGAAGACATTTAAAGTTATCTCAACAACTTAAAACATAGATACCATATAATATTCTAGATAATATATAACATGTATTAATTCCTATGTATCTTAAATAAATTGACCCATATGTCATGTAACCAGAATGTTCTTCAAACTTAATTCTATCAATATGATCAGAAATGCCTTTAGCTTGATCCTTGGAAGCTAATTTTTCTTCTGGCCTTATATGAAAATTTAGGCCACATTTTTTTGTTCGTTTAGCCTTAGTAAATTATATACTCACTCAAACAAAAACAATCTCAATGCAGTAATTAGATATGTTCAGTTCCAGGCAATTCTATCTTTGATTGTTAGGAGACCTTCCACATCACCAGGGCCCTTTGATTTGCCGAGTCCTTCATGCAGTAAATGTATTCCTATCCCAGTCAGTTAATTACTACTTCTTTAGCCCCCAGGAATTTGATGTCACCTTATTTCCTCTCTAAGTCAGGTTTATCTCTTCCTGTGGCTTTATTGAACAGAACTCAATACAATTTTATACAAGTACTCTATCGCATGTGTCCTATCCCTTGTCCATATAAAACACACTTCCTTTGCCCAAACAAATCCTGGACTGCAGATCAGTGCAACCACCAGGTGCACATGTTAAGCTCTCAATGTTTCCACCAAAGAAACCCCAAAACTCACTATGTTGGAAGTGAGGAAGGCACTCCAAACTAGTTATTTTAGGGAGATTGTAAGTCTAATAAAGGGTGACTTTAAATGTACATATTTGTGTATGTGTGCGTGAAACATATACATGAAACATATGTATATATAGAGAAAACATAATCATACACATAATAGGTAAAATATAGACAGCCTTCCCCTTTTAGAGCAGGGATGAGAAAAAGATTCTGCACTACTGCATCTTCTGGCTGTCCTTCCTGCCCCATTCCCACAGCTGTTCATCAGTCATACTTTGGGGTAGATGAATGCCACCATGCATAACAACCAAAATAGATTAGACTTATTGTCATCAAGCGTCCCTCTGAAAACAGACTAGACTCAGTTATTTAAACTGAACTGAGAGGACTGGCGCAGTGGTTCACGCTTGTAATCCCAGCATTTTGGGAGGCCAAGGTGGGTGGATCACTTGAGGCCAGGAGGTCAAGACCAGCCTAGCCAACATGGTGAAACCCTGTCACTACCAAAATAATAATAATAATAATAATAATACAAAAACTAGTCAGGTGTAGTGATTTATGTCTGCAATCCCAGCTACTTGGGAGGCTGAGGTGGGAGAATTGCTTGAGCCCAGGAGGTGGAGGTTGCAGTGAGTAGAGATTGCTCCACTGCAGTTCAGCCTGAGAAGCAGAGCAAGACACTGTCTCAAAAAATAAGAATAATAAATAAATAAACTGAACTGAGATTCTAAAGCCTACCAATTGGCCAAGATGTCACATCAGAGACAGTCAATATCTATCCCCCATCTCAACTGATATAGGTCCCTCTTAGGGGCCCCAGCGATAAATAACCATTTTCCCCCAGAGATATCATGTGCACCCCCAAGAAAATTTACTGTGTGGAAGCCAGTTACGACCTTCCCTTCCTCCCAAAAACATGTGACTTGCACTGTAAGGGTAGCAATAAAGATCTTCAAGTGTTTAAGAAAACAGGACCAATAGATCATGTACATCTAATATGTGCAGATCTCAAAAATGAGGCTAACTTTGCATACACATGGAGGATACTTAGATGTTTAACTTACTCATATATTACTATAATTTATGCTTACCCTGTGAGAACTTATTCTTACATGGGAGTCCTCTAATTAAAAAGAGTATGAATACAGGTATTTCTGACTTTATCTAACATGATGAATTACGCTACCTTGACAATGGAAGGCTACCAGTCTATCCTCAAATCACAGGTCAGGGAGGTTAAGGATCATAGAATTATCCTAGACTTTCTCCGAGCTGGCCGAGGTGAAGTCATTGCAATCTCTAATACTTCCTACTGTACCTGGTTTATATTTCAGGCCAAGTAGAATTATTAATATGAATGTTTAAGGAGAAATATCAATAGAGAAATTTTAGGAGAAAACTACCTGCATTTCTAGGATAGATTCCAATGAGATTTCTGCAGTTGAGCCTGGGACCCTACAGGAATAGTCGCAGTTAATACTGCCAGATGGCCTCATCCTGATGTCTGGAATTGTGTTGATAGTAGTCGTAGCCTTAAATAAAAGCTGTTTGAGTTGAATTGAACAGATGTGGTTTCAGTTTCTGTTAGTCGTATTTATGAGGGTGACTTATATAATAGCATACATATGAGAAAATTCTTCGGAAACCAGGAGAATGTCGAGAAAATTGTTGTCAGATAATTCTCTGTAGATCTCCCTCATTTCTACATATCTTGAATTCACAGGTACTAATTGACCTTTGTTCTGGAGCAAAGAGCAGTCATGTATACTGTTTAGAATAATAAATAAGTTATATTTCTGTGGCAAAGATCAGGCCTGCGAACTCCCTGTTTTGAAAGACTTGGGTTCCATAAGCTCAGGAATCCTATCCTGTAGAATGTGTTCAAGCATTTATCCAGGCACTTCTTGGAAACAAAGGAAACTGGCAAATATGCAGATGCTCATGCTTCTTGCTTTGTTATAAGTAATAAATTCCTTTTTACTTTAATTAATACAATGCATATTAATTAAATTTTAGGTCTTTAACAAAAAAATAGTTTTGCCAACATATAAAAAACTGAGGAGCATTTGATAAACATTTAAATCATTATCTCAGTTTATATAATTTTACTCAAAAATTCAAATTTATTCAGAAAAAAATGAAGTCTCTAATATGAATATTTAGAAGAAGTAGGAACACCCTTGAGCTAGGCTTCTCTGAGACCTCATCACAGAAGAGGCATGAGGTTAGCCAGGGCCTGGAGGTTGACTATGACTTTGCTAACATACCTAATGGTGTAAGGTAAAGACAACTGAGAAGATAATATGAGCGAAGTTATAGAAATGGAAATATGTAAAGGGAAACATGAGACATGTACTTGCTGAAAAGATGAGAACATTAATTGGGGTAAGCAAAGGAAAAAACAGTGAGGATCAGGTACTTTTGTATAGCATAAACTTGAATATTCAGAGAAAATAATGATTTCAAAATGTTAGAACAATTTTCTGATTTGTATTTACTGAATTCTATTACTTCTCTGGGACTAGCACCGTTACATCAGATTGACACTCACACATTTACAAAAGTGCATTTTTTTTCCCCACAGGTGTTTTTCAGGCTAGGAGCAGGAACAGTTAGTTTCCAATGAATCTGAAACCATTTTATTAATATGGAACATTTGGGTTAAGGATTTGCATTGTGTCAAAGATACTCATCTCACAGTTAGCACTGTTTTTTCAAGTAACTCAAAACACTAAGTGGAGAGAACAAACAGACTTTTGAATATCTTGGTGTTTTTACATAAAAGCTACACATTATTTCCAATCTGGAGGCTTCGTTTTCATGTTCATTTGTGGCAGCTGTAGTTATAAATTTAACAGGTGGTGCATTCCCTTGTGCCAGAACAGGGCAGATGGATCCCTCCTCACTGTTGCTGGTCATTAATGGTAAGCAGCTGCCCCGCTAGAAAAGTGAGACAGCAGATGAGTCACAACCTCATGTTAATGCATTTCTGCAGCGACTCGACCACTTCATTTTAATGGGCTTGTTCAAATATTTTCTTTCTTCCATTATACATCACAACTTTAGCAATTAAAATTGATTTGTACATACCACGCGTGTGCATGTACGTCGGCGTGTATATGTGTGTATGTATGTATGTTTTACTTTTCACCTTAATATACAATTCTCCCTCATAAATAGGAGGCTATCACCATCCTATGGTGGGTTATGAGGCATACCAGCGGTGCTGGTTTCCCAAAAATATTGTTCTTTATTAGCACATTTTAGATCTAACAATTCACATTGTATATTTGTTCTGTTACTGTAAGACATTTGTCCTTAAGTGTATTTTTCAAATGCAAATTATCCTTATAGCAACACTAAACCATTAGCAGTTGTTAATAATTTATCTTGGACATGTTTGTTTTATGAGGAAGACTACAAGTGAATTTTGACATCCATAGTAAGAGCAGCAAATTTCACAGTTCAAGAATAATTTATGCTGGCCACGATGGCTCACGCCTGTAATTCAGCACTTTGGGAGGCCAAGGCATGTGGATCACTTAAGCCCCGGAGCTTGAGGTTAAAGTGAGCTATAATCACACCACTGCACTCCAGCCGGGTTGACAGAGCAAGACCCTGTCTCAAAAAAATAAAGAATAATTTACCAGATCTGACTGTGACCTGTAATTTCTTGGGAAGCTTGTGAAAAATAAGTTTTCAGGCTTCAATTCCAGAAACTCTCTTATTTCATAAATGTGGATAAGGCATCACAATCGACTTGTGCTAGTCCGTTCTCACGCTGCTATGAAGAAACACCGGAGACTGGGTAATTTACAAAGAAAAGAGGTTTAATTGGCTCACAGTTCCACATTGCTGGGGAAGCCTCATGAAACTTAGAGTCATGGTGGAAGGCACCTCCTCACAGGGCAACAATAGAGAATGAATGCCAGCAGGGAAAGTGCCAGATGCTTGTAAAATCATCAGATCTTGTGAGATTCACCATCACAAGAATAGTGTGAGGGAATTGCCCCCATGATTTAATCGCTTCTCACAGTGTCCCTCCCATGACATTTGGGGACACAAGATGAGATTTGGGTGGGGACACAGCCAAACCATAGCACTACTTTTATTAAGAAGATCAGGTGATGCTGCTGTGTTAGTAAATCAATACTTGTGAAAACTGACAGAGCGTCATCTACTATTAATCTAGTTGAGATACTGAAAATTAAAGTGTGTTCACATGCGTGCATGTGTGTGTGTGTGTGCACGCTCATGCACGTGGGTATGTGCCTGCATGCCCTGTGGTGATGATGGTGCTACTGGCAGCGTGGGGTGGCAGGGTAAAGTGTATGCTCCACCTCAGTGGTGCTGCTGGCAGTGTGCGGTGGTGGGGTAAAGTGTATCCTCTGCCTCAATGGCAGCAATGTGAGGAACTCTAGCCCCGGTGTCTGGAAAACACCCACTGCCTGGTAAGTGCACAATACTTTGAATCGAGAGAGATATAATGACAAAGATGTAACGGAGAAAAACAAGAGAGGGATGACAGGGCACAGAGCAAATAACTACCTAATATTAATTTTGTTCTGCCCATTTTTCCCTAATGGCCTAAAAAAATGCCTAAACCATATAGCATGGTTCTAAATACATTGAAACTTCCCCATTCCTCATAATAAGTCATTTGTACTGAACAAAATTAATTGGCGAGTGAATGAGAAAATTCCTGAAACATGGGATATAAGAGTAATAATAGAAAAACTCTGTAGCTTCAGAATCTGCCTGAGGGCAGTCTCCCCAGTCGATTTAAATTATCTAATTATTTTACATCTCAAGCTGGATATTTGCCATATATGAAGAAATCAATGTATGAATTAGCTGCCAGAAAGACAGAAGATGTTGGAAAGAAAATGTTAAAAGATGGAGTGTAAGGGGAGTTGAAAATCTTTGTGATTCCGTTTTTCATTCTGTCAATTTATATATCCAGCACAAAAACAATGCATCATTTTGTAATGTGCATTATGCGTGACAGAAATGAGTAAAATCATACTAAAGATAAAAATGATTATAATTCTCCTTACAAGGGCATTATTTCCTTACGGTATATTTTTTAACTTGCTATGCTAATTCTGGTCAATGAAAGTATAGTAATGGGATTAGATTCATCTCATCTACTTTTTTAAAGTAGTTGAAGGAGTGTTGAGCTTGATTGTCATATAGTAAGATTCCCTTGGACCTTGTGACTTCAAGCAATTAACTTCTCTTCTGCTTCCTCCCAGGGTAGATTGTGTGAAGATACACTAGTTACTGATCTATGAAGAGTTATTAAGACACAATAGATTTCCCAATAAAAAAGAAAATCAAGGAGGAGATAATAAAATTTTATAAAATTATTTTTTAAAGAATAATACAGCTTTTCTCAACACCTAAATATGTAATTTCTATTGGCAATGACATATTTTGGAAGCGGTTTATTATATATGACAGTGTCCGGGATATATTCGTAGAGATTAGCTGGTGATTATAAGTAAATTTTTCTAGAGTTGAGGGAGACAAATGCATGGGTAGGGTGCTAGATGGCCTTCTGAATGACCATTAATGTTTGTGTAGTAGGACTCTAATTTTTCAACACCAAAAATTGTCATGTAGTCAGTATTGTGCTAGTGCTCTCAACAATCCTCTCAATTCTGCAGAACAAGGCCTCTCGTAAGTAGAACTTAGGTGCATAGATGTCCAGGAAACTTTCCCAACTTATGTGAATAGTAAATAATACAATTTGACTCTCTGTGTCTCTTGAGATCAGAAATGCAAAGGGAAGATAAGGTTACCAAGAGGAGCAGAAAGCAGTAAGTTGCAAAGGGGATATAGAGAATTACTGAGCAAGTGTGGGATGAACAAAGACAATAGAAGTGGGTTGAATTCTATTCTGTGAAAAATAATTACAGAAATAAGAGCTAAGAAAACTTGCCTCAAGGTTCTTCTCAGAGATCTGAGGTGAAGTTATTTCTTTGCTGACACAGATAAATAACCAGGCTGCTGCCAAGCTAAGACAATTTTGCCTTTGTGGTGCAGTCAGCAATGTGTATGCTTGGTTTGGGGTAACACATCCATCACCATTGAGAAGTTGCTGTGTGCCTCCTCCAAGCCCCAGTCAGGTGCAGCGCCCTCTTGCGCATGTCCCACCCCATCCTCTGCCTGCCACAAACTGCTGAACTCAGTTGGAGTTAATTACCACAGGGTTCTGAACAGAACATCATCCTGCTCTGTTTACAGGAGAAATCTTTGGGGTGATAAAGTTGGCAAAATGAGACTGCTTTTCTTTAATTCTGAATTTCTTTAGATTGTCACAGAACTTAGACACTCCTGTGGACATTCAAATGGGCTGAGAAACCATGGCCTGCTTTTAGCTATATCATCTATGGACTAGGAAGTGAGATTTTTATCTCTAGTTGAAGATTTTCTCTCATAGGGGACTGGGCCAGACCAACAGCCCCACCTTGAGAAATATGTGAGAAAACAATGAAGAAAGAAGAAAACTTCTGGAGCAACAGTTCCCACTGGAGCCTTTTTGGTTGTCAGATTGCTAAGATCTAAATAACTTATTTTTCACAGGTGTTTTGTTTTTTTTTTCCTAGGCCTCTACCTTAAAACCCATAGGTAAAAATGCTGATTCAATCTTTTGTGTAATCCCTGTATTTGCCTTCAAAATATTGAAGTTTTCCTGTGTGACTCAACCCTTTCCACTGCTTTAAATGACTTCAAGTTCACCTTGCGCTTATGAGACTACCCTTCATGAGTCTACATAATGCCAATACGGTAACATTGCCGAGCTAACATGTTAGAATCATTTGCAGAATAATTATAAGAATGTAAGACAATTGGTGGCTCAAGCCTGTAATCCCAGCACTTTGGGAGGCCGAGACGGGTGGATCACGAGGTTAGGAGATCGAGACCATCCTGGGGAACACAGTGAAACCCCGTCTCTACTAAAAAATACAAAAAACTAGCCGGGCGAGGTGGCAGGCACCTGTAGTCCCAGCTACTCGGGAGGCTGAGGCAGGAGAATGGCCTAAACCCGGGAGGCGGAGCTTGCAGTGGGCTGAGATCCGGCCACTGCATTCTAGCCTGGACAACACAGCGAGACTCTGTCTCCAAAAAAAAAAAAAAAAAAAAAAAGGAAAGTAAGACAATTGCTACTGTGCTACTGAACCCATAATATACAACTATCTTTACATGTATTGACTTGTTTAATTTGCACAACTGAGACAGAGTCTGTTACCTTTGCACACTTTACACGTTTAAACTGAGACACAAAGGAAGTCAAATCCCTTTCCCAATGCCACCCGTGTGACACGCAGTAAAGCCAAGATTCAAACATTCCAGAGCAGCTTATACTCAAGTGAATACGTTCCTGGAATTCAGAGCAGCTTATACTCAAGTGAATACGTTCCTGGAATTCAGAGCTGGGAAAGACAATTCATATGTAAGCATAATCAGAAAACTTTAATTGAGAAGCTCCAACTTCTGCTAGATTGTAGGCTGGAAGAAGCGGATGAGGACACCAGAATAAAACAAAGGGCTTGAATAAAGAGATTTTTAAAAAGAGTGTAAGGTCTAGCATATAACAGTCAGTCCGTTTGAAGGGTAAAATTTCATTTGTATACTAGTTAGAATGATAAAATAACATAATAAAGAATATGAGTATTACCTGGAAATTTTAGAGAGGAATGGATAAATTACATCAACCATTCAGGGGCTTGAGTGAAGTGATTAGTGAAAGTCCTGATTGATGAAGAATAATCTGACAGCCGTGACAGAAAAAACTAAAGAAGAGAAACAATCCTAATTCAAGAGTGGGTGATAGGATTTGAAAGAATGATAGCTATAAGAAGTTAGTTCTAAAAAACTAAGTTCATAGGCATTATTTTTAAGGAATAAATGAAATCCAGAATGATAGTGAGTGGAAATAAAAATTAACATGCCTTCTCTAGTTTGAATTTAGTAAAGAGGAAAACTGAAGCATTGTCTCTAAAAGTTTGAAACATATAAAGTATAGGCAAGAAAATTATTAATTTACTTTATATGCCACGTGTCTTTAAGTACTCTATAATTTATCTATGAGTTATTCTTGATAGGATATAGGAACAAAGAAATATTAACTAAAAGAATATGGCTGTAAAGTCAATTTGTACACCAGTCATTTTATTCAACAAATAGTCATTGGACGCTCACTCTGTGTCAGATGCCAGGTCTTAGCTATGCCAGTCACTAAGCATATACCACTGAACAAAATTCCAGGTGACTGTCCTCAGAGGGATGATAGATGTGGAATGAACCTTGGTGACAGATGAGGAAGAGCCCCACGTCTTGGGGACAATGAGGTTAAATTGATACTACTATGACAAATTGTATTTAGTCAAAACAAGAGTATTCCAAGAATAAACAAAAATAATTTGGAGATTGACTAGAGGGAGAGGTGAGGAAAAGGGAGGAATCAGTGATGACTCTCCACTGTCTATGTTAAGATGGGTTCATTTGCATCCATCAAGGAGGACCACGTTTGAATGGGAAGAAATAATGATGAATGATAAAGAAACATAATTTCTCGGTATTGGATGCTTGTAGAATAAGCATAGAAAAAAATATATAAATGAATTAATTAAATTGTATGCCACTTTAAACTTTGGAAAAATTATGTATATTTTGAAGAACAATGAGAATACTGAAATAAGTCATATATAGTTACCAAAATTTTATGTTACAAAAATGGCAGCATAGTACATGCAGAAAAGGCTCGTGGACTAAGAGAGACACCAGTTCAAATCTCAGCACTGATGAAGCTCATAGATCTCTAAGTCTCACTGAAAAGAAATAGAAGCTAATAGTCCTACTTGGTTGGGATTTCTAGGGTATTTGATGCAGCAGAACAACATAAAAACAGCATTTCCTTTTATCTCTTTATGTGTGGAGTACTTTAGCTCATCCTAATATTGAACAAAGTGTGAATTCTATTATTGAAAATATGGACCTAATAGAAAGCTGAGTTCTTATATATAAAGTTATATTTAATTTTCTTATTCTATCACACACATTCCATAGAGAAGTTAGTGAAAACATGTAACTAGTAGACATTTAATAAATATTCATAGGTTGAATTGCTATTAAATAGTAGATGAATTTTATAGATCATATTGTTATATCAGAACACGAAAGCTCATAGTAGAATGGGAGGTGAATTGTGAAACAGGCAGTTTAAATTCACAGAGACAATTGGAGATGGAATTTTAGTTTGAGGAATTAACATGAGCTAAGTCATGAAAACGAGCTTTAATGGATCTTGTGGGTAGGATGAAGGAGAAAGGCAGTAGAGAATGTACCAATTACAGCAAAAGATATGAAAACATTACCCAAATAAATCCCAAAGGCCTCTTTCTTTTAAATATGTATGATTTATAAAATGGTATACATTTAATAATTTAAAACATTGACTTTAGTTCAAATTACATTGAGCCTGGTAGAGTTTTCTCCAGAAAAAAATCTAGCTCAAATAGTTCACTAAACATGATCTTAGGAGTCATATGAGAATAATTTTTTCTGTATTTATTCACCTCCACAGGAAAAAAAAAATATGTTATCAGTATTTAATTGTAAAAATTTAATTAAAAAGAATTAAAGATGAGCTCATTAGAATAAAATAATCAGTATATATTTTCTTTCAAGTAGTTTTAATTTTTATTCTCAGCTGATCAAAAACTGGACTCTTCAAAATGATATCAAACAGTTGAAATATTTTTAGAATCTTTATCAGACATATTCATACCTCCTGTGAGCTCAGAGTCTGTATCATATCAAAAGAATAAATGTCCAGAACTTTAATTAGATCCTTTGAGGAAAACTTACATTTCTGGCAATGATAAATGGTTGTACATACAGTCTTGAAGTTGTACCACATGTCCTTTCCTATGAAGAGAAAACCTAATTACCTAAGTTTATAGCATAAATTTAGAAAAGTTTGCTGTACTCCAGCTTAATTAAAGCAAAAAATTCCTACCTCCATCAAACAGTATTTGATAGTGTATTTTGTATACCAATGGTATTACATTGCATATGTGCAAATGAAACCCAAAGGATTGTATTGATCCTCATGATACATACTGTGGTCTGCTTCCTAAACTGTGACCTTTGAGACCTACTCAAAATTCAGAAGGTAAAAAACTTAGTAATTTGAGGCCTGGAATGGTGGCTCACGCCTATAATCCCAGCACTTTGGGAGGCTGAGGCGGGCAGATCACCTGAGGTCAGGAATTTGAGACTAGCCTGGCCAACATGGTGAAACCTGTTCTACTAAAAATACAAAAATTAGCCAGGCATGGTGGCGGATGCCTGTAATCCCAGCTACTTGGGAGGCTAAGGAAGGAGAATTGCTTGAACCCAGGAGGCAGAGGTAGCAGTAAGCCAAGGCACCATTTCTCTCCAGCCTGGGCAACAAGAGCAAAACTCCATCTCAAAAAAAAAAAAAAAAAAAGACTTAGTAATTTGAAAGACATTTCAGGTATGACACTGTTCCCTACAGTAGATTGATGACAACTGATAGACATATTAAATATGTTTTATAAGTTAAATTGAAGAATTTATATTTTAATTTCAATTTAGAGAATTTTTCCCCAATTATTTTATTTTATCTTCCTCTATAACTCATGCTTTACTTCTTTACAGTAAAGAAGTATCTGACCTTTCTTCTCTATAACTCATGCCCTACTTCTGGGGTCATGCACCAGATTGAAGACATCAGGACGAATACATTCACCATGACTCTTACTATAGTCATGATCTCACAGTTTAGAAAGGTGGTCCATAAATCAGAGCCTCAGTTAATGCCATTGTTTTAAAAAATAAGGTGAGATGTTTTATTGCTAAAATTATATTCTGATAGTCTTTTCAAATTAGTAGAAATAGTTCTGTTGATAGGCCAAATTTAGATAGTTCTCTAATACACTTTTCTTAAACTTTCGGCAGATGTTACCACTTATCCATCAAGAAGGGTTAGATGATAATTTAATTAAAAAACACACTGCAAGCACCTATTAATATTATTCCTGGGCTATGATTTGCATTAATTAAATATTTGTTGAATGAACAAATGGGAAAAATTGGGAAGAATCATGCTAAGCTGGACTATCTTTTAATTTTTCAATGAGCCCATGTCCTTCTGGTACATTTTACATGAATTAATTCAATAAAGGAATTTATTCAGTAAAAACATTTCTAGCCCAGCAATTAGAACTGGGGATTTGGCAGACCACAGCCTTATGAAGCTTATCGTCTAGTGCATCTCTTCTCAAATTTTCATGTGTGTTTTGCATCCCTGAGGATGTGGATATTGTTAAAATGCAGATTGATTAGGTCTGAGATCAATATTCTGCTTTCCTCAGGTGACTTCAGTGATGCCATACACTGGCCACACGCTAAGGAGAATGGGTCTAGTAGGTGAGACTGACACTAATCATGTAACTAACTAAACAAAGTGTAAAATTCCAACTATGACAACATGCTGTGAAGGAGATCATATAACAGAGAATTTGTCCAGACAGGGAAGAGCAAGAAAATCACCACTGAGGAAGAAAGGAGTTGCCATTCTGAAAATAGAGGTTATGACGCAACAAGGCAAAAGGAAGAGGATTCCGTGGAGAGAACAGGAAACAGAGGAAATGCAGGCATCCGGGCAACAGTAAAATCACAAATACAAATATGTCCTCTGACTAATGTACACCCACACACACTCAAATGCAGAAAAGGGTAAAATTAGTTGCTTTCTCACATTGGATAACTTCTCAGGGCACAATCTCAAGATTGGTGATTCGATAAAAAGTTATATAATGTTTCACATGTCTAGACTTTAATCCATTCCAAATGAATATTTTCCTTCTTTAACCAGTATTGTGTCTGGATTTTCTATCCATTTAACAGCACAGAAGCTGTGCTGTTAAGTTGTTAAGAAACAGAACACTGAATAAGGAAATATGTGTGAGTGGAAAAGATTTAAATCTAGCTTTTTCAAGTGATGACTTAATCAAATTCTGAGCAAAACTAGTGCATAATTACCCATATCCGGCAAAATCGACCCTCTGTAACATGGTGCTATATTACCACCTGTCTGTATGAAACTGGATTTTCAAATTAAAATAAGCCTTCACAGAAACAGAATATAGAAACAAATTGAATATAAAATTTAAAATATGCAATCAATATCAATCACTATAATTGCATAATGCATGCCATGCTTGTCAAATTTTTATTTTATATTATGCCATTTGGTAAGAAGATTCACCAGTCTAAATTATGGTTTCTTAAATTTTGTAGCACTTTTGGTGGCATATTTCTTGTGGTAAAACTACAAACTACTTGATATTTCATAGAATGGAGATGATAACATTAACATCATTAAGATTCCACAAGTATATTCAAGGAAGGTTTTTACTTTAGTATTAATATATTCAAGGAAAGTTCTTATGTTTCTCACTAATTGTGGGAACTGTCTCTTTTCTCAGTCTAGTACAGTAGGTTTTGATTTCTCACCGAATGAAGACAACTTTTTCAGAGATGGAAAGTCAAATAAATATTCATCTAAACTCAAAAATTTTGCCCCTTTTCGCATGAAATCTCTTTATAGTCTACTAAAATATAAAAAAAGAAATATCAAAATAGGAATATCAAAATCTGAAATTTTCAGATTTATTCCAATGTGATTCCAAGATTACAATATTTATTTGACAAGTCCATAGAGTAAAGTGAAAGCAAGTTTGTTAGGAAAGGAAAGGAATAAAGAATGGTGTATTGGTCCATTTTCATGCCGCTGATAAAGACATAACATACGTGAGACTGGGAAGAAAAAGAGGTTTAATGTACTTATAGTTCCACATGACTGGGGAGGCCTCACAATCATGGTGGAAGGCAAGGGGGAGCAAATCACATCTTACATGGATGGTGGCAGGCAAAGAGAGAGCTTGTTCCGGGAAACTCCTGTTTTTAAAACCATCAGATTTTGTGAGATTTCAGCACAAAAAAGACCCACCTCCATGATTCAATTACCTCCCCCCAGGTTCCTCCCATGAAATGTGGGAATTGTGGGAGTTACAATTCAGGATGAGATTTGGGTGGGGACACAGCCAAACCATATCAAATGGTTACTCCATAGGCAGAGCAGCAGCATCAGTTGCTCAACTGAGTATATGTACAGTTATTTCTTGATAATATGCTAAACAAGGGGTGGATTATTCATGAGTGTTCTGGGTAAGGGGCAGGCAATTCCCAGAAGCGTTCCTTCCCCTTTTAGACCATATAGGGCAACTTCTGAACGTTGCTATGGCGTTTATAAACTGTCACGGCCCTAATGGGAGTGTTTTTAGGGCAAAAATTAAGCCCTCAAACCCTTGGGTTTTTTAAGGTAGACTTGGCTGTGGTAACACATAGACACAAACTTTAATGGCTTATACATGAAAAGTTTATTTCATAACCACAATTTTGGGAGGGAAAAATGGCTCATTGCTTCAGCCAGTGAAGCAACACTCACGACACTCAGTAACTCAGGGCAGAAACTCCCATTTGGTGGTTTCACCAAGCCCTAAAATAACCCCTAGGTCATCTGCTTCCAGATGACAAAGGGACAAAAGAATGAAAAGCACCCTGTGGGGGTTTTCTGGGGCCCAGCCTGGAAGTGACACATTCTTTTGTTCATATTTCATTGACCAAATCTAACTGCAATGAAAGACAGGAAATGTAGTCCAGCTGTGGTCTCCAGAAGAAGAAAAAGGGGATTTTAGTAAACAGATTTTCACCGCAACTTTATTTTTGAAACTACAAAGGTCATACCATGGCATTAAGAGGCAGACCTGGGTGACACCGTATGACCCCCATGTATGGCACATTTAGATATTTTTCTGAAAATTTGGGAACCCTACTTAGTACCCCACAATTTATTCCATTTTATTGTGTTAAAGAATGCTACTTAAACCCAATTATGGTGAGATATTCTGGAGTCCCATATAAAGAACAATTATTCGCAAAGCTGAACTTTCCTTGAGTTAATGCTTTCCTCCCTTATTGTTCCTTTCTCAAACATTCATTTTCTTTCTAAAACTCTGGCAAAAGTTCTCCAAAATGAGTAATAACTTCATTAATTGCAAAAAGGGAGGCAGCTGGAATAATCTTATTCAATGACACAAAGGAATTTGTTCCAGACTTTTAGATATCGGTGTATTGAGAGTTGGAGCCTGTTTTCTCCCATTTACTATGCAGGGAGAGTGTAACAGGATGTACCTTTGCTGAATATGAGGGAGTCACATTTACGTTTGAGCTGACATTCTCAAACTCCAAAATGTCAGACAGCACAGATGCATCTGGAGCTCTTAAACCTGATATGCTGTGTGCCAGCAGCATATTCTGCCCAGATTTAAAATGCCTCTGACTGAGAATTAAAGGATGTGGATTGTTTGCTACTGTATCAGTGAGACGGGGTGAATTGGGAGAATGTTACAGTATGAAAAGCAGACCTGGTGAAATACTGAGAAATTCGCTTTGAGTTAGGGTTGAGCAGACATCCAGAAGCCCATAATGCCTGTAGTTGAAGAACTCAAAAAAATTTTGAGTATGTGTCAAAGTTTTATTTCAAGCTTGTCATTAAGGGAAATTCTCCTGAAAAAGCCAATTCAAAGTTCCCTCTTGGTAGAGACCAATTACAGAAAGAAAAAAAAATCAATATAATCATTGTTAGATTTCATACACAACAGGATTTCTGATTTAGGATTATTAGCACAGACACAAAGCTGGCTAAAGATTGGTGTATCTGTCAATGTCAGCTGGGCACGTAAATCTCTAACTTCCTGGAAAAGGCTTTCGATTTTATTAATGTCAAACATTGCTCAAGCATTGTATCAAGAGTGCAAGGCTTTCCAGAGAGTACTCTCAAGCTCATTAAAAGTTCTTGCCTAGACCATTTTCCCTTAGACTTGGAGAAATGTTCCCATTTTGTGTAAGCCAAGCTAATATTGATCCTTCTTTACGTTATCTTGGGTAGTTCACAGCTACAAGTTTCAATTTCTAAGTAGCAGTAACAGCTCAGTAATAGTGAGCCAGTGGCATACGGAAGCTCTGTGTCTCAGCACTGCTTTCCCTGTTAGGATCCAAATGAGGTGATCACAATGAGCTGGGAAGGCTTCAATACTATTAAAAGTAGAAATCGGAATCATTGAATCATTCTGTGTGAGATAAGTACCTCTAAGCCTGTGAATTCTCCCTGAGAACATCGCATAAATGACATCCTAGGCCTATTAACTAGAATTGGAAGAAAGCACAGGCTGTGTGAAAACCCTGAGATTATCACCCAATCACAATCCCAGCTAATATCCAGTAGTGAATTGTGGATGGGACTACAGGGGAGACAAAAACTTTTCAAAGACAAATTATTTTCAGTAGGGCACTTTGAGAAGACAAAGAAGACCAGCATGCATTTGTCTTTTCAACACAGTAGTGAAGGCAACTGAGTGATACTCATTCAAGAAATGCATGCTGAAAAAATTAGCCGGGCGCAGTGGCGGGCGCCTGTAGTCCCAGCTACTTGGGAGGCTGAGGTAGGAGAATGGCGTGAACCCGGGAGGCGGAGCTTGCAGTGAGCCGAGATTGCGCCACTGCACTCCAGCCTGGGCGACAGAGCGAGACTCCGTCTCAAAAAAAAAAAAAAAAAAAAAAAAAAGAAATGCATGCTGATGTGCTGGGGCGGGGAGGAAGGTATAGGAATGAATCAAACTGGCATGGCCTTTGCATCAGAAGGCTCTGGCACCTAGACTGGTCTGGGCAGGGGTTCTCAGCACTACTGGCACTCTGGATCTGATCATTCTTTGCAGGGGGAGGGGAACTGTCTGTGAATAGTAGGATGTCCAACAGCATCCCTGGCCTCTACCCATTAGAAGCCAGTAGCATCTCCCAGTTGTGACAACAAAAACCATTTCCAGATATTGCTAAATACCCCCTTGGGAATGAAAATGCTGCTGCTTGAGAAAGCACTGCTATAGAGGCTTATTATGGAAGGCTTCCCAGGGGACAAACCATTTAAGATAAAAGCTAGCAGACAGAGTCTCGTGTGAACAGCCAGGAAAGCGAGACAGAGTGCATGACATGACAAAGGTGTGTGCTTTGTGATGCTGGCTGTTGAGTCTAAGAGAGGAAAGAGGGAAAGCTGGTCATGAAAAAATCTGTAAGAGCCAGGTGATGAGTGCCCGTGTGAGTCGCATTAAGGGACTTCAACTGTGTCCTAATGATAGTAATAAATTGAGAAAAGGATTCTTAACACAGAGTCCAATAACACACACAAATCTGGATTTTAGCTTCATCATGCTCAATTCAGGGCTTTGAATGAATGAGAGGCAAACAAGATGAGAGTTAGTGAAGCTTATTAGAGAACTGATATAGTTCTAAATACGCAGTAATGGTCTGGACTATAATTAGCATTTGCGTAGAAGAGACATGGAAAAATTTGAGCCAACATTTATGGCAGAATTGATAGAACTTGGATTTTTATTAGTGTGGGGTGTGAGGAAAAGGAAGAGTTAGGAAGAAAAAATGGCATATGATAGTGCCATTTTTAAAGATCACAGAAGAAAATGTGTGTGTCTGTGTGCAGGTGTGTTTATAAATGCTTGTGAAAGGGGGTGGGGTCTTGCTGAGTTCATTGTTGGATATGATGTTTTATATGAAGTATCTGTGAGGAATCTATGTGGATTAAGCAGTAGTCTATGTTGGCCTGGGGCTTAGAAAAACATGGCACTGAAAAATTTAGACTTGCACAGCAGTTTTTAAGTTAAAATTTTGGAATTCCAATGTGTTAGTCCAAGTTTTCTTTCAAAAGGTGGGTGTCAGGTAGAGACTGAACCACTCGATTTTATTAGGGAAAATAGATGTGTGCGAAAAAATAGACAGCTACCTTAGGCTGATGGCATAGCCATCAAACTACAAAAAAGTTGGATGCGAGCAACCTAAATTTCTATATGGTCTAAAAACGTTTGGCAAAGTGATCGGAGAGAACTTGGGCCAGCTTCAGCTATGAGAGGAGGCCCCGTCTCAGATCTGAGCTGCCTTAGTCTTCGTGCCACACTCCATCATTGACTGGGAGCTAAACTGTGAGTAGATTTCAGAGCACAGCAGTTGGAGCCTGTGCTAATTTCCTAAGACGACTGTAACAAATTAACACAAACTGGGTGGCTTCAAATAACAGATATCTATTCTTTTCATAGCTCTGTGGACCAGAAGTCTGAAATCAGTATCAATTGGGCCAAAATCAAGGTGTTGTCTGGCTGTGCTCCCTCTGGAAGCTTTAGGGGAGAATCTGTTCCCTGCCTCTCCCATCTGTCAATGTTTCCTTTTTATGTCTGCATCACTCCACTCTCCGCCTTGGTGGTCACATTGCCTCTGCCTTCCTCTGAAGAATTCATGTGATGGCATTTAAAGCTATTGCAGATTGAATTTTCCCCAAAATTCGTATGTTAAAGCTCTAACCCCTAGTACCTCCAAATATAACTGTGTTTGAACATAAGTTCTTTTTTTTTTTCTGGAAACAGGGTCTTGCTCTGTCGCCCAGACTGGAGCGCAGTGGTGTGATCACAGCTCACTGTAGCCTTGACCTGCTAGACTTAAGTTATCTTCCCACCTCAGTCTCCCTAGTAGCTGGAACTACAGGCACACACCACTGCGCCCAGCTGCTTTTTGTATTTTGTTTTAGAGATGAGGTTTCACCATGTTGCCCAGACTGGTGAAGACAGATTCTTTACAAAGGTAATTAAGTTAAAATCAGATAATTAGGATGGACCCTGTGATGGTTAATATTGAGTGTCACCTTAATTGGATTAAAGGATGTAAAGTATTGTTACTGGGTGTGCCTGTGAGTGTGTTGCCAACGGAGATTAAAACTTGAGTCAGTGAACTGGGAGAGGCAGACCCACCCTCAATCTGGGTGGGCACCATTTAATCAGCTGCCACTGCTAGAATAAAATAGGCAGGAGAAGATGGAAGAGCTGATTTGCTAAGTATTCCAGCCTTCGTCTTTCTCCCCTGCTGGATGCTTCCTGCCCGCGAACATCGGACTTCAAGTTCTTCAGTTTTTGGACTCTTGGACCTATAGCAGTGGGTTGCCAGGGACTCTCAGGTCTACGGCCACATGCTGAGAAACTGCACTGTCAGCTTCCCTACTTTTGAGGTTTTGGGACTCGGATTAGCTTCCTTGCCCCTCAGCTTGCAGATGACCCATTGTGGGATTTCACCTTGTGATCTTGTGAGTCAATACTCCTTAATATACCCTCCTTTATATATACATCTATCCTATTAGTTCTGTCCCTCTAGAGAATCCTGACTAATACAGCCCCATATCGAATATAATTTGTTTCTTTTTTATAAGGGGAAATCAGGACACAGACATGCACAGAGGGCACAGCACATGCACCTTGCAAAGACACAAGAGGAAGACAGCCAACCACGAGACAAGCAAAGAGGCCTGGAACTGATCTTTGCCCCATAACCATCAGAAAGAACCAACCCTACCAGCATCTTGATCTCAGATTTCTAGCCTGAGAACGGTAAGACAACAAATTTCTGTTGAGCCACTTTGTTACAGCACTCCTTGCAAGCTAATACAAGGGCCCACCCAGAGAAGCCAAGATCGCATACCAAGGGTTGTTTCTCATGGGGCAAAATCTTTGCTACCAATGGCATGACCTTATTACAGAATTCCAGGGTCTACACTGTGATCCTCCCACTGGAACTTGCTGCATTTGTATTACCACTAATACCACTAACACCTCCAACACTAACAGAGGGTCATACAGCCCACATGGTAGGGCTGATTGCACCATGGCCTGGACCTGCTAAAAAACCAAAACAACAACAACAACAAAAAAACAAAAACCTACTCCTTCTCTAGATCTCACTTGAAGCTGGTATTGAATCTGGGATTCTTCTATATCACCTGGAATATAGAGACAAGAGCAGTATTACTCAGTGTGAAACATATTGCTTCCAGAACCCAAAGAGGCCGACCAGTTGCTGTGCTTCTTTCTTTGGGGCAGCAATGCAACAATACACAATGCAGCAATTTCTGTTTTTTTTTTTTTTTTTTTTTTTTTTTGAGATGGAGTCTCTGTCGCCCAGGCTGGAGTGCAGTGGCACGATCTCGGCTCACTGCAAGCTCTGCCTCCCGGGTTCACACCATCCTCCTGCCTCAGCCTCCCAAACAGCTGGGACTACAGGCACCTGCCACTACACCTGGCTAATTTTTATATTTTTAGTAGAGATAGGGTTTCACCGTGTTAGCCAGGATGGTCTCGATCTGCTGACCTGGTGATCTGCCCACCTCGGCCTCCCAAAGTGCTGGGATTACAGGTGTGAGCCACCGTGCCCCGTGCAATTTCTTTTTTGGAGGGTGTATCCCCCCACACAGCCCTGACCACCGGGCCCTTTTGAACTTTGGTCAAGTGACAGGTCCCTGAATCCCTACAGGGTTCGTCCCTACCCTCTGGAGTACAGATATTTTACCGCAGTCTCCAGCACACCAACTACCTCTCACTCCTGTCCAAACAGCACACTTCCCAACGTCAGGGGCCAGCATGGTAAGTGGGATGTGCAGGTGGCCCGGGGCTCTTCACTCCACGTTTTGACAGAGGTGAGGAGAGTTAACACAGCCCTGAGGACAAACTGTAAATGGACATCGCTGTCTGTCACACATGAATACACACAGAGTCTGAACCTATTTCTCTTTGCAGTCACAAAGAACAGAGTTGCCAATTCAATGACCACATGCCATGTCCCTGAGGCATTAGTAATCTGCTCTAATGATGATACTAGATTTGTCAGAGCAGCTATGACCAGAGCTACTATTTGTAGGAGTCTACAGTCATTTCCCAGGGTCCAGCTTGCCTCTGCAGGGGGCACTCTGGGAATTAAATGGAGATATAATACAGACCCCCCATTTGCATCCTTTAGATATTTAATGGTGGTATGAATCTCCACTACATTCCCCAGGTTAAGGTATGGGTTTTTTAATTCACAAGATTGAATAAAAAATGCACGGAGGCAGAGCAGTTAAAAGAGTGCCAATTCAGACATTTCCATTTGACCTTCCTGATTCTGATAGCTCTTACTCCACAGACCAGGACCCCAGTGCAGAGGCGTCAACAAATGACACTGTATCGATTCCAATTATGTACTGAGTGGCTAGAGACATAACCAGTGGATACCTTCACACAGCTAGTGGTCCCTGTCTGAGCCACACATTAGCCAGGACTCCATTGACTTCACTCCCCCAAGGACCTCCACTCTCACAGAGGTTTCATGACACTTTGTATCTGGGTGAACTCAGACCCTGTGCTTAAAAGTCTTAGAAATGTCTGATTATTCCTTTCTATCCCCAGTGTGCAGCTCTTGATTAAATGAGTATAGATCCCTTTGGGGAAGGACTGGAGAATTGACAGTCTATATACTTCGTGGGAAGTTGTGGACATTTTCCTACTAAGGATCTCTTCAGTGGGTTCAAATTCTGAAAAACTAGCTCAGACTTAACAATTGCACGGGGGTTGGGGGGTCATAAAGTTTTTTTTGGGTGCTGTCCTTAAGTCTCCAGATCTTCTCCATTCTCGCACCTTCTTTGAATTTTTTAATTTCTGTTTTTCATTGTAAATGGAGAAGTTATAATAATGTATATTTATGGATACAAAGTGATGTTATAATTCATGAATACCAGGTGGGGTAATTAAATCAAGCTAATTCACCTGTCCTTCACCTCAAGTGTGTATATTTTGCAGTCAGAACATTTAAAATTTACTCTCTTAGTGCTTTTCAAAGGTACAATACAATTTTAACTATGTTCATTACACTTTGCAATATAGGTCAAAACAACAACAACAACAAATTCTTCTTTTCTATTTGAGACTTTGTACCCTTTGGTCACCATGTCCCCATCTCCTCCACATTCCCAGCCTCTGTACTCTCTCTCCTTCTGTCCAAATGTTTTAGATTTCACATGTAAATGACAACATGTGGTATTCGTCTTTCTGTGCCTGGCTTATTTAGCTCAGCATAATGCTCTCCAGTTACATCCCTGTTGTTGCAAATGACATTATTTTTTGTTTTTAAGGCTGAATGGCATTTCATTGTGTATCTACACCACCCTTTCTTTATTCATTTGTTGACGGACACAGACTAATTCCATAACGTGGCTATTGTGAATCATGCTGCAGATATCTCATCAACATACTGATTTCAAATCTTTGAGGTAAATCCTCAGATGTGAGATTGCTGGATCATATGGTAATTCCATTTGCAGTTTTTTGAGGTACCTCCATACAGTTTTCACAATGACTGTACTAATCTATATATCCTCATATTTTCAATCATAGAGATTCAGCAGTGCTTGTTTATTTTGACCCTAGAGATACTATGTCCTATTAATCATCTCTGCAACCTATGGCAGGTTAAATATATTGGGCTGATCCTCTTACCTTGACAATACTAATTTAATTGTGGCATCCTCTATCTGGAAGGTAAATGCCACTATGTGGCTTCTGTTGCTTGAAGTCCCATCATCCCCATGCAGCCCAGTAACTGCCGTTTTGCCATCATCCCTGTACACCAATACCTCCGAGGTACTTTCCATGGCCTTGGGGAAAAAATTCCCCTGTGAATATTTTTCTGGCAGATCATCCATCAGGCCTCACCTAATATATTCATTTCAGCATGTCTACCTCCCTCAGCCTCTTCATTTCTTCATTTCTGTCTTACAGGGTAACTTAGTCATTTCCAGTAAGATTGCCTCACCCTCTGTGATTCTTGCTTATGTAACTCTATGTCCCAAGGAAATGCTCCAAAGCCAATAAATTCTTACTCACCAGACTTTCATCTGACCTCCTTGGCCAAGTACTCTCTCAAACTTCTCTTCCCAGGGCTCTCCTCAGACTCCATCTGGTACACGCAAAAAACTTTTGAAACTCTTCATGTATATCAACCTTTTCTTCACTTATTAGATCCAACATGTGCCCAATAGGGTTATGTTAGAGTCTAACTAATTATCTGCCTGGCAGCCAGGAGGCTTCCGTCGCCTTAAGGGAGAGGCTTCTCCAGTATCTTCGAACACATGGATGCACTAACCTTTCCTGAGGAAGGTGAAGTTTCATGGAGTCAAGGCAGTAGAGTCAATATTCTCGGGTGCATCTTATTCCAGTTTAAAGGATTCCAGATTTTTCCTACCAGAGGCTTGAACTTTTAACATCAGACTTATGTTGTTTTCTTATTTAAAAATGTTTTGTGCTATACGGTTCTCATAACTAGGCCTTCAGCCTTCCATTTAACTGTGTCTCTATCTTCAGCTACAGCTAATAAGGGCCTCTTTATATGCTAGCACAGAGGGTCTCTAGCTCTCAGGCTTAGCCACTGAGCACTTGTTAACAGGCTTTTAGTCTCTCATTCTTCTGCAAGGTATCAGTACAACTTGGTCACCAGCCAATTTCTCTATCGGTATATGTCTGTATAAGCATTACTTCCCCATATTTTTCAAATGTCTGTGTCATTATACCTGCCATAGCATCTGACTACATCAAGACATTTTCCTAGAACACCTCCAGTGACATCATTAGCAACTGAGCTGCCGACTTATGCCAAAAACAGTATGTGCCCCACCTAGCAACCAAGATAGTGTCTTATTTCCCTACTATGTAATATAAGAGCCAGATCCAAACCTATTTTTACCTCATATTTTGCTAAACGACTTCTAGTACCCTCACATTCATCTGGGTCCACTGGGAAAAGACTAAATATGCAATGATTTTATTAAGGAAAATGTCTTTGTATGATCAAATAGAGAAGGCACTGGATAAGGCTCGGAAACCTGTCAGATCATGAGCCAAGTCTAAACCTGAGAGAACAAGAATGGAAAAGAAGTTGGGTGTTGAGTATTCCAGGCTGCTGTGCAGTGTAGTGTACAGACAGTTCAAAACTGTCAGGGAATCCTTGCAGCACAGTTGACCATTGGAGAATGCACCTGTCTACCAGGAACAGGTCTACCTTCTGTACACACAGTGCACAGTCACCGGCTGGAAGTAGCTCCTCGGAAGCATAACCTTGTCACAATGTGAGCTTAGATATTAGAAACATGGCAATTGTGGTTCTTCATCGGTTATGCTCCTTGTAATCAGAAGTTTATGAGGCACATTCTCATGTCCTCCACAATCAGGAACATCAACCAGTTAGATAAATTATCTGAATAAGTAACTTCAGAAATCCCGTGAGGTACAGAACTTTGTAATACAAATTGTATGAATGCATGATAGACTATTTAGCAAAGTCAATATGATATATTTGAATAAATAAATGAGTTTGGCCAAGTTAAATAATATCTATGCAAAAGAATAACCCATCATCTCTCTTTTCCTTTTTTAATACCATCAACCAAATTCAAGTTTTTAATTACACTCTCAGGGTACTGAGTGAAGCAACAAAGTTCACACCTTCAAGCCCATGTGTCATGTGAAGTGCCAGCAAAACAATCTTCAAAATTAATTGACACATCACCCTTGTATGAGAAGCATCTTCTTTGTCATGCTAAAAAATAGAATCTAAACATGCCACTCCACCCTTTGTAAGCTTTTATTTTTTCGCCCTCTACTCTTTTAAGTCTTGTTGTCAATTATTGACCTTTAGAGAAAATTATATTTCTTGACATTCTCAGCCCTTTCATTTTTTCATTTCTAGACTATAGTTGATGCTGTTTAGTCTTTCAAAATGTTATCTTTTCATCATTACTTACTAAAATTTTACTCAGCCTATAAATCCCACTAAGGGCAATGGCCATGAGGATTTCTCTGATCTCCTCAGATAGAACAAAAATCTTGAAATCCCCAAACTTGTGGAAATTTAATATTCTCCTTGTATTATTTAAATGCAGCCCTGTATTGTAGTTGTTTATTTATAAATTGTATAGGCCCCACCTAGATTGCAACCCACAGTTTACAGCAATGATCACAGACTTCAACACAATGACTTGTCAGTATAGGGGCTCACAAATGTTGGTTAAGTTAGTCATGTAAGAATATATTTGGCTGGTTTTATGTTAGTTATCCAAAATATGTCCTTTGCCATTATTTTCTTAAATTCCTGCTCCCCCCGCCCCAATCAATATACAATAACAAAATAAAAAATGAAATTATACTAATTTAACTTTATAAAATCATATTTTAAAAATCTGGTCTTTAAAGTATTAGAAACATTTTATGTAAAATAAAAGCCACTTCTTTTCTTTCTAATCAATTACATATATTTAAAAGAAATACAAGGCAAAATTTTTATTACTTTTAGCATAATTTTTATTCAAAATAGAATTTCCATCCTCTACAATGTTTCCTTCATTTTCTTTAAACTCTGAACACTGTATAATAGAAGTATTCTTAAATGAAACGCTTATGTTCTCCCTTTAAATTAAATCTATGCCATTTTTTTGTTGTGCTACTGTATACTATTATGTGGACACTGAAAAGCTGTAAATACCCTTTGAACCAGAAAAGTAGAATACACCTCGTATCTCTCCAGCACAGAGGTCTGTGTTGAACAAGGATGACAATTTTAGTTCATAATGAAGCGGCAAAAACAATCATTTTCAAAGCATAAACATTCTTAGCTTAAAACATGAATAAAAGAAAAAAATCTGAAATTCAAACTTCTTCATAATAAGTTTCTCCGGCAAAGAGAGAGAAGTTTTAGTATTTTCTTTGTATTCCACCAATGAAAATCTAAATTGTAAACAAATCTATAGATTCCAACTTTTGACTTAACATAGTAATTGTTTATTGTCTTTTACTACTTCTTAACTCTTTTTTTTTTTTTTTTTTTGGTTTAGATGGACAAAAAGAAGTTGTGGCAGACTTTCTGTTTTTCACAACTCTTAAGAATTTGAATTTGAATTCCTGAGAAATATAAGTATGTCCCATTATAAACTGGATTCAAATGAAGACTAATCAGTTGAATTGTGTTTCCCCAAAATTCATGTTGAAGTTCGAATCCCCAGTTCCTTAGAATGTGACCTTGTTTGGAAATAGTGTGATTGTATAATAGATGTAGTTAAAATAAGGTCATACTATAGAAGAATAGACTACAAATTCAATATGAGTGATAGCTTCATAAACAAATCAATTTGGATAAAGACACACACTCAAGAAAAACACACTGTGAAAATTGGAGTTATGTTGCCATAAGCCAAGGAATGCCACAGAATGCCAGCCAGCTATCATAAGCTAGTAGAGTGACATGAAAGCAATCCTTCCCTAATGACTTCAGAGGAAGCACGGCCCTGCTAACACTTTGATTTTTAATTTCTCTCTTCTAGAATGGTAGGACATGCACTCCACTATTTGAGATACTCTGTTTTTGGGTTTTTTTTATGGCAACCATAGGAAGTTAATACAATGACCTAATGTGAACTTAACATTTTAAACCTGTTTTACAGTATAAACATAGTCTCAGGAATAACGTCAAATTACAAGCAAAATTCCTTTAAAATACTAGAAACTGAGCAATACCAACAAGACCAAATCAATCTTTAATCCAGTTAACGAGCCTAGAGTCAAGTTAGAGTTAGGCAGTTTTGCTATACTAGTAAGAATGTTAGGCCAATACAGGAAGAGTGATAACGAGAGTATTTTCCACTTTTCTCCAACAAACTCATTATTAACTGTAAAGTGGCTCTAAGTAGTGACAAGACAACTGATAAATAAGTATTCTTTAGACTAGGACATTCCTATTATCTAGTAAATGCGCCATCTTTATGAACATACTGTCTCATGGTAACAGTTTACTTGTGAATTTTCTTGTTTTCTTTCTATTGATTTCTAGTTTCATTGCATTGTAGTTGGAAAAGATATTTTGTATGATTCCCATCTTTTTTTTAACTTAACACCTATTTTGTGATCTAGCATCTGTCCAATTGTTCTATACATTATTGAAAGTAGGAGTTTTGAACTTTCCTATTATGATCATATTGCTATATATTTTTTCCCTCAGTTCTATTAATCTTGGCTTTATAGATTTGATGCTCTAATATTGGATACATATATATTTATAATTGGTATACCTTTTGGTAGATTGATCCTTTGATCATTATGTAAATTCCTTTTTTTGTCTTTTGGGATGGTTTTTGACTCACCCCAGTGAGTGTTGTTATGATGGCAATGTCGATTTCTTTGTCAGGTAAATCATCTATCTCAATTTCATTAGAGTTAGTTTCTGGAGATTTATCTTGTTGTTTAAAACCTATTTTCCTATTTTGGTTTTTTTTTTTCATTTTCCTTGACTCCCTGTATTAGAGTCTACATACTGACAAAGCAAGTGCTTCTCTCAGTCTTTATGGACTGGTCTCATACATGAGAAGACCCTCATCGATCAGCCTGGCCAGAGATTCTGGAAGCCTCTCAAACCCTTATGTTGGTCCAATCTGCTTTCGTTGTTTGTAGAGGACTCATGGTGTCCATAATATGCCAAGCTCCTTCAGCACTGTGAAACAAACAAGACTGGAGCTGGGGTGTGTGGGTGTTCAACTCTTTGCTCTGCACTGAGCTGGTGGGATGAGCTGTGGTGACTAGTTGTGTACTAAATAAAACAGTCATCTTTGTTCTCACTGAACCCCAGGTAGCTAGAATATGCCAAGTCTCTAAAACAAGATAGAAGACAATCCTTTGGGGAGCCTCTGGAAAAGTTGGGGCATTGGATGTGTGGTCCAACTGTTTGCCTCCCCAGGGAAAATCTTGGAGCTGAGGTTTATAAAGTCCACTTACTCTGCATCAAGCCAGGTGAAAGGAGTTATGGCTAGTGCCCATATGCTAGTTCAAACTGACATTTTGTTCTCTGTAGTTACCAAAAGATGGATATATGCTGGGCCCTGTCAGCACTCTGACTCAGGCAGTACATAAACCAGCCCTGTAGATAGGAGCCAGAAATATCTGGATGCTAGATGTGTGGTTCATCTCCTGCCGTCCTCAGAAAGAATCTGGGATCTGAGAATTTCCTTCTGGTTGTATAGCACTGTGCCAGGGCGGGGATTATGGTGGGGTATCTTTTTCCTACAGGTTTTGATATGGCTGGATTCATATTCTTCTGGGGTACAGGAGCCTTTCAACTAGTTTCTGGATTCCTCACAAAGGGAATTGAACCTGTGCTGCTGTCGAATGGATCTGTCTCTCAACAGTTCCCTTGTGATCTAACACTAGTTTGCCTAGAAAGGAAATAATATCATATGCTCTCCTGTGTTCTTCAGTGCCTGATGAACATAGAGACGATTCCTAACAACATACTCTTTATATTCACAGACAGGAGCACTGGGTCTCTAAAAATTTTTCTCTTTTATTTTCTCCATAGGAAAGAATAGAGTGCCAGCTCTCTTAAGTAGGATGTGGGGTTTCAATATGGTTTGGCTGTGTCCCCATCAAAATCTCATCATGAATTATAGTTCCCATAATGCCCACATGTTGTGGGAGGTACCCAGTGGTAGGTAATCAAACCATGGGGGTGAGTTTTTCCTGTGCTGTTTTCTTGATAGTGAGTAAGTTTCTTGGTATCTGATGGTTTTATAAAGGGCAGTTACCCTGCATAGAAATTCTTGCCTGATGTTATGTTAGATGTGCCTTAGCTCCTCCTTCACCTTCCACCATGATTGTGAGGTCTCCCCAGCCAAGTGGAACTGTGGGTCCATTACACCTCTTTTTCTTTATAAATTACCCAGTCTCGGGTATGTCATTATTAGCAATGTGAGAATGGACTAATACAGACTCCTATCTGCTTTTTAAGAACCATTTTTGCACCAACCATGGACACCTTCGTAGAGCTCAGTATCAAAGACAAGATGGCCATCATAGGCCTGGACACCTGGCAGTCTCCTCCAGGCAAAGTTGAATAAACTGTGAAGGTGGCCCTTGATGTGAGATATTGCCACATTGACTGTGCCTGTCTCTAAGAATGAAGATGAGGTGAGGAAGCCATCCAGGAGAAGATCCAAGAGAATGCTGTCGAACAGGAGTACCGCTTTATCATTGGCAAGTTGAGGCCCACCTTCTTTGAGAGACCCCTTGTGAAGGAGGCCTGTCAGAAGACCCTCAAGTACCTGAAACTGAACTACCTGGACATCTATTTTATTCACCGGACACAGGGATTCCAGCCCTGGCAGTAGGTTCTCCCCAAAGATGATAAAGGTAATGTCATCAGCAGTAAAGCATTCTTTGTTGCTTGGGAGGCCATGCATGAGGTGGTGGACAAAGGGCTGCTGAATATTCTCTAACTTCAATTATTTCTAGAGACTCTTAAACAACCCTGGACTGAAATATAAAGCAGTAACTAACCACGTTGACTTATCTAATGCAAGAGAAACTAATCCATTCCTGCCACTCCAAGGGCATCAACTGTTACAGCCTACAGGCCCCTAGCTTCTCCAGATAGACATCGGACCAAGCCAGAAGACTAAGGAGATTGCTGCAAGCACACACACACACACACACACACACACACACACACACACACACACAAACCAACAACCCAGGTTCTGATCCATTTCCAAATCCAGAGAAATGTGGTTGTGATCCCCAAGTCAGTGTGCACTTTTGAGAATATTCAGATATTTGACTTTAATTTAAGTGATGTGTAGTTGTTTGCCACATTCAGCTTCAACAGAAACTGGAGGGCCTGAGACGTAAGCCGGTCCTCTCATTTGGAGGACGGTCCTTTCAATGCATAAGATTGAGGTTGAATCTCCTAAGGAGATTGTGTGGTGTATTGCTCTCTGTGCTGAAGAGCGACCATCTCCACTTGAGTCCTATTTTAGCCAAACTTAAGTGAAATCACACTGAGCCCTGCCCTGTTGTAGGCCTGAGGCATTGTTGTATCTATTTCCCTATGTTCAGCTAGGAGCAGATTATTACAGAAAAGCATGACTTACATAAGCAAATGACAATTTCTTCCTACTTATCTGATCTGAACAAATGTTTATTAAACAGCAAAAACTGCCAATACTGAAATGTAAAGATAAATGACTAAAAAATAACAGTAAAAAAAGGAAAAATATTACTTCATGTTTGCTTGTTTAACATGTCAATTCCAGGCATATTAGACCTAAGTTGCAGGCGGAGGGGCAGGTGAGCTACAAAATAACCTGTTTAAACACCATAAAGCAAATGAATGTGGTGTAGGAACATGCACACATGCATGAATTCAAGAGTTTCGGAAGATTTGGAAGAAGAAAGTGTCAGAAAAGATATATTTATAATATTTTAGGTTGTTGAATCAAGAACAGTTTTAGTTGCCATAGAGATTTTTCGATAGCACCATAAAGAAACCAGGCAGGTGCTCTTTTATTTTCAGTTTTAGAAAATCAGAAATGTAAAATGTATCAGTTCTTATCTTTTAGATTTCTATACATCGCTATTCTCATACTCATTATAACACACTTAACTAATTTTGTGTTCGTCACCTCTGTTAGCATACATTTTACAGGGAGTTATAATATAGTACATTGTACTAAGTTTCACTGGCTGTTTTGTTTTCTTAATAGAATGTTAAATTTAAAACTCTGGCCAGGTGCAGTGGCTCATGCCTGTAAGCCCAGCACTTTGGGAGGCCGAGGTGGACAGATCACTTGAGGTCAAGAGTTTGAGACCAGCCTTGCCAACATGGTGAAACGCTGTCTCTACCAAAAATACAAAATTAACTGGGTATGGTGGTGCATGCCTGTAATCCCAGCACTTTGGGAAGCTGAGGTGGGCGGATCACTGAGCCAGAGTTCAAGACCAAGCCGGCCAATATGGCGAAACATGGTGGTGCATGCCTGTCCTCCCAGCTACTCGAGAGGCTGAATTGCTTGAGCCCAGGAGACAGAAGTTGCAGTGAGCTGAGATCGCACCACTGCATGATAAATACATACATACATACATACATTCATACTCTGAATGGCAGACACGACAATCATTTTCACTACTATAACATCAACAATTAGTTTGTGCCTGATTTAAGAAGTATTTGTTGAACTAATGAGATAGTCAGTTATAGATGCCATATTCTGAAACTTTTTCTAATTGGATTTGATCTAAAAATAAAGAACGTCTTTAAGGATGCTGTGATGGTGGCCCTTCCCTAGAACAGAAAAACATATAAAAAGAGTAATGATATTCTTACAATACAGGAGGTTTAGCATGGGTATATTCTTTTTTTTTCTTTTTTTTTTTTTTTTTTTTTTTTTTTGAGATAGAGTCTCACTCTGTCGCCCAGGCTGGAGTGCAGTGGTGCCATCTTAGCTCACTGCAACCTCCACCTCCCGGGTTCAAGCAATTCTTCTGCTTCAGCCTCCCAAGTAGCTAGGACTAAGGCATGCACCACCATGCCTGGCTAATTTTTGTATTTTTAGTAGAGATGGGGCTTTACCATATTGACCAGGCTGGTCTCGAACTTCCGGCCTCGTGATCCACCTGCCTTGGCCTCCCAAAGTGCTGGGATTACAGGCATGAGCCACCACACCCGGCTGGGTATATTCCGTCTTTAGTGATAATGTAAGTATGACTTAGGTTCTTTTGGCAGCTAGAAAATTTCTAGACATAGTCACTGTATTAAATACTAATATGTTAATATATTAATGATGCTATGAATAGTTCAAATAATAGCAAATACCATTTATTGTGCCAAGCACCCTGCTAGTGATTTTTCTTACCTTATTTCATCTTCAAACAACCTTTCGTGGGGTCTTAAAGCTTCATTTTACAAAGAAAGGTACAGACTAGGAAGGATCAAATGACTTGGTCTAAAAGCTAACAACGGACGAAACTGGAATCAAACCGATTCTGTCTTATTACAAATCCTCTGCTCTTTCTGTGATAAAATGGAGCTTTACATAACAAATTCAGTCACTGCTACAGTTAAAGTTTTCTAAAGCAAACTGAGATTTCTGTCTCTGGTATGCCAAAGTAAGCTCCTACCAGACCAATCTTCCCATATGTGACAACCATTAACTTGGAACAAAAAATAAATTATCTGAACACATATTGAGCAAAGAAAAACAAGCAGAGTATAAAAAGACTTGCATTTCTCAGTTTTTATGACTTTTATCCTGTGAATTGGCCACTGTTGGCACAGGGTGGCAAAATGAAAGCTTTGATAAACATGTAGACTTTCAGAGGACACACTCTGAAGTAAGCATAGCTGCTGGGAAATAAGGGAGAAATTCTATAAAGGAGATGGACAGAAAGGGAGCCACAAATTCTTTGTATGAACTCTCCTCATAGGCTTTCTCGTAGTTCTGGTTGACTTCTGAACTGTGTATGCACAGGGTCGGCAGTGTGCTCCTTAGTTAAGGATTAAAAAATTGAATTGAGATCTGAACTGCCAGCAAAGAGACACAGTATGTACATTTTAGCACATTAATCGCCTGCTAAAACAACAAGAAGCAATAAAGGAAGAGAGTCTAGAGTTTCCACAACATAACCTTCATAATGTCCAGAATACATTCCGAATTACTTGACATACAAAGAAACAGTGAGATAATGATCCAGTCTCAAGAGAGAAGACAGTCTCTGGAGACTAGCAGAGAGAACAGATGTTAGAATCGGCAAACAAGGCTGTTAAGGCTGATTATGCTACTGACAAATGACATAAGGGAAAATATGCTTATAATGAGTAAAACTATTGAAACTTTTATCAGATAATTAGAAAACATTTGAAAATAACCAAGTAGAATGTCTAGTACAAAAAAGAGATGTATGTGGAAAAGAAACCCACTGAATTGGCTCAGCAACAAATGTGGACAACAGAGGAAACAATCAGCGAAATTGAAGATAAAAGAAATCCTCTTTGAAGAGGATGGAAAATGATTGAAAAAAATAAGGTATTTTGAGGGAATTGTGAAGCAACATGGGAGTTAGTATACCTGTTTAATATACCTGTAACATGTTTACTTAATATCCCACAAAGTCTTGAAAGGAGAGGAGTGGGCCAGGCGCAGTGGTACATGCCTGTAATCCCCGCACTTTGGGAGGCCGAGGTAGGCGGATCACCAGAGGTCAGGAGTTCGAGATGAGCCTAGCTAATATGGTGAAACCCCGTCTCTACTAAATACACAAAATTAGCTGGGCGTGGTGGCACATGCCTGTAATCCCAGCTACCCGGGAGACTGAGGCAGGAGAATCGCTTGAACTCAGGAGGCAGAGGTTGCAGTGAGCCAGGACTCAGACTCCGTATCCAAAAAAAAAAAAAAAAAAAAAGGGAGAGGAGAGTGAAAATAAGGTGGAAAAAAATAATTCGAAAAAATCATGACTGAAAATTTCCCCAGTTTGTTTAAAGATGTAAAATTACGGATTCAGAAATCCTCCAAATAGACTATACACTAGGAAATCTATGCTTTGGAATATCATAGACAAACTGATAAAAAAAAAAAAACCCAAAGACAGAAAATTCTTGAAAGCCAAACAACATATTACAAACAAGAGTACTATACCTTTAAACTGTGGAACAAACTACCTGACGATTCTCTACATAGACTGCAGTCACTGATTTTCTCATTGGAAAGTTTGAATTAATTTACATAGGAAATATATTGGTCAAAACGGAAGGTGGGAGAGGTCAATGTAGTATGTTTTAAGGATACTTAGGGACTAATGCTCACCATGAATGTTTCTCAAATATATTGTCATAATGCCCCAAACATTCATGAATATTCTCTTTAGAAAGCATATTAAGGCATGCATTTTGAAGGTAGAAGCATGGACTATATTACACAATATTACACTCTCTGATTTTCCTATTTGTTTTCACCGCTTCTCTATTTGGATGAGAACATTGTTAGGCAAGTACTTTTTTTTTTTTTTGAGGCAGAGTCTCACTCTGTCGCCCAGGCTGGAGTGCAGTGGCGCGATCTCTGCTCACTGCAAGCTCCATCTCCCGGGTTCACGCCATTCTCCTACCTCAGCCTCCTGAGTAGCTGGGACTATAGGTGCCCGCCACCACGCCTGGCTAATTTTTTTTATTTTTTTAATTTTCTTTAGTTTTAGGAGAGACGGTGTTTCACCGTGTTAGCCAGGATGGTCTCGATCTCCTGACCTCACGATCAGCTCTTTTAGAAAGAGTTTGTAAAATCCTAAAAAGTGAGAGTTATAGTAGGAAATCCTAAACTACCAGGAGCAAAAGCAAACTCCAGACATCTGGGAGTCGTCATAGAGAAGGCTTCACAAGAGAAAGGGTGAAAAAGATTAAATTTTCTTAATCACAATTAAAAATATGGCTAGCTGCAGAAATATGTTCATCTTCTAATACATTTGCTGCTGCAAAAGCAAGAGAAGTACCAGAGGAAGAGAGAGGAGAGAAAGAGACAGACTCATTCCTCTTTAGGTTGGCTGGGGGTAAATGGATTCAAATCTCAACAGACTGGAAGTAGAATGGAAGACAGTCTCACACTGAGACTCAAATTTGTGCTAAAAGAGGAAGTGCTGCAGGTCTCCTCTCTATTGCCATGTTCGGCTGATTTGAAAATAGCAAAGCCGTGTTAAGTCTATAGTTTTAACAGAGCCATGTTATCCTTTGGGGAAAACTTCCATTATGGTAATAATGATACCAGATATGGTTCTAAATTTTAAAAATATAAGATAACTGTATTATTTTCCACATGCTCTTTCATTGCAGATTCCTTTACTTGCCATCCTCATAGCATTTTATTTTTGTTTAGCTGTTCACACAAAAAAAGAAAACCGATGAAGCTTTTTTTTCCATTTAAAGTAGGTAACTGTTTCAAAGTGCAAACAGCTGCAGTGAATGTAAATAACGAATGTTGGCCCCAAGTACTGCCAGTTCGAGCTCCATACTTAAAGACACAAGAGGCCCTTCGCTCCTCCTTTCACTGGTGGCTTTTATTTGGTGAAACATAAGGAACATTATACCAAATAGTCACTAAAACACGCACGTCTCTAAAATCACATATGTTGCAGTAATTTTCACTGTCTAGGCCACTTGTAAATGGAAGCATTTCCATACTGATTGTCCAAAGATAAAATGTAAATTAACCAAATAAAATTGAGCATGGTAGAGAAAATGCTGAAGTTCTGAGGTGTTTTAGAAAAAGCACACCTGGTCTTTATTGAAATATAAAGATGCTAATTTCTCTAAGTTTTACATTTTAAAAATGTAATACCAGCAGAGAACATACAAACATCTCCATCTTAGTAAAACTGTTGAAACTCTGGGAGGTAATATTTTACAGATGACAATCTGTGGTTTTTTTTAAATAATAAAATAAATAATAGCATTAGAGGCTTAACCACTTTTCTGTGAAGTAAATTTTTGGAAGAGTCCAGCATTTTATCTGGAAAGTCAGATTTTGAAAATCAAAAAGAGCATCTAGTCAATAGGATTTTTTGAAATTAATGAGACCTTCTGAGATATCACTGAATAATGTATTCATAAGTATGAGCAACAGGGAGAGACAGCTAAACCGCTGTCCCCTACTGAGTTCTGAAATGAGGACTCTCCCACTGATGAATTCAGTGATACTATGTGTGATTACTGCATTCGAATCTGTAATTCGATTAGACTAATATTATCAGATAAGCTGCTTCACATCAGTTTCCCACCTCAAAGATTCATTTATTCATTTGTTTGTTTTCTACATTGATTCAGAAAGAAACATTAAGACAATGTAGAGATACTTAATGTAGTAATTATCAGGAAGCAACACTGGCCCTGCACAAAATTATGAAGTAGGAAAATGTGATCTTCAGCTTTCCAAATTCGTTTTGTTTCTTTTCTTTATTTGTCAATCTCATTTTTTACTCATTATGTTTAGAATGTTTTTTAAAAAGTTATCTGTACTGTGTAAAAGATTTAAATTTTTGACTTTCTCATAGTCAGAAGTCCTCAAGTAGGAACAAAGTTATGAAAAAAGCAAATAAATATTGTAAGTCATAAAATTGAAGCCTTAGATATGTTGGTACATATGGCCTTCCTGTATTTATCTTTTATACCACATCACACCAAATTCTCATGAAGAGAGTACTATTCATATTTGCTTATGAGAAACACTGAACCATCTTCACTAAACAGTCTGAGCAAATTCCCTGGCAAAGACCATTTTGTTTATTCTCTCAACCATGCAGAAAACTTCAACTAGCTTTTGTTTGGCAATCTGAAGACAAGGATGAATAAGGCCCAAAACTTTCCTTGAAGGATCTCACTCATGGTCTATGGGGAAACAGACAAACAGATAAGAGCCCTATGTTACACATATATGTAAATAAATATATGTTGCAAATATAGATATCTAGAGAGGCTATTCAGAGAATACATAATTTTTCAGGATGGAAAAATTAAACCTTCTACTTTTTCTAAAAGAAATACATAACAGGTTATCATTTGCAATATATGGAATTATTATTATAATTCTGTCTTTTCTCTCTGGGCACTTTTGTGATTCTTTTTAATCTCTGAAGTTCCACAGTTTCTCATTGTCATGTAATTGTATTTATTTTTGTTCTTATTCAAGATTACTGTATCTGAGAATTGTATATTTCATCAATTCAATGATGTTCTCAGGAAGTGTGTTCTTTCAATACCCTCATGCCAACATCACTATTTTCTCCAATTTCTCCTGTAACTTCTATTAGATGTGCAAGGGAAATTCTTACTCTATCAACCACAATTCTCAAGCTCTCTTTGATATTTGTTTCCTACCAGTTTATCCAGGTATAATAAATTTTGAGTTATTATCGCAATCTATTCAGCTCATTAATTCTCTTTTCAACCGTGTCTAATCCACTGAGTCTGTCTACTCCAATATTTTGTTTCTTCTATCTTCCCTGTCTCTGGACTACTTTCTCCTGAAGTTATTTCAGGGGCAATTTGAATACAAGAAATAGAGAGTGGCTTGTCTTCTATTCAGTGAGATTTACTTTGAGGAATCAGAGGAAATCACTGAAGTCAAGGGCAGGCACTGGATCCTTCCTTTACTTCAGGTGAGACTGGATGCATAAATGGAAAGCAATCAATAATTACAGTATCCACACCCTCTTCCCTTTCCTCTCAGGATCTGTCACTTACATGTATATTTTACGTCTCTCTATATAAAGGTATCTACTTTGCCATTAGCAGAATTATGCATCTTTATAAGGCCAGCAGCTGCAGTATATTAATTTGTTTCTCACAATTACTGGGAAATATAGAGACTTCTGAAAATGAAAAGAATTATAAAAAATATTTATTAACTATTTAGACTCAGGCAATTATGAATCAGCAAAGGGTCCTGGAGGTCCCCTCCTGTTCCAGTAGTTGTATGTTATGGGAGGCCTGGCATGCCTTAGTGGAGGTGGTGTTGAGACCCTAGTAGGTTTTCACAGAACACTAGCTCTACCAAACATGCGCCTTACCTCAAGTCTGGTGGTAGAACCTGTCATTGTCATGGGGAATGGACAACCAGCATGCATACCTTCAACGTAGGTGCCAGATATTTGATTTTGCAGCATTTTCTGAAAATAGATTTTTCACAGCACAGTCTTGTGTATTTCACCACTTGTTCCAGAATCATGCAGATGTTAGAGATTGCATAACTTGTCTGTGCCCTAGCACTGTGAACAAGCTTCTGGAATTTTTGAACTCTATAGGTGGTTTCTACCTGTTAAAAAGCTTAGTGTGAAAAATTCACAAATCATACACAAGAGATTCAGATGCAGAGTTATTAAAAAAAAATCACAAACGAAAGAAATATAGTCCCAGATACTTGGGAGACTGAGGCAGAAGTATCTCTTGAGCTCAGGAGTTTGAGGCTACAGTGAGCTTTGTTTACACCTGGGAATAGCCACTCTACTCCAGCCTGGGCAACATAGTGAGACCCTGTCTCAACAACAACAACAAAAGGTAATGTCTTCCAATGTACAGTTAGATAACCAACAATGAAGCATAAAATGTTTTAAAAAAATTAGAAAGGTTAAACTGAAAAGCTGAGTAATCCATACATTTATGCATGCTTTATCACTAATATTTCACTTATTTAATAACTAAACATCCTTAAAGAGATTTTGTAAATGAGAAAAAAAATTATATTTACTCACACATATTTATCAATTTCACTACTCTTCATTTATGTTGATTCAAGTTACTACCTCGTGTTATTTTGAAATAGCCTCAAGGACTTCCTTTAATTTTTTTGTTTGTACAGGGTTGGCATCCCTAATCCAAAAATTCAAAATCTGAAATGCCCCAAAATCCAAAACGTTTTGAGTACTGATAAGATGTCACAAGCGGAAAATTCCATACCTGATACCATTGCTCCCTGGTGGTACAATGTACACAAACTTTGTCTCATGCACAAAATTCTTTAAAATATTGTGTTAATTTATATTCAGTCTATGTGTACAAGGTGTATATGGGACATAAATGAGTTTCTGTTTAGATTTGGGTTCCATCCCCAAGGTATCTCATTATGTATATGCAAATATTCTAAAATTTGAAATCCAAAGCATTCCTGGTCCCAAGCGTTTCAAATAAAATAAAATCGCCTATAGTGAAATCTTAGTGGTAAAAAATACTATCAGCTTTTGTTTATATGAAATTATTCTTTTTCTATTCTTATTTTTGAAGAATATTTACTCTAAATATCCTAGGTAGCCAAAAACACCATCCTCTATTCAGTATTTTAAAGAAGTTTTCAGTTGACTTGAATATTTTATCATGAGAAGCATGTGTTCATTCTTATCTTTGTTCCTCTGTGCATAATGTGTACTTTTTGTCAGATTTTTTAAGGTTTTCCCTAACTATCCCTGGTAGACTATCTGATATTCCTCCAAACAGAGACTCTGCTCATTTTATTATAGGCATCGATATTTCTGTGCTTCGGGTTGCACTGTTTTATTATGATATCTTAAAGCCCACTTTTTATTTTTATTTTTGAGACGGAATTTCGCTATTGTTGCCCAGGCTGGAGTGCAATGACGCTATCTCGGATCACTGCAACCTCTGCCTCCCGAGTTCAGGCGATTCTCCTGCCTTAGCCTCCCGAGTACCTGGGATTACAGGCATGTGCCACCATGTAATTTTGTCTTTTTAGTAGAGACGGGGTTTCTCCATGTTTGTCAGGCTGGTCTCAAACTCCCAACCTCAGGTGATCCACCTGCCTCGGCCTCCCAAAGTGCTGGGATTACAGGCGTGAGCCACCGTGCCAGGCCCTAAGTCCACCTTTTAATTTACCCCTGTGTCTACTCTATTGTTAAGGCCATGCAATAAAATTTTTATTTCAGATGTTGTGATGCTCAGCTCTAGAAAGTGCATTTGGTCCCTTTTTATATCTTCCTTTTATCTCCTCATTATATATCCATAAGAATGTTTTAACATGACTGTATATTAATTTCATCTCCTCTGTCATTTCTAGGTTTTTTTTTTTTTTTTTTTTTTTTTTTTTTTTTTGAGATGGAGTCTCACTCTGTTGCCCAGGCTGGAGTGCAGCGGTACCATCTCGGTCCCCTGCAGCCTCCGCCTCCCAGGTTTAAGTGATTCTCCTGCCTCAGCCTCCTGAGTTGCTGGGACCACAGGTGCATGCCATCATGCCTGGCAAACTTTTTGTATTTTTAGTAGAGAATTTCTAGGTATTTTTCTATTAGCTGATTTTATTACTCATTATAAATAATATTTTCCTGTTTCTGTGCATATTTAGTAACATTTGATTGTATACTGAACTCTCTGAATATCATGCTAAGATTCCGGAGTTTGTTATCTTAAGAAATTTTTGAATTTTGTTTTGGCAGTCAGCTAAATAGTATGTAGATTAGCTGATCCTTTTGTGTCTTAAGCATTTTATGTTGAATCTAGAGTAAGCCTTGCTGTAGCGCTAGATCAGCTCTACTATGAAGGCATAATCCCCATTAATGCTCCCATATATTCAATGTGGTCTCCCTGGCTTGACTCATCAGAACTCATGCATTTCCAATGTTCCATGAGCTAGGGGAATTGTTGAGTTCATAGGCACCTTATGGGGTTTCACCTTACATGTGGTACAGCTGAGTACTTAGCCAAACACTCAGGGAATATCATGAAGACTTCTGGACTGCTCTCTCTGCATAGTTTTCTTTTCCAGGATGGCTTTCTTCACCTCCCACTGTTCTCATTTCTGTTAGGTTAGTTGACTGAGAACATTGTTTTTTGAATAGTTCCCTCTCCCTACACTACAATCCAGAAAGTGACTCCAGATTGAAAACTGAAGTAATTACCGGGTTAATCTATTTCCTTTTTATCAGAGACTACAGTCTTGTGCTCCCTTTTGTACAACGTTTAAAAAGAATTATTTCCTATATTTTTTCCCCTGATCTAGTTGTTTATGGCAGGTTCCCTTTACACTCTCTTGTTCAGAAGGAGATGTTTAGTATTCTCCTACTAATGTAATTTAAATACATTATTTGAGGAAGGTGATTATTCTTGATATCCATAAATTATAAACAATGATTATGATATCCCCCAGGACTGCAGTGTACAGTGTCTGTTTAATAAGTAGAAAATGTCACCAATGCTGAAGTGGGCAACACTGAGGGCAGCATATTTTCTTCTTGCTGTAGTTGTATTACTCTCTGTTATACTCTGTGCAAGTCATTAAATTTCTGTATTTTAGTCTACATTTCACGTTTACTGATCTATTGACAGGGCCTACATCAGTGCATGTCACCCAGCAAATAAGAAAATACATGTTAGATTAAAAAAAAATTCTGTAGCGATTCTTGAGTCTTTACTTCATAATAGTGGTAATTCACTTTGATTTTATATGAGATAGAAATTTGATTCTATTCAACGACTCGCACTGAATGTGATGGATCTCAAAGTCTTCTGACTAGATTCTAATTTCCCATATTTACTACAGGTTTAATCTTGCCCTATTAATGTTATCAATATGACAATTAGACTGTGCTAAAGATGCCTTCCAGAGGGAGTCTTAGCCTCACAGCCCCATGAACAAACACCATGGGACCCTACATCCTGGATCTAGTGGTGAACATCTGTTAAACTAGTCTTGTTCTCTCCCCCAGAAATTGAGAATTGATAGTTAGAATGTCAAGTTAATGAGCTACTGATGCAGGACAATGGCCCATAAAGATATTTGCCATTGATTCTGAGAAGTGAACCTCATTCATGCTGAATTAGATGAATGAACACATGGAGGGTGGGGCAAAATAGAAACACATTGAGAGCAGAGATGCAGTGGTGAGGAAAATGAAAGCACACCTTCTTATCTGATGGCTTGAGCAGTTTCGAGCCCCAGTCTCTCTCAAAGCATGGTTGTACTTCCTGTCTGTGAGTTCTGCGAAATCTCCTGATTCTTTATAATGGATGCCCTTTCTCAGTATGGCTCAATTAGATTTATTTTTATTGTAATGAAATCATACTTAAGACAAAGCCCAAGAATATGTAGTTCAGAGTTGGTAGAGGGGAAAGAAACCAAATATTGGAATGAACTCTAAACAAAGATTTAGGAATCCTTCATCAAGCTTACTACTTCTTAGCTTTTAGTTCATAGGTTTCATTCAGAATCTTATCAAAGCTATGAACCTTTTATCCAGACAGTTCATATTCATACAAATTTTTTCATACAATTTGACGCCATGAATGTCATTTAAAGACTCTTTTAAAAAGAATACAAGTGAGTCATGTTAAAACTATGAAGTTACAATTTGTTAAAAATACATGTTTTCAGACATAAAAAAGAATTTCAAAAACAAAGTATTAATTGGCTTCTGAATTAAAAACAGATCTTATCATCCAAATGAGTAGTGTATTTTATTAAAACTTTTCTTCCATGAAGTTAAGACAACAATATTCTGGGTCCAATTAAAAAAAATTAATAGAAATTAAATTATGTCTCTATGGATTATTCATCTGGTTTGAAGATTTCACAAATAAAAATTTTTCCTTTTACTATTTATTAAAAACAGAAAATAAGGCAACCTATGCTAAGTATATTAAATCCCACTTGTATCCCGTTTCCTTTGTTACCTGCTTAGATACAAAGTTAAAATGTCATAATACAATATATTTTTGGTTTAAATAAAGGTTCCTATAGAACTGGCAGGCTTTTATGAAGAATCTGAAAAATTTTATTCACAGGTGTTCTATCAAAGTCTGTCAAAAAAAAAAAAAAAAAAAAAAAAAAAGGCATACATATAGCATGGATTCAGGGACACCAAAAAATCTCTCTCCTGATGGTCTGTCATTTCATTGTCTATGGTTCACTCTTTGTAAGCAGTCACTCTGCAGGAATCCACTTTTAAAGTGCATTACTGTCGGTTTAGAAGTACAGAGAAAAGGTAGTTATGCATAATTGTCTTCCAAATTTGTATTCTGTTCAAAGTGATTTTTTTTTTTTTTTTGGTCCCTTAAGAAGGCAGCATGTCAATCGCCATTGATTGACAGTCAGTGCTGCCTCTTAGATTCAAAAAGGCAGAAAATTCCCCATGGAGGTCATGAACCAAAATGTCCTGAGCAAAGGGAACAGGCCTTTCTGTAGGGTATGTTAAAAATGCAAAGATAAAGCAGGTAAGACAGGAAAGCAATGTCTAAGAGCAACAGGGAAGAAAACAGCTGTGGGACCAGAGGAGAAACTATTGTAGTAACAACTTCTTGTTCACTTTAATGAGAATTAACTGAAGAATCAGCATGGGCCAGAATTGACTCCTCCTCTGAATGAAAAAGAAAAAGAAAGAAAGAAAGAAAAAAAGGCTATTAGCTTTAAAGGAAATTTAATTTTAAAAACTGGACACACATAAGGCTTCTCAGTAATTCTAAGGTTGCACCATCGGACCAGCCAAGCCAAAAGCTAAAAGCAGATATTAAGTAATTTCTGTGTGTGTGAAGTACTGGATATAAAAAGAAAGATGATAAGTGAGAACTTTTGACAAAGGACCTTGATAATAGGATTTTTCTAAGCAGAAATTCTCAGCTTGGGCTCCTGTAGAGACAATGTGGGAGCAGAACACAGACTCCAGAGCAAGGTTACCTGGGTTCATGAATCCGCCCAACTCCTGTAGACTCACAATATGATTGTGTGTCTTCCGCATTAACATTTCACCATCATAAAATGAGTTAAAAGACCTTAACTTAGAGGGTAACTGTAGGAAACAAGCAGGCTAATATGTGGAACTCACCTAACAACATCTCTACCTAGCACACCGCATGATCAATAAATACTAGCAATTATTTTCATTTTAAAACAACGTTCCATCATTTATTATAAATATTGCTTAGAAAATGCAAGCTTTGTAAAGACACTTTGTGCGTTAAGTAATTTACTTGAGTTAACAAAAAAAGAAAAAAAAAGAAAAAGAAAAACCAGCCACAATGAGTGTGGGATTTTCTTATTTTAGTAATCAATGCTGGAGGGGATTTTGCTTCTGCAATCAATGCTAAACTAACAATTCAGTTGGTTGTTGACAAGGCGGCTGACAGCACAAAAGCCCTGAAGTTGTTCTAAGCCTCTCAGGACTATGCCCTACTGAAACAATCTATTTTGGTGATGGCAGACACCATAGAAGAAATAGCTCAGTAAGTAAAAGAGGAAGAATTCAATCATCTCATTTCAGATGGAAAACATGTAGAAAGTACCTGTCCACAAACCCTCATGCTGCAGTGGGAAAACTGTGAGAGACAGGGAGGTTCAGTGCTATAAATAAAGTCACGCAGCCATTCAGCAATGGCAGAGCCAACAACTCTAGGAACGTGGGAATCCCACGTTTGTGATTCCCAGAGTCCTGTTCTTGCAGATGCACCAGGCAGCCTCTCCTTACCATGAGCTCCATGAAGTCAAACACAATTCAATGTGACTGAGGCTTGTTTCCTTCTTGACAAAATAGTCACCTGATTCCACAAACAAAATTAATATACATAAAAAAGAACCATTTTTCCACTTTACTCAAGATGAACAGAAATGTCTTCTTTCAAAGGCACTGAATTGAGCATGCCCATTCCCATTTGGAACTGGATGGAACACAGAGGTGGTGTCGGAGTCTGAGGCAGTGACTCTTCCCTTCCTGTTTGCCTGTCTTGCCTTCTCTCCAGAATTCTCCTCAGAAAATCAGCAGTGCTCCCTTTCAAGCCTCATTTCCTCTTCCCTTACTGCATTAAATATCTACTTTTGAAACAGCAAAAACATGCACTTTGTAAAAAGGAGAAAGTAATAAAAGAACAAAATCAAGAACGGTGAGATTTTTCTAATGTTCTTTGAGCCACATCTTTCCTTAGAACTCAAAGAACTGGGCTTCAACTCAAAGTTAGCTTCTGTAGCTGCCTCCAGCTCACACAAAGCATTTAAAAGCTTCTGTTCCCATCGTGTTTCCTGGCAGGATGTATTTTTTTCCTGTTCAAGAGGAACATACTAAAGGATGAACACTTATCTACTCTCCTCTCTGGTGTTAATGTATTCTGGCTTAATTTCTGCTTCATAGAGTTGACCTCCCCAACTCCATTCCAGTCTCCAGCTGAAACTCTCTGCTTTTCCTCTTCTGGACCAGCAATGGAACTTCCCGCTGTGCCTCATCAGGTCTTCCCATGGTGGGTGGCTTCCAGCAGCCATGATTTCCGCTCAGAGACTCCCAACTACTCAAGAAAGAAGGTGCTTGTGCAAGTACTTTCCCTACTACTGCCTCAGTTTTCTGTACACTCACTTCCCTATCCCCCGTCTATACACAGAGATTAATGTTCTAGAATCCCCATGTAAAGAAAATTGCAAGAATATTGGTGAGCTTTTCATATTTTCCCAAAGAAGTTATGTGAAAATACATATCAGTGATGACATAGGTTTACAAATGTATGATATTTAATATTCAGCTACTAGATATTCTAATTTTAAAGCTGCCATTTGGGGATATCTATTTTCATTTATGATTTTAGTAGAGGTGCATATGTTCTAGATCTTTAAAATTATAGCCTCAAATCCATGCAAGCAAAATTGATGTTGATTTTGAAAACACAATTTTGATTGCAAAGGCTTGCCAAATAAATCTTCCTAGCTCTGATCGCTTCAATGATTTGTGATCAGATCTCATTTACAATAGTTTAGTGTATTCTGTTCTGTTTTTTCATTACATTCTCATTTCTTCAGTTCCTTGAAAATGATTATTGAATTAGTATAATTACAACCTACACCATAACGTATTGGAATAATTTAAGTACCATTTATATGCCTATAATACTCATTTACCAATAAATCATACTGAAATTTCTAAGTAAAGCCCTTCCTAATAAGATATTATTGTTTATTATCTCTATTGTTAGTTTTGCAAAAGCTTTACTTACATTGAATAAATGTATCCATACAAACTCACAATAAGGAGTACATTTTATTTCCTTTACAGAATAGTGCTATCTATAAGAATTGGATATGATCTTATTGTACAAGTGAATTTCAGTGGAATATTTTGAACAAAATTAGATCTAATCAAATTAAAATTAGAGAAGTGTCTATATATCTTCATTTGTTATGGAAATATAGTTCCTTTATTACAATTATTTACATATCATTTAAATTTTAAAAATATATATAATTTATTTCTGAAATCAATTTAACATTAGCCTCTCTGAAGCTTATTTCAGGGAGATATCGTTGGCTTTTAACCATTCTGAAGAAATGGGGAGATAGCTATAAACTCCAAGTCTCTATTAATTCAAGCTCTCTTCCAATAGTAGCTATGGATTTTTAAGTTGTTGTTTTCTAAAAGGTGAATTTCATGAATATTTGAAACTGCAGAGACAAGCATGTTAATAAAGAAATATTACTGCTGCATAAATCTCTTGTTGTTTGTTATGTGTGGTTTATTGACAGAGCTAAATGTATAAACAAGAAGTGGCCTATCATTGGCCCACAACTTTATGTTCATTTTGTTCATTTAATGTGTTACCTTCTCTTATGGAGTTAATATATAATGATGGGGTTTACACAAATTAGTGTTTAAAATGTGTTTACAGTCACTCAAAAGAACCTTTCATTACAAAAGATAATTGTAGCAGAAAATATTCTTGCTAAGTCATTCATCAGCGTTCTTGAACTTGCCCTGTTTATGTGCTGTTCTAGCAAATTACCAGTGTTTTATAAATATTTAACTCCAGAGTTTGACCACTAGGCCAGAAATAAGACCTCTAAATCAGAATAAATTGTTTCCAAGTTCATCTTGATAAATCATGAATGTCTTGTTAGCAGTTATTAATATTTTGCAATTTAGGTGGTGAGCCTTTTTCAAAAAAAATTCACTAATTGCTTCCCCAAAGTTCAAAATTATTCGACAATTAACATGCAATAGAAATCCTATAAATAATAAAATGGTGTGACTATCTTAAAAACAAAGCAGAAATGCATTCATTAGACATTGCATGGTGGTATGTTAGCATGATTTTTTGGGCTCAATTAAACCATCATTTATAATTTTGTTGTAACTATTAGTGTGTGTTTTTCCTCATTATAGATCCATAATCATGCAGCATTACTTTTTTTTTTTTTTTTTTTTTTTTTGAGACGAGTCTTGCTGTGTCGCCCAGGCTGGAGTGCAGTGGGCGATCTCGGCTCACTGCAAGCTCCACCTCCCGGGTTCGCGCCATTCTCCTGCCTCAGCCTCCTGAGTGGCTGGGACTACAGGTGCCCGCCACCACGCCTGGCTAATTTTTTTTGTATTTTTCAGTAGAGACAGGGTTTCAACATGTTAGCCAGGATGGTCTCGATCTCCTGACCTCATGATCGGCCCGCCTCAGCCTCCCAAAGTGCTAGGATTACAGGCGTGAGCCACCACGCCTGGCCACAGCATTACTTTCAAAGGAAATTCCTCTGTATTTTCTCATAACCCATTTTACTCAATTCCTAAAGAATATAATAGGCAAACAATTAAAAGTAACTGGAATAATCCAAAGTTTTTTCATATTAGATTTTAGAATGCAGTTTTAACTTGCACAAAAGTCTGATTTTACTGATATTCTGGCAAGATATTTCCAATAAAAAGTTTTAAACACATGAAAGCCTAATTCACCAGGATTAGAAAACTCTTTGAACTCTTCGTATTGACGAATTCATTTGACAATTCCCTTCCATGCCAGCAGTTGTCAGCTCTTTTATATAAATCTGCAAGCCAAGGGAAAGCATCTTTCCATCTGGGAAAGTGAATTAAAAAGCTGGAATGGCACAGGGTGCCTTTAGTGCATAGAAACTACCCCTTTCTGTAATGGGAATCAAAAAGTAAGGAATGCAATAGTCACCTTGAAAGAAGAGATAATTGTGTCAGGCATGAAGCCAATAATTTGAGAATTATCAATTACAGCATAACTTACATGCACTTTTGTTTCAGTCAAATTATTTAGCTTAGATAATGCATGGAAAATAAAGGAGCAGTACCTACATGTAATCCAGTCACTCGTGTTTTACATATTAAATTTTTTCTTTGAAGAGGTGAGATATTATATTATACAGTCTATGTCTGTTACTTTCTTGCTTTTTCTAAATCCCAGAGTACTTCTTTCTAAACTATTATAAAATCATAGAAATGAGTAGTAAAGCACAGATTTGAGTCAGATGGATCATGTTTCTGTATAAGGTTTTAACATTTATAACCATGGTGATACTTCCAAGACCCAGCCTAACATCTTTAAAACCAAGCAACTGCCTCTTTTTACAAATATGGTTAGCATTAATAACAACACACATAAATCTAGCAAATATTTAAAACTCATTAAAAGACAGATTTTAATGTTGTCACTATAAACTTTTAAAGCAGGGCTAAATGAAAGTACCCCTGTTTAAAGCTGTAGATGAACAAAGAAGTAACATACAGTCTCCAGGCTGGACTGAAACCCACATTGCCTCTATGCTTACAGCAGGCTGATCTCTGGTGTTCACCGGCTACACTCTCTTGAATACATCTGGCTATTTCAGAGTCCACACATCGAACTGAATGCTTCTCAAATTAAGATTTTGTCACCCATCCTATTTATAATCAATTATTTGTTTTAGTGTTATTCAATCATGATTTTTTTTTTTTTTACAATCACCTGAGAAGCTTTAAAAATTAACACCAAAACCTGTGCCCAATTCAGAGGATCTGAATCAATTGAATCAGGCTGGGACTTGGACAATAGTATTTTTAATAAGTGTCCTAAATCGCTGTGATAGATTTTAGTACAAGTACCAGAGAATAAAGAAGTACTATGTTTTTATTAATTGTACATTTTAAATATGTGTGTACTGAGTATGAAAAAAGATTTGTTTTCATTACCCTTAATTTGAACTATTTCAAGAGGAAAAAATGCTCTGTAAGCATTATTTTTACACTTAAAGATAGGTGTAAAAAAAGCTAAACCCATAAGTGACAGAAGACAGTAGTATGGATTATGAAGGAAAGATAGGTGTAGTGGTGTCAAAATACCTGAGATTTAAAACATTCTTTTTTGACTTGGATTTGCACTTTGGGCATAGATAATATAGTCATATTTTTCTTATGTCCTCACTCTTACAACTAAATAGCCTTAAATATAACACAACAAACAAGTAAAAGACAAGTGTAAATAAAAAAGTAGACTGCCTGAGGACCTCTGGACTTGAGAGGCAACACGGAAGTGAGTTTTCCAGATTTTCTTATTGTTACCAATATTTTCTAGACAAGAAGCTGCATAAGCCTCCAGCCCTATATCATCAACAGGCACCACCAAACAAATAAAAATCCTTAGGAAAGCCTGTTCCCCCTCTAGGCGAAGGACAATGGAAAGCATGGTCTAAACACAACAACAAAAGGTTGGGCAATAACTGCCTAACACTCAAACCAAACACCAAAGTAGAAGCTACATACAAATCTCCCCCTAAAAGAAAAACAGTATGCGCATTCTCTCACTCACCAAAGTTCAAATAAACAAAGAATAAAGAAGAATTCAAAAGCCACATAATTTACTATTCAAAATTTCCAGAAAACAATAAAACATTGCCTATTTTGAGAACCAGGAAAATAAAAAATCACATCTTGATAGAAAACAAAAGAAGATAACAGGAGATAACACTGAGATGAATCACGTGTTGCAATTATTTCATAAGAATTTTTTAAAGTTATTATAAAAATGCTTCAACAAGCACTTACTATTTCTTTAGTAAAAATATAAAATTTCAGGAAAGAAAAGAAGTGATAAAGAAGAATCAAATGGAATTCACAGAACTTAAAAATAGAATAGGCCAGGCACGGTAGCTCATGCCTGTAGTCTTAGCACTTTGGGAGGCTGAGGCGGGTGGATCACTTGAGGTCAGGAGTTCAAAACTAGCCTGGCCAAAATGGTGAAAACCTGTCTCTACTACAAAAAGAAAACAAAACAAAAAAAATAGCAGGGAGTGGTGGTGCATACCTGTAATCCCAGCTACTCAGGAGGCTGAGGCAGGAGAATCGCTTGAACCCAGGTTATGGAGGTTGAAGCGAGCCGAGATTGTGCCATTGCACTCTGGCCTGGGTGACAAAGCAAGACTCTGTCTCAAATAAAAGAAAAATAAATAAATAAAAATAGATAAATAATAGCATTAGCTACATCATTGAGGCAGAAAACTAACAAAGATATTCTGGACTTACTTCAACACCTAATCAATTGGACCTAATAATAGACATACACAGAAAACTCCCCCCATCAACCACAAAATACACATTCTTATCAGCACACTGAACACACTCCAAGATCAACCACACGCTTGGCCATAAAGCAAGTTTCAATAAATTCAAAAATTAAATTATAACAACCACACAATTATATGGAAACTTAAAAACTTGCTACTGAATGACTTTTCGGTGAAAAATGAAATTAAGGCAGAAATCAAAAAGTTTTTGGACATAAATGAAAACAGAGGCACAGCATACCAAAATTTCTGGAACACAGCAAAAGTAGTGTTAAGAGGAAAGTTCATAGTACTGAAAACCTATCTCAAAAAGTTAGAAAAACCTCAAATTAATAATCTAACATACCTTGTAGAACTAGAAAAACAAGAACAGGCTAAGCCTTGAAATAGCAGAAGGCAAGCAATAACTGAAATCAGAGCTGAACTGAATGAAATTGAGACCTAAAAATCCATACAAAGAATCAAGGAAACCAAAAGTTTGTTTTTTTGGAAGAGTAAACAAGATGAATAGACTGCTAGCTAGAAAAAAAAGAGAGAAGATACAAATTGGCACAAACAGAAATGACAAAGGTGATATTACAACTGATCCCACACAAATACAAAAGACCCTTAGGGACTTCAATACATACCTCTATGCACACAAACGAAAAATCTAGAGGAAATGGATAAATTACCAGAAACATACAACCTTCTAAGATTGATCAAGGAAGCAATAGAAACCCTTAACAGATCAATATCAAGTTCTAAAATTGAATTAGTAATAAAAATCCCATAAACCAAAAAATGCCCCAGACCACATGGATTCACAGTCAAATTCTAGCAGATGTACAAAAAAGAGTTGGTACCAACTCTCCTGAAACTATTCCAAATAATTGAGGAGGGACTGCTCCCTAACTCATTCTACAAAGCTAGCATCATCCTGATACCAAAATCTGGGAAAGACATGACAAAAAAAGAAAACTACAGGCCAATATCCCTTATGAACATAGACACAAAAATCCTCAACAAAATAGTAACAAACTGAATGCAACAGCACAGCACAAAGCTAACTCGCCATGATCAAGTAGGCTTCCTTCCAGGGATGCTGCATGTTGCATGTTGAATATTTATATTCATCCAGGGATGAATATAAATGTATGTAGTATATTTGACTGTATATGAATACAAATGTATGATGTATATATGACATATATTAATATAAATATATGTGTACATGACATGTCATATATGATATATGGCATATGACAAATGTGTATATATATGACCCATGAATATAAATGTATGTTGTATATTTATATTCATCCAAGGATGCTGTATGGTGTATATATAATATACACACCAATATATAAATATATGTTATAAATATACAACAGAGATTGTTCACATTTGTGTCTCCAGCCAACTTCTGGAGCGAAGGAATTTTGTTTTAATTTATTATAATGGGTGAAACAATTGCAATGCTTTAAGAAAACTTGTTCAATGAATTAAGAAGTAATTCAACTATCCAGCTCACTCAGTTGTCTAATCTAAAAGTTTCAGAGACATCCCTCACATAATCCCCTTGTCCTTCCGGCCACTCACCACTGTCACTATCACCACCACTGTTGTCCTGGGTTTCAACCACTTCCTTTATATCATTTAAGACTTTTAAATACTTTATAAAATAAGTAGTACTAAGTTATATACCAATAAGCCAAAATTCATGACGATTAAGTAACTTGTGCAAATTTAACTATCTGTAAGTGAAATACAAGAATTAAACCATGCTGCATCTGGCTCAAAATGTTTTCCACCGTGGCTCACAGCTGGAAGCATTTCTGTTTGAGGTATCTCAGGAAAAGCAATTGCTCATGCATAGGCTTGTATTCTAAGAGCAGAGAGTGGCTGTGTTTAAAATATTTTAGGCCGGGTGCGGTAGCTCACACCTGTAATTGTAGCACTTTGAGAGGCCAAGGAGGGAGGATTGCTTCTTGAGGCCACGAGTTAAAGATCAGCCTGGGCAACATAGTGAGACTCTGTCCTTACAAAAAAAAAAAGAAAAGAAAAAACATTAATTAGCCAGGTGTGGCAGCATGCCCCCGTAGTCCTAGTTACTCTAGAGGCTGAGGTAAGAGAATCGCTTATGCCCAGGAGTTCAAGGCTGCAGTGAGCCATGATTGTGCCACTCCACACCAGTCTGGGCAATAAAGCAAGACTATATCAGAAAGACAATAATAATATAAAATAATTTAATGAATAACCTCAAGTACTAAAAGGAGCAGTAGCTACATTATTTAGTTAGCAAAAGGGCAGCAACAATTTCTTAAAGCTGGATATAGTGTTTTTTATACTTTCTATAGTAAAATTTATACTATAGAAAGATATGTATTTCACAGAGTTATGGAAAACTCTTTGTAGGAGAAAAAACTGGGATCAAAAAGAGGTTAAATCAGTGGAATGACAAATGTGGAATGATGAAGATTCATTTGTGAAGACCATTTATACTTGATAGGTATCTTAGGCAGGAACTACACAGGTCACAGAGGGTCCAAAAACCTCAGGAAGTTAGGCAAAGTCACAGAAACACACCGTCAGCTCAAAAAAAAATAAAACTTGATTTTTCGTATGCCAAAGACAGGCTGTCTTCCTCTAAGGCTGATCTACAGCACAAAAATAATTCATAAAATGGAGAGACATGAAATATCATGAATATTAGAATAAGTATTTTAAAGAGTGGATTATTCGTGCTGCTATAAAGACCCATGCACATATATGTTTATTGTGGCACTATTCACAATAGCAAAGACTTGGAACCAACCCAAATGTCCATCAATGATAGACTGGATTAAGAAAATGTGGCACATATACACCATGGAATACTATGCAGCCATAAAAAAAGATGAGTTCATGTCCTTCGTAGAGACAGGGATGCAGTTGGAAACCATCATTCTCAGCAAACTATCGCAAGAACAGAAAACCAAACACCGCGTGTTTTCACTCATAGGTGGGAACTGAACAATGAGATCACTTGGACACAGGAAGGGGAACATCATACACCAGGGCCTGTTGTGGGGTGGGAAGGGGGGGAGGGATCCCAAATTCTATTTAGAATAGATATACCTATTGTAAATAACGAGTTAATGGGTGCAGCACACAAACATGACACATGTATACATATGTAACAAGCCTGCACGTTGTGCACATGTACCCTAGGACATAAAGTATAATTTAAAAAAAGAAAAAAAAAGAAGGCAGTGAGGTTGCTGAGTGGGGGTCCAAGGTTTAGGCAGCCAAAAGCAGACATCAGAGGTCAAAGCTGAGGTACTGGTAGAGATGAGCTCAAGACAAAACTGTGTGCCCACTGGTTATACTCCTTACCAGGAGTGCAATTCATTCTTCAAAGTGGAAAAATACAAGACCTCTAGAAATGGAGTGAGACTTTCAAAACATTTAAAGCAGGCACGTTCTTCATAGAGTTCAGGAGTCAAAAAATGTTGACTGCAAGTTAGATTAGGGAGCAGTGACTCATATGCACATTCCAGAGAGGGTGCATGAGATAATTTTGAGGGGACACAGGCAGGGCCAGCCTGAAGCAAAATTACGTACTTTCCCATGGGAAAGTAGGAAATCTACTTCTGCTATTCTACCAACTGTTATGGACTGAATGTTTGTGTCCTTCCCTACATTCATATGTTGAAATCTTAATCCCCAATGTGATGGTATGAGAAGATCCGGCCTTTGGGAGGTAATTAGGTCATGAGGGTGGAGCCTTTATCAGTAAGATTAGTGCCCTTATAGAAAGAGACCTGAGAGCTTGCTCTCTCTTTCTGTTCTCCGCCATGTGAGGATGTCATGAGAAGATGTTCATCTGCAAGCCAGGAAGCAGGCCCTCCCCAGACACTGGACCTGCTGGCACCTTGATCTTCACTTCCCAGCTTCTAGTACTATGAGAAATAAATGTGTGTTGTTTAAGTAAAAAAATAAACAAATAAAATAAAAATAAAGAATGGATTATTGAGAGTAACTTTGACTCCCTGGAGGACAGCTGAATTTAGGATGTAAATATTAGGAACCTGGAATAAGAGACTGCAACATAGTGTGTGCACTACATTCAGTTTAAATTCATGCATAGCGAATTCAAAACAAATGTCTTAGAAAACTGTTTAATGGTTATTCAAAACCTAGAGCAGAATTTTCAAAAGTCACATGGTTTTCCAGTGATCCAGGAAATCTGTCACATAATTGCTACAGCTATCAAAGCATAGCAGATCTTTTTTTAGAGAAATTAAACCTAAAGACGGCTATTCTATTCCTTAATATTCTACTTGGTTCTGAAGAATTGTACCAACCTGCCTCTGTCTCCTTTCATACAACTTCAACTCATTCATGGAAGTTAGTTTTCTTATTTCCTACCAGTATATGCATTCTGAGCATAAAGTTAGTTAAGTGAAAAATATGTCATATTACATATGTACAAAATAATCAGATTTAGGTAAAGAAAGTTTTATAAAAACTTTTAATGTGGTATGTCAGCTTAGATATTATGCACAGTGATATGCTGATGAATGTCTCTTTCTTTGATTCTTTTTGTGTTTCTTGCTGTGGGACAGGAACATATAGTCCATTAAGGTGTTTGCTAAATTATTGAAGCAATTATTTTCTTGATTAAAAAGAAGAATCGAAACTATTATTATTTAAAGTTTGAATGAATTAGAAGCTAAAAAAATTGTTTTCCTTTCTAGGTTAAAGACCTAGGATGATTATTTCACTAATTGCACTTAATTAGGTCTGCTCTATGATATTACCCAAGATTGAATTAACACTAAAGTGACTATAACAGTATTCATAGTAATATATGTCATCGCCTTCAAATATTCCAGTGTTTACCAGTAGAATTTTCCAATGCATGTATGATAATGCTAGAATAGGTGGGTTCATAAAAGTGATAATCATATCATAGCCAGGTTGTGACCTTCTGAGATTATGTCACCATTTGATAGGAAAGGCAGTTTTATCACCAGCTAGAAAAAGCTGACATATATATATGTGTGTGTGTCTGTATATATATATGTGTGTGTGTATATATATATGTGTGTGTATATATATGTGTCTATATATATGTGTGTGTGTATATATATGTGTGTGTTTGTATGATTTTTTCCCTTTTTTAAATTAGTATTGATCTAGAATGATTTCTTAAATAATTCTATTTCCAAAAGTGCCATCACATTTATTCTAATGATATACACATAATATTAATGGTGGAAAATGAATATCTCTGGCGTTTTAAGTAGGGAGAAGCTGAAGCAGAAAATATCTAGAGACCTTACCCATAGTCATACTGTAAATTTCAAAAGCAGTGATATAGGAGTTAAAAAGAAAGTACTGGAGGCTGGGCATGGTGGTTCATGCCTGTAATCCCAGCACTTTGGGCACCTGAGGTGGGCGGATCATGAGGTCAGGAGTTCAAGACCAGCCTGGCCAACATGGTGAAACCCACATCTCTGCTAAAAACACAAAAAAGTAGCAGGCGTGATGGCACACGCCTGTAATCCCAGCTACTCAGGAGGCTGAGGCAGGAGAATAGATTGAACCCAGAAGGCAGAGGCTGCAGTGAGCTGCGATGACACCACTCCAATCTAGCCTGGGTGACAGAGCGAGACTCCATCTCTAAACAAAAACAAAAACAAAACAAATAACAGAAAGTACTTAGGTGAAGCCCTCAGTTAGGTTTTCCTTTAAATGAAAACCAGCCCCAAAATCATTTTATTTTCTAACAAAGAGCAGCCTGTAAAATCCAGCTGCAGGCATAGACAAGCAAGTTAGAAGCTTGCGTAGGTGAATGCCGGCAGTTGTAACAATAAGAAAAGGCTACCTGTGACTAGGCGTGATCACAGTGGCTACTATCTTGTCATCTCTTTGCCAGCCACATGTACAGTAAGGAGCAGACAAGATGACACTAAGTGGAAAGCCCATTTACATAATAAGATTAGATTAGAGTGGGGTAACCAGTCTTCTCCACCTGTTGAAAGCAATCTGTGGGCCCTAGGTAAATCAGACACTGCCTCACCTAAAGCCTGCCTATAAAATCTGCTGCAATCCAGTGAAGCCACTTTTCCCTTTCAGACATGAGACAGACAGAGAGAGAGAGACTGAGAGAGAGAGATTGAGAGAGATTGAGAGAGAGATTGAGAGAGAGGGAGAGAGATTGAGAGAGAGATTGAGAGAGAGATTGAGAGATTGAGAGAGAGATTGAGAGAGAGATTGAGAGAGAGATTGAGAGATTGAGAGAGAGATTGAGAGAGATTGAGAGAGAGATTGAGAGAGAGATTGAGAGAGAGATTGAGAGAGAGATTGAGAGAGAGATTGAGAGAGAGATTGAGAGAGAGATTGAGAGAGATTGAGAGAGAGATTGAGAGAGAGATTGAGAGAGGGAGAGAGATTGAGAAAGATTGAGAGAGAGATTGAGAGAGATTGAGATTGAGAGAGGGAGAGAGATTGAGATTGAGAGAGGGAGAGAGATTGAGATTGAGAGAGGGAGAGAGATTGAGAAAGAGATTGAGAGAGATTGAGATTGAGAGAGGGAGAGAGATTGAGAGAGATAGAGAGAGAGATTGAGAGATTGATAGAGAGATAGAGAGATTGAGAGAGAGAGAGAAAGAGAGACAGAGACAGAGACAGAGAGATAGAGATTGAGAGAGAGAGAGAGAGAGAGATTAAGAGAGAGAGCTGCTCTCCTCTCTCCTTTCTTCTGCCTATTAAACTTTCTGCTCCTTAACCACTCACATGTGTTCCTGCTTTAATCTTCTTGGTGCAAAATGACAAACACCAGGTATTTACCCCCAAACAACGATGCAGCTTCATTAGCAATATCATTCTGATCCACATTGTATTCAAGGTTATACTGCTTTCTCATCTAAAAAATAATGCTTTCCCCATAAAGTGCAATAGAAATTCTCTGAACAAATTATTAAGCTTCAGTAGCCTCCAGCCCACCACCTCCCCATTAGCACTGAAAATACTCATCACACCTACTATGTCCTCATACTACATATGGCTTCTGCTTTGGCCACCTGTCAATAACCTGTCAGTAACAGCCCCAGCTATTGTTAAGGTGTTAGTGTATTTTATATGTGGCCCAAGACAATTCTTCTTCCAATGTGGCCCAGGGAAGTCAAAAGATTGGTCACCCCTGTTTTACATGACCATTTAAAATATTACACAAGCAATTATTGCTTATTGTAAATTGCCAGAAATATAAGTATGCAAAAACTAGAAAAAGAGGTTTTCAGTTATACAATCTCAAATATTTAATGGCCATTAATACTGTGGGGTCTATTTTTCCAGATGTATTTTCTTACTTCCCTCAGATTTCTCATCATGCTCCTGTTTACTGAGATGCTAAGGAATCCCTAAACCAGGCATCTTTTCAGCATGTTTCTCTGCCCTTTAGAGGGTCATCTGGCTTTTCATCTATTCCTTCTCAAATTTATTATTTATGGTATAAATGATGCCTTTTCATACTCAATATATCATGGTTCTTATAATATAAAGCTTTGTTCTCTCAAGGCTCTTCTCTCTGTCATGGACTTCAAAAATCCATTTTTTTTTTTACACTCAAAACTGGGTAATGATTCTTTCTCTATATATTTCTATGGTAACAACCCTAGACTGAGGTCAAAGTATAAATAAAGACTTCCCTGGTACTACAGTGAAAAGAATTAGAAGGAAAAATCTCCTAATCTCATGTTAAAATACAACATATATATGGAGGGTGTGTAATTGCTAAGAATATTTACTTTCATATATAGTTTTTACAAGAAATAAGATTACAATTGTTAGCAACATTTTCCTGCTTTACTATAATATACATATGTTTTATGACAGTGTACATAAAACTAAGCTTACTTTCCAATAGCTGTATGCTCTTCTATTGTTTGGATTATCAGCCTTAAGTAATCTGTCCCTTATTGATGAAAAACGCTGTAGTGAACATCTCTATACGTATTAATAAAATACCTAAGAGAATTGCTAACTCAAGGTATCAAGGGTTAGTCACAGTTGAAATGTTATGTAGTTTTATCAAATGCCATTTATTAAATGTCTAAGGAATTTAACCATTGTTATGCCAGTTTCTAAAAACAAGGTGTAGACATTACTTCTTCTTCAGACCTTTGCCAGCATAGGGATTTGATCATTCATTGAAAACAGTCAACAAATACAGTGGCTCTCCCTTATCTGTGGTTTCACTTTCCATGGTTTTAGTTACCCACAGTACACTACAATGAGGTATTTTGAGAGAGAGACTACATTCACATAACTTTTATTAAAGTATATGGTTGTAATTATTCTATTTCATTATTCATTGTTGTTAATATGTTACTGGATCTAAGTTATAAATTAAATTTTATTACAAGTATGTATGTATAGGAGAAAACATAGTGTATACATCCACTATTAGTCACGGTTTCAGGTATCCACTGGTATCTTGGAACATATCCCCTGAATATAAGGGAGGAACTACTGTAATGCACTGATATTAACACACATTTTTAAAAAGTGAGTCCCTTTGTTGGAAGAAAATATTTAAAAATAATTGTAACTAATAAAAAAAGGAAAAGGAAAATATTGTTTCTGTGGCTCTTTAAGAAAATAATTATTTTAATTGAAAGGTGATCATGAAACAATATTTAGGCATAAAATAAGTATATTATTTTCAAGTGAGATATGACAAATATTTTATAATGTGTTGGTGAAGAAACTGAATTAAGGCTCTTTGAACAAAACAAAGAGTTTTGTTGACTGACTGCTCAGATTGAGTCAAACATACCAAGAAAGATTATATTTGACTATGGTTTGTATTACATGATGACTAGTATTTCTGCTCTTCAATTTATTATATAGAAATAAGAAATACTATTATTAAAAACAAACCAAAGAACACAAGGATATAAGCCAGCATGAAAGAGGCAATAAAAACAGTTCCTGGGAATTTAGATTCTCAGGAACTTTATTAGAATTATCATATAAAGAATATAAAATAATGTTATGCATGCATTAAAGAATAAAATACGTTTCTTCCTAAAAGGTCATAAAATAAAAGACTAACAAAGACAAGACAACTTGGAAGAAGTAAAAACTTCTAAAAATCAAAAATAAAATAGCTGAAATTAAGAACTGAATGGATGCATAAATTACTGGCAACTTATGTATGGTTACTGACTTAAAAGAAAGATCCAAAATGTTAGAATCGTTTGTTTGCAAGACAAGGATAGGCATGAAACAGATGACAGAGACAGAGAGAATAAGACAGAAAATATCAGTAGAGGTTGTGTCTCGGAAAATAAAGGAGGTCAAACATTTATGTAATTGGAGTCCCACAGAAGCAAACAGTAGGAATAGAATCAAGTAGTACATGAATATATAATAAGCAGAAAATTCCCAAAGTTAAAAAAAAAGAAAAGAATTCACAAAGGCAAGAAACATAATGTACTAGAATTATAAAAATAAATACATATAAAAGAGATTAAAAACTTAAAAAAAATAGCTAAAATATATCTAAACACATCACAATGAAACTCTAAAACACCAACGGCAGAAAGAACTTAAAAGCAACCCAAAACAAAACAAGTGAAAAACCCTAAAATAACACAATCTAAAAGCAGATTTTAAAACATATATATACAAATATATCATTTTAAATATTCCAGAAAAAGACCACTAACCTGGAATTGTTTATGTGCTCAGCAAAACTGATTTTCAGAAATATGGGATATATAAACATACTTTCAGACAAATGAAACAACTTTTTGCCAATTTACCACCACTATAGGATGTCTAGTGGATATACCTCAAAAAGAAGATAAATAATCCCAGAAGGAAGATCTAAGTACAGATATCAATGAGGAACACAGAAAATGTTAAACATATAGGTAAATCTAAACAGATGTTTATAACACAGGAAAAATGATGGTAAAAAGTAATGCCACTTGTGGGATTTAAAAATGCAGAATTAAAATACTAAATTACTCAAGAAAACGAGAAGAGAAGCCACATATTTGAATAAAATACTTTCAAAAGGCCTATGCGATCAAAAAAAATTATCCAAAATTACAAGGGACTCAAATTCAACTCAAATTTCAACAAGAAAAAATTAAAAACTTGATTAAAAGTGAGCAAAAGATATTAATAGACACCTCACTAAAGAAGATACAATCTGGCAAATAAACATTTGACAAGATTTTTCACATCATATGTCACAAGAGAGAGGCAAAGTAAAACAATAAGATACCACTACATACCTATTAGAATGGCCAAAATCTAGAAACAGCTACAAACACTAAATTCTGGTGAGGAGTAAAGCTGTAGGTACGCTCATTTATTGCTGGTGGCATTAGAAAATGATACAGCCCCTTAAAAGACAGTTGGGATGTTTCTTACAAAAGTAAACATACTCATCAGATGAGCCGGTAGTCATGCTCCGTGGTATTTACCCACCTGAGTTGAAAACTTACGTTCATACAAAAATCCGCATGTGGATATTTATAACAGCTTTATTTATAATTGCAAAACTTGGAAGCAACCAAGATGTCTATCAGGAGGTGAATAAGTTAGTGAATTGTGGTACCTTCCACAGTGCAATATTGTTAGTGCTGAAAAACAATGAGCTATCAAACCATGAAAAGACATGAAGGAACCTTACATGCATATTACTAAGTGAAATAAGCCAATCTACAAAGGCTACAGTATTAGCCCATTCTCACACTGCTATAAAGAACCACCTGAGACTGAGTAATTAATAAAGAAAGGTTTAATTCGCTTTTGGTTCTGCAGGCTATACAGGAAGCATAGCTGGGGGAGGCCTCAGGAAACCTACAATGGTGGCAGGAGGCAAAGGGGAAGCTGGCATGTCCTACACAGCTGGAGAACAGGGAAGAGAGAGAGGGGAGGTGTTACACACTTTTAAACAACCAGAATTCGTGAGAACTCACTTACCGTCAATTGCCTTCCACTAGGCCCCTCCTTCAACATACGGGAATTACAGTTTGACATGAGATTTGAATGGGGACACATAGCCAGACCATAACAGCTACATATGGTATGATTCTATGATCTTCTGGAAAAAGGCAAAACTATGGAGACAGTGAAAATATCAGTGGTTGCCAGGGGTTGTGAGGAGGGGGAATGAGTAAGAAGATCACAGAAGATTTTTAGATCAGTGAATCTACTCTGTATTATGCCATAATGGTGGATAGAGGTCCTGATACATTTGTCAAAACACACCAAATGTACAGTACCAAGAATGAACCCTAACATAAACTACAGACTTCGGGCGATAATATGTCAATGTAGGTTTATGAATTTTACCTACTACTCTGGTGTGATAGGTAGACCACAGTGGGGAGATTGTCTGGGGAGCAGGCTGGAATATATACAAACTTTTCCTATTTTTTACTTAATTTTGCTGTGAAACTAAAATTGCTCTAAAAAATAAACTCCATTTAAAGGGAGAAAAAAGTGCTAAACCACAATAATCACTCGTGAAGGCATGATTACATGTAAAGCGTTCTAAGGTATTTGCGTTGCTTCAGAATATCTCCAAAGATTGAAAAAATAAACATTAACAAGTAAAAGATGCTGTTCGAGAGCAAACATTACATGAATATAGCATTATTAACTTTTAAATCAGTAGGGGGTAAAAATGAAAGTAAAACAGAGAAACAAAATGCTTGAAAACGAAGAAAATAGAGGCACAGTCCTAGCGGAACAAACATAAAGCAAAAATAAGATGTTAGAAACTAGTCTCGATGTTTTTAAAGCATTAACCGCTATTAAAAATCTTTCCAAAAAGAAATTAGAGGCTCTGATCATTGGATCTTTCTTCTTTCCTTTGGAATGTATTTCCAGAGGTCCTAATGAACTTGTAAAGCTCAACAAGAGGCATAAATAAGAATTTCTTCTCCATAGGGAGCCTGGCTCAGAGAAAATATAGGCAGAATCCCTCGGACTGAGATTTAAAATAAAACACAGATTAACGTGAGACATTCCTAGGTATATTTGAATCACTCAATATCATCTATCTCCCCAAAACACCAAATATCTCAAGAGAAGCTGCAAATATATTTTAAAAAGGTAAATATAAAGGTGCCTGAAAGTCCCAGTGTGGCTGACCTCAATCTCGATTACAAAAGAAAAAACATACAACTAATGAGTCATATAACAAAATGTCAGGCAAATGGTAGAGGAGCGTTCGGAAGCCTGAGACTGGAAATGATAAGGCAGGTGAGGAGTATGCAAAGCTGTCCCCGAGCGCCTTTCCCCGCCTCATGCACCCACTGCTCCTTATGGGGAGCAAAAAAGGCTCCCCCTCCTCCTGACTGTCCCAGATGGAGAGAATGTGTTGGACGCACCCGCCTAAGACTTCTGAGGCACAGATCTTAAGAGAACCGGAAGCTTTCTCTTCCTGCCTCTTGGAGTTGTTTCAGAAATCAAACAGGTGCAGTGGCTCAAGATTGTCATCCAAGTGCTTTGGGAAGTCGAGTTAAGAGGATTGCTGAAGGCTTGGAGGAGGCTAGGAGTTTGAGACCAGCCTGAGTAACATATCGAGACCCCATCTCAAATTAATTAATTAATTAATTAATTAATTAATTAAAAGCTGGGTATGGTGGTGTGCATCTATAGTCTCAACTTCTTGAGGGAAGGTCACTTGAGGCCAGGAGTTCAAGGTTGCAATGACCTATGATGTCACCACTGCACTCTAGCCTGGGCAACTGAGCAAGATCCTGCCTCAAAAAACAAAAGTAACCCTTAAAAAATTATAATTTCCCCTCTCCACAAATGTAAAGGGAAACAGTTTTACAATTAAATAAGCAGCAAGGACCAGGCATGGTGGACTCACACCTGTAATTCCAGTACTTTGGAAGGTGGAGGCAGGTAGATCACTTGAGGTCAGGAGTTCAAGACCAGCCTGGCCAATGTGGTGAAACCCCATCTCTACCAAAAAATACAAAAATTGGCTGGTCATGGTGACATGCACCTGTAATCCCAGTAACTAGGGAGGCTGAGGAAGGAGAATTGCTTCAACCCAGGAAGCAGAAGTTGCAGTGAGCTGAGATGGCATCACTGCACTGCAGCCTAGGGGACAGAGTGAGATTCTCTTAAAAAAAAAAAAAAAAAGATGTAGCATTAAATGAATATTAAATGTATGTGATGTACATTACAGCAATCCACTAACAAAAAGAAATGTCACCCTTTTGTATAGTCAAGCAGATACAACACAATACATACATGTTCTAAGATAAACTACAGTCCTCAAGTAAGACAACTCAACAGTGCTATTGACCCCATGTAGTTCTTCCTAAATTTGCATGGTAACTGGAACAACCATCTGTGTTAGGTAACTGCCTTAACCAAAGGAAAATAAATGTATCATGTCTTTACATCAGGAACTGGCTTTGCAACTTGGAGCAAGGCACCTGCAAAAGTTAGACTCCTACCCACCACAGAAACTGGAAAATGGAGTGCTATCTTTCTGCATAATTCCATTCTAAAGAAATGGCTCCCAGGTATTTGAGAAAAGCATTTCTGAGTGATAAACCCGGCAATAGGCTTTTAAAAATATTTTATATCTCAAAGTGAGAAAGAATTTACAAAGTCACATTTTCTAAAGTACATGGTCTAAGACAAAAAAAAAAAAAAAAAAAGGAAGGGAAGGATTCCTTGGCCTTTCTTGCATCAGGGAGAATTTTCTTTTTTCCTATTAGGTACTATATTTACCCTAACAGTGCCCAGTTGCATCACAGAAAGTCCAGATTCAGTTGTCCTGCTGGAGGGACCTTGTGGGGTTGTGAGAAACCTTAAGATAACCAAGAAGAACCTATTAACCCAACCAACAGTGAGAACCCAGGCACAGCCCACTTGCACACATTGGAGTAATCCCAGTAGAGGCCCCAGATACGTGAGTGAAGTGCCACCTTGACCTTACAGCTGAGGAGGAAGACATGACGTGGAGGGAAGATGAGCCATCCCTGCTGTTCCCATTTCAAATCTCTTTCCCATGGTTTCAGGAGCAAATATTAATAAAACGATAATTGTTTTAAGCCACATCAGCATAAGCAATTGAAACCAAAGCATACCTTTAAAAGTTCATACAAAGTCAAAACTAAATGTTAAAAATTAAAAATGGGCCAGTCGCGGTGACTCATGCCTGTATTCCCAGCACTTTGAGAGGGCAAGAAGGGAGGATCACTTGAGGGCAGGAATTCAGGACCAGCCTGGGCAACAAAATGAGACCTCATCTCCACAACAAATCAAAAAAGTATCTGGGTTTGGTGGGTATACACCTGTAGTTCCAGCTACTCGAGAGGCTGAGGCAGGAAGCTCTTGAGCACAGGAGGCTGAGGCTACAAGGAGCTATGATCATGCCACCATACTCAAGCCTGACAGAGTGAGACTCTGTCTCAAAAACAATAAAATAAAATAAAAAATAAATTAATTTTTAAAATAAAATCAAATAACACATGAAAAGCTACTTTTTATCTGCTGTCTCTTCCAGGAACACATTTTCTCCCCAGCTTGCTCTCCTTCTGATGGTGTAACTCCTAATTATTCTTTGAGATTTCATTGAAAAACCACTATCTCAAATTAATCTTTTAGGGAAGATTCTCTTCTAAGCTCTTAAACTAAATTATGATCCCTGCTGTATGTTATCTTCATATGAGCACTTTCTCATTTTCATTCTATATCTTTAAAATTTCTACTCTTGGCTGGGGGTGGCGGCTCATGCCTGTAATCCCAGCACTTTGGGAAGCTGAGGTGGGTGGATCACAAGGTCAGGAGATCAAGATCATCCTGGCTAACATGGTGAAACCCTGTTTCTACTAAAAATACAAAAAATTAGCCAGACGTGGTGGCGGGCGCCTGTAGTCCCAGCTACTTGGGAGGCTGAGGCAGGAGAATGGTGTGAACCTGGGAAGTGGAGCTTGCAGTGAGCCGAGATGGTGCCACTGCACTCCAGCCTGGGTGACAGAGCAAGACTCCGTCTCAAAAAAAAAAAAAAAAAAAAAAAATTCTGGTCTTACGATTTCCATTTAGAGATGCTCTTATATCTCAGGTTTCTGATCAAAAATACTCCTCTGGGTTCATTTCCTTTTTGAACATATCTCAGACACTCCTTTCAGTGATGTTGCCTTTGTCACTCCAGGTAAATAACTCATTCAGGTGTTTTGAGCTCTGTGATTTCTGTTTTCACTCTATCTACGTGATTAGACTTTCCAACCACCCCTACTGTATTCAACCCAGTCTTGATTGGAGAAACCAGAAAGTAACTGGCATTAGCTCAACAATATAAATATCCCAAGATGAAGATGACCTTGAACCTCATATCAGGAAGTGATTTTATATCTACTCAACATGATTATTAATATACTCCCAGTAGAGCACTAAGTATCTATCATTATTAAAGTGTTTGTGTCACACCCATGACCATTATTATGTGTCAGGTATTGTTCAAGAATCTTAAAAGATTAACTAATGTAACCACCAATACAACTCTTTGAGATAGGCACTATTATCCTCATTCTACGGATGAGGAAACTAAGGCACAAGTAGATTGAACAACTTACTCAAGGGGACGCCTAGTAAGTGATACAGCCAGAATTCAGGCTCCAACAGTCTAACTCCATCAGAGTTCCTCTGTAATAGCTTTCCAAAAAAGTTTATAAACCATAAGACTGAAGTAGAGAAAAAAAGGAATTCTTATTTGTAAGAACCAATTTAGAAAATAGAGATCTCCAGATACTAACATTTCAAATGAAAAAGACCAGCTGTGGTACTGTGATTGAAAAATCACATTTGAATAATTGTATCATGGAGAAGTCTTTGAACTTGACCTATATTTATTTCAATAGAAAGAAAAGACTGCTTTCTTTTAATGAATATATTTAAATTGTGTTTGCTAGATAAAAGGCAACTTTGCAATTAAAGTAAAGTAAATCTTGAGGTGAGGTGAACATATCTAATTAAAATTCCTATGAGCATATTATTTAGAAATAACTGAAAGAAAATAATTGAGAATAGTTCAGCTTAAATAAAGAGGATGGTATTTTACACAAATTATTAATGTTCTTTTTCTCATTGCATTCCAAGTTTACAGGAAAATCAAGTTATTTAAGAAAATTTTCTATTTTAAGAAATAAATTTTAAATACATTTTCTATTTTAAGAAATAAAATATGGATGATATGGATGAATTCATCTTTAATGTGTTTGCTATAAAGAGTTCACATGAGGCATTAAAGGAAAAAAGAAGCAAGATATGGAAACTGAAGTGTCATTTAAAATACATTAACTACATTGCCACTCTCTTAAAATGAAGAATAAATTTATTTAAATCAAGCAATACTAAGGACTTAAAATTTTTTATTAAAAAATGCATAAAAAGTTTACTTAGGTATTTTGTCCTAAGCTAAAAAAAAAAATAAATAAGAAAAGGAAAAAAACATAATGGTTTAGGACCTGCTAAAAATCACCTGGATTTCTCATCAGCACATTTAACTGAACAAGGTCTTGTTCCCTAAATGTACTCTTCCCCCAAGATGCCCGTACTGTCATGATTTATAGTTGGAACCAGCATGGAACCAGCTCTTCCAGTCTGATTATGCAGTGGCTGTGGTAGCTCAGTCTTTGTTTGCAATGCCACTTTCCTCTGCCCCTCCTTTCTCGTTCCTACAATCTGCTTTACTCCACCTTGGAGTATGTTGCAGTGACCTAGGAAAAAACAACAGCAGAGCCCAACTGAAAATAACTAAACTGCTAAACAACTACAGGCAGTATAAGTCCACTCTATGCAAACCAGTTAAAGTATTACTCTCTGGTTCAGTGAGTGTCAGGTCCATGGGGAGGAAAAGTGGCAAATCTTTAAATAGCATGCAGGAAAAGCTTTTTGGAGAAAGTGATAAGCAGAGGGTTGGATGATGAGAAAGAACCAGTAACATCAAGAGCTGAGAATGTGCCTTCTTGACAAAGGGGGTAAGAAGAGCCTGAAGCAATATGAGTTGTGTGTGTTTTGAATAACAACAACCAAAAAAGGATGTGTGGGGGGCATCATGATTATCATGATTATCATGATTATAATGTAAAAAGCAAATAGAAAGTGAATACAGGCATTGCAGAGGTAGGTGAGTTTCAGAGTCACGGTGATGAGTTTGATCATGGAGGGGACCCTAAGAGCAATGAGAAGTATTCAGTGAATTTTCTTTTGCTAAAGCAGTTTTTTAAATTGGGATACAATTCATGTATATATAACATTTACCATTTTAAAATGTACAAATCAGTGGCTTTTAATATATTAACAAAGTTGTACAATCAACACCATTATACAGAACACTTCACCACTCCAAAAACTGTTCTCCTTCTAGTGTTCTAGAGTTGGAGGTGAGGGTATTAATTGATGAGCTTTCTTGTTAACGTAAGTATTTACAGTTAATTTTCCTTCTAAGCACTGCATTTTGTATCCCATACATTTTAATATGTTGTGGTTTTGTTTTCATTTATCACTAAGAACTTTCTAATTTCTCCTGTTGATTTCTTCTTTAATCCATCGGTTATTTAAGAGTTTGTTGTTTAAAGCATTTGCACATATTTGTGAGTTTACCGAATTCCTTCTGTTATTAATCTCTAATTTCATTCCATGTGATCAGAAAACATATTTTGTATGACTTCAATACTGTTAATTTTTTGAGACTTGTTTTATGGCCTAACACATGGTGTATCCAGATTTCTGCAAGTCTTTGGTTAATTTCCAGAGTTCTGAAAATCACTGACTCCGATACTTCTGCTGGTATTCTCATGTTTTTCAGGAGACGATTTTTGGAGATTCTTACTCCTCCATTTGTGGTGATGTCACCACCAGTGAATTTTAAGGGAGAAAAGCATATTTACGTTTTGAATCATTTCAGTGCTATGTGAATGCGGGTGATAGGGCTTCCTGCCACCTGCTTTATTTGAATAATTTTGATCACCTTATGTTAAAAATTCAAAAAATGTTTATTTAAAAAAACAGGGTTTGTGCCTCTCTTTTCAGTTTAGATATAGAATACTAGAGTAAATGAAAAGATTACCATTAAATTGCAGTACCTCTTTGCATAGTTAATATCCTTTCTTTTTTCAATTAATGTTAATTATCGTGATACAGTATAAACCTCTGTGCCAGCCTAGGATAGCAGTACTCAACCCTGGCTATGTATTAGAAAAACTAAGTCGCCACATACTTCCTATTTCTTGTATAGCACTTAAGACAATCAATAATTATCTTAATGTTACCCTTCTTACACATACTCTGCTATGGGTCAGATACTCTGACCCATATATAATTGTGAATAAAAATAGTTTCTGCAACTGTTTCTGTATATTATACAATATCTGTATCTTGTATTACAGTATCTGTAATATTTAATATACAGAAACAGTTGCAGAAACAATATTTTTATTCACAATTATATTCTCAGCATCAGCCAGAGTATCTGACCCATAGCAGTGCCTCATTAGATGTCGGCCAAGTGAATCAATGAATTAATTTGAGAATAAGTGGAGGGATAAATTGTCCACTTAATAAAATTTCTTAAGATAATGATTATTGCCTCATTTTAAAAAGTTATAACTTCTATGAGTTTATTCATAAATTTCTCACTTTTCTCTCTAGCAAATAAATCCAAATTTTGAACATGATTAATGTTTTAATAATTTTTACCTCTGCTATTAAAATTAACAATCAGCACTTAGACAACTGATCATTCAACAGGAACATTCACTCTACTGTGGATTTTCTAAAAGAGGATGAACCTTAAGCAACATTCATAGAAGCAGAGTATTCAGTTAAAAGGACCTATTAGTCTAGAACATCCTCTCTAGTCGGTCATTATCTGCAGTGTTGTTTGCAGTTCACTCTTAGACTCATTCATTCACTAGGCTGTTTCCATATTCTCTGAGGAAAATCAGTACATTACTTATTAATTTGGGCAATAACATTTGGAAAAATAGCATGTGTGCTGAGACGGGTAACTATGATGATAAAAGAGCTAGACAGCTTGTTATATGAGGAAAGATTTAATTAAGTGAAATGTTTAGCTGGAAGAGAAACGTCATATGGGAAGAACTATTCACAAATATTTGAAGAATTGTCATGTAAAAGAAAATAAAATGTATCCCATGTGCCTCCAGGGTATAGAGCTTAGACCAATATATGGAAATGATAGTAAAGCAGACTTTGACAGCATTGTCAGACCTCTGAGCCCAAACTAAGCCATCACATCCCCAGTGACCTGCACTATGCATCCACATGGCCTGAAGCATCTGAAGATACACACAAAATGTAAAAATAGCCTTAACTGATGACACCCCACCATTGTGATTTATTTCTGCCCCAACCTAACTGATCAACGTACTTTGTAATCTCCCCCACCCTTAGGAAGGTTCTTTATAATCTCCCCCACCCTTAAGAAGGTTCTTTGTAATTCTCCCCACCTTTGAGAATGTAGTTTGTGAGATCCACCCCCTGCCCCCAAAACATTGCTCTTAACTCCACCGCCTATTCCAAAATCTATAAGAACTCATGATAATCCCACCACCCTTTGCTGACTCTCTTTTCGGACTCAGCCCACCTGCACTCAGGTGAAATAAACATTCATGTTGCTCACACAAAGCCTGTTTGGTGGTCTCTTCACACAGACACGTGAGACAAGCATAAAAAATAAAACTTTCTAAGACTTTTAAATTCCTGAGATTTGGTATCATCTGCTGTATAAAGACAATCCCTAAAAATAATCAAGCAGAAATTGAATATCATAGAAAACTTTTTGCTTCAGATGGGGCCATTACACTCAAAGATTTTAATATCATATAATTTTAAAATTCTATGAATTGTGCAAGTCTTTTTCATGAATCACTTTGAAAATAAAATTGGATATTGATTTTTCCATGTTGTATTTTTGAACATAAAACATATTTCCTATTATGAAAAGTTGCTTTAAAATTGTACACATAAATTATTATAACTTCTGTGAATGCAAAATATGCTTAAATGCATTTATTGGAAATTTGGTTTCCGTACAGAGTGAAGAGAAACAGCATATTAATAACTTACAAACTTTACATTTTGAGAGCTTAAATCTGTTTCTGCATGCAAAACACACTTATTTCTTATAATATTAAAACTTCTAATAATGCAATCATGTAGGTATAAGAAGCCAGATTCTAAAAACAATGCTTACTACATTGCGCCTCTCAGGAAAACTACCAGTGATGTAAATCCATGTGAGTAAATTCTTGACAAAACATGACGATGCTAGAGAAATGGAGATGCAGCAACTTCAAAATGATATCTTTATGGCCTCACACATGTAGTTGCTACTATGCTGCAACTCATACAGAAGCTGAAGGGACTCAGCCAAAGAGAGAAACGCCCTTCACCTTAGATGGTTCTTCTTAAAACAATTTGCGTTTGTTATTTATGTAAATAAATTTTTCACAAAATATATTAAAACTACACTTAGAGCGTGGATGCACAGTAAAACTAAGCTTTGAAATATAATAAAAGCAAAAAAAAAAAAAAAAAACCCCTCAGGTGAACTACGTTGCTTTGCATCTACAGAAAGTAGCAGAAAAGAAGTGCCTCTGCATTATCAACCCATGGAGCCACTCTCGTGTGTACAGTGTCTGCACACAAACAGGGGCTGGACAGAACATCTTAAAATCTATTTGTGTCAGGCCCTGAAACTCATGAAAACAATACTATTTCAGTCTGTTTGTTCCGTCAATAACTCTATCAATATAAGGCAGTTTAATCTAAAGTACCCAGCAAGTGTACCCATTAAGGGCAGAGGACACTTGCTCAAAAATTGTGCACACCACAAAGAGTATCAGAAACCATATTTACGTAATAAAAAGTGATTTTTTTTTTAACACATAAAACAGCAACATCATGAGTTGAGTCATGGCTAGAATGCATATTCAAATAGCCATTCTCAACTATCAAAATTAAGACCATAATTCGATACCTATGCTAAAGAAGAGAATTTGGGTGAAGGAAGAGAAAGTAGAATCCAAAAGGGCCCTGCTCTTGGTTAAAAGGGAGATAAATTGGGGTTATTTATTGCTTTATTGAGGAAAGAAAAAAATGAATAAAAGATAGGATTTAGGCCTTAAAAATCATAGGTAGCTGAGGTTAACTTGTACATGCTAAGCAACAGAATAGACTAGTATTCACAAATGAAACAAAATAAAGGAAACCTCCAAACTGAGTAAATTTTGACCTTGAGCTTCTCAGTTAAGCTCTCTGAGCTGTGGTTTCATCATTTACAAATATGTGTAATAAATCTGTCAATGTATCTTGTCGAATTGCCAATAATGCAAATATCACTGCAAGGCGCAGTGGCTCATGCCTGTAATCTCATCACTTTGGGAGACCAACGCAGGTAGATCATGAGGTCAAAAGATCGAGACAATCCTGGCCAACATGCTGAAACCCCGTCTCCACCAAAAATTAGCTGGGCATGGTGGTGCGTGCCTGTACTCCCAGCTATTGAGAAGGCTGAGGCAGGAGAATCGCTTGAACCCAGGAGGCGGAGGCTGCAGTGAGCAGAGATCACACCACTGCACTCTAGCCTGGCTACAGAGCAAGATGCCGACAAAAAAAAAAAAAAAAAAAAGAAAAGAAAAGAAAAAGAAAAAGAAAAGAAAAGAAGAAAATATCAGTATTATCCAATGCTATGTACAAAGTATGGAGAAATAGAAAGTAGCGCAATTTGCTGGTGGAAGTAAACTTGCTACAACATTTTTAGTATCTTTTAAAACCAATAATGTTTATGTCTATAAGTGCAAAATATAACTGTACTGAATCTCTCTTATGGAAATAAAAAATGCACTTATGGATGAATCTACTAAGGTATATATATGTACATATATTTGTACAAATACATATATACACATATAAAACATATATAAAATTATTTGCCGTTCCACATGTATGTGCACACATATGTATTATACATACAGAGAGACAGATGGGAATTTTTTACTTATATCATATATTATACTACATATACAATATTATATTTGTTAATAAATATCATATGCACATATGAAGATTTTTATTCACATTTTATGGAGAAAGCCAGATGTACAGAAAAAAGCAGGAGAACACTGTGCCAGAATTTATCCCCTTTTGTTATGAATAAAAGGTAGGCAGTACATGGTGACTCACACCTGTAATGCCAGCACATTAGGAGAGTGAGGCGGGCAGATTGCCTGAGCTCAGGAGTTTGAGCCCATCCTGGGCAACATAGTGAAACCCCATCTCTACTAAAATACTAAAAATTATCTGGGAGTGGTGGCACACGCCTGTAATCCCAGCTACTGGGGAGGCTGAGGCACAAGAATCGCTTGAGCCCCAGAGACGGAGGGTGCAGTGAGCCGAGATCGCACCACTGCACTTCAGCCTGGGCTACAGATTAAGACTCCATCTCAAAAATAAATAAACAAATAAATATTATTTTATATATATACACACACACATGCATAGCAGCACATTTATGTCTGTGTGTGCATGTGTATATAAATATATATGCAGAGGGGTATATATCAAAGGTTTACTACCAGAGAAGCAGGGCTGAAAGAAAGAACAGAAGCCCAAAAGCTAGTCCTCACTCCCCCACCCTCCATTTTCCTTCCTTCCAATGTACCGACTGGAAAGTCAAAAGTAACTTACCAAGCCTGGCCTGCAGTTGTCTATGTCCATGTAATCAAGTTCTAGTCAATGAGGCAAAGGGGAAGTCGGCTACAGGAATTCTGAGAAATCTTTTGGCTTCAGGATAAAAGAGACAGAAACAGCTGGCTCTGCTCTTCCTCCTCCTTTTCTGCCCTACACTGAAATATGATTCTTGGAACTTCAGCAATTACATCGTAGCCACAAAAAAATGCTAAGGAATCACCTCTGCACTAGAGCTGTGACCAAGGCTGGCCACTGCTTACCAGAAGGCTTCCGGGTATAGGACGAAAATAAATTCCTATTTGTCACTATTAGTAGGAGTTCATTTTGTGCTACTCGAACAGAACACGTGAGACTGGGTAATTTTTAAAGAACAGAAATTTGTTCTCCCACTCTTCTGGAAGCTGGAAAGCCAAGATCAAGCTCCTAGCATCTGGCGTGGGTCTTCTCACTGCATCCTCATATGACAGAAGGTGTAAGGGCAAGGAAAAGATGAACACGGTCCTCACATGTCAGAGAAGGAAAAGAGAGGGCAAACCTACTCCTACCAGCCATCTTCCTAGCGCTATTAATACATTCATGAGAGCACAGCCCTCAGGACTTAAACACCTCCCCAAGCACCCCACTTTCCAACACAGTTGCATTGGGGATTAAGTTTCCAATACACGAATTTTGGAAAGGAACACATTCAAATCTTGGCAGTAGGCTTTTCTATTACTGACATTTCCAAGCATGCCTAATGATTTAAAAAGGGACTTTTTTCTTCATTGCTTAAGTTGCTAAAATAAGCATGTATTACTATTGTAATTTTTAAAAATGATTTTTAAGGAGAAAAATAAAGATAAAAGAAAAGAGCAACAATTAGAGCAAAAAAGAAACTTTTAGAAAGATATTTATCTTTTGTCATTGTACTCTAAAAATTGTACTTATTTTAACAAAAACATCTTCACTCACTAGTTTGTGTGCCCTTTGTTAAGTAACCCTAAGAAGCATTTAAGATACACTTTCCTTATCTGATAATCAAGCTTTGAGTCCTTTACTAAATCACCAAAAGAGATATCAAGGTTAGTGTTAATAAAAAATAGGTATTTATTGTCAAGTGTATATGAAAACGCTCTACTGTAATTATTCTTTCATCAACACTGAAAATCTTTTAAAAAAGTAAACAAGAGCTATTCAAGAAACTTCATCTACACAGAATTAGAAAACTTTTTTCTCCAAACCTAATGGAACATACTCCACAGATAAAAAATTGTTTTTCTGGTTTGAATTTGAGGCTATGGCAAATCAAATACTTGCTTATCACAATAATGGCTTAAAATGTAAAGATAAGAAACCAATAAGGATAACATTTCAGTGCCTGTATAACAAATTAAAACAAAATATTCCAAGAAAATACAGCATTATAAAGAAGATGTCAAGGTGAGAAGGTCTGGGAGGGAGAAGGGAATGGGTTATGTAGAGAAAGCTTAAATACAGACAACACCTAAACCAAAGAATGGCAGAGATAAGGCCACAAAGAAGTTTTGATGCTATTTGCAAAGATGCCCAAGGTATGTGGCAAAGTGCAAAATAAATAGCACACGTATCAAGTCTGTTTTGTGTTGATACCAGCAAGGAAACTACTTTTATTAGTAAGAACTATACGCCTATCTTGTTTTGTATGTCTTACTTGTTATATATAATAACTATATTAGCTTAGGATTGGGATGATTTTCCTCTCTCCTGTACAGGGATTTTCAATTTCATTTCTATTTTAACTTTTTTTTCTTTTTTTCTGAGATTGAGTCTTGCTCTGTCACCCAGGCTGGAGTATAGCAGTACAGTCTTGGCTCACTGTAACCTTCATCTCCCGGGTTCAAGTGATTCTCATGCCTCAGCTTCCCAAGTAGCTGGGACGACATGTGTACACAACCACGCCCAGCTAATTTATTTATTATTTATTTATTTTTGTATTTTTAGTAGAGACGGGGTTTCACCATATTGGCCGAATTGCTCATGAACTACTGACCTCAATTGCCTCCCAAAGTGCTGGGATTATAGGCATGAGCCACTGCTCACAGCCCTAACAATGCTTTTAACATAAATTTCACTGTAAATTACTTAGCAAGCAGCCTATCAGCAAAAATTGTGAAAGACTGGGGTAAAAAAGATACTGTGCCTTGTCTAGCATACTTGATGCTATAGGGACCCACTCCTTTAATTGTCTTTGAGCTACTTAACAAACCTGTAATTTGTGGAAAACTATTAATTATGCAAACTTGCCCTTATAATGCAAATAAATTTTGTCCTGCAAAATACTGTTTATTATCACTCGGTGGATACTGAACAGGGTTGCATCTATTTGTAAATTCACTTTAGCTTTTTTTTTCTCCCAATATATGAGTGAATTGAATTGTCATTTGAACTTATTACAACATCTTGTAACTTCCATCATTAATTAATGAATTTAAACATAATATCTGACGTGTGATTATTAAAAATAAATTCCTTAGAGTAGTGAAAAAACAGATGAATGAATAATGAATGTTAACTTTTTTGAGAGTCAGAGAATGCCTGCTGCATAATTAGTCAGCTGCAGATTTTGGATGTTGAGAATGTCTCTTGCCTTTGAAATTCTCTGTGTAACTTCAGCTGTTAACAATCTCAGTGGGTCTTCTCCTTTAACTCAAATATTCATCTTTAAAGAGAAAGAAGAGTCCTTTTACTTTGTTTCTGTAAGTTTATGTGAACGGCTTCCTTGCTGTTAACATTCCCAGATATCAGTGCTGGGATTTGCTTTACCTTGTTAGATATTTAGTCTCGTTGCTGACATTCATGTCTTCTCTCTGCTTCTAACTACCAGGCTATCCAGCCTAAGCTGATAGAACTAACCCGAGTGGCAGCGACCAAGGTTACGTTAACCCCCTCAGCTTGAGTAAACTTTAAGGAGGTTTCTTCCTGACTATAGGCCCATGACCTCCTTATTGTTGGAGCAGTAACTTTAGAAAACTTGCCATTGTAAATCCTTTCTCTGCCCCTTGGAGATGAAAATCTTCTTCTGGCCTCTTCACAGTTTTGAAATTCAGTGAAGTTTGTATTGCACAAGGACCTGACAGCCACCTCTTTAAAATGCAATCAAGAATGATAGTTCCACTGTCTCTCAGCCTCGGTGGAGAGAAGTCTAACCTCAATAATTAGCACCAATTAGCAAACATAGGTGGCCTAGTAACATTGACCAGCCTCTCCCCTAAGATTTCCATAGTACTTTTCCACTAGCTCACCCTAAAAACCCTCGTCTTTTGTTACAAGAGAGTTGAGTTCAATCCCTCTCCCCTATTGTAATAATCCCCCTGCCCCAAAAAATAAATAAATAAATAAGTGTTCCTTTTCGTCTAAACTCAGTCTGGTGCAATTTCCCTTTGACAACAGTAGGTGCTGGAGTGTTGATTGCCGCCTTTCACTTAGCAGTGAATAAGCAAATGCTTTAGCTCTCCCACTCCAAGTGTTCTCTCTTATCTGCTGTGAGCGCTCTCTCTCAAATCTTTTCTCTCTCCCCCCAGCTCTCTTATTCTCTCTCCCCCTTACTCCCTCTCCCTCTTTCAGTCTCTCTCTCTTTTCCCCTTCTCTCTTTTCCTCATTAGATATTTGTTTTCTTTAGCTGGATTTAAATTCTATTTGAAGAGTAATTATTCACCGTCTCCACCCACTCAGATGTCTTTAATTATGGCTTACTTGTAGATTTTACATACAATATATTGTCCCTTTATTATGTTTTGTAAAAATCTAAAATATTTACGGACACTACTCCTTAAAATTAAGCTGCTTTTTAAATAGGGGCACAACAAAGACACTAAACCAGTATTTTTTTAGCTCCTACCCAGATGCTCTAAAATTCCTCACCAGAGATCCGGCACATCCCAGAGAGCATTTCCTATGGGTTTTTCTCTGTCTCTTAAGCTGTGTAGTAAAATCAGTAGGCCTGACCTTAGCATTGTCAGCAGAGGTGCAAGAGAGCTTATATTCAAGCTTAGGGCCAATATTACGTTTAGAATGACAATTTACTAATATACCTTACATCAAAACAAAACATTTTAAAGAATAAATCAGAAAATAATTCCATTTTCAGATTTAAGACATAAAATCAGTGTCAAGAATAACATCAATATTGTTTTTCTTACTAGATGGTTTGAATTTATAAAAGCCAACTAAACACTGGTTCAAGGAATTGTTTAAGGTTTGATTCCATAAACAATCACCTAGAGACTTGTTAAAAGTGTAGGTATTGGGGATTCATTGCCCCTGGAGACTGACCGGGATAGGAATCCCTGGCAAGTCAGCTGAGAATCTGCACCCTTTACATGCACCCAAGATGATTCTTAGGCTCACAGGTATTTGAGAATCTCAGCCTTGGGTCACTACATATTGGTGTAAGAGTCTGGTTTTACTTAAGACGCAAGTATGAGAGACAGAGCATAATAGGCTCTGTGGAAACACCAGGTGCATTCCAAAACAATGTTTTTTTTATTTGGTTCCACAACTAAAATATTGAAGCAGGGGCTCTTTTTTATTGTAATGCACCAAGAAAAAACAAATTAAAAAACCAAAGAAAAAAACAGAACAGAAACATAGAAAAATGTATGTCAATTTATGTTAAATATGGCCTCACAAATTTGTGAACAAAGAATGGTATTTAAAATGCTGTTGACAACTTGATACACATGAGGAATAAATAAAATTGCTATTTCTACCGCAGCCTTACATAAGAATAACTTCTAGACTTATTAAATATTTCAAAGCTGAAGACAAACCTATAAAAGTACTAGTGATAACTCTAGGCTAATGTTTAAATGACATAGAGTAGGAAAACATAACCAGGGAAAGACATCATGAAGAAAGACATTGTAGGCGGGGCGCGGTGATTCAGGCCTGTAATCCCAGAACTTTGGGAGGCCGAGGCGGGCAGGTCACCTGAGGTCAGGAGTTCGAGACCAGCCTGGCCAACATACTGAGACCCCCAGCTCTACTAAAACTACAAAAATATTAACCAGGTGTGGTGGTGGACACCTGTAATCCTAGCTACTCAGGAGGCTGAGGGAGGACAATTGCTTGAGCCTGGGAGGTGGAAGTTGCCTGGGAGCCGAGATTGTGCCACTGCACTCCAGCCTGGGTGACAAGACCGAGACTCTGTCTCAAAAAAAGACATCATAGAAAAATTTTTGACCACCCATGCACATTTTATATGAGTGAAATGCAGCAATAATCAGATACATACATAAGAAACAGCAAACACACTATAAAGATTAAAACAAATAGAAATTGGGAAAAACAAGTTCTTGTAAAACATTGTTAACGTTCTTGCTATCTATCACCATTTTAAGATGTTCGTGTTTTCAAGGCCAAGAAGAACAACTGAGGCAGTATTTTTCTACTCCTGCCAACCATCCGAGAACACAAATCACAAAACAGACAAACTGAGTTCCAGAGTTTTCTCCCATACAGCTATGTCCTCAAAGTCGAACAGGTGAGGCAGCTTGGATACGTAAAGCATTTAATTTTTACGTGGATTAAGCAAGACCTTAAGAAAGCTGAAGAAACTCCAAAATATATAGCTTAGTCTAGTACCTTTTATTTTCAACTTCAACTGTTTCCAGCCTCAAAACCCTGTGAATCATCTTCTCAGGGTAGAGCTATGTACATGTACTTAACATTTACTTCATTTCCATGTTATCACCATCACCATGAGGATGAAACCAAATGACCAGAACAGCCAGACTGGAGGCTTCACAATCTAATCCCATGGAAACTTGTTCCCACTTAACTGAAATCCTGTTATGTCCTTTGCTTATCTGCAAACTTAGTTGCGTCTTAATCTTTATCTCTTTTCTGTCAGTTAATTATTCTTCCTCCTTATCTTTCTGACCAGGAACATTTCAGCACAAACCTTAAACTCCCCAAGTATTTATGTCAGTATGATCTCTGCCAAACTATTTACAAGACATTTTCAAATTCAATTATAATTTATGATACAATAGTCCCTATATATTTGACCACATATGACACCAGCTCTTTTATAACTATTTTAATTTATTTCACTACATCCTGCCAATCCAAGTGTTAATATCATTAATAAAAAAGGTTCTTACTATAAAAAAGTACAAACAACACTATGTAAAATTGAGTTCAGGAGATAAATGTGCAGTTCACAGAAAAAGAATGATCATCTTTAATGAATACACAATTTTCATGTCCTTGCTAACCAAGAAAATAAAAACAACTATGATTAAATGTTTGTCACTATTAAATTAGCATTAACTTACACAAAGTTCTTAATTTTTGTAACTAAAAAATATCCCTTTTCAAAAGCATGTATATGACTGCCATATAAATAAAACAAAAATTAACGCTAGATCTGATAGGGGAGTTTTAGTTCAGAGCCCATCTCCCTCATCTCAGTGTCCTGAAAACCTCCATCTTAGTCCTACAAGGTCCTTTCAGGGGAGCCCTCCTGCGGTAATCTGTACGAAAGTTATTGTACGCAAGTATGGGGTTACAAAACTTCATACTCTGGAAAGCCTGAGGAATGGCTACTCCTGCACATCATTAATGATACATAAATGTTATGATTTTTCTGACAGGCATTTGAAAAAGCATGTTGTCTTTTATTTAGGGCTGTTATAGACTATCTGTGTTCCCCCAAAATTCATGTTGATGCCCTGAACCCCAATGTGATGGTATTTGAAGGTGGGGCCTTTGGAAGGTAATTGGGTTCATTAGGGTAGGGTACCCGTAACTGTGTTAGTGTCCTTATAAGAGGAGGAAGAGAGACCAGAGTTCTCTCTCTCAGTTATGTGAAGATACAGTGAGAAGGCAGCTGTCTGGGAGGCAGGAAGCTGGCCCTAACCAGGAATCAAATCTGCTGGTGACGTGATCTTGAACTTCTCAGCCTCCAGAACCATAAGAAATAAATGGTTTTTTTTGTTTGTTTGTTCAAATAACCTAGCTTACAATATTTTGTTATAGGAGCCCAAGTTGACTAAGACAAGTTCACTACAGTAAAGAAATAACATGAAAATGACTTGGAATAGTTAACAAAATATTAGTTATATTAGAAAAAAACTGGAAATATTTCATTAAAGGCATTTAAAAATAGGGAATAAGTCTTTAGGTTAAACAAAATTATTAAATACTTATGCAATGGAACTTTGTGACAATTAACAATGAAAGTATCTATTTACATAACATGAAATTTTATTTACAACATACTGAGTAAAAGTTGTTTAAAAGAATATAGGCATGATCCTCAAATTGTTTGAACATATACATATTTAAGAGAGAGAAAAAGGAAGGGAAGAAATGAAAAAGGAAGGGAGTGAAGAAGCCAAAAATTCTACAAAAAAAATTTAAAAATCAAATTATTTTAAAATTATCTTTAAGAAGCAATTGCACAGATTCTATATTAGTTGATCATTTTTCCAAATTTTTACGTATCTGGATTTCCTATATTTTTCTTTCTTTCACAGGAACAAAAAGAATAAAGTATTAAATAAAATCTAATAAATAACAAATTAAGGGAAAATGCAATACATATGATAATCAGTTTGCCCCTTTTCTTATATAAATACCATACAATATTTTTTAAAAGAAACACTGAAAGAGAAATAGCATGTTAACACAACTATCAAAAGAAATAGAAATGAGTAACACAAATGTGAAAATCATTAACCTTGTAATAGTAAAAGGAAAATCAAAATTAACATAATAAAATAGCATTTTCCATAAGAGTAATAGCTCACATTTTTTGGCAGTTGGCTTTGTGTCAGGTCCTGTTCTACATGTTTTACATAAACGACCTCATTTACTCCTTGCAACTACTAAGTGCATAGATCTTATATTCACCATCCCCATTTTGCAGACAAGGAAACAGGAAATGAGGGAGATGATGGACTGTCCAAAAGCATGGAGGTTGCAGGGCTGAGATTTAAATGCAGCAGTGCCCAGCCCCAGGGCCAGCCTCAGCCTCACAGGGCAAGCTCTCTCATACCAAACTTCCAGAAAATACCATTGAGCACACCCAGTGTCGTTCAAGGTTCCAGGAAAGGGAGAACTGTCAAAACACTCCTGGATTTAGTGGAAGGAATTTACATTTTTCTGGAGATCAATTTAGTCTTAGGGATTAAGAGCATTTAGAAGTGCCCATAAAATCAGAATTCCCAAGTCCTGGAAGTATTCTCAAGAAATAAACACCAATCTACACCAAATTTTATGTAAAAAGGTTCTTTCTGTTTTATTACTTTTCTATTTTATTACTTAAAAAAGAAAAAAAATAGGAAGAGTGTGAATATGTACACAGTAGATGAATGGGTGAAAAAAAGATGAAGCAGTTTATGATTATTAAAAATATACTCTTGCTGTTGGTCAAAGAGTACAAACTTGTAGTTTTACAATGAATAAGTTCTGATGACCTAATGCATAGTATAGTGAATACAGCTAATAATAATGTATTTTATGCTTCAACAAAAAGAGAATATAAATCTTTGCAGAAGAAAACATGAAATCCCTTGAAATCTTACAATTCATATATGAAAGATCCATGATTGAGGTTTTCCCAAACTGGTAACAATTCTATCAATTTATTTGATGTTACAAATAATAAGTTGTGAAATTATCAAAATTATCTCTCTCTCTCTCTCTATATATATATACACATATATATATATATATTTCTGATCCATCAAAAAGAAAAAAATACTCTCAACTGTATTTGGGGAATTAAGGAAATGCTAGTAATAAATTGCAATGAGAAAAGTTCAAATTAAAAATCTATATGTTTAATATAATTCCATATTTGCTTTTAAAATATTGCACATATACTTATTTGTGTATAGTCTCATTTTATATATTTAATATATATTATATAATATTAAATGTATACCTTTAATAGGTAAACATACATATTTTTATAGTTTCATATTTTATGTATATTAATAAATAGGTGTAAATATACTTGTGATTGACAAGATAATATACAAAAAAAATTAAGAGAACACTGATGGGGCATTGAAATTACAAATTTTTAAAATTACTTTTCTGTATGCTCAAAACTTTCCATAATAAGCATACACTTCTTCTGTAATGGAAACCCTAAAGAGGAGCTGAAAACCAAGAGGACAGAATGGAAAGGCACCTTTCTCTTGGTACCTCCAAGCCTCCAACCGCATCACATCATCCACCGGCCTCAGGCCAAAAGGGGATCTGCAAAGTGTGCCAGCGACAAATGACAATCCATATCATGCAGCACTAGCGTCTTGCCTCCTACATCAGCAAAGAAGCAAAATATCACTGCTGCTTCCTTCCAAATTGCATGCAAAAGATGACGAACAAGGTGGCCCATATTAACCCAGGACTTTGAGACAGGGAATTTTGGAAAATGTACTTTTAGCTTAGCTAAGTTGACACAAGACAAATCCACTACATGGACCAATGTTTGTCTCCTTAACTCCACGGATTCCTCCCCCTAAAAAAGAGCATCAAAGGACCTGTGAGTGAGAAGTTGGAAGCACCACCTCAACTTGTAAAAGTCCTTCCCTTGACATGTAGAATAAAAGTCCCTGCTAACTTCTGAGAGTGTGGTTTTCTTAGGCAGCTCCATTTCCCATACTCTCAAGTGTAGCAAAAATTCTTTCCCTGACATCCGTAAAATAAAATGTGCACTCTGCTTTACTTGTGAAAATTAAGTTAAGAAAATCAAACTATTGGCCGGGCGCAGTGACTCAAGCCTGTAATCCCAGCACTTTGGGAGGCCGAGAAAGGCGGATCACGAGGTCAGGAGATCGAGACCATCCTGGCTAACACGGTGAAACCCGTCTCTACTAAAAAATACAAAAAACTAGCCGGGCGAGGTGCCGGCGCCTGTAGTCCCAGCTACTCGGGAGGCTGAGGCAGGAGAATGGCGGGAACCCGGGAGGCAGAGCTTGCAGTGAGCTGAGATCCGGCCACTGCACCCCAGCCTGGGCGACAGAGCGAGACTCCGACTCCGTCTCAAAAAAAAAAAAAAAAGAAAGAAAAGAAAAGAAAATCAAACTATTTCCCTCACTCTAAGTAGTAAAAGAGACTCTTAACAATTTTACTTGGCAGCAGGAGAATATTAATCAGATATGAAGCCCAATTACAACTTCGCAACTTTTTCCACAGATCTTCTATTGAAAGAGAGAGAAAGAGAAAGAGAAACGGAAAGAGAAACAGAAAAAAGGGGAGGGGAGGGGAGGGGAGGGGAGGGAGAAAAGGAGAAAGGAAGGGAGGGAGGAAGGAAGGGAGGAAGGGAGGGAGGGAGGGAGGGAGGGAGAGAAAACAGAGAAATAACATTAATTAGTGATGAACATTAATTGTTGAACTATAAGGTATGAGTTATGGTGTCCAGTATAAGGCATTTTATGTCCACTTGGTGTCAGTTAGTCTAGAATCCATGAGCAAGTGGCTTCAAGAAATAATTATTTAGCTCCAGGCCAGAGTGAGATGTGACAGCTGTCACATTTTAAGTGCCTCTCTGGTCCTAATAATTCAAATGAACTTGCATTTCTCAGACAGTTTCTTTTCTTTCTCTGTTGCTTCTGGAATCTGGAGCACTTCTATGAAGAGCATCATGATAATGTTGTTTTGATAAATCAATGAGAATTCCTATCAAAAAGATAATTTAAAAAATAATGTTTGTGGTCACCAACAGAAAAAAGTGTCAAATTAAGGAAAAGCAATTTTTAAATTTAAGCTAAAGTTTCTATCACCACTTAAATAGACTCTCTCCTAATGCAATGCCTTTTTTCCTGTATTCCTATGTTTACGACATGCTTACTAATTACCCTATAGGACAGGCTTATAAATTTCACTCTGAGCTCTCTGAGCGGGCTAATGGATCAATGCCATTAGCCAGAAGGAAAGTGAGCAAAAGAGCAAATGTGCATGACCTTACAGAGAAAATCGCTTTATTTCTCATTCTGAGGTAATTGGTCTTGGTTCCTGCATTTTATTATGTAAATGCATTTGAAAATAAAGGACATGGTTCTTTAAGATTTAGAGATTGGATTAGGATTACTCTGTAAAGTCTTTGGTGATGAAAATTTTGCTGTTTTATGTACTTAAACTAAAGCTGCTAGATTGTTTCATCCTCCTCAAAGCCCATTGCTGCACTCCAAAAGCATTTCCTTCACCAATGCCAAGCCCAAGTTGTGCAAATCTCTGAAGGTTCTGATTCTAAACTTAAAGAGTTGTCATATAATCCCTAGCATGGCAATGGTTTTCATAGGGACATTGTGACTGGTGTCTTGTTCTGTGCCACTTTCTCTGATTCAAATGCATACATATTGAGCTTAGACAAAGATCAAATACAAGCAACAAGAGGCTCAATAAATGCTCAGTTTACTACCTAGTATCAATGGCACTACATTTCTCTCCTCAGTAGCTCCAAATTCTTAGACTCACAGTCTACGCATACTGGGATATTTCAGAGAAAACACCAGTATTATGTGTATTTATGGGAGTAAAATTCAAGACATTTCCTTGTAGAACAACCAGGTAGAACTTGAAGTTTAACCTAGCTTCAGCTGATACACAACTGAAAAAAAAAAAAGCAAAACTATAACCCTTCCTAAGAGAGGAAACATGACTTTGGTCAGATGTGCTTACCTAGCTTACGGCCCCTGCCCTGTTTCTCTTGCTGACACGGGACTCCCTGGACACTTGAGAAATAGAGCTTGCTTTTGATCAGGCTTTTGGAGCAAGTGGCCCAGGTTGTCTTTCCTACTCTGGGTCCCAGTAAAATCTAGGTACCTCTGTGTACCCATTCAATAGGATGGAGCAGAATGTCTGCATGCCAAATATGCTGCCACAAAAACACATAGAGGTCTATGCTCTGTGCTGCTTTTTCAGTTTTGAGTGGCATGAGCTGCAATAATCTGCCCTTACATGGGAAAGAAAATCCCAACATGCCCCACACTCACTGGATCTTTACAAACTCCCCTCATGTGTCAGAATCCTACATTGTCATTGGATTTATTTTCTACCTTCTAGAGTGCATAGATTAAGACCTCCAACATACATGCTATTTCTTGCCCATAGAGTCTGATTAGCTTAGTAGGATATCATTAACACAATGAACTCATAAGATGTTCTCCAGGATATCCAGATGGTCCAGGTGCCATTGGACTATATCATGAGAGAGGGAAGGAGAGTTAACATCATCCTGGGGCAAGGTGAAATGTATATTGCTAAAGGTTTCCATCTGCATCACCCAAGATCCCCATCTCAAGTTTCAGGGCCATCACCTTATAGGAGCTTGGCTGGGGCTGAGATTTCAACTTTCTCTATAGTTTCTTTACTGTCACAATTAGAACCTGACCATTTTCTCTGCTGTCTACTCAGAAACAGCTGCAAGATATTGGGATTGTTTTAGATGTAATCAAGAAGATTCCCCAGATTTCTCTATTTGCCATAGACTGTTGATTAACTACCCTACACCTGTAGTTATCTGTCTATAACAAAGAGTCAACGATGTTCAGCAACCATCACCTGAATCTGTAATCTTATACTTCTTCAGTGCTGGAGACATTGCATCAGCTGGCACAAACACTCTCTCTTATGTCCTCATCTGAGTTCACCCCTGGTTCGCCTTTTAATAGCCTCACTTACTACAGCAATTAGTGGATGATCAATACTTTACCATCAGTGCTAGGCTCCTCCTTACCCCTTTACTGGAAAGTAATCCATTGCCACTTTCCTTTCTTTGAGTCTTCCATCTCTGATTCCAAGTTTCTTTGACTCAGTTCTTGGAAATAAACACTGAGATGGAGAATTCCATGGAGAAGGTTTACTGGAAGATGATTTTTGTGAGATACATCAGCAAAGAAGTAAGAAAGGTAGTACTGGGAAGTAGGAGAAGCCAACTTGCAAGTGTTTTATGAGATAATCCTACAGTAGACACTGGGGCTGGGTTGACATTTCAGAGGTTTCCCAAATTAACCAAAGGGACAGGCCTTTTACCCCCATATGAACTAGTCATTGGTCACAGGTTACCACTGAGAGGAGGCATATTTTAGGGAAAGCAGTGATCAGTGACTGAGGGTAACACCTAGTGAGGGGTTCAGTGCCGACTGGTGAACAGCAGATGAGGGTGAATGTATCAGCCTAGAAGATGTGGTCAGGAAAGGGCACCTAGTATCCACTAATCTTTAGTAAAGGTTATGGGTAAATGGAATATTGAGCAAGATTTCAAGAACAGAGAAGAAGACTTTGAGTTATGCTTAGACTATGCTGCTAAAATGTAACAGGATGGGCCTTAGAGGTGGAAGACTAACAAGGATTCACAGAAACTTGTGCAAGTCTTGAAATTAAGAATTAGATATAGTCACAAATCAGTGGATCTCTTTGTCTCTACAGTCATGACTAGTGTTGCTGGAACAGGCATTTGTTTTTTATGAGATATTGTCAAGATTCTGAAGTCAAATGTTTCAATATACATTAACAGGAAAGACAAAAGGCCCCTTTCCTGTGGATTGAGATATTTAGACACTCTTTTGCGAGCTGTAAAACACAGCACAATGTCATGCAGCTCAGAAAAATCAGACCCAGTGAAACCTTGCAGAGGCAACTTTGACTTCACAGAGACCAGAGGGACTCACTGACTTTTCACGGTTAGTGAAACAAATTTGGGAGGATGAATGGAAGAGGGTCACATTGACTGCCTTAGAGAACAAACAGAGGAGCTGGATCCAGAGTCTTCTGTTGAAAATTGGAAGCTAGAATGGCAGCTGGATTCAGCTCCCTCTATGTGGCTTCCTGGGAAACAGGGATATGCAGGTTTCTCATCTCTCATCAGGGAGCTTCCCAGAACAAACTCCTGTAGAGAACTTCATCTATTAGTCATTTAAGATGTGAGCACCCTATTATCTAAAGGAGATATGTAAACTTCTGGGTCCTGGGACTAGGAATGTACATCAGAAATGCCTGTTTTTGTATTGAATGACCGCACATGTAATCTCCAGAATGTGAGGCAGGAAACTGAGTAGGTCTTACCAGAACGGCTCATTAGTCTTGCCCCAAGAAAGTATATGACTTTGCAGAAGACCAAGTCCCTGAAAAGAGGGGCTAAGGAGACAGAGAGACCAGCCAATGACACCTGTTCACCTCCTGGGAACATTAGAGACAGAGAGAGTGAATCCTGGTTTTAGGGATAGAGAACAGAGGTAAAGAACCCAAATTGGAAGTGCTGACTACTTTCCCAGTTTCTTCTGACGTCAGAGGGATAGAATTGAGAATGTCCAGTTATTCCGCAATTCTCCCAGACACACAGAAGTAGAATAAGCAGCCCCAGCCTGACAGCGCCAAGATACGGATGGAGCCCATGAGGAGAGAGCGCTTCCTCTGCATCTGGGCCTGGTGCCAGGAGCGTTTGTTGGTCCTCGTCTCACCTTCCATCTGAAGAAATTATATTTTACTGTGGATTTTTCCAAATCTTTATTTCTGTCCAATTGTAAACTGTTTTCTCTTTTCTGGAACTTTTGTTTGACTTATATGAGTTTCTCTGTCTTTGTAGGAAACTTCATCTACTAGTTAAAGATGTGAGCACCCTATTATCTAAAAGAGATGTTTCATTCCACCTTAGAGCCTTGCCATTATTTTAATCTGTTATCTATCTTTAGCATATTTTGTAGAAATTTCACTCTAATTCTTTCATTCACTAATTATCTCTTCAACTCTACTCAGAGTACATCCTGATTATGCAAAGACTTATTTATATATAAAAATATTTTTCTAGGATTACCAGTTGGTACTTCTCACATCTATCTGTTAGGTCTCCATGTCTGTTTCCTTTTTTAGAACTTCAAGGATCCTAACCATTCTTAAAGCCGTGTTTAAGTTTTTTTTTTTTTTTTTTTTTTTTTTTTGGTGAGGGTAAAGTGCATCAGGGTGATGGCTCTTGCTTCGTATGTTTTCATTTTTGTCTCATTTTGTTTTTGAGACAGAGTCTCGCTCTGCCACACAGGCTGGAGTGCAGTGGTGCAGTCTCAGCTCACTACAACTTCGGCCTCCCAGGTTCAAGCAATTCTCCTGCCTCAGCCTCCCAAATAGCCTCCTGAATAGGACTACAGGCATGTCCCACCACACCTGGCTAATTTGGGTATTTTTAGTAGAGACAGGGTTTGGCCATGTTGGCCAGGCTGGTTTTAAACTCCTGACCTCAAGTGATCCACCTGCCTCAACCTCCCAAAGTGCTGGGATTATAGGCATAAGCCAGCAGCCTGTCTTGTCTTTTCTTTTTTTTATGTACTCGGCAGTCACTTCTTAAACGGGTGTGTGTTTTCTTAAAATTAGTTTCTTTCTCTCACTCTGCTTGCCTTTTACTCTACCTCTCTGTCCTCCCAAAATCCAAGACCCATAGAGCCAGAAACAGTTATTTTACAGCAGCATGGAGCTCTCATTAAGAAAGATATTTGGATATTACAAATCACTTGTCTGAACCAAAATGGCTTGACACACATCCCAGCCTGAGAAATTTCTGCTTCTCCTTGCTGACTGTCTCAGATAATTAACTTGATATTAACCACAGTCCTAGAAAATAGCACATACCAGGCTTTTTCCAACTTCTACCACACACCCTGTTCAAACAGTAGTTTAGGCCTTAGTCTCAGCCCTATATTGGGCATTTTTACTAACCATTGTCCTAAAAGAACTTAAACTCCATAAGTTTTTTAAATGCAATGCAGCAATCAAAACTAAAGTAGTAGGCCACTTGCACTCCAGCTCTGAAAAATGGCAGAACGGCCAAAATGCCTATGGAACTGGGCAACGTGGAAGGTCAGGGCTATACAAGGGCACTGGAGTTTTTTGTTTGTTTTTAACTTTTATTTTTCATTTAGGGGTATATGTGAAGGTTGTAGAGGTAAATTCTATCACAGGGTTTGTTGTACAGATTTCATCACCTGGGTATTAAACTTAGTACCCAATAGTTATTTGTTCTGCTCTTTCCCATCTTCCCACCCTCCACCCTCAAGTGAACCCCAGTCTCTGTTGTTTCTTTGTTTTCATGCTTTCTCATCATTAGACTTCCACTTATAAATTATAACCACTTATAAATGGTTTTCTGATTCTGTGTCAGTTTGCTAAGGATTCTTTAATCTCATAAGAAGTATGAACACAAAGAAAAAGGCCAACTGAAGGGGTTCATGTTGCAACCTGAGACATCAGCCTGACACTGTCCTTGTTTAGTGCAAATTTATCTCTGCAGAAAACAGTGTGCTTAGCAAATCATTTTAGGTACACTGTAAGCAGGTAACTTGCCATTTAACACAGCACTCACAACAGTGCAGTGGGGCAGGTATTATTTAAGTCATTTTTCAGTCTAGAAAACTGAATGTAAATAAGATTGCAGTTTGAAAGACAACAACTTACAGTTAGAAAGATATAGATTTGGACTTTAAACCTGGGTCTGGTTCCAAAGTTCATGTATTTAAAGACAAGAATAAATGTTTAAAAATTTTAATTTCAATATAACCATTTCAAATACACTAAAAATTAGAGAAATCATGTATGAATCCCCCATATACCCAATGGAAAACTTCAACGGTTATCAATACTTAAACTTTTCTTTTGTCTATGCCTGTTTATAAAGATAGTTTATTTTTTTGAGATGGAGTCTCGCTCTGTTAACCAGGCTGGATTGCAGTGGCGCAATCTCGGTTCACTGCAAGTTCTGCCTCCCAGGTTCACGTCATTCTCCTGCCTCATCCTCCCAAGTAGCTGGGACTACAGGCACCCGCCACCACGCCCAGCTAATTTTTTATATTTTTAGTAGAGACGGGGTTTCACCATGTTAGCCAGGATGGTCTTGATCTCCTGACCTCGTGTTCTGCCCACCTCGGCCTCCCAAAGTGCAGGGATTACAGGCGTGAGCCCCCGCGCCCGGCAAAGATAGTTTAAAGAAGTTGTCATATCATTTTAATACTGGGTTTGGTATGCCTCTCTGAGAACTATAGACAACTTCATACATAACCATAATGCCATTATCACAGTTATGGTTTGAACGTTTCTGGTGTCCTATCCCCAGAAATTTGTACGTTGAAATTCTAACCCATGTGATAATGCTATTAGGAAGTGAGGGCTTTGGTCTCTGACTTCATGAATGGGGTTAATGCCCTTATAAAAGAGACCCTCATTTTATCTACCGTGTGAGGTTACAACAAAACCATGGCCAACTATGAACCAGGAAGAGGGCCCTCACCAGACGTCAAATCTGTGGGTGCCTTGATCTTGGACTTCCCAGTCTCCAGAACTATGACAAATTTCTGTTGTTTATAAGCCACCACCTTTATAATTTGTTATAACTGCCTGAAGAGACTAAGACACATGCCTAACAAAATGACAAATATCTTACCACCTAAAACTCTGCCCATAATTAAATTTACACAATTATTTTTAAAAACATATTTTAACAGCATGTCTCTGTTCCCTTCTCTCCTTCTCTGTGTGTATATGTGTGTCCACATCTAGCAGAACTGCCTACCTTATCAACTATTATTAAGATGTATGAATCTTCCAAGTCCTTAAATTTTTGTCCACTGCCCTATCTAGGCCAGTAAAAATATGTCCTCTTTTTAATAGTGGTTTAATATTTCTTTCCTTACCTCTATAAATTTATCTTTCTTTACATGTCATAAATTATGCTGTATGCCAGTGGCTACTATGTTATTTTATGAATATGTCTAATTGAAACATTGATAACTGGTTTATCTTCAATGTGAGTTATATTCTGTAGTACTGTAACCTGTACATTTTTGTCTTATATAATGCTTTTTGACCGTAAGTCTATGCTGTCCTCAAAAATGTGGTCTGTGCTGTTTTCTCTACTTGCATTTGTTTGATAAATAGTTGATAAATAGTTGCCTGATATATATTTGCTCACCCTTCTATTAATAACCTTGCTAAATCATTTTGTCCAGCACGGCTCTCATGAACAGCATAGGGTTGAATTTTACTATTAGGCAAATTGAGATTTTTTCTTTTAGCAGATGACTTATACTCAAATTTTTGATATGGCCTATATGTTTGGGGTCTTAATTCTGTGAGATTATTTATGTTATACTACTCAATATTTTGTGGTATCTTATTTTTACTCATTTTTAAGTAGTTCTTTAAATAATTAAGAGTTTTACAGATTTTCTTTTTTTTTTTCTTTTTTAGATGAAGTCTCGCTCTGTTGCCAGGCTGGAGTGCAGTGGCATGATCTCAGCTTACTACAATCTTCACCTCCCGAGTTCAAGCGATTCTCCTGCCTCACCCTCCCGAGTAGCTGGGATTACAGGCATGCGCCACCATACTCAGCTAATTTTTGTATTTTTAATAGAGATGGGGCTTCACCATGTTGGCCAGGATGGTCTCGATCTCCTGACCTCAGGATTCTCCCACCTCAGCCTCCCAAAGTGCTGGGATTACAGGCATGAGTCACTGCGCCTGGCCTACAGTTTTTGTCTAGTGATTGCATATGTAATACCCTCAGACACCATTTACCCTCCATTTACGGTCATTTAACTCCCACTCTTGGAGTAAGCGAGAAACCACTCTTTCCCTTCTTACCGTAAACTACTTTGCCCTTCAATTTTAGTCTCTTGTATTATATTTGGTGTTCCTCTCTGTAGCACTAGATTGGTCAGCATTATGAATACCCTAAAGTTTTTTCTATTTTGCTCTTATTCTCCCTTTTTTCTTCCCATTTTAATAGATATATAAATAATCATTACACATATCTGTATGTAATTCTAACCCTCATTCTTAACCTTCGTTTTACATTTAAATATATTTAATGATCATGACAGGGTTCAGGTTGAAAGTCTCCAGTCATGTTGTCATAGTCTGAAATATTTACAGCTGGTTCCTTCAATTCCTTGAAACAACATTCCCTTAAGTTCACAGATAAGTGATTGTGTATATATTTATAGATGAGCAATAGTTTGGCTGGATATAATTTATATTTGATCATCATCTTTCCTTGAATGTTTTAAATATTGGTCCTTTGTGCTCCTTGCTAATCCCACCGCCCAATTCTGGCATAGAAGTAACTGAGCAAAGTTTGAAAAGCATCTGATTTTTCTTCCCTTGGGTATTTTGTCTGGATATCTGAGGGAAGTTTTCCATTCTTTGAAGACCAATAGCATTATTAGGATATGTATCAGTATTGTTTATTCTGGTTTTATTTTCCCAGACACACATTATTTTCCATCACTAACTAGATTTCAACATTTTGTTTTATTTCAAGAAATTTCTCATAAACTCAGAGTTCCATTTTTTGGTGTCCATCATTGCCTGTTGGAATGTTGTCATGCTGTTTTCATCTTTGTTCTAATAACAAATCAATGTCATATTTTCTTTTTTGATGCCCATATTTAACTAGTCAGTTTTCCTAGCCTGTTGAAGGATGTTTAGGTATGACAGTGAGGATGGGCTGGGGTATGGTTTCCTGTGGAAGAAAGGGGCCTTCTTACTGCTTGGGGGAGGGGCAATCCAGGCTGCCCATGTGGTCTTCATGACACCATGGGGTGGGGCCTTATTACTAACTGGTAATGATGAAAGTCCTAGCTCCTTATTTGACCATTTCTGACACCACCCCGGCAGAATGTTGGACACTTCTTTATAGCTCCGCAAGGGTGGAAGTCTCCTTACTCAGTCTTTACTGCCATAAGTCAGAGCAGGACTCCAGTTTTGTCTAGCTGGAGTAGAATGGTTATTGTCTCAAAGTTTTCTGTCTTGCCAGTTTGCTCATTTCCCAGTTCTTTGGCTAGAAAAAGCAAGATTTTCCCCCTTCATACATTTGCTATCTTTCTCCTTCATGCAGGTGCCGGTTTTTCTAGGTTGTCAATTTCTTCATTTCCAAGTCAAAGATATATTTTGCAAGAAGAAAATTCAGAGAACTCACCACCATGCCATTACTCAGGTTCCAGAATTGCTTTCTGGCCTGCATTCTTCTCTATACATTTTATAATCCTATATTTATTTTATATATAATTCCCAGTGTTTTTACTCATATTCAGCAAAAGAAATAGTAAAAAACACAACTACTCCATCTTCCCAGAACCAGAATCCTCCCCTCATTTTTTAAATAAACAGCTTTGCTGGATTAAAACATAATGCCATTAGTTTAATCAATTAATAATGCCATAAACTCATTAATGTAATCAACCTCAAAGTGGAATAAATAAGTAAAACAGAATTTGAGGAAGAGACAAGAATCAACAAAAGACCCAACAAGAAGTGAACCGGGTAGAAGTAATTGATCCTGGGAACCGATCTCAAATATATTAAATATACATGAAGAATGTTTTCTGGAGAATTTGTTGTACATGTGGCACAGAATAATTTCTTAGTTTTAGAGGCAATTTTGGACAGTAGCCAAGAGTGACAAAGGTAGCTGGAAATATTGAAGTAAAAATAGAAGAGATTCTACTCAGGATTAGAAAGGATTTTGTGAGACTCAGGAAAGATGCTGGAATTCACAGATGGGTGCAGGGAGAGATTTTCACTCTCCGCCATTCTGAAATCCCTCCTGCAGGATCGCCAAAGGATACGCTGTTATCGTAAAGCAGACATGTTTTCTGACTGTTTAAATCGCTAAAACAAAACAAAACAAAACCCATTGCTATATTTTTTCTCTTTATCTTCTAATATCTATTATCACAGTTGAATTTAAATTTCAAAACTGTTTTCTTCCTGCCAGTATGCCTCTTACGTTTGTTAACAGTTATTAATGTTAACAAATGTATTATTTCTATACTTATTTATAACTACTAGATTTGTATTCATATGCCTTTTATTACCAAAATTGATATTGTCACATTTGCTTCAATTTTCTATTTGCTGAGCAAATTTCTGGTAAAATTAGTATAAAATCATGTTTGAGATTAATTTTATTTTTACTCACTTTTTGCATTAATATATTTTTTTAAAATAATTATTCTCTGCTTTCTGCTCTTTTTTTTTCTTTTTTTTTGCTTGCTAGGTAAAATGATGTTTGTGCAATACAATATTTAATCTAGAAAATCATTTAGTTTTCTGTGTTAACTGATAATTAAGTGATGTTTTTATTTTCTAAAAAAACAATATCTGGGAGGCTGAGGCAGGAGAATGGCATGAACCTGGGAGGCGGAGTTTGCAGTGAGCTGAGATTGCGCCCACTGCACTCCAGCCTGGGCGACAGAGCGAGACTCCGTCTCAAAAAAAAAAAAAAAATTATGCGAGAAAAAATGTTTATCAAACGAGAGGAAAAGAGAACTATTCTCAGGGGCATAATAAAACATTTCTAAATGGCAGTGGAAGAGTTCAAAGACAGATATCTTAAGATTATGTCTTGCGACCATGAAACGCATTCCTTGAAATGTTTTAAAACATCTTGTAAGCATAAATTGCATTATGCTAAGAATACTGTGAGAATAAAGATAGTAACAAATAACTCCTTCACGTTATAGATTAGAAAACTAAAACATACAAAGATTCAGAGTCTTGTGTCAAAGTTTTCTATGTCAGAAACAACAAACTTATAGATCTATTTTTTTTTTCTAAATGATAAATCCATTAAAAAGTATTTTTGTGAGGATTTAGCCAAACTCCCACAGAGACCAATACATGGACGCTCTTCCCAGCCTCTCTCATAAGCACACACACACACTAAATTGACTAAAATGACAAAGCAATTTTAGAGTGTTCACAATATTTTAATATGCTCTAATACTTGGGATCCTCAATTAAAATGCAGTACGGCAAAAAAGAAACCATAGGCTTTTGTCAAAAGAAAGGAAAGAGTTGAAATTTTCAGTCCCATAAAACATACGGCTGATTCCTCAAGATAAATTTTACCAAGTAAAAATAGTGATTTTTGGTTTTAGCTGATTTTATTGGTTTACTGTTCTTAATTATATCACCAAATCTGCAAATCACCGGTAAGATTAGAACTCTTGTCTGTGGGCATGCAGAAACCAGGTGAAAGCCTTTGGGATTTTTGTAGGCACAGAGACAGGTGCATGATGAGAATTGGATAGTCATTGAGATGAATATTGCTGAAATTCAAAGACTCTTTTTTCCTTTTCCTTTTGTTTTTAATGATATACCCTTTACGATTCAACAACACTATCATACACACCCACCCACCTACACACACACACACACACACACACACACACCCTAGATTTTATTTCAAAGTAAATCTATCACTAAGATTAGAAAATCAATTACTTACAAAGACTCTTTATGAAGATGGAATGTTGTGCTTTAACAACCAATACTAGTCTACTGAAAAATTAGCAAAAACACTTCACTGTCTTCACTTTTACCAACAGTCACAAACAAGTAAATTGTTACCTCTCAAAACTAATGCTGTAGAAGTAAAAAATAGCTTCAACCAATTTAAAATATTATTCGTTATTACATATTACTGGTAATACTAAGCACAGAAATTTCTTAGGCTTTATTTCACTAACATAAAAGATTACATGGCCCTTTCTCAGATAGTGATGACAGTCATTACTATTGAAATCTGTCTGTTCTAGAAGGGGAAATTGTTTTTCACAATGGAAATGTATGTATTGGGTCAAGAGTATCTTTGGTTTTTTTTGCTATAAATTTCAAATGCTAACAAAATGCACATTAAACATGAGCTATTTTTTTCCACAGTCAAGTCTATGACAGCTATTCTAACCTCTACTTTCATTTCTTTGATTTTTCATCTTCCTTCATAATTATTTCTGGGCATCATGATGTCTTCCCATCATGAAAATAAGCGTTCTGAAGACAAGATACATTCCTGATTCATGTTTACATGTAATACTTATGTAGCTAAATATGTGACTGAATGATACATTGATACATTGATTTACTTTTATACTGTGTACACAAATGTACACTATCCACTTGACCATCAAAAATGTAAAATCCAGCCACACATGGTGGTTCATGCCTGTAATCCCAGCACTTTGGGAGGCCAAGGTGGGCCGATCGCTTGAGGTCAGGAGTTCAAGAGCAGACTGGCCAACATGGTGAAACCCCATCTCTACCAAAAATACAAAAATTAGCCAGGTATGGTGGTGTACGCCTATAGTCTCAGCTACCTGGGAGGCTAAGGCAGGAGAATCTCTTGAACCTGGGAGGCGGAGGTTGCAGTGAGCCAAGATAGTGCCACTGCACTCCAACCTGGGCAACAGTGAGACTCTGCCTCAAAAAACAAAAACACTCACACAAAAAATGTAAAACGCATTCATTGTATCCCCTCAATTGGTGAGGAGCACAAGATCCAGAGCATTAAGTGCCCCTCAGCTTGCAATAGGACAATTTAGTAAAGTATTCACTCAGATTTCATAAAGTTTAATCTATGTTCTTCTCTTCTGTCTAAGGCAGAGAATTGCTTGAACCAAGGAACTGGAGATCACGCCACTGCACTCCAGCCTGGGCAATAGAGTAAGACTCCATCTCAAAAGAAAAAGAAATATTAGCCACTTTCTGTCATGGAACAGACAGCTAGGTCTGAAGAAAATATAGAAATCATCACACTTCACCTACCAACTAGAAACATGTCCTCTGTAGATAAGGAGTGGTCACATCCAAAGCAGAGTAAGAGACTGCATTGTCAAACTAAATATTCAAACTGTTATTTTTTAATTTAAGGCAGAGAATTTAACACCAATTCTAATATCAAACAGCAGTGAGGTTAAATCTCTGTTTCAACCAGTTACCAATGTGTGACTTTGACCCAATGAGCTAACTTCCCTAAGCTTCAGTTTTCTCATCTGCAAAATGTGAATAATTATACTAATTTCTCAACGTTGTTGTAAAGGTATCTCCCTCATTTTCCAGCTCTATCCAGACACTTACATTAAACTATTTTATTTCATGCAACACTGATCTTCTACATGTCAAGGATTCTACCTTTAGTTACGTAGAAGTGGAGACTAAAAATGCCTCAAACAATTGACAAAGTGGAAGTCCATTTCAGAAGTGAGGATAGCCTGGGGTGTGAACACATGGCATTCTCCTGGCTCATAGGAGGGAACAGATGGAAACTATTAATGCAGCAATGAGAAGAAAAACTCATGCGGATTATTGCATGGATAAAGAACTGGCCCACTTAAGAAGAGAGGAATAAACTGTCTCATAAATACCCTTATCCACCTCTATCCCATTCTACTGCCTCTTTGGGAAAGGGCATGGCCATCTTTCTTAATTCTCCATTCTAACACTTGCTAAGATATATTAGCTCTTTGGCCTAATACTTTCCGAGCCTTCCCCTTTGAACTTCAAAGTTCTAGACCTGTTGTAAGACAAAGCAAGAAAAACTAAAACAAATTCTCAATTGTCTCTTTTTCTTTTGAATTCCTCCTCTAAAAATCCAAAATCTTATTCAGGCTTTGTGGGTACCTCTTACTTATCAGGAAAGGTTGTTTTTTTTCTAATTCCGTAAGGCATTAGCTCAATATAAAACCTAATTCTGAGCATTTGCCTCCTCTGTACACCCTCTCTCCATCTTAAAAAAAAATTTTTTGTTTCTCCTTCCAGTGTTTATTTTTTCAAATATTATAAACACTGTCCTGTCCTTTGTTGTTTTTTCTTACTCAAAAGTACAATCCAAAGATTACTTCCTATCAGTACACAGACATTTTCTTCTTTTTGAGGCTACATGATATTCAGTTTTATAGATGTCTCATATTGTATTCAACCTTTCCCCTGTTGATGAACATTTTACTTTTTTTAAGGGTTTGCTTTTGGAAATAATGCCACAATAAAGGCTTTATTATTTTACACTTCGGCCTTGTTTGGAACTGTCGGCAAACATTTGAAATCTACTTATTGATAAACATTTAAAATCTATTGTCTTAATTTTTCAGAATACAATATATTGCTCTTAACTACAGTCACCAGAGGTAAATCCACACGTTCATCTTTCTCATGCTGTATCTCAGTTTCTTCACATATGCTTTTATGCTTGAACAAGTAAAACAATGTTTTGTTTTACTTGCTTTGATATTAATAAAGAATATCAAATTGATTTAAATATTTTAAGACATGAGTAAAACTCATTTTTCTAGAGTAGCTGTTTTTAGTACTGTGAAATACTGTTTCTATGAACATTGTTGTGCCTGTGTCCTGGTACGTATATGCAAAAGTTATTTTATGGATAAGTGTGTATACATGTGCGTATGCAGGTATATGTATATATATATATATAACATATATAGATATATATGTATTAATAAAGTATTACTAGGTTTTAGGCTGTACGAATGCTCAATTTCAATATCTAATGTCAAAATGTTTGTCAAAGTGGTTGTAAATTTAATCAACAATTTTCTTATTGATAAATATTCTCTCCAATACTGAAAATATTAACATTTCTTGACATTTTTCCAATAAAATTGGCATATAATGACAATGTTTCACTGTAGTCTCAAATATATTTATTAAATTATTAAGGAGAAGAGATCTTTATTCATGTCCTTATTGGCCATATCATGTGAGCTTCCTCTTCTGTGAAATGTGTTTACGTCTTTTATCTAGTGTTCTACGTTGGGCTTTCTGTTTCAGACAGTACCCGTATTCATCCATTGTAGGTAACATGGATGTACCTTCTCCCAGTACAGTAGCCATATTTCCATTTTCACTGAATTATCTTCTGATAAAAAAGAATTTCTTGACTTTATATAATCTGCTAATAAAAATTTATCTGATGCTTTGTCTGTTTAAGAAATTTTTCTATACAGAAGAGATATTTACCTATAATTTTAACAAGTTTAACAATTTTGTTTTTGAAAATTTTGTTCTTTATCTACCTTGAATTTTTTTCTACATATTGTGTGAGATAGGGACCAAATATCCTCTTTAAAATTGTGAATAACCATTTTTCCTAACTCTACTCTTTAAAGTGCTTTTACCTTTTACGATTGGTATGCCATATGTGATCTGTGTCACATGTAAGCTGTTGTTTTTCTTTTGCAGGTAGAGTGCTGCTCATTTTGACCTATAAACTCATATTTTCCTGGGGTATTGTCTTCTCTAGAAAGGAGTGCTGAAAAAGGCCATATACTAGATTGCTTCATGCAAGATGTATTAAAATGTATGAAGGGAGAAGAGAGTCCCAGAAGGAATGAACCCAGTGTCCGAATAATAAAAATTGCAAAACAATAAAATTTTATTATTATTCCTATTAACCCCCACAAAACAACTCTTTAGCACTGTAAAAAGACACTTTCTAGATCATAATTGACAGTCCTGGAGTTTTAGAGAAAAGTTGTAGATAAACCTATGTTTGAGGTTTAGTCAGTGTGCACCTGATTTCTTTTATAAAAGAAACTTTTGCTCTTCCCTGGTTTTACTCCTGTGGCTACTTCTCCAGAGATGTGTTCATTGGCCCCAACTTCTGCAGTGAGAGACAGTCAGTGATTAAACCGAGCCACAGCTGGTGACAAGGCATGAGCAGAAATAATGGTCTTCACTTATCCTCTGCCCAAACCACAGACACCCCGGAGCCCACCACCTCATACTCATAAATGCAGATTGGCCTCCTTACAGCTCCCCTATCCTTCCCCTTGCTTTGTTGTTGCTCTTTCATGGAGGTAATTTCCTAAGTCTATTTTTAAATGAATATTCCAGAGTTCTTCTTGGTGTAGGAGGCCAGTAGCATATGATTATCACTTTAGGAGTAGGATTAATCATCTTTCAAAAACTCATGAATAAAATTGTATATATTAATGCTGTACATCATATTTTGATTATATCTACATATGAAGGAACAGTTAAATCGAATTAATTAACATATATATAACCTCACATATTTATCTTTTTTGGAGTGGTGAAAACATTTAAAATCTACTCTTAGCAATTTTCCTGAATACAATACATTGTTCTTAACTACAGTCACCACATTGCACAACAGATGTCCTGAACTTATTCTTCCTATCTAATTAGAATTTTTTATGCTTTGACCAATATCCTTCCAATCCCCTTGCCCACTTTTGTACCTGGCATCCACCATTCTACCCTCTGCCGCTGAGTCTGATTTTTTTAGATTCTATATATAAGAAAGATCGTGCAGTATTTGTCTTTCTGGGCCTAGCTTATTTCACTTAATATAATATCCTCTAGTTTATATATATTGTCACAAATGATAGAATTTCTTTCTTCTTTAAGGCTGAATAATATTCCATTTTGTATACATACAACATATTATGTATCCATTCATCTGTTGATGGAAAGTTAAGTTGAATCTTTATCTTGGCTATTGTGAACAGCGCTGCAATGAAAATGAGGGTGCGGATATCTCTTAGACATGCTGATTTCATTCCGTTTAGACATATCTCCAGAAGTGAAATTAATAGATTGTGTGGTAGTTTGTTTATAATTTTTGAAGAAATCTCCATGTAGTTTTCTATAATAGCTGTACTGATTTGTACACTGAAAACTATTAAGCATTGATGAAAGAACAGCATAGCACTGACATAAAAACAGACATAAAGACCAAGGGAACAGAATAGGAAGTCCATAAGTAAATCCATGAATATATAGTCAATTGATATTGGACAGAGATACCAAGAACACACAATGGGAAAGAATAATCTCTTCAATAAATGCAGTTTTGGGGGAAACGGCATGTCCCCATGCAGAAGAATGAAATGAGGCCCTTATCTCAAACTGTATGCAAAATGAACTCAAAATGGATTAAAGACTTAAAGGTAAGACTTGAAATTGCACAACTACTAAAGAAAATGGGAGAAAGCTCCTTAATATTGGTCTGGGAAAGATTGTTTGCCTAGGACCTCAAAATGACAGACAATGAAAACAAAAATAGACAAATGGGATTGCATTGAACGAAAAATGTTCTCCACAGCAAAGGAAACGATCAGTAAAATGAAGAGACAAACTAAAGAATTTGGGAAAATATTTACAAACCATGCATCTGATATATAGGGGTTAATTTCCAAAACATGTAAAGAACTCAAACAGCTCAACAAATAACCCGATAAAAAAGAAAAAAAGGGCAAAGAACCTGAAAAGTCATTTCTTAAATAAATACAAATGGGCAATGCATATAGGCAAAGGTGTTGAAAACGTCACTAACGATCATGTGGATGCCAATCAAAACCACAATGAAATGTCATTTTACACCTGTAATTATGGCCACTATTAAAAAGACAAGAGATAACAAGTATAGGCGAGGATTTGGAGAGTAGGGAACCGTTTTATACCTGAGATTAATGTTATACCTTATGTATTACTGTGTACATTTTGTATTTTAGTTTACAAAGACTCATCTTATTGGAATTAAAAATATATTATTCCATTTAAGATTTTTCTCTAAATTATTGAATAAAATTGACCTTCAAAAGGATGAGATCATTTCATTCTATGATTTAAAATACTGAAACTCATTACAGTAACTGCATCACCATAACTGGACTCAGTAAAGCATTAAGCCCTCAGGAGTCCTTAGTTGAAATCAGCTGATTAATGAACAGTTCTTTCTGTAAAACCACCTAGAATGTCGATGAACTGGACCAAAAAAGTGAAGTTCAGCATAGAAAGGAGAACCTAATTTCTAACCCTATGTGCATTGCACCTTCTACCAATATAGCCCAGTCAGAAGACACCTATCCCTCTTCTGCTGTTCTTTGGTGAATTATGTTAAAAATCGTTTATATGGACTGGACACAGTGGCTCATGCCTATAATCTCAGCACTTTGGGAGGCCGAGGTAGGTGGATCACTTGAGGTCAGGAGTTTGAGATCAACCTGACTAACATGGCCAAACCTTGTGTCTACTAAAAGACAATCTGGTGATGCATGCCTGTAATCCCAGCTACTCAGGAGGCTGAGGCACGAGAATCACCTGAACCTGGGAGCAGGAGTTTGCAGTGAGCCAAGATCACGCCACTGCATTCTAGCCTGGGTGACAGAGCAAGACTCGGTCTCAAAATCAAATAAAAATCCTATACATGAATATAACATAAAAGAAATATTAAAATATACTTAGAAATAAATTCCATTAGTACTTTAGAATATTAGATTGAAGAGAGGTCTCATTGTTTATAAAGGACTACATATTACAGAAAGAAAACATGCTGTAAAAAGAATATTTTTATGATTGATAATTCTATGGTGTGCCTGGGAAAGTTTAAGGTATATACATTAATTCATTTGAGCTTCATTCCATTCTTATATTCATTCCCATTCTATCTTAATTTTACAAATGAGAAAAATCAGGAAAGAGATTCTCCATCATCACATCGTCAAGATGAGGCAAGAATTAAACGCCTTCAATTGCAGGCATTTGTCCTTCAGGTACTTCATGGATACTCTCACCTAGAAATTTTCATAAGACTAATTGTGCTATTCATTTCTCTCAGATTTTAGTTACTCTTTGCCAATATCTTGATTTGCCTTATCCCCCTTTTTAATGTGAACCAAGTTTTTCTCTATAGCATTAAAATGTTGAATACTGACATCTGTCATACATGCATATTTGATGCAAAAATGACTACAACATCTATTCTCAAATTTAAGATAAAAAATCTAAAGCTACGTAAATAGGGTGACTTTCCCTCAAAACTTCAATAAATTCATCCTATTTATCATTTATAATTAAAGTAATCTTCTAAATTTCTGTTGAAAAACAGCATTCCCAGCTTCTTATACAGCATGCTGAATATTTTCTACTGAAGAACTGAAATACTGCACTTCTGAGTCATTGACACATTCATAAAACACATACAATGCCTCAAGCAGAGCAAAAGTTTCCCACATCCATATTTGGTGTTCAAGTTCTGTGAACAAGTTCCCGAGGTAATGAGAGGCTGTACAATTTGGCTTAGAAATACTTTAGAAACACATGTTCATATTCTGACAATTATTTATATACCTAGTGAATAATTGAACAGAAAAAGCTAATAGAAGGCCCAGGAGAACATGGTTATTGTAATGCAAGGATTGTTCTTGTTGAAAGCTTTGTTCCTTTAAAATTCTGGTGGCTTTCTCATCTATAGCTATCAGTCAGCCTAAGACACAAGAAAAAATCCACAACTCACCACTGTTCCCTTCTCATGTGTCCTTTGTAGAGTTCGTCAGGCATGTACTAAAGTTGATTATCAAGAGACTCAGGCAAATTTTCTATTCTGGCACCACTACAAATTATTAGTTTGGTGCAATAGCAATTGTGGGTTTTGCCGTTACTTTTAATGTGGTAAAAACTGCAATTACTTTTGTACCAACCTAATCAATCCAAACAGCCATACCATACTCAAGAATTTTCACTAAACTCTAGGCTACTATTTCATCAACATCTTTTCTGCTGATTTCTCCAATAAATCCTTCTGAACAAGTCAAGAAAATCTTATCATGTAGCCTATATCTTGTGTTTCTTCAATGTTTTCAACTCTAACTTCTCATTTGCTTGAGTTAATCAGTTCAGTTTAGTCCAACTCGCCAGACATTACTGAGTGGCTGATATACATCAGGCGCTCTGCTAGGTTTCAATGAAAGAGCTACACAAAAGCAATTCCCTGTATCTGAATATTCAGACATAGACAAGTGAATACATGCTTTAACTCATCTCTTCTCACTTAATTCATTGCCCCTTTTTTTCTACCACAACCTTGCTCACTTGGAGATGTATAAATGAAAGGCTTCTACACCAAATATGCAGGTCTTACATTCCTTTATGTCCTTGAGATGTAGGGGGTTAAGTATCTTCTTCATAAGATTTGACTGCAGAAGTGCATGGGGCTGTGTTTATTCATAAAGAGAAGTAGAGAGGGAGATACAAAAACCAAAGATGAACTAAACATTCATCATGGATTTCACTGGCAAGTGAAGAAAAAGTCAAGTGACTTCTGAATTTTACTAGCTACCAGTTCTGTTGGGACTCAGTCCCTGCTCTCATACCTACAAGACAATCGATAAACATGTTATTGGTGAAATAATCACGGACTGTTTGAAAAATGGCACCACCATCGCTTCTCGGCCTTTTGGCTAAGATCAAGTGAAAAACAGCACCATTGAGATCAGTGCATATCACAGAAGCCACATGCTGGAGACTAAGCCTTGACTCTTCATCTTCCTCCTGCTGAGCGTTCTCAGTATTCCTGCATGGGATTCTTCCATCTGGAATTAGGCTGGGAGCCACATGGTCACACTGGGGTTGTGTGGCTCCACCACCCCTCAGTGTTCACAAGCTACTGGTCTGTGCAGGGAACACGAGTTGGCCTCAACCCTGCCTCCTAGAAAGTTACTTTCTGGACAGCATGACCCAGAGGCTACATGTCAGATCACATGTTTTAGAAGCCCCAAGTACAGTATCACTTATCTCAAATACACTATCACTAAACCAACAATGAAAAAAATATATCCTGATGAATGAGAAAATATCAAACACAGACTACTCATTACATTACATTATGATTCACATTTACCTGTTGGCTGTTATGATTTCATTTTTAGGTTCTGATATGTTAAAGCTACATATTCAAGTATTAATGAAATTATATGATGTTAGGAATTTGCTTTAAAATATTCTGGTCAAAAGTAAAAGCAGATGCTTTAGATGAAACTAGAATGGCAGAATTAACAATGATTGTAAAAGCTGTCAAGCTGGGTGATGGATACATAGGAGTTCAAAATCTTATTCTCCCTATTTTTGTGATATTTGAGTTTTAAAAAGTTAAAAAATAAATGTACTGATCACACCAAAAACTGCATTATATTGGGACAAAATCTGTACTCAAGGTATGCACCAAATCTATTGGATGAGCAAGGAAAGAGTGAAGAATTCTTTTAAAGAAAGCCTGGGCCGGGCGCGGTGGCTCACGCCTGTAATCCCAACACTTTGGGAGGCCGAGGCGGGCGGATCAAGGGGTCAGGAGATCCAGACCATCCTGGTTAACACGGTGAAACCCGTCTCTACCAAAAATATCCCAAAAAAATTAGCCGGGCGTGGTGGCGGTGCCTGTAGTCCCAGCTACTCGGGAGGCTGAGGCAGGAGAATGGCGGGAACCTGGGAGGCGGAGCTTGTAGTGAGCTGAGATCCGGCCTCTGCACTCCAGCCTGGGCAACAGAGCAAGACTCCGCCTCAAAAAAAAAAAAAGCCTCAAAAAAAAGTTAATGTTTTTCACTTTTTTCTTCTGAATGTCTTCTGTACTTGCTTTGACACTAATTCTGGGGATTTTTATTACTATTTTAAAACAATGGAATTTAATTTGCTAGTACTTTACGGCCACATTGATATATGAAATTGATTTACACATGTGATTGTATTCCGTTATTGTGTGTGTCTGGGCTCTTTGTACCAAATGTATTCAGTTTTGAAACTCTCGTCTTGTAGAAAAAAAAAGTCCTTCTCATCTATGTTTGGTCTCTAGAACAATTTAAAGAACATACAAATAGCATATTTGATCTTTGAGATTTAGTAGAACTCACCTGCAAGATTATCTAAGTATTCTGCTTTTTTTCTTTTGGTAACATATTCTGATTGTTTTATCTTACCTTACTTTATGGATTTATTCCCTGTCTTGCTAGGGATACTGTTAACATACAGAAAGCAAATACATTTTTTGTGTGGCATCCATCTGAAATGTCATATAAATATATTCATCCAGTAGGTACTAAATAAACAATGCAGCAGTGCCAGTTTTCATGACTCACAGAAACAACTTCGATATATGTCCATGTATATGTTGCATATCTTTGTAACGTGAACTCATGATAGATATTCTTTAAAAGATAGAATGTAGATTAAAAATAAAAATCTCACACAACCTAACCTCCTGGAAATAAATTTTAATCATTTTATATATGCCCTTTCAATTACACATATTTTAACAAACTTAAAGGTCATGCTGAAATCTGTTAAAAAGCATATAGGGAGTGTATTGGGCAGAATGGTAACACTGAAAGATAAGAGGTCCTAACCCCTGAAGACTATAGATGTTACCATATAAGATAAAGCTTTTGCAGATGTGATTAAACATTTTGAGATAAAATTATCTTGGATTATGTAGGCTGTCTCAAAATGCTGTGAAACGTATCCTTAAAAGACTGAAGCAGAGGGAGATTAGTCTCTCTCTCTCTCTCTCTCACACACACACACACACACACACACACACACACACGGCAAAGTACAGCCAGAGGCAGAGATTGGAGTAATGTGGTCACAAGTCAAGGAAGCCAAGAAATGCCGATAGCCTCCAGAAGCTAGAAGAGACCAGGAACATGATTTTTTTCCTGAACTTGTCCCTACGGCCTTCAGAATGAGGCCCACAACTTGATTTCAGACTTCTGGTCTCCAGAACAGTGAGAAACTACATCTCAGTGATTTCAAATCACCAAGGTTGTGTTAATTTGTTACAGTAGCCACAAGGAAAACACACAGAGAGCAATATCTTACAACCTTAAGCATGCTTCAAGTATATGCATAGATGTGTAATAGTCCTTCATCTGTTTTACTATATTTTATTTAATCAACAAATATTAGGTACTTAAGCTACTTAAAGTTTTTATTTTAAAAAAATTCTTAGATGAACAAACTTCACCTGTTCTGTATCTCATTAACACCAGCTGCACATTAGATTAAGCAGGGGACTTTAAAACAGTATTGCTGGCGGGGCATGGTGGCTCACTCCTGTAATCCCAGCACTTTGGGAGGCCGAGGTGGGCAAATCACTTGAAGTCTGGAGTTTGAGACCAGACTGGCCAACATGATGAAACCCCATCTTTATTAAAAATGCAAAAAGTAGATGGGTGTCATGGTACATGCCTGTAATCCCAGCTACTCAGGAGGCTGAGGCAGGAGAATCACTTGAACCTGGGAGGCGGAGGTTGCAATGAGCCAAGATTGTGCCACTGCACTCCACCCTGGGCAACAGAGTGAGACTCCGTCTCCAAACAAAACAAAACAAAACAACAGTAGGGGCTGGCCCACATCTGCACATATTTTGACCTAAGTTCTCTGGCCTGGATCTAAAACATGAGTAATGTTAAAACTCCACAGGTGATTCTACTGAGCAGTAAGTGAGGACATCTGATCTACCTAACGATGTGTCTTGTGCTAAGGATTGTATAGAACAAAATAGGTGTTAAGTTGATTGAATACTCATATGACTAGCAAACCCACCCAAATTACATAAAATTTATAAATATTGTAGAACTGGATGGAAAATTAAAAATACATGTAAGATTAGCTATATAATGTGGTAAACTAAAATATTTTCAAAAATTATATGACTATGAAACAGATTCTCATGAGAAAATGTAAGATTTGACTATTAAATTAACAACATGCTGGCAAATATATCCAAAAAATTACCTTTATATGCCTCATTCACCTCAAGAGTTCCTTAACTTACAGAAAGTATCACCAAATGTTCAATTCCATATAGTTTTAAAAATCATTTTACTTAACCTAGTGTTTTGAATTTTTGTACATCCCAATACATCCCAATATTTTATACGTGTGTAAACATAGGAATATTGAGTCAAAAGTAAAAGATGTAACTACATAGAAGTAATGTTCATCAACTTTATAATTTCTTTTTGACAGTATCACATGCACAATTAAAATATGACACTGGGAGCCTTCCATTTCTCTCCAATTCTGGATTTACTGAGAGCAGTGATAGCATATTCTTTCCTATGCTGGATTGTGCTCATCTGGAACACAAAGCCTAAATGCAATATGGTCAAATGTTTTACTTCATCAAGTCAAGCATGTCCAGATGCCAAGTCACTGAAAGTAACTCTTCCAATGGCAGCATCTGCCACCTTGGAACACTTGACTGGCTTCCCCACGTGCATTATGTTTTTTATTCCTTCTCTTTCCTAAAGAAACAAGCATTTCCCAGTTACTTAGAACATTCCCATAAGTCTTTTAGGATCAAAAGTTTCCCATGATGATACGAGACAAGGGCTTTATAATGAACAAAATTTGAATTTCTATGTGATTCTCTCTCAAATATTAATGTTTTAAAGAGTTTGCATTTGTTCTACAAACATGAAGTTAAAATAAATGAGTGGCTAAAACCACTATGTTTTTGTTGGGAAAAAACAGTGATAGAAATAATTATATTTTTGTGGCGAGAATGCTTAAAATCTACTCTTAGTAATTTTCAAGTATACGTTTTTATTGATATAGTCACCATGTTTTAAATTAGTTCCTTGAAGGTATTCTTCCTAACTGAAATTTTGTATCTTTTGATCATCATCGGCCCAATCGCCACCCTGTCTCCCAATGCCACCCTGACCTCTGGTAACCACTATCTAAGTCTTTGTTTATATGGATTTGTCCTTGTTAGATTCCACAAGTAATAGGCTTTAAAATAGCCCAGGGTGGATTTTAGGTGTTCTCATCACACACGCACGCACGCGCGCGCACGCACACACACACACACACACAAGAATGTGTGGTAATGCATAATTAACCTTATTTAGCCATTACACTATATATACATATATCAAAACGGGATTTTGTACTCTGTATATATACAAAATTTTAATTGTCATAGAAATAAATTAGAAAAATTCCTATGACATAGCATATTAAGAGCAAATGTGAGAAATTGTCAGAACTTTTATAAATTTCAGAAAATTGTATTCATATACTTTTTTTTACTTTGTGGAAAGGCTGCATGAAATATTAATTGCTATTTCATTAAAATAATGTAAAATAGATTGAGTTCCTGGAAGGTTGTTAGAGATTTTTTCCTGTTTATATAAATCTTTGTATGTTTATATGTATCCAACTCTGAGAATACAATTATTAAACAGTAAAACCTTGCACTGTTACAGAAAGTAGATTTTATAAGTGATATATAATAGATTTATATTTTTAGGTATAATTCTTAGGTGCAAATCCAATATATTTTTTTTATTATAGAAAATTTTAATTACCAACAATTTAAAAACTTTCATAATTCTAACTTTTTTCCAAAAGAAATACCATGTATAGGTCACATCCAGACTGAGAGTTGTGAACTGAATCCACTGAATCCTACTCTAGGGGCAAGGCTTTTTCTCCGTGTTCTGCACGTGCCTCACTTGTTCAGAGCACCCATTCCTTGTCCTCGAAACTTATCCATACACTGGACTTCTGGCTGGATGACTGCCTACAGCAGGCTGGGCTCTATAAATGTCTTTGCAGAATTTCAGGACACACACAAACATCACTTCACACTAAATGAATGATGGCTATAGGAAATCACTATGAGTTAGTGATCCTCATCTAGGAGCAAACAATATGAACAATTCATTACTCACTCAACCCCACACACATGGCATGAGGAAAAATGATGGTTCCTCTGGCAGAGGCCCAGGCTTTTTAACCTTCAGCTTCCCCTTCTAGCCTGCACATGGCTTTGTCTTATCTGGTTTCTGGGTGTAGATGTGTAACCCTGTCCTCTGTCCTCTGCCTTCTGTTTTAAACTTAGATCTGTAAACTGTGATCTTGATAGTTCAGTCTCTAGTAAATGATTTCTAATTGAGGAATTCCAACCACAAGAATATAGGAACACATGGAAGAACTTTAGGAGTGTTGGAAACAGAAGTATACCCTTTCATATCAAAAAACTTCAGTTTCCCAAAAGTGTGAGACTTCCTTGTAACTTACATGAAAAATACTTTATGCATGTATGTGAATTTCTTTAAGTAGGAGAGAAAGAATTGGAGGCATAAAATAAAGATTACAGGATGTTCTTTTCATACTTGGCTAAAGAATTTCCCAATTCCTAGTAAAAATTAACATCAGGTTGGATTATCTGTGGAGTATAAAGTAAGAATACACTTTCACATGGAGGGATTATAAATGAACGAATGTCATTTGTAGCAACAGGAGAAAAAAGGAAGGTACATTATTGACTGAGGAACTCTAGGATAATCACTAGAATCCAGGAAAAACATGATGGCTAAATGTGACCAACCCTGGAGATCAGTGGAAGAGTGAGAGCTGTCACAGTCACAATTTCTTTTATACCAGCTTCCCATATGGAGTTATTTAAGATACTCTCACAAAGCATATAGAGAGATGCTCCTCAACTACTGATGCGTTACCTCCGGATAAACCCATTATTCAGTTGAAAATATCGTAAGTCAAAAGTGTATTTTTTCAGTTATTGTATTTTCCACTTATGATGGGCTTATCAGGATGTAACCCCAGGTAAGTTGGGGAGCACACTGAATGCCTATCACTTTCATACCATCATAAAGTAAATAAAGCATAAATTAGGGATGTAAATCATATTATGTATATGCATTTTATGAAACATTTGTATATGCACAAATACATATTTTAAAAGCTTTAGCAATTATATTTCTCTATCTTGCTATGTTTCCATGCAAAAATTCTAAACACAAGAAAGTAACACATTGAATTCAGCAACATATTGGTGGTTCCTAGACTGACACTTGCTCCTGCAAATGCAAAGTGCAAATGCACCTCTTGCAAGAAGAGCTGCAGCTCCTGCTGCCCTGTGGGCTGTGCCAAGTGTGCCCAGGGCTGTGTGTGCAAAGGGGCACCAAACAAATGCAGCTGCTGCACGTGACGTGAGAGCAGTCCTGCTCCCAGATGTATACAGAGCGACCTGTAAAATCCAGAAATTGTTCTGATACAACCCTGGCCCATTTGCTACCTATCTTTTTCTATGAAATATATAAATGAAAATCGAACCCTCTGCCAGGTGCGGTGGCTCATGCCTGCAGTCCCAGCACTTTGGGAGGCTGAGGTGGAAGGATCATGAGGTCAGGAGATCAAGACCATCCTGGATAATATGGTGAAACTGTGTCTCTACTAAAAATACAAAAATTAGCTGGGCATGGTGGGGCACACCTGTAGTCCCAGCTACTCAGGAGGCTGAGGCAGAAGATAGGAGGCGGAGGTTTCAGTAAGCCGAGATTGCACCACTGCACTCCAGCCTGGGCGACAGAGCAAGACTCAGTCTCAAATAAAAGAAAATAGGACACTCGGCTTGAAAAAAAAATACATCAGTATTGACAGGTTAGACAAAAACACAAAGAAGTTTTAAAGGATGAAAAAATATACTACTGTAATTTACTACATTAGCCAATTTTGAGGAGAATGCATATGATGTTGTCTCTAAATGACGAGAACATCTGACAAAATTTAACGAACATTTCTAACTAAAAAAAAATTGCACAGTTTGCTTTCCATATCTGCTAGTTCTTCAGGTGCAAATTCAACGAATCACAGGTTAAAAATATGTGGAAGCTGAGCCTGGTGGTGCACCTATAGTACAAGCTACTTGGCAGGATGAGGTGGGAGGATTACTTAAGCTTGGGAGTTTACTTGAGCTAATCAGTACAAGACCCAGCCTGGGCAACATAGGGAGCCTCCATCTCTTTACAAGAAATTCAAAATTTTTACAAAAATGCAGTACAACCACCTACACAACATTGGTATTGAATCAGGTATTATAATAACTTAGAGATGATTCAAAGTATACAGGAAGATGTGCATGGGTTATATATAAATACTATGCTATTTTATATAATGGGCTTGAGCATCCACAAATTTTGAAGTGTGTGGGAGTCCCCAAACAAATTTCCCATGGATGCCAAAGGGATTGTATTTCCTTACTTCGATATAGGTTATATAGCAAAACTCAATCACAAATAATATAACTACTGGAGGATATTAGAAGCATTTTCATTAAAGGTAAGGAAATATTAAAAATGAGTAAATTTTCCTAGAATTCATGCAAATTCAATAACAGTATAAAAAGAAATAAAATGTAAATAATTAGAAAAAATAACCCAAACAGGCATTACTAGTAAATAATCTAATTGTTTACTTAAAAATCCGAGAGAATCAACTGAGACTATCATAAAAATCAGCACATTCAGTAAGGTGAGTACATAACAGACAAAATTATCCTATAAAATATTTAAGTGAAACATGGTGAAATTGAAATCTCAATTGATATTAAATAAATTCAATTGTACTTAGGATTGAATAAAATCAGTAATAAAAACAGCAAAATAAAATTGTCTAAGGCCTTAATAAGATAACTATAAATCATCATTGAAAGACATTAAAGTATTGAACATAAGAAAAGACATACGGGCCAGGTACGGTAGATCACACTTGCGATCCCGGCACTTTGGGAGGCTGAGGCAGGCAATCACCTGAGGTCAGGAGTTCAAGACTAGCTTCACCAACATGGAGAAATCCCATCTCTACTAGAAATACAAAATTAGCCAGGCATGGTAGCGCACGCCTGTAATCCCAGCTACTTGGGAGGCTGAGGCAGGAGAATCACTTGAACCCAGGAGGTGGAGGTTGTGGTGAGCCGAGATCACTCCATTGCACTCCAGCCTGGGCAACAAGAGCAAAACTCCATCTCCAAATAAATAAATAAATAATAAAAAAAAGGAAAGACAAGACATACTATATGTATGTGTGGATGAAAAGACTCAACCTGATGAATCTCTCAATCTTCTCTCAATTAAGTTATTCATTCAGTGAAAATTTCAATAGAATTTTTAAGCTGACAAGATGATCTCAAATTTCACTTGAAAAAATAAAAACTATAAGAAAAGTGTCCTAACATTTGTTGAAATACACTAATTAGTAATATTGACATAAAAATACACAAAATATCAATGTAACAGAATTGAGAATACAGAAACAAACCAAAGAAGATATAAAATGTTTTTGTAGATAAAGGTATTATTCTAAGTCAGAAGACTTCAATAATGGTATTGGAACAGTTGGGGAGGGAGGAGATATATATGTATATATACATATATAAAAATCACATATATAAACGTGTATATATGTATAATCACAGGTGCAAATTAGATCTAATTCACACCATATCCAAACAAATTCTAGTCAGAATAGAGAGTTAAAGATTTTTATGCTCTAAAAGAACTAGAAGAAAACTGACCAATACTGGTATAATCTCTTACATAGCAGATTGAAAGGAAAAGACATTAACAAAATATTGACAAATTTAAATACATAATATGAAACTCTCATACTACAAAAACAGTTAAAAAAGAAAAGTACGAAGAACTGTGTGCAACATTTAACAGAAGACTGTTATCTATACTACATGAATAACCTTTAAAAATGCAGGAACGTAACAGTCATTAAGGTAGAAGATTCATAGTAAGAACGACTCAAAAAAGAAAAATTGTCTTAGTTGACAATTTTGTCAATTTTAATTTTAATTTTAATTTGAAAAAATCTGACAATCAAAAAATTCATATATTTTGATACACTACATTTACTTTTGGGAATCATTTCTACAAAAATACTCTATACTGTGTACAGTATCAAAAATTTTTAAAGTCATGTCTATAATTAGGAAAATCTTTACAAAATATGTTGTAAGCTCTACTATGAAATATATAAAGGGAGAATTAAAATTCATCATCTACAGCAACATAGAGGGAACTGGAAGTCATTATGTTAAGTGGGATAATTCAGACACAGAAAGACAAACATCGTATGTTCTCACGCATGTGTGGGTGCTAAAAAAGTTGATTTCAGTGGGGTGTGGTGCCTCACACCTGTAATGCCAGCACTTTGGGAGGCTGAGGTGGGTGGATCACCTGATGTCAGGAGTTCAAGACCAGCCTGGCCAGCATGACAAAACCCCCGTCTCTACTAAAAATACAAAAATTAGCTGGGTGCAGTGACAGGCACCTCTAATCCCAGCTACTCAGGAGGCTGAGGCAGGAAAATTCCTTGAACCTGGGAGGCAGAGGTTGCAGTGAGCTGAGATTACACCATTGCACTCCAGCCTGGGAGACAGAGCAAGACTATCTCAAAAAAAAAAAAAAAAAAAAAGAAAAAAGGTTGATTTCATGGAGGTAGAGAGTAGAATGATGGACACCATAGACATCATAGGCTGGGAATGATGAGAGATTAGTGGGGGGAAAGAAGACCAGTTGGTGAGTGGATACAAACATGCAGTTTGATAGAAGGAATAGGTTCTAATGTTAAATAAAATAATAGGGTGACTACAGTTAATAACATATTGTATACTTTAAAATAGCTAGAAGACAGGACTTGAAATATTCCCAACACATAGGAAGGATAAGTATTCCAGGTGATAGATACTCTAAATACCCTGACTTGGTTATTATACACTCTGTGTATGTAACAAAATATCACATGTACCCCATAAATATATGCAAATATTATGTATCAATAAAAATGAAGAATAAAACTCATTTATATAATGATCTGTAAGATATGATGAAAAATGTATATGTCTTATCTAGAAAAAATATGATTAGTTCAAAAACATGTTAAAATATAAGACATTCACTCCATCATCGCCTAATGGATACTATCTGCCCTGCTGTGATCGCTCTCAAACCTATAAAATGCAGAAAAAAATGTCATTAGAGAGGACATGAATGTGGAATTAGGGAGACATATTTTTGTGCAGATTTTAAATCTACTGTTATTTACTTTGTATTAGGAACTAAGGCAAGAGAGAGAAAACAAAAATGAGTAATTAGTCATTAGTTCACTCACTAGTCCCTGTGTAGTAAAAACTTAAATTTTAAGAAAACAAGAACAGTTCACAGGTAAGTATGATATAAAGCTGCATGACATGATCTTGAAAGAAAAACTACATACAGGTGGGCTTCTTGAAGGAGATGGCATTTTAGCCAGGGCTTCAGCGATGGCTAAAAATCTGAAAGGCTAGGACAGAGCACGTACAGATTTCAGATGAAGGGAACAGGATGTGCCGAGCTGCAATGTGTCTAGTGTGTGGTTAGAACAGGGTGTTGCCTAGTCCTGCCAGACCACTGAGTATGCGAAGCGGTGGAAGGCAAAGGTACCAAAGGGAGGTTTATGTCCTCTGATATGGAGGGTCACCAGCATTGCAAACATTCACAGCTTAACACAGCAGGTGCATCTAGGAAGATGGCTATTTTCTCAGCTTAGGATGGATTTAGCAACAGGCAGAGCTTCACCAAGTGGGAGGGAGGGACAGCACCATCAAGTAAGCACACTCAGCATCCTTTGCCCTCCTCCCCTCCCACAGACACTATTTTTTTCTAAATATTTTTCCCACTGATTTTACTTCTAAGCACTTAAAAAAAAAAACTTAAGCTATGTTTTTCCATATTTCCCAAAAAAACACTTTGCCTATCTCTAACCAGAGTCTTTAACTACCACACAATACCTAGAATAGAAAAACTATGGTTTATATGTGTTTTTTAAATAAATAAAAGCCTTAAAGATCATTCAATGCAATCCACTTCTCTTACAGATGAGGCAACTGAGGCATATTTCTTGAAAAAATGCTTAGCAATGAAGGTTAACAATCGTGATTTGCCTGAGATAGCAAACAGGTGTCTAGCATTATGTGAGACAAAGTAGCGCTTTTGTTTCACAGGAATTTACTCTGAACTACAGGCAAATGGTAGCTAAGGGTGTGGATTATTTGGGGTTACTGCAATAAAATATAACATTTTGACAAGAGACTTGTTAAACTCTACTGAAACTGAACATCTTGCACCAATTGGGCTTACTAATATACAAAATACATTGCTTTTTTGGAAGCTGGCTATTTGTAATTCTTCCTTTACATTTAACCAAGCAGACAGTTAAGTCTGTGGAAGGAAGAAAAAAGATGCATGGATTATTAATGGATAAAAAGATTAACTCTGATGGCGAGTTCAGTTTCCATCTGGGAGGGCAAGAAAAGGTAAGTTAAAAATATTTCTTTCATTGAAAATCAAAGTATTTTATTCAAGAAGAATGGCTTTGTATTAGACTGGCAAAGAATAAAGGATGAGAGGCAATGTATGGTAGCAGGTTTGAATTACAATAAAAATTTCTCAGCTAGATTCACTAGGGAAGTTTTACTTCTTTCAAGAATTTTTAAAATCTTGAACTTGAAAGAATATCAGCTTTTCTTTTTTAAACTATTCATCTTTATTCCCATACCATGCCAAGAAAATCCAATAATTAAGCCCATAGAGGTAATACAAAATCAGAGATTATGCAGACAATGAGTTTGACAACTGAACATTCCATCAGACACGTAGTTTGCCTTATCTATTCCCATTCCAAAGCCCAAGGGTTACATGGCCTTGTACAGACACAGGAAGTTAGGACTGTACCCCGTCCACTTCACTATGCATAATTGAAATCACACTGCAATATATAAAGAAACTGACAGCTCTGGCTGTCTTCTCTACAGATCAGTACACATTTTGAGAATTCTAGTGTTCTTTTGCAGACAATTTCCCCAAAATATAAAATAACTTTGGAATTACAATCCTTAAAATATGAAACTATAAATTGTCATTAAACTAATGGCAAAGATAGACTCAAAAATTATTCAATGTGCTTTATCATAAATATCTATTTATTAGCAATTACCTCACCTGATTTCAAATAGAATTCAAGGTATTTTATTTACAATAACAACCACACACACATACTGTATGGAAAAGTGCTCCTGCAAATGGAAACATTAACAGAATACAGTAAGATATAATTAAACTACATACATTAACATCGGCAGCTCAAGTAAATGAAAACTGAAAGCACCTAACACTGGTATCAGTAGCTTTGTTTTCCAAGGACTTAGAGTTGCTCTCTATCCAAATAGAAGTTAAATTCTAAATAAGCTAAAAGGACAAACATCTCCTGGGAAGTTGTATAGCATGAAAATGACAGATCCAGAAAAGCTTGTCTATACTTTAGAAAGTATCTGTGTATATCAATTCTATTTTATCTAATGCTATAATTTTTCAGGAAGTTTATATACATAAACATTCATTTTCAAAGTATTTAACAAGTAAGTACTATGTGTTAGCCAAGACTTAATACATGAAGGGGAAAGGGGTTCAGACACAGAAATAAATCTCAGTTGTAAACACAAGTCCAGGCATCAATGCATTCAACTTTATTCTCATGCACTATTATTCTTTCATCTGTGATACCCAAGAAACCCAGTAGAATACAGGAGGAAGTCAATTTTTTTTTTTTGCAAACATGCTTTCTAAAAAGGCAAAAGATGAAGTAATTTAAGAATAATATTATATTGCAAAATTATTGTAAATGATGACTTTACCTGATTGTTTCCATCTTCAGCTTGTTCCTTAGCTGATCAGTGAGTTATCTCAAATAATATTACATATGCTTTGCAGAATTTGTGGGAATCAAACTTACCCAGAAGGAGGTGGCATCCCAGTTGATGGAATGGATGCTCCACTTGTGCTTGGGTCCGGGACAAGGAAGCTTCCCAGTCTGAAGTAAAAAGAAAACAGGGAACGTCAAGTCTGCCTTCCTCCTACATTAACCATTAACTACTAAGTATCTAACAACCAAAAACCAGCTTGCAAAATTCCTGATAGTTTAAGACCCAGGACGGGTAATTTGTAAAGGAAAAAGGTTAATTGACTCACAGTTCCACATGGTTGGGGAGGCCTCACCATCAAGGAAGAAAGTACAGGGGAAGCAAGTTACGTCTTACACGGGAGCAGGCAAGAGAGGGTTTGTACAGGGGAACTCCCATTTAAAAAGCCATCAGATCTCGTGAGACTTACTCACTACCAGGAGAACAGTATAGAGGAAGCTGCCCTCATTATTCAATGATCTCCACCTGGCCTCACCCTTGACAGGTGGAGATCATTGCAACTCAAGGTGAGATTTGGGTGAGGGCACAGCCTAACCAGTCAACCACTGGGCTGTTCTCCAAGGTTGATTTTGAATCAAGCAATGCTTCCCCAAACTCTACTCTCTGGTGCTGACTCCTTATATCTTTTGTGCCTTTATATGGGTGACACTGGAGGCTGACATTGGAAAGAAATCTAGTACATTATTTAGAGGTGAAATGCTAACTAGACACACCTGGAGTTCCTCAGTCAGAAAGATCTTTGCTAACACACTCCTAAGATGTGATGCCTCAGACACTAGCCTCCACTGTCACGATACTCATCACAGAAAATTTCAACTGCATTCTAGGTAGAATAGAGTCTTGGCACAACATAGCCAGGAATTCCCAAGTATCCATAAATATAAAACAAGAAAGAATATCATACTAACAGGACGTGGGCTTTCTGTGTTCTACAAAACAAAATAAAATGGGTCTAATCCTTTAATTCAAACACGGACATGTAATTCTGTTCTTTTTAAATATGTTTATATTTTTGGATCGATTTTTGACAGAAACATAATTTTGTCAGTCTATGTATGAGCCATTAAAACTAAAGGGGTAGAAAACAGTGATATTTATTACCTTGACTTCTGTTGACAGAATAAAGAGTATGTTTGAGCACATTTTAAAAATAATGTTATCGCTTTTGATAATTTCTCTGCATAACCCATTTGGCTTCTATTTTATCCTTGAGAGGTCTTCTGCTACAAATTTATGAGGTACGTGTGCAATTTTGTTACATGCATGGATTGGATAATGGTCAAGTCTGAGCTTTAGTCGTATCCATCACCCTCATAACGTACATTGTACCTGTTAACTAATTTTCATCATCTATCTCACTGCAGTCATGATTCAGCAATTTTTTTTTTTTTTTTTTTTTTACATGGAGTCACCCAGGCTGGAGTGCAGTGGCACAATCTTGACTCATTGCAACCTCATCTCCCAGGTTCAAGCGATTATCCTGCCTCAGCCTCCTGAGTAGCTGGGATTACAGGTGTGCACCACCACGCCCAGCTAATTTTTGTATTATTAGTAGAGATGGGGTTTCACATGTTGTCCAGGCTGGTCTCGAACTCTTGACCTCGTGATCGCCTGCCTCAGCCTCCCAAAGTGCTGGGATTACAGTCATGAGCCACTGCACGCAGTTGGCTTAGCACTTTTAAGAAAAAATTTTCCTTTGGATTTTAAAAAATTCTAATATACAACAAACACTCATGCTATCTCTGTAAGTCACAGTAATAGCAGTAAGACACACCACATAAGCTACTGTGAATCAAAGATTCATATCATAATTTTGGAATTTTCTATCTTTATCCTTTTGTGGTAATCAAGTTCTCTGGGTGTTAAATTTAGTTCTTATTTTCAAGTGGTTTTCTGTTAATTTGGAGGATCACTAAACTTCAGATTACTTTTATTTTTTCCTGTTATTTTAAACTTACACAGAGAACACTTTTACTGGGATTCTGGAACTTGTTTGTACTGGCTGGTAAGAGATGATTATTAAATTATCAGAAATTTTGCTAGCTGGTTGTTAGATACTTAGTAGCTGAAATTGGCCATGAGGGGAGTACTGATATCACAGAAATCAGCAAATCTATAAATTAGGGCCCTCCCCACCCCTCATGGTGCTTAAACATGTACTAGCATGTCACTGACCAATTCATTCCCTATGTGACATGTTTCATCCAGGCACATCCCTGGAGTAGGAGTTCAGCACAGACTATCAGAATGACCTGCACTCAGGCACTACCGCTGTAGTACAGGCCACTTTCCTTCCCACAGAAATACTGACTCCTCAATAAGCTTCTGTATTAGTTTGTTCTCACACTGCTAATAAGTCCCAGTAATAGCAATGTACAATAGCAATAGTACATGTTTAAGCACCACCAGGTGAGGGGAGGCTCCAATTCGTAATTTCCTAATTTGCTAATTTCTGTGATATCAATACTCCCCTCAGGACCAATTGCAACTGCTCAGTATCTAACAACTAGCTTGCAAAATTCCTGATAATTTAAGACCTAGGACTGGGTAATTTATAATGAAAAGAGGTTTAATTGACTCACAATTCCACATGGATGAGGCCTCTCAATCATGGAAGAAAGTGCAGGGGAAGCAAGTCACATCTTCAACGGGAGCAGGCAAGAGAGGGTTTGTACAGAGGAACTCCCATTTATAAAACCGTCAGATCTCGTGAGACTTACTCACTACCAGGAGAACAGTATAGAGGAAGCTGCCCTCATTATTCAATGATCTCCACCTGGCCTCACCCTTGACAGGTGGAGATCATTGCAACTCAAGGTGAGATTTGGGTGAGGGCACAGCCTAACCAGTCAACCACTGGGCTGTTCTCCAAGGTTGATTTTGAATCAAGCAATGCTTCCCCAAACTCTACTCTCTGGTGCTGACTCCTTATATCTTTTGTGCCTTTATATGGGTGACACTGGAGGCTGACATTGGAAAGAAATCTAGTACATTATTTAGAGGTGAAATGCTAACTAGACACACCTGGAGTTCCTCAGTCAGAAAGATCTTTGCTAACACACTCCTAAGATGTGATGCCTCAGACACTAGCCTCCACTGTCACGATACTCATCACAGAAAATTTCAACTGCATTCTAGGTAGAATAGAGTCTTGGCACAACATAGCCAGGAATTCCCAAGTATCCATAAATATAAAACAAGAAAGAATATCATACTAACAGGACGTGGGCTTTCTGTGTTCTACAAAACAAAATAAAATGGGTCTAATCCTTTAATTCAAACACGGACATGTAATTCTGTTCTTTTTAAATATGTTTATATTTTTGGATCGATTTTTGACAGAAACATAATTTTGTCAGTCTATGTATGAGCCATTAAAACTAAAGGGGTAGAAAACAGTGATATTTATTACCTTGACTTCTGTTGACAGAATAAAGAGTATGTTTGAGCACATTTTAAAAATAATGTTATCGCTTTTGATAATTTCTCTGCATAACCCATTTGGCTTCTATTTTATCCTTGAGAGGTCCTCTGCTACAAATTTATGAGGTACGTGTGCAATTTTGTTACATGCATGGATTGGATAATGGTCAAGTCTGAGCTTTAGTCGTATCCATCACCCTCATAACGTACATTGTACCTGTTAACTAATTTTCATCATCTATCTCACTGCAGTCATGATTCAGCAATTTTTTTTTTTTTTTTTTTACATGGAGTCACCCAGGCTGGAGTGCAGTGGCACAATCTTGACTCATTGCAACCTCATCTCCCAGGTTCAAGCGATTATCCTGCCTCAGCCTCCTGAGTAGCTGGGATTACAGGTGTGCACCACCACGCCCAGCTAATTTTTGTAATATTAGTAGAGATGGGGTTTCACATGTTGTCCAGGCTGGTCTCGAACTCTTGACCTCGTGATCGCCTGCCTCAGCCTCCCAAAGTGCTGGGATCACAGTCATGAGCCACTGCATGCAGTTGGCTTAGCACTTTTAAGAAAAAGTTTTCCTTTAGATTTTTAAAAATTCTAATATACAACAAACACTCATGCTATCTCTGTAAGTCACAGTAATAGCAGTAAGACACACCACATAAGCTACTGTGAATCAAAGATTCATATCATAATTTTGGGATTTTCTATCTTTATCCTTTTGTGGTAATCAAGTTCTCTGGGTGTTAAATTTAGTTCTTATTTTCAAGGGGTTTTCTGTTAATTTGGTCACTAAACTTAACAGATTGATCACTCAACTTCAGATTACTTTTATTTTTTCCTGTTATTTTAAACTTACGTAGAGAACACTTTTGCTGGGGTTCTGGAACTTGTTTGTACTGGCTGGTAAGAGATGATTATTAAATTATCAGGAATTTTGCAAGCTGGTTGTTAGATACTTAGTAGCTGAAATTGGCCATGAGGGGAATATTGATATCACAGAAATCAGCAAATCTATAAATTAGAGCCCTCCTCACCCCCCATGGTGCTTAAACATGTACTAGCATGTCACTGACCAATTCATTCCCTATGTGACATGTTTCATCCAGGCACATCCCTGGATGTGCTACCGCCGTAGTACAGGCCACTTTCCTTCCCACAGAAATACTGACTCCTCAATAAGCTTCTGTATTAGTTTATTCTCACACTGCTAATAAGTCCCATTAATAGCAATGTACAATAGCAATGGTACATGTTTAAGCACCACCAGGTGAGGGGAGGCTCCAATTCGTAGATTTCCTAATTTGCTAATTTCTGTGATATCAATATTCCCCTCAGGACCAATTCCAACTACTAACTATCTAACAACCAGCTTGCAAAATTCCTGATAATTTAAGACCTAGGACTGGGTAATTTGTAATGGAAAGACGTTTAATTGACTCACAATTCCACATGGATGATGAGGCCTCACCATCAAGGCAGAAAGTACAGGGGAAGCAAGTTACATCTTACACGGGAGCAGGCAAGAGAGGGTTTGTATAGGGGAACTCCCATTTAAAAAGCCATCAGATCTCGTGAGACTTATTCACTACCAGGAGAACAGTATGGGGGAAACTGCCCTCATCATTCAATTATCTCCACCTCACCTCACCCTTGTCAGGGGGAGATTATTACAATTCAAGATGAGATTTGGGTGGGGACATCATATCAGCTTCTTGACATTGTTTGTCAGCTTTTGCAGGACTTAAGAAAAACAATGTGTCTTAAAATCAACTCAAAACATGAGTTGGGACAAATTAAAGGAGGACTAACTTTCCATCTATCAGTCACAAATCTATTATTCTTGCTTCTGCAATAAGATTTAATACAACCATTTGCTCCTGATGGTGTATAAGGCTCCATATTTTCACAAAATACCTTCTCAGTATACAAATAAATGGAATCATGTTCAATGTCATTTCAGTATTATTTGTATTTTATTGTATGTTTTTGCCAAACACTTATGCATGAACAGTATATGTTAAAATTTAATTAATCACAGATAATTGCTGGATGTATTGAACACACACACAAAAAATCATTTTAAGTACATGAAAGATTTACTACCTAGAAAAATATGAGGAAAATGGTAGTTTTTCCTGTCCTTTTTTTTCTGGTTTCAAGATGATGTGAGGATACTAAATTAGGCTTGAGCATTCTATGGTGTAGTTCTGCTTTTCAAAGGTCAGTAATGATTTCTGCCATGTAAGTAGAGGAGATGATTGAATTCATGTCAACATTTTCCTAGTTCCTGGAAGAAGGTGTAAGTTAATAACCACATACAACAAAACACACACACCCAGAGGAGTCAGGAGCTGGAAATATATGTTACTTGTTAGAAGGGGTGTTTAATGACAAGGTCACATAAAAAGTCAAGATTTATATTCCTGTGAGTTTGTGGTAGGAGTCACTTAACTTGGTGATAAAATTAAAATAATGGATACCAACTAATCTCGAGGGTGTTTTATTCCCCAAGTAGTAAATATTTATAAATGCCTGGGGATCCCTTACTATGAGAAAGGAACTAACAATTATTTATTTTTTCATATCATGGTGTTCTCTCCAGAACAGATAAAGCTAAACAAGAAACCACAAGTATTTTATTATTATTATATACTTGCCTAAAAATAAGTGACATTATAGACTGAATAATTTTCTTACCACTGAGTTTATAATTCTGCTATGCAAATAGGACTGTGTAAGAAGAGTAGTCGCAGATTGAATTGTATTGTAGTTTTTGACTCGGAAAGAGAAAAGCACCCCCGACCTCCACGAACTGATCTGATTCTCACAGCTAAGTCATGCTGTCTTTTATTGCACATAAATAATCTCACAGAACACCCACTTCAGTCAAGGGCACTGTGAAACTCATAACAACCAAATATCTCCTCTCACACTAAATGAGTGGCAGCTACTTCTTTATCAATCACATCAGTTGCCTCTGCCCTTCCTATAGATAAGATTTATAGAAATGCTTAATCATATTTTTCTGACAACACCCAATCCAGAATGAATTTCCACTTACATGACCCTCTCAAATCACGCAGGCTAGCCCAAATGTGGTAAGTGCTTTCTCATGCCCTCTTACTGAGACACCCGATGATTCCCCACGGTGTGTGTTCTTTCTACCTGCAAGGAGCACTCACCCAACTTATCTAACCAAAGGCATATCCTAGTGGTCTTTAGCTGGAAAGCATTGACAGTATTCCTATCTATTGTTTGGGTGAGGGAGAAGGGACAAAATGGAGGAAGGCGAACAAGACGGCACAGTCCCGATTGCTTCCCGGTTCTTCATCACCAACTTTCCCGCGCCGGGGAAAGTGCAGGACAACCGAGCATGCGCCAGGTGACGTCAATCCGAAGAGATGGAAACTTACCCGGCCACGCCTACAGAGACGCCCCTATCACGCCCTTATCCCGCCCACTGCCCGCCCACTTCCAGTACCAACGCATAAAAGTCCGCTGCCCACCGTCGCACCTCTTACTTGTGGAGCAGAGAACCTCATCTGAGAGCGCCGGCACGACTTCCCTGGCCCTTTCCCGCGGACCAGTGAACCTCCCCTGAGGGTGTGTACATATTTGCAATAAAAGGCTGCTGCTTTCTTATGTACTTTGGCCTCAAGTTTAATTATTTAGCTCTCCTAAGTTTAATTAAGATATATATAATCCTCATCCAGGTGCCAACAGTTTTCTTCACACTGAGAACATAACGGAAGAGCTTCTGTCATATTAATAAATACAATAATTTCCCTCATTTTCTTATGACAAGAGGAGGACAGGGGTGTGGATATTTGGTTCCAACTTTTGCAAATACAAGCGTCCATTTAAACCTAGATGACGGATTGATAGGTGCCGCAAACCACCATGGCATATGAATACCTATGTAACAAACTTGCATGTTCTGCACATGTATCCCAGAACTTAAGTTTCTTTTTTTTTTTTTTTAAATCCATTTACAATTTTAGATGCTGTGATGTCCAAAATAGAACCCTCCAGGGATTGTCCTCTCCGCTGGAACACCTAATCAAACAACTATCCACATAAGAAAGGATCTTCATAAGAGCCAAAAATTAGGTGAGCTACCACAGTACCTGCTTTTAACGTCAAAGCAAGGGAAAAGGCACTGAAGAAGGTAATTATGACACCTCCCTTCCCCCTCACCAGCAGTGGCCACATGGTGCAGAGAGAGAATCTATGTGCTCAGGAGGGTGCAGTGATTGTGGGACTTTGCATTAGAACTCAGTGCTGTAGCATCACAGTGGAAAGCAACACAGGGCAGAACTCAGCCAGCACTCAGAGGGATCATTTAGACCAGCCCTAGCCAGAAGGAAATTGTCCATTCCAACAGTTGGAATCTGAGTTCCAGCAAACCTTGCCACCACAGGCTAAAGAGCTCTGGAGTTCTAAATAAACGTGAAAAGTAATCTAGGCCACAAAGACTGCAATGAATGGGCAAGTCCTGGTGTTGTGCTGGTCTTTGAGCCAATGGACTTGGGGTGCACATGACTTAGTGACACACCAGCTGGGGCAACTAAGGGAATGCTTGTGTCTCTCCCCCCACAACTCCAGGCAGTGTAGCTCCAGGAGAGATTCCCTCCCTCTGCTTGAGGAGAGGAGACGGGAGAGTAAAGAGGACTTTGTCTTATAACCTGGATACCAGCTCATCCACAGTAGAATAGGGTAACAGGTAGAGTTCTGACGCCCCCATTTCAAACTCTAGCACCTGGAAAACATTTCTAGACACACCGTGGCCCAGAAGGGAGCCCACTGCTTTGTTTTTTGTTTGTTTGTTTTTTGCTTTTGTTTTTTTGAGATGGAGTCTTGCTCTATTGCCCAGGCTGGAGTGTAGTGGTGCGATCTTAGCTCACTGCAACCTCTGCCTCCCAAGTTCAAGCAATTCTCCTGCCTCAGCCTCCTGAGGCAGGAGAATTATAGCTGAGACTACAGGTATGTGCCACCATGCCTGGCTAATTTTTGTGTTTTTAGTAGAGGTGGGGTTTCACTATGTTGAACAGGCTGGTCTCAAACTCCTGACCTCATGATTTGCCCGCCTCGGCCTCGCAAAGTGCTGGGATTACAGGCATGAGCCACTGCACCTGGCCAGGAGCCCATTACTTTGAATGGAAGGCCTCAGTCCTAGCAGGATTCATCATCTCCTAAATAAAGAGCCCATGGGCCCTGAATAAACATCAGGGACACCCAGGCAGTAGTAGCCATGGGCCTTAGGTGAGACCCAGGGCCATGCTGAATTCAGGTGTGACCTAGCACTTTCCCAGCTATGGTGGCCATAGGGAGAAACTCCTCCTGGTTGAAGAAAGAAGAGAGAAGAGTGGGAAGGATTTTGTTCTGTGGCTTGGGTGCCAGCTCAGCCACAGAAGAATAGAATACCAAGTAGATACCTAAGGTTCCTGAATCCAGGCCCTGGATCCCAGGTGGCATTTCTGGACCCACTCAGAGTTCTAGGGGAGCTCATTGCCCTAAAGGGAAGGGCACAAGTCTGGTTGGATTTGCCAAATCCTGGTTAAAGAGCTCTTGGACCGTGAACGAATATTTGTGGTAGCCAGGCAGTGGTTGTCATGGGTCTGGAGTAAGAGCCAGTGCTGTGCTGGCTTCAGGTCTGAACCAGCACAGTCCCAGTGGTGGTGGCCACACAGGTGCTTGTGTCATCCCTCCGCCAGCTCCAGGCAACTCAGCACAGAGAGGGAGACTTTTTAGTTTGGAAAGTAAGGGAATAGAACAGAGTCTGTCCTGGTAACCCTGGGAACTCTCCCAGATTCTACCCAAGATCACCAAGGCAGTATCACTATGAGTCTGCAAGAGTCACAGCATTACTGATCTTGAGGCACCCATAATGCAGATACAGCTTCACTGAACAAAGATTTAGATCATAACATTCAATTCCCTTTGAATACTTGGAAAGCCTTCCCAAGAAGGATGAATACAAATAAGCCTAGAGTGTGATGACTACAATAATACCTCACTCTTTAATACCCAGACAATAATAAACATCTGCAAATATCAAGACTATCCAGGAAAACATGACCTCACCAAATGAACTAAACAAGGCACCCATGACCCTACCCTGGGGTGACAGAGATAAGTGACCTTTCAGACAGAGTTCAAAATATCTGTTTCACACAATAAAGAATTGCTTTGAGCCGTCCACACAGAGGCATGAGGTCTGAAACTGGAAGACAGCAGTCTATTGTGACTGATGTAAAACAAACAGAATCTAGGGGGAAACAATATCAAGACAGTGTTTTGATTCCGGATTTATTTTAACCATTGTGCACATCACCGATTTTCAAAGTGTGGTCCTCACAGGTGGCGCTGGCATCCCTGAGCTTGTGAGGTATGTAAATAAATGGGCGCCTCGCTGACCTACTTCATCAGAATCTCAGGGGACGGGGCTCAGGAATTGTGCTTCAGCTACTTCTCCAGGTGATGCCTATGCATGTAAAAGTTTGAAAATATGGTATAGACGTGGCTTGAATCTCTCAAAACTTAGAAATCACTTAAAGTCTGCCTCAGATCAATGTATCTACAGTACTTTGTGTACATATCTGAAGTGCCATCAGAGCAGCTAGCGCTCTCTCTCTCTCTCTCTCTCTCTTTCCTCTTTAAATATACCTCAACTGGAAAATATTGGAAAAGGTAGCAGATAGCACTGAGTTCTTGATAATGTCGTTCTATATTTTTATCTAATTATTTCCTTGTTTAAAAATGAACTAGAAACCAAAGGAAAAAATGAGAAACAAATATAAACATATTGTTTAAAAAGAAGGTAAATATAAACATATTTTACATGAAAAGGTAAAGCCTTTAACGCATTTGTTATTTTTAAAAATCTAAAAATTAAAATGCTAGTGAGAATTATACACCCCCACCTCAGAGAATGGTTTCTCCTGGAAGCAAGAAAAAGAAAAAGAATTAGAGGATAAGGTTTCAGTTGCATTAGTAACATTTTATTTTTAAAGAAAACACTACGTAAATCAACGTGAAAAAATATTACTTCTGATAAAGTCTAAAAAGTGGGCAGATAAGAAAATGCTGTATCATACTCCAAATTCTTGAAGTATTACAATAATAAAATAACTCAGGTATTTTAAAATCCAAAATAAAATATAATTTCCAAATTTTAAAAAATGTTTATTTTTTAGGACAATGATAAAGTAAATATAAGGAGTCAAACATTTTTATACACCACTGGTAAGAGTATTAATTGGTAATGCATATTCTGTAAGAAACGATAGTTGGAATCATGCAGACATTCCAGAATAGCTTCTTTCACCTACCAATATGCATTTGAGGTTTCTCCATTTCTTTTCATGGCTTGATAACTCATTTGTTTTTAGGACAGAATAATATTCCATTGTAGAATTACTACAATTTATCTATGCATTCACCTGTTAGAGGACATCTTGGTTGCTTCCACATTTTGGCAATTATAATTAAAGCTGAAATAAACTTCTGTGTACAGGTTTCTGGGTGGTCATGTATTTTCAACTTCTTGTCAATATTTTGTGTTGTCGGTGTTTTGGATTCAGGCCATACGAACAGGTGTGTGGTGGGATGTCATTGCTCACATTTGCAATTCCCTAATGGCACATGACGTTGAGAGTCTTGACTGACTTGCCTACCATTGTCAATTTTTTTTAACCTTGTCAAATTTCCCTCTTTCAAACATCGCTCTCCCCTGTATGGAAATATTTTCTCCTGAGGTTTGGGTAACTAAATGAGGAAGATAAGAGGAGATCTTATAATGAGAAATTTAAGTAAATGTGCTTGAGAGTATGGAATGGAATGCCATATCATAACAGTTTATGTAATTTAATAAATATAGTTTATGTGCTCTTTTAGGCATTAAATTCATATACAGAGATTCATTAATTAAGCATTTCTCACCTGCCTTACCTGAAAACATGATCGATTAAATGTTAGAGCCAAATATCACCCTGTGGGAAACTAACTGTAGTTTGAGAGGTTGTGTTTTTGGCGTTTTTTTGTTTGTTTTTTGTTTGTTTGTTTTTTGTTTTTGGGAGAAATAAAGAGTTACAAAAAAAAATAGGAAGGAGAAACTCAGTGTTAGGTGTATTGTCCACAAAACAAGTATATGTGAAGAGTATCTTGTTCTGGTTTCAGTAATTTCATTGTATTTTGCACTAGAAATGGATACCTTCCCGCATGGCTTTCAAATAAAAGCTACATTTCTTTAACTTATTTGATGATGTATTAGAAACAGGCACATCTGACATCTTAGAAATATAAGAGAAAATATTTCTTGTTTTTCTACGAATACCTCATCTTTTATCTGAACCCCAAGGTGTAAAGAGGATGAGAAGTCTCCCAGGCACTGACCTGTCTGTGCTCACGGCACAACACTGGCACCTCCATATGGACTCTAACCTAGAGACTGATTTGGACTGATTGGGTGGCAACTCATGTGTGTTACTGCAGCAATTCAAGCCTGTGCTTTACCAAAAAGACAGCTAAACTCAGTACCATTGGATTCACTAAGACTTGATCCTTTTCAAAAAATGAAATGTGTAAAACTAAACAGATAGTATTTCTCTTTGAAATATCAAGGCTCGAAGCAACTTCAACACTCAACACTGATGGGATCAGGAATGATTGACCGTTTTCATGGAAGATAATGACATACGTTACTTATTTTCATTGGAGGAATTTATGAAGTGTGGAAAGATTGCTTATCCATAGGCATGTAGGACAGACCAAGAGAAAAAGACACAGAAGAAAATTGCCTTCTTAGAGGATGGCTATAGGCATTATCAAGAGGATGTTTGCATTCTCAAAGAGCTGAGGGACTGCAGACATTAGCTAGGATTCTCATGATGATAATGATTATAATAATTACTTACATTATCTTTAACTGTTGGCACAATTCTTCCCCAGACATTTTCAGATTGAGAAAATCAGAGTATGGGAACATTTCTCCCTGAAAAATGAATGCAACCAAGAAAAATTTCAACTATCTCTAAAATAAATATAGACTTGCCTTGGCTCTCAGCCCACTTCCAGTTGGAAATAAACAAAATTCAAAAACTATTTGACTCCAAATCAGCCTATTTATACCATACCTATCATGTTGGTTGAGTGTTTGTTTGTTTGTTGTAATTTTCAGAGTAATTTAATCCCACTCTTCTACTTACATACAGGAAAAGAAACACTTTCTGGGGAAAGGAACCACCTATTTGCCACAATGAAATACTTGCTGTGACTGATACATAGTATATATGGAATAAATATTTGCTGAGTATTACAAAGAGATAAAAAAACACAATGAGACCATGGCTGTATCTGCCAAGTTTGTATAACTTGTCTGTATGTAGACAGGGGAATTCTTACCTGCTCATCTGAAGTGTTCAGGTGAATGCCAGTAGTATACAGAAATTCTCATATTCTACTGTAGGCATTGTGACATAAGTAAACTCCAATATACTTATGAGTGTTTTTGGATGTGTTGAGAGAAGTATCCAGCTCCAGTTGAAACATTGGAACATCACTCAGTGCTTTTTATCAACTGGGACCGTGTCCCCTGACTCTCGGAATATTTTCTCTTTTTCTTCTTGCCTTCCTTCTGAAGGGGTGGCCTGCCCCTCCACACCTGTGGGCGTTTCTCATTAGGTGGAATGAGAAAAGAAATGAGACAAGAAAAGAAATGAGACACAGAGACAAAGTATAGAGAAAGAAAAAGTGGGCCCAGGGGACCAGCACTCAGCATACAGAGGACCCACCCCGGCACCAGTCTCTGAGTTCCCTCAGTATTTATTGATCATTATCTTTACCATCTTAAAAAAAGGGAAGTGGCAGGATAATAGGATCATCATAGGGAGAAGGTCAGCAGTAAGACATATGAATAAAGATCTCTGTGACATGAATAAGTTTAAGGAAAAGTGTTGTGCCTTGATATGCATATGCAAACATCTCCATAAACCTTTTTAGTGCATAAAGAGTAGTACTGCACTAGCAAGTCCCACCTTTCGCCCTAAGGCAGTTTTCTCCCGTCTTAGTAAATAGAACATACCCGCTTTTACACCGAGATGTTCCATTGCCCAGGGACAGGCAGGAGACAGATGCTTTTCTCTATCCCAACTACCAAGAGGCCTTCTTTCCTCTTACATTAATCCTCCTCAGCACAGACCCTTCACGGGTGTTAGGCTGGGGGACGATTAGGTCTTTCCCTTCCCACGAGGCCATATTTCAGATTATCACATGGGGAGAAACCTTGGACAATACCTAGCTTTCCTAGGCAGAGGTCCTTGCGACCTTTGGCAGTGTACGTGTCCCTGGGTACTTGAGATTAAGAGAATGGTGATGACTTTTCACAAGCATACTGCCTTCAGGCACTTGTTTAACAAAGCACACCCTGCACAGTCCAAAATCCGTTAAACCTTGAGTCACCACAGCACATGTCTCTTGCAAGGACAAGGTTGGGGGTAGGGTCACAGATTAACAGCATCTCAAATACAGAACAAAATGGAGTATCTTATGTCTACTTCTTTCTATATAGACACAGTAACAGTCTGATCTCTCTTTCTTTTCCCCACACCTTTATTTTGTCTTAACTTTTTTACACAGACAGAACCATATATACCCTCGCATTTTCTCCCATGAGAGTGATTTAAATAAGTGTATAGCATTGCAATAAACCTGGGAGTGCAGTTAGAACTGAAGGACATTATGTTACATGAAATAAGCCACGCACAGAAAGACAAACTTTGGATGATCTCACTCACTTGTAGAAGCTAAAAATTAAAGCAATTGAACTCTTGAAGATAGAGTAGAATGATGGTTACTAGAGGCTGGTAAGGGTAGTAGTGGGTGGAGGAAATGGGATGGTTAATGGATACAAAAATATAATTAGACAGAATGAAGAAGATCTAGTATTTGATGGCACAACAGGGTAACTACAGTCAACAATCATTTATCATATAATTAAAAATAACTAACAGTATAACTGAATTGTTTGTAACACAAAGACACGATGAATGCTCGAGATGATTAATACCACATTTACCCTGATGTGATCATTACATATTATATGCCTGCATCAAAATATCTTATGTATTCCATAAATATATGCACCTACTATGTACCCACACAAATTTTAAAAATCAATGCTAAGTGTCCCATGGCTGAACAAAACCAAGCCTCTCACATAGTAAATGAAAGAATGGAGGCCTTCAAAAGTTCATTTATCTACCAAAGGACCCATATTTAATTACTGGCTGTACTAGTTATCTATTGCTCTATAACAAAAGCTTAGACACTAAAAGTAACAAATATTTATTATCTCACAAAATTTTTTGAGGGTCAGGCCTCCAGGAACATCTTAGTTCTGGTTCTGGGTCTCCTACAAGGTTGCAGTTCGTACATCAGTGAAGGCTGCAGTCATCTGAAGGGTTGACTGGGCTGAAGCATCTGATTCCAAGATCGCTAAGTGGCTGTTGGCCAGTGGCCTCCAAGCCTCACCATGTGGCCAGCTGGATTTCCTCAAAGCGAATGATCTGAGACAGAGAAAGAGAAAGAAAGAGGAAGAGGAGGAAGAGAATGAGGAGAGGAAGGAAGAGAAAACCTGAAATGTCCCTTGTAACCTAATTTTAGAAGAGGTATACAATTATATCTGATGTATTCTATGGGAAACACAGATCAATTTTGATAATGGAAGTGGAGGGTATTCACAAAGAGGATGTGACTATCTGGAGGTGAAAATCTTTGGGGGTCATATTGGAAGCTGACTACTGTAGTGGCCTAGCAAGAATTACACACCAAGTATTCTAACTTAAGTCCATGCTCTTTTCACTACACTTTACACGATTTATCATCCCCTTCTTTTGTTGAATGTTTCATAATTTTCTTATTCTATATCTCAGATGACATCTATATAAATTCCAATTATCTTTATGTGATTGAAACTTAAAAACTATAATAATAAAAATATTTTTATAATTATAGCTCAATTCTTAGCATAATTGTCAATAAACTTGATAAGAAAGTGATGCCATCACTTTCTTACTGAAACAAAAAAGGATAACAGGTGGATTATACACAGTCTAGATATAGTTAAAGAGAGAATACAGATCTAAGAATTTAGACTGAAAAAAAAAACCAGAATGCCACACACAGAAATAAGAAAAGATGTGAAAAATTTCTAAGATTACAGAAATATGACAGATCAAAAAACCTCAATATTTAAGAATTCCAAAAATGAACGAATTGAGAATATAAAATAGAGTCAATATTTGGCAGAGAATTTTCCAGAATTAGAGCGAGATATGACTACTCAAATCGGGGAATATAATGTATTTCTTCACTTAACTCTCAAAATAATCACCTTAATTAAGGATTATTTCAGGTAAATAAAATAAGCACAGAAAAGATAAAAATAAACTGGTTAAATCTACCCAGTGACAAGTGGTGGAATCGTCATTTTGATTCCCAAGCCCCTTCCCCATGAGTGCCTACATCTTGGTCATTTACGTTAACACGTGCCCACAGTGGTGCCTAATTCAAAATCCTGCCCCTTCCTGAATACCTGCTTTCTGAGATCATCTGGGCAGATCAAATAAACTCCAGAGACACAGCATTTGGAAGGACGGATGAGACTGAATATCTATCCTAAGCAAATAAAAAGCCAGCAGCATAAACCAATCCATTTTTGCAGAATAGTAAGTAAGTAAGTTTAGTTAGAAAAAGAGTCAATTTCAGGAGTATCTTGAACTAAGACTAGGATGTTTGAATTCAGTTTTGTACATTGAACATGAATTCTTTCCCTACTGTGCCATAAGTTTCTTGAACCAAAGGCATGTTTTATTCAGCCATAAGGTCGCATGTACAGGATAGACTGTTCCTAGATGTGTGATAAGTTCTAGAACTAAACCCTGAAGAACATTCACATTTAGGGCATGGAAACAGAAAAAGAAGGCAATTAGGAAGACAGAGGAGAGTTCAGGGAGATAAGAGAATAATAGTGTTAAGGATGGTAAAGTAGTGCCTAGAAGAGTTAACATCAATGTCCAATGTCCCTGAGAGGTTAAAAAAAAAAAAAAAATTAAAGATCTATAAAAGGTTATTGGGTGTGTTAATTGAGAGATGAGTAGTAAATTTTTCAGAATATACTTTCAGGAGAATATAAGGAGGAAAATCAAGTACAAGATGTAATTTTTGACCTCTGGAAATTTGGAAGACAAGATATAATCAAATATAATAAGCAATAATAATTACAAGTCACATTTTTTTAATTTCAGCAGGATGTCCTTGTTGTATGATTGTGTAAAATCATCTCTACTAACACAAAAAAATATAATTCTGAGAATATTCTGAGATAGTCAACACTAGAAAGACAATGTTGTAATTAAACTCAGATTGTATGCTATAATTAAATAAAACAATACCCTTACTCATTATAGAATCTGTCTTAGATTTGAAGACTCATAATCTATCCCTTGTATAAGTAGAAATAACATTCACGTGGTCATTTTAGAAATAGTATTTTTCTCTCTTCAAACTTAAAGAATAAGTTTAATGAGGACAATGTTACTGCTTATTAAGCTTAAATTTTAGGGCAAAATTCCCTTAGAAATGTTATTTTTTCTCGGCCAGGTGCCAGTGGCTCATGCCTGTAATCCCAGCACTTTGGGAGGGTAGGTCAGGCAGATCACAAGGTCAAGAGATTGAGACGATCCTGGCCAACATGGTGAAACCCCGTCTCTACTAAATATACAAAAATTAGCTGGGTGTGGTGGCACGCGCCTGTAGTCCTAGCTACTCAGGAGGCTGAGGCAGGAGATTCGCTTGAACCCGGGAGGCAGAGGTTGCAGTGAGCTGAGATTGCTGCACTTCAGCCTGGGTGACAGTGTGAGACTCTGCCTCAAAAAAAAAAAAAAAAAAAAGGAGAAAAAGAAATGTTATTTTTTTCTCTAAGACAGAAAGGCATTGATTTCTTTTTATATTTCTTTCTTCAAATGGCAATCTTTGCTTATGATATTATCATTCTTGTTTATTCATTACAAAAATATTATATATATTTAATTATAAGATACATATAGTATGTGTATCTATCCATATGCGCAGCCCAGACAAAGAAGGACTTACCTCCTGGGGCCTGAGTAGGACATTTTTAAGTAGTCTGCTAACCTTTTCAACCCAAGCCAAGAACAAGAGGGCAAGAAATGTGTATAATTGTCACTACTATTGAGGATTAGTCTAGTTATCTTTGTTGCAAGGCAAATGAGTTTCATTAGTACAGTCTCTTTATTAGTAAGAAGTGTTTATATTCCCAAATGCTTTCTTCTTTGAAAATCAAAGTTCTCAAAAGAGGGGCAGCCAATAGCTATGCTGCAGTCCGAGAGAACTACAGAAAATAAATCACAACTGGAGTTTGCTTTTACAGAGAAAAATAACTGTAATCTAATGTTTGCAAATGCATATGCATTTGAACAATCTCTATTCATTTCTTTGTTAAAAACAAAAAGAGCTTCTGAACCCTACTGGTCCACCCAGTCAGCTGTTCCTCCCCATTTTTCTATTTCTAACAGGTCTTAAGAAAGTTTTTCTATCTCATTTTTACTTCTTACTCTTCGAGACATTTAAAAATGGCCTCTGACCTCACAACTTCAGCATTTACCATATCCATGTATTTTTCATAGTAAATTTATGGATGTCATGTGGAAAATTCAAAGATAAAACACAGAAGACATGTAATAAATGAGTGGTAATTACTGCCATTTAGGGTAGCTGCTCCTACACAGCAGGACCTAGGATTTGAGAGGCTGGGTTGGTGACAAAGAAGCAGATGCCCAGGAACACTTGCTGGCGTAAACCCCTATGACATATTCCATTACCTTGACAATTTTTTCTCCTCTAGGTCTCAGATAACGGTCCAATCTTATCTTATGCCTGATGGAGTTACCCCCGTACTGACAGAGAACACTTGAACTAAAATGCAGCCCCCAAAGTATGACAGGTCTGCCTTTGCTGATATTTAATGCACAGCTAGTTCTCCTGAAAGACAAAACTTTATTACTTATTTTTATATCAGGATGCAGATTGATAGCAAACAAGGGAGGAAGAGAGTATGGATAGGGTCAAAGGCTAAATTCTCAGAGGAAAGATGTGGGCGCATAGCTGAACATCAGACCACGGTGGAAAATAACAGTAGAGATAAGCTTGATTTCAGTACATGGAAAATTCCTTCATCCTTCCTAATTTAAATTATAAATCTGCTTCATCTGTTGATGATCTGTGATCCCCAGCAACTTATTCTTATACATTGTGATATATATTTTTGCACATATGAGACAGGAATAATAAGATTAACTCTGGCCCTCTAGTGATATTGGAAAGATAAATCAGATAATATTTCAAAAAGTATAAAAAGCTTCTTTAGAAGAAAATTCTTATATCAATCCAAGCTACAAATGTAATTGCAAGACAATATTCTTTTTATTAATTGACCTAGGAACAGATTTGTTACCGGAAAGGGGTCCTGATCCAGACCCCAAAAGAGGGTTCTTGAATCTGGCACAAGAAAGAATTGCGGGCAAGTCTATAAAGTGAAAGCAAGTTTATTAAGAGAGAAAGAAACAAAAGAATGGCTACTCCATAGGCAGAGCAGTCATGAGGGTTGCTGGTTGGCTATTTTTATGCTTATTTCTTGAATGTGCTAAACAATTGGTGGATTATTCATGAGTTTTCCAGGAAAGAGGTGGAAAATTCCCATAACTAAGGGTTCCTCCCTCTTTTAGACCATATAGGGTAACTCCTGGGCATTGCAGTAGCATTTGTAAACTGTCATGGTGCTGATGGAAGTGTCTCTTAGCATGCTAATACATTACAATTAGCATATAATGAGCAGTGAGGATGACCCCATATAGCTTTCATTGCCATGTTGGTTTTGGTGGGTTTTGGCTGGTTTCATTATAGAATCCTGATTTATCAGCTTGGAAATAAAGTCCTTTTAGGTGCTCAGGAAAAAGGATTTCTGAAAATCTCTTCCACTTCTGTCTCATCCATGAGGAACAAAAATGAACACCTAAAGATTTAATCTACTGAATAATGCACACTTTAACAACGATACAGGAAACACTCACATTTTAATGCCCTTGCTATCTACAAAAAACAAAAATGTCACTACTCCCTCTAACAATTTCACATGAGTATTTTTAATTGGTGAAAACTACTTGGCATTCAGATTACCATCTGCAGTGGAGAACTAGAATAGTATGGAATGTGGACGAGCAAATTCAGTATGTCTAGCACAAGAAAGAATAAGACCCTAAACATTTCTGTAATAAAGGAATGAAACAACAGTCACAGACAGAGAATCAGGAATTGAAATAGCTATTATGATTGAATAGCACACTAGATCCTAGAAGACAATATATTATATTTTAAAAATTTGTAGTATAAATTAGTGTCAGTCAATATTCAGACAAACTTCAAACTGAAAGAATAGAATAAAAATAATCTGGACTTTTGAAATAAAAATACTTACCCATTTTGAATGATTTCTAAGAGTTACCAAAAGAGTCCTCTTGCAAAGTGAGTGAATAGATTTAAAAAAGTAAAACAAAGATTAAGGAAAGCACATGGTACAATATAGGAGAAATATGAGCAATGGTGAAAGATCGTCTTAACAAGACTGATAGCACTGGTATAAAAGAATTTGAAAAATCAAGAAAATAAAAATAAAATTATGATTCCTTAAAGAGTGTGATTATTTGAAAAGTTTTTATATTTCTACTGGAAAGTTAGACAGTGAAATATTGATACATGGAAAGCCAAAAAAATAAGGCTGGGAACTACATGGTTCTACATGAAAAAAAGTAAACAAAGTGCACTCCAAGACTGTAGTATGAATAAGCTGTAAGGGGTTAAGGTAAGTATAAATACAGAATTTTTAAAAATGCAAATATATTGGGATAATATGGTAGATATAGAAAAATTGTCAACTTCCATACCAGGATGTTATATAATTCCTACCTGAAAATCTAAGAAAGAGCAGTTTCACATTGTCATTTGGATATATTAATACAAATAGCAGAAGAAATATAAAATAGTGAAAAGTATTTGATTTAGATAACATACGTTTGGACTGGAGGTCGATTTTAAGATAAGACTCTTTGATAATCACAAGTTTGGACTGGAGATCAATTTTAGGATGAGACTCTTTCATAATCACAAGCCTTGCACTTAGACACTATTACATAAATGCAAAAATATGTGCATCATAATAAATCCTGCTGATTTGATATTGAAATATACACAACTTTCTGGAGTAGTCTCTATTTTAGTAGACAGTAAAACTGTACACCATCTCACCCTAAATAGATCTCAAGCAGAAAAGATCAGAAAATATACTAAAAACAGCAGTAGTAATGTTATATGAAGGTTGCAAGTCATAAACAAAGACATGGCAAATATACTTTTTGAAAATAATTACAGATACTGAGATCAGTGTGAGAAAACAAATAGTGAATGCACAAGGACAAATAACCCAAAATGTTAATGGAAGCATGACGTGACAGTTTCATTTTGGAAATTAATTGAGCAAAATTGAGCAATGTATACCAACAAATGTGTATCTGTGTGCCATCAACAAGCAATTCCCCTCATTGGCATTCATTCTAAGAAGATGAATTAATAATGTGAATAGAGGTATGCAGAGTGACATTCATCATGGTGCTGTTATGCTATTAAACCTGGTAAGGAAAATCTATGACATAAACAAAATGAGAAATAATGTGTCAAGTTTCAAAGATCACTTAAATATATGGTCTAGAATGACATCTGCAACATTTTGTTGCATAATATATTTCCATACACATAATTGTATGCATAAATATACATGTATCTAGGTAGACGTACTTAAAGTAAGAGCAACAAAATATTTGTGACTGTTATTGGTGAAATTGTAGAAGAATTTACTGTCTTTGTCATGATATTTTGATGTGCTTGGAATTTTTTTTAACAAGGGAATATTCTCATACTACCAGAAATAGAGGCTTTTGAAAACTGTGCCATCTATGAAAGAAGAATAGGACAATATTTATGTCGAAGTCTGAATGTGAAAACATATCATGCTCAACTTAAAGACATAAAAAAAGTTATCTGATATGATTTCCTAAATGTGAGTGATGCAGATGGTGACTTTTTATAGTTTGGAAGCAGATACCCATATGGTCATCTCAAATAGTGAAATCTCTTTTCCATTGAGTATTTTCTTTCTCAGCAGTTGGCACCATGATTCTCCACTTCACCCACATTGGAAACTTGGCAGTGGATTTTGACAGCTGCCTTTCACCCATCTCCCTCATGCAATCACTCACCAAGTTCTGCAAACTCTCCTTCCTAGTAATTCATAAAAACAATCCTTTTCATCCTTACTCTAATTTGCCTTCAGGGTCACGGAATTGGGTGAAAACACTATGCTTTTTGCTTCAGAGGCATTGAGTTTGATTTATTTCTCATATTGTGATAGCCTTGAAAAAAGTCTTTCTTGCCTGAGTAACTTATCTGTTACAAGTTTTCTTCGACAACATCAAGGAAAATTAAAGTGAGAAAGGAATAGGTAACTGCATTACAGTTGTTTGGCAGCTTTAAAGAATTCGTAGGGTTTATAGCCATAAATTTTAAGTGAATCAATTAGTGGTCTTGCGAGTTTTCCTCCTCTCACATTCTACTGAAAGAGTCGCAGGCGCAATGTAGTGGAGAATTTAATTTAATCAGGTTTGGGGTTTAAATTTTTTTGACTCTCCCCGCCCCTCCCTGCAAGTCAATATGTAAAAAGAAAAGAGGTGAAAAGCTGGGCAATGAGGAAAAAGAAACTACCAAATGAACAATAGTCAGTGAAAAGATGACAGGCTCTATCCCAGAGGGTTTGAAATATCTTGGAATCTGAGTGCTAAAGAAAGTGAGCTGAAAATATAGAATATAATGGTGATGAGGTGGTATTACAGAGCAGGTGCATCTAGTGGTAATGACCAGACCCAGGACATTTACTGTAGAAGAAATTAGTTGTCATAGGATGGAAGAGAAGGACAAGATTATTAGAGGAAAGGAACTAAAGGAAAAAAAAAAATATCAGTTGCATAAAGAAACATCTATGGGTGTACTGAATTTGAGAAGAATTAAGAAGGAAGTAAAAAGGAAGACAATGAAGAGAGTGATTGAGCCAAGAGATACAATCTTTAAGAAATGAAAGGTCTGTGGATTGCAGCTTAAATCATGGTATATACAACTGACGACCCGAGATTCAACCTGATATATAACTTGACATATGAGATTCAAAGCTTGGTGGTTTCAGAGAGAAAGTCTGGGCAGGAGGTAGGAGAGGGAAATGACCTGGAACAAAGAACAGGGAGTATACCTGTCCTGCCCCTCCACCCAATAGTTAAGAGAGGAGAATGTTGATGAGCCATTAATTCTTAAACAAAACTATTTTCATGCTAAGGAACTATTTCAACATAAAAAAAAAAAAAATCTAAACTAAATCCCCAAACCACCTTCCCATTACCCACGTAGCATAAATTAATAAATAAGTTACCTGATTTTTCATGATTGAAGCTCACAGGTCATTTACAGCCTTCTCTGGAAGGCTTCTTTCCTCCTGAAAGTTTGCTGGGTCTGATCTTGATCTTGCTGGAGGGCATTTTCTGCATCCCTTTTGTGGAAAAGGACTGAAACCCCGCAAACAAACTGAAGTTCAACCTAATGTGCCTGGCATCATTTCCAAGTCATTTGCCTGCAACACTTCCAATGGATTTGTTAATAATGATAAAAATGGAATTTACATTTTTCTTCAATTAAAGAGGTCTGTAGGATAGAAATATTTTGATCTTGTTTTCTTTTTTAATCCGCTGATATCTAGATGGGAATTTGATGATTCAGATTTAAAATGCAAGGCTTATTCTGATCAGCACTTGCTAGCAAATAATCGTTAAGCTTCTGTTGGCATTTCTCTGTATGGTGTTCTAACCATGTAACAGAATACTGTGTTTTAAAATTAATTAAATTAAAATTGTATTATAGTTAGCTAGCCACAGCTCTTAGATAATCAACGATCTTAATTAACCTACTTTGAGATTGAATATATTGTCTTCCATGGTGGCCAAGGCAGCACGAGGATTCTTTCCATTAATCATAAAAACATGGGTTATGATGAAGCTTTGGTCTGGGCTGCCAAAAACAGAGAATAGGATCTGTTGTTAGCTTTCCTTATGCTTCAGACTCTGTGTCTATTTGCAGAGTCAATTCTTAAGGTCAAATCCAATTTTCCTTCCTTTCTTTGGTAAGACTTTTCTCCTTTCACTACTTCAAACTGAGGACGGGTGGGAGTCATCCTGATATTAATTTGTCATCATTTTCCATCTCCTCTGTTTTCATGTTGAAAGTGCCTTAGCAATTAGGATTCATAGACTGAAAGACAATCTTGCTTATAGTGGCAATTTGTGGTAACACTAAAGGTACAATTATCAAATCAGACTCACACTGATTTGAATAACAATATACTGTACTCAGTAACATGTTTTATTAACGATTCAAAGGATTCAGGCAATCACATGGCACAAATTACTCTTTCTTTAGAGTGATCTGTGACCATCTAATGCATCTTCCTACAGTGTTATTTCTCCCATATTAGGACTAAACATGCAAAGTTTATTTTGAGTAATGCATGAGAATATATGGCTAACATAGAAAGAACAACTTTAGTTACAGAATATCTCCATTTTTTATATACCTTTATTTACACAGTTTATCAGTATTCTCCAGCTAGCTAGGCTTGCAAAATTTATACATAATGCTAAAAGCATTTTTACTGATAAGGACTCTCCATTTCCAATTTGGTAGGAAATAGCATGTGTATATTTACCAAAAGGTCTTATTACTAGGATGTAAAAGCAACAATTTGACTGGGTCACTCATTTCCCAGATGTCCTATTTAAGAGAAAGATTAGATTACAAGCTTCCTTTCAATGTTGTCCTTCACAAAAAGGCATAGAAATAGCTGTTCACTATTATATTGCATGTCAAGTAATGAGCTGTCTATTCATTAAATGATTTCTCTGTATTCTTTAATTTTTCTGTGTGTCAAATGTTGTCCTATCAAAAGTGATACGATTTTGAAGCTGTAATAATCTAGCAATGTATGTTCCTAGGTGATAAACATTTCTGTAATTTTTTTCTTTGTATATTTTGACAGTCGTAGATTAGGGCGAAATGTATGTCTATTGAGCGAAATCATTTTCATGGAAAACGAATTGATTTCTATCTGCACAATATCACATGCAGACACTCAAACATACACAGGGAAGTGCACCTGCATTACCATACAGTCTTACAAATAAATGTTGAATATTGTCTGAGCTTGATACATAAATGATTTCTTTTTAACCTCCTACAGCATCATTGGAGTATGAGGTTGCACATTTATTCTTTTCATGGTTTATTTATTTATTTATTTTTTGTTTTATGGCTGTGAAGTCATGCAATCACAATTCAACTCAATGCCAGTCCTTAGTTCATGCTGGTTAATCAGCTGAGTCAGATCTCAGCTGGATCCTCTTGCATACTTTGATTTCACAAAATCATTAATCTCATTCCCAACTGAGTCCAAACATTTCTAAAGTCGGTGAAACTGTGCCTTTTCCTTTCTAAGACAAAAATATTCGTGTTTTCTTCTTTCTTTTTTCCTTTTTTTTTTGCAGGGCATTGAGAGTACAAAAGGTTATCATATAGAGCAGGTATTTTTGTCCCTTAGCTTTAAAAATCTTCCTTAGTCATCTGTGGGTTTGATTATTCTGCAGCCTTGATCACTGAGTAAAATTTTTTTATCACTTGCCTTTCATCTTTTCTTTAATTTACATGTCATATAGATGTGGTGATCCTATGAACTGTATTACTGCTAAAACAAAAAATAAAACTTTTTTATGGGATCTTCTTGTATATATAAAAAAGGTGAACCATAGCATATGCTTGACAACATAGAAATAACAAGCATATCCACACATCTTACACACACCCACATATGCCCACATACATATATATACACATATACACATATATATGCATATATATTTAAAATTTTAGAAAATAAATCTATAAGAATGTAATGTTATTTCTAGATATAGCCTTCATAGGTTTTTTTCTTTGTACTTTTCAGAATTTTCCAAGTCATTAACAATGTATTCATATTGTACTTATAGAAGAAATGACACCTATGTGGGAGATTAGTATGTTGTCATATTATTCTCATATGATGTCGTACAATTATAGCATCTGATGATTTGATTTCTCAATCCTGTGATTTGAATATGAACCATAAATGTATATTCTATATGCATTTTTATAAAATCACAGGATTGTTTAACAGATGAAATATGTTTTAAAATTTTTAGTATAAGTAGAAAAATAAACTCGCTATAATATGGAAAACCTAATATAAAAAATTACTTCTCCATATAGGTAGCTAAAATGCATATTTTAAATGTCAATTATAATAATATAATTTCCTAATCCATTAGGTGAGTCTACATATTTATCGAACACCTAGCATTAAGAATGACTTTTACAGAGTAAATTTAATTTTCACAACCATCTGCCAAGGTAGGTAAAATAACCTCCAACACACAGCACATTTGAGACCCAGATAATGTAAGTAACATGCAGAAAATAACGGAACCAGAACTGAAACATAAGCTTGTGTGTTGGCTTCTTTATGTGCTTTAAATTCCAAAGTTTTTTTTTTCACCTCAAATTATTGATGTTTCTTGTCTACATATCTTTTTTTTTTGAGACGGAGTCTCGCTCTGTCGCCCAGGCTGGAGTGAGTGGCACGATCTTGGCTCACGCAAGCTCTGCCTCCCGGATTCCCGCCATTCTCCTGCCTCAGCCCCCCGAGTAGCTGGGACTACAGGCACCGCCATCACGCCCGGCTAATTTTTTGTATTTTTAGTAGAGACGGGGTTTCACTGTGTTAGCCAAGATGGTCTCGATCTCCTGACCTCGTGATCCGCCCACCTCGGCCTCCCAAAGTGCTGGGATTACAGGCGTGAGCCACCGCGCCCGGCCCTTCTTGTCTACGTATCTTGAGGTCACTAGATAATACTTTTTCACTTCACATTCCTACGTAGAGATGATCATACAAGAGCATTTTGTTATGTGCAGATAGGAATTAATCCCAGATGACCAACAATGCTGTCGCCCAGCACGAGTTAGTGAACTGCGGCCCTCAGGGTCCAATTCACTAGCACCCCAACCGTAAGTAACTGCTTGTACAATTGTAGTCTTGTTGCAATGAGCAGATTCATTTGTGTATTTGTGTACGTCTGTCTTCATGATGCAGTTGCAGAGTAGTTGTGACATAAACCATATAGTCTATGAAACCTAAGTGATTTGCTGTTTGGGAATTTAATAAAAGGTCTGCACTTTCTACGTGTATTTAAGGTCATTTGTTTTGTAATCAGACAATTCAAGTTTCGAACAAAGATATAACACTTTACAGTTTTATAACCATAAACAAATTATGAGGTTCTTTAAGTTGCATTTTCTTTATATATAAATTAAGAATGATTATAATACCTACTTCATTGAGATGTTTAGAAAATGAAATGATATGAAGACAATGAAAGCATGGCAAAATGCCTGATAATAAGAGGCATTATAATTATCATTATAATTCGCTAACATTTGCCATATGTTTTCAATTTTATTTGCTTGAGATTATTATAAGTAAAGCATCAGAACTCTGCTTCTATGAAAATGTCTACTTATTTAGTATTATTATTATGTACTTCAGTAGGGTCCTCAGAGGAATCTCCTTCATCCAGAAACCATTTTCTAGGTTTATGCTCTTCTAGTCAATCCAGACTCTTGCTGTATTGAATATAAGTAACATAAAATACTCGACAAATCCAGAGTTTAAATATAATCGTATCCTTTTTACTTTTCTAAATAATCTCTTCAGTATCCACCTTTTTTATGTGTGAGAATTCCAGTGCCACACCCTTGACATTATGTTACTGAAAATTGTTCATATACTCCAGGGAGTGTTCAAATAGATTAATTTTCTTTCTACAACAGGCTTATCTGGCCAGCCCTGATGTTTTCTGATGCTTACCTACACCTTGAAGCAGTTGCTAAATTCTCTGCTGAGTAAAGACAGGGGAACCAGCTAAGAAAAGAAACTCCAGTGCAATCTGTGTAGCCCACTTGAAACAGGGCAGTGCATAATTCCAACTGTTTCTTAAAACATACAAATTAGAAGAAATAGCGACTTTTAAGTCATCTATTATTAACAGCTAGGTAGCTAGTAGAGTTGTGGCCATGAAGTACCTCTTATAGATATCAAGTATTTTACATTTTTTCTTTAGGCATATCCGTATTTAATTGCTTTATTACATCATGGATTTAAGCATAGTAAATCCTCTCCTTTTGCGGGCTGTGTTTCTTTTCTTTCTGTTTTTTTGAGACAGAGTCTGGTTCTGTCGCCCAGGCTGGCGCGATCTCGGCTCACTGCAAGCTCAGCCTTCCCGGGTTCACGCCATTCTCCTGCTTCAGCCTCCCGAGTAGCTGGGACTACAGGCGCCCACTACCACACCTGGCTAATTTTTTTGTATTTTTAGTAGAGACAGGGTTTCACCGTGGTAGCCAGGATGGTCTCGAACTCCTGACCTCATGATACGCCGGCCTCAGCCTCCCAAAGTGCTGAGATTACAGGCGTGAGCTTCCACGTCTGGCCTGTTTGCTGCTTTTCTTTAAAAAAATTCTAATTTCATTCATTTTTAATGTAATAACAGTGTTACATCTACCAAGTAAACAGGGAAGTCAAGCATCACATCCCAAAATATAAATACTGTTCTAAAAAATCCAGGGAAAATGCTTTTAATTATGTATGTCAAATGTTTGTCCATGTACACAAAACTTCAACTTCATTTGGTCTGAATATGGCATCTACCCAAAGGTACAAATTTGGAAAATAATTTGAAGACATATATTTAAAATAAAAATAATTTAATAATAATAAACAGGAGCCAGGATTTTCATTTGCAAGCTACCTACTACCTCCGGTCTAAGCAGTGATTGTGCTTGTGTGTGTTAAGAGGTAGCTGTGCTAGTTCGATATAATATTCGCTAGACCACATGATATTTCTCTGGCTTTATATTGATTTCTTTCAACCCTTGGGCATAGTTTCTTCCTAGTTCTATTTATCCTAGTTCGGCCTTTTATTAGTATTTTGAGAAATACGAAGAATTTGCAGGAACATTGTTTTGCTGTATGTTTTTCTCTAATGCAGGATAACTTTCTACATTCCTAGAACTTACTAAAAGAAGACAATGTTTATAAGTAAATCCTCCTAAAGCATCATAATCTGATACTGGCATAGAAATAAATTTGGGAATAAATAACTTGCATAACCATGTGTTCTTGTTCTCAGAGTATTTCTATATTATAATAGAAAATGTCTTTTTATTTACAACGTATTACTATCCTTTGTTTTCTCTGTGTTTGATTGCACAACTCTGGATAATTTTTACTTTATTTTTGGTTTACAAATAAAATCACCATCAGCTAAAAACAATGTGGCTAGTTTTTCTTAATTCTAAAATAAAATTTTAATAAAATATATAATATTCAGAAGACTCATTATATGTACAAAATATATTTCAATTATCTCTTTTAATAAAATACATGTAGAATCTTATTTTGCTCCCCAATATCTTCTAAAATATAGTAAAAACAATCAAAGAAATGATTTGATAATGCTACAGTATCTGTCAAAATAACCCACCCGTTAATACGACAATGATTCAGACATGCTTTCTGGGATGACGTTGTGACTAGTAATAACCATGATTTTCCATATGCAGGGCATACAGCAGGTCTCTCATTTGGTGTTCACACAACTTTCACTATGCAGAAGTTTGGTACACAATTGAAAAGGCTTACCTCCATAACACTTATGGATTGAGGAGTACAGCAGAGGGAAAAAACTGAAAAACTATGATAAACCCTAACACTAATGACTTCCTAGACATGGTAATACCACCTTCTTACGTTGTTCAAAGTGCATAACACATTTTTGTTCTTTACTATGTCGGGTCAATTTGAATATATTCATAGGTCAAAATAAGTAGATTCTAGTTAAGCTTCATGAAATGAATATATGTACCTATCTAGCTATATTCTGGAAGCCTCCTAAAAGCAACAGTAAAGGTGGGAAAAGATACAAACTCAATAGAGAAGAACAGCAAAAACAAGAACAGGTGGGACGATCACAACATAGGAGACATCTAACATTTTTGAAGATGAAAGTAAATGGGTTTAACAGAAGAAAAAGGCCCAAACGAAAGCACTTAAATGAGAGGCCAAATGAACCAAACCACTTCCAGTTGAAAATCCCAGAAAGTTCTGGAATTAAAGGCACAAATCATTCATCTGGGGAAAAAAAAGGAAAATATAAATAGGCTTGAACATTAATATAAATTTAAACTAAATATATAGATTGTTTTAACTTATTCTACTTAACCATGAAGCTAATACTCTTTTATCATAAAATTAAACTTGGAATTAAATCAATGCTTAAACTACTGGAATGTAAATTACAGGACACCAAGTACAACAGATTGAGAGGATACCTACTGAAAAAGGAAGGATTAAACCTAAACTTGTTTTCTAAGTAGTGAGACTTCCCAACACCCTTTGCATCCAGCTTCCAGAATCCTATACATAAAATATATTATGTACATATATAGTATATTATATTCTATATATTTTATGTTTTCAAAAGTACACATTGAGAGAGGTGTAACACATTAATTTTATACTAACATTTATCACATAATTGCATTAATTTATCATTCACATTGAAAAATTCCAGGATTTTTTTTGGCAGAAATTAGCTATTGTTTAAAATAATTTTTATTTTTTTTACCCTAGTGGAATGTTCATACCTCACTGCAGCCTTGAATTCCTGGCCTCAAGTTATCCTGCGGCCTTGGCCTCCCAAAACCCTGGGTTTGCAGGAATGAGCCACCACATCTGGCCCTAAAACAGTTCAGATTTTTAGTAGAAAAGTGTTAAATTCTTAAAGGAAAATTAAAAGAAATGTTTTAAAAAAGGAAATTAAAATATTAGCCAATTTAAATAACTGATTATTAAAGCGTTAGAGTAAATTTATATAATTATAAATTATATTAAAAGACCACAATAATTGCACGTTAACTTAGACTGTATCTGTTTCCTCAGCATGAATGGAACAGTACAGGTGCTGCTTTTCAATGTGAATTTATGTATATGTATAATAACTGCAGTGAGAATTAATTTTGTTATATGTTAATCCTAAAGATATGTGAACTGTATATACACCATAGTGAGTGAGTCTGTTTGTAGGCATTATTTTTATGTCATTTAACAAGCACTGAATTATCTTACTGGGAAGTATTCAGATAAAAGAAATACAAGTAATTTTCAAGTTACAAAATTGTCAACTTATTGTTGCTGTTTAAACGGCTAGTTGTGGAATAGCGGGACTTTAATTCAATAATATAAAACTGTAATTCTTACAACCCTTTGTAAAAGCCTGGATCCCAGACCTTAGATAGTATTTCTTTTGTTATTCATTATTTTTGGAAAATATTGATTGTCTACTAAGCGGCAAGCATCTTCCTAGTCATTGGGATGCAATGATAAATTAGATTTAGAAGAATGTTCGCTTTTACATTACTTTTAGATATAACTCCAAATAAGCTTTTGACATAAATAGCTTGATTTGCTTCTTCTCAACTGAAATGGAATCCTTTTTTTTTTTTTACTTTGTTATTTGCTCATGTAGGCACAGCACAATTAATTATTAGATTTAGAATAATGTATTTGACATTTTAATATGCTTTCTTTATTATTGTCTCCTACACACAGTGAAAGACAATTGTGTCTTATCTATAGAATGCTTGAAACATAACAAACATTGCCAAAAATAAAAAAGAATCAAAAGCATAACAAAATTCACAGCACATTCATGAATACCAAAGTCTCTATTTGCTATGGCAACTGAAGTGGAAATTTCCCCTCAAAAGGCATTAAGTTTCTGAATGTCATAACTTGTTATTAAGGCCTTGTAAGCAACATCAAAGATTATTAGGAATGTCAAAATCTATGTTTCAAACGAAGTGTTTTTATCAGAATGAATGGTGTGATGTCACAGCTTATACGTTCTCCAGTATCTACAGCTGAATAAAAAGAACACATAAAGGCAAACAGCTACAATAAGAAGCAGGTTTTGTTGGGAATTAGCAAAAATGTTTTTTGGAGTGCAGCTGTGGTTCCAAGATAGGAGGCTTGGTCGTGAATGACAACTTATCATTCAATGACTGTCAACATGTTTCAGCCAGTGAGGCACTTACGTCTGTTTCACTGGGGAACTTCTCATAAGTCTATTTAAGAAAATGAGAATCCATATTTTATTTCCATGGGATTTTCTTCTGTGATATGCCCACTTATCGATTTTGCCTTTAATAATCTTCCAGGAAGTTCTATCCACAAAGAAATATCAAAGGAAATCCTTTGGTCAAATGTGTTAGTGCTGTGTTCTGCATCAGCTCAAATGAAACATCAAAACTTTGAGAGAAAAGTATAAAATGTGGCTATTTGCATACCAAAAACCATTTGTTGAGTGGTAAAATTAAAATCTTTTTTATTAGATTTCTGTTGGGAGACAATTCTCCAGGGATCTTTCCTATTTTTTTTCATGCATGTGAGCAGAGACACTGACAACAGATTTTGTTGTCGAAATGATATCTTTCAGTGTTTTTAGAGTAATCAGCCTAAGAAGACATCTCCACCCAGAGCAAAGGCCGAGTCGCTCTGCTTTTCAGTGTAACAAAGTTCATGTCTCCCCCTTGATGAGGGTCAGTGTAAGTTTGTTGCAGCCCATTACAAATGATTGAGATAGTCCTAGCCAGTTTAAGTAGCTCTCCACTCAGTCTCCTGTAACCTACTATATTACGTACTTATTACATTTATAATCTATCTCCTCCTTACCAGAATGCAAGCTTTGTAAGCACAGGTAGTTTTAGTTTTTAGTTTGCAAATGTGTTCCAAGTATCTCAAGTGATGATTGGCACATATTAGTCATCCAATATTTGATGAATAAGTTAATACAGTATAAATGAATTATAAGTCTTTACTTTTTAGTTTTTCAATTAGGGTATGAATTTTTTTATTTCTCCAAATTAATCTATTTAATCTTCAGTCTTCATGTATAAGCACAACATCCTTCAAATTATGCCATAATAGTGAAAAAATTACGAATAATAATTTTTCCAGAACCTCTTTACATTCTTACCACATGGATTATCAGTGAAGATTTACCATCAACTTCTTCAGTATTTTTTATCTATGACACGCCTCCTTTTTTCCATCAGAGTTAGGACTATAACTGTGAATATGTTAGGAATCAGTTTTCTCTCTAGAATGATTTCTAACATATTCTACATATGACCTCTCCCAGCGCTACTAAAGTTCATCATTTTCGAAACACAAAACGTTTTTATTGATTTATTTTTAATTATTTTTATTTTAAGTTCCAGGTCTAGTTAAGGTGTTAAGAATGAATTAAGTTACAAAATTATAACCAATAGGGAAGATGCTTTAACACCTTTATATAATAGAGGGACATATAGTCACATTGTTCAGTCTTATGATAAATCATTAAGCATTTGACAAAAATTTGCAAAAATATTCTATTATCCTGGTACATGCCGAACCATTTTTAAAAAATATTTTATACATTGATTATATCAAATAAAATTCAAAAATGTATATATATTTGAATATTTAATGATACTAAATTATAAATTTAATGTTTAATAGCTTTTAAATAAGAAATACATAATATTCTTTGTATTTTAAATTACATTAGTTGACTAACAGGTGATGCAAATATAATTTCTAAGTGTTTTTATTGTAATTACAATCTCTGGGAATTATTTTGCCATGGAATTAATACCAGAGGATCTTGTGTCTTCTCCACAGTCTATATTAAATTTGAAGTAAATCATTATGCTTCATCCTGACTAATTTATTTTAAAAAGAAACAGATAAAGTTTTGAAATTTGGTTTATTTACTATGACTATTCTTAGCATATTTTCTTGGATTGGGAATCTTATATATGATCCATAGGTATATATCGGTAGGAAACATTGAGTAAATTTTATTATCACACACTCTGAGAAAGGTAGTCCATGTCATTAGTTTTAAGACAATATCCTTCTTGTGGCACGCCTTTTCTGTAACCATCTAACGTATAGAATAGGGCAGCTGTGCCATGCCACACTGTAAACATATATGTAAGATTGGGTTAATGAAAGAGACTAGAAATGGCATCTGACCTTGTTTAATGTTTTGTGGGAGAGGTGAGATGGCGAGGTAAGCAAGTGTATTCAGATGCAGTCTTAGAGCTACTTTAAAGATAGTTCCCTCGGAACACCCCTGTTCACAGACTTTCCTTCTGTATTTTCTAGCTTTTCCAATAAATATTGTATCAGCTACCTGCACCCAAACTACAGATTTGCTGCCCCATTGAACTGATTTTCTCCACTATTGGTACATTATAACTGTTTTCTCAATATCAAACAACACTTTCCTCCAAAAATACTTTAAAAAAATAGGCATAGATAAGTGCTATTTTGTTTTTAATGTTGACTAAATGAATGAAACATTTAGTTTTGTAGTGCCCACATATTAATAGCTATTGCTGCCTGGGCAACATCAGGGTTATATATTGAAGAAAACTATGGTAAACACTTGTGTTTGGTGAAAACATTAATTCCGCAGAAGAACAACAGAGTAGCTGAGGCAGTAATTGCACTAAATAACTATAGCAGATTTCAGGGGGAGAGTTTAAATCATAGGTGTTGTATTAGTCCATTTTAACGCTGCTGATAAAGACGTATTGGAGACTGGGAAGAAAGAGTGTTTTAATTGCACTTACAGTTCCACTTGGCTGGGGAGACCTCACAATCATGGTGGGATGTAAAAGGCACTTCTTACATGGTGGTGGCAGGAGAAAATGAGGAAAGACACAAAAGCGGAAGCCCCTGATAAAACTATCAGATCTTGTGAGACTTATTCACTACCAGCAGAACAATATGGGGGGAACCACCCCCATGATGCAATTATCTTCCACTGGATTCCTCCCACAACATGGGGAAATTATGGGAGTACAAATCAAGATGAGATATGGATGGGGACACAGAGCCAAACCATATAACTTCACCCCTGGCCCCTGCCAAATTTCATGTCCTCACATTTCAAAACAAATCATGCCTTCCCAACAGTACCTGAAAGTCTTAACTTATTTCAGCATTAACTCAAAAGTCCACAGTCCAAAATCTCATCTGAGACAAGCCCCTTCTGCCTATAATGATTATGAGCCTGTAAAATCAAAAGCAAGTTAGTTATTTCCTGGATACAATGGGGGTACAGACATTAGGTAAATACAACCACTGCAAATGGGAGAACTTGGCCAAGCAAAGGAGCTACAAGGCCCACACAAGTCCAAAATCCATCTGTGTAGTCAAATTCTAAAGCTCCAAAATTATCTCCTTTGACTCTGTGTCTTACATCCAGGTCATGCTGATGAAAGAGGCGGGTTTCCATGGTCTTGGGCAGCTCCACCCCTGTGGCTTTGCAGGGTACAGCCCAGATGCTTTCACGGGCTGGTGTTGAGTGTTGGGTGCTTTTCCAGGTTCACAGTGGAAGCTGCCAGTGGCTCTACCATTCTGGGGACTGGAGGAAGTTGGCCCTCTTTTCACAGCTCCAATAGGTGGTGCCCAGTAGGGACACTGTGTGGGGGCTCTCACCCCATATTTGCCTTCTGCAGTTCCCTAGCAGAGGTTCTCCATGAGAGCTCCACCCCTACAGCAAACTTCTGCCTGGGCATCCATACTTCTGAAATCTAGGCAGAGGTTCCCAAACCTCAATTCTTTCTCTTTTTTTCTTTGAGACAGAGTCTCACTCTGTCGCCCAGGCTAGAGTGCAGTGGCGCTATCTTGGCTCACTGAAAGCTCTGCCTCCCAGGTCCATGCCATTCTCCTGCCTTAGTCTCCTCAGTAGCTGGGACTACAGGCACCTGCCACCATGCCTGGCTAATTTTTTGTATTTTTAGTAGAGACGGGGTTTCACCATTTTAGCCATGATGGTCTCTATCTCCTGACCTCGTGATTTGCCCGCCTTGGCCTCCCAAAGTGCTGGGATTACAGACGAGAGCCATCACACCTGGCCCCTCAATTCTTGACTCTATGAACCTGCAGGCTCAATACCCCATGGAAGCCACCAAGGCTTAGGGGTTACATGTTCTGAAGCCAGGGCCGAGCTCTACATTGGCCTTTTTCAGCCATGACTAGAGTAACTGGGACGCAGGGCACCAAGTGCATAGGCTGTGCACAGCTTGTGGTCTCTAGACCCAGCCCTCAAAACCACTTTTTCCTCCTAGGGCTCCAAGCCTGTGATGGAAGGGGCTGTGAAGGCCTCTGATATGCCCCAGAGAAATTTTCTTCATTGTCTAGGCAATTAACATTTGGCTCCTTGTTACTCATACAAATTTCTGGAGCCGGCTGGAATTTCTCCTCAGAAAATGGGATTTTCTTTTCTATAGCATTGTTGTCAGGCTGTAAATTTTTCAAACTTTTATGCTGTTTCCTGTTGAAAATTGAATGCTTTTAACAGCACCCAAGTCATCTCTTGAATGCTTTGCTGCTTAGAAATTTCTTCCATCGCTCTCAAGTTTAAAGTTCCACAAATCTCTAGGGCAGAGGTAAAATGCTGCTGGTCTTTTGGCTAAAACATAACAAGAGTCACCGTTGCTCCAGTTTTCACCAAGTTCCTCATCTCCATCTGAGACCACCTCAGTCTGGACCTTGTTGTCTATATTGCTATCAGCATTTTGGGAAAACCATTCAACAAGCCTATAGGAAGTTCCAAACTTTCCCACATTTTTCTGTCTTCTTCTGACCCCTCCAAACTATTCCAACCTCTGGCTGTTACCCAGTTCCAAAGTCGCTTCCACATTTTCAAGTATCTTTTCAGCAATGCCCCACTCTACTGGTACCAATTTACTGTATTAGTCCATTTTAAGACATACCCAAGACCGGGAAGAAAAAGAGGTTTAATTGGATTTACAGTTTCACATGGCTAGGGAGGCCTCAGAATCACAGCAGGAGGCAAAGGCCCTTCTTACATGGTGGTGGCAAGAGAAAATGAGGAAGAAGCAAAAGCAGAAATCGCTGATAAAATCATCAGATCTCATGAGACTTATTCACCACCAGGAGAACAGTATGGGGGAAACCACCTGCTTGATTCAATTGTCTCCCACAAGGTCCCTCCCACAACATGTGGGAATTATGGGAGTACAATTCAAGATAAAATTTGAGTGGGGACACAGAGCCAAACCATATCAGATGTATAAGTTTGCTAGGGCAGTCTTAACAAAATACCAACAACTGAGGAGCTTAAGCAACAGAAAGTTATTTCTCACAATTGTTGGACCTTTTGGAAGTCAATGTCAAGCTACCAGCAAGGTTGCTTTCTTCTGAGAACTTTCTCTTTGGCTTGCAGAAGGCAGCCTTCTTCCTCCTTCTGCCCACATCCATCCCTTTGTACATGAATGACCCTGGTGTTGCCTTTTATGATCAAATCTCCTTTGGTCTTTCTTTTTCAACTTTTATTTTAAATTTGGAGGTACATGTGCAGGTTTGTTATGTGGATATATTGCATGATGTTGAGGTTTGGAGTACAAGTGACCTGTCACCCAGGTACTCAGCATTGTACCCAACAATTAGTTTTTCAACCTTTGGCCCTCCCTCCACCCCCAGTAGTCCCCAGTGTCTATTGTTGCCAACTTTATGTCCATGTGTACCCAATGCTTAACTTCCACTTATGAGTGAAAACTTGTGGTAGCTGGTTTTCTGTTCTTGTGTTAGTTTGCTTAGAATAACGGCCTCCAGCTGCATCCATGTTGCCACAAGGGACATTATTTTATTCTGCTTAATAGGTGCTTAGTAATCCCTAAGGATACTGGTCAGATTGAATTAGGGCCCATCCTAGGAAGTTCATTTTAGCTTAATCACCTCTTTAAATGCCCTGTCTTCAAATACAGTCACATTCTGAGATACTGGGATTACGTCTGTGACATACACATTTTAGAGAGATACAATTCAACCCATAAAATGTATGGGAGCCTAGGATCACTTCAGTGAGTGCTTCCCCTTTAAATATGGCTTTTAAAAATTCCTGTTGCAGTTTGAAAACTACCGGCCATGTTACTTTTTCTTGCACTGTGGTGTATGAATGTTTTCACTTTATTATTTTCTATTGGCTTGCTATAATGAGCAATAGAGATTTCATTCATAAATTATTTTCACATTGCTTTCCCTTTTTCTCCAACTCGTAATTTGAAACACAGCTTTAAGGAATAAGCAAACATATTCTAGTTTTCTGATAGTCTGTCTGCCATCCACACTATTTCCTACAAATTGTTCTGTATCTAAGTTGTCAGATGATACAGTCACTAAGTACTATTATTTTTCCTTAAAATCATAATTTTGCTTTCATTCTACAGGTAAATATATTTAATTATCACAAACCACCTTAATGTTAACATTCCTCTACTCATTTTTGCTGACATTCAATCTCTAGTATCTTCCTCATAAAAAGACTCACAGAACATGACTATTTTTGCATGGTAATAGTAGTTTCTGACCTTTATACATGAAAATAATTTCTGTTAACAGGTATTATACTTGGCCCACATTTTGCCTCACTCAATGTTTTAAAATGTTACTTCATTGTGTCCTTATATATGTTGTTTCAAATCTGATGGCAATTTGATTTTCTATTATTTTAGGTGAATTAATCATTGTACCCAAAAGTCATAAGGATTTATTACTTTTCTTTATTGTCCAGAAAATTTGCAAAGGATATGTACTAATATTATTTGTTTTGGTCATTTTCCCCCAATTATGTCATATGATTCTTTCAATAAGAAGTTTTAGGCCGGGCGCGGTGGCTCAAGCCTGTAATCCCAGCACTTTGGGAGGCCGAGATGGGCTGATCATGAGGTCAGAAGATCGAGATCATCCTGGCTAACACGGTGAAACCCCGTCTCTACTAAAAAATACAAAAAACTAGCCAGGTGAGGGCGCGGTGGTGGGCACCTGTAGTCCCAGCTACTCGGGAGGCTGAGGCAGGAGAATGGTGTAAACCTGGGAGCCGGAGCTTGCAGTGAGCTGAGATCCGGTCACTGCACTCCAGTCTGGGCGACAGAGCAAGACTTCATCTCAAAAAAAAAAAAAAAAAAAAAAGTTTTAATTTTCAGAATTTTTAATGTCAATATTCATATAATTTGTTCATTGCCATTCACTTGGTTTTCTTCTGTAGAAATTTCTTTTTTCCAAAACATCATGAAACTGGCATAAAACTGTAGAAATATTTATCTTACTTACATACTTTCTTCCTTACTCATGTTCCACATCTGTTGTTTCCCTCTCATTTTTAATTTCTTGCATCTTTATTCCCTGATTTTAATATCATCCTCCTTTTAAATTCTGTTTCTTAAAACTTAATATATGTAATGTTAATTTCCTCTTTTCTTCTATGTTAGTTTAATCTTTATTTCTGAGACCTTTTGTGTTTGTTTGTGTTTGTTTGTTTCCAACTTTTTTTTTGTTTACTTCTATCATGTCATTTGTTCATTTTTCTAATTCTGATTTATGGTGTTCTTGTTATTTTTATTTATATTTGTTTGGTTTGGTTTTATGAGAAATAGATTATACTAAACTTACTGATGTGTGGTCAGTAACTTTTCTGATACAGTTCTAGAGCTAACTCTCTCTACTTTAGTTTTTGCAAATTGATTTTTAGAAAGGAAAACAAAACAAAACAAAACGTTTACTCTTACATCCACCTTATTGTTTGCCCTCCCTAACTTCTGTCTGGGCATTCTTTTTACGTTGCTTTGCTTTTGCTTTTGTTGTTTTGCTAAATTTGGATTCCATTCCTAGAGGAATTTATTTAGAAAGTGGCTTTGCTTTGAAGGGAGAATTTCACTTGTTGTTTAGGAGAGTTCGTAATGCTCAGATTGTGCCAAATTTTTGTATTTATTTATGAATTGAAATGTGCAAAAAATGTAAAAACATGAAGAAAATCATACCTTTTTCAGCAGCTGTTCCCACATTCTTCTGCCACATTTGATAGAGAGTGTCATTGGTGATACTCCTCTACTTAATGCCATTATTTTCCCATTATTCTTTGGTGGTAAAACAACAAGTTTTCTCAGAAATTTAGGAAGTCTAGGAAAGTCATTACATGTATGAAGAGATTACCCTGCAAAAGTCACATTTAAGGTGCTTTATGCTTAGGGAATGTTTGACTTTAAAAAATAAAGCCAAGGATTCATGAGTCTGTGACATGGTGAACTCTCAATAATATTAATTAATAGACTTGATAAATGAGATGCTCTTCCAATAATGTTAAGTCAGTTAAAATTGTGGAGACTACTGAACTAATCTAATTATTTATAGCATCTATAACTCATGACTTTCATATTATAGATTCTTGGTGGAGCTATTGGATAGCTTTGTGCTATCCAATGATCCAAGAAATGTCAAAAATAGTAGGGGTCTACAGAGTGTTTTGAATGATTTATTTTTCTGAATTTGAGCCCTAGTTTCAGAGACTTTGAACCTTGATAAAAGAGAATGAAATATGAACATAGGTTTTGAGAAACAAAGTGGTCGCAGCATTGACTGTATTATTAACCAAAATAAGAATACTTTGTAGTAACTATAATGGAAAATTTAGATAATAATTAGGAAAGTTAGCTCATCTGAAAGTGAGTATTCTATTGTTTCTCTGGTTTTCTTTTTTTTTTTTTTTTACTGATTCAAGTGTCAGAAAAAAGCTGAGGTGTTAATGGGCTCTCTTGGGAAGAAACCTCTACAATATGGATATAATAAATAAATAAATATTTTTACTGGTTTTTATTAAGAGCAGATTGTGTAGTCTAAAGATTTTTTATTTGAAGTGGTGATTCTATCCTCATTCAAAGTACTAATTTTTTCCTCATTTAAAGTATTAATTCTTTTCTGTTTATCATTTCTAAATATCTTAGACATAATGAATTTAACATGCCCTTGTTTGTGTTTAAAAACACACTTTCAAATTTATAGCAAGAAATCTTTATCATTTAAAATTCTCAATTTCAGCTTGTTTTAAAACGTAATTAACCTTATCAGATGTTATAAACACATCATATATTGAATTTGCTGTCTTAATTGGGGATATAGTAAATGTAAATATAATTTTAATAGACAAAATATACAAACAAAAACTGATGTATTGTGGTCTAGTGCTTTTGCGTATTTTATCTTGATTACTTTAATCTATTTGGATATCATCTAGATTACTAAAATTTATAATTAATTAATTCAATTTAATATTGGTCTAAGTCTATAAAATATTTTGGAAATGATATTTAATGTGACATTGCAGAGAAACACATTTTTTGACATCAGAATTCCATCAGAGAAATGGCATTCAAAGATTTACTTAGAACGTTTAAGTTCAGTACTAAGTGAAAAACGATTTCAACACCATTAGCGAAAGTTCCAAAGGAACCTATCCTCAAGCTGTTGTTGAATACATACATTTATGTTACTATAACCTTGAATACTCTGGAAAGAATAATAACTTGTATGATCCATAGATGCTGCATTTCCACATTGCCTTTATATCATAAAGGAGGTTCGGAAGTGTTATGTGACTTAATAGAAGTGTTCCCAATAAAGAATGCCAGAGCTGGGATTCCAGTCTGATCTAACTGGACCCAGAGCCAGATTTTCTTGCACTTCACCACACTATGCACACCTAGTGTGCCCATGTTTGATCATTTCTGTATGACAGGTACAAGAGCTGAAACAGAAGGCAGAGCAGCATCTTGATCAACCCCAGCTGGGAATGTTTTGCCACTCTGAGCGTATCCGGAAACAGCCATGAAAGTACAAGCAGTATTGAGTTTGTCGTTACAAATAATTTGTAGCAAATAGGCAAATTTACAAATCCAAATCTATGCATAGTGAGACTATGTCATAGATAGATATAGAAAACTAAAGACATAGATATTGACATAGACACTAGATATTGGATATATATCTATATATAGTTATAATTTAAAATACATATATATGATAAATATATATCATATACATTTAATATGTTACCGTCTATTTAAAACAATATTATACTGATTTGTGTACAAGGTAAGTCCATTATAGCAGTGTACTTCCAGTGCCTTCAGCATACACTTTATTTTCATTATATATTATTTCATATTTTTTATGCTTAACTGAGTATATTTCTCTTTGCTTTCATTATTTTCATATTTGCATATCCAATTGATTGAAAGTGGTCAATGATTCATAGTAGTACTGGTAATAATCGCCACAGTTGATCATTTGCTACCTCTCAGGAATTGCAATGGTTCACATGTACATATTAACTCAGCATTACAATCCATGATGCAAGGACCATATCATCTCCATTTCACAGATGAGGACACTAAGGAACAGAAAGTTCAACACATTTTTATAGCTGTACCATTAAAAAATATAACATTTTATGGTGAGACAATCTGACTCTAGAGCATATGTTTTTTATACATTAAATTATAACACCTTCCAAGCAGTGAAACCTATTTAAACCCTGTCATTAGTCATCACTCTAATGGGAGTCTGACCATCTTACGACTGTGGATAAGTCCTTTTCCTTCTAAAGGCCTTAGTTTTCTAATCGACAGTATTATGACAAATGGTATCTGAGTGAAGTTTAAGGTCCCTTCTAGCTGTAGTATTCTATGTATGTATCCTTGTTTAATGTGTCTCTGATCATCAATTCTTTAATTTTTGAACTAATAAAAATATACTTTAAATATTAGGAGTCATGACAAAACAGGGTGATAACTAGTTGAATATGTAAGGTTGTACAACACTTTTATCACCACTCCTAATTTCTAATGAAGGTGCTAAGAAGCACGAATTGCAAAAGAATTTAAAGTTACAATGAGATGAAAGAAAATTGGAATAACACCTAAAGTATATAGCTTTTGTTTACAGTGATAGAGAAAATTCTTCTTTTTCTCCCTCTTCTTTCTTCCTCTTCTTTCTTTCTCCTCAGTCTCTTAGTCAGTGTGACTAATACAGTCTCTTAGTCAGTATTAGACACTCATTGTGTACCAGTTCATTACATGTATTTGTTCAATTATTTATATACCATTTGACTAATGTTAGATATTTGCTATGTTACATTCATATTTTTTATTTTATGGAAAGGTAAAAGGGCTCAGAAATATGTCCTTCCACAGAAATCACATAGTTAGTATGTTAGTGTAAGTGGAAAGTCAAAATTTCAAATCCAACCAGAACCGTCAAAGCCCTCTCAAAAAAAAAAAAACCAAAAAACAAAAAACTGGTGACTTAAAGTTCAAATTGATAATATACCAAAAGGATTACTAGAGAGGTGGTTTGTGATAGCAGAAATCAAAAGGTATGCTTCCTCATTCCAAGTCGATTCCAGAATTTTATAGAGTATATACTACATCCTTTCTGACCCCATCCTGGGGTAACATAACCTGCATGATTCAATACATCATGGGGGTCAACTTGTTTTGGAAACAACTCTATTTGTGCATTACACTGTGTGCTCAGGGATAGTTTCCTACATTTTCTTCAAGGTAGGTAGGTGGTCAGATTTTATGCAAAAGAAATAATGGTATTACAGTCTTTAGATGTTACTTCTAATGGATTTTTAGCTTTCATTTATTCAGTGATTCAAGAAAACTGATATCTCCATCTCCAGACGCAGCTTCTATATTTTTACGTATTCTTGTTCTTTCTTCCTTTTGGGCCACCCAATATTCCTCTTTATATCCTTTTCTATATATTATGGGAAATTTTTTCACTCATTCTTGTAGGGTACCTCTGCTAGTCAAAAATTCCTCTTGTTTTTGCCTTGTATGAGAACATTCTGATTTCACCTCATTCCTGAAAGATATTTTTTGCTGGATGTAGAAATCTGGGTTGACAATTATTTTCTTTCAGCACTTGAAAACAGTTGTACTAGCTACTTACATCCTCTACAGTTTCTGATGGAAAATTCATTGTCATTCAAATTCTTTTTTCATAGTGAGAAAAATATCATTTCTCTCTCACTGCATTCAGAAATATCTTACAATCTTTAATTTTCAGAATTTAACTGTAATGTGTCTTGATACCATTTGAGGTTTGCTCAGTTGCTTGAATTTGTGAGTTTGTGTTTTCCAAATTGGGGAAATTTTCATATATATTTCTTCAATTATTTTTTATTCCCTCTTCCTTTCTACTTCCTGCATCTTTAATGACAGGGGAGTTATCTCTTTCAGTATAGTCCATAGGTGCCTGAGATGTGGAACTCTGCATCAAATAACTTGAAATTTTAGAGTTACTCTTTGGGTATAGGCCTTAAATCCAAGTTAAACATCTGTATCTTCTGTTAACTATTATAGTTTAAAATAGCACATGCTATAAATATAATACTGGTAAAGATGAGATACAGTTATAGTATACATAGAAATTACAAGTTGGGAGAGGAAAATTACAGTATGAATTATTTCCAAGAGTAGTGAGTCAGGCCAGAAAGGAGAAGAACTGCAAATACAGATTAAAGAAAATCATTAAAATGTTATATTATTACGGATATAGATAAAAGCATTGTAGGAGAAGAGAAAAAAATCTTAACATATGATTTAAAAAAATAGCTGGCTTATAAAATTTGCTATGGTCTGAATGACTTATGTGTTGAAAACTTCATCCCCAATGTAAAATGTTGAGAAGTGGGGTACTTTAAAAATTTTTAGGTATGCAGTCTCCACACTCATGAAGGAATTAATGCCACAATGAAATGCTTTTTGGGAGTGGTTTTCCTCTCTCTTGCCCTTCTGCCTTCCACCATGTGAAGACACAGCTAGAAAGCTCTCACCAAAAGGCAGGACCTTAATTTTGTAATTCCCAGCCTCCATAACACTGAGAAGTAAATTTCTGTTTTTTAAGAATTAGCTAGTCTTAGGAATTCCGACATGCCACCACAAAATGGAGTAAGATACTGCCCAGCTAGTTGTGAAATATTTTATAGGACCCTGTTTTATTATTTATTATTTTAATTTTATGGGAAATAATGCAGCAAAATATACTTTTTACTCTCCTAATTAGATGGAAAATATATATGTCCACATATAATGAAAATATAAGACATGCTGTATTAAGAAAATATAAAGTGTGTTATAGTGAAAGATAGATTGAGATTTAAAAAAAGACAACTCTACAGCAAATAAGAAGTAAATACTATTCCAGTTTTTAATGTAAAGAATTTTCAGAGATTATTTTACTTACATCTTCTGTATTATGAGATTGGGATCCAGAAAGTGTAGATTTGTTTGGAGTCAAATCAGAGTAAATTATTCATTCATGTATTGATTCATCTGTAGGTTCATTTAATTGACATTTCTATGGTTGAAACATACCATTAAATACCTCAACAAACTAGAGATGGATATTTACAGGTGTTATTTGAAGCTTTTAGTATCATTCAGATCTATAAGTTTAGGCTGCCAAGAAATCAGTAAAAGAAAGAATAACTAAATAATAATACTACATGGGGACAATTTTCACAGGAACTTTTTTCTCTGAATTCATATAGTAGATGTTTTGTTATGTTTGTTGTTTCTTGCTTGTAATATCGAAAAAATGAGTGGCTCATTTTATTAGGACAGGGTAGAAAACTGAAAAATACAATGAAAAATAAATATTCAAAATTAATTAAATGTAGAACAGACATAAGTATATAGTCAAAATTTTGTTGCCTTTGACAGAAAATGAGGTGGGTCATTTTACTTAGTATTTTTGCCACTAACGGTAAATAATTTAATAACCTATCCTACCTTTATTAACAAAAGGAAAATAAAAAGCATAAACTTTTAACAAATAGTAGCTAAAAAAAATGCAGATGGTGATAATTATTTGTATTAAAATTTGTATCAATAATCATTCCAATAGCAAGAAGAAAGAAGAAAAGAAAGATAAAAGGTACAATCCACAGAACATACAGGAAGATAAAAGTAATTACCCAATACTTCTCAATCATACAATTGTATTTTTAAATATAAAAATCTTTATATCTACCTATTAATGTTACACAATATTCAAAAATGATATTACAGTTTTTCATGAACTTACTGTGCAAATTTGTCAATAATTTCCTAAAAAATTGAACAACTTCACATATTCATGTTGAACAGAAAGTACAGTCAGATTTATCAAACGGCCTTTAGTCATTATTGTTGAAAAACAGTTTTATTAGTTTAATTTGGAAAATTTTATTTTACATAAGGCAAGAGAAGTACAAATAATTCAGAAAAAAATATAAAATTGTGATTGGTTTTTATAATTTTTACAATAAACTCAGTGAATTAAAATAATATCTGTGTCTTTGTTTCTAAGATCTTGATTCTGTGACTATCAAATTTCTCTGAATCAAAGTTTTTTGTCAAAATATCTTCACAAAGATATAGTAAATGCAGATTACAATATAAATATAATATGTTAGCATATCACATTTATTACATGTAATAAACATGTTGTATTAGAGCAACAGATTTTTTGGTCAAGGAAATGTTATTAGTCAATGATATTATCTAAAATTGCCATCACATACAAAAAATATAAAATGTCCAATTGATTATTGTTTATAAATTCTTACAGAAAAAAATCTCTCGTTGCTCGTAAATTGAATATGTAAATTACTTTGAGTAGTATGGACAATTTAACAATATTAATTGTTATAATGCATGAACATGATATTTGTTTCCATTTATTTATGTCTTCTTCAATTTATTTCATCAATATTTTATTGTTTTCATTGCACAGATATTTCATCTCCTTGGTTAAATGTATTCCTAAGTATTTATTCTTTTTGAATATTGTATAGTGAATTGTTTTAGTGATATCTTTTTTGGATAGTTTGTTGTTAATGTTATTATAACAATAGATTTCCTATGTTGATTTTATATTCTACAACTTTACTGATTGATTGATTAGTTCTAATAGTTTTTTGGTTAAATCTTTAGAGTTCTCTCTATGTAAGATCATATCTTCAAACAGAGATATTTTTATTTATTTCTCTCCCATTTGAAAAGTTTCATTTATTTCTCTTGCTTAATTACTCTGGCTAAAACATCTAGTATTAGGTTAAATAAAAGTAACAAAAATGAACATTATTGCTTTTTTCCTGATTTTAGAGGAAGAGCTTTCAACATTTAACATTGCGATGCTGTTAGTTGTAAGCTTGTCATATACAACTTTTATTGTGTTGAGTTACATTCCTTCTACACCTAATTTGTTGGAAGTTTGTATCATGATAGGATGTTATATTTTGTGAAATGCTTTTTCTACATCTATTCAGATGGTTATAGGGTTTTTGTCATTTATTCTGTTAATGTTATATATCACATTTATTAATTTATATATGTTGAATTCTTACCTCCCAGAAACTGATCTCATTTGAAGATGGTAAATGATCCTTTTAAGGTGATGTTGAACTCAATTTGCTAGTATTTTATTAAGGATTTATGTGACTATGTTTATTGTGAATATTGTCCTGTAATTTTCTTTTATATCTTCATGGGGCTTTGGTATCAAGATAATACTGGCTTTGTAAAATAATTATGGAAGTGTTCCCTGCTCTTCAATTTCTTGGAAAAATTTGAGAAGGATTGGACTTGATTATATTTTCAATATTTGTTAGTATTCAGCAGGGAAGCCATCAGGTCCTAGAATTTTATATGATGAAAGATTTTTTTAATTACTACTTTTTAATCTCCTAACTCATTATTGGTCTGTTAAAATTGTCTATACCTTCATAATTCATTATTGGTAGGTTGTAATTCATAAGTATGTAAAAATTAAACAACATGCTCCTGAATACCAATACATCAAAGAAGAAGTCCAGAAGGAAATGTAGAAAATGTGGAAGCAAACAAAAGTGGAAACAAAACATACCAAAACTTACAGAATGAGCAAAAGCAGTTTTAAGAGTGAAGTTTATGGTGATAAATACCTACATAAAAGACAAAGAAAAGTGATATGGTTTGGCTCTGCGTCCTCATCCAAATCTCATCTTGAATTGTACTCACATAATTCCCATGTGTTGTGGGAGGGACCCAGTGGGTGATAATTTGAATCATGGGGGCGGTTTCCCCCCATCACTATTCTCATGGTAGTAAGTCTCAAGAGATCTGATGGTTTTATCAGGGATTTCTGCTTTTGCATCTTCCTCATTTTCTCTTGCTGCCACCACGTAAGAAGCACCTTTCACCTCCCTCCATGACTCTGAGGCCTCCCCAGCCACGTGGAACTGTAAGTCCAACTAAACCTCTTTCTTTTGTAACTTGCCCAGTCTCTGGTATGTCTTTATCAGCAATGTGAAAATTGACTCATACAAAAAGATATCAAATAAAGAATCAAAGGAGCAAATGTTACACCTTCAGAAACTAGATGAAGAACAAACTATGTCTAAAGTTAGTAGAAAGAAATAACAAAGATCAGAGCAGAAATAAATGACATAAAGATTAGACAGGTCATAGAAAAGGCCAATAAGACTAAGATTTTTTTTTGAAAAGATAAACAACTTTGGCATTTTGCAAGATACAGAAAAAAAGAGAAGAGACTCAAATGCATAAAATCAGAAATGAAAGATGAGACATTACAAATTATGCCACAGAAATAGAATCATAAGAGAATACTAAGAACATTTACATGTCAACAAATTAGATTACCTAGAATAAATGAGTAAGTTCCTATTCTCTCTGTTCCTGGTGGTTTTAATCAGATGATATTCTTCTAAATGAGGTTTGGGTGCTTTCATTTTTACCTTATTTTAAGGGTGTCATTTTGACTTTACCATCTCATAAGGTCTTTACTTTCCAAAAAGATCAGGAAAGAGCCAACATGCAGTTTCCTAGGAATATAAATGGTGAAGTGTTATTTAGGGTTGAACCATCATCTAGTGATTCTTTAGAATATTCTGGAGCAGAAGAAAGAGGTGAGAAAGAAAACCAGAGGACGACAATTTTGATGCTTTGTTTTGTATATGGAAATGAAGAGTTTAGGCTTAAAGGCTTGTAAAGGTATAATAACAAATCATAAATTTAAAGGAATATAACTAGCTTGTGTATTCAAAGAGGTATACAAAGAAGTGTCAGGGTTAATTCCAATTCATGAATATAAAATGGTGCAAGAAGCAGTGGTACAATTGAAGGTACTGGGAAATGCAAAATAGCTCCAGTGATGGGAAAATATAATGATCAAGGGATTTCTGCTTGTTTATTTTCCAGCTAGAGAAATTTAATGAAAATCAGAGGGATAAATCTAGAACTGCGAGTGCAATAATTCTTTCATTTAATATAGGTGAGTTTAGAAGTAGATGAGCAGAAAATAAAAGATAACCTAAGAGGCTCACATTCAACTCACAGCAAAATCTACCACATGAAATAATTTTCCCTTTTTACATTCCTGAAGGTTGCATATAACCAATGTTGTTTTGGTCACATTTAATTGTTTATTTATTTCATCAGAGATTTGCTTGATTTTTATTTAGGCATTTTTAATTTCCCATGGAAAAGTTAACAATTCAGGTGCTTTGTGCTAAGTGCCTAGAAATACACTTTTGAAGTGGGTAATTTTAATAAGTTACTGAAAAAAATTCTGAGCATGTTTTTGTTTTTTACATGCTTAAATAACATTGTAACAAAAACATCGATTGCCAGTTCATGTTTACAAAACATCTGTACGTAGGGGACTATTTTGATCTAGCATGTTTTATATAACTTATGTTTAAGGTATGTCAATATTTTCAAAGAAAATACAAAATGCAACTTTAAAATGTGCAGAATATATTACCATCATCATAGTTAAATGCACTAAAACTCAAAACATGCAAATACTTAGTACTAAAAAGTCTAAAATTAGTATTATTATTTTATCGTTAATACTTTTCCCTGATTTACACATTACCCCAATATTTTCTGTCTATTATATATTTACATACTCTGGATCTATTTCATAACTAACCTGTACTAAGAAAATATGACTTGTTATGTAAACACTACATTATTTTGGTTTTCATAACAGATAATGCCTCTAATTTATAAATTAAATAATAGGGCATATCAGTTCTATTTTCCATCTTGTTTCTGAAACTAAAATATATGAATAGATAAACAAGCATTGAATATCAGAAAATTTCATTAAGCAGCTGCATATGATGATTAAGAGGTACTTGCAGTGTTTTAAAGCTATTTGTCAACCACTAAAATGTCCCTAAGCTGTTAATTATAGAAGACAGTTATTTCACCAGCAAAAGATGCCTCATTAGAATAACAGGAGATGGATGTTTTCATTATCCGCATCTTTGTTTTGAGAGCTACCGGCCAACTCTGTCTCTTTGATCATAAATGTTCACGGCAAGTGAAAATTTTGCTTAAAGTATGCTCCCTATGTCATTTTAAATAGAATTTGTAGAACTAATATTTAAAAAGTAAACATTTTACATGGGATTTATAGAACTTTACTTAGAAAGTAAAATGTCATATTGTTTCAAGAAAGAATGTTTATTTGAAAATTTATATGGGTTACAGAGTAAAAAGGCAATGTATGTAAAGCTTTTTTTAAAAAATAAGTACTGCCTAAATAGGAGGGCTAAAACAGGTGAAAAATAGTTAAACAATAAATACATCTACAGTATAGTGAGATTTTAATTATCCTTGGCACAATGCTGTGTTATTATTAAGTTATTAGCTATAGCATAATTTCTTACAATTTAATCAGGTTAGAATTGTGTGAAAAGTCCAAGAAAAAATAAACATTTAGTATTTTGAATCTTTTTTTTTCAATTTAGTACTAGTATATACACTATTCTAGACTTTAGTTAACTCCTAAAGTTGTCAAGATTCACTTTATGACCTAGGAATAATATTGACCTTCTTGTTTAATGTTCCATGTACATTTTCAAGTAATGTGTCCACCACTGTTTTTGGTGGAGATTGCCATAAATATCAATTAGGTCAAATTGTTTAATATTATAGTACAGGCCTTCTTTCAGACATTAACTCTCACATCCGCATGAAAATCACAGAGCCCTTTCCAGTGACGGCATCACTCGCTGCCGTTCTCAGTCTGTAGAAAACAGGACACCAGAATTTCTCAAAGAAAATCTCACAATGTATTTCTGAATTACTTAGTCGAGGACATGTCCTCTTGCCAGGTATCCTCAGAAGGCACTTAAAAAGATCACATTATTCTAAATATATTCTAGGATCCCTAGTCTATAAGCTTTTGGATTCCTTGCTCTATGTTAACATAAGAAAATTTTTACTGCTCAAACTGATATAATGAATATCATCATTGAATCCAGGCTTTACTCGACCTGTTGATTAAACTCTAGTACCGTTCCCAGATCTTCAGGTTACACATTTCATTCAGAATATCTGAAGTGCAACAATATGAACAAAACTGGTTTATTCATGATTTTACTCTTTAACTTCTCATTTATTGCTTTTGAAACAAATTCCCCCTATTTCTGCCAAAGTAAACTCTATTAATCAGGCTCTCTTGTGGTAATGAATAAACTCTAAAATTAACTGGGTAAATACAATAAAGGATATGTTTAAGTCCTGTCACAGCCTGATGTAAATGAAGTGGGGTAGCTTTCCTTGGTAGATCTGTTCCATGATTTAATTCATCAATGCCAATGCTTTCGCTTTCCAACTTGTGAAAGTGTCATTTTAAATATATCAACTTGAAATTTGCTTTGGAACAGGAAGATAAGAACATGGACAGTGTGCAGATGGTTTTATGTTTCATCTTGGAAATAGTACACGTCACTTTTGCTCACATCCCTTTGGTCAAAACTTTGTGTCATAAGCATATCTGAAAGGAAGGGCAGGTGGAAAATGTCTTCTGTACATACACAGAAAAAAAGAAAATGATATAGGATTAACTCTTTACATTGCATTATCTCTGCAACAGTTGCTCTTGTTTTTATAAATTACAAAATAATATATAGAACACCCATAGAGAGCCAATGGTGACCAAGGAAGGATAAAAATATAGCCATGCCCACAAGTTAGTAAGGGGCAGGATCTCAGGCTCCAGCAAACAAGAGTGAGAATCAAAGGGACACTCGTAAGCGAATTCACAAATCCGCCATGTCAAATACTTACCATTTTCGTGGTGAGAGTAGTTGAAATTAACTCTCAGCTACTTTAAATTGTGTAATACTTTACTACATTCACCTTGCAGTGCAATATATCTCAAAGGAAAAGAAAACTGATCGTCTAATTGAGGCTTCACCCCATTTGACTGTGACTGTATTCATAAATCATAACATCATTTTTACCCCGTAAATATATACAACTATAATACGTCAATTTAAAATTAAAAATGAAAATTGAAGAAATAAACATTTTAAAAAACCCCAAAATTTTAAAAAGAAATTTTTGAGTTTAGTTACAGAGAAAATATGAAAGAAAAATAGTGCCCAGAGATGCCATAAAAGAGATCTTACAGTTTACCCTTATTTACAAAATCAAAATTTGAACTATCTGCTAGTTGAAAAATCACTGAACAATTGAAGCCAGGCAAACCGTGGAGACTGTTGTTTCTGTAGCATGATTTTATAGATGTTAGTTAAGAGGACCCATCGTTGTGGAAAGAAGGGCAGGAGATGGGAGACTGGGAAGGCTGACTAAAGTAAGATTTGTCTCCTAGGTGTTCCTCTCTCTATATAAAGGACGTTCTACCATATTCAAATAAATGACAGCAGACTTTTACTGATTTTCAGGACTAGAGAGTTCTATTTTCCCTCTTTTAAGATTTTCTTGTGATCTCAAATTGACTTAATCTTCAAATCTCATTGTTTAAAAAAGCATTTATATATGAATGTATATGCCTTGTTATTTTTTGCTTTTTGACATTCCAGAAAAAAATGTATTTGTAAAATGATGAGTATACAGAGGAAATAAGTAGAAATGACCAAGGAACAAGTAAAAAAAACCTGCTATTATGTGATATTTATTACTTTTATTGCCAACATTTAGGTTATTACTATCTATACTTAATATAAAATGTTGCCTTATACCCGAATCAAAATATTATACTCTCTTTATTTCATCTCATCTCAAAATTTATGTTGAATGCAGATTTATGCTCGAATTAGTACCAGACTCTGATTTTTTTGGAAATTCAACAGATTTTTGACAATAAAATTATTAGATATTTCTTGTTAGCCTTACCAACAAAATTGTTAGATTTTTCTTTGCCCTCTCCCACTGCATTCTTAAGACTCTTGGCAATATTATCATTATTATTTTTTTGTGGACAATTTTATTATTGTCCAAGTCTCTTGTTCTATAATCTTCTAGGTCTTCAGGAAGATTGGGTTCCTTCTGGGAATCCAACGATACAAACATCGGATCTGTTCATTATTTCTCGTAGATCTCCAGAGCTTTATCCATTTCTTTTTCATTCTCTTTTCTCTCTTTTGTTCACATTGGGTAGATTCTATTGATCTGTCTTCAAGTTTACTGCTCTGTTCTGTCATCTCCACTCTACTGTGGTGCCCATCCAACAAGTTGACTGTTCCCATTATTGTATTTGTGAGTTCTACCATCTCCATTAGGTTCTTTCTCCTAACTTCTATTTCTGTGTTAAAATTGTTGATATCTTCATTATTATTAGAATTATTTTATGAAAATATCTTTAGATTTTTTTAGATAATTTCAATCTCTGATTGATCTCAGCATCAGTGTCAGTTGACTGTTTCTCTCATTCAAGTTGTAATTTTATTGGTTCTTCATGTAAAAGGTGGCTTTCCATTGTATTCTGTACATTGTGTCTGTTATGTTAGGAGACTCGTAGATAAGTCTTTATTTTGGTAACACTGTTTAGTTTTCTTTAGCCAGTAACACTGTTCAGTTTTGGCATGAAGGTCCTGACCTACTCTTCTGGGCTGTATCTCCAGTAACGGTTTCACTGTTAGAGCCTTTGTATTTTTGGTCTGTGTGATTTATCTTATATCACCTGGGCTCCCTCGGCTTCCTCCTGGTGATGCTGGAGGGGGAAGGAGGAAGGCGAGACCACCTGTTGCCCATTGGTGTGTGAAGAAAGTCTCTGGCTGGTGGAGATAAAATGCGTTTCCCCAGTCAGGTTCTTGTGGTGGTGGGATTCCTGTAGACATTGCCATCTGCTGCTGCCCCATATCTCTGTGCTAGAGGGGGAAGATCTCAGGCCCAGAGCAAGGAAGAGGCTTCCAGCTCTAAGCACTTTCAGGGACAGGATCCTCCTAGTGCTCAGCCACATAGTATTCCTGAATGGGAGAGAGAAGCCTCAGATTCTGTGGTTATGGAGAACACCTGCCAGGCCAGGTGGTATTGTGTTGGGACACCCTCAACAGTGTCCTCTGCCTGCTGTGCTATGCTCTTGAGGGGAATGTGGGAGATCTGGGGTCTCAGCCCTGCTGGAGAAGTGGTGCTTTCCCTGGCAGGTGGCTGCCATGCACTCCTCATTGGCTTCTCTTGGTGACTCACCTAGTGAGTGATGGCAAGATTCCTACTCAATCAGGAAAAGAATGAGCCTGCCTAGGCAGCCTTTTGTTTGCTAGGTTGGAATTTGAGAAACACTGGGACTTGGTTTGCTGGGGAGGGATCATCTGTAAGACAACCAACTGATGTCCTGTGTTCCCGAAACAGTTCACCTTTTTGTTCTCAACTTTCAGTTGTCTTTTATTGTCTCTTGCATTACTTTCAGGGTTTATAGTCGTGATTAGTTGGGGAGGAGTGGAGAGAGAGAGATGAGTCTAGGCTATTTTGTCAAGACCAAAAGAGCTATCTTTTACAAGATTTAGAAAGTATCAGTGGACATTATAGGTAGCCCATTAGCTCCCTTCATAAAATCATGCCGGAATCCTCTATGAAAAAAGTGAAAATAGCATTCCATAGAGGAAAGATTTAATTCTTTAACTATGAGTTTCAATATTTTTCTCTGAGCATGTTACTAAATTTAACACTGCATCCCAAATTGACTGTGGTGTTAAACCCATATATCAGCTTTTTAATCAAAGTAGCACAAGAAATTGTCTTTTAATTTCCTGTAACCCAGCTGTGTCTAACCAAATGCCATTATATGGTTTGGCTTTGTCCTCACCTAAAACTCATCCTGAACTGTAGTCCCTGTATTTTGCATGTGTCATGAGAGGGACCTAGTGGGAGGTAATTGAAAGATGAGGGTGGGTCTTTCCTGTACTGTTCTCTTGATAGTCAATAAGCCTCAAAAGATCTGATGGCTTTATAAAGGGGAGTTCCCCTGCACAAGCTCTCTTGCCTGCTGCCATGTATGATGTGACTTTGCTCCTCATTCACCTTCTGTTATGATTGTGAGGCCTCCCCAGCAATGTAAAACTATGAGTCAAACAACCTCTTTCCTTTATAAATTACTTAAACTTGGGTATGTCTTTATTAGCAGCATGAGAACTGACTGATACATACCATAACAGCTAGGGATAACAGAAAAGAATATAAATAAAAAAGGAATTTATGACTAAGTATTTGGTAAGTAAGTTCTTGAAGCTCCTGGGACACAACCCCTCTTTATGAGTAGGTTGCTTCCTAAGAGTTATAAGAATCCACTTGATTTATCCTTTAGTCTACCATGTTTAAACAGCAACTATCTTTCCCACATACTTGGGGTTATTATAGTGAAATATTTATAAATTTTTCATTTATATCCTTCTTGAGCAACAACGTACATAAATTTAGGAACCAAAGAGCAGGTCATCTTTGTTTGACTTAATGATTTTTATGTGTAGACAGCAATGTAACTAACACTTTGACCAAGACAAAGACAGTGCTACATAATGTTTCTATGTCAATTTTTCTATATTCATTTCCTCCAAAATAATATTTATTCTGACTTTAAAAGAAGACTTACAAATTTAAATAAATGCAATCACGGTGTACATTATTTCATGTCAAGCTTCTTTCACAAAATTTGATCTCTCACAAATAATTCATACTGTTGCTCATATCAGTAATTCTTTTTATCTGTATGATTGTCCATTGTAAGAACATATAATTGTTTCAGAATCAATAATACATTAGATGGCCACTTGCATTGCTTTCTGGTTCTGACTATGATGATCCATGAATTTATTTACACGGAGTGAGAACATAATCAAATGAGTCTCTAAAACTCAATAACGAATAGTTCAAAGGTTTATTCTATAATGTGTATATATCAAGCAGAACATTGTACCAGTGACTGATGCCATGGGAGGACTCCAACTACAAGAACAATAGCAAAGATCGTCATTGTGCCAACCACCAGGAAGATAAGTTAAAACACTTCTGTCCCTGTATCTTGGTATCAGAGTCCCCAAGGAAAACACAACAGAGTCAAGCACTGGGAGAACGATGATTTTACTCATTGCTATGATCTGAATTTTTCTGTTCCCGCAAAGTTTATGTGTTGAAACCTAATCGCCAATGTGATGGCATTGTTGGGTGGGTCCCTGGGGAGGATCATGAGGCAGAGCCCTCCTTATAGTGGCTATGTGGTCTCTTTATATCTTGATAAGAAAGTGTTTCAGGTCTAAGACCCATTGGTATTAGGTCAAGTATGAAGTGGAAAAAAACCGTGCACATGAGATTGCCTTTCCTAACAGTATACACACACACAATTGCACACAGTGCCTGGAAAATAATACACCTTCAACAATTACCAAACTTTTTTCTTCATTTTACCCTTTCTAAGGTTTTTAAAACAAACAATAAAACAACATCAGTATTACGTGTTTTTTGTTGTTTCAAGAATAGCTTATTTTTGTCATACCAAAAAAAAAAAAAAAAGCCATCCCATGTCCATTTGAGGAATACATAATCTGCAGACATTTTTGCACTCAAAATCAAACTATTTATTACAAAGCTAAACATAGTCTATCCATATGATCCAGAAATTGCAATCACCACTTTCATGTCCAAATAAAATAAAAACAAACCTGCACGTAACTGTATCTAACAGCTTTATTCATAATCAATACTGGAAGCAAGTATGATATTCTTCAATGGGCAAATGCAAATGGATAAACAAATGGATACAGTCATACAGTGCCATATTATTTAGTGATTCAAGAAATGATCTATCAAGCCACGAGAAAACATAAGGGCATCATAAATGCATATAGTAAAGTTGATAATCCAAAAAAGCAAGGTGTTTTGTGATTCCAACTACATGACATTCTGGAAAGGGCAAAACCATAGATAAATGTAAAAAGGTCAGTGAATGCTAAGGGTTTAAGAGGTGGAGAGGGATAACAAATAAAACAAAGTGAATTCTTAAGACAGTGAATACTGCGAATGGTAGTTATGATACTGGAATAGCGGAATGTAACATCTTGCATTTTTCAAGACCCATAGAATTTCACAAAACAAGAGTGAACTCTGATGCTAATTATGGACTTTTGTTAATAATAATATGTTAATATTGGTTAATCAAGTATAACACATGTATCACATTGATAATAATTGTTTAAGAGGAAACTGTAGGAGTTTTGGACAGAAAGTATATGCTAACCCTATACTATTCCTGTTCAATTTTTCTGCAGCTAAAACTGCTCTCTAAAAGTCTATGAAATATTTTTTTTCCTGCTAATTTGTTTGAGTTCCTTGTAGATTCTGGACATTAGTTCTTTGTCAGATGGATGAGGGTTTTCTCCACTCTGTGGGTTGTCTGTTTACTCTGTTGACTGTTTCTTTTGCTATGCAGAAGCTCTTTAGTTTAATTAAGTCCCACCTACTTACCTTTGTTTTTGTTGTATTTGCTTCTGGGTTCTTGGTCATGAAGGCTTTGCCTAAGCCAATGTCTAGAAGGATTTTTTCAATGTTATCTTCTAGAATTTGTATAGTGTCAGATGAGCTAAGGACATAAATAGATGATTCTCAAAAGAAGATATACAAATGGCCAGCAAACAAATGAAAAAGTGGTGAACATCACTGGTGATCGGGAGAAAGGAAATGCAAGTCAAACCCAAAATGTGATACCACCTTAATGGGAATGTAAACTAGAACATCTACTATGGAAAACAGTGTGGAGATTCCTTAAAAAACCAAAAGCAGAACTACTGTTTGATCCAGCAATCCCACTACTGGGTATCTACCCAGAAGAAAAGAAGTTTTTATACCAACAAGATTCTTGCACACACATTTATTTTTATCAGCACAATTCAAAATTGCAAAAATGTGGAACCAGCCCAGATGCCCATCAAGGAGTAGAAAAATAAACTATGATACATGTATACAAATAAAAAATGATATACTTATATACATACACACATACATATATATGTACAAAATGGAATAACTACCCTGCCATAAAAAGGAAAAAATTAATGACATTCGCAGCAACCTGGATGTAATTGGAGACTATCTTTTTAAGTAACTCAGGAATGGAAAACCAAACATTATGTGTTCTCACCCATAAGTGAGAGCTAAGCTATGAGGCTGCAAAAGCATAAGAATAATAAAATGAATTCTGGGGACTCGGAGGAAAGGATAGGAAAGTGGTGAGGGATAAAAGACTACAAATTGGGTTCATCTATACTGCTCAGGTGATGGGTGAACAAAAATCTCACAAATCACCACTAAAGAAATTACTCGTGTAATGAAAAACCGCCTGTTCTCCAAAAGCCAATGAAAATTTAGAAAAATAAAAAATAAAAACAAAATAAATAATAAATAAAAGCATATTAATTGTAAGACATCAAATTAATGTGTAAAATTGTAAGAGTGTCCTTTATGGTGGGAACGAAGCCTTAGATTATTGACGTAATCTGTCACTGAGCATGCAGACAGAAGTACTAATAAAAATACCTTTAAGGGAGGCAGTATTTGGCAGAACTGCAATTTGGTTTAAAAAGTGTTGTCAGTGAGAGTGTACCGTTTATATATATGTAGTATATATTCAGTATATACCTCTTCTAGCTAATCCCCAATATTTGTATGATTTCATCTACATATTTGCCTGCAGGAGGTTGTATTTCATTGAGTATTTTTTTCTTGTAGTTTTCATACTCACTTTATAAGTATTTGATCTATTTGAAATCATATCTACTCACTAGTGGTGGAGCAATAAAATAAAACTTCTTTCAATAAGTTTATGTTTCTCTTATCTAAAATTACTCTTTTTAAGCAAATGTCATGCTTCACTCCCTAGAGTTAAAATTTAATATCAGGACATCTTTAATTATTTTCATAACACTTTAGGATGCTGAGAGAAAGATGGCTTTTAGCCAAATGGTTATCAATATTAATTTGAAAAAACATTAAGTTTTTATTATGACACAATAATATCATGAGCAGCGACTTTCCTTTCTATTTATTTTAACTAGGCAGTCAGGCTACGAAAAGTGAGAATGGGAAATAGGACAAAGATCTGAAATTCTCACATTCCTGACTGTAACTTAATGTACTTAAATAACAATGTGTCTTTAGAGTAAATAGGTAAAGAAAATATCTCTGAAGTAACAACCACTTTTAATAATTTATCTTTAACACTCTTCAAGAAACATTGGGGGAAAAAGCGGTGTTTTCTGTGTGATGAAAAGCTTTCTGTCTCTATATGCACTTGAAACTTGAAGAAAATTTATTGAAAATAGTAAACACCTATAATGTACACTATAATAAATCATTTAGTTTTTCAAATGTGGGGTGTGATCTGCAATAAATCCTGTAAGAAATGAAAGAATAGAGAAATTTATGTGACCAGAAAACATTTTGAAAGATTTGGTTAGGCCTGAAGATACACGTAATATTCTCTCTCTCTCTCTCTTTGAACTGCATGCACTCTCACAATTCAGGTATAGTTCTCTGTGGACACCTTTTGGTTTCTTATATATTCAAATGAACTGATTACTTTAATTGAAGAAAAAGAAAGGCCACTACCTCCCTCACATTAACCCTACCTCGGTTAATTTCACTAGTTCCCCTGCCAATTAGCCTTAGCAGTATGTTTTCCAACTGCAGGCTTACATAGATAATGATATGGAAAGTCAGGAACTCATAGGCTGAGGTAACTTTTTTAGGGGGAAAAAAAGGAGATGTCATTAAGAGAAATACCTAATGTAAATGACCAGTTAATAGGTGCAGCACACCAACATGGCACATGTATACATATGTAACAAACCTGCACGTTGTGCACGTGTACCCTAGAACTTAAAGTATTTTAAAAAAATACAATAAACATAGTATACATGTAGCATTGTGCTAAATATCAAATTGTTTCTTCTGCTTGAGGAAGGGAAAAGCATTGTGCAAATATTTATCATTTTTTCTTACCCATGGTGTTGAATTATTAAAACCATGCAAACCTTTTTATTTATTTATATTTATTTTCCACAACTTCATTTTGTTATTGCAAACTGATGTTAACCACTCACCTTTGCCAAGCTAATGACTTGAGACTTCATTCTTCAATATGGAAGGTGTATAGAAAGTATGTTTGAGAAATTTAACGATCCTAATGTATTTTCAAACACAGTTAGCTATCATCTTATTTAATGGTGTTTGAATGATTACTTTCTCGTATCAGTGATTTAAAAATGGTATTTCCTTTGAAATATGAGACTATAATTCATGTGAATCTTATTTTGCTAAGAAATCAATCTAGTAATTAATCATTTATTAATTTGCATCCTTTCTTTTAACTGATAGAAAATTAGAAAGCAAATTTTATGTTGAGAAAAGGAATTATATATCCTCTCTTCTTGTGAAACAATGACTATGAAAATATTCCTCCCTCTCGATTCTATTTTTGTGAAGAATTGAAAGAATTCGTTAGTATTGAGGTAAAGAGTTGAAGAAAAATGAGGACTGGCATTGTCAGTTCCAAACATCAGAGGGGAACATTGTGTTTCTCTTGTGTACCTGCTGCATGGTCAGTACAATCCTCCAAAAATATAACTTAGGAAAAAAATATTTAGGTGGTCATCCAAGTAGAAACGTTTTCAATTTCTAACAATTACTTGAGCATTATCAGAGTTAAATTTGGGTGAAATATGTGATCCAATTTGGCTGAGATTTTCATTTTTTATATTGGTGATGATTTAGGTTTATGCAATAGACAAACAAGGAATTGCAAAGACCATTGTCTTTAAAGCTAAAGTTATTTTATGTATTTTCTGTTTGACATTTGAACTTAAAATAAAACTTCTAAATCTTAGCTCCCTTTTTCTTAAAAATAATTTGATGAAAATATCCTGTAGTAATCTTATATTATTTTTAGTGAATAAATGTGCAAATATTAACACATAATAAATTTGCAACTTAATTATGTATTTCTAATATATGCATTAAATTACATGTATTATGTACTAATTCATGATACATTTGCAACTTTATACAATTTTTGAAGAATGAAAATTATGGTGCAAATTAAAACTAGTATTTAAGATGATGCTATTTAAAAAAAAAGATAATTTTGTGCCAATAAAACAAAGTCAAATTTCAAACAAAAATACTGATATACTCATTATCAGAAAATATCTCATGTTAGTTTGAAGAGAGCAGACTCTTTTGAATGGTTTAATAAAATGGGGGGTGAAAGAAGAATGGATAAATATTGTATGTCTTTTTATTTGTGAATAGAGAATAATAAGCTCTAAGAAAGATTTTCAATAATACTTTCTAACTCTATATTCAATATTAGAGAGCTTGATTAAAAAGATGTGTCTTGAACCTCATGTAATTTACTTGAAAAATTGTATTAATATTCAGTTATTAATTAAAATAATTTTTAAAGAACATTTTTAGGGTAAGTTTAAAAGAAAGATACGTTGCTAGCAGTAGTTTATTTGTTAGAGTCTGACTTATGTCAAATCTGTAAGAGTAGGATATCGTAATTACTATTTTGGTGTTTTCTATTTAAAAACTATAAATTTCTTCTGAACATCACTTATGTATCCAAATGATATTTTCTTCTCATTTTTAAAAGTCCAAGCTATTAGTATCAGAAATTAAAGCTATGTTATGCACAGTTATTTTACCTAATCTTCATGCTGGAGAAATCAGAGATAAAATTTTATAATACATACCTTTAAAACTATAACATTTTCCATGAATTGTAGAGTATATAGCTTTTTTGACATTTTTAATAACTGCATTTAGAATATGTCCTATGAATGACATACTTTACAGTGTGTTAAACAATAATTGGGAGTGTCATTTATTTTCTAGTGAGAAATAAAGAATTTGTGAAGAATATATTATATGACATTATATATTATATAACATATGACAAATATTTGAATATATGTGGTGATAAAGACAATTTTTATATAATAAATTTATATTTTATATAAATCTATATTAAATTAATACAGTCAAAAAATAGGCACATAAGCAAATATAAATATGAACTAAAAGCTGAGCAGGTATTGCATTCTTGTGATACAAAAGACAGAATGTTTAAAGAATTGTTATTTAGCTGAGTTTGAGTAATGGCAAACTACTTGGAGTTATTAAAATACTTGATGAAGGTAAAATGTGAACTCTAATAGCACATTTTTAAAATGGTTTAAAGGTTTTGTTTGTTTTTTTGTTTGTTTGTTTTAGACGGAGTCTCGCTCTGTCGCCCAGGCTGGAGTGCGGTGGCGCGATCTCGGCTCACTGCAAGCTCCGCCTCCCGGGCTTACGCCATTCTCCTGCCTCAGCCTCCCGAGTAGCTGGGACTACAGGCGCCGCCACCGCGCCCGGCTAATTTTTTTTAGTATTTTTAGTAGAGACGGGGTTTCACCATGTTAGCCAGGATGGTCTCAATCTCCTGACCTCGTGATCCGCCCGTCTCGGCCTCCCAAAGTGCTGGGATTACAGGCTTGAGCCACCGTGCCCGGCCTAAAGTTTCTTAAAAAAATATTTTTTAAAAAAGATTTTAATCACTACTCACCTAATTTCACCAATAGTCATCTTTTATTCCCCAAATATGTCACACAGTGTGTTCCTGCATGTGGCTAATTCCCCAGATGGCTCTACACCAGTCAGGACTAGAAATAATTTAAGTTTCCTACTTCAGATAATTTGACTCCACCCTTAATTTATAAATTCTATGATAACTTCAGATGTTGCTTCAAAGGAAGCTAGAAATTTATTCTGATGATTGTATTTCAAAAACAAGTGGGCGTCTTAGCTCACCCATATTTTAAATGATGAATATCAAATATCTTAAGTATAAGTTTTAAATTATCTTGTTCCCATCCCATCATAAAATTGTGAATATATACTTCCACAGCAACACAGAAGTTGACTTAAAATAGGTAAGGGGTAAAAGGTACAAAATTATCCTCAGAACTTCTTTCAATACGTTATTTTATATTAGTCATGGATGATTGATACATTAAGGCGGTGGTGTGGACATCTATCACTGGTTTTCCAGGGCTCTGGGGTGCATATGAGAATGACTTACTATTTAAAACTAGAATATCCCAGAAACACTTTAAAAATGACTCTCATCATGGAGACTAAGAGCCAATATCGACTTTGAGAGGTTTAGGCTTACATTGAGGGGTTTGGACTATAGCCTTCGCAGTGGACTGTAGAATATAAAACTGTTGGATTTCAAATAAATGAAGGTCTAATACTGGTTCAGCTTGAAAAGTAAAAAATATAATTACCTGGCTCCCTGTCCCAACCAAGAATCATGATAACTCACTTTAAAACATAGTTTAACTTACCTTCCTAGGTATGAATGTTTAATTCTACCACCTTCTTGAGTTGTTGCTCTTAATATAATAATAATAATAATAAATTATTATAGAAATATTTTGTGTGATTATTCAATGCAATTTTCCTTTTCTGAACATTATTTAGTATGCATTAACAGACTCTTTTAAATTAGGAAGCAATAATTGAGACACTATTCATGACAGAGGGGCAAGAGTATGTTATTCAAATTGCTATTATAAGATCAATAATATGCATTTACTTCCAAAATACACAAAGCTAGTTAATTAATATTATGGCAGTTATTTTTTCTCATTATGTCTGTTTACTCTCACTTACATCCTTGAACATTAACTTGTTAAATTTCTGTAATTATGTGTTTTAACATCATTTGCTTTGGAGCATGATTAAAAAGTCAAATAAATACCATAGAGCTTTGGGGAAGAGAAGACTATAAACATGTATATAACTGTGAAGCTTATTCCTGCTCAGTGCCACATGTTGGTCATCTAGAGATATTTTTTCCTGAGCAAATGTAGCAAAGAAGTGGATGAGAAAATATCCTTATCATTAAGGAAAATAGGACATTTCCTCTTTTCTCTGATTGATTAAGAATGCCCTCCTTCTGTTTCCTGACTTTTTAATGATTGCCATTCTAACTGGTGTGAGATGGTATCTCATTGCGGTTTTGATTTGCATTTCTCTGATGGCCAGTGATGATGAGCATTTTTTCATGTGTCTGTTGGCTGCATAACTGTCTTCGTCTGAGAAGTGTCTGTTCATATCCTTTGCCCCCTTTTTGATAGTTTTTTTTTTTTTCTTATAAATTTGTTTGAGTTCTTTGTAGATTCTGGATATTAGACCTTAGTCAGATAAGTAGACTGCAAAAATTTTCTCCCATTCTGTAGGTTGCCTGTTCACTCTGATGATAGGTTCTTTTGCTGTGCAGAAGCTCTTTAGTTTAATTAAATCCCATCTGTCAATTTTGGCTTTTGTTGCCATTGCTTTTGGTGTTTTAGACATGAAGTCCTTGCCCATGCCTACGTCCTGGAGAGGATGTGGAGAAATAGGAACACTTTTACACTGTTGGTGGGACTGTAAACGAGTTCAACCATTGTGGAAGACAGTGTGGCGATTTCTCAAGGTTCTAGAACTAGAAATACCATTTGACTCATATATACTGGGTATATACCCAAAGGATTATAAATCATGCTGCTATAAAGGCACATGCACACGTATGTTTATTGCAGCACTATTCATAATAGCAAAGACTTGGAACCAACCCAAATGTCCATCAATGATAGACTGAATTAAGAAAATGTGGCACATATACACCATGGAATACTATGCAGTCACAAAAAAGGATGAGTTCATGTCCTTTGCAGGGACATGGATGCAGCTGGAAACCATCATTCTCAGCAAACTATCGCAAGGACAGAAAACCAAACACTGCATGTTCTCACTCATAGGTGGGAACTGAATAATGAGATCACTTGGACACAGGAAGGGGAAAATCACACACCGGGGCCTGTTGTGGGGTCGGAGGAAAGGGGAGGTATAGCATTAGGAGATATACCTAATGTAAATGATGAGTTAATGGGTGCAGCACACCAACACAGCACATGTATACATATGTAACAAATCTGCACGTTGTGGACATGTACCCTAGAACTTAAAGTAGAAAAAAAAGTAGAAAAAAAATGATAATAGTTTTCCCTCCCACATTTAATAAATGGAATTTTGGTATTCTCCAATAATTCACATTAAAGCTCTTAATATGAAAAACAAAGATGCTCTCCTTCCACTTGTTTTTAAGTCTTTGCAGTTTAATTCCTTTAAAGGCTTTACCAAGTGCATTATTAAAAACCAATACATTTCAAGTTACTTATTAGTCAAGCTTGAGGAGATAATAGGGATTGCATTCCCCAAGTCTGTATTATATACCAGTGAGAATTCAGTTGTTATCATGAGAGTCTGTGGCTAGTTCTAGGACATGGTCTCAATTAGGCAGGCATATTCAGACAGAAGAAAAAGGACATGACTTTTGTTTCAAAGATAAACTAGGTTATTTTCAGTACTACTTTTAAATCTATGCTAAAACTTGAGCTAGAAAGCAAAACGATTAAAAATATTATTCTATTTATTTTCAATTATTTATATTGCATTTTTTACATAACTTGATTATATAGAGACCATAAAATTATTGGAAGAGAGATTTTTAGGGAATAGCTTCTAATTTAAATAAAGATAATTTTTGGTTTTGTTTTTACTGATATCAGTGAAATCATTTAGCATGGATTAATTAAGTAATTATGAATAAAGCATCTATAGTACTTAATATATGACTTCTAAGATACAACAATATACTTGAAGACTGAGCTGTATCTAAAGTGATGATTACATCATGTCATGAGAAATATTAATAACTTGGGACATGCAGAAAATTTTGAAAGGAGCATAGATTAGAGAGAGTGTAGTTCAGTTAGGAAAACAAAGGCTCCTGAGACAGAGAAATTTGTCTAAGTCCAGAGAGACGAAGATGTTTGCCAGATTGAGGCATTCTATTGGGGGATTCCTTTTTTTTATTCCTGGATAAGAAAGTACCACACACAGAGCTGCTTTAACAGCACTTTTCTATTGTACCACTGTTCTGTAGGTTGGAAATCTGGGCAGCCTATGGGGGTTCTCTGTTTAAGGTTGGATGATGTCAAGTGTTGTCTAGGCTGGTCTCTTCTTTGGAGACTTTGAAGATGAATCAGTTTTCAAACTCTTTTTTGTTGAGGTCTCCATTCTTTTGCTAGTCATCAGCCAAAAATTGCTCATAACTCCTAGAGGCTGATCTCTAATCCATGCACATTATCCCTCCACCTTTGAGCCAGCAGTGCTACATTCATTTTTTCTTGTAATTTGAATAACTCTAACTGCCTATACTACATGCAGCCAGAAAAACTATTCCTTTAAAGATGTATGCAATTAGAAGCCAGGCATGGTGGCTCATGCCTGTAATCCCAGCACTTTGGGAGGCCGAGACGGGAGGATCACCTGAGGTTGGGAGTTCGAGTCCAGGCTGACCAACATGGAGAAACCCTTTCTCTATTAAAAATACAAAATTAGCCGGGCATGGTGGCACATGCCTGTAATCCCAGCTATTCAGGAGGCTGAGGCAGGAGAATTTATTGAACCTGGGAGGTGGAGATTGCAGTGAGCTGAGATTGCACCATTGCACTCCAGCCTGGGCAACAAGAGCAAAACTCTGTCTCAAAAAAAAAAAAGTGTGCAATTAGATTATGCCCACTCATATAGTCCCTATTAGAATTAATTAAATGATTAAATGTTAACTGGTGACTAGCCTTACTAACATCTGCAAAATCCCTTTTTATGTTCCATAACAACCTAGGGCATAACTAATGGGGCACAAGGCCTGGGGCCATCTTAAAATATAGAAAGTACAGAGATGATAAGACACAAACATTGCCAATACATTTGCATAATTACAATTTGTTGAGCATTTTTCTGAAATTGTTAGGCAGGGTTGATTGGCGTGGGGAAAGAAGAGAAACTCTTGAAACTTCCCCATATTTTATATTGGGTTTCAGGTTTATCTGCAGATGAACTTTACCTGCGTGCAGGGCGAATTCACTAAGATTAGGAAAGATCAAGGGCCTACAACTCTACTTTTGAAGGTAAACGATGTCAGGCTTCAGGTTATCAAAGAGGAGGTGCACTCAATTTCTGTTTTGCTTATATCTTCTAATATTTTTAATTGAATTGATATAAGAAATACTGGCATAAAATGATCGAAGCAACAGCTGCTTTATCGGAATTAAATGTTGGCAAGTCAAATAGTATTCCAGGACACTGAAAACATGTATATGTGATATAATACTGTCAAATATGTGAATGAATTAATAAAAAAGAAATTTATTAGTAAATGAATGAAGTTAGCAAGAGCACAAACCAAATAGACGTTAATTAGTCATATAATTAGAAACGGTGGCGAAGAGTAGAAAGAGCAAGTGAATGTATTTCATTGAAGGGGGAAGAGGTTGGACACCTCAATTTATGTATCTGAACTTGGCACCAATGTGCAAGTAAAATTCATTGACCAAAAAAAAGTTGAGAATCACTCATCAAAAATCTGAAATCTGAAATGCTCCAAAATTCAAAACTTTTTGAGCACTGACATGATGTAACAATTGGAAAATTCAACACCTGCCTCATACAATAGGGTATAAACACACAGTTTATTCAGCATCCCCAAGGAAAATAAGACCCTTCATTGGCTATATACATTTCCAGCCTCCTTCTGGTTATATACATTTCCCCCAGCACAAGCACACCCATAAAGATAATAAAATGGCATATGTGTAGGCCAAAAGTGTCGATGGCTGATTTCCTCAAATGTCTCACCTGAGGTCAAGACCTACATGCATTACTCACTGTACTTTTTTTATTCTCTGTTTGTTAGTGTAAAGATACTATTGAAAATGTCAAAAAGTACTACAGATCCCCTTATGCACAATAGTGATAAGAAAAAGTTAAAACATTTATATTTATCTATAGCCCAGTAAGTCAAGCTTTTGGAGAAACAGGACAGAGTATAAATGTGAAGTTTCTTAAAGGAGACTATGTTGTTGGAATACCACCAGATATGGCCTGATGAAACTGTTGAAGTTCTAAGCTGAAAGTGATTAACATGATTTAATAAAGAAAAGAAAAACACCCCAAAGAGAGACATGAACATCTTCAACATGTATTAGAAGAGTCAACGTGTCAGCATTGCTGTGAACAGATAGCACTTAATGATATGCTGACCAGAAAACAAGCAAAGGTCTATCACAATGAACTGACAATTGAGTAGAATTGTGAATATTCAACAAGCTGGTTGCAGACATTTAAGAAAAGGCACAGCATTAAACTTGTAAAGATTTGTTGTGATAAAGCATGCCCTGATCATGACACAGTGAAGAAATTCATTGATGAGTTTGTCAAGTCATTGCTGATGAAAATCAGACACCATAAAAAGTAGAAATGCTGATGAAACATCACTGTTTTGGTGTTATGGCCCCAGAGAGACAGCTGAGTAGACAGACCCTACAGGAATTAAGTATGCCAGGGACACAGCAACTGTGCTGACGTGTGCTAATGCAGCAGGCATGCATAAGTGTAAACTTGCAGTGATAGGCAAAAGCTTGTGTTCTTGCCATTTTTGAGGAGTCAATTTCTTACCAGTCGATTATTATGCTAACATAAAGGCATATGTCACCGGGGACATCTTTTCTGATTGACTTCACAAACATACCAGGGGCTCATTCTTACCGCAGAGAAGCTGGACTGCATGATAACTGCAAGATATTGTTATTTCTTGACAACCGTTCTGCACATCCTGCAGCTGAATATCTCATCAAAAATAATGTTTATGTAATGCATTTCCCCCCCACTACAAATGTGGCTTCATTATTCAGCTAGGTGACCAGGGTATTATTTGTTCAATGAAGAGTAAATGTAAAAGCTCTTTTTTGAACACCTTGCTAGCAGCAGTGAGCAGAAGTGTGTGTCAGTGTGTGTCTGTGTGTGTGTGGAAGGCTTTAAAAATGAGTTTTTCGTGAAGGACACTGTATATGCCATTGCCAGCACTCAGAGCAGAGTGATTAAAGGCGGTTGTACATGCCTGGCACAACCTCTGGTCTGTGGCTATGTTTAATGCTGATGATGAGCAAGGTGGTAACTAGAAGGATTTCATATGTCAAGTGAGTATAAAAAATGATATTTAGTCTTCTTACATGTGCAAAAATATACCTTCAGAGTCCATCTGGAAGAATGGACTAAGCTGGAGTAAGCTAGAAGAAATGAATAAAGAACAAGATTTTGGCTGGGTGTAGTGGCTTATGCCTGTAATCCCAGCATTTTGGGAGACCGAGGTGAGTGGATCATCTGAGGTCAGGAGTTTGAGACCAGTCTGGCCAACGTGGTGAAACCCTGTCTCTACTAAAAATACAAAAATTAGCCTGGCATGGTAGCGCACACCTGTAATCTCAGCTTCTGGGGAGTCCTAAGGCAGGCGAACAGCTTGAACCTTGGAGGCACAGGTTGCGGTGAGCCAAGATCATGCCACTGAACTTCAGTCTGGGTGACAGAGCGAGACTCCATCTCAAAAAAACAACCACAACAAAAAAACAAGATCTTAACATTTATTAGGAAGCTTCAGTTGTTCATGCATTGATTGATGATGAATGAAATGGTTTGGAATCAAGATGATTGCAATAATAGTGATAATGAAGATGACATTGCTAACACTTCAGAAACAGTGCCTGTCAATGACATGGCGAAAAGGTAGGCCGGGCGCGGTGGCTCATGCCTGTAATCCCAGCACTTTGGGAGGCCGAGGCGGGCGGATCACAAGGTCAGGAGATCGAGACCATGGTGAAACCCCGTCTCTACTAAAAAAAATAGAAAAAAATTAGCCGGGCGCAGTGGCGGGCGCCTGTAGTCCCAGTTACTCGGGAGGCTGAGGTAGGAGAATGGCGTGAACCCGGGAGGCGGAGCTTGCAGTGAGCCGAGATTGCGCCACTGCACTCCAGCCTGGGCGACAGAGCGAGACTCCGTCTCAAAAAAAAAAATAAAAATAAAAAACAAACAAACAAACAAAAAAAAGACATGGCGAAAAGGTATGATGAGCTTATTGCAAAACTAGAACAGTGTGCATTCATAGCAGAACCAGAAGTCATGTCAGTTTACAAAAGCAAAGAGAAACACCTAAGACAAAAATTGTTGTTAATGAGGCAGATAACTGTGGAGGAGATATTTTTAAAAGCCATCCAGCAGAATGTACCTCATTCCTAGAAACATAGCCCTACAAAGGGTTATAGTTTGTCCTTACCTTTACAGTATCAATAGTATTGACTTCATTAAGATGAAAATGATTTTTATCAAATTAATTGATATAGCACAGCTTATACAGACAGTGAATGCTTTTAATGATCATATAGACAAATTAAATCAACTATATATTTATGTAAATTAAAATTATGGTCTCAATCTACTGAAATATATTAATAGAAATAAGTGCAAATTCCAGCCCTGTAGTTTACAAAACAGTAATTTTACAACAAGAATATAAAAGGAACGCATATGACTTGAATCATTTGTTGAAAATTACGAAGACATTTTCTAAGTTTCCATATGGTTTACTCTTTCAACTCCTTTAAGTTTTTCTAAATGATTCTAAGTAGCGTTATCTAAACACCCTTTTCAAAATTGCAAACATTTCCTTTGTCACTTCAGCACAACTCTTCCTCCATTCTTTTGAATTGTTTTTTTCCTGTGACACTAATCACCTTCTAATGAATTATAAAATGTAATATTCATAGTTTTATCATTCATCATCACCCATTCCAACACACCAGAACATGCTTCATGAGGGCAGAAACTTATGGTTTCTTTTACACTGACAGGCACAAGGTAGATCCTAACTAAATATTAGTTTCATGGTTAAAAGAAAAAAATGGATTAATGAAAAGAAGTATTTGGTTGCATTTTCTGTGCTTAAGGAAAGACATTAACAAACTTGATGTAAGCCAGAAAATGGTGAATGATTGGAAATATTACATCATAAACAACTAAAAGAAGGATTTTTGTTATATTGGAGATATGATTTGGCAGAAGACATTCACTATACTTTCCTTTCAATATCATTGTTGAAATATGGAAGAGCCATTAAATTATTGTAGCTGGTTGGAGGTTCAAAGTTTTGAAAGTTGAGTAAAAATTTTCTCAATATGTATTTTGCTTTAATCCAAATATTAATTAACCAAAAATAGAGTTATTTTTGGAAAAGAAATTAATTGCTTTAGGAAGCTCTTTGTCCCTTTTCACTGGAATTGTTAGAAAAGTCGCCTACTTGAGATATTGCTATGGGTTTCGTGCAAGGGTCTACCTGAGCTTTCATATCCTCAGATTCTCCAGAAAGAAAAATACTTGTGCATAAGAATGAAGGATAAAAATTGTGGTTCAGTCTCAGAGTATACAGTAAAAATGTCTGGTTAAACATTATAGTGGAATTGTAGTTGCAATAACACTAAATTTGATTGTAGTTTTCAAGTGCAAGAAAATAACATTTAACAATATCATAAAAATGAATAGCTACTCACCATAGATACTTTCTCAAACAACTAGTCAGATACTCTCAGACACATGCTATTAAAAGAGAGAGAGAGAAAGCAGTGTACATTCTATTACCCAAAGATCTAAATGTAAAATAACAACAGAGCCCAACAGAATATTTTTCTTTCTGACTTCCATTTCAGTTTATGAAACACACATGTTTTATTTTAATTTCCTGGGTTATTTTTGGCAGAATTAATCTATATCAGATGAAAATGAGAAAAGAGCGGAAAGAGATATAAAGATAGAAATAATGACAACTGAATTATATTCAAGATTTTGCCTCTTAGTGTAAGATCACTGGAATTTAAATTAACTTCCATGCATTTATGTTCTCCAACTGTCCAGAGAAAAGCATAGTTATATATGTCTAGAAGTCTTTGCACTGCTAAGGTTCTGTGACTCTGTACAGTAAGCACATAAAATTAAATATACAGCCTATCTTTCTTAACCTCATTTTATAAGTCTAAATTTATGGATGTAGACTAAAATAATTCCTGAGGTTTTCACCATCTTCTGTATATTTCCAGTGTTTAAACACATTTAGTTTTGACAGTAGATCACTAATAATCTTGAAAGTCTTTATTCATAATTTTATCCCTAGGAAATGACAGAATTTTTGGATGCTAATACATGTATATAGCTTTAGATAGTATTATGTAATGCATATAATATAAATGGAAGTAGACAATAGAAGAATTATACACTTGATAAAAATCATGCAAAGTTCGGAAAATAATTATTCTTCAATGTCTGGTACAGATAAAACTCTGCACTTAGCACCTTACATATTTGGTATTGTCTTCATGTTTTAATGGCATGTGTATTAGATGAGGAAATGTACAGGTTGATGCATTAGTCTTATGCAAAATGTGAGTATATTGTAAATGAAATATAAGTCTATGTTTTAGATCTCCAAATCTATGGAATATATCAAATCTAATCTTCCTCAATTTAAGTAGATAAAAGAATAAATGAAAGGCAAGTTTAATTTTTTCATTAGAAAATATCTTCTATTTTAAAAGTAAGTTAAATCCTACAGAGATCTTATCTAAAAAAAAAAAAAAAAAAAAAAAAAAAAAAAAAAAAATTAGCTAGTCATGTCGCCTGTAGTCCCAGCTACTTGAGGGACTGGGGCAGGAAGATCACTTGAGCCTGGGAGTTCCAGATTGCTATGAGTTATGATCATACCGCTGCACCCCAGCATGGCTGACAGACTGAGACTCCATCTCTATTAAAAATAAAATAAATAAAATAAAATAGACTAGGCACAGTGGCTCACAGCTGTAATCCCGGCACTACGGGAGGCTGATGTGGGCAGATCATATGACGCCAGTAGTTTGAGCAAAGACAAAAGCCTGGCCAACATGGTGAAAACCCATATCTACTAAAAGGACAAAAATTAGCCAAGTGCAGTGGCACATGCCTGTAATCCCAGCTATTTGGGAGGCTGAGGCATGAGAATTTCTTGAAACCAGGAGGTGGAGGTTGCAGTGAGCCAAGATCACGCCATAGCATTGCAACCTGGGGGATAGAGCAAGACCCTGTTTCAAACAAACAAACAAAAAATCTATTAACTTTCAATTATGAGGGCAGAGTACAGAAAGATAGATTTTGATGGTGTGGGGTGATAGAGTCAAAAGTAATGCCTAGGAAATAGATGGGATAAATTCTAAAGAATGAGAAATTTGGAGTTAACTGGTCCAGTCAAATCTGATTTAGTTTGAAATGTATGTATGACATATTATAAGTCTATTTTAAGGTGTATGTTTTTGTTTTCATAACAGTGATCAGTAATATAAGTGTAATTTAGAACAAAATAAAACTATGTTTTTTCTCATCTCATTCTTAACTAATAATGAATGCATCCACTCAATAAAGGTATATTGGGTACTAAACTGCTCACCAAAAGTGAGAGGGAAGTTTCAAGGCCAAAGATGTTTCAAATCTCAGCTACCATCATATTTATTATTTCTCCACTGACCACAGAAATACACAAGGCAAATCCTAAAACCAGGTTGCGAGGTATCCTTGTAAGGATGTAGCTAAAGGGAATAAAATTACCATTTTTACCATTGCCAACTTTCCTCTTTCTAACCCAAAGAAACCTTTCTTGCTTTTGTAAAAGTTTTCTGAGTTAATGGCAGCAACAGGGATGCGGTGAGCTTGAAGGAAAAAGAGATAGAAGGCTTCCTAGGCTTTTGGCTTGAAGGGCAATCTGAAGTAGTGAAGTTATCCATATATTCTGCCACTGAACTGCAAGCAGTTTGTAATGGACTACCACAGTTATCTGCAAAACCTTGAGAGGGCTACAGGACTTTGTTTCTTTATAAACTGTAGAGAGTGTGAGGTGTTTTTATACAGACTTTTAAAAACATCTCTCATGATACAGGATCAGGAATCTTAGGAATTTACATCCTTGCATTCCTATGTTTTACTGGGGCATTCGGATACTACCATCTTCTGTTCACCAGGTCAGATAAGCATGATACCATCAATACGATGGTGCAGTGGGCTGTTTCGCAGAATGTAAATATGTTGTGAAAGCAGACGAGTCAACATTGCTTTGACAACATTGCCTTGAGGCAAGACAGTGAGATTACTGATATCCTTAACTTGAAGGTAAAATTATACGTATCCTCTTGACTAATGAAAGAAAACATTCACCAAATCACGGCCACATAGTAAGGCTATTTTCTGCTCCAGTGGAGATGCCAGATTTAATCCAGCCTCTGCCATGATCCATGTATTTCCTGCAGAGGGAGGTGAGATGACTCCAGCTGTCCCTGGCTTGTTTGGCCTCCTCATGCCATTTCCACACTGAAATGAAATGTCAGAGAGCCTAGAATGTTCAAACCCCAAGTGCACGGGAGTTAACTTCCTGCAGAATGGGCTTTGGCCAAGGAGAAATAGAAGATGGAAGAGCGTAACGGATAAATTCTATGTCCTTTCTCATTCCCGTGGCCTCTTCTGAGATGTGGCTTACTGGACAGCCTGTCTGAAGACAAGCTCTGAGACAAGCTGGACACATCTGTGATATCTGTTTACATTTTGTGAAGTAGTGATGCCACGTAATAAATTTCTTTCCATTTATCTCATCATTCTCTTCCTCATTTTTCTCCACCTTCACTCTCATTGACCTAAATTTTCATCTCCTAAATAAAATGTCCACAATGTATTTGTGCGTCCGGCTGTGTTTTCTAACGCTCTTGAGACATTGCCAATGTTAGCAATGTGGAAGCTGAGAGGATGCCAGAGGAGTTCAGTGATCACGTGTACATCACAGGCACAGCATGTGTTCAGCCCAAAATTGTCTTTGATAATTTGTTAAGAATTAACTATCTCTTTTGAGAGATAGAGAGCTCATATCACCCATTCCTGCTCTCTATCTCTTCCAAATGCATTCATTAGACGCCCGATAGATAAAACCCACGGACCTGCCAAAAACAGAGAGAAAATCAAAATAGGGAGAAAGCAATTACATTTCTTTATCTCTATTTCAATCCCACATTTCTCCTTATCTCTTTGATGCCATTCATACTCAATTATTTCCTGCCCTATTAAAGGCATTCACTTAGACCCATCTCACCCGCTCTGCTACTCCCACTCACTTTCAGAAAATACTGTTAATATATTTATTTTAATCAACGTACTCAGTGTCTTTGTAATCATATTTGCTCAATCTCATCCACTTTAATTTTATAACATAGTCATCATTGCCAACTTTCCTCTTTCTAATCCAAAGAAATCTTTCATGCTTTTATACAAGTTTTCTGAGTTAGTGGCAGCAACGCGGATGCGGTGAGCTTGAAGGCAAAAGAGATAGGAGAAGACTTCCCAGGCTTTTGGCTTGAAGGGCAATCTGAAGTAATGAAGTTACCCATATATTCTGCCACTGAACTGAATTCTAAAAATATGCAAGTTTAGTAAGACAGAATATATGGATTGCTTCTGCCTCTACACAGTAGGGGAGGAAAAGTTGCTGTCATAAAAAGAAGTCAGAAGAAAACAATTAAATATTCATGAATTCTTAAAGGTTATATGTGGGCCAATTTACTCCCTGAAAATCGCTGAGAACTTCAGAATAATTGGGGATGACACTCACTCTCAAGATCTTTTTCACAGGACTCCACCAATGCCCACAAAAAAATGGGAATATATATATATATAACAATACATATATAGAATATAATGAATTAATATAATATAATAATAATTAATATCAATTTATTATATATTATTATATAGTAATTATTATTGCAACATATAATTTATTATTATATAATTATTACAATTAATTATTATATGTGCAATTATTTATTGTATGTTTTATATATATATAGAGAGAGAGAGAGAGCAATTGAAGTCATCATCACCTGAGAAGATGAAATCTGAAGTCCAGCAGGTTTTGCTGGGAACTGAACGGGGTAGATCAGCAGCTTACTATTTAACACATTAAGTATGGATACCTCTTATATATCCAATAAGTGACATACAATAATGATGAAAAAAGCCATGGGCTGAAAATAGACATGTGGAAATCTTTAGCATGTCCAGGCTGTGCCAAGCTATGAAAGTGGATGAGATAATCTGAGTAGAAAGTGTTGACAGGAAAAAGAAAACAACCAAGAAGTTCCCCAGTTCCCAAAACTTAGAGATTTAAAAGTCAAGGAGGAGCTAGCAAAGCTGTTACAGAGTGAGTAGTGAAGAAGGACTGACAAGAAAACCTAGCAGCCCGGAAGTGAAGTGGAGAAAAAGACTTAAGAAAGAAGGCATGATTCTGAACCTCATTGATGACCAAGCTGAAAACAATGAGACACTATTTCTAACACCTTCTTTGACAGGTATTGAGTAGTCTGATGAGACTCCTGGTAGGGAAGATTATTGATCAGAGGGAGTTTGAGTTCACTAACTATTGTGAGAAACAATGTAGCTGTTCAAATCAGATACTGAAGCATCAAAATGCCTTATTTTTTCACTTTCTCTGTTTCTAATCCTTCAGCATGATCTTTCATTCTTAGGTTAAATATAAATTGAAATATTTACATCTGTCTGAATTTTTACTCCTGTTCCTCCCCTTGGGCCACCATCATTGACTGCAAATCCTTTTTTAATGCATTTCATGCTTCTCCCACTCCTGGCCCCTCTAAAGTTACTTCCCCAAAACCCAGCAAGATCTTTTAGAATAGAACTCTTATCATAATGCACCACTACTTAAACTCTGCATGAATAGTTTTAATTTCATTTTGAAGAAAAATTCTAGCTCCTTATAAAGGGCACCCAAATTCTCTGGGGTCTGATCCCTGCCTGTTACTCCAACCTGTTTATATTCCTGCCTTTTCTCTTCCTCCGATTAGACAAACCACAGTGCTCTGTTTTCAGATTCCCCACTGTCCCGAGATGCTCTTACTTTCAGATTTTCTCTCATGCTTGTCTCTCTGCCAAGAATGTATCTCCCATACTTTCTTCACGACTAACTTTCATATCTTGGCTTAGTTTATTTCCAGTGCACCCCTGAGGGGACTTATTTAAAAGTTTCTCCTCCTATCTGTCTTCTTTGGGCAAGTCCCATTATGTGGGACCTTATTCAAGTGTTTCATTCTCCTACTAAATATCAAGCTTTATAAAGGGTAATATCCCTTTTGATTCTACACATTAAGCATAGAGGGACATAGTTGCTTGGAAAATAGTTTAAAACCAATAAATATTTGCTGAGTTAATGACAGAGTCAAAAGTAGCTAGGTGCATAGCAGGGTGAACATTGAAACACTGATGCTGATAACAGACAGTGAGAAAACTGCCCATGTGAAGTGTATGTCTTAGATCCCTTAGCAACTTTTTTGTCTGATAGTTTCTGTTAATAGGAGCTAGTTTCTTTTCAGAAAAAAAAAAATCAAACTGGCTAAGATGGCTTTAGAAGATGATGGGAACCCCCAGAACAGTGTTATACAACAGAAGAGGCCATGGAATCAAAAGAGAAGTCACATTACTAAGCTGTAACCATGACGCTATCTCTAATGGACATTCAGTGATTTTTATCTTTGAATAATGTCAGCAGTCACCTCGGACTCAGATACCCAACTGGTAGGGAAGTTGTGCTCCTTACGTATGCTTTGTTTATTTTTTAAAAATTTCTGGCTGGGTGTGGTGGCTCACACCTGTAATCCCAGCACTTTGGGAGGCTGAGGTGGGTGGATCACCTAAGGTCAGGAGTTAGAGACCAGCCTGGCCAACATGGTGAAACCCTGTCTCTACTAAAAATAGAAAAAAAGTATCTTGACATAGTGGCGGGTGCCTGTAATTCCAGCTACTTGGGAAACTGAAACAGGAGAATCTCTTGAACTCAAGAGAAGGAGTTTGCAGTGAGCTGAGATCATGCCATTGCACTCCAGCCTGGCCTACAAGAGTGAAACACCATCTTAAAAAAAAAATGTGATTGAAGAACAGGAAAGCATCAAATAACTATCAAATAATGACTTACTTGAAGTTCCCTCAAATGTCCTCTCATTTGTTATACTGATTCAGCAAATATCAATAATATGTAGATAATCTGTTCATGTACAATTAATAAATAATATAAAGAACATGTAAGAAAATCAAGTAACCATTATGGCTATTTTTCATGGCCTGGTCATTATAATTCTGCAAAATCTGGCCCATAACAAAAGAGAATCGTCAAAGCTAAAACAGGAGCAATCTAATGACAAGTATATTTTGTGTAGAAAACTTCTATTTTCAGCCTTGTTTTATCTCAAATATTTCATAGATAGGAATGTGCTTACATAATACCATTGATTCTTCTTTTCCATTTATACTTTTAGCTATTAATGTGTATAGATATTAAAGAAAATCTGATCAATGGGAAATCTTGTGCATATAAAAATGTGAGGTCATTTGTTGAGTTGTCCATATAGCTTTAAACATCACATTAAACAATAGGAATAATGAGATCAGTAGTAAATAGACAGATTACTGGGCTATAATATCCTAGAAGGCACTGTGCCAATATGAATGCTCAGCTCAAATTATTTTTCCTTTGTTCTCCTATGAGAGCATCTTGAAATATTCCAGGAAGGATTGGGAGATTGAAAATATACCATATATAACTTTTATTTATTAAACTATTTGATGCATTTATGCATCAAGTAATCCAAGGGACTTTTTCCCTTTCAAAAATATTTATTAAAAATCTAGTATATAGTACATGTTATTATCTGTGAATAACACAAGCGCACCCCTACCCTTCTAGAGTTTTTATTCTGGCAAAACGCATGATGGGTAATTAAGATAGGTGTAAGCTCTAGATGCTCATAAAAAAAAACAGATGACCTCTCTAGTCTGTCTGCCCTTCCTTCCTTGCTTCCTTCCTTCCTTCCTTCTCTCCTTCCTTCCTCCCTCCCTCCCTCCCTCCCTTCCTTCCTTCCTTCCTTCCTTCCTTCCTTCTTTCCTTCCTTCCTTCCTTCCTTCCTTCCTTCCTTCCTTCCTTCCTTCCTTCCTTCCTTCCTTTTTCCCTTCCTTTCTTCCTTTCTTCATTTGTTCAACATATAATTTTGAGCACCTCTTATGATTTAACCACTGTTGTGGGTTAAAACAGTACAAAAAAGAAAAATGCATTTTTATATGCCAGTAGGGATAAAATAAATGTAAGGTACGTAAATAAAATAAGCGTTTAATCATCTATAAGGTAAGAGTGATAAGTGCTAAGGAGAAAAGTAAGGCAGTGAAAGAAATACATGGGAGTTGCAGTTTTAGACAATGGTGAGAAAAAGGTCTCACAGAGTTAGTAATGGTGAAATCCATTTTATCCGTTATGTGTTACACATAAAGGAGTAAGCAATATAAATATTAGAACTGAAACTATAGAGAAAAGAGTGACAAGTCCCTCAGCTAAGAGGAAGCTGGCATGTGTTAGACATAGAATTAAGACAAGTGTAGCTGGAGCCTAATGAGAAGCGAAGCGAAGTAGAAGATGAGGACCAAGAGGTTACAGAAAGAGCCAGACTGTGAACATCCTTGTTGGCAATCAGAAAACAACAGCAGTCGCTAGGCTGATCTGAGAAGTCATTTGAGAATCTTCAGCAGAGGAGTAACAGTATTGTTTTGGCTACAATATTAAAAAGAGGTAAGGGTAGAAAGTGGCTAATCTGTTAAGAGGCCATGGCAATAATCCAAGTAAGAGATTTTGATTATGTATTTAAGCATAGTCGTTTGAAGAAGATGAAAAATGGTTTGATGATGGGTATATTTTAGAAGTAGTCTTCAATGATTTTCTTTTTATTTTTCTGAACTGCTTTTAAAATGGAGTTGTATTTACTGAAATGTAAACACTTATATGAAGACAAGTAAGATTTTCGGAGAAAAGGCAGACATAAAGGAAGGGGCAGAGTAGAAAATCCTGCTAAATCTTCTACAAATCTCATTAATTTTCTCCGAATGCAACAGATTTAAATTTTTTCTTCGTATCTTATTATCGGTAAATGTTTAGCTACTATCCTGTCATCTTTTCAAACCTGGAGAGGAAACCTACTGCCATTGACCTTCTGGGCTTTTCGTTTGTTTGTTTTTAGGACAAGAGTTACAATTGTGGGTAAAATGACTTTTCTATTGTGGTAAAGACATGTAACATGATATATGCCTGGTTAACAATTTATTGTGTTTTGTATTTTATGAGTACATAGTAGGTGTATGAATTTATGGGGTACATGAACTATTTTGACACAGGCATACAATGTGTAATAATCACATCAAGCTAAATGGGGTGTCTGTCACTTCAAGCACTTATTCTTTCTTTGTGTTGTAAACAATCCAATTATATTCTTTTAGTCATTTTAAAATGTACAATAAGTTATCATTGACTGTATTCACCCTGTCGTTCCATCAAATATTAGATCTTATTCATTCTAACTATATTTTTGTACTCACTACCCATACTTACTCTCCCCAACCCTCTCCCTTTCCCAGCCTCTAATAGCCATCATTCTATGATCTATCTCTGTGAGTTCAGTTTTAATTTTTAGTGCACATTACAATGCTGCCTACTAAATGTACATTAGTTTATAGCAGATCACTAGACCTTTGTCATCTTGCATGACTGAAACTCACTTCCCCTCTCTTTTAAGTGACTCCTGTTTACCCAACAGGGTAAATCAGAATAATTTTAAGATTCCATGTGATTTAGAACAAGAACAGGATAAAGTTATAATGCACCGTGGTTAGAGAAATGTTTGTACAACTGCTTATCCCTTTAGTTTTTTTAAACAAATACAATTTCATTCCCCAAACAGTCTTTTCCCTCAATCACAAGAGTTACTACTCATGGGTTTAGGAAAGTGAACAATAAGCATCACCCCTTTAACAGAGGCATACTATTTCTTTGGTTCTGATTACACAAACACCATATATATATATATGGGGCATGGTATTTATGCATTTATATTTTATATATATATATAGTTTTTAAAAAGCTCATCTAAAATATTCTCTGTCTTATCTAGGCTTTCTGAATTTAGCTTAAAGCATTCCCACCCTCCTCTCCAGTTCCATCAACCATCGTTTTTAGTTTAGTGACAAATATTGTGATGTATTGTGAGATATAGAAGAGATAGATTTCTTAGATTTAAGTCTCACCTTTTAATTTTTAATGTCTTCAGTTATATACATGACTGATTCTCTTCCATGGTTAAAGATAATGTGTCAAGATCAATATTTGATTATGCAAATTTTTGCCAATAATACATAGAGCAGTTCCTTTCCCCTGGTAGGGATTATACAGCATTGCTCTTCAAGTGAATGAATGAATAGATAAATGGCTTAGATAAGTGATTAGTGAACTCAATGAAAGTTTTAGTAAAATATAGAAAATCAATAGCTAAAAAATTGAATCAAACCACTAAAGGGCATAGGAAATATGAAATCACTTTCTTTAAGGAAGAGTTTAAAAAATTAAAAATCTTACTTTTTTTTGAATTGGAAAAATCTTGTTAATATCAGATTTGTTAAAATATAATGTAAAATATCTAACTGGTTTTTTAATATGATTGATTTATCAGTGGTTATTCTATTTTATATTAAAAATCAATTTAGTGTTATCTGGAAAATTTTTCTGGCCTGATTTAAATATTTGGAACGTATACCCTTTACGGTTGGATATAAATTTATTTGAGTAGAGATCTATTTAGATCTGAACATATAAAAGGTTTAGATCATCTGAACTATTCTAAAGAATGTGAAAATAGATTGATATGTCTTGCAAAATCACATGTCTTAGAGCATAGTGAGATTTGAGATTTTATAAAATCATTTTGATTAAAAAGAGCATTTTCATGTTTTATTAGTTTTGGGTAATACATATCTCACATAGTGAAAATAGTATTTTAGAAGATTCAAAACTAAAGGAAACAATTATTTAGAAACACATAATATTTTATATATATGCAGTGATCAGTTTCATATGAAAACACATGCTCTCATATGATACCACAGTAGCTGTGTATCGTAACAATTCAAGTCCATGCGTAACTATGTTTTTTTCTGTAGTTTCTCATGAACAACAAACAAGTATTATATCTGTGAGCTAAAAGTATCCTTATGAGAACTTCTGAGTATTTGGCAAATTTAATGAACTCCTTAAAGTAAATGAGCATTACATTAAAAGTGCATCTGCCTGTTGTAGACTAATGCCCTTCTTTATCCAAGAAATAACCACCCTCAAAAGGCAAGATTAAGCTATTAAATTGTAAATGCTTATTCAGACTCATTGTGCAGTTTTTTAAGATGTTTCTAGATTAGGTGAGTGTACTAATTTAAGTTTGAAGGAAACCTGTTGTAATATTAACATGGATATTTTCAATGCATTATTCTTCTTTAGTTGAGACATTATAATTATCAAATTTGATATGTACAGTGTCAATTACGCATATGTATTTGGTAAGAATTAAGTACATTCATATAAATTGTACAAATGTCAATCAAATTATAAGGCTCTTTCCAAAAGAAACTTTATAAAATGCAAATAAATTCTCTTTATTATACTTTGGAAGAACAGTACTATAGTTGCCTTTATTGACTACATGCAGTCTGATTGTATCACTCCACTGTTCCCCTTCAGTTCCATACTTTATAAAGCCCTCAGATAACTCAATAAAGAAAACCTCTTTTAATCTGCATAAATACATTCAACATGAAGTATCTATTAAGGTTATCAGATGATAATTGGGCTGTTTCATTTGTTGCATAATAGTGTTCTAGAACTTTTTTATTATTCAATCAGTTGTCTGATTTAAAAAAAAATCATAAGCCTTGGTAGTCAAAATCAAAAGAGGTAAGCCAAAGATGTATTATTCAGGAAGATTACTAGTGTGGTACATTTTTGAGATGAGCAGTTTTTTTTCAGTCTACTAATCAAAGACTCTTTGCTGTCAGGGAAACTAACTCAACCAACCAGCAACTGCAAAATCAAATTGCAATCACTCTGACTTTTATGTGATCATGGGCAAAGGAAATGATTTAGCAGATGGTTGTCTTAATGAACATAGAATCAATGCAGGCCCAAACTTATTATATTTAAAGTTTGAGTGGAAATCAGGAAAAAAACAGCACGATGTTGTGATATAGGTATACTTTGTGAGATGACTAAATCAAGCTAATTAACATATAAATTAACTCATATACTTATCTTTGTCATGGGAACACTTATAATATACTCTCTTAGCATTTTTTGAGTAGACAGCATATTGTTATTAAGTGAAATATCATGTAATACACCATAAACACATATGTTTGTCAATTTGAATAAAAGAAAAACAACAGCAAAAAACAAGCAAACGTATCCCTCCTTAAAAAGCCCAAAGAAATAATAAACATTGTCATAGTTTAACAAGTAGCTGCTTTTATTAATGAAAGATAAGTGTTCAGTCAAAAGTTTAGAGCTAACAGATTATCTGTGAGAAAAGATTTTGCAGATGATCTACCACCCACAAACGTTACCAAGACTGGAATTAAATAACTAGATTCATATTTCAATTTTCTTTCTCTCCTGGTTTTTATCACACAGAGTCGAGAATACAAAGTGAAAGACCAGAATAAGCTTTGTCCTGAGGGAGAGACATGCTAACATTTGCAGTCGATTTAACTCATGTAAGAAATAGGCAGTTAAAGAGCAATTTGGACATTTATAGTCATTTATATCTTCTTGTTCCCCTAGTCCCTCTAAAATTGCTATATTTATTAAAAATCTGTTTATCAACAGGGACAGAGAAAAAAAAGAGGAGTCATCACTCTATTATGTTTCAAAGGTAAAAGTTGAGAAGCTTAACACGATATCAGTGTGGTAGCAGAGCCACAAGGAGGACATTAAAGGTAGAGCTAGTCACAAAACAAGAGATCAGTCTTTAAACAGAATCAATCCATAAAGACTAAGTATTTGGAATATACAGTGCTGGCGAAGACACACATGAGGGGCAGAGCTGAGTATATGGGGACTGGGGGTAGGTGTAAATCAAGAGCAATTGGCCAGTTAGGTACTCCTGTGGTCTGAATGGTGTGCCTTCCCAAATTCAATATATTCCCAAATATATTGAAAGCTAATCCCAATAAGTGGGGCCTTAACAGGTGATCAGATCATGAGGGCAGATCCTTCATGAATGGAATTATTGTCCTTGTCAGAAAGGCCCCAGAGAGGTCCCTTGCTCCTTCCACCATGTGAGGACACAGTGACAAAGTCCTTTTCTTTGAACCAAGAATCGGCCTTCATCAACTATGGAAACTTCCAATTTCTTGACTGTGAGCTTCTCAGCCTCCAGAATAATACAGCTAGATATGCAGATCCCACAGACAATAATATGGATTAATTTGTGAAGAAATTATGTAGAGAAAATACTTCAGTTGAAAAACAGAAAAAAAAAATATAGAGAAAATACTCAAATATAAAATAAAATAATAATAACTATTGTGTTATGAGATAAGGAAATACTGGTTCAATGTCTCCTCATTCTTTATTAAATCCAACTAGTAGACAAGGCCCCAAAGTTCAATATCTCAATGCTAAATGTTAAATTTTACTTGGAAAGCTATGAATTACAAGTTATGGAAGAAAAGCCTTGAATATAAGACAAGGCAAAAATAAAAAGCCCTCACAAACAAAGAAAAGAAATCTTTAGAAAATAGAGACTATGCATCAGGCAGAAGAAAACCTTCCAATAAAATGCTACTTAGAGAAGTAAAAGAAAACATTGAATACGTTAAATCAAAGCAAGATGCCACAAAACAAAAATATCAGCAAATAAGTTCTTTTAAATGACAAAAAAAAAAATACAATTTCAATTAAGGACCTTATCTTGGCTTTCTGTTAGGTTAGAATAAAAGATTTGGAATTACTTTCATTTTTTAAAAAGATTTTTAAACTTGACAAAATGTATAAAACAATTTTTGTTTTGGGGGAAATCAGACATCAGACATTGTAGGACAGATATTTATAGAGGAGAAAGAAACAAAGTGAATCCTCCAACTGCCTCAACTGGAGTACCTTGAGTTTCAAAAACAAAATCAGCGAGGGAATCCAAGCATTATGTGGGTTCCCTTTGAATGAAGTACACAAAGTTAGCATCTGAAGTAAAGGCAGCTAGATAGCGGAGGGCAGAGTACTAGAGAGGAGAGACAGCACTCCCTAAATCTGCAGAGTCTTCCTTACATCTTATTCTGATCAGAACATGCATATAAGGAAAATAACTGAGGCTGGCAGAAGATCCACCCTAGAGGGGTAGAGAAGAAAACTGCTGGAGATCTTGCTACCAGCCAAAGTAGAAAACCTTACAAATCAAGGGCATAAGGTAGAGTTTTAAAAAGCGTATTTCCTCAAGAGTGAGGCAAAACTAATTCTAGAATATGGGCTGCACTGGTTAAACTTATTATCACATACAAAAAAAAAAAAGCCTCCATATGTATGTTAAACCTCAATGCAAAACATAAACATTTAAATCCTTAATAAGAAAATACAGTTTTGAATTAGGCCAAGATTTCTCAGATATTACAAAGAATATAATCCATAAAAGAAGAAATCAATACATTTAAAACTTCTGCTCTTCAAAAGAAACTAAAAATGAAAATACCAGCCACATACTGGAAAAATATTTGTGAATTATATATCTAATAAAGAAGTTGGATCTAAAATATATACAAAATTCTCAAAATTTAAAAATAGCTAAACAGTTAAAAATGAGCATAATATTTGAGCAGAAACACCCCTCAAATAGATATGTAGGTAGCAAATAAGAGCATAGAAAGACATCCACATCAATACTTATTAAAAATATACAAATTAAAATCACAATATCGCTACACACCTATTAGATAGACCGAAAGCATAAAGCTTGTTGAACCATGCCAAGTGATACAAGAGACATGGAAAAACTGCAAGTTTTCTGCATAGAGGGCAGAAAGGTCAATTGGTTTACCACGTTGTAAAGCATTTTCCAGTTTCTGAAAAAAGAAGGATCATCTGGCCTGTGATTCAGAAATTATTCCCGTCAATATGCACCCAAGAAAATGAACGCATGTCCATACAAAGACATGTCAAGGAATCTAATTGGCAACTTTATTTGTTATCGTACAAGGATGAAATCAGCCTGAAATTCTATCAACCAATGACTGAATAAAAAATCTGGCATATTTATACAATATCATTCTCTTTAGGTTTTGAAAACATGTATGATTCATGATTATTTCATTCCATATACAGTTAACATCCTGAATAATTTCCCATTAATAAAGAATAAGTGTGCTTTGTGGAAGAAAAGGCAAAATGAACGATTGATACAAGCAACAATATGGATAAACCTCAAAGTAATTTTGCTCAGTGAAAGAAGTCAGGCAAGAAGATTGTAGTCTTTGATTCCATATATGTAAAATTCTACAAAATATAAACCAATGTGTAGCTACAGAAAGTGTATCAGTGGTTCCTTATGGATAGGTTCCAGGTATCAGGGAGTGATTGCAAAGAGGCATTAGGAAACTTTTGGCATTAATGAAAAACTTTATGATCTTGATTGTGCTGATGGTTTCTTGGGTATATACATATGTAAAAATTACAAAGTTGTACACTGTAAAGATATATGTTTTATTATGCATCAATTATTCATCAGTAAAATGAGTTAAAATGAAAATGAAGGAATCAGATAATAAATGATTGCCAAATTATTAAATTAAAGCTGTATAAGTTTTCTAATAAATGGCAGCAGGAATGACAGAGTGATCTGACATAATTTGGTTAATTGTTTTTTATACAAATTTCACAGTTCCCTTTAGTGCATTTGGAGCACTCCATTTAGACACAGATGTGCTTTTCCTAAAGTAAGAGCGAAGGGACTTTTTAGTTCTAGGTGTATACATTGTATAACTGATTTTTGTGTTCCAGTGCAGATATTTTCCTGTTACCAAGGGTGGTTTCTTTTTTTCTGTCTTCTAATTCTGTTTCCCTGTTCTGGGCAAAACCATAACTCCCAGGCAAAAGTGAAGAAGAAGGAAGAACAATTTAAGCAGCAAGCCAACAGAATTGCTCAATCACCAAGGAGAGTCACAAGGGGACAAGAATCATAACATCCACAGTAGCCCATTCCCAGTTTTCATCTTGCACAGAAATGATGAAGAATATGAGAGAAAACAAATGAATAGTCATAGAATTTATAACTTCCACTGAAATCAACAAACATCTTCGGGGAAAATAATAGGGCTCACGTAAAGTCCTGTGTCATTTGAAAACCCTCTGAAGCATGCAATTTTTGGTTCATTCTTTCTTTACGCTTGTCAGCATTTCCTACTGATTGGAACCTTCTGGGGACTAATTACCTCATTTTCTTCAATTCTTACCTAATTTGACCCACTTACATCATGAATAGCTCTGATTTTAATTATTTGGATATTTTCAGATTACAGTGTGACCCCTTGCCCAAAATATCGGGAAGATTTCATGTGTAATTTCAGCTTTCTTTAAAGTCATAAAATCTTCTTGGTTAAGAAACTACTGTATTTTGACTTGCTTCATTTTTTCATAACACACAAAATCCAATATTATTCAGTTTCTCCTGTTTTAGACGGACTAGAAAAAAGTGAAAGTAAATGAATACATTGGTTCATTTCTGCTTTTCATTTTACAATTATATTTCCTGTTATAATTGAAGAAAGTCACAATGAATATGCTTGAAAAGCCTTCTGTTGTTAAATCTAACAACAGAAATGCTGCTGCCCCAGTAAAAAGCAGTTAGAGAGATTTTATGTAACAGATATTTTGGCAAAAACAAGAGGAACAATACTTTGTCTCTACTCTCATGTAGCCCTATGTCATCCTCATTTTAGGGCCTTCCACTACAGGATTATTAGTTCTGACAGGATTTTTCCTTCTATCTCATTAGAAACAATAAAAAGCCTGCTGAGGGGCACACATAAACACATGCTATATATATATATGTGTGTGTGTGTGTATATATATATATGAACGCAAAATCCTGTTGTTAATAAATATTATAAACAGGAAAGCTCCAAGATATATTTACCTTCCTTTAAATGAAAGTCATCTGGCTAGGTACAGATCTCAGTGGGTCATTAATATGGATATTGGAGAAGTCTGATATATTGATCAGACTTAGAGATTTCTAATCTCTAGTTTTTTCTGCTCCAAACCTTGACTTGTTATAAGATTCATTTTATCAATGTAGTGATTGGAAATCTCTAAGTCCTTTATAGATTATTGAGCAGAAAGTCCAAGTACAACACATTGGTCTACAAGCCTTGCATGATAGGCTCCTTCTCCACTGCCTTGCCGATAATACATTTCACCAAGATTTTCTACCCAGTTCTTGTCATGTTGACCCTGTTGCTGTTCCTCAAAACCACCAAAAGGGTTTTTTCTTGGCCTTTTTGTGACAAAAATGTCCCCTCCAGGTATCTACATAGCTGACTCTTTCATGGCCTTCTTCAAATGTCACCTCAACAGATGTGCCCATTCCAGATAAAGTCCACTTTTCAAAAGCACATCTCCTCTGCCCTTTTCTGATACATTTCTCTTTCTGTGACTATGGCCACCTGAAATATATTTCATTTATTTATTTTTCTGCACCCCGCTCCATTAGAATGGAATGGAATTTACAGAAGGGCAGAGATCTTGATCATTTGTATTCAAAGCTACATGCTCAAACCCTAGAACAAGGCCTGGCACATAGCATGGGCTAACTATATATTTCGATTGAATGAATTAGTACATAAAACAAATGTAAACTTAAATCCATTTCAATTTTTGAGTAAAGAAAGTTTTACAAGACTGAAAAATATTCTTTCTCTACTATCATTTGAGATAGCAAATGGTATCACAATTCGACAACAACAACAACCATTCCCAACCAACTGATAACAAAACAAAACAAAGAAATCACAAGATGGAAAAAATAAATGTTTCCAAAATGTGGGGTTTCTTAAAGTAGCTTTCACTACTTATGCTTCAAAACATAAACATTTTATTTTGTTCAAATTCTGTCATTAAAAGTCTAACCTGGTAGAATTTCAAGTATAGTTTTTCGAAGGCTGCATTGTAAATAGTGATTTATAAGAATACAACATTAAAGTGTACATATTTGAACCTCACATTCCTGAAATTAGTCATGGGAAAGTTTTACTCAGAAGCAGTTAGGGTAAATTGTCTTTCATCTTTTGGATCCTTGTTATTACCCATATACAGCATTGCTCTAACACAATATATAACTTGTAATTATATAAAACCTGTAGCTAACATTATTGTGAACCATTCAATAATCTAATGGATGAACAAAAATGCTTGTTTGTTTGGGTTTGTTTGTTTTGAGATGAAGTTTCACTCTTGTCACCCAGGCTGGAGTGCAATGGCGCGATCTCGGCTCATTGCAACCTCTGTCTCCAGGTTCAAGTGATTCTCCTGCCTCAGCTTCCCTAGTAGCTGGGATTACAGGCATCAGCCACCATGCCCAGCTAATTTTTGTATTTTTAGTAGAGAGGGGGTTTCACCATGTTAGTCAGGCTGGTCTCGAACTCCTGACCTCAAGTGATCTGCCCACCTTGGCCTCCCAAAGGGCTGGGATTACAGGCTTCAGCCACCGCACCTAGCCCAGAAATGTTTCCTTAACAGCCTATGCCTAAAATTCACAATATGTGGCATAAAATCTAATGAGAAATATAAAATCAAAATTATGTAGTATATGACAATTACCTGGATTTATTAGCTATGAAAAATATAGAAATTAGAAGACCTCATTTTCCACCTCAGTTAAAAACATGTGTACGTATTTAAAAATGGAACAATAAATATTATAAATTTGATAAGAATTAACATTAACAATTTTTGAGGTAATCACATTAGTTTTTACTTTTCTTACATATGATTTGATTTGTGGCTTTTTCATGAATTTTTTCCCATAAACTTATAGAATACTTTTACTGAAGTATTCTACACATCCAAATACATGACTGAATCTTAAGTATAAAGCTTAATGAAGCCTACCCATATTATCAGCATTCATCATATCAAGAATGAGATCATTACCAGCATGTGAAAAAGCTTTCTGATGCCATCTTTCATCACTGATTTGCATGAAGGGCACACGACATCCTAACCTCTAACACTGTAGATTATGTTATTGGCTTCTGAATTTTATTTAGATAGAAGCATAGTGAATAAAAAAAATTGTGCATTAAATCATCTATATTGTTAAATGTAGTTGTATGCCGTCCATTAATTCTCATTACCCACATGCTAAATTGTATTTTAAATGGGTCTATACATTGTAAATGGATAGATAGCAAATTATTTCTTTATGCATCCTACTGTTTTTGCACTTTTTAGATTGCACCACTTTACACAAAATAAATTTAATTTTAGATGTCTTTTGACAGTAAGTTTAAATAATACATTACTGAAGAGGTAAATATACTTTCAGGAAAATGATATGGATCCCACTCTTAATGTGCATTTGGGTAATTTCTAGTTTTGACTCATAAACATTGCTGCTATGAAAATTCTTGTGCATGTATTTGATGGCCATGCATTGCCTATTCCAAGTACATAATCTCCTATAATTCCTTCCAAAATTGTATTACATTTTATTTGTAATTGTTTATTGTATATAGTGTGGGGTAAAATCATGATAACTCCTTTTCCATATGGATATTAAATTAATATATTTCCAGTCAGTTACTGCCACAATAATACTATATTAAAAAAACAAACAAACAAAAAAAAACACCCAAAACTCATTGGTATGCAACAGCCATGTATCACTTGCTCTCAATGGTGGTCAGCTGATCAGCTCTGCTTCAGACTCCAGATATCCTGGTAAACTGCCACAGCTTGTCTCCTTACACTCCTTAATATTCTGGCACCATTGGGATATTTGGGACACATTTTTCTCATAGCGACAACAGAAGCACGAGAAAGTGCTTTTACTTATTACCTATCAGAGACCTAAGCTAGTAAGTGGCATCTGTCATTGTATTCATCTGGCATTAGTCAACAAAGTCACATGGCCAAGCCGAGGATTGATGTAACGAGGAAATACACTCTAGCTCCACTAGATTTTATGTTGCAAATATAATGGAGGACCGCAAATTCTAAGAGAAAAAAATATTCGGTCTAGGGTGAAAAAAAAATTGGGGAAAACTATGCAATCTCCCAAATTCTGCTGTTTCAGTCAGAATTCTTCAAGTGTTACACAAATTAAAAGTGCACTTACTACCTATGAAGACTCCCCCAAATCATCATTCCATCAAATCATCAGACTCAAAGTCCAGGATCTCATAATTTCAGTAAGGTTGAAATATAGCTCCTTCTGATCCAGAAACCTACGAACTAAAACAACACATTATCTGCCCACCTCATCCAACTTCAAGCAGCTGATTAATACTATAGATGGGATAATTATGTACATTTTACAAATATATGAGAGCATACAGCTTATTTGATTTTGCTTATTTTTCACTGGAAAACCTAAAGTTACCCACTTGACTCCTACTAATTTCAAGATCAGACTAGAAAATTAAAACTAAAAAAGAAATCGCAAGCATCACATGTTAAAACTAGTCAAACAGCAAAATAATCATGCATACACACACACACACACACATTCATGCATATGCAAACCTGGAAGTGCATAAGACTGAAATATAAAATGGTGAAGTATAAATCACTTTTACCTGTTTTTCCATTGTGAAAAAAATCAAAAACAATAAGGAAAACTAGAAAGTATAACATCCACCATCCTTGACAATATTAGAATACTGATATAACTGTAAAAATCATGCCATACCTATTTTTTTTTTAAATGATGGAAGTTTTTGAGGTAGATCACAAGAACATGCCTGCTTATTCTGCACATGGACAGAACCAGCAGAGCAGAGATTTCTCTAAGACTGTGGGGAAAAAAAACTAATTAGTTTATTTAGCGCTATAACACTAAGGTGCAAAAGTAATGCGTAGGCCTAGTGAAAGCGCTCTGACATTGAAGAATAATGAGAAAGGTAGGCTATGGGGAAGTGGGTGAAGAAATTTCAGGCATACCACCTTCGGAACCCTGTGCAGGATGGGAAGCTATTGAGTGAATAAGAAGCACTGCAGAGATCAGTATTTCCTATTTATTGAAAATAAAAAGAAACAAGGAAAGCCTCCAAACAAATTGCAACTGCGATGTACCTCATGAGTTACACTGTGCATTAGGGGTCTTCCTGACAATCGACAGCATTGCTCTGGATAATTTCCCTTACTGTGTTCATCAAAACAGACCCAGGAGGAAATCGTATCATTTCCAAGTAAATATTAAGGAAATAATTCTGCATAAAAAGAGCATGACCCACCAATCTACTGACAATGAGGATATGACATTTTGGAAAAGAAAACAATCAAAATTGGTTGACACATATTAAAGAAAAACACTGTTGTAAAGGAACAAGACAAATCCACAAAGTTCAAGTGAAAAAAAATTTGATGCAATGAAGAACCAATATATAATATATTTGAAGCAGCAAATGGGATAAAAATTCTTTGAGATGACAGTTGTGGGCATGGTCAATGGAAACTGCTACGAATAAAATCTAAATTGAAATGGAAATAAACTTATCATTGCAAAAAGCAAAACCCCTTTCTTTTTTTAATGATAGTTACATTTTTCTCATTCGATTCTGTAGACTAATTGTCTATGATTTTCTACCCTGTTTTTCCCCAAGCCTTAATGTCTGATTTCCATGTGGATTCACCAAATGGGAAGAGGTGAAGGAAGTGGAGGAGGAAAAGGAGGAGAAGCGGGAGGAAGAGATGGAGGAGGAAGATATAGGGAGGCTGTGATACCTATTTTACTCAGTCTCTGCTTCAGTAATGTTTCTTATAAAGAAATATGAAGAATCACTTTAAGAAAATATTTAAAATATTGATGAGAAAAATAAGGTATCTGTTATTCAATAGTAAGTGTCAATATTATAACAATAGTGTTGAAATGTATCAAAATTATAAAAATGTCAAATATCTATTTATGAATTTATTATGACTCCTATAAAAAAAAATCTGATTTTCCTTTGAAATGCTGCATGCTCTCTTAAGGTTCAGATAGAAAATGCAAAAAAATTAAAAATATCAGAAGATTTTTGGAAAATCTAAGGAATACATATCAGTATGCTTTATCTGTGATGTCTAATATACTATAAAACTATAGTAATTCAAATAATGATACATGTGTACATAGACATTTCAGCAGAAACAGAGAGAACGTCAAGAAATAGACAAATATATATAGTTTCAAATTATTGAAGGAAACATGGATTATAAAAAATGTGTACTAGGTACAATCAAGAATACTACATAGCCACATGGGGAAAAATGCGTATATTTCCATAGCTGGGAAAAATACATATATGTCCATACCTGGGAAAAACGCATATATGTCCATACCTGGTTCTACAGATAAAAATAAATGGGCAAACAAAATAGATCTGTCTAATGAAGGTAAATTTAAAAGATTATTTCAGTAAGAAAATATTTATAAGCTTTGTAAGCATAATACAATAAGCAGGATAAATCAATAAATGATAACTGATTATGGGAAAAATTTTAAAGTCATGATAAAAATACATGTATGAGAAGCAATTTCAAAGAGCAAAAAGAAAACTGGAAAAATTTTAAACAAAATGTATGACATACAATAGCTTATTGTTGTGAAAAACATTTAAAGAAGTTATCAAATACAAGAAAATAACCAGCACCCTAACATAAAGTATATGAACCTAAGAAAAAGTTCATATTTTTACAGGAGGTAAATACAAAAAAATTAGCCAGGTGTGGTGGCGGGCACCTGTAGTCCCAGCTATTTGGGAGGCTGAGGCAAGAGAGTCACTTCAACCTGGGAGGCAGAGGTTGCGGTGAGCCGAGATTGCGCCACTGCACTCCAGTCTGGTGACAGAGGGAGAGTCTGTCTCAAAAAAAAAAAAAAAAAAAAAGGCTGAGGTTACAGGCATGAGCCACCTTGCCCAGCCTGGTTATATCTTAAATGAGAAAGTTAAAGTAATAGAAAAAAACCCTTTTGGTGGTACTGATAGAGATATTATTAATCTTTTCATAGGTCTAATTAATCAGAGCTGACTATTTTTAACAGTGCTTCCAGCAACCATTTTAAAGCATCAGGTGACAAAAGTATGTTGAATGAGTCATGATCCTTACTGTAATGTAAATGTACACGAATTTCCACTTCAGAAGATGATGTGTCATATTTTGCATAAGATGTTTTGATATAGGGGAGACTTAACATTTCATTGTCAGAAACCAAAAAAAATTTAGAGGCTTTCTAAAATAAAAAATCTTTTACAGAACACATAAAACTCATGGACTAAAACTGAATTAGGTATTAATTCTCTGTTTAACAAAAAGTCTCCTCAATCCACTTACAATTACAATTTTAGCACTTATTTTTTTCAGGCAGGAAGGGTTTCCCCCCATAAGGTAATAGAGAGTATTCTTTGTTTTTGAAAACTTTATACCATCTATTATTTTTACATGGTTTATTAGCATTTCAGATGATCGTTTATGTAATTCTTTTGCAAACAAAGCAAAGAACATTTTTGTTTCTTGTTTCAGACAGTACCAACTTTCTATTGTTATGAATAAGGAACTGTTTTAAGTATTTTATCAAAACCTTCGTTCCGACTGAGGATAGTGATCTATTGTAGTATATAAGGAGGAAAAGTTTAAAATATCTTCCTTTGTAAATAATAAAAATGATCCCATTAGTAAAGTTATAATAAAGTCAAATTAGAAAGGACATTTTTCATGGCCCAGAAATTATATGAATTTGTAGTGGCAAGACAGATGAGCTGGGATTTATGTGAAAGCAATAAGTATTTCCAGAAGATGATGATGTCTTTATAGTATAGTTCAGTAAGTTTAGCATGTTTAGTATAGTATAGGGTAGTACAGTATGCTGTACCCTTGCATAGTATGACATCAGTTCATAGAGATTTGTTTGCAAATATACCAGTTTAAGGTAGAGGATTTGGTGCCTAGAATTATCTTAAGAGAAAAGCAAAATTTCATTTACGAAACAATCAGAGTCTAGGCAAAGATTTATTCTAGTACCTGGTGACTTTTCAAGGACATTTGAAAAGTTCTGTTCATATGAAAAATCTAGATGCTGGTTGAAGATACATTTAGTGGGCAACAAAGCAAATTTACTGTGCCACCTGGAGATTAGCCAAAGGTTTCCTATATTTCCCAATATTTAGTGAGAGTTTGGTCCTAAGTCCAGCTGTGCTTCATCTATTTAGTCTAGAATTACAAGCAGAATTATATATTGTCTTCGTTTAAATCCCTCCTCACTCCAGTATTTAGTGAATTATGTCCAAGACTTAAGGCTTTGCTTCCAAAGTCTAATGGATTCATAATACTTTACTGTAAATTATTTCAAATTAAATGTTATCACTTAGAAAATCTCTGATCTCAGATGCATTCCTAATACTTAATATTAAAATGACTGGAATTTTAAATAGAGGAAGGGCCAGTGTTTTGTCTTCATACTCTTTAGCATGAAAATTCAATCCTAAGAGATTCCCTACACTACTTCTTTTGGATGCAGTATGATTTCTTTGCCAAGCAGCAGGAAATGAGAAGTAGAGTATGCATTTTATGAAGTACTTGTTAGTCCTGGCATGACACTTTAGGAAGAATTACAAATATCATTAACACTACTAAAATAGATGCTTCAGTTTACAGTTGTAGTTAATTACTTTACATATTGACAAAATTATCACAGCTGGGTATTTCAAACATCACCCTTGATGTACAGTACATGTAATTTTATGTAGCATATTGGCTTTTCAAAAACAGTTTTACGTTTTTTTCCTTCATTGACATTATTAATACTAGTCACAAATTCTTGCCAGTATTGGTTTGTTTTACTTTTATATAATTCTACTGCTAAGAAACTTGGTTGCAATATTCAGGGAGAGTCCAGTAAACTTTGGTTCAAGTTGCCTTGGCTGTTGAAATTCTAACAGAGAGGAACTGTACCGTAAAGTACAAGGAGCTAAGGTATAAAATTCCACATGTGAGGCCAAAGGTTTGACTTCTTTTGAAACTGTTTCTCTTGAAATTATGTCTGTTGTTCCAAATTTTACCTGTTCCTTAGACCACGACATCAGTCCATAAAAAGAGATAAGTTACAGTTGACAAAACCCCCTGCATGATTTGAAATTCTGGCTAACAGCCTCTCTTCATTTTAATGCATGGACAAGTTGTTAGTCCGCTTCTCTTGAACTTTACTTAAATCTCCATGGTACATTATCAGTGCCTTTTATTTCAAATTTATTTTTAACTGTCTCAATTATTTTCAAAGCAATTATTCTGTATTTGTCATTTAATTATATCAAATCACCCAGAATTAATTATATTTAATTAATTAGTTTCATCAAGATTTATTGACTACTAATTGTGTGTAAAATATTGTAGGCCTCAAAGACTATAAAGTGATGAAACAGATACAGGTGGCTTATAAACCCAGTGCATGCTTTTCAACTGTTTATTATTCAAGGAGGAATTTCAGAAACATTCACGATGAAATTTTCTAACAACAGAGTTACTGAATTCTACTGGAAAATTTAAATGTCGTTAATAAAGACAGCAGGACTATAACTGTAAGTTCCGTAACTATAGTTCTATACAGCTCTGTATAGTTCTGTAGTTCTAATTTGTCCAGTTTATTTTAATTGATACTGTAGAAATATTGGTGGACTATAGTTGTCTGACATCCTTTTTAGAAGTGGAAGTTCTCTCTATTTCATTCCAATAATATTTGAAAATTAAAAAAAAAATACGAAGAGTTACTCTTCTGTATACTCCCAAAGATTTCATAAGGAACTTGAATCCTTTCCTATCGTAAATCTGAAAGTTCTAGTCAAAAAATAAATATGAAAACACTTAATGGGCTCAGCATTGCACTTACCTTACAAGGATTGCATATTTAAAACAAAGAGTTGACTGTATTTGTCAAAAACTAGTAAATACACAAGAATGGTCTGTGGATTGTCCTGGAATCACCTGTGTGAATATCATTATGTCACTGTGAATATGAAAATATTTTTTAAATGGATAATTGATATTCTTTACATAGACCATCTAAATAGTAAGCATAAATTAAAACTATGAAATGAGAAGAATCCAAAGAAAAACTTTTTCATGATTTAACCAATGTCATGAAAATATCTAACAACTGCAAAGGAGTAGCCTTAATTTTCCTACATGCACACACACATAGAAACTGCAGATAACACTGTTAAAACCAAATCCCTAATGCTTCATCTATGGGGCAATCGGTATTTTCACTTTCGTTAAATAACCAGACTCTTTAAAACATTATTAAATGTAGATAAGTTTACTGAAATGGAGATGGAAGACAAAACCACGAATGCAAGTGTCTGGAAAAAAAATTGTTATTCAGAAGATACCTCTAAAAAGCGGTTACGTTGAAAGCACAGTCTATCATTTTAAGAAGAGTAATAGTTTTAGATAATGTAAATGAGTTTCTTTAAATTACATGTTGTCACAGCCAAGTTTCAAGTATCAAGTGTTTACTAAAATGGAATATATGGAATATTTACTAAAATTACTTCTAATCACTTATAAAAATGGATCAAAAGCAAATTATAATATGATGAATTAAAAACTATTGGGGAAACATTCTATCCTTCATCTTCAACTAAATATTTAATAAAGTGCAAAGACCAAGGGCAATCATTTTGGATGACTGAATGGATATTTAGGAACTGGGTGATAACAACATTTTTTTTTTTTTTTTTTTTTTTTTTTTTTTTTTTTGAGACGGAGTCTCGCTCTGTCGCCCAGGCTGGAGTGCAGTGGCTGGATCTCAGGTCACTACAAGCTCCGCCTCCCGGGTTCAGCCACTCTCCTGCCCCAGCCTCCGGGGTAGCTGGGACTACAGGCTACAGCCACCTCCCCCGGCTAGTTTAGACGGGGTTTCACCGGGTTAGCCAGGACGGGCTGGATCTCCTGACCACGTGATCCGCCCCTCTCGGCCTCCTAAAGTGCTGGTATTACAGGCTTGAGCCACCGCGCCCGGCCTAACAACATTTTTTAAAACTGAAACTATCTTTTAAAAAACACTGTAACTTTAATTACTTTATATGCAGCTGCAAGGAAAGTCCTTTATTTGTCAGTTTAACACAGAATTCTCTTTTTTCAAGTTCTATAGTTCTAATGAATTACAGGAACATTGTACATAATAATTATTCTAAAATCTAGGTCGGATTTTGTTTAAGCATTTGAAAAAACTCTAGCAATTTGAAAAATGTATATATATTTCATTCTGATCTTGCTTAAATTTTTATGCAATGCAAACGAAAAGTTACAATAATTGAAACAACAGTTTTATAATTATTTTACACAAGAAAACTATTTATAGCCAGGCATGGTGGCTCATGGCTGTAATCACAGAACTTTGGGAGCCTGAAACAGATGAATCACTTGAGGCCAGGACTTTGAAACTAGACTGGCCAACATGGTGAAACCCCAAATCAACTAAAAATACAAAAATTAGCTGGGTGTGGTGGCACGCACCCGTAGCACACCTGTAGTCCCAGCTACTCGGAAGGCAGAGGCAGGAGAATCTCTTGAACCTGGGAGGCAGAGGTTGCAGTGAGTCAAGATTGCGCCACTGCACTCAGCCTGGGCAACACAGTGAGACTTGTAACAAAAAAAAAAAAAGCTGTAAACTGCTTTTAAAGTACAGATAATTTTGAGAAATTTTAGTTTTCTAATGGCCTCAATCGAAGCGGTTCAGAATCTGGAAAAAAAAAAATATTGATTTATAAGATAGAAAAGATGTGTAACAAAGTGGATACTATACAGCTTCCTTAGAAATACAAATAACTTGCTCCAAATAACCACAATTGACTGCATAATTTCTGAAATTCTCACCAGAAAAATCACTATTTTGTGTCAGTTAAATTATTTTCTAAGTAAAGGTCTTTAGCAAAAAGGAAAATGAATGTTGCCTGAGAGAATTAACACAATTATTTAATGGAATGTAAATTCAAAGTAAATTTCACAGCTATTTGTTCCTTTATCAAATACATTTCATTTATTATGTATATGGCATTGAACTAGATGCTGAGGTGACGAAGAATAAAACTCAGTTCCTGACTGAATTAGCATCCAATCAGAATGAATGAGAATTTGACAATTATGCAAATTTTTTTATTTAAAATTGTATCTTGCTCCTCCACTTTGCAAGTAAAAGACATAAAAACAGAGAAAATATGAAAATTAATAAAGACTTTCTCAATGAATAAAGTGTTGCCAGAGTCTAAGAGAAGTTTTATCTCAACATAATACCGTAACTTGGATGGAAAAAGCATGTTTTGGGGCAAATACTACTCCAACTGTAAACATAGTGATCTTATGCATGTAAATGAAGTCAAGAAAAATCTCTCTCTGCCTTAATTGACTGCTTTCTGGCTCAGAATTGCAATATTTCAAAAAAAAAAAAAAAGTAGGACAGGAAAACTATTTGTGTGCATGCATCGTGTCTAACGTTTAAAACAGGGTGTTGTCATCAAAGGGAACTACTTGTGGATTAGAGAATGTCACCAGATACCCACCAATTTTAATTATGATGGAAAGAAAAACTTTATTTTATATAGTGAATAATTTTAGTCAAAATATAAATGTGAAATGAAAAAAAAAAAAACACTCAGTGTATAGCCAGATTGCTGACAAAGTTAAAAAATCATAATGGTAAATCTGGTCAATGGCTTCTTGGAATTTGCAATGGCTGACTTGGCTGTATTTAGACCTGAATAAGAGATAGACTGATGTATAATTTGAAGACGAATCTGAAAAACAGAAGAAGAAATACTCAAAAGATTTTAGGAAGAATAATGAAATAAAAATGTAAGCAAACTATAGAGCAATGCAAAAGGAATACATTGAAATGTTAATGTGGCTGTAACTGGAATAGCAATCCCACAGTGGGAACCAGACGAGAATTAGACTGGTGAAGCTGGGGGAAGGTTGGAGTGTTTACTTTCATACAACAACAACAAAAAACTGACTTTTTTTGTTGAGAATATCTGTGAATTACTGAGTAGAAACATCTAATACACTGTCAAAGATAATTTAACCAGAACTCAGAGGAGGCATGTGGACCAAACACATATGGAGGAGAGCTGACCGTGGCAAAATGGATCCGTTTCAAGGAATAAAATGAAAGAGGAAAACAGCAGCACCAGAGGAACTGGCCTTTTGGAATGTCCACTGTTGAATGACAGAAGGAATATGCCAAGGAGATTGAGAGAAAATACAAGAAATTGAGTTAGAAATACAACAAGAAGAATGGATCAAATACTGTGAGGCATTCAGATATAAAGCACTGAGTCAACTTTGCTGATCACAATAGTTTCATTAAGAATTCTTTAAAAACCACTCTCTGAGGTCTTGGTATTTCTTTACCTTCAGCGTTGGTTAGAATAGACCTCGTTTGATGGCAAGGTAAAGGACTTGGACGGCTTTGGAAATATCGATATATGGAAATATTAACCTTTAATTGTATGTTGAGAGAAATGCTCACACTGTGACAAACACAAAGGAACTGAAGGGGCAGAAAATACACATCTCCTCTGTGACTAATGTTGAATGCTGCCAAGTCCAAAAAAAAAAAAAAAAGATACTGGTTGGTTGTCAGTGGTTCAGGGAGGGAGACGGTGAAACTATTCTGTATGATAGTGCAAATGAAAGATAACACACTGCATTTGTCAAACACTTTCAACTTTAGGGCACAGAGTGTGCCTTAATGTATGCAAATTTTTAAAAATTCATTCATAAGTTTTCAAGATCCCCAAATTGAATGCAAAATGTGAGAAAAGAGTCTTTTTTTTTTTTTTTTTTTTTTCTTTTTTGAGATGGAGTTTCGCTTTAACTCTTGTTGCCCAGGCTGGAGTGCAATGGCACGATCTCACTACAACTTCCGCCTCCCGGGTTCAAGCGATTTTCCTGCCTCAGCCTCCTGAGTGGCTGGGATTAGAGGCATGTGCCACCACACTTGGCTAATTTTGCATTTTCAGTAGAGACAGGGTTTCTCCATGTTGGTCAGGTGGTCTCAAACTCCCAACCTCAGGTGATCCGCCTGCCTCGGTCTCCCAGGATTACAGGCATGAGCCACTGCTCCCGGCCAAGTCAAACTTATTATAAATGAATGAACCAACCTGAATGGGGCAGGCAGGAAGAACAGTAAGAATGTAAATAATTTACCAATGAGTAGAGCCTGTAAAACTGAGGCAAAATGAGCTATACATAAACACTGTACTCTAGTTGATCAAGTTGCTTCCTACAAAAGTATGGGCTCACAATTCTGAATTTCCTGTATGTGTGTAATGTAATTGAATAAAGTAAATGAAAGTGGTTTGTGTGAATCAGGATTTTCACCATTGCAGTGGGAGGTTATAGATAAGCAATAACTACAACAATCCATGTGTTATTGGAGACATCAATATGAACTCATATTTAGTTTAATAAAAGCACAGACGGTTTCATTAAAATTTCTAGACATATATTTAGACAGTCATTAGTATATGCATATATTTCCTTGCTCTGTCGGCTGAGATCCTAGAAGCAATAATAACCCAGTGGCAACCAGTACCTTGATTTCTAATAATGTTCTCCTAAAAGGATCCAGCGCTCTTTGCAGAAAAAAGTTAATACTAGGACTGGGACAGAAAATATATGATATGCCTGGGGCATTTTACACTGTCAGAAAGTCAGCAAATGTTTAAAAACTAACATACTTAAATACATGGATGAATGAATGAATGAATGAATGAATGAATTAATGGGGGAGAATAGAAGAATCACCCCCCTAGAAGGCTTAGCTGATATCAATGTGTTGTATAAATATAATCATGCAACAAATTATTTTTAAATATATTGAAGTCAATGAACCTATGAAATTTAGACTTTCTTTTATATGTAACTAATTGGATAGTGGTCAATAAACACTCCCAAATCACACCTAACCTTTACAACTCTTGTTCAAACATTTCTGTCTTCATTAATCAAGGTTCTTGGTTGCATGTAAAAGAAATCCAAATCCATATGGCTTAATACAGCCCAGGGTAGATAGATTGACTTCAGCCATTGTAAAACAGAGATGTTGTCATGATATTAGAAGTCAATATTTTCGACTTCTATCTCTTCCTTCCTTCACGTTAGTTCCGTTATCATGAATGTTTTACTTGGTAGAAAAAAATGCCAGAAGAAATTTGTTTTTTTTTCATTCTAATGGACTAGCAAAGCAGTCTGTACTAGTTACCCTAGGCCTACCATAATAAATTAATAATAAATTACCACAAACTCAGAGGCTTAAAGTGATAGAAATTTATTCTCTCATAATGTGTGGAACAGAGGTCCAAAATCAAGGTGTGACTTTTTTTTTCTTTTTTTTCAGGCATTGAGGGAGAATCTGTCCCATGCTTCTCTCTTTGCTTGGATGTCCTAGGTTGGTAGATGCATTACCTCAATTTCCACCTCAGCCTCAATAGCCTTCTCTTCTCTATCTTTGACTTGAACTCTCCATTCTGAGGACATCAGTTATTGGATTCAGTGTCTACCCTAAATGCAGAATGGTTTCCTCTCCAGATTCTTAGCCTAATTACATCTACAAAGACACAATTTCCAAATGAGAGTACATTCACGGCACCAGAGGTTAGGACTTGGATGCATCTTTTAGAGGGCCATGACTTAGTCTATCTCCACCATGAGTTAGGGGCATCAGTTTATTCCAAAATATATGAGCGATGAATATCATTTGCTCTCTAACCCATTTGGACCAAATGACCACTCAGGAATCAATTATAGTTGCCAGAGAAAAAAGTACATTTATCAGCCAGGTAGGGGGCTCTTCCCAACCCAGGATTTGCTTCATTTGTCCCATGTCAACTGAGCACAGAGGGGTCATTCATCAAAGGAGAACTGGATGTTGCTACCGCAATAAAGAATGTTTAACAACTAACTCACAGATAAGCACTATCATATCTGTATCTTTGGATGATCATTGTTTACTGGGTCAGTGAACTTTTGCAAGTTATAATAACATAAGGAAAATGTAATTTTGTAGTTTTGTTTTAGAACAAGTTAAACACAACAATACAGAGATAATTTTATTTGCTCTCACATTTGCAATGGTGTGTCCTTATGCCCTGGTGCTTCAAAGATGACTTAATTGCTTTCTAAAATATCTTAGTAAAACAATAATATTGTATCCTATTTCTGTAAGAATATAATATGAACATGCTAATAATGAAAACCTCAAGTAGCTACAAAATAATTGGAATAAAATCATAATTCACATATTTATAGCTGGCATGATTACATTTTAAAATGTATTTTGAAAGCAATGGGTCATATTTACTTTCTGAAAACACAGCTGAGAATTCATCAGTAGATACTCAAAAAATTGATTGTGCTGAAAAACACTCAAATATTTATTTCATTAGTTGTAAATTTTCAAAGGATGAACTATTAAATAATAATAATAATAAACCAGAAGACCATGGACTTACACTTAAATGGTTTATACTTGGTTTACATGCTGCTTAGCAACACACAGGAGTTTGTCATATCTAAATCAATCAGAAAATAAAATTCTACTAGATAATGTTACCCATATCCAACATGTGTTATATAACCTTTAGGGAAGCAGTTTTTGGACTCTGTGTTCTTAACCCTTTCTTTTTTGTGTGTGTGAGACAGAGTCTCACTCTGTCACCAGGCTGGAGTGCAGCGGCACGATCTTGGCTCACTGCAGCCTCCGTCTCCCAGGTTCAAGTGATTCTCTTGCCTCAGCCTCCCGAGTAGTTGGAATTTCAGGCGTGTGTCACCATGCCCGGCTCATTTTTGTATTTTTAGTGGAGGTGGGGTTTCACCATATTGGCCAGTCTGGTGTTGAACTCCTGACCTCAGGTGATCTGCCCAACACGGCCTCTCAAAGTGCTGGGATTACAGGAGTGAGCCACCGTATCCAGCCAACCCTTCCTAATACTAGTGTTATTCTTAATGATGTAGAGCAGATAAAAGTTATTAGTGATATGGTTTGGCTCTGTGTCCCACCCAAATCACATCTCCAATTGTAATCTGAATTGTAATCCCCACTTGTCAAGGAAGGAGCATGGTGGGAGGTGACTGGATCATGTGGCAGGTTTCCCCCATGCTGTTCTTGTAATAGTGAATGAGTTCCCAGGATATTTGGCTGTTTGCTAAGTGTCTGGCACTTCCCACTTTCTTTCCTTCTCTGTCTCTCTCTCCTGCTGCCATGTAAGACATGCCTTGCTTCCCCTTGGACTTCCACCATGATTGTAAGTTTCCTGAGGTATCTCCAGCCATGCGGAACTGTGAGTCAATTAAATCTCTTTTCTTTATGAATTACCCAGTCTAGGATATTTCTTTATAGTGGTATGAAAACAAACTAATACAATTAGCAATATAGTCAAATCTCCACTAGGAATATTTTGTTGCTTGCATGAAGGTTAATCCAATGACTGCTGCAATTCCTGAAGATGGTAATAGAATTCTAAGATGTCCTGAAAGACCCCCATCCCTAGGCATACACATCCTACATAACCCCTCCCCTTGATGAGGGTAGGATCTATGACTATGCTGGACTTCCACTCCTCTGATTATGTTACCTTATATGGCAAAACTGATACAATTTGTCAGGTGTAATGAAGGTCCAAAGTCTGTTGATGTGACTTAAACCAAAGCGACATTATCCCGGGAAGGTCTGATTTAATCAGATGAAAATGTAAATGAGATAGAACCCCCTGCTAAAGAGGTCAGAATTGAAAGCAGTACAGGCTTTCTGACACTGGCCTTGAAGAAAACAAGCTGACATAAACGCTATAGTCACAAGAAAATGATTCCTGCCAACAGTCAGGTAAACAGGTAAACTTGGAAGCAGAGCCTTCTCCAGACAAACTTCTATATGGCAATGCAGTCCAGCCGACACCTTGGTTTTAGCCTTGAGAGACAGGGAGCAGAAGAGCTAGCTTAGCTGTATCCATGCTTCTGCCACAATCAAACTGTGAAATAATAAATGTATGTTGCTTTTAGCTGTTAAATTTGTGGTAACTTGTTATGCAGCAATAGAAATTTAATTAAAAAATAAGATAATAGGACTTACAAATGGCATTTTCTGTTTGTTACATTTTCTAGACTACTATCTCCAGAGGATATGTATTTGTGCATTGAAGTCAGAGGAAAATGTTCTGATAATAAATAGCATTCTAATAGAGTAAAAGCTACCCTCACAAGGAGGGAAGGTTAGAGCCATCTTAGCTGTTGTGATGCGAGAAAAAATGAGGGTGAAGTTTGGATGGGTTATAAACTAAAGATCTGTTAGTGATGATCTTAGAGGCAGCCATCTATCATTACGCAAAGGGGGTGAGGGAGTTTATCTGGACTGTTGTTTTGTTTTGTTTTTTACCATCCGGGCCAACATAGTGAAACCCTGTCTCTACTAAAAAAACAAACAAACAAACAAAAAAACTGGCAGGTCGTGGTGGTGTACGCCTTGTAGTCCTGGCTACCGAGCTATGTGGGAGGCTGAGGTGCCAAGAATTGCTTGGAACTGGGATGCAGAAGTTGCAGTGAACTGAGATGATGCCACTGCACTTGGCCTCGTTGACACACTGAGACTCTGTCTCAAAAAAAAAGAAAAAAAAAAAAAAAGAGTACAGTTTTTACCTAGCTGTTATATCCTGTTGGATTTACTCAAGGACTGTTGACATAAAAAAAAAAAAGTGCAGGGGAAGGAACAAAGGCAATCCCCGCCACACATCTGATTTGCTATATTATATTACTTTGGTCTGGATTTTTAATTCAGTTTTCTCATGTGAACTAGTGGCTATTTTGCTGTTGATATAAGGAAGTTCAATATTACAGAAATATTGATGTATTTAATTTGTAGAACAACTGAAGGCTGTTCCTCTTGGAGCAAGAGAACAGTTAGCATCAACCAAGTCTCAAAGGAACAAGAGTGACTGGGCAGGTAGGTAGAGAGTATTATAGATATAAAAGGAAATTGGCCGGGCGCGGTGGCTCACGCCTGTAATCCCAGCACTTTGGGAGGCCGAAGCCGGCGGATCACGAGGTCAGGAAATCGAGACCATCCTGGCTAACATGGTGAAACCCCGCCTCTTTTAAAAAAAAAAAAATTTGCCTGGTGTGGTGGCGGTGCCTGTAGTCCCAGCCACTCGGGAGGCTGAGGCAGGAGAATGGCGTGAACCCGGGAGGCGGAGCTTGCAGTGAGCCCAGATCGCGCCACTGCACTCCAGTCTGGGCGACAGAGAGACACTCCGTCTCAAAAAAAAAAAAAAAAAAAAAAAAAAAAAAAGAGAAAGAAAATAAAGAAAAGAGAAAAATAAAAAGAAAAGAAATAAAAGGAAATTGGGACGAGATACTACTTAGTAGGATTCTCAGGAATATTTTTCTTAAACAGCATGATTTTTGTAATCCAATTATGATTTTGCTTTAGGATTATAATTTGGGGACTGAAATGCATAAAATATTGGGATAGCCAGAATCATAGAGAAGCTGGAGATGGGCTGTGTGAGGTATCAAAACTAGAATCCAAGCACTCAAGAAAAGTATAGAAGTATGAATAGAAATAGAGATAGCAATAGAAATATATACATGCATAGATATGTATATCAACATAGAGACAGATGTATACTTTCATGTGTGTAGTGTTTACCCTGTTTTCTTTAATAAAATTATGATGTTATAGTTTTATAATGTAAAGATTATTGTTTCTGAAGAATTTATTTGGGGTTTAGTAAAATTATGCAATCTGGACAGATATGAGAAAGTTCAGGCAGATAGGCAAATTATTTTAAACAATCTTAATTGTCCTCATGGCTAATCCTTAATTACAAGCTCAAAAATAAATCTACATATGAGAAGGTCCTCAAATTCAGCCACCACACTTAAACACGTTCTTCAATTAATTTTATACTTTCTTTCCTGTTACAAAGGAGCAGAATCTCTCCTCTGCGGGATCCTAAACCTTCACATGATTCTGGTTTCCATCCTTTTTACCTCTTTAGGTACCCAGGCACCGGTCATTACGCTTCTTTTTTTTTTTTTTTTTTCCGTTGGATTTGGTGTTTTTCTTTTTGTTCCAAACATTTCTCACCAGAAATTTGATGTGCTCATATTTCTGTCATAGGCTCACTCTGTCATATGGTTTCCGTCACAATGTAGACTTGCCTGGATGCTACCCATAGCTACTACGTTCTCCTTCCACAGACAAAACACTCCTGAGTTTACTGTATGGATGGTTTCCTACCTTTTCCTACACTATGCATTCCTCAAGGCAAGATAAGAGTTCTGGCTCCTCTCACTCCACTGAAACTCTTATTCAAAGGCACCAATGAATCAGACCTGTAATCCCAGCACTATGGAAAACTGAGGCAGGAAGGTTGCTTGAGCCCAGCAGTTCAAGACCAGCCTGGGCAACAGAGTAAAACTCCATCTCTAATGGAAAAGAAAAAAAAAAAAAAAAGAAGATACCAATAAAATATATTATCACTGTCTCCTATTTGGATTCTGACATCCACTCATCTAGTATCTCTCTTATCCACCATTTTCGGTTGACTCTCCTATTTCCATTCATTTAATATCTGTGTGACTTGGAGTTCTGTTAGGGCCTAGACAATTCTTTTTTCTGTCTTTATCAGTAAGAAATATGGATCAAGAACAGTAACAGCATGGCCCCATTCAAAGCCCACTCACACCAAGAATGCTCTTCCTATTTGTGCCTTTTATTTTATTTTTGTTTGTTTATTTTTTGAGACAAGGTGTTGCTCTGCAGCCAAGCCTGGAGTGTAAAGGTACAGTCGGAGTTTACTGCAGGCTCAACCGACCTCCTGGGCTCAGGTGATCCTCCCACCTTGGCCTCCCAAACTGCTGGGATTATAGGTGTGAACCTCTTCTACTGGCCCTACCTGGCTCTTGAATGACCTCTGGCTAATAAAAACACAAGTAGTATTATGTAATTATTGATAAGTACTCCATGACAATATTGCCATTAGAATACTCAAAGATATCTTACTACCAAATTCCTAGCTAATTTTTGTTTGCTTTGTGAGAAAAAAATTAAATTTTTATTATTACAAATACTATGTTTAAAAAGAGCTTTTTCTTTTACCTAAAACAAGCAACCACTGGTTGTGTAGTTTATAGCATTCAATTATTTTTACCTCTCATTTATAAAAGTGTCTCAGTTTTCAAAAAATATAGTGTACATACTCAGACAAACTGAGTTAGATTTCCAGAACCTTTTGTATTTATTCCCCAGGTAAGCAAATGTATAAAGAAGGAACAATTGATCTTTAAACTCTTCTTATGTTCATTCTCTCAGGGCCATTATCTTCCCCAGTTCATGATCCATTGCCACTCTGCTCCTTTTAATGACTCCAAACACACTTTTCTCTTACTACGAAACAAAGTACCTTTTCGGAAGATTTTCCCCGCTTGGCCTAGAAGGTAATTGCTTTCTTAATCACTGTCAATCTCATAAAGATAAACTGTTACTGCTAGAATAATTCATTTACTTAAGATTATTTACAATTTTAAAAAGTGTTGCATAAAATATCTCTTTACCCAAAGGAAAGAATCCCTCACAGTGAAAACTGCAGTGCCTACACTGACAGTTTGTTTTTTAAATTTGGAAAACAGGCACTTCAAACCGTATCTTCAGGTCTAGTTCATAAAATAGTAGCCCTTCATATATCTCTCAGAGATTTTCTTTTTCATATTTTGAAATGTTCCTTCTTCTACTTTTCGTTGTTAACTTCCATTCTATTTCCTTGGGATTCCTCTACTGCATTTTTATTCTATTTGAAAAGCATGAATCCGTTTGTTTATTCTCTAGGCTGAAAATCTCATTCTCTTAACTTAACTACATTTGTTATATTTCCAATCCAATACTTACTTTTCATACTTATTTTCAATACTTATTACCTATATTGGAATGCTATTTATTATCAAAACATGTTCCTCTGGCTTCAGTGATATGAATTCGTATCTTGAAATGTATTCAAATGGCACATTTTTTATTGTAATGAATCATAGGCTTGGACATGCACTTTAGTAATGAAAAGATGATATTGCATATAAGGAATTTAGCATATTAAATTGCTGTTTATGTATTGACTACTAATAAATGCATATCTCCAGTGCAGACCTCTTGACTCAATATCCATATATCCACCTGCCTATTGTCTTTTTAGACATTTAATTGGCACCTCAAACTTACGCTGTCCAAAGCAAAGTCTTTTCTGACATACCCTTTCTTGCTTCACACACATGGAATCCTCTGCCCACAGATTTCTCCCATCAGTAAACGAAAATTCCATTCTTACCATTGTTCAGGCCCAAAACATGCCCACCTAGCTCCTTCCTTTTCTAGTTCTCTGATATCTCACAATTTGACAAAATATCATGTCTTTTTGATCTTCAAAATACAGCCACGTTCTATTTCTTACTACACCTTTTCCTATTGCTCCATGCAAATCAATGCCATGTCTTATCTAGATTATTTCATGGTTTCCTAATCTTGTATCTACCCTTACCGAATTTCCATCTCCTGTCAGACAGCAATCTTTCCACAACACGCCTCTACTCCAAACTGGTCAGACTTCTCTTTAAGATAGCTGACTTACTGACCTTGCCTATTAATTCAATAATCAGTGTCATCTGGGAGTCTTTTATCTATTAATTGACTTGTCTCCGTATATGTGGTATTTTCCTACTTTTTTCAATCCTTGGTAATTTTTTAAAACATTGAGACTTTTACTTTGCTGGGTGTTAGTGTTTTTTTTTTTTTTTCTTTTTCAATTCCTCTAAGTAGTTGGGGCTTTGTTCTAGGATATGATTGATTATCTGAAAATAGTTTGATCATTTTAAGATGTGTTTTAGGCTTTGTTAAGTGGATTCAGGACAACATTTGGCACAGGGATAATTTTCCCAAAGGACTCCTCTTTCTCCCCTTGAAATACTTAGTTCCTTATGCTTGGATTGTTTTTTTTTTTTTCCCCCCCCCTCTGGTTTTATGTACACGAAATAATCTCAGCACCTTGTAAGCTTTTGAAGCTGTTCCTCCTGCCTTTTCCCAGGGGTTCTTTTCCTGGCCTTGGTCATTCCTGGCTCACATGCTTAAATACTCACCACAAATTCTGCAGGTGCCCTGGGCTCCTGTCATTTGAAGCTCTCAACTTTAGAGTTTTCTGTACAGTGAGTTCTATACTGGTCTCCCTGAACTCTGCTTTGTCTCAACTTAGAAATGTTCTGAGCTGCGTTTGTGTAAGTTACACCATCTCCATGTCTTGAAAACTCTTTCTGGAAAGTACAGAGAGACAGTTGGGGGCTCACTTCATTTTGTCACTTTCTCCAAGAAATCGCTGAGCTGTGCTACTTGTTGTCTAATCTCTAAACTGTTGGTACTTTTTTTTTCTTTTTTCCAGCTTCTAAAAATTGTTTAAGGCAGAGAGAAAGTCAGTTTCTTGTTAATTTATTTAGTTTGAAAGTGAAAGCCTAGAGATGCTTCTTGTGGAGCAAATGCTTTGCAAATATTTTTGTTTGTTTTCTGATATATTTTATGTCCATAAATTCAGTGTATAAACAAGATGCTCTGAAATTTATCTTGCTGCCCAAAATACTGTATAATTTTAGAACATTTTAGCATAACAAACTTTAGCAAACTTTAGCTTTATTTTGCTTATTTCTATAAAATCATTTATACACACATGCATGTATCAATATTATGCATATTATATCATATGGATGTATAAAATTACATATAATTTTGTATTTTAATATATAGATGTTCAATGAATATGTTTCTTTTTCTGTATTAATTTTTTATTTGCTACTTTATAATTTTTTTATATATGGAAGTTTTCTTCTGTCCTTGTGGTTGTCTTTAGAGAAACGGCCTGAACCGAATGGATTTACGCTGTGACTCTTTGACTAGCTAGTGCACCATCTACTCCTGCCATTCACTTTAATCTTTCATAGATGTTGCCGCTTCCTTGGTTCAAGCCAGATTTTATTGGGTCACATCAGTTTATTGATGTGAAAAATATATTTAATGCCCACAACAACCTAATCACTGCAGAACATAACAATAGCCACACACACACAGGCACGCACACACAGAAAACTACAGAATCTGAAAGGGAACTGATTACCTCTTGTCCTGAGACATTCTGGCAGTAGCCTAGTCAGGCCTGTTCTCTAAGGAAAGATGGTTTAATATAATCTTCAAAACATAATGTATTGCTTCAGCACTTTACATTTTGCAGTTCTTTCTCATTTAATGGTAGGAGAGAAATAGCAAAAGAATGTAACCTAGTGTTTTTTTTTCCTGCTCTTCTATGAAAGTTATAAATGCATTTTAATTGTTAATGTGGTGGTAGGATGAAGCAAAAATAGACTGAAACTCTTGCTATGTCAGTATTGAGGGCAAGAGACGAATGATGTATTTTACCCCTTTCATGATGGAGACCTTTATGTGTGTTTGTTTGCTTGTTTTATCATCCAAAGATAAAATGAATTGTTTAGTCTGGGAGACAAATTCTATTTCATGTCTTTCACTTTTGGGGAGTCTTGTTTTCCTTGTATTGTCTGTTAATTTAAAAAAAAATCTTTATTTCTGCCTTTGTTTTATGCAAACAATTATTTCACTTTTGTTGTTATTATTTATTTAAGAAAATATGTTAGGTTATCAAAATTATGTACTACATTCAACATAATTTTTCTTCTGAAGGGTTTTCATTTATCATTTGCTTTATCTATACATTTTCTCTTCCTTGTTTCTTTGTTTGCACATTTTGTTGTTCTTTGTTTTTCAATAATCACCTATAATTGAATGAGATGAATTATTTCTAAACTAGATATTTGCCAGTGATTGACCTGGGAAAGACCAAAACTCCCAAGCACGAGGGATTTCTTGTAAAACATGGTTGTGTTTTGAGTTTCTTTAGCAGTCTCCTCCATCAAGCCAGCTGAGATTGGCACTGTGGAGCTGGACTGGAGGTGGTGTCATGCCTTCCAGTTCGAAGTGGTGATCTTTGTCATTCGTTATTCAGCCCAACTTCTTTCGTTTTTCCTTGAAATCAATAGGGGCACAGGTTTGCTCCAGATGGATACCTCAACACTCTCTTGGCTTTGTGGCAAACAAACCACTAGCATTTTCCACCATAAAACATTCCCTTATTAGGAATGAATGTGTATTCTGCCCTTTGAGCTCTGCAGTCATAAATGTTACTTCCTTACATCCTCTCATATACTTATTTTATCTTAGTTGTTTTTTGGTGGCTTCCTATTTTTTTTTCTGTTAATTCCATATTTCTAGTAGCTATTTCTTAGATCTCTTGTGGTCAGAATGTGCACATTTTTTCTATTAAAACTTTGCAGAGAATTAACAACAACAACGAAAAAAAAACAATTTATTCATCTATGATTCTTCCTCACTACTTAAAAAAATAAAAACAAGTATTTTTCCTTTGTTTCATGTCCTGCTAACCATAAGGCTGTTCTCATGGCCCTTCCCTCCAACCTGCAGTTAGGCACCAAAGGGATCTGCTGGCAATTCCTCCTCTCTTCCGAAGTCGTAAAACCATATTTTCAAGGGTTGATTAACACCTACGTCATTCTTCATTGTCACTTCTTGTGACCTCTAAAGGTTTCCAGACAGGCTTTCTCAAACTCTCAAGTAAAGAGTTCTGTTTAGTTCTTCTTGTCTTCTACAATATTGCACTGGAAACTAGAGAAGTCAAAACAGACTTACTTATAATCATCCATGGTCCTTCTTCATAGTATTTCATTGTCTGTCTTTCCTTTAAGCTTCATTAATTTAGAAGCATCTTTAGTTCCATTTGTAAATGAAATATGTATATATTTTGCCTTTGCACACTTTGGATTTTAACAGTTCTCTATCTCTTATCTGGAAGTGCAACACAATCACCCCAAAACACAGTGGCTTAAAACAAAACCAATTTGTGGTTGTCTTTAGGGGAGGAGATGGTTCTGCTGACCTGGGCCAGGTTTAGCTGATATCAAACTGGCTTTTCAAGCACCCACAGTCACGCTGGCTGGCTGAGCCGTCCAGGATGATCTTAGTTGGGAAGGTTCATCTCTGTTGCACAGCATCTCTCCTCCTCCAAAGTCTGGCTTGTGTTTATTCACATAGCTCCTGGGCAGGTTTCCAAGAGCAGGAGTGCGAGTATGTAGGGCCTCTTTAGTCCTGGACTTGGAACTAGCACAAAGCCACTTTGCTTTATCATGTTGCTCAAAGCAAGTTTCAGGCCATTCTAGATGCATAGAAAGAAGAAATAGATTCTACCTCTTGACTGAGGGACATACAAGGCAACAGTTAGAGAACACCAGGTAGAAAGAAAATTTATTATTTTATGATCTACTAAAAATTACTAATATTGAAGAATAAAATGGACTTTTCACAGTAACAGGTCTTTAAGTATTAAGCTTGATACATCTGAAATGGACAGCAAAATGTAATATTTATTATTTACAAAATATATAAATTAGTTTACACCAAGTATTTTATTAAGTCTCTTATTATTATTTATTTATTTTTTCACTAAAACCCAGGTGTTAAATTTTACTACCTACTTCATAATGCAAGAAACTAAAGCTTAGAGAACATAAATATTTTGTCCAAGTTCTCATAGCCATTAAATGGGAGAATGTAGATTTAAATCTAGATCTCTGTAGTGTCACACACAACATTTTGAATTTCTATACTGAATTGCCTCTTAAAGAACTCCTAACTTATCTATTTATAAGTTAAATTTGAATTTGAAGTTCTTGTATTAAATGTAAATTCTGTCACTATCTTTGAAAGTAACATGCTTCAATGAATACCCACAAGACAATTTTGTTGAAAGTATTAAACAAAAAAGTACTCAGCCACAGAGATACTTTTACTTTGAGATAGTTGACAACTTTTGGTAGCACTTAGAATGTATTAAAAAGAAAAAAAGTAATGGTTTCGTCTATTTCAAAAGGTCCTGGTTCAATGGATTTATTTTAGTTTACTAATGCAGCTTTTTCTCTAATAAATTCAGACACTTTTAGAGACAAGATGCATAAAAATGGTGATCAGCACTATGGTGGTTGATTTAATGTGACAAGTTGGCTAGGCTATGGTGCCCAGTTGGTCGAGCACCAGTCTAGATGTTGCTGTGAAGCTGCTTCTGAGGAGTGTTTAATATTTAAATCAGCAGACTTTGATTGAGTTAAGTAGATTATCCTCCGTAATTTGGATGGGACTTATCCAAGCAGCCGAAAGCCTTAATCCAGCAAAGACTGAGATTTCCTGAACAGAAGGAATTCTCAGGACTGAATCATAGAAACCCTGCTTGAAGTGCCAGCTTGCAACCCAAGATTGCATCTTAAATTCTTACCTGAGTTTTCTGCCTACCAGCCTATCCTACAGTGTTCAGACCTGCCAGCACCTACAATAGCATGAGCTTAAGCAGATTTAAAAAAAACATATAATTCTCTCTCTCTGTTTCTCATTATGCATGCATAATGATGTTTCAGTCAATGAGGAACTGTATGTATGACGGTGATTCCATAAGATTATAATACTGTATTTTTACTGTATCTTTTCTACATTAAGATATGTTTAGATACATAAATACTTTAATACTCACCACTATATTTTCATTGCTTACAGTATTCAGTGCAGTAACATGCTGTACAGGGTTGTAAGCTAGGAGCAGTAGGCGAGACTACATAGCCGAAGTGTGCAGTAGGATATACCATCTAGGTTTGTGAACATACACTCTATGATTTTTGGACAACCACAAAATCACCTAATGATGCATTTCTCAGAATGAGTTCCTGTTCTTAAGTGGCGCATGACTGCGGATACATATGCACATAATTGTTTCTATAGAGAAACGTGACTAACACAGTAATACAATTTCATAAGGACACAGTGCAAAGTTTTGGGTTAACAATTCTAATGTATTAAAATATTTTCAAAATCAAAATGTCTCTGGCCATAATATTAGCTGTTTAAATGTTCGCATTGTTTTCTTTTTCTTCCAGCTCTCCGTCCCTTTAGAGCTTGCTTGTCCTTTTCACTTTATTTCTGTCTTAGCCTCCTTGCTTATCGGTACCTCCACAGGAAGTGAACGGAATGTACGACAGGATTGGACAAATCTGTGTTCTTAAGGTTGTTACTAATAACACCTATCTCATGTATCTCATGTGTAGGAGTCCAGGACTCAAACTGAAAGACTGGTGAACTTAGAATTATTTCTGGTTCCCCTATTCCCCCTCATTATTTCTGTGCTGTTTCCTATCTATGTGAGGTATAGAAGAGCTTCTTGCAGTTTAAAAATGACTTCTTATTTTCCTATCCTGGCTGTAGATCTAGAATTAATCATAATATTTCATGAGTTTTTGAAAACTTGGGAGAACAGGAAATTTGAATGGAGAAGGTACATATTAAATTAAGATGTGTAAAGCTAGCTTTTGGTCTTTATTTTTGTCCAAGCAGAAACAAACTGGTTAATCAAAGACTTCCGGCGTTCATCTTCTAAAATGCAGTTCTTTGGGGGCAGAAATATGTATGTTATTGTTTAAAACATTTAGAGGAATAACAGACTTACGATCACTAATTTAAGGGCTGAAGATTTAAGGCACCATTTCAGTAGGATTTGTCAGATCTGTCACCAAAACATTACTTTTTCTTTCAGTCTTACCTTTTAATATAGCTAGTAAATCGAAATCTTTTTTAAGGTCCATACCTTTTTGCCATGTCTCCGTTATTTCTTTTTTATATTGAACAGGAAAGTAATGAATACAAAATTCTCTGTCCTTGAGGTTATTTAGAGTTGAACTTTTGACTTTTTTCCCAGCATGAATCTTTGAATCTTTCTAGACAAAAAAAGGCTTCAGCCCTTGAAGCAATGAAGCCTCAGAAGTGAACCCCCCTCAGAAAATGGTGGCCCTTCAGCCCTCGGCTGCTGTCAACTTCTTCAGGATCCCATATAATTATTCGGGGCCATTGACTCACCTCCTCCAAGCGCTGATGCTGCCTCTTCTCTCATATTTCTGATATTATATTTCTGATGAAGCCACAAAGGTGAATGAGAGTTCACAGAACGTGAACACCTATCGGAGAGTTCCTTAGGAATCCAGCTTCCCCAATTATGTCAGCTCACTATAACTTACAGAGTACACTGCAATAAGGGGATATAGAATAGATATGTATTTCATATTTCTTCACATTGCTGACTGAAACCAGCCATAAATGTCACATTATTTTTTAGGTGGCACTGCAATAAAATAAAAAAATATAAAATAAAACTTCTCACATATGCCATTTTATCTTCGTTTCTAATACATTTTCTACTTAGTCATCATATGTCAGCATCAATTACAAAATTATTGTTTAATTAATACAAGGACGGTTAGTGGCACACACTACTTATATATAAGCACTATTTGACCAGAAAAGTCATTTTATTGCTGTATATGCCAGTTGCTTATCAATCTTGAATGTCACTGAATACCAGTGTGTTTTTATGCTTATATCCTGTATATATATGATATAAACATACAAATATATATTTATAAAATATAATTATATGTAATTTACATTATATAATTATATATAATATATGAATACTTATATATTATATGATAATATGTAATTTATACACTTATGTACTATATAATAATATATGTGATATAATATTACCTGCCAGTAAATTCCTAAAAATTGGTCACAGCTCTCTCAAGACTAATGTGCTCTAAATGCAACTAATAATATCTAATATTTTCCCTCAATCTCTTCATTTTTCTCATTTTTCTTTTGTTTTTTCAAATAATGATACTCTGTCCTACTTGTTAATCAAGACACTAACAGAAGAGTCAACATCAATTCCTCCATCTCCCTAAGTCCTTCTCCCTATTCAATATATAATTATCATTATATTGCATTGTTTCAATATTTGCACATTGTTTCCTTTTCTCCTTGTCTCTCCATCCATATGTAGTTTGTTTTTCTTTTTCACTTTATTTCTATCTCACCTTTCTTATTCACCAGTACTTCCACAGGAAGTGAACTGAATATTTGAGGAAACTGAACAAATCTATGTTCTTAAGATTGTTACTAATTACATATATATGAGTGTGTGTGTGTATATATATACCTATAAATGTGTATATATACAGATAAATGGTAATTGCAATAAAAATTATATAAATACATAAATATATATATTTAAGTATATCTTGTTGAATATTTTATATATAACATATGTTATATATCATAAATATATGTATATAATATAAATACATATATATATAATATTCTATGAGATATACCTAAATCTGGAATATTTCTCTCACATAATAAAGATTATAGAGGTAGGAATTTCATCACTGGTGTGTCAGTGCCACAAAGTTGACAGGGACCCCATTTCTAATATTTCCACTGAGCCCAACACTTTGATTCTTCTGGCCTAAGATGGTTGTTTAAGCTCTTTGCACAGTTATTCCATCTAGCAAACATAGTATGGTTTGGCTGTGTCTCACCCAAATCTCATCTGGATTTCCCACGTGTTGTAGGAGGGACCCAGTGGGAGGTAATTGAATCATGGGGCCAGATATTTCCCATGCTGTTCTGGTGATAGTGAGTAAGTCTCACAAGATCTGATTGTTGTTTAAGAGGGAGTTTTTCCTGAACAAGCTCTCTTTTTGCTTGCTGCTATCCATGTAAGACATGTCTCACTCCTCCTTGCCTTCCACCATGATTGTGAGACTTCCCCAGCCATGTGGAACTGTAAGTCCAGTTAAACCTCTTTCTTTTGTAAATTGCCCAGTTTTGGGTATGTCTTTATCAGTAGTTTGGAAACAAACTTACACACAACATTAAGGTATTTGGGTCAAAGAAGAAACTTTCTCTACCTTAAAAGAGATTGAAATACTCACAAATATATTCACAAAAATATTAAAACTCATTGTCAGGAACTTAATCATGTAGATTGTATTAGTCTGTTCTCACACTGATAATAAAGACATATCCGAGACTGAGTAATTTATAAAGAAAAAGGTTTAATTGACTCACAGTTCTGTATGGCTTGGGAGGCCTCAGGAAAATTACAATCATGGTGGAAGAAGAAGCAAACACATCCTTCTTCACATGCTGGCAGGTAGGAGAAATGCAGAACAAAAGAGGAATAGTCCCTTGTAAAACCATCAGATCCCGTTAGAACTCACTCAGAACAACATGGAGGTAGCTGTCCCCATGATTCAATTATCTCCTACCAGGCCCCTCTCATGACACAGGGGGATTATGGGAACTACAATTCAAGATAAGATTTGTGGGCGGACATAGCCAAACCACATCAGGATAAACCTAGTGCCACGACATAGTATCATCTCTTTCAGCTAGTTAGCAATTAGACCAGTGTTAATGCTATCTTTTTAATAAAAGAAAAAAAAAAAAAAACTTCTCCACTAATCTTTTCGATGTTTTACCTTACATTAAAAAACAACAACAACAAAAAAAACTAGCTTTCATAGCTTAAAAATATTACCAAGATAAGGTCTTTGTCTGTCTTTCTAACATCATTTTTTTTTTTTTTTTTGGCCATGCGTCTCTCTCTTTTTAAGACAGATATGGAGATCTTTGCAGATACTTCTCCCAATGCCAAAAATTATTCCACCCTCTAACTTTTCTTTCAACAGAACATGCCTGAGTTTAAATATATTTGAATGTAGAAATACAGATACACAATAATTGCAATAAAAATTCATTTAAGTTGGCAGATGGAGGAAGGCAGGGGGGGTAGCTTAGCAAGAGTGATATTTAACATGTTTAGCACTAGTGGCAAAAGCACCGGTCTTTGGGAGAGGAAGCACTAATCAACCTCAACAGATATTGCCTGAAACAACTAGAATGTCATTTTTCGCTCTGTATACCAGGGGTTTATCAATGCTGAATATCAGTGTATGTTTATGTGTACGTCCTAACATGAAGTCAAATGCATTACCTAAAATCCAAAGAGGAATTTTGTTCTGTTTGTTTTGAAAGTATTCTTTCATATGCTAAGTGATTAGTTAGGGCAAATGATAAGAAAATTGTGGAATTAGTGTTTTGCATATTAAAAAAAAAGGCTGAAACCCTGAAGGTGAAGTCTCAGTCTATTATTAATATCAAATGTAAGTTTTGTATTAACCAGAGCTTCCTGTTCTTTTAAGAGAAACAGAAACTTGCATATTTAAGTGAAATTTTCTGGTTTTTAAAACAATCAGTGTACAACAAAGAAAACAAGTGTGTGGGTTGCTAGATTGCAAGCTAATTTGAGGAATCTTTTAAGAATTTCTTTTAAAAGAATATTTATCAAAAACTATATAATTATAATCATTCTTGGTTTTATTTCTGTTCTTAATATTACCTTGCATATCTTTAAAATTAAAATTGTATTGCAATTATATTTGACATTATTCAAATCCTGTACAGCTATCTATATATCTGTGGATCAATCTGCATATCTTTCCATTTATTGTTATATCTTCTATCTGTATATTTTAGTTGATAAATGTCTGGTGTAATGTTCACCAAATGTACATTTTTGTGTCTGAATAGAGGAATGCTGAGTGACTTTTTAAAAATGTCTTCTGTTTGCACTTTTATCTAGGGCACATAGTATTTTAAAACAAACATGGATCACATTAACTTGAACACCAATATCATTATTTGTTTTTAAAAAGTCAAATAAGAATATGCTTTCCTTGAGAATTACAATTGGTAATAGATTTGCTCATCATGCCACATTTTACAAATCAGTTAGCTAGTTAAATCAGCAGACTCAAAAATGGTAATTAAAATTATTATAATAAGTTAGTTAAATTTAGTAAGTATTTTTTTTTCAATATCGTATTTTGGAACTGAATTTATTCCGTTCTACTTTAGGAATGGTTATATTTGAGAGATAGTAAATATGCTTTTGTTTCTAAAAACGTGAATTATTGTTAGTTATGAAAGCAAAACAATGGCTACAAACAACACAAACTATAACAGTGAAAATCATAAAATTAAAATGCTGGTAAAAAGTAGAATCCATAATTTTGCGCAGCATGGAACTAACTCAATAACAACGCTATGTTTGGAACTGACAAAAATCACTCAAAAAACACTACTGTTCCCAACATTCATTTACTTTGTTTCAAAATAGAGAAAGGACAGAACACAATATGCAACTAAGAGCAGTTACAGCATAAGGTTTTGTGACCTCTCAGGCAAAGCTTCACGCCACTGCAGGAGACCAGGTTGAGATGGGCACGCAACACTTAAACGTAGAAAAACTACTACCTCCATTCGTCACCACATTTAGTATAGCGCACAGGCCAAGTGCATCCCCTAGGCACAGCTGCAACTCATCTCGATGGATTTCACCATAAACACTCTGGATGATCAGAAATAATCTGTTTGGAACAGCAAAGCATTCAATTAATATTTCACATTTATTGAAATCATTGTATTTCAGGGGGGAAAAAAGTGCTGCAAGACATAAATCAGGGTTATATACCAAAGTATCCCTGGCTTTGGGTTAAGAGACCATATATATTACAGTTATTTGATAGCTGATTTTTTAAAAAAGACACATCCCTAGAAGACAGAAATGAAGAGCAGTAGTTCCAGTAAGTAGCAACTGACTCAGGATGGCCTGGGGATAGTGAAGCAGATATTCACCATGGTAGATGAAAACAGGATTCTTTTAGCAGTGCAAGAGCAGGGGAGCTGGTCTCAGAGCCAGTAAGAAAAGGGAAACGTGAACTGAAATCCTAGACTAAACCACGGCTTAGTTGTACTATTCTCCAATGAAGAGCCTTAAAACCTTCATGCCCGAGTCCAGAGAAGCAAAATAACCCTGTCTCCACACCAGGTTCTGGAGGAAAAGCACATAGTATTAGAGTGATTGTGATTTGAATTATTGCTGCCACGGCTTGTCAGCTGTGGGATCTTGTGAAATTTTAATAAATTTTGTAAGTCTAAATATCTGCAAAGGTAAAATGAGGATTCTCAGTCCTCTCCAATAAGTTCTTGTGATTATTAAATATGTTTCATTCTTGTCAGGAATTGATGTAGGTATTATAAATTATTTTAAGGAAAATATTGTAATTCCACATCAATACAACATTGTGAATTTTGTATTGAACTGTCAATACAAAATTATCATTAGTTGAACTGTCAATGCTCCATATATAAAAAGTAATTTTATTATGTTGTGAAATAAATTAAATGGTGAGAAAATTACCAAAGCAATGGGTCATCATATGGTATTTTTAAAGTAATTTAATTTAACTCATGTTTCTTCTCATTGCCTTAACAAATTTAAGCTGGAAATACTCTTCCTACATATCTTAAAAATAAAATCATTTTTAAAATGGCATATTATAGTAATTTCATCTGCTATTATTTGATATGTGCATTTCTGTTACAGTTTATCTCAAGGGCACTTTGGAATGATATATTACATTGTAATAGTGTATGTTAGTTTATTTTATTTTGCTTTTAACAACATAAGATTATTTCATGAAAAATACAGAGAGAGAAATGTTAATTTAAATCTAAAGGGTCTTTACAGGATATTAAGAAAGAAGAGTGTTTGGGGGGCTTTTAAATTTGTATTTATTTATTCGTTGCTGTCATTATTATTGCATACAGAGAAACGGGGTCTCTGAAGACACTTCAATGTGAGAGGATGCTGAAACCCCTTGAATTAACATAATAATCACAATGTATCATATACTGGGTCTTTTCCATATTGACTATGATGTATTACATAGGTTTACAAATTCAGTCTTTTAGCTGAAATAGCAATTTTAAAACAAAACACCAGAAAGAGAATATTTAGAAATTCCATACCAATTTTTATATTAAAAATTATTTTGGTTTACGTTAGTATCTTAATCTAAGATGGAAACACACAGGTGTTCACTGACTCTATTTCCAGTTCCTAAATGCATATTAATTGCCTGCCATATATCAGGCATTGTGCTAAATTCTTATAGATATTGGAGATTGCTGTGTAAACTCACTGCGAAATGTTATAAACCATGTTATTTTATGGACTTTTTCATGGGACATGGAACACGGGTGAATTTAATATTTATTTAGTGTGGCTTAGCTTCCTAGCAGACCACTGAATGAACTGAAGGTTGAAGTTCCCTTCCAGCGACATCTGAATTGCTCATTGGTTATTCATTTACATCTTTCAGACATAAGTGGGTAGTCCAGTCTCTTTGGTCTGTTAAACGACCTTCTAAATTCCTAACTGTGCAGTCACACTCTTTTATTTGCATAAGCAGTCTGTTTCCCTCACCTCATTCTCTCTTTTGTCTATACAGTCATTGTTAATTATTTCTCATTATCACCAGAATGTATGCATTTAATTACCTTGAGCAAGAACCATCACTTTTCTCTCTTTGTGTATTTCTGGCCATGTACTGCACCTTCACCTTATACACAAGCACAGGGGACAGATAGCTCTTCATTTTCTAAGGACTGTCTTGGCGAGGGGCTAAAACACACACACACACACACACACACACACGGGCAGATTGGACGAACAGAACGACACACGTTATGTAACCAGCTGTTATCTGAGTATGAAATAAAACATGTGTATAGTCGTCCCTTAGTATCTGAGGGGAATTGTTTCCAAGACCCCCACGGATAGTGATTCGCAGGAGCTCAAGTCCCTTACACAATATGGGATAATATTTGTATATAACTAACACACATCTTGTATGCTTTAAATTGTCTATATACTTCTTATAATACATAATACAATCTAAATGCCATGTAAATAGTTGTTATAATCTAGTTCTTATTCACATAATTTTTATTGTTGTATTGTTATTTTGATTTCTTTTCTGAATATGTTCAATACACAGCTGGTTGAATTTGTGAGTGTAGATGCTTAATAGAGGAATAAGATTTTCCTAGGAAATAATGAAACTCCTACACAGTTAATTAGAAGTAGGATATTTTCTCATGTCTTGAACAAGTTTGATGAATCCTTAATTGGAAGATAACCTGGAAGGCCTCTTAAGTACGCTCCTGAGAATTATGATTTCATAAACTTGTGCCCAGTTATATATAATAAATAATAGTATGTCACAACATTAATTATAATCTTGATATTTGCCAAATCTTTAATAGTCCTCGTTAGAAAATATATATTTATTTTATAAGTTTCTTCAGGGGTATCTTTTCAAACTGTTACCTACTTTAATAAAAAATATTTAGCATTTAAATTTCTTCTCTCTGTATTAAATGATACGTTTTCCAAAGGAATTAAGAGATTTATAAAGAAGGACTTTATATACATTGTAATATGTAATCATATCACTTGAGTTACTGAGGAGAATATTTAATAATAAATGAAATGGCACAAAATATCAACCTTTTCAAGAGCTATCTACTTATACAAAAGTTCAAAAATTGCTGACTAGGCCAATTGTTCATTTTAAAAAAAAAAAAATATAAGAACTGCCGTTTTTAAAATCCTAATGAAGAGATCACAATTTTAGAAGCTTTGGTTTACACACAGGTGTTAATATTTTTTCTTTGAATTTGAATATCAAAGTATCATGATTATTATATAAAACAACCCCCAAAAGTAAAAGCCTTTGTAAAGTAGCACAACATAATCTTACAGATGTTTTAGTTAGAAAATCTGTTTCTAAAATATTTTAATGTTAAGGTGAATACAATTGCTTACAAGTTATATCAAAATAGGTTGAGAATTTACAGCAAATGTATTTTCACTGTGTCAGACACTTTGCATTATAGATTCGTATTAATGTATCCATTCTTTTGTTAGAACTTGGCAAATATGAGATGAGTTTCATTTTTTAAGGTTGAGAATTTATATGTTTTTTACAATTAAGTCAGTACAATAGCAATTTTATTCCTAATGGATTGTTCAGTCCTTTCACTGACCTGGGAGCTTTACGATTAAAATATTTTACAAAAGGTCTTATTAACAACTCCCATATTTTTGTTGTTTTTACTTATTTTTAGCTATGCAAGCCAGTAATTGTACTATTCTAATTAAAAGGTTAACTCAAAGGCTTTGCTATCTGCCACTTACCACACAAGCCTATGGCTTTGGTCAGACAGTTTTCTCCATTTATAAGTTCTCACCATGTGGTAGACAGACATTTAAATGTCTGTAGATTTTATATTAGTTAGAACAGAGACTCACCCTAGCTGTGAATCGAGCTGTGCACTTTCACTGGATTGGTGCATACAGAAATTACCAGCTGAGTCAGTCTGATTCCTTACCTCGAAGTAATAGCTTAGCCTTGTCACAGGTTTTCTATCTGAAAATGTGACTTAAAACTTAAAAATATATATTATTGTCGCATTGACAAGATTATAAACTGGAAATGTGCTGGTTTGCAATGATGTCAAGGAGATTCAGCAGTTTCCTTTATTGACATATTAACATCTAATTACTTCCTAAAATTAAAATATAAAACAAATATGTAATATTTTGACATTATGTATATATAAATGCCTAATTAAAATTAATGTGAACAATTTAATTTTATTTAAAATATTGTTAGATTTGAGTAAGATACATGAAAGTTATGTAGTACATACTACACCATTATTGAAGTTTATATTACTTGTGAAAAATGCAAAAATTTGGGTATTGTAAATTGTTAAGTTAGCTAGCTGTGTGTCTGTATTCACAGGTATACAACAAATACTCAATGGGCCTGAAGAGTCTGGTTTTTATTCAACTATAAATGAATCTACTTTTATGTTTGTATACTATTGCAATAGTGTTAAAACTACAAAGTATACTAAGATGCTTTGGAAAGCTTTACATTTCATTCAGCATAATGTAATTGGGAAAAGGGTGTTTGGTAGTATATTTTCAATGTAACAAAGCTGAATGCTAACATCCATGTTGACTGCATTCATGGCCTATGGTGAAGAAGATTTTTAGGTTGTTTATACCGAGAGTCTAAAATATAAAATATTTAATACTGGGGACCAGGGTAGGAGGTAAGAAATTGTATCAATTATCTTCCATTGACTTTGGAAACATCCAACTGCACCCTTCTCTTTAAAGACAAAAAAATATCATTCGACCCAGCAATTCCATTACTGGGTATGTACCCAAAGGAATATAAATCATTCTGTTATAAAGACACATGCAAGCATATGTTCACTGCAGCAAAGATATGGAGTCAACCTAAATGCCTATCAGTGGTAGACTGGGTAAAGAAAATGTGGTGCATATACACCATGGAATCTCATGCAGGCATAAAAAAGAACAAGATCTTGTCTTTTGCAGGGACATGGATAGAGCTGGAGGACATTATTCCCAGCAAACTAACACAGGAACAGAAAACCAAATACAGCATGTTGTCACTTATAAGTGGGAGCTAAATCATGAAAACACATGGACACATAGAGGGGAACAACACACTTGGTCCTTTTGGAGGGTGGAGGGTGGGACGAGGGAGAAGTTAAGGAACAGTAATTAACGGGTAGTAGGCTTAATACCAGGGTAATGAGATAATATGTATCACAAATCTCCATGACACCAGTTTATCTATGTAGCAAACCTGCACTTGTACCCCTGAACTAAAAACAAAAGTTAAAGAAAAGAATTCCTCGTATTTCAGTTGCTCAGAACATAACTTCTGGCGTAGAAGCTCTCAAAATTGAGCATGTGTTAGAATCACCCGGAAGATTTCTTTTTCTTTGCCTCCCCCACTTAAATAAATGACTCTCCTGAGTTTTAATTAATAAGCTCCATTGACGTTTTATTGCACGTTCAGTTATAAAATACTATAAACATATTAGAAACATTTTCTTTATTTGGTTTGTTGATGAAATCATCTGTAATATTCTTATGTATCTTTGATTAAAGTGGTCCTTGAACTAGATTTAGAATTGGTACCAGAAAAAAGTCCTTTTCAAATTATTTAACTCATTTTTCCCTTTTGCTTTTGTTACCAGAAAGTTCTGAGATAAATTGAAATAATTTAATAAATTTAAATTTGTTGCCCAATATTTATATTTATATAAATTTAAAATAGTATTTATATTAGCTTGATTCATTAAATTATTTCTTCTCTCTCGCTCTGTCAAAGTTATTAATGTGTCCAGTCATAACATTACTATAGTTTTCTGAGCACATTCGATCCCTACCAAATATATAAATTCTTCCCAAAAGCTTGTGTCATAAGCCCATATCCAAAATATGTATTTTCTAACACACTTTTACTGAGATGCTTTTTGTGTTGTGTGGTTCCCTTGATGCAAAGAGGTATTGACAGAAATGTACTTTCCGCAGAGATGAGACCTCCTGCCCCAGACTGGGATCCTCTTATCCGCAATGGTGGTGGATACCTAAGATACCATTTGTCTCTGTCATTTCAGTGTGCCACCCTGGCTGGCGGTGCTGGTAATTTCTTGCTGAATTGAATTTGGTCTCTTCATTTATTGGCTTAATTCGTTTTGTGGGATTTTCCAGGAATAAAGTCCCTTGAATTTTGGTTGTTGCTATTTTTATCTGAACATATTTGTATTATTCCTTAGTGAAATTTTTTTTCTAGCATTCTGATACTTGCTGTTATGGTCTTCTTGCATGTAATGGTTTGAGTGTTGATTTTGTATAGGATTATATGTCTATAACAAGAATGTGGGCATAGGACCCAGAGATCTTTACAAAGCACTGATCCAGGGGCTGAGTTGTTCTGAAGGTTTCCTTCCATACACATCTGGACAAACATTGCCTTAGTTACAATTTTTAAACCTGCATAAGGTCATTTGTTAATAAAAATATATATCATCTTGATAGATTTCAAGCTAAAGAAATAGTAACTTTTTTTTTTTCATTTTAAAATTGAGTCTTTTTAAATTTGGTTTGAAAAAAAAGAAAAAAAAAAGAAATAGTAACTACATTTAAGGAAAAAGACTGGATACACCTGTGCAAATCTATTGATTTGTAAATATTTCTATGGTTCTAGTTTTCCAAAACCTGGGGACTGGCCCTAGTGATATTATGTCAGTTACGCAGAATTTTTCAGAGGGTTTTGATTATTTCTTTATGCACAGTAGCCAAACATTTCTATATTGTTTAAGATACAGGACAGAGATACAAAAAAGTGAAAGCTTCATTTAATTGAGCTCTATGGTATTCGCTAAACTTAATGATTCCTCCATGTTGTACAGACTTTTCTAGTGACAACCAACACTGCTCAGCTCATTGCTTTATCTTCTCTGAGATATTGTTTCTTCCCTTTCATAAATCACCATCTATTACTTCAATACTATACACACACATCCTGATTCCTTCCTCTGAAGAACCCCATGACTGCTTACCTGTGATAAGAACTTTTCCACCTCCTATACTCTCTTAGATAATTGTCTTCAGATGTGCACCTGGCTAGGCATTAAGTAAATATGCAAATATTTAGACTTAACCGGTGTTAGGACATAGCTCAACATGTACATTGTGGAGGAGGTGGGAAAAAACAGATAAGGGCATTGGCTAGTGAATGACTTTCATGGTGTAGCATGAAATATAAGCCAGAGAGCAAAGAAAGTGAGTACATAAATGGAGTGATGGTTAGAGAAATCAAGTTCGTGTCAATGAACTGGGAGCCTTGACATTGAATAATTACTGGAATAGATAGACATACTAAATATGCTAGTAGGACAGCAGGTTTGAAAAAATAGTTACTAGAAATGACAAGCCCCTGCATAAACTTTTGGGGAAATGTGGGGAAAGTGTGGCAAAAGAAACAAATCTGGGTCATGAGGAGTTGGACGGTAAAGAGGGCTAGATTCATCTTCCACAAGGATGTTGAGACTGGAAGCTGTAAGAGAGGCAGTGTCTTCACACCGCCTTTCAATGAGAGCAAGAAAATGAGCTTACAAGGTTGAAAACATAGCGCAATTTCTTAATGGCTAGCAGAAAGCACAAGGCATGAGCTTGGAAGTGAATTAAAGGCAGAGAGAGATTGGGAAGGTTAAGGGAAGAGAATATTGGCAATAAAGATTCTGGTGGCAATGGATACTGCAGATGATAATCAATAATCTGAGGAAACGACCTGGTAATTTTGAAATGAAAGGGATAATGCAATTTGTTCTGTACTTCCTCAAAGAGGCTTTTATGCAATCAACATGAAACATAGTGCACAGTATTTAATTAGAATTATGTGTCCACCAACTGACTGTAGCTGCTTCGGAGAGGCCAGTTTCACCGGAACTTGAAGCTGTGAAACCCGTGAGGAATCATCTGGCCTCTCCAAGATACTTCCAAACTTATGGAGAGCCATCAACTTAATCCTTGGGACCTGCCACTTCTCAAGAAATAGCATGGTACTTACCTAATGGATTTGACTTCTCTCTGGACAAACAGTAATTGTGTATCCTTAGGTTAATTCCTTAACGTTTCTGGACCTCCAGTACTTGTCTATATAATCATACCATGATATACAACGAGGGTGATTATATATTCTCAGTTCTTCAGAACATAAACAAGAAAGAAGAAATGTTTTAAAAGTTACATGTGAAGAGACGAAATAGATGACATAATAACTTTATTTCATGTAGTGTTCCCTATATGCTCCGATCCTGGTTAAAAGCCTGTTTAATATACCTCACATGTGAATCCACTAAGCCTAGTGTGTTGCTTTCTACTTGATGATAAAGTAGAAGCAGCACATTTAAAAGGAGCTCCTGGAGAGAGGAATGCTAAGAGCTGCACAAACTGACACTGACTAGCTGAAAAGGAAGGGTAAGCTTGTCACATTGATTATTACATGCTAAGGTACATTCAGAAGAAATCTGTAACTAGAGTCTTGTGAGTCCTTTTAGTGTAAGACCAACATTTTCCACATGAAGTCTCTACTACAGCACTACAACAAACAACAAACGGCTCAAATGCTAAGTTAAGTTGATTTTTTTTTTTTTTTAAGACAGAGACTCACTCTTGTCCAGGCTGGAGTGCAGTGTCACGATCTCAGATCACTGAAACCTCTGCCTCCCAGGTTCAATCAATTCTCCTGCCTCAGCCTCCCAAGTAGCTGGGATTACAGGTGCCTGCCACCACGCCTGACTAACTTTCATGTTTTTAGTGGAGATGGGGTTTTACCATGTTGACCAGGCTGGTCTTGAATGCCTGAGCTCAAGTGATCCACCTGCCTGGGCCTCCCAAAGTGCTGGGATTATAGGTGTGAGCCGCTGCACCCGTCCTAAGTTGTTTTTTCAAATATAGTTTTTAATCAAAATTATTTCCTTCTAGAGATTTTAGGGAAGCTTCTGTTAAAATACTAATTTTAAATCCTATTTTAAAAATATTATTTGTATTTCAGAAATAACACTTTAGAAATAGTTGGAATTTAGAAAATCAGCTTCCATAGAAAAGAATAGCTCCTCTGAACCTGACAAAGTAATTTACTGTGATGTCTTGGATATTGAAATATATGGCCTGCTTATACAGTCTGTGTTATGATGTATTATGAAAATATTAATCAAGTTGAGGGAAATATGCGTTAATTGAGAAAGATCTCCTTGCTACTTAACTATATGCAGATTTTCTAAATCATTTTCTCTCTGACTAGGGCAGGTCATTTTTAGTTTCTAGAATCAAGTATATAAAATATTACTTAGCATAATCCTAGGCTTTTATTTCTTATTTAAAAAAATAAAAATAATAATATAAAGAGATTGATATGAGGAATAAATGAGTTGATTTATGTAAATCACTTAATATGTACTTCGTACATGCTTATTATCATAATTGTTATATATATATTAACTATTATTACCAATCATCAGACAGAAAAGAGATTAACTTAATAGCTAGGAAAAGTGAGGATTTATGAGACTGACACTTAGAGTTAAGCCCTGAAGCAGCATAGAGAAATTCTGGAATCTGTTTAAACTTTCAAGATCAAAAAAATATTTTAATTGACTACAACTTGAAATTTCAATATTGATGTGCAAGAGATGATAATAGAGTCACTTTCCAAATTTCTTATAATAAAATTCTTATGGTTCCTGGAAAAAGAAAAAAGAAGAGTAGAAAGTAACCTGGCTCTCAAATAAATTGAAACAAGTTCTTAAGGGTCTGGGGAAAAATATTAAAATGTCGTCCTTCTAACTCTTTTCCGTCACTTCTGATTTGCAGAGAGAGGTGTGTAACTAATTGAGATGGCAAAGACTTTTATTTTAGATTGTTCTCATTTCGAATTTCACTCAATCATGAAACTGGACAGTTCTTTCTAACATCCGAGTCATCTTTTGTAAAATTAAGACAATAATACTGCCTCCCAGCCCTCGTGTACAGATCCAACAAGGAATCTAGAAAAATATCTGGTGCCACATGGGTGTTTCACACATATGTGCCGTCTTTCTCCAGGAAGTCCTAAATGTGATTTTATCTTATTAAATATGCTCTAGAGACTATGTGTTTTTTTCTAAAAAAATTCATATTGTTAAGTTCTAAAATGTAGAAATGAACACAGGTATGTAATAATGACTGCCATTTTTAGTGTCTCTTTTAAGTGGCAAAAACACGTTGTTTAAGTACAGATGTTTATGCCAATGTCATCCCATCACTCTATTTAGTTGGCACAAATTGTTCAATGTATGGGTGCACAGCTCCACATTGCCTTAGTTTCTTCAGAATTTGGTGTATCAGTGTTATGGAATCCAGATGTTTTTAATCATGTTATGCTATTTTATTCCCAGTTTTCAAAATAGTATCAGATCTCTTCATTATGAGGAAAACATAGCCTTGTAATCCTATTTAATGTTTCTATGTAAATAATTCAATATCCTTTAAATAGCACACATCTGTTTCATTTATCCATAACTTCAAAAATACTAGAAAATATTTTAAATAAAATGGAAACATAAATTAGTACAATTTACATTAAAAAACCAGAAATGTAGAAAAGTATTTCTCCAAACATTGAAATTTTATTATGAATGGTGAGAGTTGCCTAGTTTAATCGTAAGTAGAGAAAATTTCTGTAGCACATTCAAATTCTGCTCTACAATTAGGGCCGACTATGAGTACAATTCTTTCCATGTCAAAGTAAATGTACTTGGTTTCAGTAGGTGCCATTCCTTTATTAGCCTAAATCTTTGTCCAAAGCTCATTCATTTCTTTTTCAATTACTTAAAATAATAACGTTTGGCAGTGAATGCAATGGCTTGCTCGATTGAATCTTGTATCTGGCAGTAGATGTGTGAGTAGTCAATGCATACAGAAAGACTGAATGCACTTCCACTGTAAGAATTAAATACGGAAGTCACTTAACCAACCTTCCAAATTGATTTACTATAGATGATGCAAATCAATCAGTACACCCTGACATTGACCATAAATATTTTATGTTAATGGCCATATTCTGGATTATTTTTACTGGTTTGGGGACAGACAGGTTGACTGAAAGTCATCAACTTTCACCAAATAAGCTTATAACTTAATAACTTATAACAGACTATTGCAAAACCATGCTCCTTAATACCTTTTCTTCTGCTATTTCTATGGGACCACATATAAATGGCAAAAACCTCTATAAATATTTGACAGATATAAACGAACAAATAAATAGTGTGGAAGTCAGCACGTATTTACTCTCCTTTAGTATACTTTTTATTTTTAAACTCTAATTTTTCTAAAGTTTATACCCCTGAAATTAACTTTCTCCAGCTTTAAGTCGTATTCCTTTCAGATTCAATATTCTGTTCACTCTTTAACTTTGACTTTCATCTCTGTCATCCTGCAGAATGAGTCCTAAACCTTTGAGTTGCTAACTCTATTGGACATTCGCAGCCCTTGAATTGCAGTACCACTCCTGGATCAGAGCCCCTGTTAAAAAGACCTCCATGTATCATAACTAAATAAATGTAAAATGCATGTTTTGAAGAACATATAAATGACTTTATCATTCAAAACCATCAAATTGAAACAGAAAAAATATATAACCCTAAATAACTAGTCTCTTTACTAATGTCTGTCAGCCCTGTCTTCTCTAAACAAAATACAGCTTCATCAGAATGCACAAAGGTTTATGTTTTACATTGTCGCCAACATCATATACAGTCTGTACTATGTTTTGCAGAGGATTAGGGCAGTAGTAACATTTAGATGAGAAAGATGGCAAATTATTTGACTTGCCAAATCCTTTCAGCATGAACTCAAAATTTATTCCATATAAATTACTGTATCTTCTGTTGCAGAGAAACCGTTATTTTTTCCAATTCATGGGTCTAAAGACTCCCACAAATTTATTTTTATATATATTATATATGTGTGTGTGTATATATATACACACACACATATAATATATATAATTTACAAGTATTAGTTGAGAAATATTTTGTATATTAAATAATTCATATCGCTCTGTTATATTTATATATAAATGTATGTAATTAAATTGATATAGCGTTTAGAAATTGCTTTTAGAGATAGCAAAAATCAAATTTTATATAATGGACTTTCAAGATACCATGAAATAATTTTGTAATAGTTTCTTAATAACAAAAGTGTTTTTTATATGCAGTGCAATAAAATATTTGAATACAATATTTATGATTCATTTGTACATAAACATATTTTCTTAAGAATTTAAGGAGTTCAGAGCCAAGATGGCAAACTGGACACCTCTAGAAAGAGCTTTTCCCATTGAGGGAGATCAGACTATCAAGTGGACCAGCCCACTTCAAACAGATCTTAGGAAAGAAGTCACTGGAAATGGACAGAGGCAGGAAACAGACCCTATGATGAAAGGGGAGGAAGCTGGAATCCCTGCATGGGGTTGCTAAGCACCAGGATTTTTTCCTGACCCTAAGCAGCTCCTAGGAAAAGGGTGAGTGAAATACACATGGAGTGGCCAGCTCTCACCACAGACATCCAGGATCATAGCTTCTGGAGACCCAATGACCTCCACAGATATCTGAGTTGGCAGGGAGAACTGTCTGGAGTGTTGGCAGAGATAGAACTGCAGCCTGCATGGACCCCGGAGTCTTTGGCATGGGAACAGCTGGAGCATGGCATGGGCACTCATCCTCAAGGTTTGCCACATTCCTCTAGGGAGCTCTAGCCATTTTGGGTTGCCAGACACGGACAGAACAGGGCTGTCTTGCCAGTGAGATGCATCCAGTCTGATTTGAGCACCTCAAATCAGTGCCCATTTGATTTTTACTATCTCATATTTGTCTGCTGGCCTCTCCCAGGCTCCCTGCCTGGCCACACTCACTTGCAACACAGCCTCAGCTTGCCAGCAACCACTGCCGTAGCTCCTCCACCAGTAGACAGTGCTGAACCGTTGGAGCACTTTCGCAGAGGAACCGTCACCAGGTGCACTTGCCACAGTCTCCCAAGCTGGTACGCACTCCACCACCAGCACGCACCTGCCCACGGCCTCCCTTCACTGGCTCAAGGGGGTGCTCAGGCATGCTGACTGCCTGACCTCCTACTCCCACCTTCCCAGCCCCCTACTTCCCTCTAGTGTGTGTGTACATGCAGACTTGCATGAACCCATGCACGCATGGGATCACAACCAACCCGCCAGGGTGCTTTTGCCAGCAGCCCATTGGAGTGTTATTGCCAGTAGACTGCAAAAACCTTAGCCCCTCTAGTCAGCAGGTGCTTAATCTCAAGAGGCCAGAGAACAAAGCTGTGGGCCTTATCCAAGGCCCCCAGAGTTAGAGCACACAGCCTAGGAGTGCTGAACTGAGATATGGCCCCGTGAAAGCTTGCAGAAATGAAGCCACTGGACTAAACTCAACTCATACTACAGTCAAACCCTCAAAGGCATTAAAGAATATAAAAGTCAAAGTAAAATTGATTAATTTCTGGAAATATACAATCTCCTAAGAATAAACCAGGAATTTGTTGAAATTAAGAACAGATCAAAAATTAGTTCCAAAATTTAATCGATAATTAATTAATTTGAAGTATAAAACTTCAAAGACTAAAGGAGCATCAGCTCACACAGATGACAATGAACCAGCACAATAAATCTGGCAAGCCTGAAAGTCAGAATGTCTTACCTCCAAATGACCACACTAGTTGCCTAGCAATGGTTCTTAACCAGACTGAAATGACCAAAATGACAGACATTGAATTCAGAATCAGGATGGCAAGGAAGTCGATCAACATATAGAAGGTTGAAACTCAAACCAAAGAATACAATAAAATAGTGCAAGAACTGATAGTCAATGTAGCCATTTTAAGAAAACAAAACTGAACTTCTGAAAATAAAAAATTCACTACAAAAATTTCAGGATGCATTTGGAAGCATTAATAATAGAGTAGATCAAGCAGAAGAAGGAATCTCAGAATTTGACAACTACTCCTTTGAATCAATAAAGGCAGAAAAAAATAAAGAATAAATAAATCAGAATTTCTAAAAATGAGCAAAACCTTCGAGAAACATGGGATTGTGTAAAGAGACCAAACCTATGATGGAGAAGGAACAAGCAACATAGAAAACCTGCTTGAGGATAAAGGCCATGAAAATTTCCCCAATCTTACTAGAGAGATTGACAAGCAAATTCAGGATATTCAGAGAACCCCTGAGATACTATATAAGACAGCCAATCCCAAGACACATAGTCATAAAATTATTCAAAGACAATGTGAAAGAAAATGTCTAAACGTTAGCTGGGGGAAGAGAACATCATATATAAAGCAAACACTATCAGTCTAACGGCAGACCATTCAGCAGTAATGTTACAAGTCAGAAGAGATTAGAGGCCTATATTCAGCATTCTTAAAGAAAATAAATTCCAACCAAGAAATTCTTATCTCATCAAACTAAGTTTCATAAGCAAAGAAGAAATAAAATTCTTTTCGGACAATGAAATACTAAGATAATCTGTTACCATCAGACTTGCCTTACAAGAGATCCTTAAAGTGATGCTAAACTAGAAATGAAAGATTGTTACTGGCCACCAGACAAATACACTTAAGTACGTAGCCCACTGACAGTATGAATCAACTATACAATCAAGTCTACATAACTATCAACTAAAAACATGATGACAGGCTCAGAGAGTTACATATCAATGTTAACCCTAACTTAAATGGATCAAACACCACACTTATAAGACAGAGTGGCAAGTTGGATAAAGAAGCAATACAGAACTGTATACTGCCTTTAAGAGACCCATCTCACCATAAAGGCCATCCACAGACTTAAAGTAAAGGGGTGTAGAAAGACCTATCAAGCAAACAGAAAACAAAATACAGAAGGGTTTACTCTTCTTTTTTCAGAAAAAAAAAATATACTTTAAAACAACAATGATCAAAAAGTATAAAGAAGGGCATTACATAATAATAAAGGATTCAATTCAACAATAAGACTTAAGTAAGCTAAATATATATATGCAGTCAACACTGGAACACTCAGATTCATAAAACAAGTTCTTAGGGACCTACAAGAGACGTAGAGAAGCACACAGTAATACTGGTAGACATCAACACCCCACTGACAGTTTTAGACAGATTGTTGAGGCAGAAAACTAATACAGACATACAGGACCTAAACTGGACACTTGATCAAATGGGCCTAACAGACATCTACCCCACCCAAAAACAACACAATATGCATTTTTTCTCATCTGTTCATAACATATACTATATACGCTAAGATTGACCACACACTCAGCCATAAAGCAATTCTCAACCAATTAAAAAAACAAAAACAAAAACAAAAACAAAACACCAACCACACTCTCAGACCATGGTTCAATAAAAACAGAAATCAACACCAAGAAGATCTTGTAAATCCATACAATTTCATGGAAATTAAACAACCTGCTCCTGAATGATTCTTGGTTGAAGAATGAAATGAAAGCAGAAATCAAGAAATTATTTGAAACCAATGAAAACAAACATACAATATATGAGACTCTCTGGGATACAGTTAAAGCAGTGTTAAGAGGAAAGTTTATAGTGCTAAATACCTACATGAAAAAGCTAGAAAGAGCTCAAGTTAATAATCTAACATGAGACCTAGAGGGACTAGAAAAACAAGAGCAAGCCAATCCCAAATGTAGCCAGAGAAAAGAAATAACCAAAAAGAGCTGAACTGAAAAATTTGAGACAGGAAAACCCATACAAAAGATCATCAAAAAAAAAAAGTTGTTTACTTTTTCAAAGAATAAATAAGATTGACAGACCATTAGCTAGATTAATAAAGATAAAAAGAGAGAAGATCCAAATAAACACAATCAGAAATGACAAAGTGGACATTACCACTGATCCTAAACAAATACAAAAAAACCCTCAGAGACAATTAGGAACACCTTTGCATACAAACTATAAATCCTAGAAAAAAAAATTGATAAATTTCTGGAAACATACAATTTCCTAAGAATAAACCAGGAAGATGTTGAAATCAAGAATTATTTCCAAAATTTAATCAGTAATTAAAATTCTACTAACCAGAAAAATCCCTGGGCCAGAAAAGTTCACAGCCTAATTCTACCAGACATATAAAGAACAGCTGGTACCAATTATTCCAAAACATTGAGAAGGAGGGAATCTTTTCTAACTCATTCTATGAAGGCAGCATCATTCTGATATGAAAACCTGGCAGACACAAGGAAAAAGAAAATTTGTAGTCAATATCCCTGATGAATATAGACACAAAAATCCTCAAAAAAAAAAAAAAAGATACTAGAAAAATAAATCTAGTAGCAAGTCAAAAGGCAAATCCACCACTATGAAGTAGAATTTATTCCTGGGATGCAACTCTGGTTCAATATATACAAATCAAAAAATGTGATTCGTTATATAAACAGAACTAAAAACAAAAACCACATGATCATCTGAATTGATGGGGAAAGGTTTTCAATAAAATTAAACATTCTTTTTTTGTTACAAATCTTCAACTAGCGTCAGAAGAACATTCCTCAAAATAATAAGACACACATTTGACAAACCCACAGCAAACATCATACTGAATGAGCAAAAGCTGGAAGCATGTCTCCATGAGACCCACAATAAAACAATGATGCCCGCTCTTACCCTTCCTATTAACATATTACCGGAATCCCTAGCCTGAGCAATCAGGCAAGAGAAAGAAATAAAAGGCATCCACGTAGGAAGAGAGAAAGTCAAACTATGTCTCATCGGAGATGATATGGTTCTATAGCTGGAAAACCTCATTATCTCTTCCCAAAGGCGTATAGAACTGATAACTTCAGTAAAGTTTCAGTGTACAAAATAAATAAATTCAGTAGTATTTTTAGACACCAATAATATCCAAGCTGAGACCCAAATCGAAAATTCAATTCCATTCACAATAGCCACAAAAAAGAAAAAGATAATACCTAGGAACACAGCAAAGTACAGAGGTGAAAGTTCTTTACAATGAGAATTACACGACAATGTTCAAAGAAACCAGAGATGATACAAATAAGTGGGAAAAAAAATTCCATGTTCATGGATAGAAAGAATCAATATTGTTAAAATGTTAATGCGGCCCAGAGCAATTTACAGATTCAATACTATTCTTATCAAACCACCAACATCATTTTCACACGATTAGAGATAAACATTCTAAGATTCATATGAAACCAAAAAAGAGTCTGAATACCCAAAGCAATCATAAACAAAAAGCACAAAGCCAGAGGCATCACACTACATGACTTCAAATCATACAAGGCTACAGTAACCAAAATAGCATGATGCTGGTACAAAGCAGACACAAAGACCAGAGGAACAGAATAGAGAATTCAGAAAAAAAGCCACACATCTACAATCATCTGATCTTTTACAAAGCTGACAATAACAAGCAAGTGGAAACGGATCCTCTATTCAGTAAATGGTGCTGGGATAACTGACTAGCCGTATACTGAAAATTGAAACTAGACTCCTTCCTTTCACCATACACAGAAATAAGCTCAAGATAGAATAAAGGCTTAAATCTAAGACCTAAAACTATAAAATCTCTACGAGAAAGCCTAAGACATACGATTGTGGACGTAGGCCTTGGCAAAGATTTTATGATAAAGACTCCAAAAGCAATTGTGACAAAACCAAAAATAGACAAGTGGGACCTAGTTAAACTAAAGAACTTCTGCACAGCCAAAGGAACTATCAACAGAGTAAACAGAAGACATGTAGAATGGGAGAAAAATTTGCAAGTTTTGCACCCAACTAAGGTCTAATGTCCAGAATTTATAAGGGGCTTAAACAAATCAACAAGCAAACAAACAAACAAACAAATAAATAAATAAATACAAAACCTCATTTTAAAAATGGGCAAAGACATGAAGAGACACTTTTCAAAAGAAGACATACATGTGGCCATAAAGCATATGAAAAAATTATCAATATCACTAATCACTGGATAAATGCAAATCGAAACCGCAATAAGGTACCATCTCACACCAGTCAGAATGGCTATTTTTAAAATGTCAGAAAATATCAGATGTTGGTGAGGTTGTGGAAACAAGGGAATGCTTGTCCATCGCTGGTGAGAATGTAAATTAGTTCAGCCACAGTGGAAAGCAGTTTGGAGATTTCTCAAAGAACTTAGAACTACCAGTTTGTCCAACAATCTGATTACTGGGCATATACCAAAAAGAATATAAATCATTTTACCAAAGAGACACAGGCACTTGCATGTTCATTGCTCCATTATTCACAATAGCAAAGACATGGAATCTACCTAGATGCCCATCATTGGAGAACTGGATAAAGAAAATATGGTACATGTACATATACCATGGAACACTACACAACTATAAAGAAGAATGACATCCTAGACTTTAAAGCAACGTGGATGAAGCTGGAGACTATTATCCTAAGTGAATTAATGCAGGAACAGAAAACCAAATACCGCATGTACTCACTCAGAAGTGGGCGCTAAACATTGAGTATACACGGACAAAAAGAGGAGAACAATAGACACTGGGACCTCCTTAAGGGCTTAGGGTGAGGTTTGAAATACTACCTATTGGGTACTGTACTCACTGCCTGGATGACACAATAATTTGCACACCAAACCCCAGTGATATGTAATTTACCCATGTAACAAATCAGAACATGTATCCCCAAACCTAAAAAAGATTGAAAGAAAAAAGAAAAATAATTCACAGACAATCCTTAGTGTTTAATAAACAGATGTTTCTGCAAAATTGAAAATGCCTACAAAACTGATACTGTCCATCACTCAAGAAACATTATTTCTTGATGTTTAATATATCTAATTCAATATCTAATATGCCATTACTCTCAATAGAATATGGACTAAAAGTGAAAACCTTTATGACAACACTCTTACTAGTTTTGTTAAAATTAAAGCAAGAAAACATTTTTGCATAGACACAGAATTCATGTACACTATATGACTAATTCTTATGTAAGCCAGCACATGAACAGAATTTTCAACATATTCAATCGTAATTAATTTCAGTCCTTTTTGACCTTTCGCCAACTTCCAGTCACATCAAATGCATGCTTTTAGAGATATTTGTGATTTTCTCTATTTCAAAGGTATGTTTGTCAGGTTATAAAGATAACACATATTTGGGGTAATAGTTCACTAGCTTGCTTTATAATTCTTAATGCTCATACATTTTGCCTGTGGCCTCTGTTTGTATTCTTACTTAAGGCCTTCCACTTATCAAGATTGTGACTGCCACTTTGCTTGTCTTTATATTAGCATTCAACAATATTGACCATCTGTTTTTTAAATATTCTTTTTTGACCCTTGTTTAAACTACCTTTTCTGTGTTTCTGCCCCTTTATTTATCCATCTTCTACACTAAACACATAATTTTCATAATAGTGGCAGCAATAATAACTATTATTATGGCTAAATTAAACATACTCTCATGCTCGTTCAACTCTTTTGTTTTTTTTCGTTTTGCAAGGTTACCTCATCTTTTTCCATGCAGTCATTAAATATTGGAGTTTTTCATGACCTGGTCTTAAATGTATGTTCTTATTTCCCCTAAACAATCAACTCATATCCACAGCCTTAGTTACTATGTATGTAGGTTAATGCATTCCAAATTTATATCTTCAGCGTCAACCTCTTCACTGAACCCAAACCTTACATATCAGAATATCAAATTAACGCATCCAAGTACATACTTTGCATCTCCAAGCCTACACATCTGTGAAATATTAGACTCATGATGTTTCTACATAATTATTATTTATCCATTGTTTCACGGTTCTGAATGTAATCAGAATCGGTGTACAAAATCCATATATTTAGAACTTATTCTTTATGCACACTTTTATTCCTTCCAGTATCAAATGTGTCTTCAGCAAATTGATTTTCCTCCTCAGTATCTCTGGAGAATTTCCTCTTTTCTTTCACTTAATTTCATCTTTTCTTTCACCCCAAAGTCAAGTGAACTGTATCTTCTTTACTCATTTTTTTTCACATTTTTTTCCAATCTCTTTTTTCATGCAATGTCCAGAATGGGGCCTTCTGGGTACAAGTATCGTAATGTCTTTCTCTGTCTTTAAATGGTTCAATGGCTTTCCACTACTCAGGGCAAACATAAAAACTCACACAAAGCCTCCAAGAATCTGTAGCTGTTCTCCCTCTTGGCATAGAAAATATCTATTCTTCTTTAGATATCAAATAAAGCTTCCACAAGGCAGTGTCCTTCTACTTCTAAACTAGTCGTATTCCTCTGTTTTGTCCCAACTAGCACTCTACAGCTATTGCTCATATCAATTATCACAGTTTTATTCACATATACATTTATGTTTTCATATTTTATACATATAGCTATACAGAAGAGTTTTTTTTACATAGTTTACTGTCAAAGATATTATGAAATTAATAAATAACTAACTTGTACACTAGCCATTTTCTTCTGTGAGTACCCAGGTATGAAGCAAAATAATTCAAAGGGATTTCCAATTAACTCAGCTATATTTAGTCATCTAGAAACCAAGATTCACACATTCTTTTTACTCCAGACTTCACTGTTTTGAAAAGCCAGTTTTACCAATGCACTGCTTTCCTGTGATTTCATAAGTAGGTTTTTCAGGTAAGTTTGCTGTTGACAGCCCTCATTACATGCTGTGACATTGATTGAAGGAGGCGCTTCAATGAGGATGTTGTGTCTAGAAATTAGACACTTCTCAGATCATATTCTCACAGCACAGTTAACATAGTACTGTCCAGTTGATATGCTTATCTACATCCTTGGTCTTTATCTTTTTGTTCATCTTCTTGTAAGCACAACAGAAGATGCATAAAATATGAGTAAATACATTCTTAGAGAAGTCAATGTTCACTTGTTTCCCATTATTTATTTCCTGCCCTCCAGGCTGTAAGCTCTATTGATCCATACGTGTAGCCAGCATCTTATCTCATAACCTTTAAGGCACCAAAAGTGGAGACACTCAAAATCCATATTGAATTTCAATTCTTTCCAAAAGCTTTTCTAGGGAGAACAAAATAAAATAGTATGTCTGTCTCCAGGACTGATAATTTACTTCTAGCTTCAGTTCCTAGCTACTTTGTATTCTTAAGTCATTCAACAATTCTGTCCTCTAATTTATTTATGCCCAAAATATGAAACTAATATAAGTGATTCTTTGGGTATCTTTCATCTAAAGATATATTTTTAAAAATTTTATTATTTTTATTATTATTACTGTAGAAATGGATTTTCGCCATGTTGTCCAGGCTGGTCTCAATTTTCTGGGCTCAAGTGATCTGCTCACCTCAGCCTCCCAAAATACTGGGAAAACAGGTATGAGTCACTGTGCCTGGCCAGGTGTCTTTTATTGTTAAAATATATAATTAGATGCGTAGTAAAAATTATTAAATTGATATTTTATTTTATACTTCAAAAATACTATAAAAAATTTAAAAATTTAAATCTTAAATTATAATTTAAAATTTTAGTATATTTATATGTATATATGCATGTATATATACATATAAATATATTCATACACACATACACACACATAAATATACATATATGTAAATATACATATATAAACTATAAATATACATATATTTATATATGTATATATGAATACATTGATATAATCCCAATGCATGATTGTATTAATAAATGCATACATATAAATATACTAAATTTTTAATTTAAATATGTAAAAATTAATTATTCCCATTTTCACCTGGTGTCAAAAGAAGAGATAATTGGATATTTCAGATAATTTCATCTGTAAATAATACTAATGACAAAAATCATGCCTAGTTTGTCATTTGTTTGAAATACTTAACTGTGACATAATTTATTATTTGGAATTAAACTTTATAAAATCATATTTTCTTAGCATAATTTAAAATTAATTTAATAATTCAATTCATATAATAAACTATGTGTTTGACTTTCCAGACAAAGTCAAGTTTTCAATATCCAACTAGTAAAATACATTCAATAAAACAACAAACAAACAAAAATCCCCTCACACACATAGTAGTCAGTTATCCTGCTTGGTTTATAGCTCCAGGACAATGTTCTCTACTGCTGTGGTTCATATTGCATATTTTTAATAAACTCAAAAATTAGAGTTAGTTCTCCCTTTCCTTAAAATAATCTGAAATTTTGCCCCAAGGAGAGACTACAGTGTAGGCAAAGCTGACTATATAATTTGTTCAGCCCAAGCAAAATTAAAACATGGGGGCCTGCACTCAAAAAGCAATGAAAAAGTGCCCTTAAAGATTCTAAAAGATATGTTTTGCTTGATTTTCTACAAATTTTGTATTTTTCATGACATTTAAATAACATATGTGTTACTTAATGCCATTCACAGTAAAGAAAAAAAGCTAAATTTTAAATAATTAATATGAATTTACCATTCATCTTTATAACGAACAATTTCAATTGCAAATGCAAACTCATCAACATTGTACATTTTGTATTTATAGCTTTTACTTGCATATGTATTTTTGTTTTTGCCAAATAGTAAAAATAGTGCACAAAACTAACATAAATAATTTGATTTGACTTGGTGTTTTGATATTTGTACATTCCATGCACACTCTCTACTTTTGGCTTACTGATGAATCAGGTGGAACTTAGAGGAACACACACATATGCACACACACACAGAGGTGTAGAGAACAGGGAAGCAAGGAATGGCAGACACACAAATTGCTTGTATCTCCTCTGCTCATTCACATGTACCACCGCCCTTTCAGACTTCAGAGATACAATCACTGAGACGTTTTCTTTCTTTTCCTTCCCTCTTTCTTTTCTTTTCTTCTTTCTTTCCTCTTTCTTTCTTTCTTTCTTTCTTTCTTTCTTTCTTTCTTTCTTTCTTTCTTTCTTTCTTTCTTTCTTTCTTTCTTTCTTTCTTTCCTGTCTCTTTCCTTCTTTCTTGTTTATTTATTTATTTTTTTGAGACAGAGTCTTGCTCTGTTGCCCAGGCTGGAGTGCATTGGCGCGATCTCGGCTCACTGCAAGTTCCACCATCCTCCTGCCTCAGCCTCCCGAGTAGCTGGGACTACAGGCACCCGCTATTTATTTATTTATTTATTTATTTATTTATTTGTATTTTTAGTAGAGACGGGGTTTTACCGTGTTAGCCCAGACAGTCTCGATCTCCTGACCTTGTGATCCGCCCGTCTTGGTCTCCCAAAGTACTGGGATTACAGGCGTGAGCCACCGCGCCCGGCCGAGATTTTTAAAGTGACAACAGCAGAGCATTGCATGCTGCTCAGGTTTCTTCTGAGAGGGCATATGCTATCCAACTGACCAGGTAGTCTCGCCATGACTTTAATTTCTTTATCCTTTAGTTCACTTATTCTCTTGAATTGTTCTTAATTATCTCTTCTGTAGATTTTGTGTTATCTAACTGACATTTATCAAATTGTTAGCATTAAAGCTATAATAATAGGAATTAAGCTGGGACTGTCACATATTTACAATAGGACAAATGTCAGGGATTTGTTTCTACAATAGAAGGTGCCGACAACAATTGTGTCAGAGGAATAGAAAACTATTCCCTCGTTTTTAATAATCAATATTAATATATGTATTTATTTTTGTGACAGAAGCAAACAGAACCGAAAGCCAATGATGAAGCCAGGAAATACTGAGCCCTGTGGAAATCACGTGGTTCAGGAGCGCTCACAGCTCCAGTGTGCAAGAGATGCGGGAAGGGAGAAGGCTGAGTGGTTGCAGCCTGTGTGCCCATGTGAGCATAGCATTTACCCCACTGGTGAAGCTGTCGTTGAAAGGTTGTTTTCATTTGTTTTGTTTTTAAAGAGGAAAGTAAAATAGACTACATTGAATTTGAGATAAAAGAGTATGTCAGGTATGTGAAGGGCAAATTTAAAAAGAGCAAAACTGACCAGTTAGGAGGGAGGTCAAGGTGAAAAAGAAATGAATTAGTTGACACACAGAGGCAAAGATGAATTTGTGACACACTTTGGTAGTTAAAATTCTGAGGCTTAGTGCCTGAGTAGTGGCGAGAAGTGACAGATGTGTAGGAACCAACAATGCCATCCATATTTCTTACTGGGAAGTCAGGGTGAAGGCAATATTCTGTCTCCTTGGTTTATTTATCTTTTAAGTCACTTGAAATTAATCTTTATTTCTATATATATGTGTGTGTCTGTTTGTGTGTGTATACACTCACACATATATGTTTTGTTTCAATTTAACTTAATGTAACTTAATTTAGGAGAGCTAAGTAATTAAACATGAGGCCAAAGTACATAAGAAAGTGGCAGTCTTTTATTGCAAATAAGCATACACTCTCGGACGAGGTTCTCTGGTCCTCAGGTGTGGGGGGCCAGGGAAGTCGCGCCGGCGCTCTCGGGTGATGTTCTCCGGTCCACAAATGCGGGGGCCAAACAAGTCACACCGGCTCCTGCCGGCAGCGGACTTTTATGCATTGGTACTGGAAGGGGGAGGGCAGTGGGCGGGATAAGGGTGTGATAGGGGCGTCTCTGTAGGCGTGGCCGGGTAAGTTTCGATCTCTTCGGATTGACATCACCTGGCGTATGCTGAGTTGATCTGCATCTTCCCGGGGCGGGCTGCATTTTCCCGCACGCGGGAAAGTTGGTGAGGAAGAACCCGGAAGCAACATGGATTATGCCTTCTTGTTCACCTTCCTCCATCTTGTCCCTTCTCCCTCACCCAAACAATATATATTAATTTCACACACACACATGTATATGAAATAAAGATGTATTTGTTATATTAAGAATACATTACTTACCACGAAACTTTTCCCTAGGACATTATACCTCAAGCATGTAATCATTCTTTCTCTGGAAATATTCATTATATATAAAAACATGCTTTTGTAATTACAGTCTCTCTTTAATGTATGCATGTGCCACAGTAAAGGTAGATAAACTGACCAGAGTGGAATAACCACCATATCCACATTTGCCCCAGTCATTTGGTCTTTATGTCTCAAACATAATTATCAAACATTTTGTATGTCTCAATGTTTCTCATTTTTCTAAGAATTTTATTAGGCACTATCACATATTTACCTCCTAGAAAAGTCCCAAACAGACAATTGAATAACAAGGTTCCTGGACTTATTTCATTCTTCTTCACAGGATACATGTGTGTATGTGTGTGTGTGTGTGTGCACGCGTGCGTGCTGTGTGGGCACGTGCATGCGTGTGTGGTTGTGTATGTTTGGGAGGTCTCAGGGAAAACTTAAAAAGAATTCCCTTCTTTCTTTTATCATTGATGCTTTTTCTTTTTCTTTAATGTAATAATACAATTAATTTGTATTAATGGACAAGTATATACCTTCTATTGGAGTAGATGGCAGTGATACAATTGTGAAAAACTTTGATCTGGATTCTGGTCTCATATAACATACAAAATTATTGATGTTACCAAAGAGCTGTATATTGGAGAAATTTATTCACCAACTTTAGGAACAGTTATTTGGTTAGGTATCACTAAAGAAGTATCACCCTGCTGGTTTAACAGCCAACAGTTTACAAACATTTACCGAGTGTTCCTCTATCTCATATATGATCTAACAAAGAAGTCTAAAAAAGTTTAGATAACTAAAATAATCATAAGCAGATAATGTTTTTCATTTTAGATGTCAGTGATCATGGATTCTTGAATCTTACACAACTTTTTAAAACAATCTTAATGAGTCTCAGAATGCGGCTGCTCTTGCAGATTAGTAGCTTCTGTGAAGTTAAACAGATTCTTAGACTTGCTACATTATGTGGGATCCATAGGAGAATTAAAGGAAATAACAAGAATTCTTAGATGTCCTTAGTTAATAATCATGAATGTGAAGTCCATTATTAAATTAATGATGCGTATCTGTTGCGTGTTTCCCATGTCTTGATGATTGAAAGACTCAGGACACAATTAGTTTTGAATCCATGACTAGGGTAATGCAGGCTTATTTTCTGTCTTTAGGAAACTGACAGTATCTAAGGCTCCTGAGAAAGAACAAGGGAAGATTCCGAATTAGCAGGTGGCTACTTAAACAGGTATCCTTAAAGGCCAACAAGACAATCAGGAAAGGCAGAAGGCTGAGTAGAATTTGCTTAGTAGCTTTGCAAGGAGAATCAAGAATGAATTGTAAAAATTCTTCAGGTTTATAAGAAAATGAATTGTTTCTTATTTATTCATAAGGTTTAAAATACAAATAATTGAATAAATTGAATTCTGACTTTTTTTTCTTTAGATGGAGTATCACTCTGTCAACCCAGGCTGGAGTGCAATGGTGTGATCTCTGCTCACTGCAACCTCCATCTCCTGGGTTCAAGTGATTCTCCTATCTCAGCCTCCCAAGTAACTGGGACTACAGGCACCCGCCACCACATTCAGCTATTTTTTTTTTTTGTATTTTTAGTAGAGACAAGGTTTCACCATGTTGGCCAGGCTGGTCTTGAACTCCTGTCCTCAAGTAATCCACCCGCCTTGGCCTCCCAAATTGCTGGGATTACAGGCGAGAGCCACCACTCCTGGCCTGAAAATAGTAATTGAATACAATTTAAGTAATGGTGGGATAACAGCTGCAGGAATTATTCACTTATAAAATTTGAAGGGGTTAGTGGAAAACACGGCTATGTGGTATAAGCAAATATTACAAAAACACATACAGAGTGATGTAAAAACAAACACTATGAACCGTAAGAAAACATCTCTTTCTGTTTCTCCCCCCGCCTTTCTCCCTCTCTGAATAAATTACTAAAGCCTGTTCCAAATTCACTGAGAACTATATGGAGACATTTATGTGCCTTTTTTTTGTTTGTTTTTTTTTTGTTTTGGTGAATAAGCCATTGGTGAATGTGCTTTCACCGAGTCTCTAGGTAACAAAGAATCCGTTTCTCTGCAGGAGACAATGAATGAGGACCAAGTCTTCAAGATGATTTGTCAAACCTGCAATACATACTACCTTAATTTGTAGAACTAAATCTTTTGCTAGCAGAAAAGCAGTAGAGGGAGCCAAGCAAGCCAGATTTAAGCAGTTCTTGGAATTGAGCTGTAGAGATTTTGTAGTTTCTAAACGTCACCGGGCACTTTTTAGTACCTGGTGTTTCAGAAGGGAAATTGAATTAAATAGTAGCATGCTGGAGCCCTCTGATCTGCTCACCATAAGCTGTAGTCCTTGAACTACTTTAATCAAAGCCTTTGGAAATATGTGAGGTGAGGCTAAATGCTCAAGACCCTTAGGGACACTGAAAATTTAACTTCTGTCGTTTTGGAAGTTCTGCTAAGTTATTCTAATTTTATTCCAAGGTAGATTTGCAGACAATGATATGAGGTCTCATGGGTGCTGGCTTTCTTTCTTGTTAGATTCAGATTCTGTTTCTTAAAAATAAACTAATTTCTTTCTACTTAAAAAAATAGGAAAAAATCCCTTTCGATCATACAAATGTGGGGTTCAACATTGGTTTCAAAAAGAGCTAGATGTTTAACTTTGCAATCTTAGTTAATTGGCAGAAGTGAAATTTATTTTCCACAACTTTTATTCAATGTTAGAGCACCACCACCATCAGCAGCAGCAGCGTCATCGCTGTTACTCCATATCATAGTTCAGAGCATTTAAAGAGGTCAAAACATATAACTAGCCTGACACCAGAATAAGTTTTAATTTTAAACCTGAGTTCTATCATCTAAGGAGATTTTTTTTTTGCTTTTGCTTTTGCTTTTAAAAAATATCAAGCACTTATTTTGATTAGTGTTTTTATGATATAATTTTATCCTTTTCTTTTTTTCTTTTTCTTTTTCTTCTTTTTTTTTTTTTGAGACAGAGTCTCTCTCTGTCACCCAGGCTGGAGTGTAGTGGTGCGATCTCAGCTCTCTGCAAGCTCCACCTTCTGGGTTCAAGTGATTCTCCTTCCTCAGCCTCCCAAGTAGCTGGGATTCTAGGCGCATACCACCATACCCCAGTTGATTTTTGTATTTTTAGTAGAGACAGGGTTTCACCATGTCGGCCAGGCTGGTCTTGAACTCCTGACCTCAGGTGATCCACCTGCCTTGGACTCCCAAAGTGCAGGGATTACAAGTGTGAGCCACCATGCCCAGCCCATCCTTTTACTTTTAATATATCAATGTTTTATTTAATACATTTTTTATTAGACAGCATGTATTTGAGTATTGTTTTCTATACAATTCTACAGCCTTTCTTTTAATTAGGGTGCTTAGAACATTGGCATGTTGGATAATAATTAATTTCATTTTTATTTGAGATTATCAAGAAATATGTATGTGTATATATCATACTTACCTTCATGTTTACCATTCCAATTATCTTTATTTCTTCCATAGATTCAAATTTTTATTTGGCAGCACCTTACTTCTTCTAAAGATATTTCTCTAACATTTTATTTAGTGCTTAGTGCAGGTCTTATGGCAATGCCTTTTCTCAACATTTATTTGCTAAAAAAGTCTTATTTTACTTTAATTTTTAAAAGATATTTTCACTAGGTCCAGAAATCTGAGTTAACATTATTTGCTATTCTTTAGTATTTTGACAATCTCGCTTTATTAATTGGATTTGCAACCATCTTGCTCTATTAATTGGGTAAGAAGCTACCTGTAAGTCTTATCTTGCTTCTCTGTGTATCACATATTTTTATTTTCCTGACTGGCCTCTCCACATTCTCCTTGTCATTTACAGCAATTTTACTATGATGTTTCTGGGGTTTTGCTTGTCCTTTTGCATTCATTTTGAAAAATCCTCAGTTATTGTTGTTTGTTCAAATGTACTTCCTCCCTGTTACTTCTTTATCCTCTTTTGGGGTTACCTGTGACACTCATCTTAGACTAGATATCTTCCCACAGCTTTTAGATTTCTTGTTTGCTTGTTTTTCTTGTTCTTATTTGTTTTTATTTTCTTCTTTAATGCATTCTAACTCTATGTTATTATCTTTATGATTTCTGGCATTTCTATCTGATGCATTTTTAAATGATATTTATACTTCCTTTGAAAGTCCTTATTTATTATGCACAAGATAATTTAAGATATTAATGGTTTTATTTTAAAGTTTCTGTTTGATAAATTGGGAAGAGGTGAGTGAGGCAAAATTGAAGGGGACAATAGAAAATCAGTAATGAAGAAAAGTGACATTTTAAGGCAATAGAAAAAAATCACAATTAATTCAAAAATCCAAATGAACAAAATACTGACATTTTGGATAATGACAGTATGTGTCATGATTCTAATACCTGAATCATCTTTGAGTCTTATTTTGCTGAGTAATTTATTTTTTAGCAATGGGTTGTTTATTTTCCCATTATTCTTTAGAATTAAAATGGGACAACGTTTGGAAGAATAGTATAGGCTGAGATAAATACTACCAATGCCGAAGAAGAACTACCCCTATTCTGTCAGGACAATAGTGTGATGTATTGATTGAGTCAATCGATCAATGATTGGGCTTGGATTTGCCTGTATTCCTGTTATCTTTACCCTTGGTGTCCACAGGCTTCAAGCTCCTCTGACAACATGCAGGCATTACCTTGTATTGACTGGGGGCCTGCCATGCTGGAGGCTTTTCCAGGGTTCTTAACTCTCCCTTGAGCTTTTAGATCCTACATGACTGTCTATAGCGGAGACCCCTCTCTATACTCTTGCCTTCTCCCCAAACAACTGCTGGATATTTGGTGTTAGTCTTGACCTCTGCTTTTTATTGTGGTATATTGTAACCAAGAAGGGTTTTTGTTTTGTTTTTGTCCTATCCCTAAGGGAAAAAAAAGGTTTGCTTCTACTGTGCCCTAATGTATCTTTGTTTGGCATGATATTGCCTGGGAATGTGATATCTTGCTTTTGTTTTTAATGAGGAAAGATCCTTGAGCATTTTGCTTTCTGTCGTAAAACCAAAGAAAATGACTAAGGTGAGTCTCCATCAATTTAGAGCTTTATTTTGCCAACGCTGAGGATGTGCCTGGGTAAAAGGAAAACAGAATCACAGAACCATCTGTGATCTATGCTTTTTACAGAGTTTAGGGATCTCAATATTTCAAGAGGAAAGAGCAGACAGTAGGAGGGAGGAAAGAATAAAAGGGGAGGGTAGATAAAAGACGCAAGTGAGTGCATTGTTTTGAGGCTATAATCAGTATTCACTGAATTCACATTTTACGTGTGGAAAGAGCATGTAGAGGAACAGTCAACCACACATTCCCTTCATGCTCAGTAAATCTGCATCTTTACATAATATAAGATAAACCCAGAGGAAAGGAAGCAGTCGAATATGCATTGGTCTCAGGTGAGTGAAGAGATGATTTCTTGCTTGTCTTGTACTGTACCTGTGAAGATAATCAATGTTTGACTGACGTCCGGGTGAAATTCAACAAAACTCTGTTTTAGGGTAAAGATCTTGGAGCCCACAAGGAATTTTTTTGTGGGCAAATGATGAAGGAGGCCCCCTGAAGAGGTATGTGGGCTGCTGTATTTGCAGCTACCTATTTAGGAACAAAATGGGAGGCAGTGTTACATGACTCAGTGAGTTTGAGGTCCTGAGATGCTATTTTCCTTTTACATTGTTCATTTTTCCCTTCCATGAAGTTGTCTGATGTTTCTCCCTGTCCCCCAGTAGCAATCAATTATCTCTGCATGACTCTACACCTATTCATTATCCTGGTCGTTTTTTCTGCCCTAATCTTCCCCTTGAGCACCTAGTGGAGGCCAGTGGAAAAGAGCTTGCACTTCTTCCTGAGGCTCCCAGACATTTTAAACTGATACATTAGCCCATTTTGGACCATGAGAATTTAATAAAATTTTAGCTGATTTCTTCTCACCTGCCTCTGTGGTGACCAGATCCTCCTGTATTCTGCCAAAGACAAGGTGGTTCTTGCACCCTTCACCCTTCACCTGTGAGAGGCTCGTCACAGCTCAGATGCAGACTCTGTGGTTGCCTCACAAGTTCAGTTATCTCCTGGGATCAAGAGCCATGGAGATTTTTCTAGATTATCCAGGCAATTCTAAATTTTAAGATGAGAGTGATGTTTTCTTGTAACTTTGAACTTTCTGAGCAGAATTAGAAGTCTTCAGTCAGATCGGATTTGAGTGAAAAGGTTTCATTTGGCTTGTCTACTTGTAATATAGGGTTTGTGCCATTAGGACCAGGAGAATTCTTGTCCTTCCCCACCAAACTGAGGAGTCCCCTGTGGCATTGTTTCCTTCTATTTCTCATGTCTAGGCACACATCAAACTTCCCTGTGTTGCATGTGGACGTGCCACTGAGGTCCAACCAAAAGACCCTCTGTAAAGTTTGCATTCCTCACTGAAATATTCTTCAGATTTTTTCACCTTCTTTTCCTATTTCCAAGAATAATTGGAAAAGTAAATAGGGACAAGTAAAATTCAGAAGCCATACAATGTTAGCTGCCTGCGTCCCTATCATCTCCACTTCCCTGATTATTCCCTGATTTACATTCTTATGTGTCATGACAGAAATACTCTTTAATCAAGACAATTTGTATTTATATTATTATTATTTCCATGTAGAAATTATGTTTACCCTTATTGATATAGCTCCCTTCTCCCAGAAGTCTCCTCCCTCAGATTTATCTGTTGTCCAACAGGGAAACACAGGGAGCAATCCTATTGCTTTTTCCCAGGATATTGATCACGCCTGCTAACAAGATTCTTACTCAACATTGCATTGCCTCATGCTTCTCTCCATTTCTCTTACCATATATTTTATCTTCTATTTCTTTACTTCTGCAAAAGCAAATTATCACTTCTACCTCCCCTTTCTCCTCCTCCTATTCCTTGTTCTCCTTTTCGTTTCTCTTCTGCTCCTCCTGCTCCTTCTCCACCTCCTCCTTTTCCTCCCTCTCTTCCTCCTTCTCCCTTTTCATCTTCCTTCTCTTGCTCCTCCTCCCTCTCTTCCTCCTCTTTCTCCTCCTCCTCCTCTTCTCTCTCTCTCTCTCTCTGAGCATCTCAGTAATCTTTTCTTTTCAAATGTTGTACTAGAAGCCACATTTTCGTGGACTTACTTCTTTCAATTTGAAATTGAAGGAAGGAATTGAAGAGATTGAATTAAAGGAATCTCAAATGGAAGGAAGTAAATCCTTGTGTATATTCACATATATGTATTTTTCTTTCTAACTTAATATAAATTTGGTGCGAGCAGTCAATAAAAAACTGAGTTTTACGATCTTTATCAACAAATATTTATCCTTCCAAATGTATCCCACGATTTATTTTCTGATTGAATGTATAAAGATAAAAGAAACGAATCAATTATTTTGCTTTCAGGTGGCTCTACTCATTTTCCCTTATTGCATCCATTTCTTATGGTTGCCTAGATAGGTCCTTTCTCAGAGCACTAGTTCTTCCCAACAGTGCCAAGGATTCTGGATTAAGCAGTGATATCCCTGCATAAGTAGAGATCATTAAGTTAGCCTTGGCTTAAAAAGAGCCACATTTAGTTTAATTTTACCAGGAGAGTATGAAAATCCTCAATTTCTAGTTCCCGTCAGACTTTCCGGACCCTCACAGTCAATAACCCCATTGTTACTGACTCTTACAAACTTAAAAGGGAAACATCGCTGGGTAATTAGCCTGTGATGCATTGCGTCTGTTATTTCTCAGTTTTCTTTTGCCCTTTAAAGCCATCCTCACGATTACTTTTCCCAGATACTCTGCCAGCCAGCCTCCTGCTATATTCTGCAAATGCAAAGTGTAAGTGTGTAAGTAGGAGATTGGGAGGGAGAAGGAGATGACATGATTTTTCTCTACTTTTGTTAGCATGTCTGGTAATGGCCAGCAGTGGGTGTGGCAAAAGCAGCCAGCACGGGCAGCCTCTGGGACGCTACTCCACAGCTGGGTCCCCACCTCAGGGGAGCTAAGTGGCATGATGATGGGAAGTTCTGAGTGACAGCAGATTTCCTCTTGCTCATTCAGTCCTAGGGTGACAGTGGCTTTCTGCAGTTGCTCACCTTTGTTTAACCTTCCTGTCCAACCCCTTTAGTCTTCTCCAAACCTCACATCGATTTTTAACTACCTGTCAGAGTACTTTCCATTTTCCTGATTAGCTGCTGACTGACCTGCTCTTTCAGCCTCACACACCATGGTTCTGGCTCTTATTTGGGGAGGTCAGTGCTGTCAAGAGAACTCACTGAGTCTTAGAGGGTAAACAGCATATGTGCTGACCATCAGCACATATTCCAAGCCCTTATAAGCATCCAGGGTTAGAATCTCAATATGTCCACCTCAGATACTTTTTGTCAGTATACACCTATGTAGTTTGAAACTGTTTTCAGAATACACCTGCCACACAGGTTGCTGAGTTACAGTGTTAAATGTCACGTTCTATTTAGATCCAAGTTTCCCACCTAGTGGAAAAATTAATCTCCACTGTGACCATAGGTCTTTCCTAGAGAGATTCTTAATGAAGAGGACGAGATGTGCTTAATCTTTCTCCTCAAGGCCCTGTTTATGGGGAATTCAGCCTAAGGGGCTGCAAATCTAAGCTAGACTTCTGGTCCAACGTCTGCACTTCTGTTTCATGAGGGCAGCCTCTTTCACTTGTTTTCATTATTTTACAAAAATTATTTTGATAGTAGAGGAATTTTCAGAGCCTCTTGAGTTTCTCTGGAATATAGAGGCTTTCTAGTTGAATTCCCTCATAAATTGCCCTATTCGCGGCCATGTACCCATTTGTGTTGAATTTTATAAACTGCATCCAATATCTGTTTCATTGCCTCTCTCTCTAATGTTCACAGATATGCAAATATGTTTTCTCCTTGTTTCTAGCACATGGTCAGAAGTGTGACAGTTATGGAGGGATAATGTTCCACGTGATGGAAATACTCCTCTAATTGTTAGGCAGAGATACCAAGGAATAGACAAATTTAAGATAATTTGTAGCCCTGAATTCTACAATGTTTCCTGTATATTTCCTTTCAGTCTTCTTAGCTATTGCACTCGCAGTATCCATAATCCTATTTCACTACTGTGCTCGAACTATAATTTAAAATCCCAAAGTAAATCAATTTTAGTGAAGAGAAAACTAAGGCATGAATAGCCCACAGAGCTTGCTCAAGCTCAGTCATCCGGCACATTTTGACATTACAAATGGAAATGATACCATGTCGTGTGACTCTAGAAATTACCTACAAACAAGTTCAGTACACATGAGTGCACATTCTCCCCAAATGCCACACTTTGAAAGCACCATTGACTCAATCCCTGCCACTAGAGAAAATGTTCAGCCTCCACCGTCTATCTTGAGTTCCAAACCCGTGTGTTCCATCCTGGTATCACTATAAATTACACTGGGTTGTCCTGTTTGGACTGGTGACTGGAAAGATGTTTGGTCCCACAGCTACACTGTTCTGTATGTTCTGAATGTTCAGTCTTGTGTACAGCCCAGACCACTGAGACCCAGCTGCAGGGAGGAACCCAGGTTTCTTTGCCTTGGAGGAAGAATGTGCACACGTAGTTGCTACTGTGACATCCATGCTCATTACCTACTGCGCAAAGTTGACTAACACTAGGTGCTATGAGGAATGTAAATAGTGACTTTCAATAAAAACATCATTTTTCTGGATCATCCCTGATATTTCTAAGCATATGACATTGGCCAAAATTTTGTGTTTTCGTATCCTTAAGCTCTGCATTGTCCTCCATATCCTAGGTGAACCTTCTGGGGACCAGGGCCAAAGAGGCCACGAGACCCCACCTAGTGTCCATAAACTCCCAGGTCTATCCTCACCACTGACAATACAACTTTGAACGAACTTAAGTGGGCTCATCTTTTGGCACTTTTTCATTCAACTATTTGACTCATCTTACATTTATATCAATTTGACCTACCAATCATGTGGCTGATTCAGTTTCTTTTTATTCAAGTCACTTGTCTTACTGGTCAGCTCTGAGTGTTTTACAATAAACATTTTAAGCTCTTACATTCATATGCTCTTCTAAAATCTACAGAAAGCCTCTGAAGTGGACACTATCTTTCTCATGTTAAATATGTGGTATCTGAAGATCAGACAGAACTTGTAATTTTTCTGTCTTGAGCTGTTACATCACAGAGTTTGCATTTCTGAGGATATATGTGAAGCCTGAATGGTAGAAGGAATCCATTTGATTTTAAAATTACAAATGTTAAATAAAACAATGTTAAATAGGAAGAAACACTTCTCACATAAAAACAAAACACAGGGAAATAGTTGTTTTAGAAATCATAACCAGAAGTATAATTTTAATTTTAAAAAATTAATACAGTTAATACTATATAGATGTATGCATACGTGTATCTATATGAATGTATTTTTATATAGAGAGAGGGAAAGAAAAAAATTTGTATTATTTTAAAATTTTACCTATTTTTAATTGATGTTTGTAGTTTCTATCTAAATATCTTCATTTCATTTATAATTTAAGATCTGAAATCTCTTCAAGTCCTTCTAAGCCAATTAATTTCCTCATCTATAAAATAACACAAAGGAATGTATCTTTAATTTCTACTCTCTATCCACTATTATTACGCTCTCGAGGCCACCATCATTTTCACCTGAAAACTGCAGCCTCCTGCCACTTCTCCCTCCTTTTGCTCTTGCTACTCTCCATATTATATTCTCAGGGATTTTTCTAAAACAAATACCATTCCATGGCTCAAATCCTTTCCTTAGCTATTTATTGCCTTTATATAAAAGGCCAAACTCCTTTAGATGCCTGTCTGAGAAGCTGTGCCGTGACCTCACTCTTGGTGTCTCCAGCCTTATTGCTCTCTACTCTTCCTGTCCATTCTAAAGTTGTTTAATTCCGTGGAAACTTCCCAGTACTTCCCACCTTGGAGTCTTCAATCAATACATGTTACCTGGATGATGCATGAAAAATATTTTATTTGCTCCCACTCCTTAATTATTTTACCCTTTCCCCCTCACCATTTTTCCTCACAAAACTCACTCATTTGATATTAGTTTTACATTTATTTACACTAAGGGGATTCTAATCTAATCCCCCTTCGTTTGTTATTGTTTCTTGGTTATGTTCCTGCATCACATTCTGCACTGCTGAATCATATTTAACTCAGTTTTACAAAATGATGTATCATTTTCTTTCACAATAAACAACCCGGGGGCAGTCATCATTTCGACCTGCACTCCAGCTCTGTTTACAGCATCTTACATGAATGATTACCATATATCACACAATAACCTAGTCAGTTAAACTATTGAGTGATTAATAATGCATGAGTTTAGTAGATCGTGTATTGGAAGTGAAGAGCATAGTATCTGGAACAGTGTGCATTACCTGGGAAATGGTTGCTATAATCATAACTATAATTGTAGCTTAAATTTTACTGGATATATTTAATGCAGCTAAAAGCTTCGTCCTTGAAATCTTAATACTCTTTATAATTTAGTCTCGCATTCAATAATATACATGTAAAATTCAGTTGTTTTATGTTTCTCCCCGCCTCAGGAGATATATATATCCTAAATTATTATTCTTGTTAAATTAAATATCGTTGAATTAGAAGATCGGTTTCTTTGTACAGCACTCCCAGTTGGCCACCCTTTTAGAAATGTAGCAATGAAAGACCTGTCAGAGCAAATCACAGCACTAGTCCTTCTATTAGCTCTGCAAAGCTTCCATCACATGCTCACTGGCCGCAGGGTACTCACCGCTATGGGGTGATGCTGAGTGTGGCTGGGCTGGGCCAGAGCATGTTGCACGTTCTATTTGTGAAAGACGGAGGTAAACCATTTTCTTCATAACAATGACTGCTAACAATATGCTGCATAGCATTCGTTATTTTTTCAGTATTCATTTGTTGTTGCTGTTGTTGTTAAGATGAAAGATAAAGTCCAATCAGAATAATTCAGTAATTTTTCTAATATTGCAATGTACATGAACACATGTGCATATAAACCTGCAGGCACTATAGAAAAGATACAGTCAAAAATATGTGCCTCAACAGCAATGCAAAAAGTAAAAAAGAGAAATTAATGTTCATGTGTTAATTTAGAAAATTAGAAATAGTGTAAAATTTCACTGAGATCTGTGAAAGATGGATTCGCCTACTTTGGATTTTAGATTAACTGTAATAGAAAGAAAAGTTTCACTCCATATAGCTAGCTAAGCTTACCACTAACCAGAGAAACTATGAGAATTAGTAAGAATGGAACACAAAGATTTATTAAGAATGTTGTATTTACAGTAATTATAGTGTTCATATGGCATGACTCTGTTATAAACTTCCAGCATTTCTTCACTAACAAACTGATGCATCTTTTAGGAAAACCTAAATAAACCATATCTGCCAGATTTCATCTAGATTCTTCCTTCTGTCTTGCTAATTCTTTGTCTGCCATAGTTTCTTTGACAATTATATTTATAATACTGAATTTATTATATAGAGATAATATAGCTTGTAAGATACAAGGTATATCGTTTGTATAGAAATAGTGTAACAAGTTAGTGATCACTGATGCTGAAGGCCCAATTCAAATCCCAGCGACACCAGTACTTTCTGCTAATATTAAGAAATGATCTTGCCATGAAATGAGATTTAATCTAATAGGATGATTGGTATGGTCTGGCTCTGTGTTCCCACCCAAACCTCCTCTCAAATTGTAATCCTCATAATCCCCAAGTGTTGGGTGAGGGACCTGGTGGGAGGTGGTTGGATCGTGGGGGTGGTTTTCCCCATGCTGTTCTTGTGATAGTGATGGAGTTCTCACGAGATCTCACAGTTCTATAAATGTTTCACAGTTCCTCCTTCACAGGCTCTCTCTCCTGCCAGATTGTGAAGAGGTGCCTGCTTCCCCTTCTATCATGATTTTAAGTTTCCTGAGGCTTCCTCAGCCATGCAGAGCTGTAAGTCAATTAAGCCTCTTTTCTTTATAAATTACCCAGTTCTCACTTAGTAGCTTTATAGCAGTGTGAAAACAGACTAATACAATGATCATTTAGGATATATTTTCTTTGGATGAAAACTAATTTCAGGCAAGTTGCTTAAAATTTCTGGGAGTCAGATTTTTTCCTCTCTAGAACAGGATGGAATATATCAATATCTCATATGGTTGTTGTAAAGATTAAATAAGTGAATATACATAAAATATTTACAGTAGTTCTCAGCACATAATACATGTTCATTAAAAGTTAGCACTTTTTAACATTTATTTCATTTTTGCCTACTCCAAAATCTCTTGAGGTGTATTATTTAGTCCTGTCAGGTAGGTTCTGAGATCTTCATTTTATGAATGAAAAACTAAACTAAGGCTAAAACAGGTTAATATGATACCTTCATTTCATGGGGGAGAAAAAAATATATATATATATACACATACTTTATGGGAACAAAATAGAAATTATGCAGGGCAGCTCCAAGACTTTAACCCTAGGAATCATGTTTAATCTGTAACTTCTCTTTTTTTCCCTTTTATGTGATTGTTCTGTGGTTCATATGGTTGAGAGCTCTTCCTCTCGTCTTTGTATGTTCAAGTAAGAAAAATTACATTTTTTCTGAAAATTTGAAAATGAGCATAAGAAGTAGTCTACTTTAGCCAACTTTGCTTTCTGTCTAACAAAGAGAGGTCTCCTCTTTTATAGTAAAACTGTGAGATAAAGGAGATGAAATAAAATAAAATTTGTTCCCGGGGGAAAATGGCATGGAGAAAGAAAAACGCTTTAGTGAGGTTTTTATACAGTCATTCAGAGGTAAGAGGGTAATACATTAAAAAGTGACATTGTAAAACATGCAGGAGCAGGGAAAATTTCTACAATCTGCTTTGTGCATCATTTATTATATGCTAGACTATGTGTTTTTTTGTAGAAAATTTAAAAATATTTATGAATCCCTAATGTATATCAGTTATTGCTCTTGATGTTGAGAAGAGAGGGGTGAACAAAATAAAAGAGGTCTATGTTGTTATCCAGTAGGTTAAATAAATAGATGCATAAAGTGATTTCAGGCAGGGAAATGTACTGTGAATACAATACAAGGTGGAAAACTGATATTTGATGAATGAGAAATAATAATACACTTGAAAATCTTAGGAAGATCATTACAGGCAGAGGAAAGATAAAATAAATGATTGAGAGAGAAATAACTACAGTATGGCTGGGAATCAAGAAATAAGCAGAGAGATATACAAAGTAAGTGTCACAAGTGGTACAATATGAAATTAGAATTTTAGATAGGGACCAACTTACATATGGTCTTATAGATCAAATTAGAATGGGATTTTGTGGGCCAAAATAGTTCTTAATTCAATAGATATGTACAAAGTGCAAAGTACTCTGTGAAATTCTGAAGATACATGAATGAACAAAACACATTGAATCTTGTTTTCTTGGGTGGGTTGCAGATAGATAAAGTGTTTGACAACTACGTAAAAGAAAAATCCTTAAAAACTGTCAAATAAACTAGGAAGCAGATAATTCAATAATTCCCTCAAGATCCTAGGAGAAAGTCTCACTTATTTGACAGTTATTTTGATTTTCATTAATTCATTAATTCATTAATTCTTTAGTTAAAACAACAGTTACCAAACTTACATTGTATCCCATATGCAAAAGCTTAATAATTAATTGAACTATGCAGATCTAATCAATAAATAATTTTCTAAGCAAAGTACTAAATAATATGGATACTAAAAAAATGACTCACTATACTCAAGTTGCTTAGAAACTATATTAGGTTGCAAATAACTTAGGTGATCTTGTTATATATAAGGAAAAAAAAAGAGCATTAAAATAGTGTGTATAAAATATGAAAGTAAACTTTATTGCATGCCAAAATATAAAATAAAATTTAATGCAGTATAAATGATCCATAAAGGTTCATGCCTACATTTAGAAAATCCAGGTGATTTCAAAGCCTAAAATCCTTGTCAGCCAATTTAAACTGAACTGACTTGAGATATTGCCACTAAGAGCACCTGGGGACCTAAGGTCATTAAAAGAGAGAGAAGCACACGCAGAGGGAGAGAGATTGCTGTAGCTTAAATCATAGAGCAATTGCATAGTATATCAGACCAATTTTATTTAAATTAATTTTTGCTAGATTTATGTGTTCATTTATATTTACAAAATAACGAAAATAGAGTTGAATTTTTTTCTCATTTCATGGGGACGGTGATTCATTATACTCTCTTTTCTGTTTAAACAGATTTATTGAACATAAACATTATATGATGACCTTGTGGAATTAGATATTATATGAGGATTTTTCCTGACATATACATTAAGTTGACTGATTATCTCTGTCCAGAAAGAAAAAACTTCTAATGGCCATCACTGCCAAGTTAACTTTAAAAATCTTTCTTTTTTGATATCTATAATAAATATTTTCTGTCAATTGTGTAGGAAACTCAGCTTTATTTCAATGTGCCATATTAGGCATATATGTGGATTGGAGAAAAAGACGAATATTTATTTTAAAATATAAGCACACTTCATCAGATATGTTGGCTTTCTTTATATTTACATGAAATTGTATCACAATGACATCTTATGAAAACATGCCTCATGTTGATGGATTCAGGAAAAATCAACATAGACTACATCAAGTTCTCTGAAGCATAGCTATCAATATTATTAAAATTGTTTGTTTGTTTTGAGTGGAATCTGACGGGGCTGATGCTATGAAATCCAGTATGCAATCAGTGAACATAGGAGACTGGAAGGAGAAAAGTCTCTGAAAATATAAATTCCCAAACATGAGCATAAATTGAAATTTATTCTGCAGAAATAATACATGCTTAGGACATGTACAATGTGTTGAATGGGAATTTGAGTCAAATGTGTTAAATTTCCAAATTAACTCTTGCTGGCACCTGAATCAAATATATATGGATTACACACACACACTTTAAAATTGAAAGTCCAATTACACAGGGGTGGGGAATGCCACATACCGGGGCCTGTCCTGGGGTGGGGGAGGGGGGAAGAATGGCATTAGAAGATATACCTAATGTAAATGATGAGTTAATGGGTGCAGCAAACCAACATGGAACATGTATACATATGTAACAAACCTGCACCTGCACATTGTGCACATGTACCCTAGAACTTAAAGTATAGTGAAAGAATGAAAGTCTAATGAAAACACAGACTCCTTTGGCATCCTTTTCTTAGCCATCTGCAGAATTTTTCCTTCTTCAACTCTCCTATATAGCACTTCATATTTATTTATACAGCAAATGTATATATTCTACTATATTATAATTGTTAACGTGTATTTTTTCTCTTTTATGTACTCTGAAGATGGCTTCTAAACCAGACCTTCTTTCTATATGATAGGGACTGAATGTATTGGTCTCTGTATTCTTAGATGCTAACATAACATAATATATGGTATTGATATGTTATAATATATTATAACCTGCTAACAGTATTCGTTTACCATATCATAGATAATTGATAAAAGATGGATTGAATAACTAAATGGAACAACGGTCGGATGAATGGATGGATACTATATTTTTTACTACTGTAGCTTTGATGCTTAAATTCTTATAATTGGAGTAATAATGCCCACATTCACTGAAATATGTTGAACGGTAACTCCAATAAAATAAAAACAGATTCATTTATCAAATGGCTCATTTCATTTATTTATTTGACACAAAGACCATTGCAAAATGCACGAAGGGGTATCAGTTACAGTGTAATTCTCAAAGTTAAAAAGAGTGTTTACTCAGGAATTTAAAACAGTGTCTCATATAAAATATTGCTAGATGTTTAATTATTAATTATATGAGTGTTATCATATCATTATATGATTACTTCTAAATTAGCTAAATTGAAAACCTCTGGAAAGTATTCACCATTCTAGATACCATCAAGAACATTCATGATTTATAGGAGAAGGTCAAAATATCAACATTAACAGGGGTTTGGAAGAAGTGGGTATGATTTTCAGAGTACACAAAAAAGACAAGAGAACATACCTATTAATGATTATGATATAGTAGGGTTCCAACCCTCATGTATGACTTTGAGATGTTCCCAACTTTACTGGTGGAATAATTGAAGATGTGGAAATAGCAGCAGAACTAGAATTAAAAATAGTGCCTGAAAATGTGACTGAGTTGCTGAGATCTCATGATAAAACTGAAGCAGATGACTATTTGCTTTTATGGATGCACAAAGAAAGTGGCTTCATGAGATGGAATCTGATTCTGGTGAAGGTGCTGTAAACACTGTTGAAATGATAACAGAGGATTTAGAATATTACAAAACTTAGTTGATAAAGCAGTGACAGGGTTTGAGAGGATTAACTCTAACTTTGAAGGAAGTTCTACTGTGGGTAAAATGCTACATCAAACAGCATTACATGCTGCAGAGAAATCCTTCATGAAAGGAAGAGGCAACCAATGTAGCAAATTTCTCTGCTGTCTTATTTTATGAAATTGCTAGAGTCATCTCAGCCTTCAGCAACCACCATCCTGATCTGTCAGCAGCCATCAATATGGAGGCAAGACCCTCCACCAGCCAAAAGATTACAACTCGCTGAGGCTATGATGATCGCAAGAATATTTAACAATACAATATTTTAAAATTAAGGTATGTGCATTGTTTCAAGACATAATAGTATTGCACACTTAACAAATTAAAGTACAATGAAACATAAATTTTACAGTCACTAGGAAACCAACAGTTAAACAAAAAACAAAACAAAACAAAACAAACAAACAAAAACTTGTGTGATCTCTTCATCACAATATTTGCTTTACTATGTGGTCTGAAACTCATCCTGCGATATCTCCAAGGTGTACCTTAATGTCAGTCTATTATAAATAAATTGCATTTTTCTAGATTTCTCTAGAGAATAGCAATTCTAGTTCTGGTATTTAGTTATCAAATGCTTTACCCTGTCCAGGGTGATTTAAATGTTTTATTTAAAAAACATATCAATTCCACTTGATAAGTAGTAATATTACTACTGTCATAGTTCAATATTTTCAAGAAAGTTAAAAAAAATTTCTCAAGGTTTATAAACTGGCACACTACAGAGCAACAATTTGATTCTAGGTCTGATATTCACTCAGCCAGGAAGAGTTAAAATTTACCTGCTGCCAACAGAAAAACACAGCTAAGCAAAGGCTAGCTTATTTGTTAAGACTTGTTGGATTACGTAAAACCCATCATCTGCTTTAGTCATTGCATTGGACAAGCTCTTGAAATGTATTGTGAATAAATTTTATCTTATAGATTTTGGAAAATAACAGTTTTGTATATGTATAAATATTAAAAATTATTACATTTGCTAGAAGAAAAGTCTGGAAAACTTTGAAATGGTCAAATATTTAGTCAATGTACTATCAGTGGAATATTGGGCATTGTCTAGCAGACATTTGGCAGTTCTCTGATTCTATAAGAATCTTTTTTGGGCTGTTTTGCAAATCTACAGATAAAAGATAATTATTGAAAGACTGATGGTGATATCAGTTATTCCTTTACTTAGAAATGCAAGTTTATGTTGCATGATAGCAATAAAATTAATTTTTGTTTTGTATAAAATATGATTCCAAACACTATGATTGGTTTGTGTCTGGAATTGCATCAAATTCAGCACTCCTGTTTATTGGAGTGTTTAAAGGTCCTGTTTTAGATCAATTAAAACATGGTGCTGGCTCTTATACTATTAATGAACAAAATGCAAATTTTCACAGGATGTGTTCATTTTATATTCATTTAAAGTCATGACTTTGGCTCAAGTGATCCTCCTGCCTCAGTTTCCTGTGTAGCTGGGAGCACAGACACACACTACCACACCAGGCTATTTATTTATTTATTATTTTGTAGAGACGGGGTCTCACTTTGTCACCTAGGCTGGTCTCAAACTCCTAGGTTCAAGTGATCTTCTCGCCTTGGACTTCCAAGGTGTTGGGATTACAGGCATGAGCCCAGACACAGTGTTTTTTAAACAGAATATACACTGTTACATTGTCTTCACAAATTTTTACAAGAGGCTGCTATACTTTGCTATGTGTGTGAATATACTCACATATTCAGATCGTGTATATGAACTAACTATAATCAAAGGCTCAACATCAGTTCTTAAGTCTGACATTTAAATGTCTGATCAGAGACCCTCTAAATAATGATGACCCAAGATTGCTCCATTGCACTCCAGACTGGGTGACAGTCTGAGACCCTCTCTCAAAAAAATAAATAAAATGGACTTTGACTAGGAAAGATAGCCATGTTCAACCTTTTTGTATAAAATCTCTTCAGGGAATATTGGAATATTATTTTTGTCAGGTACAAATAATCCAAGGCTTGTGCATTGCTGAAGAATATGTTTTCCATTCAAAACTTAGCAGAACACGCATGCATCACATGCATTGTCACCAATATTTGAGAGCTGGACCAATGGTTTTTAATGGATGCTGTAACAGAAGATCTGTGAAGGAGACGGTTTGCACCTGTGCCTGAAGTCAGAAACTGGAAAAGGCTGTAGGTATTTAAACTTGCCCTATCATTTTGCATAAATATATTAATATTTTTGAGTAGTAATAATTCTAAGCTTCAGGAAGGCATCATGGTATACTGTGATAGGTAGAGAATACTAATCTTAAACCACTCTATACCTTAAAATATTTTGGTTTTAGAATAATGAGAATATCTCCCTCCAAGTATTTTGTGTATTTTGACAGTTATTAAAGGAGAATATAAAATTATAGATTATAGTCTAAACTGAGAATAATGGAAAGTTGCTTCATTCTGCCTTGGAGGAGTTTTTGGTTCATCCTCTTCTTGAGAAACTATGTGTTGTTACTAAATAAACACTCTATTCAAAAATGTTGTATTTCCTCAAAAAAATGATAAAGTCATGACTTGGCCCTCTCAAAAAAAAATCCCCTTTAACATGACTGATTTTTCTAATAATAGCCAGAGAGATACTGTTTGGATTATCTCTTTTACAGAGATGCTGCCATGGCCATCGCCTACCTCTTCATGACCAGAAACCACTAGATGGTCTTGAACTTAAAAATATACTTTCTTGGTCTTTTCACATCCAAGAGAGGTTTAGTTAGTTGTTCCACCTTACCTTATACTTTTTCCTAGTATCTATTTATTAATAACTGTTATCATAGATATTTCTCTGTTACTTTTTTCAGTCTTCTATGAGATTACTGGGTTTATGCATCATTACCATTGAACTCCAGCATTTAGCACATGTTCTAACACCAATAAATTAATAAATGTTTACTAAATGAACAAAGAAGATGCCACGCAGATTCTACCTATGCTAGAAGGGTACCAGCTGCTAATTCATGAATGGAAGAGTGGAAATAGTCTCAGGTAATTGTAAAGGTGCCACTTAAAGACCCGTAGCAGAATGTAGCAATGTGATTTAGGAGATCTATGGAAATTTTGTTATTATATAAGTATTAGGCTATAATCACACATAAACATGATCTATGCAGCAGGATATCTTTGCTAAAATAACTGTAAGGATAATAATCAACCTAACCTTTGGCAAACTCATTTCTGGCTTCTGGATTTTTGTTGCCATTGTCCCCTTATACCAATATAGCTGACAAATGGATATTTTGTGGCATTCTTTCATTCGAAGAAATAGTATTATAGAAATATTTACCATATGACTACAACCTTTACCATATGACTATATATGTAATACGTATATATGTGTGAATGCATTTTCACATCTATGCCGCTTATGACATTGTTCAAACTAATTGGTTTGTGTCCATTTTCTCCATGTGTAAGATACAGATAATCATAACCTTTTAAAAAGGCTCTTGGAGGATTAATTAGTTAAATAATGCAAAGTTTGTAGAAGGTGATTGATACACGGCAAACCTTCAATAATGTTAAACACTATGATTATTCATATAAAGGAAATCTGTCGTTGTAGATTATTTATGAGAAGGCTTAATCAAACAAACTGTATTGGGATATAAAACTATGGAAGTGGAAGGCTTGACTTTTAATTTGAGAGTTTAATTTTTTTAAATACAAAAATATCATGTGGTTGATTGACTTTCATTATGTACAATTAGTTAAGTAATATAAATATCTAGATTTGTTATATAAATGTTTCCTAAGGCTCATTCCTCAACTTCAGTCTGGCATGGCTTTTAATACTGAATTAATTCTGAAAAATAAATGCACATTAGAAACGACAGTTTTTGAATTCAAATTTTTGTATCAAAAATAAAGCATCCACTTGTGCATACTCTAAGTCTGAGAATTCTTGCCAGCAGGCATGCACAGATTCTTAGACACTTAATATACAAATCTCATTCAGATATGACAGGTAAATGTTGAATTGAAAATTAAAGATTCTGTTGTCTCTCTTTACCAAGCCATGGCAACATTGGGAAATTCATCACAGTCACAATCATTGAATATTTTTTATATATCAAACCGCAGTAATAATATATTCCCCAAATTCCCGTAATATTTTATTGCAATAATATTGCCATAAAAGTTTCCTGTTGCTATTTTCTACTCCCAGAATACTGGAAGTGTAATATGTTTGGAAGATTGCTGAAGTAATGAACAAATGTACTAAAACCCACAAGGAAGATGTCACTAAATGCTACCTTTTGAAAAGTTTAATCTTCCATGAGAGATTTGTTCTATTAAAAGAGTTCACTCAAGATAAGATAGCAGTTATTAAAAAGTGTTATACTCACCAATGACACGTTTCCTCACAGACTCTAGTTTCCTTTTTCAGATAATTAAACACTGTCTTGCAAACACTACATTCTCTGTTGCCTTTAAGCATGTAGAAGTAAATTGCATTTTCAAGACGTTCTTGCCCCATCCATCTTCTTTTCTAAATGCCGTTTTGTCACTCTGATCCCCATCATATTGAAAGCCTGGAAAGGCATTGTTTGTTCTAATGAAATCACTTGTGTCTTTTTCTACACCCGTGCAATACCTGTTCACCAATAATAAATAAACGGCCTGAAGGTTAAAACACAGTGCCCTTATTTTTCTTGCTCATCCATTCATATGATTTCAAATATCTAAGGCACCAGGATGATTTTGATTTATATTTCTGGACTTGACCCTTTTCCCTCTCTCTCCTCAACACAGCCTTCTAGACATACTTGAGTAGAAAGAAGACCAAATGCTTTCCTTCCATGCCCATATATTTCTTTATTCTAATAATTTTTCTAAGAAGTTTAATAACTCCCCAATCTCAGAGTCTATGAATCATCTATCATTCTTCGCAGTCTTATGTTCACTATATAAAATCAAGTACTAAAATGTATTGTATTCTATCTCTAAACTCAACTGTTCTCCTTTTTACCACCCAACCCTTTATCTAAACACATAGGGAGTCACATAAACTGCCTTAAAATATGGCAATAATGTCTTTGTTTGGAAATAATATTAATCATAGATATTTTTGTTTTACTCAGAAAATATTACGTTCCTTCCTCAAATTACTCCACTGGCTCCTTTTTGCCTCTTTAAATAAAACTCGCTTAGCAGATTCAGGAACAAGTGGCTTCAATTTGTGTTATATGCTTATTACCTGTTGAATCATTTTATTCTATTCAGACTGGAGTATCTCATTCTTTTTTTTCCTCTCTCATGTTCCTTTTTTTTTTTTTTTCTTTAACTAAAGATACTGTTTTTAGGGTCTGCTATCTTCCAGGCACTGAGCTAAGAACTAACACACTTATGAAATTTTATTTTCCTGGAAGAGACATAAATACAAGAACAATTAAGATCTGTTCAATGTGACAAGTGCCTAAAGTTCTGTTCATAGTAGCACACCAAAGGCATGGGTAACTTGGTTGCAATGAAGGAAAGGTCATTGGAATAAAGATTCATTGTAGGAAAATCAGGCAAGGGCTGTCCTGGTATAAAAAGAACAATGCGAAAAGAGAAGCAGAAAATAGACAAAGATATTTTAAGAACAACGATTATTTCAGTAATGCCCAAATCAAATACCTAGGAAGTAATACATATGAAACAAACTTTTAGAACAATGTTGCAAATGTTTATGAAATGAGTCAATATAATGCAAACATAATGATGATTTTCTCCAATATGTGTATAAGCTATCAGTTTTTAACACATATTTATATTTTGAAATAAGGTTATTCAATATTAAGCACATCTATATAAGCCAGCATTTACTTGTACGTTTTTGTGTCCTCTATATGATTGAAACGTTTTAAGCATCAAATTTTGTATTTGCCTTGGATAAAGGGTCCAACAGTAGCTAAATTGGCTGCCTGAATTCCTAGGGGTTGGTCATAAAGGTTAGACTTTTTATTGCTTAAAAAAAAAAAAAAAAAGTCAAAGGCAAGGTAACTTCCTGTGTTTGTGTAGATCCCTCCATGTAGCAGAGCCTTCTATTATTCCTTCCTTTGACCAAGTTCACTAGTTCTTTCCTTTAAGCCTCAGATCGTTGGTCATCTGAACATATTTATGAGGTTGTCTGAAATGCCAAGTATTCTTTCTCTGTGACCTACTATGAAACTTTATATGGGCCGGGCGCGGTGGCTCAAGCCTGTAATCCCAGCACTTTGGGAGGCCGAGACGGGCGGATCACGAGGTCAGGAGATCAAGACCATCCTGGCTAACCCGGTGAAACCCCGTCTCTACTAAAAAATACAAAAATCTAGCCGGGCGAAGTGGCGGCGCCTGTAGTCCCAGCTACTCGGGAGTCCTGAGGCAGAAGAATGGCGTGAACCCGGGAGGCGGAGCTTGCAGTGAGCTGAGATCCAGCCATTGCACTCCAGCCTGGGCGACAGAGCGAGACTCCGTCTCAAAAAAAAAAAGAAAGAAAGAAACTTTATATGATTGTATCATAGTTTTAACACAATAATATTAAAGAAACCTTTTTAAAATGTGTCTTGCTATTATTTTATGACATTCTTAGGGCATCATCTTATAAATAGTTTTCAGTGCCAGAGCTAAGTACAGGGTCTGTTTACAAATCAGTCACTCTACTTGTAAACTTGTGCATGCCTCATATACCATGTTTCTGTAGTCATGTATTGCATAAATAATGATAAACATCTGTAAAATAGCTGCATAGAAATGGGAGTAAGCAATGTAAACAGCTACCAGAGACTTAAAAGGAGACAGAGAGAGAAAGAGAGAGAGAGAGATGTTATTTTGGCTATTGCGATAGGCTGAGCACCCCGATCTGCAATTAGAGTGTCTCAGCAGAGGTTTTGTGCCTCACATGTTTATAAGACATAATAAACATGCTACAGATGGGTTGATTTACAGTTGGATTGTTTTGCAAGCAGGGAGAGTCTCAGTCGATTATCTGAACAGAAAATGTTTTTCTCCATGCTTCACCAGCTTCAGGGGAATAAGCAGTTCTAATCTCAGTTAATCACTCATGAGACAAAGAATAGAGAGTTGTGGAGTCCGTATCTGGCCTTGTCAGCAGGTTCAGGCAAAAGGGGAAATGTATGAGGACTTGTCAAGCGAGACCACAGCAAGACTTACGGGAGGTATGAAGAAGAGTGGACAGGGAGCCTTTTCTAAGCCATATGGGAAAGAGTTGTAGTTTACAATGAGCCATTTCCCAGCACAAAAGTTTGGGAAGATTTTGTGAAAAATAGATTGGTGGGTTTTATAACTTTCATTGTTCTCTGAAATATAGAACTCAGGTAAACTTCCACATTGTCATGGCTTATAAATATTTGCAGTGAGTTTCTGAGAGTTGCACATAATATTGTTAATTATTTATTACTCTTTTTTATTTTTTACAAAATTAATACATTCTTTAAATATATTAGCATTTTTTTTCCAAAAATATTTTTTCATAGAAATTCCTTCTTTGGTCCTAATCTGTTGGACTCCTTTGATTTCTTGCCTCAGCATGCTTTTAAATTATAGTAATATATCATTACTCCCAACAGACGTGAGCTCATTTTTAGGGTCAGAAATGTGACTTCAAAATGTGCTAATATCGTGAAAAATAGACTTGATGCTTTTGTTTAATTTCATTAGTAAGCAAGATTCTTTTCCCTGTTATACATAGAAATGAGGTTAACTGATCAGTTTAAAATGTCTTATAAAATAAATGACCATGTGTCTGATTTATACAGGCAACACAGAAGCCATGTACTTTAAAACAGAAGGAAATAAATGAACTTGAATTTTCTACTAGAATCTATGCCTCATGTAATTTTTTAGATATGATTAAAATTAATATTTTATTGATATTTTCCCATCAGAATTTATAAGTATGCTATAATTTTACATAGTTTACTGTTCTTGAACCTATATTAAAATAAGAAAGATTCAGTGCTGTGATACATGGTGCTATAATATTGATTGTTTAAAGGCTTTTTAAAAATTATATAACCCCAGGGATACCTTCTTCAATGGAATGTATGAATTTTCCCAACTGGGCCACAGGGATTAACATGAAACAATAGCAAATTTCTGCTAGAGATTCCTGTTCAACAAAGTATAACATTTTAAAACTAGGTTCAATTGTAGCATAGAAGAAACTGTCATCTTTTTCTTTATAAAAAATTTGCAGAAACAAAGTATATTATAATCAGTGCAGGATATTTTGATGTATTTGAGATGCACACCTATTAAGGAAGAATGAACAAGTGTTTATCTAAAAGGTTGACATTTTGTGGATAAAGCACTGTTCTCATTTAGATATCTTTTCAGCATCATTATAAACTAGCCATAGCACAGACAGATCTGTGCTAAAAAATCAATCAAAATTTTTTTCTTGCTGTAGAAATATAGTTTGGAAGTATGGCAGACAAAGCAAAAGATATGTTTTAGGCATTTTAGCCTGTCTAATTCAAAAACAGGCCTAGTGAAGAAGTAATAACTCTCATTTTGGTGATTGATGACAGGTTTTTAAAATTCACTGCACAGAATAAACAGTCAATAAACACAGCTTTTGAAAGTATAACCAGCTTTCTTCTCTTCCATAGTTCAGAATCTAAAGATTATTCACTAAAGTGTAGTTTGTAGATCTCCAAGAGAACTTTCAAGAAGATTAAACTTCTATTACTATTTCCTGTATTTGTAAAACTCTTTTGTAAAATGATGAGTGATGTTAATAATGATGTAATTGTTTAACGCAATATGCCTCCTGGCATGAGGATGAGGCAAGTAACTCTTCTGAAACACGCCATGAGCGCTCTCTATAATAGACGACAATTTTCCAGGAGAAAGACTATACTGCAGTCTTATCCCACCTCCAGGGTATGGCATTTACCCAGTTTCACTCCTTCTAGGCTTTCTGTCTCACCTGAGGTGGGAAGAACTTGTACTATGAAACACTTGTAAAAGTCAGCCCAAGTGAACGAACCCACTAAACACTGAGATTTACACATAAGATTATAGAATGCTTTCTCTTCTTCATGCATTACCACTACGCTAGCAGGGATCTGTAGCCGTAAATTACAAGTGAAAGACATGCAAAACTCAGATTCTAATTAGGAAGGAGTTCTTAGGGAAGCTCAGAAACAATGAAGGAGGTAAAAACAATAGAGGAATTTGAAGCTTCTGGTACCTCAGCTATAGCAAATAGTAAATACAGCCCAGCTCCTAGTCAGATAATCATAAAACCCCAAAGAAGGGGCTTTTACTTCTGTGTTACCTGATATGTTTTATCTAGATTTCAACAAAACATTATAAGACATGTTAAAAAGTTGGGAAAAACACTGTGAAGACCCAAAGCAAACATCATAACCAGACTCAGATATGACACAGATTTTGGAATGATTAAACAGGGAATTTAAAACTAAATAAAATAAAACAAAACAAAAAATCAAATAACAACATAACTGATGAATAAAATAAAATGATCAATATATTAAAGTCTTTGATAGAAAAAATATACAACATTTTTAAACAGATGGGTATGGTCAGTGGAGATATGGAAAGTCTAAGATTAATCAAAATAAAATACTAGAAATAAAACACACTGTAATAGAAATGAAGAATGCCTTTGATAAGCTCACTGCTAGACTTGACACTATAGAAAAGCATCAGTAGCCTTGCGTGGTAGTGATGCAAGCAGTTTTATTCACAAAACCAAAGGTGCTTTCTATTTTATTCTGAGTTTCAACTTTACTTTTATGCTTGCAATGTTACTAAAAGAGAGGTTGGAGTTACTCTGTTGAAGCACAACCTGTGATGCATCCATCTAAGCATGAATCGACGCCCAACCCTGTACCCAACCCTGAGAGAATGAGACCTCACATCCCAGATGAGGGATATCTCCTATCTCAGTTCATGGGAGACTGAAATAGTCCTATCAAATTTTTTTAAGGGAAAATCACATCTACTGTTATAAATAAATCAGGTATAACTTACTATTGGGAATGTATTGCTCACCCCCTATGTTTCACTTCTTCATTTTTCATTTCATTATACCCTAGCTAGGGCTTTATTCAGATGCCATGCACCCCTAGCCCTATTGTCTTCCCAACATAACATGGATAGGAGTATGGGGAAAATAAAACAAACAGAAAACCAAAAAATAGGGACTTTTGATTTCCAGTCTTTCAGAGTGATACTAATAATATGTACCTGAATCTCTTTGTGAAAAAATCCTCAAAGGTAACATTCAGAAAATTATAAGAGTTGTAACAATCTAAAGCATAACATTAAAATTTAAATCAATGCCAATAAAGCAATATACGATCATGGGAAATGTGTTCCTGGACAATTTGGGGATAGTTTCAGATTTTTAAAAAAGCATAAAACTGGAGGTGAAAAATTACACTGAATTTCTTCTATTAATATTAACAATTGTATCATAGGAATGCTAAGCATTTATTATTATTTCTACATCTTAAACTTTGTTTTATCATTTTATTTTTTCTGAATTGGAAGTTTATAGCCGCTAGACAATAGAAATCACATGCTTTAAAAAAAATTAATTTTCTCAAATGATAATCTCTCTCAGTCTTTATCCTACATACGTTAGCTCAACATAACTTTCAATAAAAGACAAAAAAGCATCCAAATGCATCAAGTAACTTCAGCTATGCACCTCAAAATATACATAATAAGTTTGGAAAGCTTAAGATAATCAAGAGATGGCTTGACTTTGATATGAATAGAGACTAAGAAGACTGGAATACATGTCGAAAGCATAGAGAGGGGATGTGATCAAAGCCTCATCAAAGTGTTTTTAAACTTGGCAGTGTATGAATTGCCTGAGTATTAATCAAATACTGTACAAAGCTGTAGTCTGGAACAAATGACAGATTCAGATTAAATGTCTGCAAAAATCATAACTTGGATCAGGGTCTTTATGTCTCAGAGAGAAAATTTTTATCTAGCTAAAAATTAAATGCATTTTAACAAGTGTTTCTGAAGATAATAGAATGTGCAGCCTTTGAAAAGTGAGGGGTTTTGGTTGTTGATTGGTTGATTAATGGAAATATTCAGAGTCTAGAGAATTGCAGATTTTAATATGAGCATATTCTACCTATGTTTTGGTTTAAGAATAGATCTATATTCTATGGGAATTTAACTCAATTCTCTTTAAAGAGAATTTTAGTAATGGAAACAAAAGATTGTTTTCCAAAAAAACAAACGGTAAAGGTACTTCTCAAAATCAAACATTTTCTGCCTTCATTATTATTTACAACACTGATAATAAAACTTTTGGAGAATTAAACTGGAAGCAACATTAAATACAATTAGTACTTTTGTAAATTCAGAAAACTGTAAATGTGTATATTATAGGACCTGCTGAAAGCTTAGTCATTGCACCTCCAAGGGTAGCTCAGCCCTTACAGATAAAGGATGAAAGGCAAGGAGGGTTCAACACATTGCCCTGCTATTTGGCTACTCTTAGTATAATTGTCTCAATCAAATAATTTTCACCCTTTCCTGTTTTCCTTCCTCTCTCAGTTCCAATAGACAATTGGAACTAGCCACCTGTGGTCGGGCTTTTGTGATACTATTCTGATATTAGACTGGATGCGAAATGGTATGAGTCCTTTTTTACATTGCTATAAAGACAGTCCCAAACTGGGTAATTTATAAAGGAAAAAGATTTAATCGACTCACAGTTCTGCATGGCTGGACACCTTCTTCACAAGGTGGCAAGAGAGAGGACAGAGCAGAAGGAAGAAATGCCAGACATTTACAAAACCCTCAGATCTCATGAGAACTCACTTATTATCATAAGAACAGCTTGGGGAAAATCACCCCCATGACTCAATCACATCCCACCTGGTACCTCCCTCAATACTTGGGTATTGCGATTGGAGAACAGATTTGGGTGGTGACACAAAGCTAAACCGTATTACATACCATAGCTTAAATTTAGTAATCTGACACATTGGAATGGGATCTTATTATCAGCCATTGCATAATGCTATTTGACACTTTGCAATCACATGTATTTCACAAAGTAGGCAGAAGTAATGGTGTTCAGAAGCTTGGAAACTGTTCATAGGAGACTGAAATAGTCCTATCACATTTTTTAGGGAAAATCACATCTACTGTTATAAATAAATCAGGTGTAACTTGCTATTGGGAATGTATTGCTCACCCCCTCACATGTTTCACTTCTTCATTTTCCATTTCATTATACCCTAGCTAGGGCTTTCTTCAGATGCCATGCACCTCTAGCCCTGTTGTCTTCCTAACATAACATGGATAGGAGCATGGGGAAAATAAAACAAACAGAAAAACAAAAAACTCTTCTCTGACTACTGGACCCGTGTTCTTTATGACAGTTATGTGATGAATTGTGACTGTGCCCAGAGGAACCAGAAGGAAGCCTTGTCCTCCCTAGTTATTTGCACACTCTCTCCATATTAAGGCTGGTCATTTTGTTGGAGCTTTACATAAATTTTTTTGTAGTTGCTCCAGATCTCAAATGATCGCCTAATTTGTTTCTCAGTTTCTCTTTCTAAAGCTATAGTCCAACATTACAGCTGCTGGGTAATTTCCTAAGTCTTTTTCATACAAATATAAATTTTCTTTTACAAAAACCAGGAAATATATGTATTTATACACACACAACTTTTTCAGTGTGTTTTTACTTTTGAGAATTCCAAAGCAATCATCATATATGTATGTGTTTCCAAAGCACACTTATCACCATGGTATCACCATGAAAACGTCTTATCTGATTACTTTCTGATCAGGCTAATTTGTACAGCTCTTGTACAAGACTATTGACAAAGGAAATTTGACATTTTATCTTTGTCTGTAAATATTGCTCCCCTATCACATTCATTCCCTATTCATGTACTTAGGGCCATGGATAAACCAGATTTAATAGTAGGAAAGATAAAATGGTTAACACAGAATTGTCCAAGAAACTGAAATTTTTCACCTACAGATCACTTTCAGAATCATTTCCTTTTAAACAAACCATAACCCATTTAAGTTTACACATGTGGTCTTAGAAACATTTTAAAACTTTCAAAATCTTATTTATCTTATATTTCCTAAGATAATTTTCTTATTCCTACATTGATTATGACACAAGAGGAAACCAAAAAATCTCGATTCAGCTTCTATGTTGTCAAAGTCCGTTTTGTGTCTATGAGCCATATACACTTGTTCCCCACCTCTGTGCCAAAAACACAGGATAGGTTCTGTCATTGTTTTCTTCTCAAAAGTTTGGCAGCTTTGCTTTTTTTCTCCAACCCCATCTGTCTGTTTGCAGCTGCTTAGTTGCTGTTGTCTTCGCAGTTTTAGCTTTCAAAATCAATCATTAAAAGGTTTTTGTGGTTGTTAAATGAAAATTCCTGAAACCCCAAACTCGAATGCCCCATCTCTTCCCTTCTACCCCAACCCCAGATGTTCACTCTCAGAATAATTTCAGGTCAATATAATAGTGATCATTTTTAATATCAGAATTTTTAAAGTTCTCTTTTATATTAATCCATGTTTACAATATAAAGGTAAATTTATTTTGCCTGTATAGAAAATAAGTATATATGTACACCTTTGAATTTCTTTTAAGAATACTATGTCTTATAAACAGAAGGATGCAGATATTATTCATGAACTTAATTATGTGTCAGGTTATAAAGAGATTGTGACATAATAATTCAATTGATTTCAAAATCATCCCAGTCTCAATAATTTTATGGGCATATATATATATAATTTTTAAATTTATTATTCATAAGAAAAGAATTCCACTTGAAGTGGAAGTGAAGAAAACAATTCCAACTTAAAGTGATAAATAACCCTATGTCCCACTATTATAAATATTTGAAAAGGGAGGTATAGGGAAAGAAACATAAATGTATATGCATATTACTGAATGTAATTGCCTCTTAAATTCCAAATTCTCTTTAGGACCCAGGTAAATATGAAAAAAAGGTGGGGAACTTGTGAATGTAAATTCTAATTCACAATGAAAAGTGAAAGACAACACATGACTCTGAATCCCTTAAAATGCGTCTGGATAAAAATAATGATTGGAAGTGGCCGGGTGCGGTGGCTCACGCCTGTAATCCCAGCACTTTGGGTGGCCGAGGCGGGTGGATCACGAGGTCAGGAGATCGAGACCATCCTGGCTAACACGGTGAAACCCCGTCTCTACCAGAAATACAAAAAATTTAGTCGGGCGTGGTGGCGGGCGCCTGTAGTCCCAGCTACTTGGGAGGCTGAGGCAGGAGAAGGGCATGAACCTGGGAAGCAGAGCTTGCAGTGAGCTGAGATCGAGCCACTGCACTCCAGCCTGGGCGACAGGGAGACTCTGTCTCAAAAAATAAAATAAAATAAAATAAAATAAAATAAAATAAAATAAAATAACGATTGGAAGCTTATGAATACATATATGAGCACTGAATAGATCACTGCTTTGGAATTTTAAGTGGTTAATTTTTCTATTTTGCTATTTTAACTGCAAATTCCAAATGGCTTGAGATATAACACCAGAGGGAATCTGTAACATTCAGTGATTTAGGAGCTCTATATTGAGGGAGTAACTGTCATCGAAAGCAAAGGAAGAAATTAGCTCAAAGGAAAAATGTAACCAAAAAGCCAATAAGAATTATGACTCTATGGGTCTACCAGAAAGTCAGAGTAAGGACTTACTCTGTGTCACCTACCACTGCACCTCTACAGGCTTCCCTAGGTGCAGTTCCTACACCACTAACCCACACAATTGCTGTGAATGCCCAATTCGTGTGAAGACCTAACGTAGCTAAGGTGACTCAGGAAGACTCATGGCCACAGGATCTACTGGCAGAGAAAGACCTCCATCAAAATCCACAGTTAGAACCAACTGAAGTTGTGCCCAGATAAACTCCCCAAATGCAGTTCCTTTTATATATCAGCACATAGCAAGATGGATTTAGCAAGTTTTTGAGACTGGGATGATTTAGAAATCAATTGAATTAATCTATCAGGACAGAAGACAAGGACAGAGGTTTCCTTGTAATCAAATGTATCTATAGTTAAACAATTTCCAAGTTTTTCAGAATTAGTTGAACTGCTGCACTTGTTCATATTTATGAAATTTAGAATGATTGTTATGAAATTGTTCTGTTTTTCATCTAATTATAAGTGCTCTTGAGAATTAAAATCAGTTTTTATGAGTTATGCAGTACACTAGGATTATTAAACTTTATTTCATTGCTAATACTGTAAAGTAAACTCCTCTATTTTGATGCTACTCCATAAAAATTATACTCTATTATGCATTACATTTGAAAAACTGGCTCAGTAAAAATTAATACAAAGATTTTTTTTCAGTGTAAACACATCCGTACATACACATGTAAATTTGAGTTCATCAAAGGATAATAGCGTTTCAAACATTACTTGGCTGAGGGCATTGAATATACTCAAACAAGAACAGTGGGTCAATTTTTGTTATTTGTATTATGACATCTCAGGACAGTTGCTTTAATAGATATTTATATTAATATACAGCCAGTAGCCTTCTGCCAACTATACTTTGTCATTGGTTTTCTAATTACTTCATTTTTAAATAATTTTTGTTTTCTCAGCCATTCTAAAATGCTAATCCTTCCTAAAACGGCCAAATGTTGAAGGTCTTTTGTGTATTTCACAAACAAATCAGATTTAGTGTAATCAGTAAACTACTGAAGGCAATTTCATCCCTGAAGAAATAGTCAGTGATATTTTCGAGGTGCAATAATTTTTTTTTAATTTAGAAATTTAGAGTTAACATTTTATTTGAAAACAAAAACTTGCTAAAAGTATGTTTAAAAGTAGAAAAAAAAAAAAGAAGAAGAAATCATTACAATTCGGCCTCAGAATTCACGCTCAGAATAACGCTTATAGGTATTTGAGACTTTTCTGGAGACCAAGGTTGTAAACTGTTCTTTTAAGGTTTATGATTACAAATAAGCAGTGACCATTCTTTTACATGACAAAATGAATAGAGTGACAGTCCCACATCTGAGGCTTGTGACTTGTCTGGTAAACAATTGTTCAGCATGCGGGACCAAAGCCAGTTGTACTGGGCCAGCCCAGAGGGGACGCCGGTGCTAGGTTAGATTCACAAGCCAGCTTGCCACTCAATTCCCATTCCAGGTGCAGAGGTCACTGTGCCAGAAGTGCTGCAACTCAGGCTGTCAGAAGGCATTAAAGCCAATGTGTTTGCAACAGTAAACATGACATCAAATAAGAGCCTGGAACAAAAGCTGAGAAAAAGAAAAAAAAAAAATGTTGTTATCTGATAACCTAATGGTTTTACGGAGAATAAAAATGGCAAAAATAACACATCTTTATCTCTAAGTGCCTGAGCAATACGTTAAGTATCCCAAAGTATTTTAGGATAGACATTTGACTAAGTACTTGCCTATTAGCTTTCAGATAACATTAAATATGATTTTGTTTGTTTGTTTCCCTAATTTTACTGTTTTTTGTTTCTATTTTTAGTTTTTTTACTGTTAGTATTTTCCCTAAACTAACTTTACTGTTTTTTGGAGCCATTGATTTAATGGAAAATGAAAACCCGTTGATGTAATCCAATAGCATAAGACAGATTACACACCAGGAAATGGAAATAATCACATTGTCTAGAAAGCAATTACCCCTGAAAGGTTTTCATTTTTTTTGTTAGAAGATGGAAGAGTACTAGTCATTTGAAAGCAACTGATTTCTCTCCTGGATTCCAGTCTTGAAATATGCATTCATCAATAATCAAATAAATATTCATGGTCTGTATTGGTGACTCATCTGATATTTTCAGTGGTTTGTGGTTTGCTTAAATATACAAATGTTGTCTTGGTTTTAATGTATCCCCAAAATGTAAATGAGAAAAATATTTGTATATCAAAAGGATTTGAGTTTTCAAACAAATTTACTCAAAAGATTAATATTGGCCGGGCGCAGTGGCTCAAGCCTGTAATCCCAGCACTTTGGGAGGCCGAGACGGGCGGATCACGAGGTCAGGAGATTGAGACCATCTTGGCTAACACAGTGAAACCCCGTCTCTACTGAAAAATACAAAAAACTAGCTGTGGGCGAGGTGGCGGCGCCTGTAGTCCCAGCTACTCGGGAGGCTGAGGCAGGAGAATGGTGTGAACCCGGGAGGCGGAGCTTGCAGTGAGCTGAGATCCGGCCGCTGCACTCCAGCCTGGGTGACAGAGCAAGACTCCGTCTCAAAAAAAGAAAAAAAAAAAAAAAGATTAATATTAGTGCAACTTCCTGTTCAAGGTTTAGAACTAGGAATTGATTTTTTTAATCATTAAATTCAGTCATGGTGGCTTACGAAGAAAATGAATTATTCTGTACATTTTATTAAATGGGAGTGGCTTGAATTAGATGATGATATCTGGATAAAGAAACTAAAATTCTTAAGCATCATGATTTCAAATAAAAGTACAGATAAAATCATCTTTTAGAGATATGTTGTCAAATTGAACTAATATAATGAATAACAAATTATAAGAAAGACAATATGAGCAATAAATACACACAAAATGTTTCCCAATGTGGGAGTTAAATATTTTTTTTCTAGAAAATGAAAGTTATTATCAGACCAGTTTTAAAATGTGGTTTATAAAAAGACATGGAATGTTAATTTCGATGGTAAATATCTTGAGGCATACAAGACATATTGAAAGATCTTCAAAATTTTTAGAGAAATCATGGAATAATTTAGTGAAGCACTAAAGGCAAGATCAAGAAATGCTCAGAAAAACACACTTTTTTTTTAAACTGTAAAAGAACATTTAAAATACACATGCACTATAAGTTACATAGGTATGTGAGCGTCAAGAGTTATACCATTCAATATCTGAGTATATTCCATGTAAATAATTCGTACGATCGTTCATCTCCATTTTGATAAAGATAGATTTCCAAATTATCATATTTTTCTCTATAATAGCATATTTCAAAAAATCATTCATCATATCTAAAGTTGATCAAAGGACACAGTTGCAAATATTCCTATACAATTACCCTTGAACAATATGCATTTGAACTGTGAGTGTTTACTTACAGGTGATTTTTTTTTTTCAGTAAATACAGTTTGTCCTCTGTATAGGTAGGTTCTGTACCTGCAATCAAACACAGATCAAAAATACAGTATTTCTCAGATGGATATGAAACACACATGTACACAGGGCCAACTTTTCGTATCTCCAGTTCCACCAGGCCAACCACAGAACTTGAGTATGCATGGAGTTTGGGGTCCGAGGGGATTCTCGAGCTAGTACCCTGAGAATACCTTGGAGAATTTAAATTTTCTTTTTTCTTCTTTGGTTTTTTACTGCTTTTTTTTTTTCTCTCTCTCTCTCTCTTTCTCTTTCAACTTTTATTTTAGTTTCCGGTGGTACACACGCAGGTTTGTTGCATGGGTAAATTGCATGTCGCAGGCGTTTGTTATACAGATTATTTCTTCATCGAAGTAATGAGCATAACAGGTAGGTCGTTTTCGATTCTCACCCTACTCCCACCCTCCACTCTTAATTAGGCACTGGTGTCTATTGTTTTCTTCTTTGCGCCCATATCTACTCGGTGTTTAGTTTCCACTGACAAGAGAGAACATTTGGTATTTGGTTTTCTATTTCTGTATTAATTTGCTTAGGTTAATGATCTCCAGGCCCATCAATGTTGCTGCAGAGGAAATGATTTCATTATTTTTTACGGCTACATTGTAGTCCAAGGTGTATATGTACTATATTTTCTTTATATAATTCAACTCTGATAGGCATCTAGGTTAGTTTTATGTCTTTGCTATAGGGAGTAGTACCACAATGAACATATATGTGCATGTGTCTTTATGGTAGAATAATGTATATACTTTTAGGTGTATACCCAGTAGTGGGATTGCTTGGTCAATGGTAGTTCTGTTCTAAGTTTTTGAGAAATCTCCAAACTGCTTTCCACAGTGGCCGAACTAATTTACATTCCCACCGGCGGCCTAAAAAGTCCCCTTTTCAGCCAGGCATGGTGACTCTAATCCCAGCAATTTGCAAAGCTGAAAACGGTGTATCACCTGACGTCAAGAGTTCGAGACCAGCCTGGCCAACATGGTGAAACCGCATCGCCACTGAAAATACAAACAAATTAGCCAGGCATGATGGCAAGCACCTGTAATCCCAGCTACTCAGGATGCTGAGGCAAGAGAATCGCTTGAACTCAGGAGGTGGAGGTTGCAGTGAGCCAACATCACGCCACTGCACTCCAGCCTGGGTGACAAGAGGAAGACTGTGTCTAAAAAAAAAAAAGTCCCCTTTTCTCCACAACCTTAGCAGCAGCATCTGTTGTGTTTTTCATAATAGCCATTCTGTCTGGCATAAGATTGTATCTCATTGTGGTTTTGATTTGCATTCCTCTAATAATTAATGATATGCATACAGAATGATGTAAAAATAAATTGTTAGGAATTAGTAATAAATAAAGATCTTTATTTTCTTATTTTTTATTTTAATTTTCTTTATTTATTGGATTTATTTAATGGAGAATTAATAATTTATTTAATGGATAAATTTATTTGTTTATTTAATTGATTATTGGGATTAGTAATAAATAAAGAAGAAAATTAAAATTTTTTCAGTAGGATCCTATTTATTACTAATCCCAGTAATCTATTTTCTACCTCATTCTGTAAGCATAAAAACACATGGGTATATGCAGCTACTATACAAAAGGCAGCTAATGAACATTCATCTCTTGCACGTGGTTGGCAAATTTTTAAATTCCATAGCTGGTAGAAAGATGTTAAAGAGCATGTATCCTTGAAAGAGGTAACACTATGGTAACATTATGCTGGCACAGATTTAGCCCAGTTTAAAACATCCTTCCTGTGAGTTACCAATAATTGCTTGAAATACAGCTAATGTCAGATTTTGAGGAAATAACTAAAGTAGAATATTTAAATACAAAGTATTAAGCATAAATTAGTATGGATGTTATTTATTTAGTCATTAATTCAACCAACATTTGTATAGGCTTTGCTAGGTGCCACATAGTAAAGCAGATGCAGGTGATACCACTGTGGAAAACAGTAATAGTCTAGATTTTCCCTCAAGGGTTTTATTCCATTAGAGGAGGACAAGGAATATCTATAAAGTTATGTAAAAGAAATAAATATCTGCATAAACTTTACTTGCTGCATTAAATAACATTTTTACAGACTTACTATTTAAATATACATATATTTAACTATATATATAGTATATACATATATAGATACACACACACAAACACAGAGAGAGTGAGAGAGAGAGAGAGAGAGAGAGAGAGAGATGGCTCTAGATTGAAAAGTGTCCAATAGTAGTGAAAGCAAAAGAATTTGGAATCTAGGGGAAGTATAACTCAAGCAGAATTCCTCTGAGTGATAGCTTTGCTTTGTGGAGGGAGAACCCATGAAGTCCCAGCCCAGTGTGAAGATGTTCAGATCGACAGAGAAGGTACTAGGAGTGTGTGACTAGAAAGCGGCATACATGCAACCAGTTTTTTTCAGAGGCATGTTTTCAAAGCTTCAAGGCTGCGCTGTGTTTTGTTGACTTTTATGTGCACGTGCCATGCAGAAAATCATCAGAGACTTATTTTACTTCACTTAGCAAAAGCGTTTCTGATTATATTCAAGGCATATGTTTAGAAACTGTTTAGAAATTCAAATCCAATCTTTATTTTTGTATTTCTATCTATAATTCAATAGTGAAGAAAATATTAGTATGAGAGCCACTGCCATTGAAATAATTGTTGTATTTTTGATGATTTCAATTATATCAATACTGTAAGAACATGACCAGAGAAGATATTTTTGTTAGGTTTCCTATATATATAGTGTACTATAGAATTGACTGATTCTTTAAGCCTAGCTAGGCACTATGGTTCCCTGTTTCTCTGAAGAAGGTAAAATAAACAATGGTAACAACAAATCACAGCCAAGAAATAAACAAACAAAAAAAGTTGTCCATATTTTATTAGATGTCCATAAGACAAATTGCTAAGCTAACCTCCTCTGTAAGTAAGCTGAGTTCTCACCAAAAACATGGTGAGATTCAGATATGATGCTGATCTATTTCCTCTTTTAAAATATTATCGTTTAAAGAGTCCAACGTATTCATAAGGAATCACAAATTCACTAAAAGTGAATGGGATATGCTAGGTCAACAGGTGCCATTAATCATGTCTCCTTGGCCTATTAACTCTGTCTCCAATTGCTTTACTCCAACATCAGTTTCATGTAAAGCAATATTTTATACTCTGAAAAAAGGCTTTTTCCCCTAGCTATTGTCATCGGTCATAGATGAAAACAGTGCATGGTATGTAGTAAATGCTGTTTAATACTGGAGCATAAAATGCTTTAAAAATATGTTTGAATGTAGTGGTCATAACAATGATGAACTGTGTGAACTGAGCCAAATAAATGGCATGTCGCCATACTCTGCTTGGCCAAGATGCATCATCTGTCCTCTTCCAATTTATACTTCAACTCTCAAGTTTTTCTACACAACCCAATCCAACTACCCAGTGTTAACTAGCAACGAGATTTTTGTGAAATGCCTACAAACTGAGTTATAATAGCTTTTTGGTGTATTACCCAATCATTAAAGGGCATTAGTAATTGTTGCTGAAAGACTAATGTCTCCATAGCTTGTTGGAAGAAACAAATAAACAAAAAAAGTCAATGTCTTGTATTCTACTTCTGAAATTGTATTTGTCAATTGAGTAAATAGGTTTAAAATGCAAATAATAATAATAGTTCACAGTCCTTTAGAGGTTACAAATATCTTATATTGATTTTTCATTTTACAATTTTAGTGGCTGTTGCAGTAACTTTTTTTGAAAACTAGTACTCTAAGAATGTTTCAAACAGTTTAACTTATAATGAAAAAGACTCTTTTTGATCAATTCCAAACTGTATTTTATTCTGAGAGAGCCAAGCTTCTTATCGCTATTTAATATGAGGACTCTTACTGTTTAATAGAACGACTCATAATTCTCATATTAAAAATGCACTTATAGAATTACTGTTTTTGTAGTGAAGCTAGCTGAGGTTCAGGAAGGGTGGATGACTTACCTAATGTAACCAGACAAGTTGGGACAAGAAGAGTCTATGTCATATGTTTTTATACATACTAACCGATCAAATAGAGTATCTAAACAATGTTTTCATGAAACCCTAATGAGCTATTTTGTTAACTTCATGAAAAGTGATGTGGGTATTGCCAGTCATGAAATTCACTAAAATTTTGTTATTATTTGGTTGGTGCAAAATTGCAGTTTTGTCATTGCTTTTAATGTCATAAAAATAGCAATTACTATGTTTGCACCAACCTAATACAAGGAAATACTGGTGTCTAAATAGAAGGAATTATGTAGAGAGTGTTGTTGTAATAGACTGGGGAAGAAATTATTTCCCAATTAATAAAGAAAATTGTTATCAACACTTTGTAGGGAATGCCCTCTAATTATCCTAGTGCGTTTTACAGAAAAGGTCATATGCTTTCATTTTATAACATGACAGCTGCACATTTATCATTTGATTTCTTTTTGAAGTTTTAGCAAAATAAACTGGATAAGCAATCCTAACAACATGTAAAAGGCAATGCCATTATGTGATGCTAGAATAGCTTTCATTTGGTGTTTAATTAACAAAGGAAAAGGCATGAATGAAAAATAAAACTGCTTCCATTAGCATAAGTAAATTAGATGACTATGATATACTTTAGTAGTTGGGTGTCCGTTTCTGATAGAATCGAAAATTGCCAGTGTCAACCTATTAACTTGCATTTGTGAGAAAGAATTCTAAAGGTGATAATAGCTCTTTTGGAAGAATACTCAATACGTTTGCAAGTAAAAGTTATGCTGCATAAACCTGAATAAGTGATACAGAGAAAAAGAGAAGGAGTAAAAAAGAGATAGATTTATGTTAAGGAATGACTCACATGGAGGCTGGCTAGGGAAAAATCTGTAGAGAAGGTCACAGTCTGGAGATTCAGGGGAGAGTTGATGTTGCATGCTTGAGTCCAAATTCCACAGCCCATGAGACCGAAAATTTAGGAGTTTTATGCTACATTCTGGACAATTTCTTCTTCCCTGGGGGTCCTCAGTATGTTTTCTCTTTAACTGATTGGATGAAGCCAGTCTATAGTATGGAAGGCAATCTTTACTCAAAGTCGACTCATACTATGGTTGATCAGATCTTAAAAATATCTCCACAGCAAGATCTATACTGGGCCCCATAGACAATACATATGCAAAAGTACCCATAAACTAGGAGGTAGAAGGTTCTGACATTTCAGGAAAGCAGAACTAGCACAGCTTGCATGCAGCCCTGGCACATGGCTGGCTGTCATTTGTCAAGGATTCCACTTTTGAGAGGAATACCGTGCCCTATGCAAACCTCACAAACCTAATCAGCTTCCCCTTTGTAAAAATATTAAAAATAATTCTCTAGCTTGTGTGGTGGTGGACATGGAGCGGAAGAGAAAATGTAGGTTGCTCCCCAGTTGTCTCCAGGGTTTATTTACCCTCTCAGAGAATTCCCACCTCCAGAAATACGTAATGATGGCATCGATTAAAAAAAAAAAAAATGCGCCTCCCCCCTTACTATTAGAAGAAAGGCTAATATATGTGTAAAAATATTGCTTGCATCTTCAGTCCAAAATCATTTTTTTCTTAAAATCAGTCTCTCTTAACATCTGTTAACTCATTAGAGGACACATTCAAAGCTGTTTTTGCTTTCAACTAAGTCATCATAAGAAGCTGGGCATATAATTGTTTAGAAAAAAATAGTTTCATGAAAATATTACGATTGCATTGAGAGATTGAAAGATCAAACTGAAATATATGAGAAGATTCTAGAGTATCATTTTTTTTCTTTTTCTTTTTCTTTTTTTCTTTTTTTTTGAGACTGAGTCTTGCTGTGTTACCCAGGCTGGAGTGCAGCCGTGCAATCTCGGCTCACTGCAATCTCCGCTTCCCGGGTTCACGCCATTCTTCTGCCTCAGCCTCCTGAGTAGCTAGGACTACAGGCGCCCACCACGCCCGGCTAATTTTTTTGTATTTTTAGTAGAGACGGGGTTTCACTGTGTTAGCCAGGATGGTCTCGATCTCCTGACGTCGTGATCCACCTGCCTTGGCCTCCCAAAGTGCTGGGATTACAGGCGTGAGTCACCTAGGGTATCATTTTTAAAAGAGCCATTGTACAACGTGGTGACTTTGGTATTCTTATTGTATTCAGATCAGTAGATTCAGGAGAATAGTTTGTAGAGATAGTTCTAATTAGTACATACTATTAGTGAGCTATCAGCATTATTTTAACAACTTAGTCTAGAGAAAATAAACATATCCTGAAATCTAGATTTAATTTCTAGAAATTATATAGTGTGTATTACCTGAAATATTAGTAGGAAGTGACGGTTACATGATGATATTGCTGCTGGTAATAATGAAAACATGCATAGATCAGTGATTTTACAAAACACTTTCACATAAAGTACTTTATGTTAACCTCACCACAATTGCACTCAACTGTTGTGATAAAACATTTGTCTTTTTTTCCCATTTTACTCATTAAATAGACACAGGTTTTGGAAAACATCATTTATTCTAAATACTCACTCAATCGGTGAATCGATTTCTACCAATCTTCCTGCCAAATGGTTGTCCAGCCTATCTTAAAGACAGTATTTACCTTCTGGCACAACCCTCTCTGCCTTAAAAAGCTGTTACAATGACTACCATAGTGTTAAATTAAACTGTTTTCTTTCCTTCTTCTAAGACTATTTTAAATATCTGAAAAAAGTATTTTTGGAATTTAATATACTTACTTTCTTTAACTTCACTCATTGTGTGGTGTTTTATATCTTCTTGCCATTGTGATCATTTTCTTCTGTACTTTTTGCAAAAGAAGACAGCATGGCACCACAAAGTGAACAGAGCATTTGGACAGAGGTATTTCCCTGATCTTTACATGAGATGCCCTATCAAAAAAGAACATGAATTTTGTCTTATATGCTGGCAGGCACCATGGACTGTGAAATGAGTAGAAAATTTGCTTTTGGAAAGTCTGGCTCAAATTTTTCTCCAGTACTTATTGGATGTGCGACCCTGTAACAGTGATAGCTACTGTGAGTGGAGTCACTTTCTTGTTGGGTTGTTTTGAAATAATTTTATAAATAATATATTTTACATTGTTGATATTAATATAATTTTCTTTTTGTATTGTTCACAGATCATACTTAAATATAGTATTTTTCCTTATGAATACAGCTAACCAGGGAGGCAAAAGATCCCTGCAGTGAAAATTACAAAACACTACTCAAAGCAATCAGAGAAGACTCAAGCAAATGGATAAACATCCCATACTCATGGATAGGAAGACTAAATATCATTAAAATGGCCATACTGTCCAAAGCAATTTAAAGATTCAATGCTATTTCTATCAAATTACTGATGACATTCTTCACAGAACAAGGAAGAAAAACCCTATTTTAAAATTCATATGGAACCAAAAAAGAACCCAGATAGCCAAGGCAACCATATAAAGTAAAAATGTGGAGGCATAATGTTACCCAACTTCAAACTATACTACAGGTCTACAGTAACCAAAATAGCATCGTACTGGTACAAAAGCAGACACATAGAGCAATCGAACAAAACAGAGAGCCCGGCAATAAGGTGACACAACTCCGACCATTTCTCATCTCCCATAAAGCTGACAAAAACAAAACAAAACAATGGAGAAAAGACTCCCTATTCAATAAATCGTGTTGGGATAACTGGCTAGCCATATGCAGAAGTTTGAAGCTGGACCCTTTCCTTACACCATATACAAAAATCAACTCAAGATGGATTAAAGACTTACATGTAAAACCCAAAACCATAAAAACCCTGAAAGACAACTTAGGTAATACCATCCTGGACATAGAAATGGACAAAGATTTCAGGACAAAGACACCAACAGCAATCACAACAAAAGCAAAAATGGACAAATGGGATCTACTTAAACTTAAGAGCTTCTTCAGAGTAAAATAAACTATCATCAGAGTTAACAGACAACCTATAGACTGAGATAAAATATTTGCAAACTATGGATATGACAAAGGTCCAATATCCAATACCTATAAGGAACTTAAGCAAATTTATGAGAGAAAAACAAACAATCCCATTAAAAAGTGGACAAAAGACATGAACAGATACTATTTAAAGGAAGACATACATGCAATCAACAAGCATATGAAAAGAAGCTCAATATCACTGATCACTAAAGAAGTGCAAATCAAAATCGCAATGATGGTATCATCTCACATATAAAAAAGTCATCTGTTAAGATGCTGGCAAGGTTGCAGAGAAAAGGAAACGTTTATACCACTGTTGGCAGGGGTGTAAATTAGTTAAACCATTGTGTAAGGCAGTGTGGCGATTCCTCAAAGAACTAAAAGCAGAACTACCATTAGACCGGGCGATCCCATACTGCATATATACCCAGAGGAACATAAATCATTCTATCATAAAGACACATGCATAAGAATGTCCATTGCATCAACCTAAATGCCGATCAATGACAGATTGGATAAAGAAAATATAGTAACTATACACCATGGAACACTATGCAGCCATAAAAAAGAACAAGATCATATATTCTGCAGGAACATGGATGGAGCTGAAGGCCGTTATTCTTAGCAAAATAACGCAGGAACAGAAAACCAAATACCACATGTTCTCATTTATAAGTGAGACCTAGATGGTGAGAACTTATGGAAACAACAGACACTGGGGTCTACTTGAGGGTGAAGGGTGAGAGAAGGGAGAGGACCAGAAAAGATTATTGGGTACTGGGCTTAATAGTTGGGTGATGAAATAATGTGGAAAACAAACCCTTGTGACATAAGTTTACCTATGTAACAAACCGCACTTGTACAACCAGACCTAAAATAAAAGGTTTTTTTAATTAATAAATAAAATTTACCAAAAAAGTAAAAATAAAAATAAAATATAATATTTTTACTGTCTAGTCCTTATTCTTTTGGCAAGATGTCTGGGTAAGACACCATAATATACTGCAGTTGGTAGTATGATCTTGTAATCTCAGCTTTTTTTTTCTATTAATATTTCGACACTTGAGGGAATAATGCTCCTGAAATTTCTGGAGAGCAAATTTCCCGTATATATTTAAAGTTAAACCAGTACCGCTGTCCTGCAACCAATGATAGCCATCAGTCAACATGCAGTCAAACACATTTGAGTTTATTGACTTGCAGCAATGGAGCAATGTACTTCATGGGGAAATTTGGGATGCTTCAGTCAGAGTTTGTTAGAAAAAATTCACACTATAGGATTTGGCTCTGTCATAGGTGATCCTCGGGAAAGTTCCAGGAGGAATTTTGAACTGTCAGGAATTGGGGTTAACATTATGATTTATTATTTTAAAATTTTTATCTCAAGGGTGAGAGGACAAAAAAAGTGATTAAAGCAGTGATTTTCAAAAAAAAATAAATAAAAATAAAAAAATACTTTTGCTTATATTAGCAAAGCAATTAGCAAGGTTAATCATTTTTATCATTTAGAAGAATTGTTATTGTCTGTGCTCAAACATGGCTCTGGAGTTCTTGTTGTTTTGGTCCATTGTAGTAACCTTGTCTGAGGTTGATATTCTGTGCAATTGTTGATGTTCAACAGGTGAACACCAAGGGCTGGTGCTAAGTGCCAGGCTAGCTCCTTGGCTGAACAATATTCTTTGCATATTCTCTGTTACTTTGTTGGCCATGAGCAGACAAAATTAAGCTGGAGAGCATGGTTTCATGATAAAAGTTTAAAGATTTTGCTGATTAGAAGATGGCTCAGGGAATGCTGCTTATAGTTACACAAAAGTGAGTCCTTCCTTTTTTTTTTTTCTTCGCCAAATGAACTATTGAATCATCTGACCTGACGATGTTTGTCTAAGACCATTTAAGGTTTTGAATAAATCAATACATTCTAACATAGTGCTTACTAGAAATAAAATGGTTAAATGATGAAATAGATTCCAAAGTCAAGAGCTTAGATTATCGAGTTCATGCAATGAAAATATCCCAGATTCCAGTTTGGTCATTTTGAGAGCCAGCATTTATTTGTTTGTTTCTTCATCTGTTTGTGTTTTGTTCTTTAGCCTAATTAAGGTTGTTCTACTTGACTTACAGAATTTATATCCTTAAAGCTAGAAGTACTGTTACAGCTCAAATTCCCCTCTGGCTAACTAAGAGGAAACCAAAGCTTTCGTGACTGTTTAATATAACTAATCTGTTGGGCTTTGGGATAAGTTGTATTTACTTAATAAAGTAGTGACATAAAGGGGTACAGAATCTATTAAAAATGCAAGCATAACTTATCTGAACAAGAATAAGTCTTGTAACGTGAGAAAAATGAAGGGAGGTAAATAGTTGCTGCAAAGCAAGCTGGAGTGTCTTTGAATAGAGAAAACTGTTTATTGCAGCAAGGATAGCCTTAATACATCTCTGAATTTTGATGGGCTAAATTTCCGTGGCTGTGTTTTAGTGACATCTGTCATTATTTTCCAGATTAATTTCTAGATTTGAGAAATTCCTAGGACTCATCAACTTGAATTTTTTTTTGATCAAATGGATGCACAGTAATAAGAATAAAGTTATATATTTATTTTTGCTTGGGATATGAACATTTTGGTATCAACTCCTTGAAATTTTACTGTACCTAGTAAGGCCCTTTTCAATGATATTCATTGAAATAGAGTTTCTCTCTAATATTGTTTCCAGAAGTTCAATACCACATGATCAATCTAAATAGATACTTAAGAAATGCAACTTGAAGCTGTTAGTGATATTATGGTATTTATCTCTTGAAGTATTTAGTCACACTAGTCCAAATAAGATAGAACCTAGGATTCAGGGAGTAAAATTTCCAAATTCATGGGGTATCTTCTTACCAACTTATAAAAAGATAATGAGTGATCCCCAAGTGGAGTCGACCTTGATATCATCGAATGTGATAGTGCTCAGGCCAAATAATTTCAAGATTGTCTGAAAGTTTTTACTAAAGTTAGTTTTACTAACTTTATTAACTTTAATTTTGTACTGTTTGCAGATGATAAGGTTTGGAGACGTTCCAACTACAGAATAATACTTGAGAGAGTTCTTGAAAATAGTAATGTGAGTTTAAAATTCCTGATGCTGTGATTGCTTACTTGGGTAATTCAGAATAAAGCAGTTGTGTTCCACCATCACTATTCTAGTTCTCTAGCAAAGCATGTATTTACTCACCCTAAAAATTAACAATCAGAATATACTCATGAATCATGTACAGGCATTCTGTGAGATCTCTGAAATTTTAAGTTTATGTTCATTTCTTCTTTTTGCAGCAGAAATAGTATGAAATAATAGGAAAACAATATTACTTTGGTAAGAATAAAAAAACATACTCAGGGAGGAGATTAAAGAAGTATATGGGATACAGAATATGCCTATTTATTCTTGATGTTATATTTATTTATAAACTCATCATCAAAGTTGGATATTTTTCATATAAAGGATGTTCAGATATCTAATTTAACTGTGGGGTTTGCTAATCTTAGGAAATCATTAGACCATCTCTGAATCAAAGACAGAAATAAGGCATCTGATGTTATATTAGATAGGAAAGCTTCTGATGCTTATATGGAGTTAATGTAATACAGATAATATTGTTACATTTTTACACTGAAAATCATAATACTAATTTCTATCTATGATTTAAAATAACCTATAGATTTTTCTGTATTTCATATCCTCTGTTTTTTAATTTGCATCTGAGGTTTAAATAAAAACGATGAGCCTATAATCCAGTGCTTCTATAACTTAAAAGTCTATGACCTTAATTGGCAGGAAATAGAAAATTGCAAGAAATAAAACACGTATTTATACACACAATATTTACGTTTACTACTCATATTCTAATCTAAGAGATAATCTAAAATGTATTATTATTATTATCATTATTATTATTATTATTTTGAGACGAAGTCTCGCTCTGTCACCCAGGCTGGAGTGCGGTGGCGCCATCTCAGCTCACTGCAAGCTCCGCCTCCCGGGTTCACACCATTCTCCTGCCTCAGCCTCCCGAGTAGCTGGGACTACAGGCGCCGCCACCTCGCCCGGCTAAGTTTTTGTATTTTTAGTAGAGACGGGGTTTCACCGTGGTCTCGATCTCCTGATCTCGTGATCCGCCCGCCTCGGTCTCCCAAAGTGCTGGGATTACCGGCGTGAGCCACTGCGCCCGGTCAATCTAAAATTAATTATCACTTTTTACTTTAAGTGAAGAACACGTGACGTTTTACTTAGACAGCAATGTCCTTTCTTCCAAAGTGGACTGGATGCTGTAGAGAATAAAGAAGCTTCAAAGCCAGAATAAGACTAAAACACCGATGCTCGGAATCAAAGGGGGCTTCATCGTTTGGATGTTAAAAACTAGTAAGATGGCTTTCTGCTGAAGCGAGTAAATCAAGCAAAGTTTTATTTATCTTACTACAAACATGGATAATTCCCTAATTAGATTCAATGATTGTTATAGGCTGAATTGTGTCATCTCTCCCAAATTCATTGGCTGAAATCCTAACCTCCAATGTGAGTGTATTTGAAAAGAGGGCCTTGAAGGAGGTAATTAAGGTTAAACGAGGTCCTAAGTGCAATCTGACTGGTGTTCTCATGAGAAGAGGAAGTGACACAAGGAATGCGTGAGCACAGAGGAAAGGCTATGAATGACAGTGAGGAGGTAGCGTCTGCAAACAGAAGAGAGAGGCCTCAGGTAAAACCAAACCTGCTGACACCTTTATCTTGAATTTACAGTCTCCAGAACTGTGAGAAAAATAAAATAAAAATGTGTTTTTTATGTGACCTAGTCTACAGTATCTTTTTATGGCAGCCGTAGCAAAATAATACAGTAACTTATATATTTAATTCCATAGAAGCCATCTGTCTGCATTCTTTGTAATAGAAGGATTACTGTTGATTTCCTTTCAATTTTCAAGTTCTTAAAATAATATTAATGTTGTCATTTGTCCTTAAAATCATGAAGTTTAACATTCTATGATATGCACCTTACTAGACTGCTACAAATATAAATAAGTAAGTATCATGCCCTGACACTAACACAAGAAATACTTGTGCTAAAATATTGACTTCCTGGATTATCTACCTATTAGACACCTTTTTGAAGTGGAGAAAATGTTGAATGCTAAATGTGCATAATCATCCAGAGAAATGATTGTAGATACATTGTATTTTTGCTTTTGCTCCCCAAGAAGTACCTTAAAAATTGTCGAACAAATCAATAGCCTGCAGCTGTCCCATAAATACAGTAGAGCCATGGCCTAATGACTCAGCATTTACTCTGGGCCAACTTTCCCAGACAGATCCTCAGGAAATACAATAAGCATGCAGTTCAGCAGAGTAAGTACAATGAGAGTGCTTAGGAGAGGTTCAATTCACTGGAGGTGCGTGATTATTATACAATAAATGTGCAGTCTGTGCACAACAAAGAGGCGGCTCTGGGCACAGTTCGCACATTGCTCAGTGTTCTGTAGTTTTTATAGTCGCAGGATATGTGCTTAACTGAGAAAAGAATGGCAACTGTATTTGTCACAAACACAGGCTTGAATCCAAAATAACTGAAGATAGGTTTACAGCACATTTTCCAATTTTCTTAATAACTTTTTTCCTTCAAATTCTAATGATGTCATAAAAACAAATGGTAAGAGCTCAGCACTCAGCGCAAATCTAACACACAAACACACGCACAAAAACACACATCTCTCTCCGTGTGGGTATTGTCATCTGCAAAAGGCATTCCCAGAAATTAAAGACATTTTCACCTTCAAGGAGACTGTGATTAGAAATGTAAATTACATAGAAATAGTTTCAATTTCACTGTAAAGGAAAACAATGAGAATGAAGAATGCCATAGATGAATACAAACATACACAATCATGTCATATGAAGCTAGCTGTTTTCCCATTTTTGCTATAAAAAGGACCTGCTCAAGTATTGAGGTGAAAGAAGGATAATACCATTCACTTCTATGGATTTTATACATAAAATATGGGAAATACAAGTATATAGGTTATGCATATTTGGGCAAAGCTAGGTAACCTAAGGGCAAAATGAGATGTCAGGAAGAATAGGGTGTAAAAAATGAATAGATGTTATTGCTTTCTAGAAATAATGATGCAATATGTAAAACCACTTCAGGAGAAAGCACTCATTTCTTAAATGTAACATTGATATAAATAGTGGTCACTTTAATTTTTAGACTTCAAAGGAATAAGATATATTTAAATGAAGATCCAATTTACAAACTGTGAAAGGAACTACTGAAGAATTTTAAACATTATCATCATCTTCCAGTGCCTGAGAGAAAACAAGCAAGCGAATAAAGAGATGGCCTGTAACAAGGCACTAAAGGTCTCTAATGTGATTAAATTTAGTTACTCTTGCTTCTTGGAAAAAAAGAAGTGTTTCTTTGTATTTATCTTAATCAACAACAAAAAAAGAATATCTGATGGCATATTTTTAATATTCTGCACTGAAAACAGATCCAAACCATTGCTCTATACATTTTTCATTACCCAGCCTTGTCAGCCTTTGAATTATACTGGTTCAACTTTACCATTGCACGCTTGGGTATGGTATGTTGAATCACAGAAGCACGTTCTCTTTTTCTCAATACAGTGTTTTAGTTCTTAGTAATTAACTGTCTGAATCCGGCAGAATTAATAGACCAAGTTATTGTTCATTGTCTTCTGCAGGCTTATTAATCTCCGCTCCTCAAATGTGACTCCAGTGCGGCTCTCTGGTTTGTTAGCCTTGATGATCTCATTCGTATGAAGGACAGTCCAGGTTAAATGTTCTCCAGGGTGGGAGGAGAAATAAACCTTCTCTTGGCTTTCAAGAGCCTTGCCTATGCCAAATATAGGAGGCTAATGCTTTGGCCCCAAGATGTCAGCAGGGTGGCAAGGAACAGATTCACAAAAATTAAGCTACAAAAATAGGATATTTTGCTGTGAAAATATAGCTTAAGTATTCCTATGGTAAATAACCACATGTTCTTCCCATGTTCCTGGCATATCACGGTAATATATGATTAGTTTGCATAAACAAAAGCTGTGTAAGATTCACTGACATCTTCACTGAAGAGAAAGATTCTTCTTTCTGACCATACACTGTAGCATTTACCATTTTCTGCTCCTTGACTTGGATAGATACAAAGTGCTCAGTCATTTATTTAAAAAAAAAATTATTGAAATTATCTCTGTCCTCAAGTGGGTAACAACCTGGTGAAAAATATAACCATCTATATAAATATTTAGTATCAAGCTGATAAAGGTTATATAATAGAAAATATTAGGAGCCAATCTAGACCCTAAGACAGGTGCAGAAAGCTCTTGAATCCTCTCTGTGTGTCAGACTCTTCTGAAGTCATTGATCACAAGTAATACACTGTATAGGAGGTCATGTTCGAGAAGCAGGCAGGGATAAGGAGAAATGCATGCAGCTCTGCATAGCCTCGTAGACTAAAAACTACAGAATTGAATAATATAATGCAGTCGTTCAAAAATATTTCATATAGCATTAGTGTCTTAATCTATAATATTGCTATAAAGGAAAACCTAAGGATGGGTATTTATAAAGAAAAGAGGTTTATTTGGCTCACAGTTCTGCAGGACATACAGCAATCCTGGCACTAACATCTCCATCTGGTAAGGGCCCCAGGATTTTTCCACTCATGGTAGAAGGCAAAGAGTAGCCAGTATGTGCAGAAATTACATGGTGAGAGAGGAAGCAAGAGAGGGCAGGGGTAGGGGCAGGAAATGCCATGCTCTTTTTAATAACTAGCTGTGGCAGGAAATCATAGAGTGAAAACTCACTTACAATCCCTATCCAAAGAAGACATTCATGACAGATCCATTCCCATTACCCGAATACCTCCTATTAGGCCCCACCTCAAACATTGGTGATTAAATTAAAGATAGGATGAGGACAAACTGGGCATAGTAGCTCACATCTGTAATCCCAACACTTTGGAAGGCTGAGATAGCCAAATCACCTGAGGTCAGGAGTTCAAGACCAGCCTGACCAACATGGTGAAACCCCCTCTCTACTGAATATACAAAAAATTAACCTGGCTTAGTGGCATGCACATACCTGTAGTCCCAACTACTTGGGTGGCTAAAGCAGGAGAATCACTTGAACTCAGGAGGTGAAGTTTGCAGTGAGCTGAGATCGCGTCACTGTACTCCAGCCTGGGAGACAGAGCAAGACTCCATCTATAAATAAATAAATAAATAATAAAGGATAGGAACAAATAAACCAAGCATAGCCAAACTATAGCAATTGATAGTATGCTAGACTGTACCATTTTCCTGTGTGGTATATCCTCTGATGAGGTACACATTAGAAAAGGAGAAACTTTTGAGGCTTTGTTATTTACTACTTGCAGAGGGCAATGACAGCTCCTAGTTCATTGTTTCATTGCCAAAACTCTTTTTAAAGTATTTAATTTTGTGTACCAACTTATACTCCACCTTTGAATCACACTCAGGACCTTGTTTTGTAGTCCTCTCTCTATAAAGACGTCCTACCTTCTTCTCATGTCTGGGTGCTATTTTCCTGAAAAATGTAATACGGTAGAGTTCTAAAAAAGAGCCTTGGAGATAATCTAGCTCATTCCCTTCATTTTCTAGGTGAATTATTTTATTCAATTTTTTTAATACATGCTGAAATGAGATTTGAGAATACTCAGCAGACTTTCCTAATGAAGTATCTAAATAAAACTGAATTAGAAAGTAACCACTTATATTTGACAAAGCATATTTACTTGAATAGTAAACTTCATTGAAAGTGAAAGAACTCTAATGCCATTTTAATTAAAATCATAAGCAAGATAAGAACACCAGTGATTAAACAAATAGAAACACATTTAATGATTAGAACTATTTAGAAAGAAAATAAAATTATTTTGAGAAGAGTAGACAAATTTATTTTGCTGGTATAGTGTTTATATGCAGAGAGTAGTTGAGAACATAACTTTTTTAAAAAAGAAAACAATATTTGATAAAATAACTCAGTGAGGCAAATAAATACAGAATAAATAGGAAACAAATCAATTTTGTGAATAATGATGGCAATGATAATTAGCATTCATTTCACAATAGAAAATACAATTATACTTTAGACTGCAAGGTTGTTTAGCTCATCATCTGCAGACCACATGCGGCCCAAGCTGACTTTGAATGCAGCCCAAGACAAATAGGTAAACTTTCTTAAGTGAGTTTGTTTTGTTTTGTTTTGCTTTGTTTTAAGCTCATCAGCTATCCTTAGTGTTAGTGTATTTCATGTGTGGCTCAAGATAATTCTTCTTTCAATGTGGCCCAGGGAAGCCAAAACATTGGACACCCATGCTTTGGAGGAAAACTTGGATTCTTATCTTATACCACAGGCAATTTACATTCCAATGTATTAAAATTGTAATACAATTCTGTACCTTAAAAATGACCAAATCTTAAGTGTAAAATTAAGAAAATAAAACTAAACTTAGAGGGTGGTAAGTCAACCTTAACTAAGTTGCATTCACTTGTCTCTTATTACAAAAGTGACTATAAAATATAAAACAAAACAAAGCCCAGCTGACTTTGGAGAAATTCTATGATGGTTAATATAGTTAATAAACAAAGAAGTCCAGAAAATATAAAAAAGTGTGAATAATAATTATAGAAATTTTCAAACTAACACGCAAACTACAATTAAATATGTTGAAAGTGATTTGTATTCACTGAATGCAAATAAAATGACCATAACTGCCATTACTTTTTAGTAATCAGATTGACAAAAATAAGTGCAATTAAACCTGGCAGTGGTTTAGGAAAATTTTGATCATTCATTACTGGTAAAAATGTGAAATGTTAGTTTTTATGGAGAACAATCTGTTAAATTATATTTATATTAAATATATGCATACCAGTTGATTTTATAATTTCACTTTTCACTATAAAATAAAAATTTAAGTATATGAAAATATATGAAAATTAATGTTTGCTAATTTTTTTGGCTGGAGAGAAATTGGAAATAAATTTAATTTCTATCAACTGAGGAGGGGGTAAGTAAATTATTATATACTTATATTAAGCCACTTAAAAGTAATTTAATCTCCAAAGTTTTCTATAAAAGGATTGCTAATAGGATCATATAGGTCGAGATATTTATGAAAGAAGAGAGGGAGGAAAAAAGAAAAATGGAAATGATCATAATTAGAAAAGATACCTTCTTTCCTTCTTACTATCTTGATGTGTAATGCTTCAACAACAAACTTGGAAAATGTAGAAATGTCAAGAGAATGGGAAATATACCACCTTGATATCACATCTCATACTTCAACACAACACACTCCTATTTGATCATTTCTAACTAATATATTCCCTAAGACTAATTACTAAATTAGAGTTGTTTTTTTTTTCATTTGTATTCCTATTTGTGTTTCAGGGTGCCAATATATTTTCCCATATTTCCCTCCAGCAATTTAGCAATAGCATTAAATTTTACATGATTTGTAAGTGAATTGAGATTTCTGCACTCCTATTGAAAAACAAATTTTCTCGAATCTATTGTCATGTATAGAAATAAGCCCAAAATTTCACTTTTTAGAAATGTCAATATTTATTAAACATAGGTGAAAAAATTGGAAGTTTTCTATTAATATTATTAAGTATAGTTTTATTTTTCCTGTTATACATTGCCTTATTGTTGGGGCAGATTGTTCATAATTTTCAGGTTATTTTTAAGAACTTGGTAATAGAGGCTGGGCTCAGTGGCTCACGCCTATAATACCAACACTTTTGGAGGCCGAGGCGGTCGGATCCCCTGAGGTCAGGAATTCAAGACCAGCCTGACCAACATGGAGAAACCCTGTCTCCAGTAAAAATACAAAATTAGCTGGACATGGTGGCACATGCCTGTAATCCCAGCTACTCGGGAGGCTGTGGCAGGAGAATTGCTTGAACTCAAGAGGTGGAGGTTGCAGTGAGCTGAGATCGTGCCATTGCACTCCAGGCAGGGCAACAAGAACAAAACTCTGACTCAAAACAAAACAAAACAAACAAACAAATAAACAAAACACCTCAGTAATAGAAAGTGAAACTTTCAGTGTCAAATATGCTTCAGATATTAGTTTGATGCTAAAGTAATTGCTGTTTTTCCAATAAAAGTAATGGCTAATATTTGTTCCAACAAAAGTCTTTTGCTATTTAATTTAACTTATGAGTTTGGGAACATAATATTTCAATTTATTACAGTGAAATTTCTAAACAGATGTTCTAAAGGAAAGAGGTAACACCTTACCTACGTTTTCCATAATTATATTTTGAATAATTTTTTGTAAATGAACATTTTAAATTCTTTAACTTTTTGGAAAATATCAGTTTATTTTATAATCCTTTGGTGAAAATTATATTTCCCAAAGATTCAGGGTATATCATTCCCTCACCTATCCTACCTTTTTCCTCCTTTTCATGGCTGACTCTGGTTCTTTGTGTGTTTTCTAACTGTAGACAATGAGCTTCGAGTTTTCTGTAGTAGATACAGTTATTTCATTCAGTATATTTTGATAATAAAATCTCTGAAAGAGAAATATATTCACTTCTGCGAGAAATCAGATGCATTCATTGGATTTAATGTCTTAAAAATAAAATGAAATAAAACTTGGCTTGAGCCAATTTTCCCCATATTTACATTCAGTGAACAAAAGAGCAGGATTTGCCCTAAGTAGAGTTTCCCATGTTCATACATGTCCACATATGTGAGTCTTTTTCTGAGCTCTGTGCCAAAATACTGACCTATTTATCTTTCCTCTCATTGATACCACACTGTGGAAATTATTGCTGCTTTGCAATTAGTCTTGATAGAATAATTTTATTATCTAACATCATTTTCGATACCTGGCTTGTTTTTTACCCTATAAACTTTTAGATGCCCATTTGAAAGTCACCCTGGCAATTTCCAGAAAACAAAACAAAGTAAAACGAAAAACCTGCTGCAATGTCGACTGTATTAGACTGGCTCCCCTTAGCCAGTTTGGGCTGCTTTAACAAATTACCACATCCTGGCAGGCTTAAACAACAGAAATTTAATGTTTCTCAGGGTTCTGGAGCTTAGAAGTGCAAGTAAAGACTTTCTTCTGAATTGCACATCCTGCCTTGTAGCTGTATCTTTACATGGCATCAATAGGTCAAGAGAGGTCTCTGGGGGGTCTTTTATAAGAGCACAAATCCCATTTGTGAATCCCATATCTACCCTGTTGGCTAAATAACTTCACAAGGGCCCCATCTTCTAGCTCCTAAAATTGAAGGTCAGATTTTTCTTTTTTCTTTCTTTCTTTCTTTCTTTTTTTTTTTTTTTTTTTTTGAGACGGAGTCTCGCTCTGTCGCCCAGGCTGGAGTGCAGTGGCCGGATCTCAGCTCACTGCAAGCTCTGCCTCCCAGGTACACGCCCTTCTCCGGCCTCAGCCTCCCGAGTAGCTGGGACTACAGGCGTCTGTCACCTCGTCCGGCTAGTTTTTGTATTTTTAGTAGAGACGTGTTTTCACCGTGTTAGCCAGGATGGTCTCAACCTCCTAACCTGGTGATCAGCCCGCCTCAGCTTCCCAAAGTGCTGGGATTAAAGGCGTGAGCCACCGCGCACGGCCGAGGGTTAAGATTTTAGCATATGCATTTTGGGGAGACACAACATTTACTCTATAATAACTCTCTAGAACAATTCAGGGAATTTTACACCTATAATATTGAGTACTTCATGGCACGGGCATGGTATAGTTCATTTAAGTCTTTGTTTTTCACATTAACTGCATGATTTTTGTAGGGAATATCACACATATTTTACTAACTTTAGTGTGTTGGTTAGACTATTGATACTATTGTAAACATTATTTTTAAATTTCATTTTTATATTTTTGTGACCTGTAATAAAAAAATACAGATGTTATACCAGTTTTTATTCAGTAAAATTTCTTTATTCATTTTATTAGGGTTGTTAGATTCACCTGAAGTTTCCATGTCTAAAATTAAGCCATCTGGGAATAAATGTAGGCTTATGACTTCACTTCCAATTTATCTTTTTCTATGTTGTAATTTCTGGGATATATAGTCGAAAAATATAAAGTTATAAATAGATGAAATAGAAAACACACATAATAGAGTAAACAAATATAATAGAGTAAAAATAGTACTCTGTTGTATGTGTTTTCTATTTCATCTATTTATATTTGTTATATATCTATTATTTATCTCACTAAAAATAAAATTATTAGAATTATTAAGGTTCTAGCAAGGCTGTCAAAAACAAAAGTGGTACAAATTATGACTATCGAAGATGAAAGTTTGGACATTAATACATATCCTACAGATATTAGAAAGACAATAAAAGGATAACATGTCAACTTCGGAGTATAGGTATAATAATAAAGTTTATTCAAATACAGATATGTGAAAAAGGATGAATAGTAAACACCTTATATCTATTAAATTATATAAATTAAAAATCAATAACTTTCCTACAAAGCAACTCCCAGGATGGTAACAAAAGTTTCTTATAAAACATTTAAGAAAAATGTGAGAAGAATCTTAGCTTCTTTAAGAGCATGAAAAATGGTTTTCCTACTTTGAACTTTTCTACATTTTAAAATAGTATCATATATCCATTTGATTAAAATATGCACAAGTAATATATAAAATTTTGTCTATAAAAATTTAAAAATATACAATAATTATTCTTTAAAAATTAGACTAAACATTTAGATCACTGATTTTTATCCTTGTTTTTTAATACACATAAAAGAATTCCAAATTTCTCTCATGCATAGCCTTAGCTGCATCAAATAAGTTTGGATTATAACATCAACATCATCAATTTGTATAAAATGTTTTCTAATTTCTACTTTGACTAGATTTTTGATCCATGCATGTTTTAGAAGAGTGTATGCATCTTCTAAATTGAGGTACAGTAAATTTTTCCAGTTATATTTTTAAAAATTATTTAAAAATAATTTAAAAATTATTCTAATGCTTAAATGGTAATTTGAGAATGAAATGAAAATTATCACAATATTTGAAGTGTGGGAAGATTTCATTTATGAAGTAGAATATAGTCAATTCTGATAAATATTCCAGATTCAATTATAAATATGTATGTTAATGGATTCAGTTTTCCAAACAGAGATACAGAGATAGAGTGAGGGTGAGAATGAGAGAAAAAGAGAAAGAGAGAGAACACACATGAGGACATGGATGTAGATGTGGTTTTAGAGGTAGATGTAGACACTCTTCTAAAGAATCTACCAAATTGTTTTCCAAAGTGGAAGCATGATTTTACACCACCAATAAAAATTTAATTAGAAATCTAATTGTGACATTTGCTTACTGGCTATTAGTGTTTAGCTCTTTTAAATTTAAGTTATTCTAATGAATATATAATGAACCCTCATTTTAGACTTAATATGCATTTCCTTAACAATGTTGAACTTTAAAAAATTGTCCTTTTAAAATATGTTCTCTTGTGGAGTGTCTGTTCAAATCTCTTGCCATATTTTTAGCTTTATCATCTTAATTTTTAGTTTTGAGAGTTCTTCTACATCATAATTGTAACTTCTTTATCAAGCAAATACAATTTGAATATTTTCTCCCAATATGTGTTACATTTTATTTTATAAATGGTGTCATCCAGGCTCAGTGGCTCACACCTATAATCCCAACACTTTGAGAGGCTGAAGTGGAAAGGTCATTTGAGCCCAGGAGTTTGATACCAGCCTGGGCAACATAGGGAGACCCTGTCTTTATGAAAGAAAAAACATAAAACAAACAAAAAAACAAACAAACAACAACAACAAAGCTGGGTCTAGTGGTGCACACCTGTTGTCCCAGCTACCGGGCAGCTGAGGCAAGGGGATCACTTCATCCCCATAGTTAGAGGGTACAGTAAGTTGTGATCACACCACTGCACTGCAGCCTGGGCAATAGAGTGAGACTCTGTCTCAAAAGAGAAAAAAAATGTGGTGTGCTATAAGAGAAGAACATTTAAATATTGATCAAGCCTAATTTATCACTTTTTTCTTGTTTTCATTAGTGTATATATTTTGAAACTAAGAAATATTAGTTTAAATATTGATCATCTAAGTTATCAGTTTTTTCTTGTTTTCAGTAATGTAAATGTTTTGAAACTAAGAAATATTAGTTATGAACAAATGGTGAGAATTTGTCTTTTCTTTTTTTCTCAAGGCTTTAGAGTTTTAGATTATATGTTTAGGTTTATGATCCTTGTAAAATGCTGTAATGTGTGTGTATGGGAGGTATTTATGGCTAATGTTCAAACTACCTTTTTTATACAGATAAATATTTGGTTCCCAGAATTCATTTGATTAATTTCTGTAGTTCTGAAAAACAGTTGATTCTGACAAATCTTCCAATGATCTCCTTGCTTTCCTGGTGGAGAGAATTTTAGAAAATCATTATGCCACCATTTTTACTGACATCACCCCTCTTTTTGAGATTTTAAGTCTATCCTATTGTACTTTGACTTTCATTCTTTCTTTTGGGAATTCAATTGCTATTCTCATTTTTAAAAAGTAATGTGTGTCTACCAGTTCATCTAACATTTGATTTGGTTTTGCTTTTCAGCAGTTTTACAGTGTTATGTATGATATGGTTGACTACAAAAGTGGCCATGAAATCCTCCCATTCCTGTACATATACCACTTCTGAAGGCAATTTTATTTTCCTCCCCTTAAGAGGTGGAGTCTCTTCTCCACTCCTTACAACTGGAATATAACTTGTTTTGATCAGTAAGACATTCATAAATATTATATAAACAGAATCTTTCAAACTCTTACAATTTGTAACTTAATTGTTAGATTCTGAAGATAATTGTATTTTCTCCTTCTTAAGAGGTAGAGTCTCTTCTGCACACGGTAAGACTGGGCTTTACTGTATAACTTGCTTTGGGTTATTTTGAGAGTTTTGAGGACATTTACAAAGATGATGTTAGCAGAATTATCCAAATCCTTGCAATTCAGAGCTTAATAGTTTGATTCTCTTGAGAACCCTGCCATCATCTTCATGTTAAGATCGGCTCATTTGCTAGTTGATGAGAGTCACATGGCCAAGCAAATCCATTGCCCTGTTTAGAAACAGCTAATTGTCAGATATGGTATTGAGGCCAACACAGATCTTACAGTACCAGCTCAGCTGGCCCCAAATAGCATCCAGTTGTCTCATTGAATTATGAAAAATGGTGAATGCCTTTTTTATGCTGCTAAGTTTTGGGCTGGATGGATATGTGTTAAAATTAGAAGATCTATGTGGTTTTCCTTCTATTCTTACTAACCAGAGTATCCTTAAATTGTGGCTTAGTGTGTGGATTCATGAAGTTTTGCAAATTTGGGGCTTTAACTTTTTAAAATTGCTTTTGTTCTCTTCTCTCTTCATGTTCTTTATTGTATCCCAATTAAAAGTATATTATAATTATTAAGACTGTCACGCATATCTGACATGTTCTTATACATTTTACTTTTCTGGTGCTTGTTTGCTGTCTGTGCTAAAATTTGTACATTTGTTATACATATGTCATTCTGCTTTACTAAGTCTGTGTTCTGCTCTGCCCAGTATGGTATTAAAACACACACACACATTTTAAGCTTTGAATTCTTGATATCTTATTTGTCTTTCAGAGCATGTCTATATCATTCTTCTGTCATCAATGGCACTTCTGTGGTTAATTTATCATCTTTATATTTTTGTCTGTATTTTACCCATTTCCTTTAACACATTAATTAGACTTATTTTAAAGCCCTTTTCTACTAAATCTATTACCTGAGCCATCTGTTCATTTATTTTTCTGTATACTCTTTCCTCTCATTATTAATAAAATATAATTCTTGCAATGACTAAAAATGTTTTGTTGTTTTCTGTGTGTTGGAGGCTAAGGAACACGAGATAAGATTATGTTTTCTCCAGAGTGAGTTGCTTCTTCAGCTGGAAGGTTGATAAGAAGCTGAGTAACTCAATCATATCAAAGAAATAACTTAGTAAGGCCTGGGTTTGTTTTTTGGAAGACCCTCTCTGTCTGGTTTGTTCTCAATCATAGGGTGTGTTTTTCAAGGACTTTCCATCGTCAGTATGGAGGACATTTGTCTCTTTAGTCCTGAAGGATGGGACAGATTCCCTTCATGCCTTCCCGAGTTTCAGTTCTTTAGCATCCCGCCACATGAAGAGTCAAAGTAGGCCAAGTATCTTGAAGGAAAGATTGATCATGTGTTTGAGAATATCCAAGTCTTCAATGTTGTCACAGTAACCCTATTTGAACACCAAAATCATTGCTGGCGTCTCTTATCCCCCAAAAGAAATCTGTGAATAATCAAGCTCAGATTCCCAACTTCTAGTAGCCCCCAAACAGAATATATTTTCCCAAAGGAAAAATCAAGTTATGTTCTTTGTCAGTACACACTGTTTTTCTTGCATATCTTGTACATTCTGTTTGCAGAATCCATTCCATCAGCTGTGACTGTTTACATTTAAGTACTGAAATACTTCATGGTATTTCGCTCTATTTTTCAAATGCCTGTTTCTTTGCTCTGCACTCTTCTGCATAATGTTAGCATTAGAAAAGAACCTGTCAGGGAAACCATCCTTGTCTTTGAGGCCCTTCAAGTTTCCCATATGTTACTGCAGCCCTCTGAACCTTCTAAAAGCTGTTTCTCCAAAGAGAAACATAGCAACACTCCTCTACGATGTCCAAGCATCCAGGGTTAGAAAATGAAAACAATTCTGGTGGTAGTTGTCTCACTCACTTCTAAATCATTGCTCTCACTCTGAAATTTCATTTTTTTCTAGTCTTAATGAGGAATAATTGACAGATAAAAATTTTATATGCTTAAGTTATACAACATGATAATTTGACATATGTTTACATTTTGAAATGATTGCCACAATCAAGCTAATTCATATAACTATTATCTCACATAGTTAACAATATTTTGTGATGAGAACACTTTGGATCTACTCTCTTAGCAAATTTCAAATCTATAATATGACATTATTAACCATAGTCACCATGCCATACATGAGATTCCCCCATCTGACAATTGAAATTGTAGACCCTTTGATTGACATCTGGACATCTCCCCTACCCTCCAGCCTCTGGCAGCCATAATTCTACTCTCTGCTTCTGTGATTTCAACATTTTAAGATTCCAAATGTAAGTGAAATCATACAGTATTTGTCTTTTTGTGTCTGGCTTATTTCACTTAGCATAATGTCCTCCAGGTTCATCCAAGTTATCACAGAAGACAAGATTTTCTTTTCTTTATGGATGAACAATATTCTATTACACGCGCACATCATTTTCTTTATCCATTCACATGTAAATGGTAACTTAGGTTGTTTTTATATCTTTACTATTGTGAATAATGTTGCAATAAACATGAGCGTGCAAATACATCTTTGAGACACTGATACTTTTTTTTTTTAGATATATATGCAGATGTGGGATTGTTGGATCATATGGTAGTTTTAAGCTTTTGGAAACCTCCAAACTGTTTTCCATAATGGTTGTTCCTATTTACATTCCTACCAACAGTGCATAAGCGTTCCCTCTTCTCCACACCCTCCCCAACATGTGTTATCTCTTGCTTTTTAATATGAGAGATCCTAACCGATCCAAGGGCTTTCTCATTGAGGTTTGAATTTTCATTTCCCTGATGCATAATGATGTGGAGCATCTTTTCACATAACTGTGGGCCGTTGGTATGTCACCTTTGGAAAAGTGCCCGTTCAGATTTTTTGCTTACTTTTAAATTAATTTTTTGTTTGTTTTGGTTGTTTATGCTACTGAATTGTATGAGCTCCTTATTTTTGATATTAAACCGTTATCAGATATATGGTTTGCAACATATTTTAAAAATTATATCGATTGTAATTTTGTTTTGTTGATTTGTGTGTGTTTGTTTGTTTTCTGACCAGAAACGTTGCACTTTGATATGATCCCACTTATTTATTTTTGCTTTTGTTTCATGTGCTGTCGGTGTCATATCCAAATTGCCAAGAGCAATGTCAAGGAGCTTTTCACCTATTTTCTTCCAGGAGTTTTATGGATTCAAGTCCTAAGTTTAAGTCTTTAATCCATATCAAGTTAATTTTTGTTTATGGTATAAGAAAAAGGTCCAATTTTATTCTCCTGCATATAGATATACAGTTTTCCCAACAACATTTATTAAATAAACTATCCTTTTCTTATTGTGCCTTCATGACATCCCTATCAAAAAATGCTTGACCATATACAGATTAGTTTATATCTGGGCTCTCTATCCTGCTCTGTTGGACTATGAGTCTGTTCTTACTGTTGTACTATACTGTTTTGATTAGTATATGTTTGTAATGTAGTTTGAAGTCATGAAGTATTGTGTCCCCAGTTTTGTTCTTTCTCAAGATTACTTTGGTTATTCAGGGTCTTTTACAGCTTCACATGCAATTTTAAGATTTTTTTTTTCTATTTCTGTGAAAAATGCCATTGGAATTTTGAAAGATGTTTCATTAATTTGGTTCTCACTCTGAAATTTTATTTCATTTGGCCCTTGTTGCTTCTACAAATCTATATTTTAAATACCAGGCTTTGGTACTTTACCTGACTTTTTTCTATATATTGTTAGTGAAACATTGTTCTGTTTCAACTTACTCTATTGTCCTGAGACCAAGTTTCATAAAGATTGTATTAGGAAATTTACTCTGAACACAACATAGAAAATAAAAGGATGGGAAAAAGAAGGTATGGAGTCAGCCTGTACAAACTTTTTTAATAACACGTAATTCAATTCACCTTTTTAGAGCCTACAGAGTGGCAATGATAATAGAGTGAGTTAGTGGTATCCCATGTTGTCAAACAACCCTTACACAAATGAGTCCTTATTATGTACCAAACACAGTTCTATATATATGTGATACAACAATGAATAAAACAAACATAAGTCCCATCCACAGGGAACTTAGGGAAAGACAGATAATAAATTAAATATACAAATAAATAAATAAATAATGTATTTAGTTACAAAGAGAGGTGTGCTATGAAAATAAAAATAGAATAAAGTCAGAAGGTTAAAATTACCAGACATGGATTGGTGGCTTGCAATGTCATTGTGGCAAAAAAAAAAAATAGAGTGGCAAAGTTAATACTTGGTGTGACAAGGTAATATAGGATTTGATACAAGTGGAATTTATAATATTCTATAATTGAATTATCGAGTGTGGGGAATTTTAAGGTTGTTGTAAAGATATACTTACTTGTTATATGTGATTCTTTTATTTCATAAGGCAGCAACTCATTAATTCGAATTTATCTATAGATGATTTTGAATTTTGAACTTATACAATTATATATTCTGGAGAAATGATATTTTTATTACTTACTTTCTGGACCTTACATTATTTTCCTTATTTAACTAGCTAACACCTTTAAATTTTAACAGAAAACAGTGTTTTCTTTTTCTTAATTTCTCAGGGGGAAAGTTTCATGAATGAACATGAGGTTTGTTTGCAGCTATTTTTTTCAATACAGGCATTATCCTATGATATAAGTTCCTGGCATTCATAGTTTGTTAAACATTTTTTGAATGCTTATATACTTGGACTTTATCAAATGCCATTGTATGGCAATTGAAAGGATCATATGGTTTTCTTTCAGTCTGACAGAATAATGGATAGCTTTTATTTTCATAAGCTGACATATTACTGAAATAAGTTTGGTAGTTTTTTTATCATGACTTTTGAAGATATATTCATAGTAAATATTACCTTTCAATTTAACTTTTGAGTCATGTCTTTATATGTTTTGGTATAAATGTTATTCTGGTCTCATCACATAGTTGGACATTATTTCTTCTTTTTAAAAAATATCTCAAAGATTTTTTAAGTTACATATTATTTTTTCTTTCAGCGTTTGTAAAAATTCATTTGTGAATTTTTTGAGCTTGAATTTCACTGTAGGAAGATGATTAAATTAGGATACAATTTATTTAAAAGACATATTTTTGTCTTCTTGAGTCAAACTAGGTATTGTATTTTTCAAGGAATTTTTCAACTTAATCAAATCTTCAAAGTTATTAGTATCAACTTGTCTGACCCTCTTATTTTAATCTTTTGTTTTCTTTCTTTCTTTTTTTTTTTTTTTTTTTTTGAGACGGAGTCTCGCTCTGTCGCCCAGGCTGGAGTGCAGTGGCGCCATCTCCGCTCACTGCAAGCTCCGCCTCCCGGGTTCACGCCATTCTCCTGCCTCAGCCTCCCGAGTAGCTGGGACTACAGGCGCCGCCACCACGCCCGGCTAATTTTTTGTATTTTTAGTAGAGACGGGGTTTCACCGTGGTCTCCATCTCCTGACTTCTTGATCCGCCCACCTAGGCCTCCCCAAGTGTGGAGATTACAGGCGTGAGCCACCGCGCCCGGCTCTTATTTTCATCTTTATACTGTCTCTAGAACTACTACTTATGGCCATTTTTTCATCCTTGATGCTCAAAATTTCTACCATCTCTCCATGTATTTCTCAGTTGTATTACAGTTTTATTAAGTTTATTAATCTTGTGAAAGTACTACAATTTGGCTTTATTGATTCTCTGTTGAATACTGCTTTCTATTTCAATAGCATATGCATTGGATTAAACCAGACTTCTTTTGCTTTCTTCTCAAGATGTTGTTTTGTTCGTTTATTTCTAGCCTTTCTTTCCATCTGCCTTATGTATTTGAGTGTATTTCCTTCTTACCATGACTAAAGCAGCATCCACACATTTAAATATGTTAGCGGGTACCACAACATGTGTACATTTGATTTGCTGACATTTATGGAGAATAACTTCATGCTCCTACATCTGATTAGGTTTGGTGACTATTCTAACACATCTGAAAGACCTTCTATTCACCGCAACTAGCATTCCATATATGTCAATGTGGTCAATTTTTTGAATCATATTGTTCACATTTCCAGTCCCCATGATGATATTTTTGGCTGCTTCTATTAACGTATGAGACACATGTGTAAAATGTTTCAATAGCTATTAGGGCTTTCACAGTATCTCTTTTGTATTCTGTCAGATTTCACTTTAATATGTTTAATTTTGTTCCACACGTAAAATATACTTTTATTCTGGGCTTAATTCTTTGTGGGAGCTGTTCTGTTTTTTGATTTACACATACTGTTAATGTGTAGTCCTTCAAGAATCCTAAATTTAATTCTGGCATATTTCACAGGTTTCTTCTTTAATGGGCTCTGAATTTCATCTTTTGTCATCACAGACCCAGGAGATTAGCAAGCACTTTACTCAGCCTTTGTAGCCTCCCTTGCACAGCTTTTGGGTAAACAAAATCCTCCCTTGGGAAAAGCAGCTTTTGAGTTTGCAGGCGTATCTCTGCTCCTTCCTGTGTCTCTGGGTCGTGACCTCTCATATCATCACCACTTGCCTGGTTCAGTGTTGATTCAAATTATTTTCTTATAATATTTGTTCAGCTTGCTCATTTTTTGTTTCTTTCCCAGCAGATGAGTTAGTATGAAATGACAATGTTACATTCTCATAAGTATAGTTCTGTCAGATTCTGATTTTAACATTGCTTCACAGATTGCAATGAGAAGTTATCTTTTCTGAGGTCTGTTAAATTAATTTCATGTTTTAAAAAAACCCTATTTTTAAAAGTCCAGATTTTTCTCTGTATTATTTTAAGGTAATATTGGCATTTGCAATGTAAGAGTTTCTTCTAGGCATATTTTATTAAAATATTTAAACAAGGAAAAGTAAAAATTTACTACATTGCAACAGTCTACTTTAAATTTTTCTTTATTGTAAAGTCTAAATGTTTCTGGAATCATTTCATAGCATCTCTGTAATAAAGACTCATTTTCCAGAGGCATTTAATCAACAAGAGTTGAGATCATTTTTTAAATGAGCTTTTCCCGTCCTGACGCGTAGATTAGAAATACCTTATCTGAACATGATCTTCCAAGTTTATGCTTTTGATTACACCTACGTAGAAACTGTGTTTCCCCCCTTTAATCTGTTGCCTCATATTATTTTCAGCAACTGAAACAGCATATGTTAAGGCAATGAGGCATGGCCACCCTCTGGGCTTTCATATGCCAGAATAAAGAAAATTAATGTTAATGCCAAAAATAAAGAAGCATATTAAAATGAGGATGTTTTGGAATAGTATTTCTCTTTAATTTATGGTTTAAAGTTGCCATTTTATATGATTTAGAAAACTCAGACTAGAATGTTATTTTCTGTGGATTTTTGCAAAAAAGAAAACATGACTGACTTCGTTAGAAGAATTTGCTTCTAACATTCTTACTTACATTCACTTACTCTACACATAATTTGAGTGCCAGCATGTGTTAGCATATCAGTGCTAGATATAGAAACAATTCAGTATTTGATTAATAATACTAGTACACTTATTAAAACTTTAAATAATTTAACACTTTACCTATCATTACTTTTTAAAGTATGTTAGTTGCTATTTGCATTACTAACCAAATATGGTTTGTCACATAAGCACAGGTTTTTAAGTTAAATGATTATTAGAATGCAGATTTCTAGAGGCAAAAGTTTTGAAACAAATTTAATATAAGTAGGTATATAAATTAAAGATGCTATGTCGTGCAGATTTCTAGAAGATGGGTAATTTCTGTAGAGACTATACAATGATATAAATGAAGTATCCACAGAAGTAATTACCGAAGCTATAATTCATATGTTAGTCATAAAGGAATTGACACTTTTATTTGTTTCAGCTACAAAAATATCACAAATATAAGTTCATTTACATTCATTGATTTGAGATGTAGAAAAAACAAGGAAAGCACAACAATTCTCAAAGAAAAATTTTGAGGCTATATTAGAAACTTTTTACAAACTTTGCTTGAAATAGTGATCAACTTTGAAAAATGGCTATCAGTTTTTAACTTATAAAATGGTATCATCTGTACTCTTCCAGGAAAATTCCTAAATTTCCCTAGGCCTATGAAACAATCATCCATTTTCAATTAAGTACATCAGAATAATGTAAGAATTTGAATTATGTATATGGACTTAGCCATATGGAGATGTAGAGACAAGATTTTCTTTAATCCAATAAAAATCCAAATATTGTACTTATTTGCATGGAGAAAGAGATAGGATAGAGACTATTATCCAGAAATGAAATAAATATATATAGGAATTATATTTTCAAGCAGTGATCAAATACCAGGTTCCTAATTGTCAGAAGCTTATTTAAAAGTCTCTGCAGTTACTGTTTCAGAAATTGCTCTCAATGGACATGTGCATTTGGATGTTAATTTTTAATGCTGCTCATTCACCTTTCTCTCTATCTCTTTTTTTTTCTTTTTGAGAGAGTCTCACTCTTTCACATTGTTAGCCAGGATGGTCTTGATCTCCTGACCTCGTGATCCACCCGCCTCGGACTCCCAAAGTCACCTTTCTTTTTTTATGTACATCTTCTTTGGTTTTAGTCTCCTTATATAAATATTCACATATGTAATGTTTTATTATTTATAAAATAATTCATTCACAGTATATAAAACCACATATTTAAATACTATAATTCAAATAAAATTAACAATATGACTTTTTGTTACACAAATTACGTAGAAGTAATTGACTTTGTTTTTTACCAGCCTCATAATAGGTTGATTTATTTAAATGTGAAGTTTGCTTTATTGAAATTTTATTTGCAACATATCTTAATATAGTTAAAGTAAATATATGCATATCATTCTACATATTAAAATGTTTATGGATTTTTCTACTTATAATTTAGTTTTGCATACATCACATGAACTATGTTAATTCTTTTTTTAAGGGCCTAAACAGTAGTAAGTATATATTTTCTTTGCTTTTGATTTTGAAACAATTTATTGTTGCCAACTGAAAATAACGAGGGCCCATTTTCTTATGCTAAAGAAAATATGTGTTACCAAAGCTTAGTGTTTCATGGTGAATTTTCCGATTTTCCTTATCCACTTAAAACATCATTAGCACATTTAATAAGATCGCATTTGATCTGCTTAGATAATTCATAAATCTGGCAGCAATTTGCAAGTAAATGCCTTTGTAATATACTCATAGTAATTGACGTCAACTGTGGGTCATTAGTATGATTATTGTGCCACCAAAGAATTGCACAGTTTATTCGGGTGACTAATTTGTGTTTAAGCCTAATAACAAATGTCAGTTTCAATTGCTGTTGTCCTTCCTTTTTTCTTCCCATGTAAGATTTCTTAAGAAAAAAAAGACCTTATAAAACAATGTTAGTCCGACCACTGAAACAAATTCAAAAGACATAAATTACTTTGCTGAATTTTAATTGTACAGCTTGTCATGATTTGGAGATTAAATAGAAAATTAATATATTTTTAGGTACTTTTATGTATAGAATTAATTTTCCCAATGTCTGTTATTCAGAATCTTTATATTATTAACTTTTATTAAAATTAACCTTTGTTTTAAAAGTTCATATTCATCTCATATTTACACCCTAAAGGCCAAAGGGCTCCTACGGCTTCACAATCTGACACATTCGAGCTTTTCAGCCTCATCACACATGCTTTCCTTCACACACGCTTTGCTCTGGCCATTCCAAACCACTTTCAATTCTTTAAGCTTGCTCTGACTTTCCTAATGCTGTCTTTGCCCATGCTCAAATTTCCTTCCCAATAGCTGAGAATCTCCCTTACCATCTGTAAATTATCTTTTAAAGATTACTTTTTCTTTTATCTCTTCCAGATCAAAAATAAGCCTTCCCCGTCACTCTTCAGGAAAAATAATTGAAATTCCTTGTTCATAAATGTTTTGCAACCATACAGATAATATAACATATATTGCATTGCATTATATGCTTTTATTTTTGTTTTTCTAATCAGCACAAAGTCCCTGAAGAGAAGACAACATGCTATATGTAATAACACAATAAAAGTATAAAATATATAATAAAGATACAGAAAACGTCTTAGCAGTATATGTTCACATCCACATATAGAAGTATATACCAGAGTCTATCAACATAGTACTTTCTCCATAATAATAAATTAAACATTCTCGGGAAGCCAGCAAAAGAATATTATTTCATTGCAATATTATCTGTGGTGATAAGGAGTCTTTATGCTGTGGACATTTGAAGTTGAGGGCTGTTGATTTCCTCTATAAATGATGGCAGGTTATTTTCACTTTCAGAAGTGTGGAAGAGAGCAATAAACATAGAGAAGAGTGTTGCTGTTCATCATAGTGACTTGCTTGTACGAAAGAATAGATCTCTTAAACTTTTTCCTCCCATCTACCTGAAGTTTGTATTATTGAAAATGACTGACAGTAGATTTTAAGTGTTCCCAACACAATAATATGATAAATATATGAGGTAATTCATATGTTAATTAGTTCAGTTTATGCATTTTACAATGTATAAACATTTCAAGATATATCCTATACAATAAATGTATATTATTCTTGTCTATTACAATATTTGCTTTTGAGTATTGTCCTGTATATCTCTAAATAAAATATTTTCCTTATGCTTTATTTTGGGAATACATAAGGTGTGCCCGTTGAAATGAGGAGATAATGGAAACATTTTGCTCCATCTTTATTATATTTTTTATTTAGTCAGATATGTGTTTTCAGTTTCAAAGTAATGATTCTAATGGTTTCTCCTGGGCATTTTAAAAACATATCTAATTCTTATTACATGTAGAAGTCTTGCAAATATTTTTAGATAACTATTCATGATCTTGTGTCTTTTTTCTCCAACCAAAGTAGCCTCAGATTCTTCTCCTATTTTTCTTCTTATAATGCAAGCATTTTTCATCATTCCAAATTGTGATCGTTGTACTCTGTACGTGGTCTTGTGTCTCTAAGTACCCCTTAAAATGCACTTCTCTGAACAAACAAGAACAGAACACTTAAGCTCTAGTCTGAAGTGGAGTAGAACAAATTCTCTCCATTGACTACAACCTATCTATCCTCTATCCTCTGCTACTCCACTGAGATTGTTCCTGTTAACATCATTAATGCCTTCACCTAATACAAAATCCAATGAATTCTCCACTGAAATGGTGGTTATGCTCCCTCACTTTCCTGTGGCAATGATAAAGTTACTCACTCTTAAATTTTCTCTTCCTTATTATTCAGTTTCTGACACGCTCTTGATTTTCCTAGACCTGTAATTTCTTTGTGTTTTTCTTCATGAGATTCTGTTCCTTTTCTTGCTTTCTATATAATAATGTCGTTCAAAGTTAGATCCTATAGCCTTTTTGGTTATTTATCTACACACTCCCCTACATTATTTCACAAAGGAAATTTAACCCTGTCAATTCTAATTTTTGATCCCAAATATATTTCTAGCCTGGCTCTTTGAATCCCTATTTTTAACCATGTATCAACTATCTCCTATTCATACTCATTCTTCAAACAACATAAAATCGTGTATAATTTTCTCACTGAAGGATTGTCATTTATTCCAAAACAAAAAATGGGTGCAGGCTTGGAACAGGAAGAAGGAACTCATGCTCTTTGAAGTCAGAATTGTAAAGGCAAAGAGAAGGAAGATTTTGGTTTTCTAACATACAATAGGTGAACAAATGTGAATCATTTTACACATAACCTGGCATAATAAATCAATTAGCTATGTGGTCTAGGAAATCTGAAACACTCAAGAAAGAGGAGATCTATCAGTATCGGAGTCTCAGCCAATGGTGGGTGCATCTCCTCATCATATGAAGGAGGAGACACTGTCAACAATTTACTGGATACCTTCCTGTCCTGGATAGTTCTGTTTTGGGCATTTTACTTATACGGTGCTTCACCTGAATATTCTTTTTCGTGTGACTTCACATTTTAACATTTAAATTGCTAAAACATCTTGAAGTCACATTGGTTCCTAATGTATTTCCAAGTGGTGGGTTCGTTGTAATACCGGTTTTCAAAAATTTTGCCTTGAACTATCATTAATGCCACCTTTATCTTGTATATATGTATGTGTTACCTACAGATATTTATTGTGTATATATGTGTATATATATTATGTATGTGTTACAATGAAAGTGTTCTCACCTACATATTGTTTAATTGCTCAAATTTCCGTGTGATTAAGATTTACCATGGACCGGGCTCAGAGACTCATGCCTGTAATCTCAGCACTTTGGAAGGCTAAGGCAGGAAGATAGCTTGAGCCTAGGAGTTTGAGACTGGCATGAGCAACATAGAGAGATCATGTCTCTACAAAAAAATAAATAAATAAACAAAATTAGCTGGGCACAGTGGCACGTGCCTGTCATCCCACATACTTGGGAGGCTGAGGTGGGAGGATAGCTTAAGCTAGGAGGGTTGAGGCTGGTGTGAGTCAGCACCCTGTGCCAGTGAGACCCTACCTCAAAAAACATATATATTATTTACATAACTATCACCTTTTACATAATAAAATGAGAGTTTTATTTAGTATGGATAAAGTGATTATGCTTTGCAATTTTAGAAGGCATAAGTACCTAGAAATCTGATCTATAGACCATAATGCCACAATTTTGACCTGCCGTTGCTTCTTCTACCCACAACTGTTGTTCTTGATAATCTATCTTACTCTAGAAGAAAGAGTAATGGTTAAAACATGGGGTCCCAAAGTTAAATTTCTCTTTAAAAAAAAATTTGGATTTCCAGCACCTATAGCCTAATTTCAATCATCTCCTCATATTTTTCTGTAGCAAGCATCAGCGAAATTGGGGCATACGATTCATAGTATCAGGGTGAGAGGAAACATTAAAATTTGGATACAAACTAAACTAGAATTATTGACCAAATAAAAGGAAGTATTCATAAAACTTTCTTATAATATAATGGGAATAAGTTAGTATTTCATTTTGAAACTCTTGTAGAAGTCTAATTACTAGCCCAGGACTATAAAAGCAGTATTAGATTCAGGGCTATATCCCACATCTTGCTCACATCAGTACACTTGGAGCAGAGTAGAGTACAGATATTAAGATTAATACATAGAGCACATGGTTAATAATAGAAGTAACAGCTTTGATTATGAATAGAAGATAGAAAAAAGAATAAAAACTAATTAGAAATACAAAATTCTGTACAAGATCAATTGAATATTTGGATTTGTTTGCTCCCCTAAAGAATCCATTATAATTAAAATAAAGAGATAAAAATTTTAAAGAATATATAAAGTCAAATTGGATGAGCTCCATATTTGTACCCGGTGCAAGTCCAAAAATCAATTTAGAGCCTCAGGTCTGACGTGTTCATCAAACCTTTTCTTTTCGTGTTTTTCATTCAGAAGTTTGCAACAACAACAACAAAAATATGTGAGGTTTATTTATTTGGTCACTTTTAATTCATGTCGTTGTGCCCATGACCATATCTACAGTCAAGGAAAGGTCATTTTTTAAATCTTTCCTGCTAGATGTGATTCAGTTACCATTCCCATAGGATTGGAAGCTACTCTTGCAGACAGCAGGGGCATTTGCAGGTTGCAACTAAGGACAGAATATTAATCACAATTCTATGCTGTATCTCAATGTACTTTTAAAATTTTCTCCATCAAGGCTATACATCTATGAGATTAAGAGAATAATTAATAGCTCATTCTTTTTTTCAACAGAAATATTAAATATCTTTTTAATTGAAAATAAAATCTAGTAGACCCTGGTAATACATTTCATATCCTTCATTCTATTTTCTAATTTCAAAAGTAAAAGTATATCCTTGAGTATTTAAAGCCACAGTTGTGCTTGATATTAATGAACGATGGCCATTGTACTTTTATCTCCTCTTTGTGTTATATTTTAAATAATGAATCATTTTTATAAGTCATAAAGTACTTGATAAGTATAATTACATACTAAACATTACTGTTTTTATGTGTTGTCCTAACAGAATTATGTAGTGCCTGGTCATATAACTTACAATATTTTAGTATTAATATATTGTTTATTTTGTCTCAGGTTATAATTAGTTTAATAATAATCACTTTGATATTGAAATTCATATATTTTTATGTTACATATTTCATTTAATATTTTTACTCAAGTTCAACATAGACATGCAAATGTGGAATAAAAAAATTAAGATCAAATAATCAGGTTGTTGTAATATGGAGAAAAATCTATGAATTTGAGTTCACTCTTCAATTATTTTTTCTACTTACTGAGTGAGACACTTCTGAAAAGCAGATTCATCCTTCTCATATAGAAATCCATAAGAAAGTTTATGTTTATGTCATAGGCAAGCACACTTTAACAGAGAACAAATAAGAAGATTGTCTATTAATAAGATAGAATATTTTTGAATTGGAGATAGTCAATAATTGTATTTTTCTGTCAAGATTATTTATAGACACAGTTATAATATTATTTTCAGTATTTGAGAAAGTAATTTTCAAGTTTAGTTAAAAATGCTCTGTTCATCTGAAAAATTAGGTTCTATGAAAATAATGCTTTTCGATAGTATCATTTCATCATCATTTGTAGGAACATAATCCAGCATTACACACATGTTTTTCTCTGATCTATCTTTTCAGATCTTGAAGATGTTAGAATATATATACATATATCCTGTCAAAGCATTTCTTCACCAGTAATTAGACACTGACAGGTTCCATATTAGTAATGTAGGGAATAGGGCTGCTGCTTTTTGGGTTTACTTGAGTATACTTTGTGCAACATTATTTGATCTGGAGCTGTACAAATATGGCAATGGATAGTAAATAATTTGTATGCGGACCTTTAGTGTTGATTAACCTGTGAATAAGGGAACAACAATCAATGATAAAAATCAAGAGACTAATTCTGCTATACATTTTGAGCTTTTGTAAAAAAATAAGATTGGCTGAATATATCTGAACAATTTCTAATCTCCTTTACATTTTTTAAATTGTTTATCAAGCCTGTCCAGTAAAAATAATTCAGTTTCTGAATGTGGACATACTCAAGATACCAAGATAAATACTTACCAGGCATGCATCAAAAAACAACAGCAACCACAACAAAAACAAAAATACTTTTAGCTTTGGGGGTGCATGTGCAGGTTTGTTACATAGGTATGTGCTTGTGTCATGGAGTTTTGTTGTATAAATTAATTTTTCACTCAGGTGTTAAGCCTAATACTCATTAGTTATTTTTTTCCTGATCCTCTCCCTTTTACCTCCACCTTCTGATAGGCTCCAGTGTGTGTTGCTCCCCTCTTCATGTTCATGTGTTATCATTTAGCTCTCACTTGTAAGTGAGAACATGTAGTATTTGTTTTTCTTTTTCTGCACAACTTTGCTAGGGATACTGGCCACTGGCTCCATCTAAGTTCCTGCAAAGGACATGTTGTTGTTCTTTTTTATGGCTGCATGGTGTTCCATGTTGTGTAAGTACAACATTTTCTTTACCCAATCTATCACTAATGGGCATTTAGGTTGATTCCATGTCTTTGCTTTTGTGAGTAGTGCTGCGATAAACAGATAACTGTCTATGTCTTTATTATAGAACAATGTATTCTTTTGGTTACATACCCAGTAATGGGATTGCTGGGTCAAATGGTATTTCTGTTTTTAGGTCTCTGAGGAATTGCCACATTCTCTTCCACAATGGTTTAACTAATTTACATTCCCACCAAAGATGTATAAGCATTTATTTTTCTCTGCAACCTCACCAGTATCTGTTATTTCCTGACTTCTGAATAATAGTGATTCTGAGTGGTGTGTGATGGTTTCTTACTGTGGTTTTGATTTGCGTTTCTTTAAAAATCAGAAGATGTTGAGCTTTTCTTCACACGAGTGTTGGCCGCATCTATGTCTTTTTTTCCAAATTGTCTGTTCATGTCCTTTGCCCAATTTTAATGTGTTTATTTTTTTTTTCTTGTAAATTTCTTTAAGCACTTTGTAGGTGCTGGATATTAGACCTTTGTAGGATGCAGAGTTTGCAAAAATTTTCTTCCATTTCTGTGGGTTGTCCGTTCACTCTGTTGATAGTTTCTTTTTTCTCTGCAGAAATTCTTTAGTTTACTTAGATCTCATATGTCATTTTTTGCTTCTGTTGCAATTGCTTTTGGTGTATTAGTCATGAAATCCTTGCCCATTCCTATGTCTTGAATAGTATTGCCCATTCTTTTTATTGGCCTTAATAACAAAAATATTAATTGGGATACTTTTATTCTCATTTTATAATAAAGAATATTTTAAATAAGAGAAGTGAAATAACTTTCAAATTGTGACACAGGATTTTGTTGGTCAATCTGGTGCCATTTCTTTCTACTATGCTCTTGTATTGCTTCCCAAAGTAACCAGGTTCTCCTATTAGGAGACCCCAAACACAGGTACATACACTGAGATGCACACTCACACAAATCTATTCTTACACAGTATAACCCCAGTTCCTGTTTTTGTACACATTGTTAGGTTTCTTCCCTGCTATATAAACTTCTAATTTTAGTCATCATAGAGATGGATTTGAGACTGATTTCCTGTCTCCTCAGTTGCAGCACATGATTGAAGCCTTCTTCCTTGGCAATAATTATTGTCTCAGCAATTGGCCTTCTGTGTGGCAAGCAGCAGAACCTAGACTGATCCCCTGGTGTTTCAGTAACATATTCTGTTTCACTGATCTGTAAGTCTGTTTTTGTACTACGACCATGCTGTTTTGCTTACTGTAGCCTTATGGTATAGTTTGAAATCTGGTAATGTGATGCTTCTGGCTATGTTTTTTGCTTAGGATTTCTTTGGCTATTCAGGCTCCTCTTTGGTTCCATATAAATTTTAGAATTTTTTTTTCTAAATCCATGAAAAATGCTGTTGATAGTTTGATAAGACTAGTGTTGAATCTGCTACCTTTTACCATGTACAAAAATTAACTCAATATGAATTAAATATTTAAATGTAAGATCTCAAACTGTAAAAATCATAGAAGAAAACAGAGAGGGTACCATTCTGGATATGAACTTTTGCAAAGAATTGAAGACTAAACCCTCAAAAGAAATTGCATCAAAAACAAAAATTGATAAGTGGGAACTAATTAAACTAAAGAGCTTCTGCATGGCAAAAGAAACCATCAACAGAGTAAATAGACAACCTACAGAATGGGAGAAAATATTCAGAAACTCTACATCTAACAAAGGTCTAATTATCCAAAATCCAAAAAGAACTTAAACAGCTCAAGAAGCAAAATAAATAACGTTAAAAAGTGGACAAAGGACATGAACAGTTACTTCTCAAAAGAAGCTATATAAGTGGTTAACAAACACATAAAAATGCTCAACATCATACAATCATCAGAGAAATGTAAATCAAAATTACAGTGAGATATTATCTCACGCCAGTCAGAATGGCTTCTCACCAAAGTCAAAAATAACAAATGCTGGCAAGGCCGTGGATAAAAAGGAGTGTTTACATAATGTTGGCGGAAATGTAAATTAGCTCAGCTACTGTGAAAAGCATTTAGAAAATTTCTCAAAGAACCAAAATAGAGGTAACATTTTACTCAGCAATCCCAATACTGGATATATACACAAAGGAAAATAAATTATTCTACCAAAAAGACACATACATGTATTACGTATGTTCATTGCAGCACTATTCACAATAATAAAGAAATGAAACTAATCTTAGTGCCCATCAGTAGTAGATTGACTAAAGAAAATGTGGTGCATATTCATCATGGAATACTGCAGAGTCATAAATATATATATTTAACAGGTGTGTGTATATGTGTGTGTGTATATATATATAGTTTGGAGAAACATGACTGCAGCTGGAAGCCATCATCCCAAGCAAAGTAACAGAAAACCAAATACTGCATGTTCTCACTTATACGTGAGGGTTAAACACTGGGTATATGTGGATAAAAAGATAGAAACAGTAGATGCTGGTTACTACTAGAGGAGAGCAAGAGCTGATAAACTACCTCCTGGGTACTATGCTCACTACCTGGATGACGGGATAATTTGTACTCTAAACCTCAGCATCACATGATATAAGAACTTGCACACATACACCCTGAATCTAAATAAAATTTGAATTTTTAAAAATGAGCCATGGTTGGTAGTGATTGAATTGTAAAAGCCATGAATCTTGGTTCCATTCATAGTTGAATTAAAGGCCGTTCTACTGTCTCTAGGAACCAATTACATATTGTAGGACTAGCTGCTAATACAAGTTGCATATTCTCTGAGTGCTGTTTACTGCGCTTCATATTCACTGTCTGAAAAATAAGATGCTGAACATTAAGATTTCTACATGTTTTTATACCCTAAAACATCTGATTTCCTTCTGATATCTTAATTTGAAAGAAAAAATTTGTCATATATTTTTCATTTATTCTACTCACATTTACATTTCTGAGTAAAGTTCTCACATAAATGTATAACAAAAATAGTCATATTGGAAATAAAGCATCTTTGAAAAAATTTAAATTTCCAAGCAGAGATCAAAACTTGTTTAAATTCCTGTGGTGTCGCCCTTCATATCCCTTAAAAATATTATTTAATGATCAAGAAAAATGTATGCAAGACTGAAATACACAGTCCAATGTATACCTTAATTAAATGAGAAAAAAACTCTCTAAAAATAGCAAAATGTTGAATATTCATATTCAGGGCACAGAGAAGGCGCAACTCAATCCTACAGTACTGGCTCCCCCATAGCATTTAACAGGGTGCCGCTCACTAAGGCTTTTCGGAGCTTCGAGATATGCTCATTGTAATTTAGATGCACTAGAAAACATTCTGTGTTATCCTTTAGGCCTAAAATATATCTGCCTCAGTATAGTATATCTGTAATAGTTGCTTTATGGTTCATTGTATATTTATTCACTCTACCTCACTAACCTTACGGCTATCCATACCTGGCATGCTGACAAATATTTAATGTCTTGGTTAGAGTTCTGTTCAAACTAATGTCTACATTGAATTTATATAAGCAAAATATTCTAAATGTATGCTGCTTACATAACAGAAAAAACTATACAAACTAAAATTGCAAAGGTATTCAAAATACTGCATATATATACACACATACAACATACAACATAGATATAGATATGTGTGTTTATTTATAAATACACATTTAAAGCCTTTAGAGTCCCTTAATAATAACAGTATATATATTTATGTTTAAAAACCTGAAGAGTCTTTAATAATAAGGGTAGCCCGAAAGCTAGGAAGTTAAATTTAGCTCAGATTTATCATCTTGAATGATAATGGCATACTTATCTGAAGCTTTACTAAGCCTCCTAGATATTTAAGATGTGCTAGAGACTCTCTCAACAGCAGACCTTAATTCCCTCTCGCTGACTCTCCTACACAAAAACTGTTCTGAAGGGAGAATGTTGTTTTATTTTCTACTGCTAGCAGTGCTTACAGATACGAGGAGAAAAACCTCTCATCAAACTGCAACTGCGAGAGGAATTCTTTTTCCAAAAGAGCATTTTCTGTTGTCCAGCCATCTATTTTGCCCTTTACAACAACCGTTTAAAAACTTTGTACAGCCTTAGGAGTCTTTGGTCCTGGATAGGAAAGAAATATTTATTAATACATAGATGTGCTCTAGATGAAACCTTAAAGTCTTTAGCCTGAGTACATAACAGAATTATGGTGCATCATCGATTTCTATATACATAACTAATTTTCAAAAACTCTTAGACATTTTAAAACTTGCACTGCAAAACATTAACTATATGTCATATTATAGTTTTCCTTTAAGTACTATTTACAGGATAGAATCTTGGCAATTTAAGAGCCTTTTCTTACTATCTGTATTCAATAGCAATCCCCTTTAGTCTCACTTTGACATGAGACGACTATTCATGACCCTAGTTATTTTCCTCCTCACTCCCATATTCTTACCTCCTCTGTGTTTTACAGTGGGAAGCTATGCCTTTATTACTGTAAAACAAACACAAAATATTTGGAGATGTATGCTGCTACGAGACGTCAATACAAAAACTAAAGTGAGCAGATAAACATAATACAAGTTTAACAGAGGATAATTTTACATGTAATTTCAGTCATGTAACCCTCAACTATACAGCACATTACTATCAATGCAAGAGGTTCATTCTTATTCTCTCCTAGTTAACCCCTTCCTTGATGTTCAAATACAGTTTGGTGTCTACCAATATGGAATAGAATTGTTTGCTCCTGAAAATAATAATAACAAAAGAATAATGTATATTCTCATTTTTCCTGGCTTCTCTTGCTCAGTGTTATCAGAGAGATTTATTCGTGTTAATGTTAGATCAGTAGTTCAGTGTGTTTTTAAAATTTTATTTTAGTGCAATATTCAATTATATCAATAGGCTACAAAGTGTATCATTTTTTTCCTTAACTTTTTGCAATACTGTGCCAAATAGAAATGATGATTGCAATGATCATAGATTTCCTGAACAAAGAAAACCACTCAGTATTTTAGCACTGATTACAATCTTATCTATATTTTAGATACTGTATTTCGGTTTAATGAAGTTCTCTTTTATTCAATGTCAGCTGAAAAATTTTAGAATAAAAACAGCTTGAAATAATTAATTTCTTACTCCACTTTTACTAAGATGATCATTTATTTTTTTCTATATCCTGTTCATTGCAACTTATCCTGATTGTCTCTGCTAAAAACATTACATGCTTAAAACAAATCTTATTGACCACGATACAACATCCATTTTATATACACTGTATGTGATTATTTTCCTTAGAATTTTCGGTTTGGACATATAGTTTTCTTTAATGTAATTTCCTTGGCAGGTTTTGTTATAAATATTATAATACCTCCCTTCTAAAATATATGGGAACATTTGCTGTTATCTATTTTGGGGGAACTTTTAAGTTTGGAATTTTTTCTCGTTAAAGGTAATAATATAAATTTAAAGGAATAATTTATCGGTGATGATCTCATCTTGACACATAGCTCTTTAAGGAGCAAGAAAAAAATACTGTTAAGTTTTTATTTTATATATATGCTATTCATAATCAATATATTTTTGTTTTCATTAGATTTAGGTCTTCTCTATTCAATTTATTTTGTATTTGTTCCACTTGTTCTTTTTTGTTTTATTTCTCATTCAAAATGCTTTATTAAGATTAACCACATATTTTAATTGTTTTCTATTTCTGTGAAGATTGTCTTTGCTATTTTTATTGGAATTGCATTGAATCTGTAGATTGCTTTGAGTAGTAGGAGCGTTTAACAATACTAATCATCCAAATCCAGGAGACTATATTGGAAGGACTGCTTGAGCCAGGGCGGTAGAGGCTGCAGTGAGCCAAGATTGAGCCACTGCACTCCACCCTGGGCATCAGCATGAGATCCTCTTGCAAAAAAGAAAAAAATTGTGTTTAAGAGGAATAATATTTTTTTGAGACCAATTGTAGAGCACGGTGTCTATAATTACTAATAGTATACTGGAAATTTCTAACTTTCTAACACATTAATTTCAAATGTCCTCTCCACCAAAAAAAAAAAAAAAGTATATGAGGTAATGGGTATCTTGATTAATGTGATTTAATTATTTGACTTTGTATACATATGTCATAACATCTACTTTTAGCATCCAAATATGTATAATTATAGCTTGTCAAGTTAAAATGAAGTGAATATATATTTTGGATATTAACTTCTCGTCAGATATATAATTTGCGATTTTTTTCTTATTTCATAAGTTATCTCTTCACCCTGGTAATTATTTTCTTTGCTGTATAGATGCTTTTCAGTTTGATGTAATTTCATTTGTTGATTTTTGCTTCCATTGGGAAATATTTGGGGTCAAATCTAAAATATTACTCTCCAGGCCAATGTCATATAGTTTTTCTCCTATATATTCTTCTAGTACTTTTATAGTTTCAGATCTTTAATCAATTTTGACATGATTTTTGTACATGTTGTGAGATAGAGTCCATTTTTCATCTTCCACATGTGTATAAAAACCAATGGGTCAAAGAAAAAAATCAAGATGAAAATCAAAAACTATCTTTGAATGGAAATAGAGTCCATTTTTCGTCTTCCACATGTGTATAAAAACCAATGGATCAAAGAAAAAATCAAGATGAAAATCAAAAACTATCTTTGAAACAACAACATGAAAACATAACATGCCAAATTTTGGATGCAGGAAAAGCAGTTCTAAGAGGGACATTTAAAAATAACAACAAAAAAGTCTAAGTAAAGAAAAGAAAAGTTTTAAATAAACAACCTGATGTTACCCCTCAAGGAACTAATACAACGATTAACAAAGTGCAATTAGCAGGGAGAAGGAAACAATAAAGTTCAGAAAATAATGATTTAGATCCTAGAAAATCAATACAAAAGATCAATGAAACTAGGAATTATCTTTGCGAAAAATAAACAAAATTGATAAACCTTTAGCTAGACTAACAAGACAAAAAAGAGAATAGATAAATACAATCAGATATGAAAAGAAGATATTTCAGCTGAAACCGCAGAACTACAAAGGATCATAAGAAATTGCAATGGACAATTATACACTAACAAATTAGATTACCTAAAATAAGTGTACAAATTTCTAGAGATACACAACCTAACAAGATTGAATCATGAAGAAATAAAAAACTGAACAAACCTATAACTAGCAAATAGATTGAATTAGTAATTTAATATATTTCATGATATAAAAGCCCAGAACCAGATGAATTCACTGGTGTATACACCCCAAAATTTTAAAAAGAATTAATGCCAGTCCTTCCCAAACTCTTCCAAAAAATTGAAGAGGAGGGAATATTTCCAAGCTCATTAAACAAGGATAGCATTATCCAGATACTATAAACAGACAAAGCACCACAACCTTCATAAACAGAGATGCAAAAATCCTCAACAGAAGATTTAGTCTGTTGTGGATTTATTCCAAGTGTGATTTATCCCTGGGATGCAAGGATAGTTCAAGATATGCAAATCAGTAGCACATTAACACCATGAAGGGTAAAAATCATATAATCTTCTCAATAGAAGCAGAAGATAATATTGACAAAATTCAGCACGTTTTGATAAAAACTTTCAAAAATTAGGCATAGAAAGAATGTACCTCACTATAATAAAAGCCACATATGACAAATCCACAGTTAATGGTGAAAAATTGAAAGTTGTTCCTCTGATATCAGGAACAAGAAAAGAAGGCCCATTCTTGCCTCTTTTGTGCCACGTAGAACTAGATGCCAGAACAATCAGGCGGGAGACAGACATACAAGGCATTCAAATAGAAAAGGAATTAGTGAAACTGTCATTTACTGACAAGGCGATATATATAGAAAGTCATTAAAATGCCATCAAAATGCCACCAATAAAACTGTTAGATCTAATAAACAAATACTGAATTTGCAGGATACAAAATCAGCACACAAAAATCAATAGCATTTGTATACGCTAACCATGAACTGTCCAAAAATAAATGAAAACTTGTTTCATTAAAAATGGCTACAAAAATACTTAGAAATAAGTAATATTACAAAGACCATAATAAAGACCTTAATTATAGATATATCATGTTTTAATTTAATTAATCATTATAATTCAGATCTTTAATCCATTTTGACATGATTTTTGTATATCTTGTGAGATAGAGTCCATTATTCTTCTTCCACATGTGCATAAAAACCAATGGGTCAAAGAAAAAACCAAGATGAAAATCAAAAACTATCTTTGAAAGAACCAAAATGAAAACATAACATGCCGAATTTTGGATGCAGCAAAAGCAGTTCTGAGAGGGAAATTTACAACAAAAATGTCTATGTAAATATATTAAATATATATGAAATATATAATCTATTATAGTCTAATATGTAGTCTATTAAATATATAATCTTAAAAATTTAGTAGAAACATAGAATAAAATATTGGTTGTATAGTAAGTCTTGTATTACAATTATAATATCTCAACTTAAGTCTTAGGTAGAATGTTTGCATGCATTTCACAGGTGACATTAAAACATACCAACTGTGACTACAAAATTTGTTTTAAAACCAATCTTAAAAATATTTTTTCCATTTTAATCCCCCCATGTCAAAATGTTTTTTATTTTACATTTCCTAATTTTCCCCGTTCTAATGTTCTAAATTCCCATCTTTTGATTTTTAATTTTTTAACCTAAATTAGAATAATGTAATTTGTCTCTAACAAAACATCTATGCAAAGATAAGTAGTAATAAATACTAATAAATTCCTTCAATGTCTTGCGAAGATCTCCTGCACATAAATGGAATGTCCTAAGCAGTTAACTGTGAGCAAGATTAATTTATACAAGAAGCACCTATAAAATATTACCTGGAAGTTAACTAATCTAAAATGTCAAATTTGCTGTGCATGGTAATTAGTGCTGTGAGAGAAATCCATATGCGGATGAACAAAGACTTATCAGGAGGATTAAAGTAGCTACTCTATAAATGTGGAATCGTGTTCTTTAACATATTTTTAAAATTATTATATAATTTAACTTTAAAATGTGATTCAGAAATCTGAATTTTTTAAATATTACAGTTATGTACTCAAATCTAAACAAAATTCTGTCACTTTACTGAAAGTTAATAGACAACGATGAACTAAACACTTGCATTTTATGATCGCTGTGGTATCAACGAAGCTGCACCAATATTTATCAGGCTTTGAGTTTAAAAAGTAAAAATGTTTAAATTATTAAAAGAATAGTTGAAGGCTGTGGCACAGTCTTGAGTCCTAAATCCTTTAAGATTGGAATTACCATGACTAAAGATCTTCATAATTAATGAGACAAAAAAGAGATACTATTATTTACCTTGAATTGCCACTATTCACATCATTTTGAAATTATCTATGTTATTTTGTTATTAATTTAGCAGAGTTCATTTTATACTATGGCTGATACATCCCTAAACACTTTGGCACACAAGCACATATTTTATTACATGGTTAGAGATGATAGATCTGATAGATGCAATCTATCAAATTATTGAAATGTTTTAGATTAAACCTTAAATGAATGATTCTGAGATTATACAAGTCTAGACTTTTAGTAAGAAATTCTATATCATTATTTTTGGCATTATAAATAGTATTACTTGAAGAGCGGGAAATTGGTTACTGTTAAAAATTTTAGACTCAGCAGAATAAACTTATTAATCAGTGTTGATTGAACAGAATAAATCTATTGATCATTGTAGAGTATAATTATAGACATTTTAAAAAGGTAAAAGTGGTTTTGATCATCTTAATATGGCAAAATGCTATTAAAATTTATGCAACATGATACAATTATGAAACAAGGGTAAAGATGGATTAAATATTTCTGAAATCAATAATATTTGAGATATGTACCACAAGTTTTAGGAAGACTCAGTAAAAAATGAATTGCAAAATACACTATATAGGCAGAACGTGTATTTGGAAGTAAATAAACTGAGACATAGTAACTAATTTATTCTTACTATCAACATAGGTTAAATATACAAAAAAAGAGAATTTTAAAATATGACAATGAATATGAAATAAGGAGTAGGCAAGGGAGCATTTAATATTATGTAGAAAGATTCACATTATTCATGATTCTACTGAGTCCTTTTGAAGGACAGACTCAGTTTGAAAGATTCTCTTCCTAAGAAAGAAGTCAATAGACAACTCTCCACAGTCCTGCCGTGCAAACAGAATGCAGAGACAGCTGGGCGTCGTACAAAAAGAGTGCTTAGAGTCAGAAAGTGGCAGGATGCAGAAAACTAAAGAGAAGGCATTTCTTTATTTTCAGTGATAGGCAGCAAGCGTTCACTTTAGAACGCTGGAAGAGTAATTACTCTGTTAAAAAGAACTAAGAATATCCTGGGATGATGGCTAATTCAGTCTATTAGAAATAAAACGAGGTTGTAAAGCCTCCTCAAAATTTCACAAAGTATGGATAATAAGAGGGAAAAATAGATCCAGAATGAGGCAGACCAATGGTAAAATTCTTAATCACAACTAACTGGAGTTTTTTTTTCTTATTCATTTCTATAAAATAAGAATTTGAAATTATTGAAACACCATAGATTGCCAATAATGAAAAGTCACATATAAAAGATCTATTAATTATATATTTTTTCAGTGTTTTATTTTATTTCAGGATAATATGATACATAAAATTATTTAAATATGTGATCTTTGTTTAAATGTTATATAAATTTACTTTTAAAATATGACTATTCCTGAAATATAATGTATATATAATTAAAAATCTATTTTAAGTGTGCAATTTTTAAGTTTTGGCAAATATATGTGTGAGTCCATATATATATACACATATATAGGCAATAAATTAAAATATAACAGGATATTCTCATCACTTTGAAAAATTTTGTATGCCTGTCTTTAGTTTTGCAGTTCATCTCCTTCCCCATTCACAGCCGTGGGTAACTATCGATCTCATTTCTATCCCTCTAGCATTGGCTTTTCCAGAACTACATATAAACAGTTCAAATAGTATGTCCTCTTTTGTGCCTGGCTTGCTTTATTTAGCATAATGCTTTTGCAATTCATCCATGTTGTCGCATATATCAGTGACTCACTCAGTTGCATTGCTGAGAAATATTCTATCCTATGGAGATGCCATTGTTTGTTTATCTACTGATATAATAGACATCTGGACTCTTTCCAGTTTTAAGGAATGATGAATACAGATACTGTGAACATTTGCATATAAGTTTTGTGGGGACATATGCTCTCATTTCCCTTGGGTAAATACCTAGGGATACAATTACTGTGGTGTATGGCAAGTGAATTTTAAATTTGTAGAAACTGCCAAAATATATTCTAACATAGCTGTACTATTTGCATTCCCATAAGTAATCTATGTTCTATTCATTTGCTTCACGTTCTTGTCCACACTTGGTATTGTCAGGCTTTTTAAATTTTGGCCATTCTGATGGGTATAGAGGGGTGGATTTTACTTCCCTCTTCATAATGACTCCTTGTCGTTCATCATTTCATGTGTTTATTTGCGACTTGTGTATGTTCTTTGGAGAAGAACCTGTACAAACCCATTCAAGTATTTCATTCATTTGTTTTCTTATTTTTAGGAGTTATTTGTATTTCAAATACAAGCCTTTCATCACATTTTTATTTTTTGGAAATGTTTTCTCTCAGGCTGTGGTTTGTGTTTATATTTTCCGAACAGTGTCTTTCAAAGAGATTTTTCTTTACACTTTAAATTTTAATGGAGTTCAATTTGTTTAATTTGTAATTTCATAGCTTTACTTTTTCTGATTTAAAAATATTCATCACACTCAAGTCACAAATATTTGTGATCATATTTTATTCTATAAGTTGTAAAGTTTTAACTCGATGATGAAATCGTATGCAAAGGTAAATGTGGTGAATAGAGCATGAGCTCCAGGTCAGACTGTCTGCAATAAATTCCATTCTTGTGACACACACTGCACTGCATTGTGGGACTGACTGCTGTGCTTTTCAAGGCTCAGTGGTCTCATTTATAAAATAGGGTTCGTACTGCCTAGAATTTAAAACATCAAATTACAGTCATGATTATATAAGGTAAAATAACGCTTTAGTATGATACTGAGTCATACCTTAGTACATTTTAAATAATGCCACCTGTTATTATATTTTCATTTTCAGTGATGTCCTTAATACTAAAAATGTATTTTTAAAAAAGTTTTTCCTTGACGTGAAGAAAGTAAAAATTAAAGAATTAAAATTTTAAAAAGTTTAAAAGATATTTTAATAATAATACACCTTGTACAATAATTGAGATAGAAAAAGTAGTTTTTAAAAGGCTATATATGGTTTGAATCACTTTTGAATACCTGATGTACTCAACTGATGGATCTATGTGGCTATTCATGTGTAAGAAACACAGATGTTGATGTCATGCATGTTTGTGTAAATCAAAACTTTAAAACTTTAAGTATAGAATACTAAAGAACACTTAATAGATATTAGGCACTTTTCTAAGCACCTTGCAGGCTTATTATCTATTTACTCCTCACCACAATCTTTTGAGGGAGGTAGAAACTATTATTATTCAGTTTGTTAAAGAGGCAATTAGTTCAAAAAGAGAGTATCTTAAGTGACCTAGGACCCAACTGGTTAGTGCAAAGCTAGTATGTGAACCCAAGGAGTGTAGCCTCTGAGCACATGTAGATACCAACTACATCATATCAACCCAACACACATGCTGTGAAGGGGCACAGGTCCTGAACGTATGCCCCCAAACCTTCTGGAACCTGAGACAAGAAGAGAGGCTGATTAAACACTTCTGAGGATCAGATACTCAGTGTTTTAAAGGGCAGATTTGGATTTCCTTTTGTGAGTTGAGTACATAAATATTCCAGTGGGATATGGTGCTATATGTGTCTATAATACAGTATATTATGGTTTACCAATAAGTGCTACACTTCCAGGACATGGGGGTCCCACTTTTCTGTTCCACTGACGTCAGGCATAGCAACATAACCAAAGTGATGGATGCCACCTCTGAGTAGAAGTTTTAAAGATGGGTGGACGCTTTGCCATGTTTATTTTTATCCTTCCATCTAGTTAGTTTGCTTTTTCAGGGTGGATTCTGTAGTAAATAAAACATGGGAGAATCACTGCAGCTAAAGTATGAAAAAGATATGGTATAAGCTAGAAATTGAGTTCTGTTTTTCTAAGCCAGAGGTAATGTCTCCTGTTTTACCACAACATAACCTAGCTATCCCTATTGATAGACAGTGTCCACTTTAACATTGTTAGGTCAAACTAGGATTTAATTGATTAAATATGTACTTATTAATACATCTGAATTATTTTCCCCTGAGATAGCCCCAGGAGTGATGTGTGACTGTAGACTACAATTGCATAGTTAGTATGGGACTTGGAGATTCTACAACTGTAGAAGATGGAGAGTTTTGGATGTTCTCAGATTTCCCTGGATTTTGAGCTAAGTTTTCACGATCAGCTCAATTTATCATTGACCAAGAACTACAGTATTACCACAGACTAGAAATACTTCCAGGAACACCTCTGATTTTAACTATTTTTCCCAAATTAGAATTACATATGTTTGAAAGTGTCAATATTACCAGTCATTTGTTCTCAAAAACTATAGAGATTTATAGATATACACAGATGGACAAGATATTTCTGAATTCTTATTAACATTGATATGAGGAAGAGGCTTTATATTTATCACATTTCCTTGCTTTTTAACACATTAACAGAAATTTGGATATTTATGACAAAATATGCAAAGAGCTCTATTAATGTATTTTTCTCAATTAGGATAATAAAATCCATGGAAATCAGAAATAAAACTAATAATTAATCCTGTAAATATTTCCATCTGAGTTCTAACTCAGTAAACAGGTAAAGTGGCATTAAATCCTGTGAAGATGATAATGCAAACTCAGGATCAATATGTGAAAACAAATAGAATTTGTGGCTATCATTACAAAGTTAAGGGTAATCTGAGTCTTCTAATCTACACAAATACCTCATCAGTGAGATTTAATAAGAAAAAAAATAAGGCCTCTTATTGTGCTTATAATCAAATGACTTCACAAATAGAAATTTTTGAAAAGTATGAGCTAGAAGGTTTCTCCTTGAGCGTTGATATGTGTAATCATTACTGTTTTCGTGATGCTGATTTGCAGAGAAAAACGTAGTAGAAGGCCCATCTATGAATATGCCAATCTACAGTGGTGTAAAATTAGCTACATGCAGCATAGCCAGAGGCAGCATGTTCTCACTTTCTCTTGGCTAACTTTCCAAAGATAATTATCCAAGAAAGTGTAAGGAAAGGAGCTGGGGCACAAGCACTCTGACAAGGCAGGTGACAGTAACTATGATGCACAGTGTTCAAAAGAATTAGTGCAGTAGAGGAACTGGTTGGCACTCATGAATATTTCCTTACCTATGATCCCAGACTTTAAAATAAAGCATGCAAACCCTAAGAAATACCAGTTTACCATCCCAGTAAACATCAAATGGAGATATAATTGCCATTCAAAAATATTAGACACACATATATCATAACTGTAAAATGATATCAAGACTTTCGTCTTGAATATATTTGGAGAGCATTTAAATACCTCAATCATATACCTACGGGTTCTACATCAGTAAGAGTGACTTTGAAAGCATTCATAAGAGGGGAATCATAAAGTAGTAACATTTTGGAATGGTGTAGCATTTTTTAAGAGTCCTCATTTACAATTGGATTTTAAGATCATTTTATCTTAATAACGCAGACTTTATTGCACTGCAAACGTCACTTATTTCAACCTCTGGTCTTCTCTGTGTTTTTTTGTTGTTGTTGCTGTTGTTGTTGGTTTTGTTTTTTTGTTGTTGTTGCTGTTGTTTTTTGTTTTACGTCGCTCTTTGCTGGCGCCGTCTCACTGTGGCCCACGCTGTCTTTGGGTCACCCCTTCCTGAACCAACCACCCCATCCCAACACCTGGTCAAGGCTGTCAGGGTAGGCCTTTGAATTACGTTAATGTTTCCTCTCTTCAAGATGTATTGACTCATGTCCCCTTCTCTGATATCTCACTAGAAATTAATTCCACAAACCAATCCTAGCTAAGACATTTGTGACCAAATATGTTCAAACATACTTACTCTCTCAAAGTTTTAACAGAAGGGTTTAGTGCATGAGACAAATGATTTGAATAATACACAACACCTAGAATTAAGGAATTTCTCAAATAACATAATATTGTTTTACTGCACTATGTTTGTAAAAGGCTTGAGCTGTTTTGGGTGTTGCAAAGTGGTTACATCTGCAAGACCCCAGCTGTAGTAATAATGAAGTCTCAGCTGAATTTAGGGCAGGAGCAGACAGGAAACACAGCTGATACGGAGCAGAATGAACTAAGGGAGAGGTAGGATCTTACTAGAATCCTGAAAAGGTGCTTGATTTAAACTGAACCTTTGATAAGTATACCAATAGGGCAAGTTACTGACTGATAAATTCTAAAGTGAACTATGCTGAAAGCCCTCATAATTCCAAGAGATCTCAAGAATAAGCAATTTGTAGATACAGAGATGTTTTCTTTGCGTAAGAGGTAAAATAGGACCTAATAAACAAGGTAGGAGAAAAGAAACATTTTCGCCAGCTCACTAGGCCTAAAGTACAGATTATCTTGGTTTATCTCAAGTGGCTAGTTAGCTACACAGTTCCTTATTGTGCTAATGATTACTATAAATTCAACTATATGCTATCATTTCAAATAGAGACTGTTTTTGACTTTTAATGAAGCTAAAGAACAAAGGCCAAAATGTTTTGAATGATCTTTTGATAAGAATGGGGAATACATTATATTGCAATGTCAGATGCTAAAAAGCAATAATATTGATGTAAGAACAACTATACCTTTTTAAAATCTGTTACATTTTGAAGGACTCATATAACTATTTATTTGTTATATTTAATTATAAAATGCAATTCTATTTGTTCTATTATAGTTTGCAAGATGCATGTGTGCATATATAAGAATGTGTGTATATATATGTTAAATATTCTTGTAAGTATGAAAGTTAAGCAGAATGAATATTATCTCCAATAGTTATAACTATTAATGTTGATGAATTAATATTTACAACAAAAATGGAAAATAAAAAAGACTACAAATTTATTTTACTTTATTATCTCCCTCAGCTAAAATAGTGTGTCTATATTAGCAAATTCTATCAACTCAACTCCCAAAACATATCCTTAGCCTGCTTATGCTCTAATTCCACCATGACTACCTTAGTCCAAGCCTTAATTTTCTTCAGATGAACTAGAACAATAGCCTCCCAATGTTCTACCTGCTTTACTTTTACTTTTAAAATTCTGTTGAGTTATATTTATGTTCAATATAAATGTATACATTTAATATAATAAAATATATTCTAAAATGCAAAATTTTAATGTATAATTCAATGAGTTTTAGCAAATGCGTACCTCTATTATTTTATAACATAATTGAAGGCCTAGACCATTTCGATTTTTCTTGAAATTTCCTCATGTAGTTTTGTGTAATGCCTACATTATTTTGCACAGCATATTTGTAAAATTAATCTACTTTATTTATTAATAAGTAAATTATTTTTATTCTTCAGTAATGTTTCACTACAGAAATATATGAAAATCTGTTAGTATACTCTCAATGGCCATTTGTGTAGTTTGTATGAACTGGCTTTGCGAGTGAATGCTATAATATTACTTTTTGTTTTAATTTTTAATTGTTATTAGTACATAATAGTTCACATCAGGTTAATAAGGTATCCATCACTTTAAGTATTTATCATTTCTTTGTGTTAAGAACATTCCATTTCTAATCTTTTAGCTATTTAAAAATATACAATACATTATTGTTAGCTATTGTTACCCTATTGTGCTATCAAATACTAAATCTTCTTCCTTCTCTCTAACTGTAATTTTGTACCCATTTACCGTCTCTTCTTTATCCACGCCCCCATGCAGGCTGCCCTTTAGAGCCCCTGGTAACTGTTCTACTCTCTATGGCAGAGTTCATTATATTTTTAGCTCCTGCGTGTATATGTAAGAACATGCAACATTTGTTTTCCCATTCCTGGCTTATTTCACATAACATAATATCCTCCAGTTCCATGTTGTTGCAAATGACAGGATTTCATTTTTTATGGCTGAATAATATTCCATGATGTATATGTAATACGTTTTGTTTATCAACTCATCCACTGATAGACACTTAGATTGATTCCATATTATTGTGAATAGTGCTGTTCTGATTGGGCACTAAGCTCCTTAGGGCTGGTTTCTTCAGAAATATAACTTTTGGAATGAGAAGGGCATATAGCAAATAACTGGGGTTTTTTATTTCAAAAACTTTAGTGGAAGGAATTTTATTTCATGACTCTAAATTGTGTTTTCTAACTGTAACAGAAATCCCAACCTTAATATACAAAAACCTGTTAATTTTATTTTCAACCGATAAGGACAATATCTACATCTATTCATTGCATATTCAAAGCTTATGAATTGCATTTTTGTTTTAAGATACACACACTTGCCTTTTGTAAGTTTGATACTAATAATCTTAATGTAAGGAAGTAGATATAAGAAAGTGTGTGTTCATTTTAGTTTAAATTAATGTACAGTTTGTTTACTGTTTCCCAATTCCTTTTTATCTACCTATATAGATTGCAATACCAGTACATGAATTGTAAAAACCATTTTACTTTATTTTTATACTACAAACTTTTCATTTGAAATGTATTGCCCTGATGAATTTAATAGTTACATGCCAGCCGGTACTGTGTTTGTTTGAAAATGATTTCCAGTTTCTAATTCTCTGCTCAGCCAGGAGGAGCATCTAAAATGATGTTCTAAGCCTAAGTACAAAGAACACTAGGTTTCCGTTTATGACTCATTCTAAAAAATGTCCATAGCACTCTCCATTTACACTAAAAATGTTTTCCACCTGGAGTTTTCAAGGAGACTCAGGTGGGTACTTCTCACCTGGCCTCCTCTAATTGGCATGTGGGGGCTGTGATTGATAGCTTAGTAACAAGGTGCACAAAAATGGCTTGGCTCAAGCTGATGCTTTTTCCTGTCTATGATATACAGTGAGGCCAATTTTGAAGTATGTTTTGGTATGCGTTCGTAAGTCTATTAGATTTCTTCTCTTTTTCTGCTTATTTATCACCCGAAAACCTTCTAAATCATATTCTGCTTTTGCATTGATTTTGCAAGTTAGAAACTGCAAATATTCTCACTTCTTGAATGCATCACGAAAATGTTTTATTCTCCATATGCCATTAAATCTCATTTAACAAGCTTTCCTGTAAAAGGTCAAGAATTAGCCTGGAATAATTAATTTTTAATCTTCATCACATAGTATGTCTCAGTCTTTATATATTGTTTTGATCAGAATGTCACACAATGTTTCCTGGTTCTAGGGGAGCATGCTTGTAAGGGTACCAGTGACAAAATTTATCTCTCAGGCTACACACTCTGCTTTAAAAAAACTCTGTGTTCTTTCAAAAGGTAGGGGAGTATTAGATTTACATTTAAGTCTAATGTAAGAAACAAATTTTGAGAGTCCACAGCTCACTTTGAATCTCTTCTGAATTTCAGAATTATGTTGTAATTCACAGAGGAACTTATTGGGGGTTATTCTAAAATTTGGGATGGTAATAGACTTAATTTATATTAAATGTGTTTCTGAAAACCGTGTAATGCATATTAAGGTTTGATCAAAGGATAGATACATAGATAATAGAGAGACAGATTATAGAAAGACAGACAACTATAAGTATAGAGATAATATAGGTTTAAGTATTCCATCTTCTATATTAGCATATTTATAAGAAAACGTTCTATGCCTCCTTAGCAGTCAATGTTTTAGCAATATTTAACCATATCAATACTGAATTAGTAGTTTTCTTATTCTTAAAATAAATGGTGACATATTTATCGTTTTGCATAAATTAAGTTTGTTAAAGCAAACACTTGTTTTCATTTTTTACTTAATTTATAAAATATACGTCCAAAGAAAAGAGCTATTTTTAAAAGACATGATGACATGAACTGTCTGCTCATATATTGTTTTCATTGAGGGAAATATAGAATGTAAATATCATTACGTTTAAAATTCCAGTGTCTAAACTTGAATTTTATTTCCACCCATTCTGAAATGTGTATACATATTCTTTCATTTATAAACATTAACATTTTGAAAATAGTAATACCTTTGCATGCATGAAAAAAATATAAATACATACTTTAAATCAGTAATTTCTATAAAAGTATAGAAAGTGTGTGAGCACCTTTCTCTGGTATCCAAATCTAGCAAATACAGAATCAAACATTTTAATTTACAGTTTTTCACTCATTCCTAAAGACCAGCACAAATTTTAGCATGGTTAACTGAAGATATAACATTCATTACAGTCTTAATTATAAGAATTACGTTTTTTAAAATCAACTAGGATATATGCAAATTAAGATTGAACATAGTAATATCTTGCATTAACACTACACAAAAAAAATGAGTTATCAATGACTGTTATGTAACACAGACTCTTTGAAAAGTAAAGTATATCTTAATACCTGTAGTTCAACTATATCGTTGCAGGTGATAGCAAAGCCACGTAAAGAATAGAAATTATTCCTTTTCATACGCAATCCAGTGATCTCTTATTTTTACTAGACTAGCATAACTGCAATTAATTTTCTTTACTAATAGTTCAATTTAAGGTAAACTGAAAATTTAAATCCATAGATCAAAGAAAGAGCCTAACTCAGTCATATCTATCTCATAGACTATGCCAATGACTTTAATTTTAAAGACATCAGCAGTTTTGCTCTGAAACATGACTTACAGTGTTATCAGTTGTAATCATTGATTCAAAGTGAGTTAGACTTGCAGGTAAGCTATTTTGTACTCATAAGGGAGAATATGATTTAAATTCCATGCAAAGGGAAAGATAAATCTAAAACATTACTCCATAGCAAAATTAATTATTATTCCTTTGGGTGCTTACAATGCCCATATTTCCACATTATATTAATTTAGCTAGCAATATAAATATTTCTAGCTGCTGAAAATTAGAATTAAAGTGATGGAATATCTTAAGGCCAAACCATAAACCAAGAAAACAAATGACGTAGATAAATATGCATCCCCTGAGTTTCTGCACACCGTCTGCCTCTCGCTGCGCACCTCCTCTGCTTCTGCCTCTGTCACCCTGCTCTTCCTCTCCTGCCTCATCTGCCCAAGCAAGTAGAATGGAACATTCTACAGTCACATGATCCTTTGGATTATCAGTGCAAAACACAAAATGTAGGCATATTTATTTGGCTAGCTTTATGTATTTATTTTTAATCTATGTACTAATTGTTTTTTTAAGCCACAATAAACACTTGGATTCCAAATACAGTATTTTGTTGAATAGTGCTCCAAATACATACCATACAAAGTAAAAATTTGAAAATATCTCCGAACCATGACAATAAACATAATAAGGTAATGATATAATATCTTAGAAGGTGTTAAGAACAAAGGAAGGAAACAAGACAATGTAAAGGTAACGGGAACCGTGGGTGATGGTGTTAATATTTTTAAAAGGAGCAATCAGTGTTGGCCTCCCTGGGTGGGTTGTGATTGAAGAAGGACTGGGGTCAGGTGAGTGAACAAACCATTTGTAAGTGTGGGGACAGACTTCTTCAGGCAGAAGTCTATCGTGTCTATGGCTGTGAGGAAAGACCATGCCTGCTGTAGTCCAGGCCGAGGAGACTGGAATGGAGTAATCGGAGAGGAAATACTTGGAAAGTTCATTTAGCTTTCGGTATAGAGACAGAAAGCCATCGAAGCGTTTGAGAAAAGTGCCATTAACATCTGTCTTTCATTTTAATAAGATCATATTGGCTGCTGGTTTAAGAAGACACTGTGAGTGACAAAAGGGGGAGCAGTAAAATCATTTGTAGGGGGCATTTGCAACAGTCCATAGAAGGTGTCTTCTGGCCGGGTGCGGTGGCTCAAGCCTGTAATCTCAGCACTCTGGGAGGCCGAGACGGGCGGATCACGAGGTCAGGAGATCGAGACCATCCTGGCTAACCCGGTGAAACCCCGTCTCTCTACAAAAAAATACAAAAAACAAAAACAAAAAAAAAACAAAAAACAACTAGCCAGGCGAGGTGGCAGGCGCCTGTAGTCCCAGTTACTCGGGAGGCTGAGGCAGGAGAATGGCGTGAACCCGGGAGGCGGAGCTTGCAGTGAGCTGAGATCCGGCCACTGCACTCCAGCCTGGGAGACAGAGCGAGACTCCGTCTCAGAAAAAAAAAAAAGAAGGTGTCTTCTAAGCTTGAACCTAATTATCCCATGTTTCCAAAGTGATTAGATTCTAAATATTTTGAAAGTTGAGTCAACAGGATTTGCTGATCAGGTAGATTTGGATGTGAAAGAAAAAAGCTAAGAATGACTCACTCTATTGTGTGTTCATTATGAGGAAAATGAAGTATAAAACTCTATCAGGTCACAGTGAGGACACCAGATATTTAGCTTTGGATACGTTAAGATCAGCATGTTCAAGAGAGGAACTGATGCAGATTTCACACAAGCAGCAGAATACAGACTCAAGTTAACAGGACTGGTCCATGCTGACATACAAACTTGAGATATATTTGAAGACATTTCTAGATAAGATCAAGGGAATAAATGTGGATATAAAATGGGAAGAATCCAAAGAACAAGCCCTGGGAATCACCACAATTAGTCAATTAAGAGAAAGTAAGGGAAGCACCAAAGAAAAAAGGGAAGGGTAGTGGTGAAATAGGAGGAAAACCATGAAAGCATGGTCTGGGAAAAGTATTGCAAGGAGAAGGAAATAATCGACATTGTTAAATAAGGCTGAGAGGTTATGGAAAGGTTACGCAAGAGGAATACCGAGAATTTACTCTATATTCAGTCATTATCAGTCATTAGAGGCTTTTACAAGAATAGTTTTAATACAGAGATTGCTGGGAAAGACTGGAAAATCAAGGAAAAAAAGATGAATCTGGAGTTAATGAGGAGGTCCAAGAAGTAACTTTTCATATGAGAGCAATAACAGCATATTTAAATGCAGATGAGGGTAATCCTGAGGAAACCAGGGACAGAGAAACCTAGTTGTACTAATGCCTTGAAGAGGTCAAGATGGGACAAAGTGATACACAAGTGACCCACAGGTTTCTTACAGAGGAAGGTTTTGAAAAGATAAATGTACTGAAAAGAACTGCTTAGCTGTTCAGAGAAGCCAAGTCATGTGAACTTGGTAACACTTGTTTTTGTTTCTTCAAAATCTAAATTCTTTTACATGCAATAATATTGATAATTTGTTGTGTGTCATACTTTTATATGACTTTTCCCCATCTCAGGGCTGTACTTTCTCATAAAAACATAAATAAATAAAACAAGAGGGAAGATGTACTATATGGCACTAATGCCAGTAAGTGAGAAGATGTGAGTTGGGGAGGTTTTGAAATTTATTTTGTGAGACTTGGAATTTTCTTATTGAATTAAGAAGCAAGGTCAGCCCCTGTACATAAGAATGGTGAAGAGATGTGAGAAAATTGGGAAAAAAGGAGAATGACTAATATAGCCATTAAAAATATAGAGAAGCAAACTCAACAGGGAATTTTAACATCAATGACAGTTCAAGAAGTGGCACCAACTTGGAACTTATGTTTCTCAATTTTATTTTTCTCTAGCCAAGTAAAGGTAGAGGTGCAAAATAGGCACAGATTTGGGATATAATGAGGGTCTATTTTCTTTTTCCCCCAAAAGAGTAGCCTCCCAACAATAATATCAATCTCAAATATATCATGATGGGATCCAGTTGTATTTTCTTGCACATATTTACTGATTACATACACATATACACACACACACATTGTGTACACACTATTGATTCAAACTTTTTTTTGACTTTTATTTTAGATTCAGGGGTACATGTGCAGGTTTGTTACATGAATACATGGTGTGATGTTGATGTCTGAAGTATGATTGATTCCATCACCCAGGCAGTGAGCATAGTACCCAATGGAGAATTTTTAAAATCTTGACCCCTCCCTCTTCCCAATAATTTCCGATGTGTATTGTTGTCATCTTTATGTCCACAAGTACTCAAAGTTCAGCTCCCACTTATAAGATATAACACGTGGCATTCAGTTTTCCTTTCCTGCATTAACTTGCTTAGGATTATGGCTCCATCTACATCCATGTTGCTGCAAAGGATATGATTTTATTCTTTTTATGACTGCATAGTATTCCATGGTGTATATATAGCATATTTTCTTTATCCAATCCCTAGTTGATGGGCACCTAGGTTAACTCCATGACTTTTTTTTTTTTTACTGTGAATAGCACAGTGATGAACACATATGTGCATGTGTCCTTTTGGTAGAACAATGTGTTTTCTTTTGGATACATAACCAGTAATGGGACTGCTAGGTGGAATGGTAGTTCTGTTTTAAGTTCTTTGAGAAATCTCCAAACTGCTTTCCACAGTGACTAAACTAGTTTACATTTCCACCAACAGTGTATAAGCGTTTGCTCTTAGCCACAGCCTTGCCAGATTCTGTTGTTTTTATACTTTTTAATAAAAGCCATTCTGACTCGTATGAGATGATATTTCATTGTGGTTTTGGTTTGCATTTACTCAACGAGTAGTGATGTGATTTAACTTGTAGAGGATCAAATATAGTGTGTGTGTTTGTGTATTTTTAAGTACTACAACTACAGTATGGGCTTTATTCTCAAGATTTTTGTTCGGTTGTTTATTTTTTCACCCAAGTTATAGAAAGATGAACCAGTTGACTATTATTATGCAAATTAGCAAATGTCAGAGTTCATGATGTTCATTTATTTTGAAAGTGTGTTTGTTATTTGTGGGCCCAATTTTAAAATAATATTAGCTACAGGTCTATCTGAAAACATTTTACTTTTCTAATGCTTCATATAACGTGGTAGAGGGAATTTTCTGAAATACGTACATAAAATTTTAGAATAATGTGTTATTTAGGAAAACTATATGGCCTTAATAAGGCTAGTGTTTTATTTTAGCCAGGATGAGGTTATTTACATTGAATCATCAATATTTTGACAGTTCGTTATTTCCTACACACACATGCTAGTTTACCCAATGCGGTGGTTTACTGTAAAAACTAAAATAGCTGGGACTACAGGCGCCTGCCACCACATCCGGCCAATTTTTTGCATTTTTAGTAGAGACGGGGTTTCACCGTGTTAGCCAGGATGGTCTCAATCTCCTGACCTCCTGATCCACCCGCCTGGGCCTCCCAAAGTGCTGGGATTACAAGGCAGGAGAATGGCGTGAACCCGGGAGGCGGAGCTTGCAGGGAGCCAAGATCCCCCCGCTGCACTCCAGCCTGGGCGACCGAGCGAGACTCTGTCTCAAAAAAAAAAAAAAAAGAAAAAGAAAAAGAAAAAAAAAATATCAGCTGTAGAAAAAATACACTTTAAATAAGAGTAGATAACTCCCTTATAATTACGCCAACATTACATGAAGCAGAATAAATGGAACATAAGTTATTTCACATAGAAGGAATATTCCTGGATGAAGATTCTAATAGAGATATTTGACTTGATTCTAATAGAGATATTTGAATTTAAAGTCTAAAAGTATTTGCTAAAAAACTAACATTTTAGTTCGATTACTAAGAAAAATTACTAGGATTTTAGTAAGATTACTAAGAAAGGAAGGCGATTGTGTCAAGTGAATGATTGGTATATCCATTTCTTAGAACTCTGTTATTAGGTTGGTGCAAAAGTAATTGCTGTTTTGGCCATTACAGTGGTTTGGCCATTAGGTTTAATGGCCAAAACTGCAATTATGTTTGCAACAACCTAATAGTAAACTCAATCGAGTTTACTAAAATCAAATTTATTGGATTTGAATTGCAAAATGGTAAGAGTCTACTTTCTAGCAGTATTAAAATTTTCCTTGCATCTTTCTTTACCATTCCTGTTTTTCTTTTGTATTTCTTTCAAATTTACCAGTTCATACAATTTCAATATTTTCTGGCATACACAATCATATATTGATACAAAAATAAAAAGCATTTGCATATTTTCCTTATTGCCCTGCATTCATTCCATTTGTAGCAAGTGTGGAATTTGAAGTGACTTTGCAAATCGTTTTGTAGTGAGCCTTATGTCTAACATTCCTTGAATTTTTTTAAGTGTTATTTTTAGTATTACCATAAAACAGAAGACTGAAACATGTTAAATAGAAGTTTTTAAGAGCAAAATAAAGTTTTTCTGTCTACCACATTTCCATTATAAATATCCTAGTTCAGATTTATATCTTAGATAAAGTTGAAAATAATTAATGTTCGGCTATTACTTCAGGAAAAATTAACATATCAAGTTCCAGTAAAAGTTACCATAAGAAAAACTTTAAAAGTATGTACTTACTCTTAGTGAACCAGTGCCATGATGTTTCCACCTAATAATCGAATACTGCTACTCAAAATATCTCAACAATAAAATCAATCTCAAATATATAATGATGGAATCAATTCATATTTATTTCCTTACACATATTTTACTGGTATATACATTGTGTACACACTTTTAATTCAAATATGTTTCCTATTTCACTTGCTTTTTATTTATATGGAGGACCAAAATACTGTGTGTGTGTGTGTGTGTGTGTGTGTGTGTGTGTGTGTGTGTATCTTTCCGTGCTACAGCTATGCTATGGAACTTTATTCTTAAATTTTTGTTTGGTTCTTTATTTTGTTTTTGTAATGCATGTAAATATTAATCAATAGCAATATATGTAAACTGTGCAGTTTAAACTTATCTTCATATTTCATAGACTTGGCACATTTTTATTACTCATTTTGTTTTGGTTTTTCAAGGTAATGTATGTCCATTTTAAAGTGTAAAATTAATGTTTTTGTTCACAAAAAATTAAATCACTTTTAATACTAGTAAGTACAAATGTCTTTAATTATTTTTATTAAATTGAAATCTCTTATAAACTTCCATCATAAAATTATTTTTGTGTCTCATATATCCGCATTCATTTGATAATTTGAAAATGAAATTAATATAAGGCAAATATTCTCTATTTTGCCCATTTTAAGACATTCTAGTTTGATATACAATATTGATGGGTGAAAGCAAGCTGAATGAAGATATGCTTTTCATACAGAAATAGACACATTGACCATTACTGTTGTGGAGATGTTTTAATATAAACTCTTTCAGAAGTTGCAAAATTGATTGCAAGTTGTAAGAAAATATTTCACAAGCATAGTAAAGTATAAAGTATATTATTTAATTGTCCCACATACTTCATGATTTAGTAACTAATTATCAAAGTTCATATAAGCCATAAGTTAATTTCACCAGCAAAATGCAAAATCACTAACTGCAAAGTAAAATGTTCTTCCCTTTACCTCAAGTAAAATATGTACAGGATGTGCTAGTTTTAAAAAGTGAAGTTTTCATTAAAAATACTGACACCATCTTTGGATTTGCTTGTCAGATCTCATTTAAAATGGAAATGTATTATTTAATATTATCTAATAAGAATCTTTAGTAACCCCCATCTAACACCACTGTAAAACTATAGTTTCTATGCTGTACATTTTAAAAAGTACGCTTCAAAATACTTTGCTAATATAATTTAGAAGTCTTAATGCTGCAATAGCAAAGCTCTGAAATGTGAATACATGTAGTTTCAACTAAATATCAATAGTAAAAATAAATTGTGCCATAGTCAGATATTAACAAAACTTCATATGTAAATATTGTATGCAGTATATAATAAAATATTGTATGAATATGCTTTTGTCTGTATTATTTGAAGAACAAAACCAGCTTTATAGCTTTTCAAAATTGTTTGTGACAATGTATATCTATTTTTCTCATAGATTGGAGAGTTCTTTTTCTTCACAGATATTGAACTTTTTTATAGCCTCTAAGAGCTGTAGAAGTGAAGCCCAGGTAATTGCTATCAGACAAGAGGAGAGCCTCTTGAAATTGTACAGCTCATGAATTTCTTTTCAGTTGTCATCAACATAGGTAGAAGAGGTTATTAAACTTAGCACTGGCTGCTGGCCCCTGATTGATACCATGTGTCAGATTTTAAATTCTTTCCTATCCAGGCTTGTAATGTATGCATTTTCCAGCCACTGGCTTGTGGGGCTTTAGGTGAGTTATATTTCTCTAGCTTAATTTTATCATCTCTCAAAGGCTTTTTTCGCTGTTCTTTTAAAAATCTCTCAAATACACCTAAGCCTTTCTGCTTATTATGAAATATTAATCACTATTGTTTCCAATAAAACCTTTACTAACAGTAATTTTCCAGCAAATTCATTTGAAAATACGTTAAGTAGTTCTAGGTTTGAAGCTGTTATATTTATTTTCCTTATAGAAATTAGTCTTATTATTTTCTCAGAAAGTCCTATTGATTTGTATAGGCATCAGAAAGATGCACATTTTCAAGGTAGCTTCTAGTATTAGAGCTATTTAGGCACATGTATATCTATTCAAATATATATGTGTGTGTATATATACACACGTATATATACACATATATGTGTATATATGTACACATATATGTGTGTGTATATATGTGTGTGTGTGTGTATATGCCATTATCCCACCCCTGTGTTGACACCTTTGTGAATGCCAAGGCACACAGGGATACACATACACACAATTTACCTCCCAAATTGTAGAAAAATTACATCACACATTTTAGAAGTAATGAACAGGGGAATTTTGCAGAACATATTCCAGAGAGATTTATTCTCAGTATTTTCACTCTTAAATGGGTTGGAATGTGTCGGGTAAATTCTACAGGAACATATTCTAATTCAAAAAGCAAGTGCTTTCAAAATGGTAACAAAATAAAATCAGTGTTAGGTGTTTCCTCCCTTACTCTATATTCTCTCTCATATTAACATATGTAAATTACTTCCAGACCTGGGTTTCCCAGTCTCCCAAATATACATGAGAAATAGATATGATTGCATGCCCAGAAGCTTTGTAGGCAGCCAATGTTAGGATTTTAGAAACATTTGTAATAAGGTGTAATCCACAGCTCACAATTCCACACTGTTATACCAAAGCAGTTTTCCTCATTTTCAACATAACAACAGCTTTAGTTTGAATGCTTTTGATAGAACACATCAGGTAAAAAACAAGTCATAAAAAGACCACAGATTACAGGAAATTTTAAAAAGAAGGTAAAACTTTCTTGAAAAGTTTTCAACATATCTTAACACTTTGGAAACAACAGGAGTCATTTCACAAGTATGTCTATATATACATATACATATATATACACACACACACATATATATACCAGAATATATTAGATATCCATTTCAGAATTCAATCCTTCCACATCACTCCTTCAGAAGGGTTTAAATCCCCTTTTCCCCCTTTTCTTTGCTAGGAGCCCTCTGTGCCATTAGCTATGTTTACTCCGCTCATCTCTTTCTGTTCTCTTCATGTAGCATTTATTTGCACAAAGGACAGACCATGATTTCACAGATCTAAGTCAAGTTAACCAAATTATTTAAAATACTGTAAATTTAATTCAAGAAGACCTTCTTTTTAAAAGTTGAGTATGCATTTATTGACACTCTCTCTCCCTGAATGCATTTATACAAAACTATGTGAATGTATTTCTGCAAAAATATGTGGATTTCAAACAGTTTACAATAGACATCATGGACATTATAACAGATATATTAGCTTCCTAGGCCTACCATGACATAAATCAGTAACTGAATAGCTTAAAACAACAGACATGTATTCTTTCATAGTATCGGTGGCATCCCAGATGTTAAAAATCAGTGTTAGTAGGGCCACACTTCCTCTGAGGCTCTAGGAAAGAATCCTGTATTGCCCCTTGCAGTTTGTGGTGGTACCTGGCATGTCTTGGCTTGTGGCAGCATCACTCCAATCTCTGTCTCTGTCTTCACATGGATTTCTCTCTATATCTTTGTGTCCTCTTCTTTTCTAAGGTCACAAGTCATCAGATTTAGGACACACTTTATCCAGGATGATTTTTATCTAGTGACCTTTATCTTCATTATATCTGCCCTGATCCTATTTCCTAATAATGTCTCATTCTGAAGGTCCTGGTGGATGTGACTATGGGAGGAACACAGGGACATTTTTCAATTCACTACAGGTGGATTACTGCTGACTTTTATTTTCTTCTCTGTGTAATATGGTGTTTCTTTCTTCTATGTATACATGTTGTTTTTATAGTCAGAAATTGTAACACATATAATTTGGAAAAATATCTAATCAGACATGGGTATTAGAGGGCATTAAATTCAAAGGTATTGAATACATGGATAATAAATACAAATATTCAGATAGACATTAAATTGGAAAGTTCTGTTATGATTGGATGGCACACAGGATGTTTAAGCCATCTTTTTAGTTTTCCTTTTCCAGGGCATTGCTTCTTGGGACATTGAGTCTAGCTTATCATCATTCATGAAGAGTTTCAATTTTTTCAAGTGAATTGCTTCTAGAAATTTCCTAGATTGTAAAGTCTCTGAAGTGAGAGATATTTGACATGTTCACTACTCTATTTATACTAACAAAGACAACATCTAGTAGGTTCACTTAATGCATATTTAATGCAGAGCTTAATGAATAAGAGTTTTTAAAAGGTCTCACTACCTTAGCTCCTCTAAAATTTTCTAATTCATTTTTGACAACTGCAAATGTTTATTCTTTGTGCAACTTTTAACTTCAGCTACTGCAGTTACTAACCTGATTTCTGTTTGTCCTCTGTCATTTAGTATTTCTGATTTCTCCACTCAATTGACCACACTCTTTTTGAGGGTAATGAGCTTAGAATGGGTTTACCAGCCTGGTCGTTCAGCATATGTGCCTCCATTTAAATACTTTCCTTCCTTTTATTTTTAATTTCACCATTTGATCATTTAGACTTGTTTGAAGTTTTATAATATTAATTTCAGAAATTGTTATTCCTTTGTAATCTTTATTTAGAAATATTTTACATGGTATTGTCACTACTGTTTCTTGTATTCTAGCTCTATCAAGTTTCATTTCTGTTTTTTTATTTTTTTGAGACGGAGTCTCGCTCTGTCGCCCAGGCTGGAGTGCAGTGGCCGGATCTCAGCTCACAGCAAGCTCCGTCGCCCGGGTTCCCGCCATTCTCCTGCCTCAGCCTCCCGCCACTCCCAGCCTCAGCTGGGACTACAGGCGCCCGCCACCTCGCCCAGCTAGTTTTTTGTATTTTTTTTTTAGTAGAGAAGACGAGGTTTCACCGGGTTAGCCAGGATGGTCTCGATCTCCTGACCTCGTGATCCGCCCGTCTTGGCCTCCCAAAGTGCTGGGATTACAGGCTTGAGCCACCGCGCCCGGCCCATTTCTGTTTTTTAAATAATATCTTGCCTTCTGTAGCTTGTCATCAAACATACATTGATCTTTATAGGAGCCTATAAGATGGAAGGATTTCATTAAGAAGTCATCTCTGCAAACGTTTCTGTTGTCATAGATCTTCAAAATATACTCTTATGTCTTAAACATTATATGTTAAAATATAAGCATTCATCTAAAAAACAACTATAGTATATGACCGTTAGAGACATTATAACCTCTCTCAATGTCAAAGAGATTAAAAAGTAGAAGGAAAATGCTAACTAGGAAAAGGCAGTGATACAAAAACATTTTACACGAAGGCAGATTTTAGTGATAGGGAATTTAAAATTTCAGATTCTGAAAACAGTTTAATTAGTTTTTCATTGAGACAAATACTGTCAGTAAAGAGCATTTACTCATTTAACTTGTTTGTCACATAAATGTGAAAGCTAACTAGGAATTCAGGCCACATAATAATTGCTTATAAGTTTTTCAAATAGAAAATTTTAAATATTTTTCCCTCGAAACATTAACCAAGCAATCTCATATAATTTATTATGTTTATTTGGGTCTTTAACTTTCTACATGCTGCTTGGTTTTCACAGATTGAAAGTGGTTGAAGCTCTTGAAAGTTAAATGTGAAAATTAACTGCTAGAATCATTTACTTGCAATAAGAAATAGAAACGGAATTGAGCCCAAAATGAAATGTCAATTAAATATGCACAAAATACAACAGTAAATTTAAAAACCTGCCATAACTTTGTCAACATTATTAAAAATTCAGTTTTTCATGTCTTAAACTTGATGTCAAAAAAAGTAAGTGGTAAAAACAAAATCGCCTAATGTACATAGGATTTACAACTTTTTGTTATTATTATTATACTTTAAATTCCGGGATACATGTGCAGAACATGCAGGTTTGTTACATAGGTATACACGTGCCATGGTGGTTTGGTGCACCCATCAACCCATCATCTAATTTGGTATTTCTCCTAATGCCATCCCTCCCCTAGTCCCCTACCCCTGACAGGCCCTGGTGTGTGATGTTCCCCTCCCTGTGTCCCTGTGTTCTCATTGTTCAACTCCCATTTATGAGTCAGAACATGCGGTGTTTGGTTTTCTGTTCTTGCATTAGTTCAATAAGAACGATGGTTTCCAGCTTCATCCATATCCTTGCCAAGGACATGAACTCATCCCTTTTTATGGATGCATAGTATTTCATGGTTGTGTATGTGCCACATTTTCTTAATCCAGTCTATCATTGATGGGCATTTGGGTTGGTTCCAAGCCTTCCCTGTTGTGAATAGTGCTGCAGTAAACATATGTGTGCATGTGTCTTTATAGTAGAATGATTTATAATCCTTTAGATATATACCCAGGAATGGATTGCTGGGTAAAAAGGTGTTTCTGGTTCTAGATCCTTGAGGAATTGCCACACTGTGTTCCACAATGGTTGAACCAATTTATACTCCCACCAACAGTGAAAAAGCATTCCTGTTTCTCCACATCCTCTCTAGCATCTGTTGTTTCCTGATTTACAACATTGCTCACCTGGATTATCTCCAAAATGTCATTCAACCTCTCTCTTTATGCCTTCTGTCTTCTTTATTGTTTCCCAACCCAATAAAACCCCGAATGAATGTGCATGTGTATGTGTGTTCAAATACACAACTGATCCCAGAAATATATATCTCTCTCTCTATATATATATATATATATTTGTTTATTGTTTACTTTGAAAATTTTCCCAGCCGGGCGTGGTGGCTCACGCCTGTAATCCCAGCCCTTTGGGAGGCCGAGCAGGTGGATCGCCTGAGCTCAGGAGTTCGCAACCAGCCTAGGCACCACGGTGAAATCCCGTCTCCACTAAAATATAAAAAATTAGCCAGGCATGGTAGCGTGGACATGTAGTCCCAGCTATCTGGGAGGCTGGATAGTTGCTTGAACCCAGGAGGCAGAGGTTACAGTGAGCTGAGATTGCGCCACTGCACTCAGCCTGGGCAACAGAGCGAGACTCTGTCTCAAAAAAAAAAAAAAAAAGAAAAAAAGAAAATACTCCCATTATGACTATGAAACTCAAAATTATTTAAAACAATCATAGAAATGCTCTATTATCCCTCATTTTATCTATAAATTATCTAAAAACGCTTTCATAATAAAAACAATCAGGTTGGGTGCAGTGGCTCACTCCTGTAATCCCAGCACTTTGAGAGTCCAAGGCAGGCGGATCACTTGAGGTCAGGAGTTCGAGACCAGTCTGGCCAATACGGTGAGACCTTGTCTCTACTAAAAGTACGAAATATTAGTGGGGCATGGTGGCACGGGTCTGTAATCCCAGATACTCGGGAAACTGAGGTGGGAGAATTACTTGAACCCAGGAGGTGGAGGTTGCAGTGAGCCAAGATAGCACCATTGCACTCCAGCCTGGGCGACAGAATGAGACTCCATCTAAAACAAACAAACAAAAAACAATCAATCAACAAACTAAGAATGCAGTAGAACCTTCTCAACATAATGAATGGCAGTTAATAGCATATGTTATGGTGAAAGATTAAAAGCTTCCCTCTAAGATCAAAAACAAGGGAAGTAGGCTTCCATTCTTCACTTTTGCTCAACATTCTAATAGAATTTCTAGCCAGAGTAGGCAAGAAAAACAAATAAACGGCCTCTAAACTGGAAAAGAATAAATGAAACTATTTCTCTTTACAGAGGAAATATTTTTGTATTTTAAAATATCTAAAAATCTGCCAAAAATCTTAAGATGTCATAAACAAATTCAGAAATGTTGCAGGTTGCAGAATATACACACATATAAACACTAAAGATCAATGGTATTTCCATATGCCGTCAATGAACTATCTCAAAAAAAAATTAAAAAGTATTGTTTAAAATTGCACCAACTATAAAAAGATACTTAGAAGTTAATGTAACAAAGCAGCAGTGAGACTTGCACATTGAAAACTATGAAAACATTGCTGAAAAAGATAAAGGCCATAAAAGGAAAGTTACCCCGTGATGATGAATTGGAAGACTCAAATTGTTAAAATATAAATAGTATCTAAAGCAATATCCAGATTCAATGCAATGTCTCTTTAAATCCCAACAGATATTTTTTTCTTTCTTTTTGCAGAAATGAAAAGACTGGGCCTATGTTTTCCAGGAAATTATCAATGAACAAGAATAGCAAAAATAACATTGAAAAGTAAGACCATAGCTACAGCATAAGCAGGTGGAATAATTACATTAATTATTTAATTAAGAGTGATACGTTTCAGCTGTGTCCTCACAAAACTCATCTTGAATTGTAATCCCCATGTGTCAAGGGTGGGACCAGGTGGAGGTAATCAGATCATAGGGTCAATTTCCCTCATGCTGTTCTTGTGATAGTGAGTGATTCTCAAGAGCGCTGATGGTTTTACAAGTATCTGACAGTTTGCCTGCTTGCACTAACTCCATCCTGCTACCCTGCAAAGAAGGTGCTTGCTTCCCTTTGCCTTCCACCATAACTGTAAGTCTGCTGAGGCCTCCCCAGCAATGTAGAACTGTAATTCAATTAAACCTCTTCCCTTGATAAATTACCCATATCTGGTATTTCTTAAGAGCAGTGTGAGATAGGACTAATACAGTAAATTGGTACTGAGGTAGTGGGTCGCTGCTATAAGGTTACCAGCAAATGTGGAAGCAACTTTGGAACTGCGTAACATGCAGAGGTTGAGACAGTTTGGAGGGCTCGGAAGAAGACAGGAAAATGTGGGAAACTGTGGAACTTCCTAGAGATTTGGAGGGCTCAGAAGGCAGGAGGATGTGGGAAAGTTTGGAACTTCCTAGAGACTTACTGAATGGCTTTGACCAAAATGCTGATAGTCATGTGGACAATAAAGTCCAAGTTGAAGTGGTCTCAGGTGGAGATGAGGAATTTATTGAGAACTGGAGCAAAGGTCACTTTTGCTATGCTTTAGCAAAGAGACTGTTGGCATTTTATCCTTGCCCTCGAGATCTGTGGAACTTTGTACCTGAGAGAGATAATCTGAAATTGGAACTTATGTTTAAAAGGGAAGCAGGGCATAAAAAGCTTGGAAAATCTGCAGACTGACAATGCGAAATAAAAGAAAAACCCATTTTCTGGGGAGAAACTCAATTCTGCAGAAATTTGCATAAGTAACAAGGAGCCAACATGAATGGAGCTGGAGGCCAATATCCTAAGTGAACTAATGCAGAAATGGAAAACCGAATATGACATATTCTTGCTTATAAGTGTGAACTAAACATTGAGTTAATTTGTAGATAAAGAATGGAAAAATACACATGGGGGCCTGTTTGAAGGTAGACGGTAGAAGGAGAATAAGGATTGAAAAACTACCTATGGGCTACTGTGCTTATTAGGTGGGTGATGGAATAATCTGTACACCAAACCCCCATGACATACAATTTATCTATATAACAAATGTGGCCATATACCCCTGCACCTAAAATAAAAGTTAAAAAAGGGAATTGTTAGCAATAAAGAGGGACATTGCATATTGATAAAAGTTTCAATATCCTAAGATATAACATCATATGTGTGTTTATACCTAAAAGCAGAGCTTCAAAAGATATGAAATAAATGGTGACATAACTTAAAGGAGATATAGATGAAAAGTAGAATTATCAATTGTAAACTGTCAGTAATTGATAGTACCTAGGTGTAGAAAATTAGAAAATAAAATAGAATATTTGAGCAACCCATCAAGCATTGACCTTAGATTTATATAACGATAATCTGAAATATGCAGAATATATATTATTTTAAGTGTACATGGTATGCTCTGCATGATAGACTATAAACTGAGGTATGAAACAACTATCAATATATGTGAAAATATTAAAATCATACAGAGTATGTTTGTAGTTTTCAGGAACTTAAAAATAATTATCAAAAGTGTTTTTTAAAAAAATCTTGGGTCAACAAATACATGAAAGGATGCTTAATGTCATTAGTCATTAGGGACATGAAATCAAATCCACTGCATATCTACCAACATACCTATAATTTCTTTTAAAAATGGATTATAAAAAATGTTGGTGATGAAGTGTGGAAATCATAACCCTTACATATTGGTTGGAATCCAAAAATGGTACTATCTGAATGGAAAGCAGTTTAGCAGTACCTCAATAAATTAAATAAAAAATCATCACATAACCCAGTTACTCTACCAAAATAATAGAACTCAGATATTAAAATAAAAACTTATACATGGTCGATCATAGAAGTATTGTTAAAAATTGCCAAAATGTAGAAATAGCCTAAATGTTCATCAACTGTAAACAGAAAATCAAAATTAGGCATATTTACATAATAAAATATGAGTTAGATATAAAAAGGATAAAATACTGATTATGCTAAAGTATGGATGAACCTTGAAAATTATTATGCTAAGTGAAAAAACAGACAAAAGTTCACATATTATGAATCTATTTGTATGAAATGTCCAGAATAGGTAAATTCATAAAAACAGAAAGTAGATTAGTGTTTGCCAGGGGATGAGAGAAGGAGCAAATAGGGAGCTATTGCTTAATGGTTGTGGGATTGCCTGTTTACTCTGTTGATAGTTTATATTACTGAGCAGAATCACTTTAGTTTAACGAGATCTCATTTGTCTATTTATGTTTTGGTTTGCAATTGCTTAGAGCCTTTGACAGAAAATTTTTGCCTGGTCCTATGTCCAGAATGGTGTTTCCTAGGTTATCTTTCGGGTTTTTATAATGTTAGGCTTTACATTTAAGTCTCGAATCTATCTCGAGTTTATTTTTTTATATGACATAAGGAAGGAGGTCCAATTTCAATTTTCTGTCTATGACTAGTCAGTTATCCTAGCACTTTTTACGACTAGAGAGTCCTCTTCCTATTGTTGTTTTTGCCAACTTTGTCAAAGATCAGATGGTTGTAGGTGTGTGGCCTTTTATCTGGGATCTCTTTTCTGTTCCATTGATCTATGTGTTTGTTTTTGTATCATTTCCATGATATTTTGGTTGCTATCAGCTTGTAGTAAAGTTTGAAGGCAGGTAAAGTGATGCCTTAAGTTTTATTCTTTTTACTTAGGATTGCCTTGGCTATTCATACTCTTGTTTAGTTCCATATACATTGTAAGACAGTTTTATTCTCATACTGTGAAAAATTAATTGATGGTTTGATAGCAAAACAATGAATCTATACATTGCTTCAGGTGGTATGACCATTTTAACAATATTGTCTTCCTATCCATGAGCATAGAATGGTTTTCTATTTGTTTGTGTCACCTCTGATTTCTTTGAGCAGTGTTTTGTAATTCTAGTTGAAGAGATATTTTACCTCTCTGGTTAGCGGCATTCCTACGTATATATTTTCTTCTTTTTGTTGCTATTGTGAATGGGATTGAATTCTTGATTTCTCAGTTTGGATATTGTTGATATATAGAAATGCTACTAATTTTTGTACATTGATTTTGTATCCTGAAACTTTTCTGAAGCTGCTTATTATATCAAGGAGCTTTTGGGCAGGGACTATGGGTTTTTCTATGTATAGAGTCATACTGTCTGCAAAGAGGGATAGTTTGACTTCTTCACTTCCTATTTGATTCCTTTTATTTCTATATCTTGCCTGATTGCTGTGACCAGAACTTCCAATCCCCTGTAGAATGGAAGTGGTGATAGCAGGGATATTTGCCCTATTTTGGTTTTCAAGGGGAATGTGTCTAGCTTTTGCCCATTCAGTATAATGTTGCTTGTGATTTTGTCATAGACGGCCCTTATTATTTTGAGGTATGTACCTTCAATGCTTAGTTGAGGGATTTTAACATAAAAGGATTTTGAGTTTTATCAAAAGGCTTTTCTACATCTATTTAGATGATCATGTGAATTTTGTTTTTTTTTTTTTTTTTTAATGTGATCAATCACATTTGTTGATTTCCATATGTTAAACTAACTTGCTTCCCCAGGGATAAGATCTACTTGATCATGGTGGATTAGCTTTTTGATGGGCTGCTGAATTTGATTTGTTGGTATTTTTGGGGGGACTTTCGCATCTATATTCCTCAAGGTTATTGACCTAAAGAGTTATTTTTTTTGTTGTTGTATCTTTACCAGTTTTTAGTGTCAGGATGATACTGGACTCCAAATGAGTTAAGGAAGAGTCCCCTCTTCTCGATGTTTTGGAATAGATTCATAAGGAATGGTACCAGCTCTTCTTTTACATCTGACGGAATTTGATGGTGAACCCCTCTGGTCCTGAAATTTTTTGGTTGGCAGGCTTTTTATTACTGATTCAATTTCAGAACTCATTATTGGTCTGTTCAGGAATTCAATTTCTTTCTGGTTCAATCCAAAAATGTTGTATGCGTCCAGGAATTTATCCATTTCCTCCAGATTTTCTAGCCTGTATAAATAGAGGTATTCATAAAAGTCTCTGCAAAAACTGCATAGTAGATTTGCATTTCTGTGGAGTCATGGTCTTGTACTCTGTCATTTCTGATTGTATTTATTTGGATCTTTTTGTCTAGCTAGGAGTCTATCTTACTAAGTTTTTCACTGAAGCAACTCCTGGATTCACTGATTTTTTTTGCATGATTTTTTCGCTTCTCAATTTCCTTTAGTTCAGGTTCAATTTTGGTTATTTCTTGTCCTCCGCTAGCTTTCAGGTTGGATTGCTCTTGTATCTCTAGTACTTCTAGTTGTAATGTTTGGTTGTTAATTTGAGATCTCCCTGACTTTTTGACATGGTCATGAAATACCCTCTTAAAGACATTCTGGTATGTTGTACCTTTGTTCTCGTTAGTTTGAAAAAATGTCTTGATTTCAACTTATTTTCATTATTTTCCCAAAAGTCATTCAGAAACAGGTTGCTTAATTTCCATGTAATTATATGACATTGGACAATTTTCTTTGCAATGATTTTTATGTTTTTATTGCACCGTGGTCTGAGAGTGTGGCTGGTATGAATTTCCCTTTTTTGAACATAATGAGAATTGTTTTACGTCCAATTATGTGGTCAGTTTTAGAATATGTGTCATATGCAGATGAGAAAAATCTATATTCTGTTGTTCTCGAGTGGAGTTTTCTGTAGATATCTATTTGATCCATTTGATCAAGTGTCAAATTCAGGTCCTGAATATCATTGTTAGTTTTCTGCCTCAATGATCTGTTTAATATCATCAGTGTGGTGTTGAAATCTTCCACTATTTTTGTGTGGTTTACTAAGTCTTTTACTGTGTCTCTAAAAACCTGATTTTTCAATCTGGATGCTCCTTTGTTGGATGCATGTATGTTTAGAACAGTTAGGTCTTCTTGTTGAATCGAGCCTTTATTTTTATGTAATGTCCTTCTTTGTGTTTTTTTAATGTTTGTGGGTTTACAGTCTATTTTGTCTGAAATTAGATTAGCAGCCCCTGCTTTTTTCTGTTTTCTGTTTGCTTGGTAGATTTCCCTCCACCCCTTTATTGTGAGCCTCCACGTGTCATTGTGTGTGAGATGTGTCCCCTGAAGATCACATACCATTGAGTCATGTGTCTTCATCCAAATTGCCACTCTGTGTCATTTTGTTGGGGCATTTAGCCTATTTACATTCAAGGTTAGTATTGATATGTTTGAATTTTATCCTGTCTTCATGTTGCTAGCTGGTTATTTTGAAAACTTCTTTGTGTATTTCCTTTGTAGCCTAACTGGTCTACATACTTAAGTGTGTGTTTGTATCGGTTGGTAGCAGCCTTTCTTTTCTATGTTTATTTAGCACTCCCTTCAAGAGCTCTCATAAGGCAGGTCTGGTTGTAACAAAATGCCTTAGCATTTGCTTGTCTGGAAAGGACCTTATTTCCCCTTATCTTATGAAGCTTAGTTTGGCTGGAGATGAAATTCTTGGTTGGAAATTATTTTCTTTAATAATGCTGAATATAGGACCCTATTCTCCTCTGGCTTGTAAAGTTTCCACTGAAAGGTCCACTGTTAGCCTCATGGGTTTCTCTTTGTAGGCAACCTGCTCCTTCTCTCTAGCTGCCTTTAATATTTTTCCTTTCATTGCAACCTTGGAGGATCTGATTATTATGTGTCTAGGGATAGTCTTCCTGTGCAGTATTTCACAGGGGTGCTCGGCCTTTCCTGAATTTGAATGTAACCTGCTCCTTCTCTCTAGCTGCCTTTAGTATTTTTTCTTTCATTGCAACCTTGGAGGGTCTGATTATTATGTGTCTAGGGATTATTATGTGTCTAGCTCTCTACCTCTCTTTGTAGGTAACGTGCTCCTTCTCTCTAGCTGCCTTTAATATTTTTTCTTTCATTGCAACCTTAGAGGGTCTGATTAATATGTGTCTAGGGATGGTCTTCCTGTACAGTATTTCACAGGGGTTCTCGGCCTTTCCTGAATTTGAATGTTGGCTTCCCTAGCGAGGCTGAGGAAATTTTCATGGACAATATCCTGAAATATGCTTTCCAACTTGCTTGCTTTCTCTCAGGGATGCCAGTGAGTTACAGATAGGTCTCTTCATGTAATCCCATATTTCTCTGAGGTTTGGTTCATTCTTCTTTATTTTTTTTTCTTTATTTTTGTCTATGTTATTTTGAAGAGCAGGTCTTTGAGTTCTGAGATTCTTTTGGCCACTTGGTCAATTGTGCTATCAATGCTTGTCATTGTATTCTGACAATTTTGAAGTGAATTTTTCATCCCTGTGAGCCCAGTTTGGTTCTTTCTTAAAATGAAAATGTTGTCTTTCATCTCCTTTATTGTTTTATTGAATTCCTCAGGTTCCCTGGATTGGATTTCGACTTTCTCCTGAAGGTTGATTTTCTTTGTTCTTATCCATATTCAAATTATATTTATTTCACTTCAACCATTTCAGCCTAGTTAAGAACTATTTGGGGGAACGAGTGGTGAGATTATCTGGAGACAAGAAGACACTGGCTTTTTGAGCTGTCCGAGTTCTTTAGCTGGTTCTTTCTCATCTTTCTGGCTGGTGTCTCTTTAGTCTTTGAAGTTGCTTCCCTTTAGATGGATTTTCATGTTGTTGTTGTTGTTTCTCTTTTATCCTCTTTTAAGTCCTTGGGTGTTTGTGGTATAAGGTGAGTTTAGTTGGCTGGCTTTGTTTTTGGTAGATTTTTGAGGGAGCCAAGGCTCAGCTCAGCTGTTCGGGGATGTGTGCTCAAACTCGGGGAAGCTGGTATTGAGCCCTCAGCTTTGTTCTCTGGCTCCTCGAAGTTTGAAACCTGCCATACTGAAGGATCCCAGGTGTTCCCAGACCACTAGCCATAACACTACAAAGGGTGGTGCCAGCCAAAGCGCTTCATCAAGAAGTGGCAGCAGAATCTGTGTGCATTCCCACTCACCAGCAGAAGTGGAGATGTGGGAATTGGCAGTGCAGGGAGGTGCATGATTGTCACCTGGGAAGGGGCAGCTAGCTGGCTTAGGGCTGCCAGTCTTCATATGGCCATTGGCAACTGCGGTGGTGGTGGCACAGGGAGTGGGAAAGGAGGAGTGGGGATGAAGGATGGGGCCACTAGCATCCCTGTGTGCCTTGGCATCTACAAAGGTGTCACCACAGGGGTGGAGCACTGGCAGACACCGATCTGGCACTCCCCCTGCACGTGATCACACCTGCAGCAGTGGCAGTGCATGGGGCAGGGCCGCTGGTGTCTGTGCTCCCGTTCAGGCAGGTAACAGCAGCACAGAGGAGCGGCATTAGGGGGATGGTCACTGTGCTCACTCTGGCAACAATGACATGCTGGGCTGCATGTGCGCCCATGTGCCAGTGGGGAAGGGGAAGGGGGGGTTCACTTGTGCATACACATACTAGCAAAATAATGGGGTGGGGTGGCCATAGGTTAACGCATGCTTGCAAAGTGGCATGGGGGAGGTTGCAGTGGGAAGAGGGCACGGGCAGATTGGTATGTGGCAGAGGGAGCTTCTCTGCTGGAACTTGCCTTTGATCAGGTGTGGTCTGCCAGCACAGGGGCCATGATGTGGGCCCTGGAGGCACAACAGTTGGGCTACTGAGGCTGCATTATGAGCAGTCATGGCCAGGCTGGAGTCCCCAGAGAGGCCACCAGACAGAAGGGTTCTCAGGTTGAACCGGCCCCACCTAATAGGCAACATCACCCTTGCTCTGTTGAAGTCTGACAGTTCCCCGAGGGTGTCCCTGGCCATGCTCCACTGCAGAGGTTGCTGAACCAAAAGCTGTGGGCTCCACACAGGCTGGAATCCTGCCTCCTCCACCTCTCTAAGCAGCTCTTCTTGTCCAGTGCACGTGTCCATAGCGGGTGTGGTGTCTCCTGCTGCCAGGATTCCAGAGGCCTGTGGCCAGAGCAGGTTGCTCCCTGTTCAACTCACACCTTTCCCAAGAGTCTTTGGGGTCCAGGAACAATTCCTCATGTGCTGTAATGCCATACATGGTTCTCAGCTTTCTCTCTGCTCAGCCCAGCATTTGTGCTCTCCCTCCAGTTGCTCTGAATGCTCTCCTTGCAAGGATCTGCGCAGAGTGCATTAGTCTTCTTGGCCTCCCAGTCCCTCGGTGGCAGATGTTCCTCCTAGCTGGTCTAGTTGGCCGTCTTGCCTCCATCTCTCCAGTTCCCTTTTTGGAAGTCAAATTTATTTGGTATAATATAATCATTCCAGTCTTCCAGTATTTTGCACGGTTTAATTTTCAATCATACGTACTTTTTTATTGTGTTGTTTTGTTTAAAGCATGTCTTTTGTGAACAGCATATAGTTGATATTGCTTTTTCATTAATTATGAAAATATTTTTAATTAGACTGTTTAATTTGATAAAATTTAAAGCAGCCAACAATGCAGTTAATTTAGTTCCACCATTTTACAGTTGATTTCCTTTAGGCTTCTTGTTTTCTGTTTCTCCCTCTGTGCTTTCTTTGAAAGTAATTGAATATTTCAAATTCTGTTTAATTTATCTTTGGACTGTTTAGCTGTATGTCTTTGTATTATATCATGATGGTTACTCTACAGGTTAACATATATATCCATAAGTTTGTATAATCTACTTATAATTAATGTTATGGTCCTTAATGGGAAATATAAAAATCTTTTAATCATATAGAGTTATCTACCTGGTGTGTGTGTGTGTGTATAAAGATATATATATAACCATACTCACTACAATTTGTTGCTGTGGTCAATTTTTAAAAACCGTGACGTTTATAAAACCTGGTAAAACCAAAAGGTCCCCTTGGTAGCAACAGACAACCTTAAGTGGGTGATTGACAAAATCCTTTATGGCACAACACATTCCACTAAGGACCAGTTGGTTGCACTACTGAGCAAAAATTGTGGAGCAACTTTTTTGAGACTGCAGTGGTCATTACTGTCACTGCCTTCCTTTTAAGCACTGTATTTCTGCAAAACATATAAAAGTGAGGTATCGAGAACCTATAAACACCTCTAAATGAATTTTTAGTAATTGCTCCCCGTATGGATTCTGATTATATCCTAGTAACGGTATGTATGTTTTTGCATGATTTGAAACATTTGGCAATCGGAATGCTATGAGAGTCAGAGAGTCTGAACGCTATTGTTTTTATTTTCTCTACATGGGGAATTCCAAATATCTATCTGGTGATTTTAAAAGGCAATTTATGATTTTTTAATATAGTATACGTGCACAAAGTTTTACTCATTGCTCAAAAATTTTATTGTCCTTATTAACCCCTGTACCAAAACTCTTATGTCAACATGGTTGTATGTCTTGGTTGGCTGTTGTCAGCCGTATTTCGCTATACAAGTATGGGTGTAATGCAAAACAGGCAAAGAGTTGGCTTTTAACTACAGGATTTTTTATAACAAATATTAAAATGGAAAAAAAGTGGAACAGAATAATTGAACTTCTATCATTAAATGGCAGGCCATAAAAATAAGCTGCATAATGAAGAATGAGTACATAAAAATATTTATATTGAATGACTTATTACTATAATTGTAAGATAAAAGGAAGTGAATCAGAAACAAAAGAGGTGATGATCAAAGAATGAGGGGAGGGAATTAGAATTAGAGCTTATGAAGTAATTCAGTTATTGATAATGACAAACCAGGTGTGACCAGGAAAATAAATAGATAGGCTGGTGGAATGAAAATTAAAGGAGAGACTCAAGTAACTAAAGAACCACATAATTAGAATGATTATCTCTGATGATAGGGAAATCACCAAAAAATATAACAGGAATAATATTTCAGCCAGAAAGTAATATTCAGAGACAATTTCAGAAATAGCATATGTTGCTGTTAAGTGGAAATTGTAGAGGCCACAGTGAATTTAAGGATTGGGACGGAGTGAAAAATTGGAACTAAATTGGTGGTACAGTGCTGATGTTAGCAGAGTGTGGTGGAAACAATTATAAACAATAATAGAAGGTATAGGGTACTTCGGTTATCTACACGGGTGCTTGTGAAGTCTTCATGAGTGCTGGGGCAAGGGGAATGGTAGGGGTCAGCTGATGGAGGCCAGTGGGGTGCATGGAAATTTTTCTTATCTAGGTTCTTAGAGCTCTTGCTATTGGATGGTACTAGTCTTCTTGGTCTCCCAGTCCCTCTGTGGCAGATGTTCCTCCTAGCTGGTCTAGTCGGCGGTCTTGCCTCCATCTCTCCAGTTCCCTTTTTGGAAGTCAAATTTATTTGGTATAATATAACCATTCCAGTCTTCCAGTATTTTGCACGGTTTAATTTTCAATCATATACACTTTTTTATTGTGGTGTTTTGTTTAAAGCATGTCTCTTGTGAACAGCATATAGTTGATATTGCCTGCCCACTCAGTTATCATGTCATTAATCTGGTTGCCAATACCTTCTATTAATCTCTTCCTTACATCCCCCCTTCTACCATATTTATTTATGCTCTTCAAAACAAAGAAAGAATATTTTTGTTTGGTTTTTATTTAGTCTCTATACTATCACAATATTTATCAACAAATTTCACACATCTGCTGACAAACAAATGCTGAATTAAATGTGTGATTTCTGGAATGGATTAACAACTTCATAAGTGTGAAAAGATGAATGAGACACTTTGTTTTAGTAAAGCAGCTATCAATAGAGGGGGATCTACACAGGGTGGTAACCATTTGACTTTAAACCTCTGTTATTAATTGCATTTTAATCACTTTCCATGAGTGATTATCTAACGTGAAATCCCTAATAACCTAAAAGTTTCACCATGACATAATTATGACCAACATTTACATACAGGTTTTCATTCCACCACATTTATCACTTATGTTTGCAAATTTCCTTTTCATTTGATCTTTGTTTTACATATGTATGTGTATGTATGTGTGCCTATGTGCATGTATATATGTATATGTATGTATGTATTCTATCCTGAATGCAATGGGGATGCTTCTAGATGTTTAAACAGGTTTTCAGTTTTATCTTACCTATGTTTTAGAAAGTTAATTCGGTAGCAGCGTAGCAAATTAATTGTTGGCCTGAGTTGGTGAGATGTGAGCATTTGTGGTTGGTTTTTATTTAAAAGGAAAAATTCTGTTTTGTGCTGCATAATGAAGTTTCAGTCAACTACACAACACATATACAAAGACAATCCTGTGAGATTATAATGTGATGAAAAATTCCTGTCACCTAATGAATTTAAGCTATCATATAACGCTGTGGCACAATGCATGACTCATGTGTTTGTTGTGGTGCTGGTGGAAAGGAACCTACTGAGCCATCACTTGTGTAAAAGTGTAGCACATACAATCATGGACAGTACCTAACAATTGAAAATAATATACCACTGTATTGCTGGTTTATGAATTTCTATGCTATTTGTCATTATCTTAGAATATACTCCTTCTACTTACATAATCTTCTACTTATATTAAAATGGTAAACTATAAAACAGCCTCAGGCAAGTATTTCCGGAAGTATTCCAGAAAGCATTATTATCACACAAGATGACAGCTGTCGTGTGTGTCATTGCCCCTGAGGACCTTGCAGTGAGACAAAGTGTGAAAGTGGAAGACAGTGATATTGATGACCCTGACCCTGTGTGCAGGCCTACATTTATGTGTGTACTTATGTCTTAGTATTTAACAAAAAATTAAAAATATACATAATTTAAAAAATCAAAATGCTTACAGAATAAGGACTCAAGGATAGAAAATATTTTTGTACAGCTCCAAAATGTGTTTGTGTTTAAGCTAAGAGTTATTACAAAAAAGTCAAAAAGTTACAAAATGAAAAAGTGTATAAAGTAAGAAAGGCACAGTAAATTAAGAATGATTTGTTATCGAAGAAATACATTTTGAAAATAAATTTAGTGTACACTAAGTGTTAAGTGTTTACAAAGTCTACAGTAGTACACAGTGATGTCCTAGGCCTTCACATTCACTCACCACTTACTCACTCACTCACCCAGAGCAACTTTCAGTCCTGCAAGCTTCATTTGTGTTGTGTCCTATATTCCATTTTTTTCTTTTACACCATATTTTTACTGTATTTTGTTATGTTTAGATACACAAATACTTATCACTTTGCTGCAATTATCTATAGCATCAGGAAAGTCACATGCTGTATAGTGTTGTGGCCTAGGAGTAACAGCCAACACTGTATGGCCCAGGTTCAGTAAGCTGCATCGTCTAGGTTTGGGTAAGTACACCCTATGAGGCTTACACAACAAAATCTCCTAACAACCCATCTCTCAGAACGTATCTTCCTTCTTAAGCAATGCATGGTGGAAGATTGATTTGTAAAACTCTTGCCAACCACTGGCTTTAGAGGAACAAAAATATATATTTTTAAGAAAATATCCAAGCTATTCCTGCCAAAAGTTACTTAATTGATCGGGGAAAGGGATATACGAATCGCTGGCCTTCCCATCCTCTGCTGATAAGTAGTGAAAACGGATGCTGCTCTTCCGTCTGCCCAGTGCCATTTCTGCACACCTGACACCTGTCTCACCAGAAAAAAACTCAAGCCGCTTAGCTCAGACTCACAAAGTTAGCAGTGGTGTGAGTCCAAAGATAGTACCCATTCCCGATAACACCAGGAAAATTATGTTATTTAACAGGTAACTTGTAATTCAAGAATGCATCTTATAAGGAAAGAAATGCTAAATTATTTACCTACACTTTTTAAAATATATAATAACTAGGCTCAATAAAAGTACCAAGTATAGCCACTTACCATAATGAACATTTAATATAATAGGAAAGAAAAACACATACAAATGGCCAAATAACCATAGTTCAGAGATACAGTTCAACCTTGGGCGCTGTTTTGCATGCATGAGCCTGTTGTGATAAGGTGAAATTGGGAGCTGGAAGGCTGTATGGCAGAAAATGTTTTCTGAAATACTTTTTTTCTCACTCTGACAGATGTTTCGTATTTTAAGAATATGATTATTTTGTCATATTCTCTCCAATATAAGAAATAAATGTCTAGGGCAACATAGTTAAAATATGTAATGCTTGAGTCTAACTCTATTTCTCTATGGTTTGGCAGTACAATCTTATATCCATGAAAAGGAAATAGACTCTTCCTAATTCTACAGGATATTAAATGCATTAATCTGAACAATACAAATTGCATTACAGTTTATGTCCTCACAAGAGACATTCTAGCATGTTTCCTAAAAGTTTTATATTTATCATGCTTATTTTTTGTTTTCCTCTTCTTCTTGCTCAAAGCAGAAGAAAAATGAAAGGCAATTTTAACAACTAATTTTTAGAATGTATCTACCATGCAGTATTTTAATTTTTGCTATTATTATCCCTAGACATGCACAAGTGAAATTAGGCTATCTTAAATTGCATACACTGAGGAAGACAAAGGAATCATTCTGAAAATTAAAAAAAAAAAAATTGTTACTAGAATAAGAGTTCCACGAAGGCAAAGCAACAGATGTATACTAAACATATAACTTCAATCTTGTGCAGATATAGCTTTCAAATATTACATAAAGTGTGCTCAAAAACAATTACGTATGTCTACACATATTTGAAAGCAGGAAACAAATATGTTTACTACATACATTACTTTTGTTTTTCAGGCAAGATAAGATATTCTACCTTCAAAGCAAACCACCAGCACTATTCACAATAACTATACATATGAGGAATTCTGCATCAGTTTTTGAATTGCAGTAGCAATTTTAACAACAGTGTTCCCCTTGGCGTATTATAATGCATATTAGCTGCCATCTGTGCTTGATGAGACAACTTGACCAGTGGTCACAGGCTGATCCCTGACCTCTGTCAGCAATTGTCTATGCATGGCTGCCTCTACATCAAAGGTCATGAGCAAAAGCCTTAGTGAGCAGTCCACAGCCATTATAGACAGATATGGATGACTACCAAAGTTAAATGAATATGACCTTTTAATATCATTCTCAAAAATAGTGTAGTAGAAAGGCATAGGCATCAAATATATTAGAAATTCAAAGCCAGATTACAAAACTTACATGTATTGATAATAAATGATGTGCTAAAAATGTTACATATTGCCTTAGTCATTTGCCCAAGAATATGGGCTTCTGTTTTGATAAGAAATATTAAAGAGGTTGAATTAAGAGTTATAATAAATACATATCTTTAAAATGCCTTTACTTGGGCACCGAATGATTTATAATTATTTATTGCCAAACATAAAGAACATACAATGGAAGTTATTAACTGAAGTGGGGACAATGTAATTTGCTTTTCGTGAAACCGAAATAATATTAAATCAATGATAAACTAAAGGTATAAATAATCATTTTGTTGTATTGTCAATAATACAGTAAAGTTTTGAAGAAAGTAGAAGATTTAGGCTGTAAAAATTTATCAAGATTATTTCCTTCATGAAAGTAAGTTTTATATGTACTAACATAGCAACTGTGGAATACAAACAAAACAGAAAACTCTGCAATAAAATAAAACTTAAAAATACCTAGGAGGAGAGGTGGAGCAAGATGACAGATTAGAAGACTCTATGAATTGTTCCACTTGCAAGGACGCCAGTTTAACCACTACCTACACACACACACAACAAAAGCACCTTCATAAGAATAAAAAATCAGATGAGCACTCAGAGTATCTGGTTTTACATTCATGTTGCTGAAAGAGGCACTGAAAAGATAGGGAAAACCATCCTGAATCGCCAACACCAGCCCTCTCCTATGCCCTGGCGGTGGCAGCGTGGGACAGAGATCATTTCCATGCACCAGGGAGATGGAGAGTGCAGCAATTATGAGGCATTGAACTCAATGCTATGCTGTTGTAACAGAAAGTAAAACAAAACCAAACTCAGCTGATACAGAGGCAGCATTTAAACTAGCTGGGGTGGAGCTGTGAACCCAGCAGTTGGAACCTCAGTTCCTGCAAGCCTCACCACTGTGAGATAAAGTTTTCTGGCGCCCTAAATAAACCTGAAAGGTAGTCTAGGCCACAAAGATTGCAACTCCTAGGTGAGTCCTAGTGCTGAACTAAACCCAGAGGCAATGCACTGGAATGACACATGACCTACTGAGACACCAGCCTGAAAAGCTAAAGGAGTGCTGGCATCAACTCTTCCCTAACTGGGCTGCACAGCCCATGGCTCTGAAAGAGATCTGATCCTTCTGCTTAAGGAGGAAAAAGAAAATAACGGGGAAGACTTTGTGTTTTTTCTTGGATATCAGCCCGGCCACAGCGAGATATGGTACCTGTCAGAATAATGAGGTCCCTTTTCCAAGCCCAGCTCCCAGACATGTCTAGACACACCCTGGATCAGAAGGAAAGCTGCTCCCTTGAAGTAACGGACTCAGTCCTGACAGCATTCTCGTCTGCTAACTAAAGAGCTCTAGGGCCCTGAATAACCCGCAGTGACAACCGGGCACTATGTTGAGGGCCTTTGGTGAAACTCTGAAACTTGCTGACTTCAGGTCAGACTCAGCACATTCCCAGTTGTGTTGACTACAAGGTGAGATTCCTTCTACTTGAGAAAAGTGGAGAGCAGAATGAAGGGGACTTTGTCTTGCACCGTAGGTACCAGCTCAACCACTGAGGGTTAGAGCAGCAAGCAGGTTCTTGAGGTTCCTGATTCCAGAATTTGGCTCTTGGACAGCATTTCTGGACCTGTCCTAGGGGAGCCCACTACCCTGATGTGTGAGTACCAGGCCAGGTGGCATTCACCACAAGTTGACTGAAGAGTCCCATAAGGGAGCATTGGTGGTAGTCTGGTAGTACTCACTGTGGGCCTGTGATGACAGTGACCGTAAGGTGAGGGTCCCCTGCCATTCAAAAGGGAAGAAAAGAGTAGAACAGACTATGCATTGTGATTTTAGTGTCAGTTCAGCTGCAATACAATAGAATACCAGGTAGAGTTCAAAGGCTTTTGACTGTGGATCCTGGATCCTAGACAGCACCTCTGGACCCACTTATGGACTGGAGAGCTCAATTGTCTGAAGAAAAGGACAGAGGCCTGGCTGGATTTGCTACCTGCTGATTGGACCCAGGGCCTTGAGCAAACATAAGCAGTAGCCAGAGAGTAGTCACAGCAGGTCTTGAGCAAGACCCAGTGCTGTTCTGATTTTGCAGTCAGTCTGGGTCTGACCCAGTGCTGTCCTACTGGTGGTGGCCACTGGGGTGATGGTGGCTGGCTTTAGAGAGAAAAAAATGAGAGAGAATAAAAGAAGGAAAGAAAGAAGGAAGGGAGAAAAGAAGGAAGGAAAGAAGGAAGGAAGGAAAGAAAGAAGGAAGGTAGGAAGGGAGGGAGGGAAGGAGGGAGGGGAGAGGGGAGGTGAGGGGAGGGTAAGGAAAGGAGATGTGATACATCATATCAACAGAATGAAGAACAGAAACTATATGATATTTCAACTGATGCTATTAATAAAATTCAACATCTCTTCATAATAAAATCTCTCAAGAAACTGGGCATAGAAGGAACATACCTTAACAATAAAAGTCACATATGACAAACCAACAGTTGATGTTATATTAAAAGGGAAAAAACTGAAAGGCTTTTTTTCTAAGATCCAGAACACAAATGACTAAGATACCTACTTTCACCACTGTTATTCAAAATAATACTGGAAATCCTAGTTAGAGTAATCAGAAAAGAGAAAAGAATAAAATGCAGGCAAATTGGAAAGGAAGAAGTCAAATTGTTCTTGTTAGCAGATTATATGATTTTATGTTTGGAAAAACCTTAAGACTCCACTAAAAAACTAGTAGAACTGAAAAAAAAAAATCAGTTAAGTATCAACACACAAAAATCAACCTACAAAAATCAGTAGAACTTCTATATCCAACAGTGAACAATCTGAAAAAGAAATCAAAAAGTAATCTCATTTACAATAACCACAAATAAAATTAAATACCTAGGAATTAACCAACGAAGTGACAAATCTCTATAAAGTAGACTATAACACTGACAAAAGAAATTGAAGAGGACACCAAAAAGTGGAAAATATGTTTGTGAATTAGAAGAATCATTATTGTTAAAATATCCATACTACCCAAAGCAATCTATAGGTTGAATGCATTCCCTTTCAAAATATCAATGACATTTTTCACAGAAATAGACAAACAATCCTAAAACTTATATGGAACCACAAAAAACTCAGAATAGCCAAAATTATTCTAAGCAAAAGAAACAGAGTGTTTAGAATCACGTTATCTGACTTCAAATTATACTACAGAGTTATAGTAAACAAAACAGCATAGTACTGGCATAAAAATAGACACATAGACTAATGGAACACAATAGAAATCCCAGAAACCAATCTACACACCTACAGTGAACTCATTTTTGACAAAGGTGTAAAGAACATACACTGGGGAAAAGACAGTGTCTTCAATAAATGATGCTGGGAAAACTGGACATCCATATGCAGAAGAATAAAACTAGATCCCTATATTTCACTATATGTAAAAATAAAATCAAAATGCATTCAAGACTTAAATCTAACACCTCAATCTATGAAACTACAACAAGCAAACCATCATGAAAATCTCCAGGACATTAGTCTGGGCAAAAATGTCTTGAGCATTACCTCACCAGCACAGGCAATCAAAGCAAAAACAGATAAATGGGATCACATCAAGTTAAAAAGCTTACAGACAGTGAAGGAAGCAATAACCAAAGTGAAAAGACAACTCACAGAATGGGAGAAATTTTTTTAAACTACACATCTGACAAGGGATTCATAACCAAAATATATAAGAAGCTCAAACAACTCTATAGGAATAAAACTAATAATCTGATTTTTTAATAGGCAAAATATATGAGTAGACATTTCTCAAAAGAAGACACACCAATGGCAAACAGGCATATGAAAATGTGTTCAACATCATTGATCAGAGAAGTGAAATTCAAAACTAAAATGAAATATCATCTCACTCCAGATAAAATGGTGTTTATCCTAAATACAGGCAATAACAAATGCTGGCAAGGATGTGGAGAAAAGGGAATCCTTGTACACTGTTGATGGGGATGTAAACAGGTACAACCACTTTGGAGAACAGTTTGGAGGTTCCTCAAAAAAACAAAATAAAAAAATTAACATATGATCCAGCAATCCCACTGCTGGGTATATACCCAAAATAAAGAAAATCAATATATTGAAGGCTTAGCTGCACTCCCATGTTCATTGCAGCACTGTTCACAATAACCAATTTGGAATCAACCTGTGTCTATCAACAGCTGAAAGGATAAAAATAATTTGGTACATATACACAATGAAATCCCATCTAGCCATTAAAAAAACTGAGATCCAATCATTTGCAACAATATGAATATAACTGGGGATCGTTACATTAAGTGAAATATACCAGGCATAGAAAGATAAATAATACATGTTCTCACTTATTTGTGGGATCTAAAAATCAAAACGATTAAACTAACAGAGATAGAGAGTAGAAGGATGGTTACCAGAGGCTGGGAAGGGTCTTGGGGTTGGAAGAGAAGGCTGGGATAGTTAATGGATACAAAAAATAATGAAAGAATGAATAAAATCTAGTATCTGATAGCACAATGGGGGGACTATAGCCAATAATAATTTAACTGTATATTTTAAACTAATAGATTATAATTTTATTGTTTGTAACAAAAAAGATAAATGTTCGAGAGGATAGATACCCCATTTTTCATTATGTGATTATTATACATTGCATGCCTATACCAAAACATGTCATGTATTCCAGAAATATGGGATACTATTCAGCCATAGAAGTATAAAATCCTGCCATTTGTGGCAACATGAATGAACTGGGAGGACTTTATGTTAATGAAATAAGCCAAGTATAGAGAGACAACACAGGATCTCACTTGTATGTGGCATCTAAAAAGAGTTTATCTCATAGAAGTATAATTAGAATATCATTTACGAGAGGTTTGGGAGAGGTATGGGGAGGAGAATATGGGGAGAGATTGGTCAACTGGTACCAAATTACAGACTGATAGGAAGAAGTTCTGGTGTTCTATTGCACAGTAAGGTAGTGATAGTTAAATATATTGTACTGTATATTTCAAAATAAGTGTAAGTAATACTTTTCAATGCTCCCATCACAGAAAAATAATGTTGGAGGTGATAAATAAGCTAACTACTATGATTTGTTCATTACACAAGACATAATTGTATCAAATCATCATGCTATATTCCATAAATGAGCACAATTATTATGTGTCAATTAAAAACAAAGTAAACTTTTAAAAAAAGTGAATAAAGAGTTAAACTTTCCCACCTATATGAAGAAGGTACTTGAAAGTTGGGAGATAAATTGTATAATATTGTAATGGTTGTATAGTTTAAAGATAAAATATTAAAAATTACTACTTTAATTAATCAATTACTTTATAAAGAGGAAGAAAAATAAAATAATCTGAAAGTGACAATGAAGACAAGAGAGGTATGTACCCTACCCTCAGTCAAATACGATGAAGGCTGTGTTAGATACTCAACACTCAACACCCAACACCACCTTGAGTGATACAGGTGAAGTCTATCGTCATTGAAGAGCCAAACTTCACTTGGAGCAGAAAGCAGAAGAGAACATCAGAGATAATATTTAAAATACAGAGGATTTCTGAATTTCAAAGGATACAGTATTTCAGAATTTGGAGATTGGTCAAAAATATGTACAAAGTCTTATGTGATTGGAGATTGAGAAATGAAAACTGACGTTGGAATTCAGGGCTTCATGTAGTAACTTACTGAAACAGAGCTCAGAGACCTTGTCTGATTTGTCCTGCTTGTGTCCAGGCAAAAGCAGCTGAGGAGGTGGCTGAACATATTGGCTGAACACTGGTGGAGAGGAGTGGCCGAGCTGGGACATCCCCAGGAGCACAGAAGAATATGAGCAATCTTTCCTGGAGCACCTGGTTCCCTGAGGTTGCTCCCAATTCTCAGAGCTCAAGGAGTTCCGAGGATTTCTCTTGGCACTGCAATTAGGGAATGGAGGATATAGTTGGCATGACATTTTTGTCATCAACGTAAAGAAATACGTGACTCTCTCTTTCCTCCTGCCATATATCAGCGGTCTTATCTGGAGCCTGCAGAGCCTCCTGCTCCCTCTGGGATTCCAAAACACTTGATTTCTGAGTTCTTCCTTACATTTGGGGCAGGAGATTTGGTGACACCTTTTAGTGAATGCTAGTGAGGACTCAAAATATCTATTTAATTTGGCTGCATCCAGGATTTTTTGCTTATAATTATAGTATTTTTATGGTGCCTGCTTGTATGTCCAGTGTGGTCCCTTTATAGCCATTTGATCTGAAATATTGTGAGCTCTTAGAATCTGCTAAAGGTAGGAATTGAATGCTCATTTTATATATTTTTTAAACTTTAAATATTTTGTAAACTTAAACAGGCTTTATTTTTCACTTGTCCATTCCAATCCATATTTGTTTCTTCGGGAACATAATGAGTTTTCATATTTCGGATGTATATTGTCTTCCTCATCTCCTGTCTCTGTGCACTGCTCTTTTCCTCATACATAACCAGAGAGAGCTTTTCAAGCGTGTGCTCTGTTCCGCTGATTCTGTAACATTGATTCAGCATTCACTATTTCCAATACATATTTGATTTCACGAATGATATTTTTTGTTTCTTTGAAACCACTTAAATCATTCCTCAATTTAGAGCTCACTTTTCTGTCTTTTCAGTTTACTGTGTGTCCTTTTAAACCAAATTATTTGTTCCTCTGTGTTTCAGAGAAGCATACTTTATAGCATTTTATAGAAGCTTCCAAACAATTCACTGAATTTATGTGTGGATCCTGCCTTGGATAATATTCAGACAATGTGGTGCCTTTGTATGTCATTCCCTTTGTCTTGACACAATGCTTTCTCCTTAAAGCCTATCATTTTCTCTAATGAAGCATCATCTGTACAAAATTGTTATTTATGTTTTCTGTGTACCTCATTTTCATCTTGCTGTAGGTGCCCCTACTAAGATATGCCCAGAGCAGATCGGTATGACTTCCCACTTCCAATGACTTCACTCATAGGAGAATTTCTCTCTGCACTGATAGAATTGCTGTCTTTGAGTTGATTTAACAAAATAATTACATAGTCGAACATGTTGGAAGGATGAATGTGTAATAATTTCACTGTCATCTGAAATACCATCTGCTCATTCAGGGAACTGAGAGTTGAAGAAGAAAAAAATGCCTTCTCCTATTTCTCCTCCTCCTTCAGAACCTCCTTCCTCTTTTTACAAACGCTCTGCTTCAAAAGAGATGTGCTATCTAGAGAGACTACAAGTCAGGTCTAGTGTTTTCTTTTTCCATTCATCTGCCCTCTTGTTGGGGAATGTGCTGTAACGTATTGGTTAACAGCATATGCTTTGGACTTATATCACAGTTTGGGGTTTTTTCCCAGGTTTCACCACCAACTAGCTATAGACATTGATTATATTACTCAGCCTATCTAAGCCTCAGATTTTAAATCTATAACACTAGAGTTTTTTCATCATATAGGTATATGAAAATAAAATGAGATAAATTATGAAAATTATTCAACCAAGATTACAGTAAATTCTTCATAATTTTTAATATAATTAAATTACATAATAATTATTTTATTGCTTTGAAAATCCTGGCCTTGAATTTTGGCTCCATCCTTTTTAACTATTCTTATATTTTAATGTGTTATTACAGGTATTTGGCAGAAATAAACAAATACATAAATAATAATTTTTTAATTCAAATTATCACAAAGGTACAAAATGCTAAAATAAATTTTTACAGAAATATCTGACATTGAAAATTTTTTCACTGTGTATTTTGCCTTCAAAGAATTAATATATCAAATTAATATATCAAAATATACACTGCATAAAAAGGACTAGAAGTCAGTGCAATGTCTATTATGCTATTTCTACTTACACTAGTGAAATTATATGTGGTAGATAAATTAAAATTACATGCTAATAGAAAGTATTCATTTACATATACAAAGTTGTAGCATTTATGTTACCAGATGAACAGAATATTTCATAAATATCTGTATTTCTCTTCATATTCCAAGACTTACGACTAAACACTTTTACTCAAGTCAATGACCACCATCAGTCACCCGATTTCTTCCTACGTCTCTGATTACTTCCTTTATCTCTTTTCAAGGTTCCCATTCTCAGCATGACAAATAAATGTGAACATTTACAAAGTTTGGCTTTAGTTCTCATTCTACGTCTCTCCTGAGGCTATCATTTCCTCCCATAGTTTAAATAACTAACTACATGCTGAAGACTACTTGATACCTAGCCAATGGCAATATTGCTCTGCTGAGTGTCAAATTGTTCCCACCAATAACCCAAATGGAATAATGATAATGATCTCATAATTGGCAAGTCCTGCTTTGAATTCTTCATCTCATCACTGTGGAACTGAAGGTCTGGGATACATACCAATAGATCAAATGGACACTTCGAGAGCACTGTGCAAATGAGCAAGTCGCAAAACCTCATCAAGTGTAGCACGATGGCCAGGTGTAGAGAACAGCTTGTCTGCCCAGTAATCCTATTCAAGGGCCAGAAAATTTGGCAGGTCAGCCTCTGGCTGAATGGAGGCAGCTGCATGAATCCACTGGCTACAGCTGTATTTTTTAGAGGGTGCCTATGCTGCCTGAACAGGTGCCGGCGACTTCACGGAAGAGGAATATGCTCTTTGAAGTGTCCATACACATCTATTTTGGGAAGTTAGAGGCTGTGACATCAAGCTGCTTCAATAGCTATCAGTCAAATACATCTGTGATCTGATGTTAGAGAATAAGGAAGTAAAGCTTGGCTTGAATGTGAACTCCTCTGAGAAGGTGGCCAAAGCCCAGTGCTGAGCCAGCTCCACTCTGCTCCGCATCCTGTGTTCAGGCGGTGAATTTTGCAAGGAATATAAGGATTGAATTACATGGCTGAAAGGCAAATTTTTAACTGGAAGCAGGATTATGTCAAGGCTCCATTGAGCGTACCTGACTCTTACACTCACTCTCTGAACATTAACTGGAGCCAGTATCAGTGGTGGGACCTGCTGCATCAAATGCAAAACTACCCCAAACTGCTGGTTTCTGTACTTAGGAGCAACTATGAAAGCAAACTGCTGGTATACCAGTCTGAGATCAAATCCCTCATTTCTACACTTTTCTTTGTGGGTTGATGGGCTCATCCACACATCCCTGAAGCCTGCTGAGATCCTTCACCTACCCACGGCCTATTCCTAGTTCCTCTTTGAGGACACAACAGTAGATTGGGTAAGCAAAGGATGGACTATTTTTTTCCGCTTCAGTTTTTGAAGCATATCATTTTCTAGGAGTTCTCTGCCCTGAAGACACACAGGTGACAATTTGTCAGGCTCGGATGCAGGCTTCACCATGGAGGATAGCTGTATACTGAGATGAAGGGATTCCAGCCTTGGCAGGGACTTTTCTCCCTGGTCATGGCGAGCCCCCAGAAGTCATTGAGAGCTTCACCTATGAGGTCGTGGATCTATTCCTGGAAGGATCACAGACTCAAGCAGCTTGGAGAAGAGTCACTTGTCCTCTCCACAAAGTGTACTCTGGAATTGACTGCAGCACTGGGGGCATGACCTGCCTTTTCAACAGATGCTGGCAAAAGCCTAGTCTTCAAGCTCCTCATTCTTGAGCTGTTGCAACAACTTTTTCAGAATGGGTAGTGCCCACTGGAAGCCTCCAAACCCAGACTTGCAGCCCTGAATTATGGGGAGGCTCAGCTGCAAAAGTGCACTGAGCTTTATTGGCCACATGTAGCAGCACAGCTCCCTGTCCCTCTGATGCCATTGGGACCTGCTGGAGCAGTTTTCCTGCAGTGTTGACTCCAGGGCACCACCAGCAGCGCCTGGTGAAGCAGCTAGTCCAAGGCAGTTTTCTGCTCCTTGCTCCAATAAGCCCTGAACTGACTGAAAGCCATGCCTAGCCAAGGGGTAGTTCAAGGTCAGGAGAAATCACTTTGCTCCTCCTTCTCCATCATACGTCTGGCAGCCCCCAAACTGATCAGGACCAAGGACAGGATGGCCCAACCCTCAGCTTCCTGCTGGTGATGGCAGTCCCCTTTTGTCACTGCCTCCCACCCATCCCAATCTTTGCCAGGATTCCCCAACTCTCCAAACTGTGCGAAGTTCCCTGTGGCCCTGTGGAGGGCATGACTTCACGAAAGATACTTTTCAGCACTAATAGAAACAACCTATCAACCCAAGAAAAGACATGGCAGAATTCTGAGTGCATGTTACTAACTGAAGTAAGTCTATATGAAAAGGCTATAGATTGCACGGTTCCAACTACGTGAGATTCTGAAAAGGGTAAAATTATTGAGACAGTAAAAAGATCAGTGGTTGCCAGAAGCTGAAGTCCTGGCACAGGGAGAATGAACAGGCCAAGCACAGAGAATTTGTAAGGCAGTGAAACTATTCAGTATGGCACTATAATAGTGGATATTTATTATTATCCATTTGTCTTATGCCATGGCATTATAACACGCTAAGGTGACCTATGAACTTTGAGTCCTTTTGATGTGAACTAATGAACCCTAAGGTAAACTGTGAACTTTGGGTCCTTTTTATATGCTAATGTAGGTTCATCAATTATAACAAATGAATCATTCTAGTGAGAGGATGTTGATACTAGGAAAGGCTGATACTGTTTACCGGGCAAAGAGGACATGGGAAGTCTCTGTAACTATTACCTCATTTCTGGTGAACCTAAAATTACTCTAAAAAGTAAAGTCTATAAAAAATGCAATATATTTCCATCAATATGGAAAAGAAATGGACAATGTTTAACAAAAATGACAGAAGTATTTACCATCCTTCCCAGCAACATCACCTCTCAGAATCGAAGAGATACTTCATCATCAAATGTATGAAGTATATATGCATGATTTTATTTCTAATGTGATGTTAATTTCAATAGGAAAAAATATGGAAACAAGCTGAGTGCCCTATTATAGAGAACTGGCTGTATAAACTAGGGTACTTACACAGTGGAAGTATTATGGAGACATTAGAAAGAAATGAATGATGATCTCTATATATCAATATTTAAAGATCTTCAGGATAAACTGCTAATGAGAAAAACAAGGTGCTGAAGAGTGGACCTTGTTTGCTTTTTGTGTAAAAATGTGTGGAGAAAGTAAGTGTCTCTTTGTACATCTGTATTTGCAGAAGTAAGCAAAGAATTAATAAAGATAATACCTATATGGTGTTGGGGAAAATGGAGTGAGGAAGGAGAAGACTTAAGAGGGTACACTGTGGCCAACGTTTTTATAAAGACTGAAGTATATTTCTAAAAAACTGATTTAAAGAAATAAAATATAAAAGATGTAGGTATAGTCTTAGGAGTTTACTTGACTGAAGACAGAAGCTTGTTTTGTTCATTAACATAAAGCCTATAAGTTTATACTGAGGTCAAAAAATAGGAACTTAGAAGACCCTTTGTTGCCATTTGAGATGGCCATTAAAAACTTCTAAATTGAGAATTAAAAAGAAAATGCAAGCTTTTACCTTGTCTTTTCGGAGAACTACATTTCAATATAACCAAATAACTCTAGATGATGAGGAAAAATTTTGTTTTGTAGAAGATGGCTACTTAATGAATATTGAAAGAATGACAGAATTAGAGTGTAATCATTTCACAAATGCTACACTAAAGAAATTATTTCCAACTAGTGTCAAAATAATTATGTGAATGATTGATGGAGGAATGGACATTTGTAGTGTGAAAGCCGTAACTACAGAATGGAGGACTCAGAATGCCATAATCTTGATTAAATCATCAATCTGAGCATTTTAGCTGGTAGGCCTATGATAATATGCATTTTCTATTGGTTTTATAAAATATTTTCATCAGTCAAATCCATATTCAGGTAGAATGCTTCAAGGCAATAGGAAATTATCTCTCCAACTTACGCTTCATCTAATTAAAGTGATAATTGGCTAAATGGATTGTCATTTTTAAGATGATACTTAATAGCACCACTCTCCCCAACAATTACCTATTATTTTACTCGTATCACATATAATTATTATTATTCAGCAACTTGCTTCTTATAATTTGTGTAAATCAAATTAAACACAGGTTATGGGGTGGTTGTGATCTCATTGAAACAAATATATTGACTCACTATAAAAGAAATCACACATTCAATGACAAAAATTCATGAAAAGAAAGATTAAAAAAAGTCAATGCAGAAGGGTAGTTTGTCTTCTTTTATGATTTACTGAAAAGATGAAGTGCAAAATGTAGTCTCTAAAGTTTATATCATTACTTCTCTTTACTCTACTTTCTTTTGAAAGTTGACATGACATGTTCATATGCAGAAATCATCAGCTTTGTGTTGGTAAAGTTCTTGCAAGGTGTAAAAAACTAAAAGTGCTCTCCATAACAGCAATGAGATGGAAAATCTGCTGAAATCAAGCCATTCTTACTCTTTTTTCTAAACTGACACATTAGTGACGTATTGTAACCCATTCTTGACTCTACACTAAAATACTTTCTACCTTTAAAGAAATAAACTTGTTATAGATATGTAAACACATTGCTATTAATTCAAAAAGACAAGTGCAGAATAAACTTTTCATAACATCATCAATTGTGTATATTTGAGTTATTTTTAGTAAAATACAATGTGAGACATAGTATTTGATTGTTCAAACCTAACTGCATAAAAGATGTAAGTATAGCCTTTGGGATTGTGCAACTCATGTGATGGGCTTGCTTTATTCACACACATGAAGTCTGTAAGGTACAGAATTAATCCCTAAGGCATGTTAATGTGCTTCTTTGACAATTCTTATTAACCATTACAAGATATTTAAATTGCAGATACCCTGCTGAGTGAATATTCAAAATGCACTTGACAGCCCTACACCAGAATACCAGATGCTCCTTAATAGAACATTACTATGTTTTATTTCGTGACTTACAAATGGTTGATTTTATTCCATAGTGCCCTGGCTTTAGAGGGAGAAATGACAGAGAAGAAAAGAAGGAAAGAAGGAAGGAAAGGAGAATAAAGAAAGGAAGGAAGGAAGGAAGGAAGGAAGGAAGGAAGGAAGGAAGGAAGGAAGGGCAGTTCTTACATTTCAAGGGCTAATCATATGTCAAACATATTTGCATTCTTCTTCTCACTAACTGTTATTTGAACAAAGATAACGATTTTTTTATCTCATCTTTTTTCCTAGACACAGCCTTAATATATCTGTTCTTGTGGTTCACTCTACTCTTCAATGTGGAAGTTTCTGGTTTTTCAGAATTTGCATTACACTGTCTATTAAAATTATTTTAAGTTGCTAGAAATTAAGTATAATTAGTTTCAATATTAATTCATGAGGGTACTTGCCTTCTGTATTACTCCATTGATGAAATGCCTGAGACTGGTAATTTATATGCTGCTATGAAGAAATACCCAAGACTGGTAATTTTTTATAAAAGAAAGAGGTTTAATTGACTCACAGTCCTGCAAGGCTGAGAAAGCCTCAGGAAACTTACAATCATGGCAGAATGGGAAGCAAATAGAACCTTCTTCATATGGCAGCAGCAAGGAGAAGTATAATAGCAGAGAGAAGGGGGAAACCATTTCTAAAACCTTCAGATCTCATGAGAACTTACTATCAGGAGAATAGCATGGGGGAAAACTGCCCCCGTGATTCAATTGCCTCCCACGGGGTCCCTCCCACCACATGTGGGGATTATGGGAACTACAGTTCAAGATGAGATTTGCGTGTGGACACAGCCAAACCATATCACCTTCTGTCTTTCAAAATAACTGGTACTTCTTTTTGTTTAGCCAGAAAGAAATTATTTAAACCCCTTGAATACTGTGTTCTTGATAATTCATTTTTATAATGTACTAACTTGCTTTCTTTATAAAGCAACAGTGGAAAATTTTGGTAACACAGCAATTTCCTGGGGAGAAGGGGATAATTTTTCTATATAACCACCTTTTGAACACAGGTCTATCTCTCTGTCCTATGACTGTACTGTGTTTCCTTAAGAAGCCATAGCAAAATGCAATGACATAGTAAGTACTAACGTCAGAGTCTGACAGATTTGGTCTTAATCATATTTCCAGCTTTTCTTGGTTTTGCGGACTTTACATACTTGAAGCCTCACATGTCACCCTCTTTTATAATCCACACAGTAATGCCTGCTTCTCAAGATTACTCTATCCATAAAAAATGAGATAATATTACATGAAAAAGAAAATTGTGCTTAGTATATATCATTTGATCATTAGGTGTTATGATTACTCCAAAGTTTCCCATCAGCTTATTTTGAAGTAGTTTTATTCCTAGAAAAAAGCATGAAATACAGGAATAATATAGGAGACTTAAAAATAATCTCAAGAAATTATCAGTAGATATTTAATGGATATTCCATTAATATCCATTAAAACAATATTGACATTTAGTAAGATTTATGGCTACTCAGGTTTGAATATTGGTCTGTTCAGGGAGCTAGTGACCTGTCTCCCTCACCGACAGAGCCTCCACCCTCTGCTTTCATCGATCTACATCTGATGCTGCGGTTGTATCAAACCAAAGTGGTCCTTGTATCCAAGAAGCAAGGCTCCTCTTGTACTTAAATGCAGAGACTAGGGTTGTTGCAAGTTTCATCATTTGGAATGGGGACTCTAAAGCTTTTCAACACACTGTACCTCTTTTCCTAACAACTAAATTTTGTGGTAAAATCTATATAATATAAAATATTCCTCTGAACCATTATAAAATATATAATTCAGTGCCATTGGCCACACTCACAACGTTTATCCATTCATCTGTTGATGGACACTTGGGTTATTTCTACCTATTGCCTGTTGTGAATAATGTGGCCATAAATTTTGGTATAAAAGTATCCAGTTTCTGTTTTCAATTATACAGGATATGTACATAGGCATCGACTTTGCTAGATCACAGGATAATTCTATTTTTACCTTTTTGAGGAATTACCAAACTGCTTTCATGATGGGTGCATCATGTCACTTTTTCACTAGCAGTGTATGGAGGTACCAATTTCTCCATATCATCACTATTTGCTATTTTCTGCCTTTTTTATTATAGCCATCCTGGTAGATGTGAAGTTATATTGCACAGTGGTTATGATTCGCATTATCCTAATGTCAAGTATCTTTTCACGTGCTTCTTGGCCATTTGTATATCTTCTTTGAGAAATGTCAGTTGAAATCTTTGTCTATTTTTTGTCTTTTTGTTTTTGAATTTTAGCAATTATTGTTATATTCTGGATATTAAACCCTTATCAGATATATAATTTGCAAATATTTTCTCCTATTCCATAAGTTGTGATTTTACATTCTTGATAATGTCCTTTTAGATATAAGGGTTTTAAATATTGCCTATTTATTTCTTTTTCTGTTTCTCATACTTTTAGTGTCACTTTTAAGAATCCATTACAAAATCCAGTTTCATGAAGATGTAAGTCTATGTTATTCTCTGAGAGTTATAAGGATTTAGCACTTATATTTAGTCTTGATCCATGTTGTGTTAATTTTTGTATATGGTGTGAAACACGGTTCCAACTTCATACTTTTGTTTGTGAAAATCCAGTTGTCCCAGCACCATTTATTGAAGAGATGTTTTCTTTCCTCATTGGAAGGACTTATTACCCTTATCAAAAGTCAGTTGGCCATAAACATACAGGTTTGCTTCTTGACTTTCAATTCTATTCATTGGTTTATTGGTCTATCTTTAGGCCAGTTGCATGTTGTTTTAATTATTGTTACTTGGTAGTAAGTTATGCAATTGGGAAGAGTGAGTCATCTAAGTCTGTTCTTTTTCATAATCGTTTTGAAGACTGAGGCACCTTAAAAAGTCCATACGAATGTGAACTGAATTTTTTCCAGTTCTACACAAAATAAAAATAAAAGTTATTGGAATTTTGGTAGAGATTGCATTGAACGCGCAAATCACTTCACTTTAGGGAGTATTGGTACCTTAGCAATTTTAAGCCTTCCTAAACGTAAACTCAAGATGTCTTTTCACGCTTTTCAAGTCCTTTACAAATTATTCTCAGCAATGTTTTGTAGCATTTAGTACTCAAGTCTTCTGTCTTCCTGGTTAAATGTATATATTGACATTTAATTCTTTAAGATGCTATTGTAAATGAAATTGCTTTCTTAATTTCTTGTTTTGATTATTTATTGCAAATGTATATAAATAAAATTGTTTTTTTGCATGCTGCTCTTATACCCTGAAATTTTACTTAAATAATTTATTATGACTGGTAGCTACTTACAGAATCTTTAGGATGCTATGTATAAAATCATGTCATCAATTAATACAATTTCACTTCTTCATTTTAAACTTAGATGCCTTCTCTTTTTCTTATCTAAATACTGACTAAAAATTGTGGTTCAATGTTGAATAGCAGTAGTAAAAGCAGATAACCTTCTTTGTTTGATCTTAGAGAGAAAGCTTTCAGTCTTTCACCATTCAATGTATAATGTTAGCTGTTTTTACAAATGTTTTTTATTGTGCCGATTAAACTCTCTTTTGTTCTCAGTTTTCTGCACACTTTTACCATGAAATGATGTTGGATTTTGTCAAATGACTTTTATGTGCCAATTCATATTAACATGTGGGGTTTTTTATTTGCTTTATTAACGTGGTACTAATTGACTTATTTTTATGTCTAACCATCCTTACATTTCTGAGATAAATCCCACTTATTATGGTGAATAATTCTACTAATATGCTGTTGGATTGAGGTTAATAGTTTTTTTTTTGAGGATTTTCATACCAATATTTATGAAAGATGTTGGTCTGTAATTGTGTTTGTGTGTGTATGTGTCTGAGTGTGTGTGTGTCTGTGTGTGTGATGTCTTCATCTGGTTTTAGTATCAAGATAATGTTGGCATGATATAATCAGTTTAGAAGTGTTCCCTTCTCTTTTTGGAAGAGCTTGAAAAGGATTTACGTATATTTTTCTTTAATATTTATTTAAATATTTAAATATTCTTTAAATGTGTGGGTTAATTATTACTTATATATCAAATATTAGCATTAACCAGTGTATCTATCTGGTCCCGAACATTTTTGTTGTTGGGAGGTTTCGAATTACTGATTTAATCTATTTACTTTGTTATATTTAAACTTTCTATAGTTTCTTGGGTAAGTTGAGGATATTTTTGTGATTGGGAAATCTATCCATATCATGTAGGTTATATAATTTCTTAGAATAAAATCCCACATAGTATGCTTTTATAATCATTTTTATTTTTGTCAGGTCGGTGGTAATGTCTCCACTTTTATTTGTGGTTTTAGCTATTTATATATTCTCTCTTTCTCTGAGAGTTTAGCTAACAGTTTGTTAAATGAGTTTTTCTCAAAAAACAGTCTTTGAAAATGAGTTATAAAGCAAATAAAAGAATTGGGGGAACTTTAAATGCGTATTGTTAATGAAAGAAGCCAATATTAAAAGGGTACACACTGTAGGATTCCAACTGCGTAACATTCTGGGAGAAATAAAACTGTAGAGGCAATAAAAGGATCAGTGGCTAAAAGGGATTTGGTTGAGGGAGAGATGAGTAAGTGGGGCACAGGACATTTGTAAGGCAGTGAATTTGTTCCGTGTAACACTGTAATGGTGGATACATGTCATACATCACAACCCATAGAATAAACAATAGAAGGAATGAGCCCTAATTGAAATGGTGGACTTTGCTTAGTAAAAATTTATCAGGATTGACTCACCAATCCTAACATTTTTGACATACATTTGCAATACATTAATTATATGAGAAATTTGCTGGAGGAAAGAGTATATTTGGGAACACTCTGTACTTCATGCTCAATTTTTTTGTAAATCTAAGACTGCTCTAAGAAATAAAGTCTATCTATTAAAAGAAAAAGACATCATTTACTTTTAATCTTAAAATAAAAAAAGACATAAGGCAGTTTAAGGACCTAAGAAAAATATTTATTAAATGCTTAACAAATGGTATATGATTAAAAATTTTGGCCTGGCTGCAAACAGACCAACTTTCCAATTAGCTTTAGGACACAAGATTTCCTCTTTTATTAGCAAATCATTTTGGTAGTTAGTATTTAATCTGTGGTTTGACCAAGGGAATAATTTAAGTTTAGAGGATTAGCCACCCTTTATATTGCAATCACTACCCTCACAGTAACCTCAGATACAAATAAAAATGATATTAAAAAATGTTTAGGTGTGTGTACTATTGACATTTTTGTCAATCCTTTGTATCTAGTGAATAATAATATAATAACACCTTTAGATTTCATCTATTTATTTAATTTATCCATAACACACAATCTAAGTAAACAACAACAACAAAAATCTGCATGTGTAGGCACTGCATCCATTTCTTCAGGCTCACGTCTGAAGGGATCACATGTATCGAGCATAGTGGAGGGTGCTGGGCCCAGCTATGCTGGTGAGACCCTGGGTACCCTGTTTCAGAGCAACTGTAAACTCATGGTGACTCTCTACTGTCGGAATTAGACTTGCTGGATGTTCTACACTAGCCATATCTTTCCCACCACATTGGCATCCACCCACAATCCGTTCAACCTAGGTGTTCCCAGAATGAATTCATAAGCCTATTTCAGGATAAATAAATAAATAATAAATAAAAAACCTACACTTGTGGTCATGCCAATTCTTGCATCACCTATAGTTTTCTTCAACAACGCTGATGCCAATGACAAAGAAGCTAGAATTTGTGAGGGCTTATGAAGAGACAGTCATTCTGTTAAACATTTTGCAGATGTCACCATCTTTATCTTTACACTTTTACATGCAAAAGACGCTGTAGAAAAAAGGCTTATTTTACTTATTTGAGGGTAGGAGAGTGAGGCAGGCTCTACGGAGAGATTGAATAACCAGTCTAAGGGAAAATAGCAGGAAGAGAATTTGAAACAAGCTCTGTCTCGCTTTAAAATGTGAACTCTATTTCATGCCACCCTAAGAAAAACAATCACTGCCTATAAAGAAGGTCGTTTAACAGAGTGACCTGTACTGGCTGCTCTGGGAATTTTCATTATTTCCTTATATGATACTTGTGATTGTGTAGAAAGCTGGACAAGAATAGTAGCACTAATTGAAGCCAAATTGAGCTGCAGACCTACGGATCAATACAGAGTTTAAGTATTTAAAGGCAATTACTTAGAATAATGAATCTTCTTCAAAAATTGATTGAAAGCAGTTACACACACACACATACCCACCCATGCACACATTTACACAATTGATTACCAGCAAATGCTATCCAAAAATTATTGATGAGATTAAAGAGAAAGCAAAGTTTCTATTTATGACAATTACAAATTTTATTACTCCCAGATAGAGAGTATAAACCTGCAAAGAAAATACACTGGATTATGAAACCCAGTTCCTGACAGATTGAATGAGGGATTCCTGAGGTTAGGCTTCCACAGGCTGAAATGAATGTGAAGACCTGCAAGGTACAAATACTGTGCTTCCTGACTAGAAATGAGAGAAAGGTCGTTCTCTATTTGACCTTCCTGTTTACAGAAAATTAGAATCACAATGAATTAAACATTAGACTGTTTTGCATTTTGATCTCATGTTTATCTCATGTTTATAGCTACAGCATTCTCAATGTCAAATTATTTTGGCAGCTGCATTCAGTGTAGATTTTGTCTTTTGTTTATTCATTTCGAAATAGAGTGTATCACAGAAATACACTCAAATTCCAAGAGTCCAATTGTTTACAAATATATTAAAAATAGCTCACTCTAGAATGATATACTATAATCCAGATAAGCCTCACAAGCATTATCCTCAATGAATGGACTCATAAGACTGTGAAGCATAGATGTTGTTTTGAAAATGCATGGATTGAAAAAATTAATAAAATAGAGAAATTCCATCAAGGAAAAGCTTTGTGGTCACCGTGTGCAGTAAATAGGAATATAAAGAAAACAGCTCTAGCTTATCCATCAAAGTATCCCTCTTAAGCAAGTTTTAAATCAATCATGAACCAATAAATGACAATAATTATTTCCACTCCCATTCTCACGTCATTGTTGAAATGAGACACATTCCCTACCACTCCAATTATCTTCTTTTTCCATATTTATTTAAAGACTGCATATATTAATTAGAAACATAAATATGGGATTAGAGAACTGTGTACAATCTCAATGAAACCTGAGATTTGTAGATGCTTCAAAAACTAACATTAGAAGTTGGTTAGATTGAGGAAAAGATCAAATGCGTTCCTGCTGGATGCATGGTTTCTATCTTGCCAAAGGGCAGTTGGTGACCCTGATAGCACTGATGTTACGTCAAGGAATATAGTGTGTGTGTGTGAAACCTTGCAATTTATCCTAGCATTTTCAGACACTCAAGACGTTGGGAAAGGCAGAATTCCAGAACAGCAACCCAAAAGGAGCAGCAACTGGGTCTTAGAATTTGAGTGGAGATTGTACTTATTCCCCAACTAGCTATGATTTGAAAGGGACAATATTCCAGCTCTCATAAATGAAGCAACAATATTCCTCATTCCATGTGTTTTCTAAAGTTTTGATCTTAATAGTTTTGCTGTGTTAAAACGGTTATTAAACGTAACTGATTTTTTTGGAAGAAATTCTCAAAATAGAGATGAATGTATAAAGAGAGAAAATTGATGAGAAAAAAAAGTATAATGGAAACAAAGAACCAAGGAAAGAGATCGACTCTGTCAATATTATGTAAACCCTCAAAGTGAGTACAGGAAAAAATAAATAAATAGAAGTGTATGAGACTGACTACCTGGCCGTGAAGTAACTATGATCTAGAGATCAAGCAACCTCACCCAAGTTTTGAAAAATTAATTTAAAATTAAGTTTGAAAATAGTCACATACGCAGATGAAAGCCCTGATAACATGTGACATATTTGTAATTCCAAGAAATCCGTAAAACATTTAAGTATGAATTCAGATTACTTTTAAACAGTAGTAAAATTAGATGTGTCTCTGATTTTTTTTCCTTTGTAATTCTGAACAGAGAGATAAGGGAACGATGTCCTCAGATTCTTAGGAAGGTAGGCTGCGACCTGAGAATTCTACACCCAGCCAATTTGCTGTTTGTATGTAAATGTTACTGAACTGTATCCCATGCATGTACTTAGAAATTGTGCAATCATGGCTCTTATAAAATATTGGATATGTGCTCAGTTCAGAAAAGGATAGAAGTATTTTAGATCAGAATCTTGACATTTCTATGGTTTCATTCAAGATATTTTTTGTTCTTTCATTAAAAAAAATATTAAATAATGCCCATATTCATTCATATCTTCTTCATTTTTACCTAATGGTTTTGTTTTTGCTTTCTGATCCAGGATCCCATCCATAATACCACATTACATTTAGTCATTTTTGTCTTCTTAGGTGCATGTAGACCATGATCTTTTCTAAGACTTTCCTTGTTTTTAATAATCTTGCCAATTTTGAGCAAGTATATTGTAGGATGTGTCTGTATTGAAATTTGTCTGATGTTTTTCTCCTGATTAGACTGTGTGATAGATTTGGGGTCCCATGAGTTTTGAAATAAAATATTCCTATGTTTATTGATGTATTTCTTGAATAACATAATTTTGTTTATCTTTAGCCCAATTACGATGAAAGAGACTGTTCAATCAGGATATACAAGTAACAATGCCAAATTGTAGTATGCTGAGACAACAACCATTCACTTCTAAACACACCATTTGTGTCTCCCTGGTTGGACTGGGGTTTTTCCCCCACATAGTATTTTGGGGACTAATCTATTCTGTTATCAAGCTAATGCAAGCGTATTTCTGGCACACAATACAGAGAAAAAAGAGGGTAGGGGAAATTGTACCCCTTAAATCCCAGAGCCCAGTCTTACTGTAAGGGGTAGAATAGTATAATCATCACCAGGAATGACAAATGGATATTGCTAAACAGTAATAAAATGTACCACATGGATGCTTTAATTGTTTTCGTCATTCATGTGTGAGAAAGATATGTAATGCCATAATAAAAGCAAATTAATGGAAAATTAGAAAATAATTATCATAAAATCAGAATACTTTTCAAAACAGAAAAAATATAAATTAGAATACATCAAAGAGTTAGACTGAAAGAAAAATACTCAACAGTTCTACAACAGATATATTTAAGCAAGAAAAAAATGCCAATATCTTAAAGAAGAAAGAAAAAAGCAGATGTATCAACAAACATGGAGAATGAAAGAGACAATGGCTTAAATTTTTCTAAACAAGTAAGTTGGAAAACCTCAGCAAAATTGCAAAGCAAGACTGACAAATTTGTGGTTGAAGAATTTAAAGTGTGAATTCAAAAACCATAGAATAAATTGAAAAAAGTATCAAAGAATAATTATATTCTCTATTTTAAATTTATTGCGTAGATCGAGGCGGTGAACTTTCCAGAATAAAATAAATTTAACTTTCAATGATTTTTTTTGCATAGAAAAATAAAGTTAACAAAACTCAGCTATAAAGAAGCTACTGTGTTCTTTAAAATGAAATATTAATAGAAAACTGCACATGACCTCAAATAATGTTTATTACATAGTTGTGTGCTAAGTAGGTACTTTTTCAAAGCAATCAAATAGCATAACCAATTTGTGCTGATATATCTTGATAAGCAAAGCAATTCAGTGTTCTTAAAATAAAATATGTCATACTTATTTAATGAAATCCACATAGTGGAGGGCACAAACAGAGATTATACTCCAGCCGGCTTGTTACATGCCATTTTTCAAAGCATTTTTTAAACCTGCTCTAAAATAAACGTGTACTGCAAAGAACAACCAAGGAGGGAAATGTAAATTTCACAGGAGATTACGATAGACATTAAATAACAGCAAATGCAAGTCAATTCCAAGTGCCTTTCCCTGTGTCTCTAACTTGAAACAAGGCTGACTGCTTTGTAGGAATGAATATAAAATGGATTTTTTTTCCTTTTTCTCAATATTATCCTCCTAAAAAGGTATTATTGTGAATTAGTCATTGCAGGTTTTATGCCATCCTTTCATCAGCATTATTTTGAATAATAAAACAGATTTGGGGCAAACCTCTTCTGCATGAAGTCGTTAGACCTCGATCCAAACCGGTGTGAAATGGCATGCAGTTACTCAAAATATTAAACTTAGAATTTCTACATGATCTGCAGTACTTTCACTCAGGGGTATAACCCAAAAGAATGGAAAGTAGGGACTTAAACAGAAATTCGTATACCCATATTTATAGCAGTATTATTCACTCTAGCCAAAAGGTGGAAGCAGCACCATTATCGATCAGTAATTAATGTATAAACAAAATGTAGTATATATACGTAAAATGGAACATCATTTAGCCTTAAAAAATTGTCAAAATTTTTGTCAAAAAACCTGTCATAAGGTAAGTAGTGAAATAAGCCCGGCCTCTCCCCAATACACACAAAACTGTATTATTCCTTTTTAAGGAGATTCCCAAAGTAGTCAAATTAGTAGAGACAGAAAGTAGAACTGTGTTTGCCGGGGACTGCATGGAGAGGAGAATGGGAATGATTGTTTAAAGGGCATAAAGGTTCAGTTAGGGAAGATGAAAAAATTTTGGAGGTGGATGATGGTGATGATTTCACATCATTGTGAACGTACTTAATGCCACAGAAGTGTACACTTAAAAATGCATAAAATGGTACCTTTTTAACTTACACGTACATCTCTATCTATATATCTATATAGATATACAAAGATACCAACAGATATATATAGTGCCAAATGGCCATCATGTATGGGAAAATGTTCATTAATATTCATTAGAGAAATGCAAATTCAAACCACAATGAGATATCATCTCTCACCTGTCAGAATGTCTTCTAAAATGTTTACTATTATATTTTTTTATCTCATGCTTCATTTCAAAACAGAATGGTTTATATATAAAAAAAAAAGATAAGTGTTGGTAAGGATATAGAGAAAAGCAAACATTTGTATACTATTGGTGGAAATGTAGGTTTGTGCAGCCATTATGGAAAACAGTATAGAGATTTCCTGACAAACTAAAAATAGAATTGTCATATAATCCAGAAATTCCACCAATAAGTATTAATGCAAAAGACTTGGAGTCAGTTTACTGAAGGGATATCTGCACTCCTGTTTATTGCAGCACTATTTACAATAGCCTCAACCTCAGTTGAACTATTTACAACATTTAATTTTTAATATTTTCACTATTTATAATAGTATCAATCTCAATGCCCACTAACAGATGAATGGATAAAAAAATATAGTGCATATACACAGTGGAGTACTCTGTAGCCTTTAAAAAGAAGGAAATTTTGACTTTTGTGACAACATAGATGAAATTGGAAACATTATGCCAAGTTAAATAAGTCAGGCTCAAAAAGACAAAATACCACATGTTCTCACTTATGTATGGAACATAAAACAATGAACTTATACAAGCAGAGAGTAGAATGGTGGTGATAGAAGCTGGAGGATGGGAGAAATGGGGATGTGATAGTCAAAGGGTGTAACATTTCAAACAGGAAGAATATGTTTTTTCTTTTTCTGAGTTCTATTGTGCAGCATGGTGAATAGAGTTAATAGAGTATTGTACATTTCAAAATTGCTAAGTACATTTTAAATGTTCTCACCACAAAAAAATGTTAAGTATTTGAGGCGATCAATATGTTAACTAGCCTGATTTAATTATTTCACATTGCATTCATAGATTATTACATCATTTTTTACTCCACAATTTTTTTAGCCATACTATTCCTTCTTCACAGAACCTGTCAATCTATATGATTACAAATTGTTCATTTACAATAAAAAATACAGACTACAAAAGAATAAAACAATGTTTGGTGTACTTATAGAAGCTACCTCGTAGAAAAGATAAACAAAGAGGAAAAGATCTTAAAGTTATTAAACAGATTCAGATTTAAAATTATCCCCAAGTAATGGTTTTCCATTTGGTAAGTGTTACAGATCATTACATCATTACATCTAGTTCATACCTGCACACACACAACACTGCAGTAAATATCCCTGTTAAATGTATCATAAATATATACCACAAGTTAAATTTAAATATAAATCGCCATGATATATTATGACTGAGTGCTGGAAGGTTGACAGAGTGTTTGGTGGCATATCATACACGACTCTAAAAGTTCCCAAATTTAAACAAGTTAGACAGAAGGGATGTTATTGAGCTCTGATAAACTAACTTCAATGACGTAAAAGGTGCCTCTGGTATTGACTGCTAGGTTGATTTTGAAGATACACATGAAGGGCTTAAATACCTATTTATAAAAAATACAAGAGAAGAAAGAAGGCATGTTTCTATATACATGCCATTTTAAAATAATATTATATTTAATTGAAATATTCAAATATTTTAAATAATTATATATGCTATTGAAAAATGTGCATGAAGTAATATAAGCTGATATTTAATTTCAATATTTAAATATTTTGAAATAATTCATATATGCTATTTTTAAAACGTGCTTGAAGTAATATAAGTAGATATTTGTTGAGTCATGTACATATCTCAAATTTATTATAATATAGGACGCTGAATGGCTTGTAAATCTCAAAGAAAAATGGGATATTGCATTTTAATTGGGGTTTGCCTTATATTAGAGCAAATACACATATATGTTTGTGTAGTAGGTTCATCATTATGCATACTAATGTCAAACATCTATGTTTTCTATATCTACATATTTGACAAAGCCTACATTACATAATACCATTTTTATTTACTTATATTCTCCATGCTTTGGTTTCCTTATCTGGAAAAATGGAAGTAATAGTCATAAAAATATGAAGAATAGAGTGGCGGTTTCTCACTTGCACCTGGTAAATGCATTATATAAATGTTTGTTGCCTTTTGTATTTTCCATTCTAAACTATCTCTGAAAAAAGTCTCAATTTGGGGACTTAATATTCTAACTTCAATTACTCTTTAACTTTACATTTAAGCACAGAAGTATTACATATTGTAGCCTTGAAAATATTGTGATAAATCAAATATACCCTATGGCATATGATATATTAAATATTTAAGTTTTGGAAATGTCCTCTATGTCCAAAATATTTCAATTGTTAACAAGTGCTTTTCAAAAAATATTTTTATTATACCTTAAAAAGAGCCAATTTAGGGTCTACACTATCTTTGTTTATCTTGTCTTTTTTTTTGCACATATTTCTTTACTAATATAGATTAGCACTAAAAGAAAAAGAAAAAAATCTGGCATAGTAACATTGTAATTCCCCCATATCAAATTATATGAAAAATCCCACCTCAGACACTCTGCCAAAGGGTGTGGAACATTTAATCAACATGAAGTGCTTCAACTGAAGCAGTATATTCTCACCTCTATAAGTAATTTTGTCTCACTTTATTTCAAAGTATTATCAGTTTTTGTCGTAGGATTTTAGTAACACGTTGTGTTAAATTCTTATCATATTTACAATTAAACTATCTTATTCATATTATATTTAAAAGCAAATTTTCATTGTTCCAATGAAATATTTCAGTATACTCTGCAAAGTTTATAGTAAAGTTCTGAACAATACATTCTGAAATGTCCTGTGCTTTCAAAAGTACATACTAGAGCTGATGGCTTAAGCACCATTATTTAGTGGCATTTCTAATTATCACTTTCCTTTATGTGGTTTTTTTAAGAGGTACCAAAAGTTCCTTTTGTCATATGGCTCATGTTGCCTTCAGTAACAGCCACTTGAATTTGCCCTTAGTTGCAAACTCAGATCATGAGAGAAAATATACTCATAAAAGAACTTTATTCTGGACATTCTTCCAGGTGGGAAAACTTCCTTGTTACAGGAATTACATATTTCCTTGGAATTATGACATGCTGCATATAACAAGAAAAGAGAAAAAAGATATACACTGTCTTTAACAGAATAGAAATTTGTTTTTCTCTCACAGTCTGGAAATAGAGGCTTTCACAAGGCTTTCAATCTCAAGGTTATCTTACGTTCCAAACAGTTGCTGACACTCCAGATTACAACTGTTTAGCAGGTAAGGTAAAAAAAGTAAAGTGAAAGCAGCAAAATACATCAAACTGCAGAGTTATCCCCTTTTAAATGTTTTCTTTGAAATCCCTCATAACATTTCCACTGACATTTTAATGTCGACAACTTAATCAGGTAGTCACATAGAGTTGCAGAAAACTGGAATTATGGTGTTTTAGTTGAGATATCTTTTCCCTTGACCCTTGAGATAACCTTCATTTTCCAGAATGCTTTTCTTTTAACTTAAAGTAAAGTTCATAAAGAATAAAATTAAACTTTTTATAGTGTACAGTTCAGTGGCATTTAGCACATTCATAATGTTGTACAATGCTCACCTCTGTGTAATTCTAGAACATTTTCATCGTCATACTTATTAAGAAGTTTCCTTCTATTCCTCCCTATCCCCATTCCCTGTAAACACCTAATCTGCTTTTTGTCTCCATAAATTTACCTATCCTAAATATTTCATATAAATGGAATCATGCAATGCATCATCTATTATTTATGTTATTTCTTTCACTTATCATAATGTTTCAGAGGTTTTTCCATGTATCCGTAGTTCACTCCTGTTTCATGGGTGAATAATATTACATTGTAAGGATACACAATATTTTGCTTTTCCATTCTTTTCTTGACAAATATTTGAGTTTTTTTCACTTTTTGGCTACTGTGAATATATTGCTACTATTGGCATTTATGTACAATGACTTGTTTGAACATACACTTTCAATAATTTGAGGTATATGTCCAGGAATGAAATTGCTAGGTGATATGGTAATTCCATGTTGTGTTGGTTCATTTTTCTCTGATAAAATTGGAGTCCTATTATTATAAATGAAGAAAAGAGCTGATATTGTCTGATCGCCAGCAGTGTCGGCCACAGGAGAAGGGCCCGTTTTGTTCCTATAGGGACACTTGCTGTGTGTCCCTATTTAATCTCCCTGTACTGATGGACAAAATCATATACTTATATCCCTTACTTTTGCACTCAGAACTCTACAGCATTTTTGCCTTCTGGCCCAGTTATTTATAACATGCTAGTTTGGGCCCCAGACAACCACAGTATTCCACCAAAATGCTGAAGCTTGAGCCACCACATGGCTGTAACTGTTTAGCCACAAAAATCTTGGCAATGGCCAGACGCAATCAGCCTAGGCTAAATGTGAACTTCAGTTGATTCATAAGCTAAATAGGTGACCTTTGATGAATTGATGTAACAGAAAAATCTTTAAAACTAGATGGGCTACTAATTTTTTAAAGATTTAGTTTTCAAAAGTACAGTCTTGTATATAGAGTTGTCTTAAGCTATTATACTTACATTCATGTATAAGAACAGGTCACATTATTGCTAATGGTCACAAGTAGACACAAATAGGCAAGTATTTGTCTTATTTTCGAGATGGCCAGAGAGCAAATTCATTTTAATTAATTTAAAATGTGGTATCTAAAACACCAAAAGCAATGGCAACAAAAGCCAAAATTGACAAATGGGATCTCATTAAACTAAAGAGCTTCTGCACAGCAAAAGAAACTACCATCAGAGTGAACAGGCAACCTACAGAATGGGAGAAAATTTTTGCAATCTACTCATCTGACAAAGGGCTAATATCCAGAACCTACAAAGAACTCAAACAAATTTACAAGAAAAAAACAAACAACCCCATCAAAAAGTGGGCAAATAATATGAACAGACACTTCTCAACAGAAGACATTCATGCAGCCAACAGACACATGAAAAAAATGCTCATCATCATTAGCAATCAGAGAAATGCAGATCAAAACAACGAGATACCATCTCACACCAGTTAGAATGGCGATCATTAAAAAGTCAGGAAACAATAGGTACTGGAGAGAACGTGGAGAAATAGGAACACTTTTACACTGTTGGTGGGACTGTAAACTAGTTCAACCATTGTGGAAGACAGTGTGGCGATTCCTCAGGTATCTAGAACTAGAATTACCATTTGACCCAGCCATCCCATTACTGGGTATATAACCAAAGGATTATAAATCATGCTGCTATAAAGACACATGCACACGTATGTTTACTGCAGCACTATTCACAATAGCACAGACTTAGAACCAACCCAAATGTCCATCAATGACAGACTGGATTAAGAAAATGTGGCACATATACGCCACGGAATACTATGCAACAATAAAAAAGGATGAGTTCATGTCCTTTGTAGGGACATGGATGAAGCTGGAAACCATCATTCTCAGCAAACTATCACAAGAACAGAAAACCAAATACTGCATGTTCTCACTCATAGGTGGGAACTGAACAGTGAGAACACTTGGTTACAGGAAGGGGAACATCACACACTGGGGCCTGTTGTGGGGTTGGGGGAGGGGGGAGGGGGGAGGGATAGCACTAGGAGATATACTTAATGTAAATGACAAGTTAATGGGTGCAGCACACCATCTTGGCACATGTATACATATGTAACAAACCTGCACATTGTGCACATGTACCCTAAAACATAAAGTATAATAAAAAAATTTTTTTTAATGTGGTATCAAAAAAATAGCAATTACACATTATCAGAGAAAGCTATTTCTCACCTCTCTGTTGTACGTTTTTAAAGTTTGTGCTTTGGAGTCAGCCTCCTTTGGACTCAATATTGGCTCTTTTGCATAACATTTAAATTCCTCTTTATATTTTGTAATTCCTTAATACTGATTTTTAAATAATTTCAGAATCCTCTGAAACCATAAGCACAGTATGTGTTTTTGAACACACGCATTTTTTCCACTGAGAAGATATAAGGGGTGGTTATACACACCCTACCTGCAAACCCTATTCAAACATTGGTTTGCAAATTGTGAGATATTAGATAGTTATTACGCTTTGTTCAATTCTTGGAAACGGTGGTAAAATAAGAAAATTCCTACTGTTCAGAAAAAAAAAAAATAGACTGGGCTGTTCTGAAACAACAGAAGAGTATTATTGGCTAAAGATATAAGATAAATGTTAGGTTTTTTTCCTTCCTTTTTCTCTTTAAATGTAGTTAATAATCTGCTGCAAAGTTTAAGATGAAGATAATCTCTCTTCAATTTGAAAACTTTAACTATCATTCCAGTTACCGTAGAGGATATTCCTATTGCTCCAGAAAACAGAGGAACTTCCGAAGGACTAAAGTATGACCACTGGGGAAGAAGACAATAAGAAAATCAATCTTAGTGCTTAATTTAATGTTTTGCTTGAAGGTAGCATTTTGGCATTCAGAGGGGTCAAGAAACTATACATTCATCCTGACAAATAAATGTTTTTAAAAAGATGAAATTGATAAACCAAGAAAAACATAATACTTTGTTCTGGGATTACTTTACGTATTTCAGAAGTTGAGTGAGGTAGAGTCTGCTCTCTCACACACACTTCATTGAAATAAAATCAGGTTTTAAGTACATTTCCTTTACTCATGAACTATTTGATCTTTGACAAGCTATTGTATCTAGCAGCAAGTCTATCATCTCTCCTCCAGCGTGGAATTAAATTATCTTACTGTTATGATTGTTGGGAGGATGAGATATAGTGTATTTGAGTAATTTTACTATTCAGCTATTAAGCCTTTTCAAGGCAAACTGTTTCAAACTGCTTCTTTGTTATTATTTGTTGCATATTCTCAGTTAGTTACTGATTACTCTTAATATGAGTTACAATTTAAAATATAAACTACAGATATATAATGCTTTTTTTTAACTTAAAAAGAAGTCATAAAACTGACTCTTTCTCAGCTCATGTCTTTCTGTGCCTAAAAAGACAAGGTGAAAAAAATGCACGTTACCATCATCTAGATGCTTGCCTCTATATTTTTTATACACTCATCAAAGGTTAAGCATGACTTCAAATGGTCCAAAAGATAAATCATAAAACCCAATATTGTGCATTTTAAAGTAATAAGTATATAGGAAAAAAAATAGATGACCTTTCATATGAGCCTTTATTTTGGCATAGGACATTGACAAACTTGACCATGAACTTTTTAGCAGTCAGTCGGTAAAAGAAAGTTAACAATATTTGTTTATGGTGCCCATTAAAATACATCTACAAAAGAAAATCACCTGGACAAACTCTTCAGTTCTCAGTAATTTCTTAGGTACACTCTCTTTTCTAGCTTAACCCAACCAGTCCTACTAGAGGGGAGGATCATGTGGAACGGCTCCACGTACAACAGTCCCAGGTTAGAAGGTTATGAGCCACAGCTGAGAAAATGGAAAATAAGGAAAGATTAGGAGACAGGCTGGGAAGTCTGATAGAACAAAATAAGTGAGTCATTTTTGACCAGGACCAACATTTAGCATTTATCTGAAGGCTGAGTTTTGTTTTATTTCTTTAAATAAGAAAACCGTTTTCCGTGATGTAGAGCATGAAAATTGAAAATGCTGTTTTGGCAGTAAAGGAAGCAACATGAAGATCTTAGCCAATTTGATTAATACCACTGATTCAATTAAGGTTGAAATGAAGGTGATTATGTTTCTGAGTGTGTGAATGTTGAATGCTTAAATTTAGTGTGGTCCTATACTAGACAGTGTGTTGAATGCATTAATGAACAAAAAATAGAAAAAAGAAAGAAAACAAATATGTTTTAATCCTGTAGTTATTTAGAGACATTTGTTTTGTTGCTGGGCAAGCAAATCTAAATACAGAATGAATCCATATCCCAGTTAAGACCCGTAGTTATCCACAGAGATCTGTGAATAACAGAACCAATGCAGTCCATTTGTCCACTATGGACTGCTGCATAATATGGCTTATTATACCTTAGTTTCTGATGTGTCTGTTGAGAAGGATGGAAATTGTTCATCAATTTTCTTACTTTTGAGAGACATAGTAGAAAATGACCTTTTTCTGTCCATGCACATTGCTTGAATATCATGAATGGTCATTTCAGGTACCCAGAATTCTAATATCAAAGGGTAGATGAGAACATTATTTGTTTCTACTATACCCTTTCATATTCAGGAGAGATTTTTGATGGGTATTAATATGGCTTCACTTAATTCTACTTCTGTCCATGTATATAAGAGTTTACATTCAATAGCATCCTCCATAAAAGTGCACTTTATTATTTAATCATTCAACACCTATTTTCTAGACTATATTTTCAGTCCATTGGCTACTACCTAATAATCGGTATAATTCAATACTATAGAAATATTGTTATGGCTACCAATTTTATTATTAATTTATCCTGATATTGCAAATAATATCACTATTAATTCTGATCATTGAGGATACATATGTAATGTGTGTGTGTATATATATAATATACATATCATTTTTCAGAATGTGACCATCATCTTGACATAATGCAACAGCCTTCTAGATCAAATATTTCCCAGCAACCTGAAAACCACCACAAGTAAACTCTGATGCCTTTTATGCATCACCTAACAATTTACTAAAAGACAGTACTCATTTAGCTGTGGGATTAGGTAGCTTCTCAGAAGCTTCTAAAGTATTGCCCAGAAGACTGACTACCACCTGCTTATTTATGTGATGGCTGTCTATTATGGTTCCCCATCTAAATATACCATCTACATTTCATGAGGAAGCTTTTCTGTATATTTTCCTCCCTCTTAGAATGTTGCTTTGATACATTACTTGTGTCACCATGAGTATTTTAAGAATCAAAATAGGATTATGCCTTTCAATATTAAAGATAGTTTGAATGAGTTCCCAATCATAGGACAATTATTATTTCCAAGGAGTGAATATTTATTAACAATTTCAGGTAACTTATTAGTCCAAAATCTTGTGGCTGTGGCAATGTAGCAGAAAGGACTTTTGATAAACGTGTTTGTTAACTCAGTAGGGGTTGCTAACATTTCTAATAATACTGTCTGCCCACAGTGAAGACCCAGAGAGGTCAACTGAGCAATCAAATTGCAATATAATGTGTTGTTTAGAACCTCAATTATTTTCCCAGGTGTGTCAAAGCAAAATAGCACAAACTGGATGGCTTAAAACCACATAAATTATTGTCTCAGTGATGGAGGATAGAGACCTGAGGCAAAGGCTTCAGCAGGGCCATGCTCCCTCTGCAAACTCCTTTCATCCACCTAGATTCCAATGGCTTGCTGGCAGTCGTTGGTGTTCCCAACTTGCAGTTACCTAGCTCCAGTCTCCACCCTTACTGGCACGTTGTGTTCTCCCTGTATCTCTTTCAGCACATGGCCATCTTCTTATAAGGACACCTGTCTTATTGGATTAGGGGCCCAGACTACCTCCATAAGACCTCATGTTAACTAATGGCATTTACGATGACTCTTTTTCCAAATCAAATCACATTCTGAGGTCTTGGTGATTAGTATATCAACACATTTTTTTTTAGGGGAAACACAATTCAACTCACAACAGAAACCTATTCAAGTTCAACTTTCTTTCATGGAGCTTTGTGAATGAGGGTAGTAGAAACTAGTTATTCTTCAAAAATAAAAGAATCAGTTTAGTGTCTGTGCCTCTTTTACACACTTTGGTGCTAGCATAAATAATTTATTTTTGATTGTTTGAGAAATGGTTGGTAATGAGCTCATGTCCAAGCTATTCTTAAAACGTTTACCATCTGTGTCACACCTTGTATTGTAGTGTTATTGAGCAGTCATCCTCAGAGGGTCATATGATTCATTCTCATTTGAAATTCATTGTTAGTTTGACCTTCACCTAGAGATATCAACATTATATCATGAAAATTATCCTAATGCTTTTATTTAACCAATGTATAAGTATTTTTGTGGCAGCAGAGTAAAAATGTATTGTAAGCTACCACATGAATACAAATTTACTTTGACTTTCTTATGAAGTAGGAATCAAAAGATACAATTAGCCAAATTGATCTCAACAGAATACTAATACACTTCAACTTGTGGCACAGTTTGACTTTTTAGCTCTACTTCTAGTAAAGCTGACACCTTTGGATACATCAGTTTGTTTACTCATCCAGAGTGTGTAGTTAACCTCCAAGATCTGACAGCTTTTCTTGCAGGTTATACTAGGCTGACATGTAATCTATCACAACATGAGTAAGAGCAGAAAACCTTTTGATACCTCCATCTACCCCAGCTAACTTACATTATTTTCAGTTTTCTAATTGAGTGGACATAGGTAATTCTAAAGGTTCCCTTCCAATGTGTCCAATTAAAAGCACACAAATAGCAGACATGCAAGATGATTTCCCTAGAGCCTATGTAAAGAGAGACACTCCCAGTTCTGTATCATATATGCTTTCTAATGAAGAATTCAGGGAGAGGTATCACCACATCACCATCCTCAAAAATCAACCCATTGCCATTTAAATTTCTATGATGAGTTTAGGGTCTGCACACCGTGCTCTGGTTTTCAGTGATGCCAATAAGGGTTCCCTACACATGCATGCCATTTTTTCACATTCATGTTGATGGCTGTGGGTTCACACCTAGGGCTTTACCAGGAGACTTTGACCTCCCTTTCATTCAGAATGGTAGCCTTCTTTCACCCTGTACCAATTTCACTGGTTTTACCTGTGAGAATCTACAGATTCAGTTTTCTTTTTCCTAGATTTGTTAAATTTATCAAGGTTGTGTTTATATAACAGATCAACTGAGGGTCTTGTAATGTCCAAGGAGTTGATAGAGGGGATTTACTTCGGAGGCACCTATTTTCTGATGGTGACCATCAGCACCTAAGCAGCCACATCATTCATGTTCTCCTGTTACATTCCATTTTCAAGAACCTTCTAACAATTACCACTGGGTTTAATCTTGTTGATAGGTTTCCTAATTTTTAATTTGAAAGGTTTTTGTAACAACTTAGAAAGTGTTTAAGTCACTTTTCAGACAGTATTGTTTATCCTTTGAGGAGCTGAGAATCCCTGACATAATCAATCCAAAGTAGCTTATACTTGTGTCTCAGAATATTTACAGCCTCAGTGGGGCTATTACAATTTCTGTTCAGCAAGACCAAAGCAGTTGTCCTTCTCCCGATACTTTGATCTAACTCCTCCTTTAATATAGATTAGTGAATTAGGGATAGGATTAAGCGTGTCATCTCTCACACACACAATGAATGTAGTTGCTTACCAAGAATCTAGTGTTTACTTAAACACCTCTCTTCTTTCAGTCATGAGCAGAGCCAATGAAATTTACCCTTGTTAATAATATGTAAAATTATTTGCAATAAAAGTACTCTGGGAGCTGTCTGTATCTGTCCACAATATGAGTCAATTCCTTGACAAAATAACCTGTAATCTCAAAAGTTACCTGTTCAGAACCCTTTAGAATATCTTTAGAATGCTTTGAGTAATGAGAAGTGGAATTAGTTGTGATACTTTTATAATATTTCATCAGGACAACATTTTATTTCCTAACTTGGTTCATAATTAACTTCAAAGAGACAGATTCTAGACTTTTGAACATGTTTGGCTATATTTTGACTTTCAATAATATAGTTTTTTTTTCTTTCCTTTTTTTTTTCAGCCAAGGAACAATTTGGGGATTGTGATTTTCCCTTCACTTATATCTTGTTCTTTCCCAATTTTGCTGTCTCCCCTGATACTAGATTTATTACCTCTACATCCAATTTTCCTTAATTGATCACAGTGCTTGGGCAACCTCAAATCAGGGTGGCTCAAGAGGCAACCTGGCATTAGAGAGGATTCATTCTCCCTGTTCTTCTCTTTAGTTCTCCAAAACAAAGGATTAGTCATATTCAAATTAAATCTGCAGTTGTTGCAAAAGTTCTGCCACTTTCACTGCAGCAATTATTTCTGTATATTCACATACACTCTAATAAAAGTGAAGGATACAATATAACAGAAAAAAGAAAGCACAGAGCAGTTGGAGAAATCCAAAGTTCCCATCTCTCATACTTACAAAGAATGGGCTTCATCTTTGTTTGTGAGCCACCAATATGTGCATGAAATATATCAGTCATAGAGAAACTGCCCTCTTCTCTGAGAAATGGTCTTTTATACCTCTATGAGGTCAAATATTTACATTTGAGGTTACTATGTTTTATAAATCACCAGTTATGACCGTATGTTTTTTAAATTGTAGTTCCTGAAAGACCAGATAGTGTCCATGAAAACACACAGAAATACTGGTGACACACGCATCTAAGCATGAGATATAAGACAAATTCTCCTAACAACTAACAATGAGATTGCAATGAGCTTGTTTCTGTGCTTGTATTCTGGAAGCACAGAACTTAATGGGCACAGCCTGGCAACTAATTTTTCCTAAGTATCTATTATGGCCTGGATATTGTGCTGGACACCATACTGTCTCTCGTCCAGCAATACAGTATATTCTTTCTCTCCATATATGTGTCTAGATTAATAAACAAATTGTATGGAATATTCTAAAAAGTAGTATAGAAATACCAAGAAGGAAATATTGACTTTTATCAGGAAAAAAAGAGAAAAGGCTGCTTAAAGATGAGAACCTCAAACATTAATTATAAAAAGGTACTGTATCTGTCATATTCCAAATCACTGCATTGCAAATGTCATTTTTCCATTTGCACTCATAGGATATACTAGCATAAATTTAACTTCTGTGGGACTTAAGAAATCTGGTTTTCTTAACACAATTAGAAGATTAGTCAGTTTCCACAAATTTCAAGTTTTAGTGAAGTTTGGGAAAGTTTAGTATCAAATTTTGAAATTTGTTTTTACTTTTCAAAATATTTTTAAAATTTCATGGTACATATATTCTTCAAATGCTGAGTACAGTTTATTCCAAATTAACTAAATATGTATACTATCTGTTGAAGTCATATGGAACTTTTGTCCTAGAAGTTGCATATTTAATATTGAATATTGGGAATATATTTGATATAGATACATAGTTTTCAGTCAATATGTTATACAATATTTTCTTCAAAATTGAGACTTATAATTGAGACTCCCAAGAGACTTCCACCATGCTTAATCAACTTACATATATTGCACAACTTAAATACTTATCATATGTATAAATTATTTAGGCCTTTTAGTTTTCATAATTATGCATTCATTTAAGTACAGCAAATAAAATATCTTTACATATGTTTTGGAAGCCAAGAGGCTGTTGGGCACAAGGAAGTTTTATCTTTAGCACTTTAAAATATCCAGCTAATTTATCAAATGTAGTATATTTTAGTGTGTGGGAGGAAGGGTAGAATAAAGCCAGCTTTAAATGTAAAGTCAAAAATCATTTATTCTTATATGGCTCTTTCATCCTGATATAAGAAGATGTTCTTATTAAAATGATTGTTATCCAATAAAAACAAACACTTAGGACTCAGGACTAGGACTCAGGACAGAAGCTATGACACCTATGATGAGTATCCCTAGGTTTATAGCAAAAGGAATTTCCAGGAAGACAATGGTGCAATAAGCACTTTGCAAAACATGAAGAAAAAGTGATTATTTTTAACAGGAGATGATTTGTTCAAACATATTAAATCAATTCCTATAACTTTGTTAGATATTTTGGAGGTTGTAATATTGAAAAGAACACAGGAAATGAAAAGAAAGATGATACAGTCATTAACTCTGGAAAATACAAAAGTTTTCCAAGTTGGTAGATGCAAACACAAGATGGTAGATGCAAAAACTACATAGCTCAGCTGTCACCCATATTTACCTAATATATTCATATAAACACTAAAATAGAGTGGCCAATTATGATTACCTAGGAAACTGAAATATAGCAATTGTAGTCATGAGGTAATTGTATGGCCACATACAAGGGGTATGCGGTAAAGCATGTAAATATGCACAATGCTTGCCACTTACTGCTTGCTGGTGAAATCACCTTGACATGATGCAATCTGAATTTTAAAGATTATTTGACGTCCAGCATTTAAAATTATATGTGGCCAAGAAACATAAACCAATAAAAAAGACTGTATACACAACTGGGCATCCACGTCCATATCAGAACAAATGTAAACAGTTTAGAAATTAATTATAAAATTGTTGGGGTCCGCATGTTTCCTAAACAAAGGAATGAACACACAAGACAACACAAGACAAGACAAACATGGCGGCCAAGGAATGAACACACAAGACAACACAAGACAAGACAAACATGGCGGCCGCCTGGCGCACTCTGTTTTATTTTATACAGTCGTTTGTGGAATGTTGCCAAGTCACAAGACACATTGTTGTTTTTCTGACCTTTCCCTGACTTTCTGGATTTTCAAGATGTTTACACATAAACAAGCCCCCAGGGTCTGCTGTTTGCAGCTGGCTCCTTTGTCCTCCCTGTTTACAGGGAAGGAACTCCCTGCTTCATTTGCAAGAGCAGGACTTATCAGAACATCTCGTTTGTAGTCCTCTACATAAAATATGTCATTTTTTTTTAAATTTAAATGTCTTCTTGTTCCTTTTACTCCAAAAAAAAGACTCTCACCCTCCAAGTTTCAGTGATTTTTTCTAATGCCCTCCTCTTTCAAAAAGGTTTTAAATTTTGTGAATTACATGGTACATTTCCTTCTATTTCAACATTTATTAATTTTTATAAAAATTGCATATTATGAATTTTATATCTGAGTAGGGAATGACTTAGTCTGTCATTTGACATATAAAACCCAGCACAATTACTGCAGATAGATTTGAGAAGATATCCTGTATTTATTATGTTCCTTAGGATAGGCCTGAGAAGGATAGTTGAATTTGAGCTGTTAGAACTTAGAGTCAAAGAAGGGGTGAAATGTTAAAGTAGGAAATGAGAACTGACCTCCTCACAATGTATTGCCTCTTTCTAAATGTGCATCGTTGCTCTACCATAACTTCACTCTTGGCCCTTATAAAAGGGCAGGACAATGTGATAATACCTTAGAGATATGATATGTACAGGAGACAGTCGCTAATAGAAAATAAACACAGAGAGTCTCAGAGTAAAGTGTTAAATACAACTGCCCCAGAAGATGGTAACGTCAGGCAATGGTGTTTGTTCACTTTGCCTCACAAGGATGCATAGGAGAGAGAATTAAACACTCCAAGTGAAAATGTCTATTAGGAAGCTCAGAGAATTAAATACGTGATTTGGTTTTCCATTTAAGTGACTACAGTTAGTATTATTTGGAAATGGCATTTCGTTTATATCTACATAATTAGCATGTAGCAAAAAGACAATTATGCATGTCATTAGAAATATATCCTATTAAATTTGCCATGAGTTTTATTTTATTGCAGCAATAAACTCAATCTGTATGTTTAGCACACACATTTTATTGGCCCATGTAGCAAGTTGACTGTCCAAGACAAGGCACTTTAAGAGAAATATTGTGCACAATATATGACATAACGTGTAAACTTCAGGAAAAGTTTATGTGTATGTGTATTTACAAAAACTGGTAATCATCATTCTCTTCAGGCATAAATGTTTCCAAACAAGCTTCTTTACGTCCTAGTGCTTTCATACATGCCCTTTCTTCTGCCTGGAGCACCTTTGATAGTATCGCACCAGCATCAGTTCTCTCCGCCTTCATGATGAAAATCACCAAGGCTTAGCTGGGCCCTTTGTGCAATGGATGACCTTGTTTGGGACAATGGCCCATGAGAAGTGACACGACAAGCTATTCAAAGCAGTGTGCATGCTTTTCTCATTGCCGCTGCCTAGGATAAAGAGTGTTGGCAGCATCTTTGGATGCAGAGGGGGAAGCTTTATGTTTAGAGGAACAGAGGAAACTTACCAGTGCTGGATTATCCACCTTTGGAGACTTACACAGGAGAGAAACATTTCTGTCTTGCTGTTGCCAATGTATATTCAGGCCTCCGTGTCATGGCAGGAAGACTGGAACTACAACAAACTGTCATGGTCCTGGAGATTCACCTGTCCCTTCAGCTCACCTGTCTTCTTCACTTTGCGTCATCTCCTGGGCTGCTGGCTATTTTGAAAACAAAAGGATGTTTGTCCTGTCTTTTCTTTGGGGTCAGCCAATGAGAAATACAAGCTGGAGGTTGTCGAGGAAAGGAGAAGGAGAATGATGTCTTTGTTCCCTTGACCTCTTGCTTGCTGGACTCAGAGATGTCAGTGGTTCCATTTCTTTCTTGAAGATGAAAGTTTCTATGAGGTGTCTCTCCCATTGCTGGAGTCACAGCTCTCACTTCAAATAGCAGTAAATGTAACTCTTCCCTCTCCTTGCTTCTAGGCTGGTTGTGGACTATTTCTCCGTTCCTTGTTGATTTCATTAATAGTTCATCATTTTACTTTTCTCGTTACTCTGTTGGGCATTTAATTACTTTTCTTGTAGACACCTGAATCAATACAACCATTGGACAGGCTAATTGTGACTTTTTATTCATATCTTAAATTACATGTTAGGTTAAGTCAAATTATAAAACTCAAGCCTTTTCTTAAAAAGCACCATTTATCTTAAGTAGTTCTCTGGATGTTGAGATATATGTAAAAGCAGAAACCAGTGCATCAACCACTGAGTACTCACAGTTTGGGCACAAACAACCCTGGGAAACATCACATGAATGATTATTTAATTGTACAGTATGTTCTACAAGCACCATAGAAATTGGTATAAAAATTTTTATTTGAAATAGTATTCAACATGATGTAGCCTCTAAACTTGGTTTCAATTTAAAGAATAGGTAGAATGTAAAATGGGCAAATGGGGAAGAGAGAATTTCTGTCAAAAGGATTTATATAAACAAACTTGGAGAAATATGAATAAGCATGTGGTAGGCATGAAGAGCCCATTCATTATGCCTTCCTTAAGTCTTTTCTTCTATTATTAAGTATTTAGGTTGTGCTGGATGCTGGAGAGCAGTGGTACAATCTAGGCTCACTGCAACCTCCGCCTCCCAGGTTCAAGCAATTCTCTCTGCCTCAGCCTCTTGAGTAGCTGGGATTATAGGTGTCCACCACCACAGCCAGCTATTTTTTGTATTTTTAGTAGAGATAGGGTTTCACCAACATGGTCAGGGTGGTCTTGAACTCCTGACCTCATGATCCACATGGACATTAAATACAAAAACATGCAAATAAATGGATCATTTAAAATGACAATGATTGCTGTGAAAGAAATATAAGGTATCATATGGGAACATAATTTAGTTTGGGCAGAATGAAGCAAAGCATCTCAAGGATATATAAACTGAAACCTGAAGAATGGATATACATTTACTAAGAAAAGAAGGGGGGGAAGTTGTAACCGTCTACAGCACTAAAAACCTGGGTCAGTTTCTGGGAAATGAGGTTAAGTTTGGTATACATTCATAAGTGAAAAATGTCAATGTAATTGCAGCCTCACGACCAAAGGAAAAATAAATCCCTAAGGTCATGAAGGCACAGTTCATGTAGAATCAGCTGGTTAAGAACACTGAAAGAAAATGTATATTCTACTCTTAAAACAATAGGAATCTTCCATAGCTTCTTAAAGTCAAATCATGTCAGATTGTGTGTTTAGGCATATGGAAATGGCAGATGAGGAGAAATTGAAATTAAGACAAGAATGAGCTGGCTGTGGTAGTGAAGTTATTTATACATAAGATGAGACCCCAGGTGAGAATTTTAATAATAGGAACATATGTGGGAAAAAAATCATCTCAAGAAAGAATTAGTGTTGCCTGATATCACAACACAAAAATCATATTCTCTTTGGGTGCTCTGTGAAAGACACCACTATCTGTGGAATTAATTGTTCAAGGAAAATACCAGGGAATTACTCTTCAAATCTCTTTCCATTTTTTCCAGTTACACACACACACACACACACACACACACACACACTCTTCATCAAATCTGTAGGCACCACTCAGGTCTCAGTTTATATATTACTGCATTAAGATGATGTGTATGATTCCTCCTCGTTGTAAACCCTCTTATTATTCCTTATCGCCTGATTTTCATTTTAAATTCCTCCCTTATTGTGCTATTAAATAAAAATGTAGAACGTTAACTCATACCAATTATAACAAGTTTTTAATTACGCAATTGTTTGTGTATTTAAATATTTAAGATAGATTTCTCCAATTGTAGTGTATTACGCTCCATGCAAGCAGGAATTTTGCCTGGCATGTATGATGAGTCTAATCATGGCAAGAGTTGAACAATGAACTCCGTATTAATTCTTCATATTGCTTTCCATCTTAAACAATTTTGAAATCATGCAGAAATTCATGAAACTGTGGGGCTTTGCTAAACATAAGCAAGCAATGGATAGAGAAAAAAATAAAATATTACAGATGGAAAAATATGCTTGACCTGAATTGTGTTTACTTTGAGACAACGGCAGGTTATTCAAGGGATGATATCATTTGGACACAGTTTGCTGAGATCAGACCTAGGAATGAGAGATCTGGACTGGAATTGAAGATAAGGCTGTCAAAAGGCTCATGGTGAAATATGAAGATAATGGTATTGATAGACCCTTTTAGGAATGAGAATAGAAAGAGAAGGACAAAGAGATAAATGCCTAATTGTGGGATTTGAGATTTGATGAAATTAGACAGGTGATGTGAAGCGATATTTCAGTTCCTAGAGTTTAGATTTGGAATTCAGTTTGAGTTTGCACTGCACCAATTGACAGTTGTATACCTTGATACATGTTACAATTGTCTAATCAATTTTTAAGTGGGTGGGCAAAAATGTCTACCTAATGTGTTGAACTGGGGACTAAATGTTAGCACATAATTAGGACTTTAATGTCTACCATTCCTATTAGATGACGGGAGACTTAGACACTGCAAAGCGAACAACAAAAACAAAAACTAACCCTTTTGTCTCTTGCCCTTAATTGCCATTAATACTTTGTCTAAAATAAGTGGTGGGTTATAGATCACAAGATTATATTACCAAAATAACTCATGTGGAAAAGTACACAAAGATTGTAAAATAAAATCATGTGAACATTAGAAAAAGTCTAATTTGATAAACTACTGTAACTACAGTACTGTAGTACTGTAACTACTGTAGTTACAGTAGTTTATCAAATTAGACTTTATTTTGGAATTAGATTTTATTTTGCTCTACCTTCTCTAGGTCATGTTCTATTTTTCTTTGGGTTCTAAAGAACTAGCTAACATGAACTCAGTTAAATTCTTAGCACATGGCACCTCTCACCGTTATCCTATTACCTCTACAAAAAGACCCTATGGCAGACTCAATATTGATCCAAAGGACCCTTCTAAAGGAAGTCATTTATATTTATATATTTGAGAACAAATCAGTATTCAGTTAGGATAACATTTTAGCTCTTAAGTTAATAAAGTGACCTTATTAAAAATGATCAGCTTTTTCCATGCATATTGATTTCAGAGACTAATGCAAGCTAGACATAGCAAAGTAGCACCATTTCACACAGCAGAAAAATGGGAAATTGTTTGCTACTCTTTTATGATTCCAAGATCCATTTAAGTTTCACTGTTTTCAGTTACACAGATGTCATTAATGCACACGGAACATTATCAGTGCCTTCCAGACACAACGAGTCTAGTCGCTGTCATTAGTCTGGCTCTCTTCTGATTTTGGCAGTCTTACAGATTGGAAGGAAGAAATGTTTTCCAACACAAGGAGCCATGACTGCTTAGGTTGGAATGATAAACGCAGAACAATCATATTGTTGTACTTGCAGTGATTTAGGTATAAATGATCTGTAAAGGTACGTACAATATTTAATTAAATTGAAATATAATACCATTTATTTTGTTTACATTGTTGATATCATATTTCTAATATGTGGAAATGATTAAGATAAAAAATGCACAATATATATTTTTAAATATAAAATTAAAATAAGGTATATTTAAAATTATACCTTGTATTTTAAAATGAAGTTCTACATGTTAAAGAATATTTTATTATACACATCTATAACTATTATAAATATTCTATATGATATTGAGAATTTTTGAAACCACATAAAACAGATAAAGTAAACTAAAATTATATCCTCATAACATAGAATGTATAAAGGTTGACATTTTGTCATATTTACTTTGCCCACTTTTAAAATAAAAGCAATATGCATTAAGATGAGATTGAATAACATTTTATTACTGTCTGTTCTGATCCAAAAACTCCTCTGAAAGCAATCATGTATCCAAATTAAACATAAATCATCTACGTCTTTGCAATATTTATAAGCCATTATTTTATAGTAAAACTAATTATCTGCATTATGTTGACTGTTATATTTATTTACCTATCTGTGCGGTTAAAGTTTTGGCAAGGGATAGAAATATATCTATCTAGCCCAACCCACCAACCGTGTGGGGAAAATCACGGCCATGTTAAAAGTGAACTAATTATGGGGGCAGTCAATATACACAGCAAAGCAGAATATCAATGTTCTCCAGGCCTACCAAGGTACAGATACAATTTTAAAGAAAAAAATACTTATTAGCATTTTTCTCTCAATTTAAAAAAAAAGCTGGTAATGGGTTTAATCACAATAATACTATTAAAATATACCAATAGAACTTAACATAGAAAACCATTCTTCCAAAGAAATTTACAGCAATGTCTTGAAGACTATTGAAGAACAGGGTCTACGTTTTCTGTTCTTGAATCTCGATGTACTTTTTCCACCAATGAAGTTAGAAAGAAATAATGCTGTATGACTTCTGAGGCTAGGTCAACTATGTCCAGACAGCTTCTGTCTGGATTATACATTTGATCAGGTCAAAGCAGCCAACATGAAAGCAATTTGACTACCCTCAAACTGCCATGTTGGAAGTGGGGGTGATCTGGTCAGCAACACTATGGAGCTTACCGCAGCCAGCCAGCCTCAAATGCCAGGATTGAATGGGCGATCTTGAACATCCAGCCAATTGGAAACTTCAGTGAACTGCTGCCCAAGGCCACGACTGATTACAGCTATATGAGATATTCTTTCTGAGCAGAACTCCTCTACCAAGCACACTTCAAATTCCTGGAACACAACATCATGAGGAAAATCAAATGGTTGTTTTAAGGTGCTAAGCTGGGGGGAAATTTGCCATTTTGTAATTTGTTGCAAATACATTTTATAGATTTTATTAATGCATTGCAATAAATTATATACTTTTATTTTAAAATCAAACAAAATCATAAAAACAAATAATTTAAAATATAATTTTAATTAATATTAATGAGAGATAAAGGTATCCATTACTATCTGAATTTTCATGAACTTACTATTTCTTATTATGACAGTTCCAGTTTTACTTAAAATTCACCAGCAAAATAGAAAACTGCTGTCATGTATTTTCATCTCTGTGCCAATACACATGTTTTAATGTGTGATTTCAAGGGAGAAAATGTGGAGTCTGCTTCAGTCACAGTTTAAACTCTGAATTGGATTACATCAATTAAAAATGCTATGTATTATTATCATTTTCTCTTATATTGCAATGACAATATCATCTCTGAGCAAGATAAACCTTGTTAAGAAAATAAATGAACCTTACAGTCCTCTGAAAGTGTTTCTATTCAAAACATTTGGAGCAAACAATAGTACATTGAAATACATAAAGGTGTAACTGAATTAAGCATACAAAACGTGATTGATTTCTTATGCATGAGAAAGTTTAGAAGACAAAACAATAAGTTACTATTCCTCAGACATTCAAAGATTAGCTAGCAATGCTTTCTGATGGAAATTGTGAAGTTGAGATTGTACTAAAACGTGTGTGTGTGTGTGTGTGAATCACTCTGAAAATAAAAATATATGTAAGGAAATATTAAGTGTGCCTGTTATATGGCTTTCAAGTCATAAAGCCACTGTAAGGAAAAAGTTGTTAGAGGAAAATTTAAAGGTCTATCTAGCATCAATTATTAAGAGAGAATAAAACACACAGCTATTTTGATACCAGGTGATGTAGTGGATGGTAGTCTAGTGTCAGTCTGTTATGGAGGTAATTGTGAGTAGTAATTTCCCCTCCCAACACACTATTATTATTACTATTTTGGGCCAATAACTTAACCCAACTTTTAGGGAATGTAGCAGGGTGTTTGTGCGGATGGCATTATTGTGATGAATGTTTAATGGAAAATTTTAGTTCATTAATTGATTAATAAAGCTTATAAATGCTGCAGTAAACAATAAAAGGCTTAGGAAAGAAAAGGATTCCTAAAATGTTTGCTGATTTCCGGGGTTTAAAGGCAATAATTGTACAATAAAAAAAATCTTAAAGTAAAAAAGATGATAAATATATTAAATAATAGTCAGCATCACTTAATAAAAAACTTACCCCCTAACTTTCCATTCAGTTCAATGTTTATCATTTAGAAAAATGAAGACTAGGAACCATATAAGTACACTAAACCAAATATTTTAAAGAATCTTCAAATCATACCGAAAAAGTTACCGTAATTGAACATAAACAATATGGGCAGAAGCGTCGCATTCAATCAGTTACTTGGAAAAATCAGCCTAGTAAACAAGGATTCAAACAGACCTGATTTCAAACAGACCTGATTTCAATAATTGGCTCTGCTCTGTGTTATTGATAGAGGAGAACAATTAAATCAACCATAATCTCTACCTACAGTGTAACAGTAAAAACTATGAATTCCAAGTGATCTGCAGGTAAAAATATTTGTCCCCCAAACATTCACATAGGTGCTATATCCCGTGCCAGTGTAGAGAAACTGGCAGGATTTTGCAAAAGCAAAGGTACGTGAAAGGGTACAGGCAGTGTTAGAGCCCAGATGACCTTAACAAGAGTATTACCTGGGAAGAGAAGAGCTTATCCTGAGTGGAAACTGACGTAGTACATCTGACACATGACAGAGCGCAACACTGGCAACAGGGAGTCAGGGGGAAGGAACTTGGGAAGAGAATGAAGTCAATGGTTGCAATCTTGGGAAGATGCTGCTTTTGGAGGAGAGAGAACAAAGTAGGTGGTGAAGGTGATGATTGTCCTTGAAGGTGGCAGTGGGTAGAGAAAGGAAGGGAGGCTGATGATAAGAAGCTTGCACAGTGGCTCACGCCTGGAATCCCAGCCCTTTGGGATGCCAAGGCGGGTGAATCTCGAGGTCAAGAGATCGAGACCTTCCTGCCGAACATCGTGAAACTAAAAATAAAATTAGAAGGAGACTCCATCTTAAAAAAAAAAAAAAGGGGGGAAATCAGATATCAAGAAAGAATCAGGACCAGCCTACAGGCTGGCTGCTGGCCACCCACACACAGCCTACGCAGTGCTCCTTGGAGGGACCATGTGAACCAGAAGACAAGGCTGTAAGTCATCAGTAGATGTCAAACCCTTTGTTCCCAGATTAGCTGGGTTCAAGGTGGCATGGTCAGAGTCCTCAGAAGAATGTGTCTTCCCTAACTGTGCAGCCACACACTGTCTATTTGTTCCAGAGTCAGGAGTGACAGAGCAGAAAATATATTCGGAAGATATAGCCTTAGGAGCTTCAACTTTCCCACCTCAGAATTTATCTTCTGAGATAACTCTTCATCCATATGCCTATTCTTTTACCCTTGACTCTACACAAAATGCTTGCTCAGCACCTGCCCCCAGTATGAGTATAACCAACTCAGTTGTTACCAAGGTTTTCAAACAGTGAAGCTCCAAAAGGATTCCATGTGCCATTTCCACAAGAAACAAAACTCTGTTTAAGAAACAAATGATGAGGAGGAAAAAAAAAAGTGTGATGAGCAAAAGTTTGACGGTAAAAGGGCTGATGGAACCATATCATCTGAGACAAAATCAACTAAACATTCACACCATTAGTGCATTCATGCCGAGGATAGTTTGAAATCAGATGATTAATATTATAAACAAACAGACAGGAGTCAGTCATGATGGCTCATACCTTTAATACCAGCATGTTGAGAGTCTGAGGCAGTAAGATCGTCTGAGTCCAGGAGTTAGAGACCCACCTGGGCAATATAGTGAGACTCCATCTCTACAAAAAAATAAAAATATTAGCTGGGCATGGAGGTGCAGGCCTGTAGTCTTAGCTACTCAGGAGGCTAAGGCAGGAGGATCCCTTCAGCCTGGGAAGTTGAGACTGCAGTGAGATATGATCTAACCAGTACCCTGCAGCCTAGGCAACAAAAAACAAACAGGAAATACAGAACCACTGCAAAAAGTAGGTCTTCCTTCCACCAAATCCGAATTTGAATTTATCAGGTTAGATTTTCCTCAACTACAAGATCCAGAGAACAATAATATGTCAGAGATACAAAAGCAGCCCAAGTGGGGATCGGGCTACTCCACCCGCACCAATGTTTGTCTTCTCAGAGAAGTGGTGAAATCAGCTGACATGTTCTTAGAGGGTGAAAGAGTGGTGAAAAACAATTATCCAAATGAATCTATAACTTCCAATGCTGCTACCAACTCCCCTTCCTGCACAAGGGTTATCCTGGACACCAGTGGTGATGCTATTTGGCAGACGTAACTTATAGCACTGTCTCCAATCCCTAAAAATGGTACTTCCATGCTAAACCCAGGAACCTATGAAGACAATTGCTTCATCACCAGATCCTAAAGTTGTTAGTGTATAATTTTTTCAAGTTTTATCTTTAGTTCCTTCCTGTAACAAAGGAAAACACATTATTCACCATGTGAAAATGTCTGAAGCATCACATGCTAGCAACCTTGAACAAAATGAAGCCTCAAGGAGGAGAAAAAAAAAAAAAAAGAAAGACAAGTTTTAAATCGAAATATGAAAGTCTAAATCGCATTACAACTCCTGATAGCCCAAGAGTCACCAAGATTTGAAGATGTCAAGGAGTTTCCCAACATGACAGCTACCTCTGAAAGAAGAGAGAGTTGAGTCACCAAATTTCAATCTAAACAGCAGCCATGGAATAATTTTTTAAATGGTTTAAAGAAGAGCCAGATTTCAGTACGATTGGGTTTGGGGAAAATGCTGAGGTCAATGAAAAAGCAGCAGCACTCGCAGCGTGCATACCGGTGGTGTTCTCAGCGGAGCCCTATGAGCCCTTTCCAGAGAAGCTGCGTGGGTCAGGTGGGGAGGCTCCCCGCACAAGCCCTTGCACCACAGCAACCCCTTGAAGGGGAAACCGAGGGAGGCTCCCAAGGCCAAGAAGCCAACCTCACTAAAGATTATGTTGCAAGCATAGTGAGACAAAGCAGAAGCATCTCCAAGAAAATGCCAGGAGCCCAGCTTTTGGCAGTTATAATGCACAAAATTAAGGAGGTAGACCCCTCAGATCCAGGGGGATAGACATATCTGTCCCCTGCATTCCTGTGGCCCAGGGCAGGACAGAAGGGCAGCGGGACACAGGACTGCAGAGGGACGCTGCAGCTTCCTTGCTCCCAACCACTCTGCCTTTGCCAAGATTCAGAGCTGCAGGTTCGGGATCCCTGCAGCCCAAGGCTCGATGAGGAAATGGAAGCCTGTGTGACTGCACCTGCTTCAATAACTGGTTCCTTTCCTAGACCGTATGTGCCAGAAAGATCCAGCCAAAACCAAGACCAAAAGCTGACTTGTGTAAGGACTGAGAGACGTTTTCAAACATCTGGAGCTGAAAAAGTTGAAATACATCATTTCTCCCAGATGTGAGATGGTGCACAGGAAAGGTGGGCTAGGGAACAGTGTGCACATCACCATTAATGATGACTGAGAGCAGAGCTCTCCTTTTGTGTTTGCTCTCAACCACAAAGCTCTGCGAGGAGTTTGAAGAAAGCAGATCCTGTCAGCGTGGTGGGGAATCTTCAGCTACCATGGGGCCCTGGACTAATTTCACAAGAGCAGAGGATGGATCCTGGCAGGTGTGGAAGGCCAGGCTGGAGAATGTGCAAGGGGACCTCAACCCCTCTAGCCCATTGCACAAGGCTCCAGCTGCTCTGCAGAAGACAGAAAAAAGAACCACACTGCATGGAACTCTGGAAATAAAACATCTGGAAGTCACCAACTGATCTGCGCTAAAGCTACAAGAATCCTTGAAGGCTTCAACCTCCCAGATGATGAACTTGAATTTATAAAAAGAGAGTTATTCCCTGTGTGGCTGTGTATTTGGAGTAAAGATAAGAAGGTTTGAAACAGCTTTGGTGCTTTTTCTTCTTGTTGGTTCTTCATCGACCTGATGTACTTGGTATGACTGTTGAATGTGGAAATTAACTAGCCTAAAAGGGCAAGTGAAGCAGCACCTGTAGGCCTTCCATGCTGCGAGCCCATCCAACGGTCACTCAGATACTTTGGGGAAAATCTCTAAAGAGCTGGTGATGCAGCTTTGGCTTTGTGACCACACTGTGGACCTGCAAAACCCTGGAAAATATGGTAGTTAGAATACCCTGGCTGCTAAGGAATCTTACACTCCGAAGCAGAATAGCTGAACCAAGTGAGCGAGTTTGCAGAAAGCAGGTGCTGAGCTCCTGCCTGCCACAGTGGTCATGGGAATGCTCTCCCCTCCTAGGTGAGAGCACAGTCCTGCAGGGAGCCACACAGCAGAGGCTGCAGGGATACCGACGACACAGCATGAGGGCTGTGGGGGAAAAGCCTTCCTCAGGAGACACAACTTTTCAAAGTAGAGATGTGGGGATAGTTGGAGGATTTTTTGTTGTTGTCGTTGTTAATTATACTTCAAGTTCGGGGATACATGTGGAGAGCGCACAGGTTTGTTACATAGGTTTACACGTGCCATGGTGGTTTGCTGCACCCATCAACCCATCATCTATATTAGGTATTTCTCCTAATGCTATCCCTCCCCTAACTCCGCACCCCCTGACAGGCCCCCATGTGTGATGTTCCCCTCCCTGTGTCCATGTGTTCTCATTGTTCAACTCCCTCTTATAAGTGAGAACACGCGGTGTTTGGTTTTCTGTTCTTGTGTTAGTTTGCTGAGAATGATGGTTTCCAGCTTCATCCATGTCCCTGAAAAGGACATGAACGCATCCATTTTTATGGCTACATAGTATTCCATAGTATATATGTGCCACATTTTCTTTATCCAGTCTATCATTGATGGGCATTTGGGTTGGTTCCAAGTCTTTGCTATTGTGAACAGTGCTGCAGTAAACATACGTGTGCATGTGTCTTTATAGTCATATGATTTATAATCCTTTGGATATATACCCAGTAATGGTATTCCTGGATCAAATGGTATTTCTGGTTCTAGATCCTTGAGGAATTGCCACACTGTCTTCCACAGTGATTGAACTAATTTACGCTCCCACCAACAGTGTAAAAGCGTTCCTATTTCTCCACATCCTCTCCAGCATCTGTTGTTTCCTGACTTGTTAATAATAGCCATTCTAATTGTCATGAGATGGTATCTCATTAAGACCTAAAACCATAAAAACCCTAGAAGAAAACCTAGGCAATACCATTCAGGACATAGACATGGGCAAAGACTTCATGATTAAAACACCAGAAGCATGGCAACAAAAGCCAAAATTGAGAAATGGGATCTAATTAAACTAAAGGGCTTCTGCACAGCAGAAGAAATTATCATCAGAGTGAACAGGCACCCAAAAGAATTTTGTCTGTTTCCTTTCATTATGTATTCAGTTTGTATGCATAGATTTTTTTTCGGAAAGGACATGTCAAAATAGAAGAATAGCAATGAAGACTGTGTCCATTTTATGACATCCTATAATTTGCCATAGCAGCAGTTGTTTATTCTCTGTGCAGGCACAGACAATACACTAAACAATTAATGGAAATCATTTTTATTTTGCTTAATTTACATTTTATCTAGAAACTACAAATTAAGATGGAAATGTTTTTAAAGTCTAACATATCAAAATTAAACCACACCATGTGACTCCAACTCCTGTTTATCACAGTATAGTGTAAAAACATTAAAAACCTTCTTGCCCAAATTTAGTGACAAGTGAAATAAAAGAAAAACATATTTTATGAGTACATATTAAAAACAATATGCACCGAATAAAATCTTAGATTAGAATAAAATAGGTGTAAGAGGCCAGGCATGGTGGTGCATGCCTGTAATCCCAGCACTTTGGGAAGTTGAGGCTGGAGGATTTCTTGTGCCCAGGAATTCAAGACCAGCCGGGACAATATAGCAAGACTCAGTTTCTACCAAAAAAAATAAATAAATAGATAATAGCTGGATGTTCTGGTACATGCCTGTAGTCTCAGCTACTTGGGAGTCTGGGGTGGGAGGACCACCTGAGCCCAGGAGGATGAGGCTGCAGTGAGCGATAGTCACAGCATAAATAAAGCAAATGCAAAGCAAAAAAAAAAGCAGGGGTTGCAATCCTGGTATCTGATAAAACAGACTTTAAATCTCCAACGATCAAAAAAGACACAGAAGGGCATTACATATGGGCAAAGGGATCAATGCAACAAGAAGAGCTAACTATCCTAAATATATATATGCACCCAATACAGGAGCACCCAGATTAATAAAGCAAGTTTTAGAGACCGACAGAGAGACTTAGGCACCCACATAATAATAGTAATAATAGTAGGGGACTTTAACACCCCACTATCAATATTAGATCAGTCAGAAAATTAATATAATCAGAGAAGAAGTCACAATATTGACTTAAAGAAAGATGTTACCCTTATGTATTTCTTTATATTTTTCATCCAGAGAAATAAGTTTAACACCAATCTAAGTTGAGATTTTACTTTTTTGTAATTTAATTTTATTAAATATATTTATTTAAGAGGAGAAAGAAACCACTAAGCTGGAATTAACTGATTTTGCTGTCTTGGTATGAAGTCAGACACAAAGTCTTCACTAAGTGTTATGAAGGCAAAAATAGTTCCAATAATATCATCATTTTAATTCTGCAACATCAAACATTGATTTGAGATTGTAGTTGATTTTCCTTCTTCCAAAAATGTTCAAATATCATCATCAAATGTTATAGTATAGTTGACTTTCAATATGATGAATAATATATAACATTCCTGAGAGTACACTATGTATGAAATTATATTCTAACCATCTTTTCTATATTAATGTAATATGCACAAATATCTATGAGGAAAATAATATTAAAATCCCTATTTTATAGATTTAAAAGCAAAGGCAAAAAGTTATAAATGGTAGGGGAGCTGAGATTTGAACTTTATCAGATGTTTCAGTTCTTCTTTATGTGTTTTACCATTAACCATATGGATTCTCTGTTATGATTATTGTCATTTTTGGCCAAAAGCAAAATAAATAAATGTGCCTTTCTTTAAAGTTCCAATTCTCCTTAAGGTCTAGATAGTGAACTGTTTTTTCCACTTGGTTTTTAGAAACAGCTTATTATTAGTCATTTTATCTTAACGAAATTTTATTCAGATGGTTCTCATTTTCTACGAAAGAATAGAAAGCAAGATAAAAAGTGGTTCAGACATTAATTGTACACTTAAAAATTACCAAACTGCAGAAGTAGAGGAAAGAATTGTCAAAAACAGATGGCAGGATAAATTGAGCCCACAGGCTGGGTTTGCCAATCTCTGAGTTAAACTAATGAATCATGGGCGGCTGACAAATGCAGGTAATTTATTTCAGTACTCGTTAATAACATGTTTACACAAAGTTATAGAAAAGCATGAAGAGTTAATCTGAAGACTCTCTCTATGAATTTTGCTCTGTCTACTGATTGTCATGTAGATATGCTTTATTTATTCATTAAATCACCCACCTGGGCATTTATTGTTGCACATACTACTAAGTTTCTTACATGTTTCTATTTTGGCATACTGTAAAATCATCCACCATCATATTTTATTTTATTCAGATGGCTCTCATTTTCTAGGAAAGAATAGAAAGCAAGATAAAAAGTGGTTCAGATATTAATTGTATACTTAAAAATTACTAAACTGCAGATGTAGAGGAAAGAATTGTCACAAACAGATGGCAGGAGAAATCGAGCCCACAGGCTGGGTTTGCCAATTTCCAAGTTCAACTAATGAATCATTGGCAGGTGATAAATGCAGGTAATTTATTTCAGTATTCGTTAACAACACGTTTACAAAAAGTTATAGAAAAGCATGAAGAGTTAATCTGAAGAATCTCTCTATGAATTTTGCTCTGTCTACTGATTGTCATGTAAATGTGTTTTATTTATTCACTAAGTCACCCACCTGGGCATTTATTGTTGTGCCTACTGAGTTTCATACATATTTTTACTTTGGTATACTGTAAAATCAGCCACCAGCATATGTGTTTTAAATTTGTACTTAGATTACTGAAATAACTGAACAGCATTTGGTTATAAACATAGTACCTTTATATCTTTGAATGTTCACTGGCGAGGTGGGGAGAGGCATGACATCATTATAATTAGAATTACTAGATGCCTAGATGAAAAATTGACAAGACAAAATACATAATAAATTGACCCTGCAGGAGAATTCATTTCATAGTCAAGGGAAATAAATTTAATAATGGATCCTTATGAATGGCTTAAGGCTCACAGATGATTTACTTTGGTTTTAGCCATTTCTATAGTTTACTAGGAGCCCCTATTTTATGCCCTCCATCTTGTGTGTTTTTCTTTTCCTTCCCGTTTCTTTGCTCTCTCACAACATCCAATCATCATTTTCTTCTCTCATCCCTGCCATTACTGTCACCTCTACATTTCTATCCTCCACTCCTGTCTGCAAGGAAAATCCTCTTGCATCGTCTCCCTCCTTTTGTTTAACTTTAAAACGTAGACATTGTAATCCTTACAGGTAGAGTTTAGTCTTTTGTAGAATGCAAATTGGAAATTACAAAAATATTGTTTCGTTCAATTGCTAACATATATCAATAATTACATAAAGGGTTCATCTTGGATTCAGAAATTTATTATAAAATGGCATAATTTCTTTTCATGAGACCTAAATCCTTCTTATGTTTTTCAGCAATTAATCACATTAAATTTATAAAGGAAATATAATATGCCATGTATATATTCGTTAATCAGTGCTTAGTATGGTTACATTTTCTAACATCCTTTGAATGTCTCACTGTGACTAATTCTTACATCAGACTCTAATATGGGCAGTGACTTGTGGAGACAATAGAAGAGGAGTCAAGGGACTGATTTGGATCAGTTGGTGGTTTAAAGCCCTAAGATGGTATTTACATATTTCATCACTGCCACCTACCAACACCAAAGGAAAGGGGTTTGCCATTATATCCCTCTTTGACATAAACTTTTCATGGATCTCTTCATCCTATTCAATTAAACAGTCTGTTGATAATAAGATAAGATTTGGAAGAGATGGAAAAAGAAGCTTCTCATATTCAAATCTTTCCAGTTAAAAGTCTCAAAATGTTGTAAGACGGGAAGTGACCTTAGCGATATCATCCTTTCTGCTTCTTTTGCCAATGAGAAACTAAAATATGCAGGCTGATTCTTTTGTTCACAGCCTCACTGTTCTTTGATGAAAGAACTGAGTCTTGGACCTAGTCTTCCAAATCCTTATGCAAAACAGAGCAGGGAGGAGCTCTGAAAGTGCTTTGTGTATATTGGGGCTGTCTATTTTCTGCAGTAAACATACTAAAGGAAGGCATTCATTGGATAGTGTTAAAAATACCCATCCCACTCTTTAACGGTTTATTGTGGAAACATAAGGAAGGACGGCCCACACATGGTAAATCAGTCTTCTTTCTGAATACTGACACAAGTGATCTGAAATCAGTGTGGATGTCACTGTTGGTATTCCGCCTCCTTTAGAAAATATAAACCTTGAAAGACCAAGGAAAGGCATTGCCATAGCAATTTTAAGATTTTACCTGTTGGTTTCCTGCCATATTCTTTAAAAAATGAGCTCAGAGCTAATCAGAGTAGTCCTCAGGGGCAGGTAGGAATAAAATCTGTGCCTAAATGAAAATCTAGGGATAAATAATGAGGAATTATATTCCCAAGATACTCCCACTGCAGAAAACTGCTATGGAAACCTACCTATATAATACCGGAAAACAAAAATGTAATGAATTTTGTGTAGATCAGAAAGTAACAACAGGTGAACACTAACATCTGGTAGATTTCTTGTTTGAAATAAAATTGCCATTCATTTCTTACCAAGCATTATTATTTCAGTTTCAATGTTCTTGCTTCTCCCTTTGTAAATTATATTTAAATCTGTGAAATTAATTTAAATACACAACAGCTTCTTTGTAAACAGCTAAGTTGAATATTTTTTCAATAAAAAAAGAAGTAACTAATTTTAATTATAAAATAGTTGTGTTAGGAGTGAAAAGGCTTATTGGAATAAAGAAAAATAAAATAAAGTTAAATGACTGTGTTGTTTTTAAGGGTTTATTTTGCAGTAGTTGCTTACCTCAAAGTATTTTTAAAATAAAAAATCATTAAAATAAAAATTAATCCATTCAAATGGAGAGGAAATTTTCCAAGCAGTATTAATTCTATAGCCCAAACTCACAAAATATCCTCCATCTTTTTCCTAAAAATGATATTAAAATGCTTTCTATATTTAACAGTGTTTGTTAACATGCTTGTTTTATTTCAGAATGGTATATGAATGGTTCATTTATTTATATTTTTATAAACTCAGACATTTTGGTGTGAAAGGTAGATCCTAGAGAAGTAAAAATGTCTAATTCTGTTATTACCCACCATGATCCTAGAGCTAGAAGAGTGTAATTTTATTCTTCCCTTCAATTACTTCTCACACTTGCTTGTTATGGCTTCCAGGTTCCGCCAGCAGACTTGGAATTACTGACTATAACAAAGATGATAATCGTATTTGTTGGGTAAACAATAAACAAACAAACAAATAAAAAATAATACCAGTTGAAGAAGGGGACAGATTTGAAAATTGCTCGAGTGACAATTAAAATTGACTATAATCAATTTTCCATGAAACCTTTGTGACTCCAAAGACTCTGTCTTGTTTTGTTTTGTTTTCTTATCTCATGTGGATTTAGAAAGAGAAAATCAGCAAACCTATTGCTTTCAGAAGGTACAGTGAGTTGTAATAGGGAGCCGGTGACAGTTCTGAGAGGCTGGCAAACATTTCCTGACCTGAGCAAGTCTTTAACCTTTCTGCTTCTTTAGGACAATGGGTGAAATGGATCAGAAAGTAAAATGTTTACTTAAATATCTATAATACGTTCAAATTTTTAGGCAGAGTCCCCACAGATACGCATATATAGTCAGTAACTCTTATCTGAATATTATGGTTATATCCAAATAATAATCATCATAAGATATCTAGAATGTTTCCCTTCTTTCACATTTTAAGAACACTTGTAGCTTTTCCTTTTAAACACTTAAAAGATTTTTTTTTTAACATGTAACAGTTCATTACTAAATTTCATGAAACCAAACTTTTCTTAATAGATACATTGAGGGAGAAAGTCATTATTTCTCCATCAAGTTCAATAGCTTTTCTACTACAATATAAAAAGTTGCTAACATATTTATGCACAGGTATTTTGTGTTTAAAGTTAATGTTAGAAGTTGACTTCAAATTGTCATTGTCTTAGCACATGTGAAGCAGAATTGGGAACAGGGAAAATTCCATTATAAAAAAGCTCTTGATTAATACACGTAAAGTCATAAAAATGCATCATGATTCTTATTGTGCATGGAAAGTATGCTTTCTGGGAAACAAATTAGTTTGTAATATCTTTCAAAAATTATGAAGTGTGCTCAGAGACATATTAAAAAATCTGACAGTAAAATGAAATATATTTAATGAAGCATATCATGGATGTTAAACTGAAAGCCATACCAGCTTTATTGTTGTTGGAGGCAATAGCTGCCTGATGTTGGGATATTAATTCCCAGTAAAACTGGCATTCTGAAGTAAAGAAGAATGTTAAAGAATCTTAGATGCATCTCTAATGATATGCTATTAGTCCACTTACTCTATTTGAGATAGATTGATTATACTTTCCCTTTTGAATCTATTTAGTTTATGTGTTTGATTACTAGAAGTTGATTTTTGCATACCTGCTACACAAATTCTAAGACAGGCTGGTGGAAAAAATCCTCAGAAATGTTGCGTCAGACTAATTTCTGTTGAGCATTTCCTACTTCTTACTGTATAGGCTATATAATCAGTCTAGTGACACTTGTTTGGTCTGCAAACATAGACGTTTAATAACTGTTCAGTCTAAGAAAATGTTTGAGCTCAAATTTGATCATGAAAACAAAGAAACCTAAATTTGAAAACAAAAGCAAAGGGGTCATTGTGAAATTAAAACACAAGTGAAGACTGGATGCATTCAGTGATAGCCATTTATTTTAGTGGAAATATTTATTTTAATGTACAGTGTTTGATTATTTTTTCCTGAAAGGAATTTGATTTTTACTTTACATAGAAGACATAAAATTTAGAGGATGAGTTAAAATGTCAGTTGTATATTCTGGATGCAGTTAGTTTACAGTTAAAGGAAGGAAGGAGGGAAAAAAGGAAGGAAAGAGACATCTGGAATTCAGGTTTTTGCAAACCATCACCTTACAGAACTCTGTCTCAATCTTTTGGTTATAGGTTATTGTGTTTGTGATGATTATATGGAAAGACAGGGGTGGGCTCAACATCAGGTCCATCTTTTACTACTTCATGATCTTCTCAGGTTGGCTCATCTTTCTCTGTCTCATTTACCAGCAATCCAAAGCGAGATAATATTAGTACATGTCCTATGTGGATGATGTGAAAGTTAAATGAGAAAATACAAATGAAATGATCCCCATAGAGCTTTGCATCTATTGATAAATGCTCATGAGTTTTTGTAGTGGAAAATAGGCAATTAATTAAGAAAGTGATCTAAAATAATAATATTAAATGAGTCAAATATATGTTAGAAGCATTTTGAAAAGAGAATATTAATAAAAGTTCACATTTTTCCATTGACAAAAATAAGTCATCATGAAATGTTTAAAACAACCATTTAACTTTAAGAAACCATACTTGACTCCTTTTCCTTTGTTTTTCTTTTTTTCTTTTTTTGTTTATCCCTCTGAGTATTTGATGGGCAGTACAAATACAAATGTTTTCACTGGAAAACTACAAGTTTGTACTTTATGGATCAAAAGAGGTATGCCAGTATCAGGTTCAACACTGATTTTACCTGATTTAATACAGAATTTAAAAAAGAATTAAATTTGAATATTTAAGTAAAATTTTGCATTTGGCCATGAATTATGCCCTCTTTCCTTATTCATACACACTAAATCTTTGTAACTGAAGATCTTACTTTAATTCTTTGTAACTAACTGAGAAAAGAGGTTAACATAATCTAGAGGTGGTTAGGGAATCAAAAGAAGACTGACACTTTAGTGAACTCCAGCCTAAGTAAAAACAAACAGAATACAAAAGTTTTCAATAACATACACCAGTGTGGAGAAGTTCATCAATTTGGGTTTTATAATTTCATGCTTTTAGTTATGTTCATATCCAGCCTCTTCAATATTTTTATTAATTACATCAAAATAAACATATACATAAGATCTAAGAAACTGAAAGAGAGGGAACATGCAGGAATTCTTTGTTGTTCTGTTTTCAGTTGTGATATTCAGGAGAAGAGGGACACTCTGTGTTAGAATACAAAATAGTGATATTAAAAAAGAGAAAGAAATGAAGCACTTATGGCCTCCTGGGCATATTCTTAAAAGACAAAGTAGAACAACCGGAGTCAGAATATTTTGGTCTGAGAAACTGCCTTGAAAATTAATGTTAAAGGCCGGGCGCGGTGGCTCAAGCCTGTAATCCCAGCACTTTGGGAGGCCGAGGTGGGCGGATCACGAGGTCAGGAGATCGAGACCATCCTGGCTAACCCGGTGAAACCCCGTCTCTACTAAAATACAAAAAATTAGCCGGGCGAGGTGGCAGGCGCCTGTAGTCCCAGCTACTCGGGAGGCTGAGGCAGGAGAATGGCGTAAACCCGGGAGGCAGAGCTTGCAGTGAGCCGAGATCGCGCCACTGCACTCCAGCCTCGGTGACAGAGCAAGACTCTGTCTCAAAAAAAAAAAAAAGAAAAGAAAATTAATGTTAAAAAGGCATATGCAGATTCCAGACATCAGCCACCAATGATTTTTGTCACTTCTAGACAGTTAACACAGAGGACAGGTCTTCGCCCTAAGAGCCAGGGCTACAAGTGAACTACAAAGATTAGAATGGCTTGAAATTCAATTCAAAATCAGGACACATAAATTCATATGTGTGTTATCCTGGAGACAAGTTCACAGCTTAGAATAGAAACTCAAAAGGGATTATAACAAACACACGCAAACGCACGCACACACACACACACACACACACACACAGCCATCTAAAGTCTTTAATGCCTATAAGCTTTTGTTGACAAGTAATGGAGTATGCATGAAATCACTGACTATTACATGTAGGTAGAACATGAAAGGTCAACTAATTATTTCTCTTTCTAACTTTAGAGGTAGGAATATTGGGAATCTAAGATGCTAAATGACTCGCCCATGACAACAATAAGCAAACCTGTAAATGGTAGGTTCAGATATAGGAGTTCTGTTTCTCTCTCAGCATTTAGTGATCTTTACAGTGTATATTTATATCAGTTAATCAAAGTAATTATTACCACCTTACCATTAAGCATGCACCTAAAATATATCAGGCACCAATCTACATAATTAAATGCATTATTATCATTTAATTCTCCAGTGCCAATTGGCAAGTCTGACTTTATTAATTGGGGAGTTTGAATAACCAGCTGGTTAGAGGCAGATCAAAAATTCTAAAATTCCCTGACTGTAAAACACCAATCACATTATACTCTATTAATCTTTGCTATGCCAATAACTCTCCTACCAATAATATAAAATCATTTCTTATTCTCTTTTGTGCCTTTGTTTTTCAATGCAATTTTCACAGTGCTGAGCATGAAGCAGGCTCTCAGGAGATTCCTGTTGGTTGAGTGATGATGGAGATTGTGGTTTTGGTGATATTTGTGATTTGGTAGCTACACAGACTCCTAAGTGAAGAAAGTAAAAGAAAATGTACCTTGGAAGTATTGATCACTCATTAAATATTCAATTTGTATAAAGACAGCCAACAAGATGCTGAAAAAGTACATGGAATACCCATCAATTTATCACTCAGAAAATTAGATTTAGAAAAGAAACTCATTGACTTCTGAAAGCAATAAACCTTGGAAAAGTCACATTGACCCTCAGTCTTATTAACACTCTGAAATACACAGAGAAACTCAAACTGCAGAGACTGTTTTCTGAATTATTTTTGCTATTAGTCTCACTATTTTATAGGCTCATTCATTTATTTTTTTCAAAAATCATATTCATTTATTTTCATATATGATGAAACATATATATCATGTATGTTTACAAACATATGTTTACTTTCTTAATTACATGTAAAGAAATAATTTAAAATAAAATGTAACCATAGAGGTTGAACAAACAGCCCTACTGATAAGCACAGTATAGGATTATGAATTGACAAAATGGAAACCATTTGCACATTGGCAGGTAGGCATATCTCCCTTAGTTATCATCACCACTACTGAAATAAAAGGTATTCTTTGACTTAAAACATTTTAATTTTCAATAAATATTTAACTTTTTTAGCTGAAGTCTTTATAAAATATTCTTTAACATCAAGTGACTTGATGAAAAGTACAGAATAATCACATGGGCACACAATAGTAAGCAAAAGGAACAATAGATGAAAAAGAGGGATGTTGAAAAGGAGACCTGAAGACTAATGCTTGAATAGACTAACACAAGGAATAAAGCCAAAATATTTCATGGGGCTAAACAATCATGAAAGACCCTACTTCAATAAGGTGCTTCTACTTAATTGCTTCTGACAGATACTTGAATAGTAATATTTAGATTTAATCATTTACCTTTGCCTTCCACTTCATATTAGACCAAGCACTTGAACTCAAACAAGTCATTAATTGTTAAAATATCTTGTTTCATGTGCTCCTGGTTTAGAGCTTCCTTGTCTATATGTGTCTCCTCAAATTAACTTGGCTGGCTGCCAATTTCATTTTGCGAAATATTTTTGACATTTACTCATGCAAGAAATTGTATCCAACTTTGCTCTTAAATCATATTTATACCAGCGTTTCATTTTACGACCTCAAAAAATATAATAATTGATAAAATCAGTTAGGATACTTAAAGAGCTATGTTTCAATTTTCAATATATTACAGACCCTTCATTACAATGAGTATCTAGGATCTTCAGGCATGAGGCATGCAACTAGAGACGTTTTGGAGGTTGGGTTTGGATTCTTAGATTCCTCTGGAACGCTTGCTGTTCTACACTTTAATATCTAATATGCAGGATCCTACAGTTTGCTAATCAGCACACTGCATTTAAGAAGCAATTTAGCTTCTGTAATAGAGCAGGATACATAATTAACTGATCCAACACTTTTTCCAGTCATCTGAGTACAGAAAGAATGGGCTTCCTCTAGCAAAGTTATCTGCTTGCTTTGTGTTTCTTACACATGTTCAAGTTCACTAGCTGGGAAACTTGCTAGTGAAATTTGCTCCCTCGTAGTACCAATTGAAGGCAACGAGAAATGGCTAACCCATTTCACACTCCTCCAACTTGTTCTCAGATCTCCAAGGAGCCAAATTAGTAAGCATACAGCATGAATGCTTGGAGACAGTGAGCAGAAATTTAATCCTTTGTTCACATTTACACTGGGATCAGGAAATCCTTATTCTGTGCACATCACATTGCTAACCTTACATAGTGTCATGGTAAATGTTTAGCAAGTGCTCTTTAAGACATAGATATAGGTATAGATAGATGTGTGTGTGTTTTGTGTGTGTGTGCATGCGTGTGTGTGTACTATTTTATAGCATGGTTCATTCCCATGGTATAAATACATACGCAGGGCTCATTTGAAAAGATTGACATGATGGAGATTTGGAAAAGGCTGTGCATAATCAGTAGCATACCACTTCCCTTAAACCTCACTAGGTATAAATATGATGCTGTTTGAGAATAGTGACACTAGGCCTACTTATATTCATATAAGAAATTGTTTGGCTAATGTTCCAATATTCTTATTCTATATTTTACTGTATCTTTGGACCGTGGAGTTAAAGGTATAATATTCCCACAAGAGTTCTGTTTACTTGTTCAATTTTATCAGCTTTATAACACAACATAGAACCATAATAGAAAATATACTTTATAAAAATTCTTAGATGATTAGTGTTTTCCATGACAGTATCAAAGGCTCAGATCCATGCAATCAATTATCTTTATGCTATTAGTCATGTCCTTCTCCTTTGAAATGATCGCCTGCCATCTGTTATTTCATTAAGTATTAAATCTTCGTTGCTGGGCAGCAAACCAATTTGCTTTAGTGACTTTACCAAAAAAGCATTTTAAATGTCTTTATGAGAGATGTAATTGCTTAAATTCCATGTTCTTTTACATTCCAGATAAAAAGTGAATAAATGCGTGAGAAATACATGGCAATAAAGATAATGAAGTCATTGGTTGTGCAGTCATACAACCCCTTAAAAGGCTATTGACAGCCTCAACCCTACATTATCACAGTGTGTATCTGTTGCAAACTCAGCCCATTAAAACTGAGGATGTGTGTATGGTCACTAAGCAAGAGCAGTTTTATTAATAATTTCATGAGGGAATAAATTGTTGGCATATACATCTGTTACTAAACTGCCTTGAATTGTACTTTTTTTTTTTTTTTTTTTTTTTTGAGACAGAGTCTCGCTCTGACGCCCAGGCTGGAGTGCAGTGGCCGGATCTCAGCTCACTGCAAGCTCCGCCTCCCGGGTTCACACCATTCTCCTGCCTCAGCCTCCCAAGTAGCTGGGACTACAGGTGCCCGCCACCTCGCCCGGCTAGTTTTTTGCATTTTTAAGTAGAGACAGGGTTTCACCGTGTTAGCCAGGATGGTCTCGATCTCCTGACCTCATGATCCACCCATCTCGGCCTCCCAAAGTGCTGGGATTACAGGCTTGAGCCACCGTGAATTGTACTTTTCTGTCTTTATACGTGAGATTGGTTTATAGCTGATCCCTCTATATTACCATTAATCTGATCACTCTATTTGCATTCCCTAAGGGATCTCATAATCTAGATTAAGAACTACTTAATTTGGAGCTCTTAGAATCATGTTCGTCATAAAGCTATGCAATGTGAAAGACAAATAATATATACTGCATTCAAGGTTTCTTAATATGTTCATAGTTGTCAATAAAAACCATCGTTGTTGTTGTTGTGTGTGTGTGTATGTGTGTTTTGAGATGGATTTTTGCTCTTGTTGCCCAGGCTGGAATGCAATGACATGATCTCAGCTCACTGCAACCTCTACCTCCTAGGTTCAAGCAATTCTCCTGCGTCAGTCTCCCCAGTAGTTGAGATTACAGGCATGCACCACCATGTCTGCCTAATGAGCATCAGAGTTTACCTCCAGAAAAAGATAGTGAATACCATTAACATCATCTTCGGGTCAAAGACAGTGTTTGCTGGCCAGAGTAGAATCATAGCAAAGGTTATTTTAAGTAGGCAAGGTAGAATGCCAAAGAGTTTACCTAAACTAATGGCAGTTTAGACAGTGTTTATTGTGAGGGTCCAATACAAGACAAGACATTTGTTTCAAAACACTTTCTAAGCCCAGGCAGACAGAACATTTATAAACAAAAACACAACAATGGGTTGCAGAGGCACGTTATTATTAGAAATAAAGATTGAGGATGGAAAATTGTACAGGGAACTAAAAGTTTCAAACTTTCAAGTGGAATTAAAGACTTAGGTATATATTAGACCAGAAACAGATTATGGATCAAAGTTGAACCAGAAAATCCCCAACCTGGAACACATGCTTTTTAAATAAGGCTGCAATTAAATTAAAAGTGAGGCCACAATTACTAGAGTGTAGGTTGAATGAGTGTAGTTCATTAGGAGAATGAACTAAAAATTGTGAAACCAACACAAAATCTCAATGTCAGCACTAGAATACTGAATCTAGCAGCAATTCAACAGAGAGGATAACTAAGTGTCTGAGGAGCCCTACAAGTGAAGGGCAAGGGTCAGCTGCAGAAATTCCCAGATATGTTTAGATATTGCCTGCGTCAAACCTAGATAGATCTCACTTAGGGAGAGAGCTGCATGTGGAGGGATGTCAATTTTGTGTGTAGCAGTAGTTGCAAAATCCAAGGCTGGGAAAATGAGAAAAGGCATTGTTCTAAATATAATAGTTTTTGGTAGTATTGATTGTCAAATTTTGTATCTTGTATACTCTTTGTTTGTCTGTTTCAACACTTTAAATTGGTAATGTATAGGGAACCAATTATCTTCTCT